>NC_051308.1:131989957-133239957 GCF_015220235.1 Choloepus didactylus
TCATGAAAATGTCCAAATTAAGGCATCAACAAGAAGATATATTCTCTGAAGAAAGGCTGCTGGCATTTGGGGTTCCTCTGTCAGTTGGCAAGGTACTTGGCCAGCATCTGCTGGTTCTTCTCTCCCGGATTTCATTGCTTTCAGCTTCTAATTCCAGTGATTTCTCTCTGAGTGTCTTTGAGTTCTCTTTTAGCATCTCAGTGCTTTTTCTCTCTTAGCTCTCTCCAAATGTCTCTGCCTTTTATCCTCTCATAAAGGACTCCAGTAAAGGATTAAGACCCACCTTGAATGGGCTGAGTCACATCTCAATTGAAACAACCTAATCAAAAGGTCCTGCCCACAATAAGTCTACACCCACAAGAATGGATTAAAAGAACATGATCTTTTTTGGGGTACATAACAGCTCCAAACTATCATAATGTTTTAGAGTTATGGCTCTGGCCTTTGAACTCAGAACTTACTCTTTTCAGTTTGTGTTGGCAGTAAATCATGGGCTGCTTTGGGAATTTTCTGCATTGTCATCGTAAAATATATTTTGTAGTTTAATTTCTTGTTCCCCAAACTAGACTCTAAGATAGGTATGGGAGTATATCTGGGACACTTACACAGCAGTGAAAACTTTGGATTAGAAAAAGTGGTTTCTCTAGCATGGCTCATCTGTCCCAGGGGATTCTCCCAAATTTCAAAAAAAGGACTTTCTGATTCCGCACAGAATCTTACTTCATACCTTACACCTAAAAGAGACTCAAGTATTTGTTGGGTGACTCTTAATTTGCATTTTTCCATCCCTGAAGTTTTGATAAGATACATTAGGTTATTACTGTATGATGCAGTGAACATAATTAGCTATATTGCAATCTAACTATATTGATTCTTCCATATTGAATCTTTCATTTCCTTTGCCACAGGCAGTGCAGTAGCATCTGTAGCTGTAGATCCCAGTGGCCGTCTCTTAGCCACAGGTCAAGAAGATTCTAGCTGCATGTTGTATGACATAAGAGGAGGAAGAATGGTACAAAGTTATCATCCTCATTCCAGTGATGTTCGCTCTGTTCGATTCTCCCCTGGAGCACACTACTTGCTTACAGGATCTTATGATATGAAAATAAAGGTGACAGACCTACAAGGTAATTTGGATCAACATCCCTCCTTTTTTTAGTTTCTTTTATTCTACTTGGGATCCTTCTTTTTTGTTAATCTGATATGATTGACTTATCTAACATTTTTCAAATTTTAATTTTATAGTATGTACTGAGCAGATTCTTAGGACTGTATTAAGATGAGTTGCAACAAATTATGAACTAAATAGAATTAATGGTCTTTTAATCATTCTATGAAGAGTTAAATGTGGGTAGGTGTTAAAACATGCATTTATTTACTCCTACTTGCTTCTACTTAAAAGCTCATTGGTGTGCAATCTGCATAATTATGTCTTCAGTATCTAGTTTTATTTTGAAATATATGCTAAACAAATATTTTTTGGGTACAAACCCGGGCCAGACAGAGAGGCGAACAAGACAGTCAACTCCCTCCTTTATGGAGCTTATATTTTAGAAGTCAATAAAAATGAACCAATAAACCATGTGATTTTAGTTAGTGACACATGCTAGAAAGAAGATGAGCAAGGTAGGAGATAGTGACTGGGGTGGATAGGCTGGGAAGGCTATATTTAGGTAGGATAGTTAAAGCAGGTCTCTCTGGGGAAGTGCCATTCAAACAGTGACCTGAATGATAAGAAGAAGCAAGCCCTGCCAGGATACTAGAAGAGCATAAAGATGCTGAGGCAGGAACAAACCTCACATGCTCATGACACTGCAAGAAGCCAATGTCCAGGGGAAGAGGGAGAGGAGAATGAATGAATGAATGAATAAATAAATAAATAAATCAGAGGCAAGGTTTTATAGGCATTTTTTTAATTAAATTCAGTTTTATTGAAATACATTCACACACCATACAATCATCCATGGTATACAATCCACTGTCCATAGTATGATAACATAGTTATGCGTTCATCACCACAATCTATCTCTGAACATTTTCCTTACATCAGAAAGAACCAGAACAAGAATAAAAAATAAAAGTGAAAAAAGAACACCCAAATCATCCCCCCATCCCACCCCATTTGTCCTTTAGTTTTTATCCCCATTTTTCTACTCATCCATACACTAGATAAAGGGGGTGTGATCCACAAGGTCTTCACAATCACACTGTCACCCCCTGTAATCTACATTATTATATAATTGTTTTCAGGAGTCCAGACTGCTGGGTTGGAGTTTGGTAGTTTCAGGTATTTACTTCTAGCTATTCCATTTATAGGCATTTTTAAAGTATAACAGGAAGTCTTTGAAAGATTTTAAATGGGCATGATGTGATCTGGATTACATTTTTAAAAACAACTTAGAGTTCTGTTGGGGAGAATGGATTGTAAGGCGGGGCAAGAGTGGAAGTAGAAAACTCAGTGAGGAGGCTATTAGAATAGTTCAGGTGAGATATGGACTAGAGTGGTAGAGGTGGAATTGGTTAGAAGGGATTGAATTTGGGATATATTTTAATTTGTTTGGGTTAGATTTGGAGAATGAGGGAAAAAGGAATCAAAGATGACTTCTAGGTTTTTGGCATGAGCAACCATATGGAGCCATTAATTGAGATGGGGAAAATGGTTTGGGGGAGTATTGCTGACAGGGTGACGCAGGAATGAGACACGGACACAAAGCTAAGAATTAAGGGAGCAGGGTGCCCACTTGCATCTCGTGCTAAGTGGCCGACAATGCAGCCTTGCTCCAGCTATTTATTTCAGAAGATCAGATGTATATGCTAAAGGTGCTCAGGTAGGGGAGAGCCCACCAAATACTTATGTTTACATCAGGTGCATACAATCTAGGTTTAAGACAATGGTAGTCACAAGACACACATCTTCACAGGGTGGGCCTGCATGGTATTCTATGCAGGCCTGCAGCTCAGAGTTCTAAGCCACCACCCCAGATATGCCTCAGGCAACATGGAAGACTCAGTTCCCCAAAGGGGAGAAACAGGTTTAGGCAATAAAATCAAGTGTTTGCTTTTAGACATGTTAAATTTAAGATGAGTATCAGACAATCAGGTGAGATGTTGAATAGCTATTTGGATACTAATCTGGAGCTCAGGTAAGGAGTCAAGGCTGGAGATAAAATGTGTGAATCATAAGTATATAAATGACCATGGTACTAAGATGAAATTTCCTAGGAAGTGAGGTAGAAAGAGAACAGAAGAAATCTAAGGGCTGGTTCCCAGGATTCACCAAATTTTAAGTCAGGAAGAGAAGGGAAGCCAGCAAAGGAGACTGGAATGGAGTGATAGTGATGACAGGAAGCCAAGTTAAGAGAGCTTTGAGAAGAGAATGGCTAGCTGGGTCAAGTATTTCTGTGTCTATGTTATCCAATAGTAGTAACGTTATTAGGTATTCAGTAATTTAACCTTTCTACTTATTATATTAAGGTACTTTAGGATTTTTTATACTGTGACGTCTGAAAGTAACAGGAGGTCTGTAAAATGTAGTCTTAGACTTATTTTATATTGTAAATCAACATCTTTTTTCTTTTTTAATTTAGGGGACCTCACTAAGCAGCTGCCTATCATGGTGGTGGGGGAACACAAGGACAAAGTAATTCAGTGTAGATGGCACACCCAGGATCTTTCCTTCCTGTCATCCTCTGCAGACAGAACTGTAACCCTCTGGACTTACAATGGTTAGAGTACACTTGAAGTTGATCTATGCAGCGAAAGCACAGAGACTTAAGACTACTGAGTTGTGAAAATTACCAATTTGAAGAATATAGACTGACCAGGAAAGTGACATAGCACGAGGAGGCCCCTTATTACCATGTATCCTACTGATAAGAGGTGTTGGGTGATCGTGTTCTGCGGTGCTTTCAGTCTTCCATGTGAGCTCGTGCTGCTGTGACCTGCTATATGTAGTCATATAGTCTTGCCAAAGTCTGCAGAAGAGCTCTTTTGTTGTCAGTGTGCTCTCCAAGTGAAGGTGGACAGTGTGTTTACAGTTTAGTATTAAATGCATTCCTTGGTCTTTGCCTAAATAAGTTTTCTATACACATTGATATTGAACTATAAGCATACTATTACATGTAATGCAACCATGCCCTACACAGATTCAACGTAAGTGTTCAAAAATTACTTTTGCTCTTCTCACAATCCCATGATATTGTATCATTCATCACCTACAGGTCAGAATTTTATCTCTTTCTCAAAATTTACATGGTTGTTTTTGCTAGGATCATTATGGAGTTTAAAGAAGGATAGAAAACAGCTTCTTAGTTCATTAGGTGGTATAGGCCTTTTCTTTTTTCTTAAACCAGGGATATATTTATTATTTTGTTACATTACAGGCCACAAAGTAAACATGTTTGCTTCAGAAACTTGTTAATTTTTTGAATGCAACAAGATATCTCCGTTCTAAACTGTACTGTAAAAGCAAGCAGAGCAGCTGCAGATAAGTGATATAACACTTGATGGTACAATAAATATACCAGATAGCATTTTTCCCTCTTAAAAAATAAAAACAAACATTAAAAACATTAAAAACTTTGCCATAGCATGGCTTGAAATGCTATGTCTGCATGATAATTAAAAAAGGAAAATTTAAACTTTGCACTCCAAAAGCTTATTTGGGTTTTTTTTTCTTGCACTGTTTTATGTAATGCAGAATAACAATTTTAGTTCTACAGCATTATAGATCCTAACATTTATGTATCTTTATTTTCATATTGTACAGTAATTTTACTTTAAATTATTAAATAGGCTATCTTATTTATTTTAAATGCAGTTGAGTTCTAATTATTGAACTGTCTGTGCACTGTATGTAGCAAGCATTTTTAATCTATTGTATACAAGTGGAAAGGGTTTTAGAAGTGTAACTGTGCTTTTATTTCAATAAAGACCTCTTGACACCTGTTTTAGTTTCCCTGGCTGCTGAAACAAATACCATACAAACCATACAATAGATTAGCCAATCTAATCTATTAACAACAGTTTTGAGTCTAGAAATCCAAAATCGAGGCCTCAGCAATGCAATGCTTTCACTCCAAAGACTGTGGCATTCAGGGGCTGGCCATCAGTGATCCTTGGTCCTTGACTTTTCACATGGCAATACATATGGTGGCATCTTCTTTCTCTTCAGGGGTTTCTGTTGACTTCCAGCTCTGGCTGCTCCCTGTGGCTTCTTTTTTTGTGCCCCATTTCCCTTTCTGAGAAGGACTTCAGCAATATTGGAATAAGGCTCATTCTCATTCAGTTTGTGCACACCTTAACTAATAACATTTTCAAAGGTCCTATTTACAAAAGGGTTAACATCCATAGGACTGGGGGTTAGGACCTGAACATGCCTTTTGTGGGGCACATAATTTTTATTCGCAATAATCTGCCCTCTGGACCCCTAAATGACATGTTCTTCCCACATGCAAAACACATTTATTTCATCACAACATCCCGGAAGTCTTACATCATTTCAGTAACAATGCTAAGTACAAAGTCTCATCAGAATCAGTTGTGGGTTTGGTCTGTCCTGGGGCAAAATATCTTGACCCTGGACCTGTGAAACTTGGAAAATAAGTTAACCTGGTTCCAATATACAGAGGTGGGACAGTCATCGGATAACCATTCCCATTCTAGAAAGGAGACACTAGAAGGAAAGTGGTTAATGGTTCCCAAACAATTTCAAACAAAGTAGGGCAAACTTCATTAGATTTCGAGGTCTAACAGCCATCTGTGGATCCATGTCTTGTTCTCCAGGCCTGATGGAGTAGCAGCCCCACCCTTTCTAAGCACTTGTGCAGTGGCAGTGCTCTCCCTGAACCTTGGGGTGTGGGCTGCACCCTCTCTGAGCATTGGGGTGGCAGCATGCTCCTGGAACAACAGGGGCAAGGCCCATCTCCACCTCCAAACCCCACTGGGACAGATGGCCTGCCCCCTCCAAGCACAGAAGCAGACCTGCTCTTTCCACATGTGGGAATAAGCCTGCTCTCGGTCCAAGATGCCTTCAGTTCAGACCTCAGCTTCTATGATTCTGCCCTTGAAGTCATTCTTAATTCCTTTCTCTGTCCCTTTCAGTCCAAGATGCCAGAAGAACTTTCCACAGATCCTCCTGGATAACTGCATTTCCAATCCTGACTTCCACTGAGATGGCTGACTGGATTTATGTTCAGCCACATCCTCTTTAAGAGTAAAGGGTTGTTCAGCTAAATCCTCATGTGGAACTATGTTCTTTGGAGTCTCATCAGAAGCTCAGGGAGGTCCCTAGGGAGGTCCCTGATAGAGCTGCTCTGGCCCTAGTGTCAGAGCATACTATTTGGATAGGCTGAGAATTTTTTCGAATTCTTTTTAAGTACAAAGTTTCTTTGTACTTGAAAGTTCAGTTCTCAGCTTATCTCATTCCTCTCACATTTTCCTGTAAGATGCAAGGAGAAGCCAGGCTGTACCTTTTGCACTTAACTTAGAAATCTCCTGTTAAATATCCAAGTTCATTGCTTATAAATTCCACTTTCAAGCCAACACAATTTTGCCAAGTTCTCTGCCACTGTGTAACAAGGATCACCTTTCCTCCAACTTCCAATAATACATTCACCATTTCCTGTATCAGAAATGTTTTAATGTCCTTATTTCTACCCACAGTCTCTTCAAAGCAATCTAGGCCTTTTCTATCAAGTGCCTCACGGTTTTTCCAGCCCCTACCCATTACCCAATTCCAAAGCCATTTCTATATGTTTAGGTGTTTAGCATAAGCAGCAGCCTACTGCTTCCCTGCTGCGAAAATAAATACCATACAATAGATTGGCTTAACAACTGGAATTTACTGACTCATGGTTTTGAGATTAGAAGTCTGAAATCAAGGCATCAGCACTGTGACGCTTTCTCCTCAAAAACTGTGGCATTCTGGGGCTGGCTGCCAGCCATTCTTTGTCCTTGGCTTTTCTGTCACATGGCAATGCACATGGCAGAATCTTCTCCTTTCTCTTCAGGGTTATGTTGACTCCCAGCTTCTGGCTGCTCCCTGTGGCTTATTTTTGTGTTCAATCTCCTCTGCTTATAAGGACATTGGCTATGTTGATTTAAGCCTACTCTCATTCCGTTTGGGCACATTTTAACTAACAACATCTTCAAAACTCTTTTTTACAAATGGGCTCACACCCACAGGACCAGGAATTGGGGTCTGAACATGACTTTTCTGGGGGACATGATTCAATCTCCAACACCTAAAACTATTCCCATTTCTCATTATCTGTGATTTTCAATTTAGAGTGTTATTTTTCAAATTTACTTGGAAAACATGTGGTCCAATGAATGAACCTCATAATCAATTTCTTATGTTTCTTTCTAAAGTTCATCCCACTAAAGTGCTTTTTAAACCTTGGCAAATGCATAACTTTCACATGCATTTTACTTCTATTTCTTTTATCCCAAATTTTGGGAAACTTTACTAATATATTGTGAAAGCTGATTAATAAAATTCTGGAAAAGTATATAAATTCTAAGACTAAAAATATGTTGAATTGGGTGCTTTAGAAAGAAAGAAAATCTAGTCAACTTATGGTATTCAATAGGTAGTTTTCCTACATGGCAGGCACACAGAAGAGAATTCTGCTAAAAAAGGGCACAGTCTCTTCTTCTGGCTTACTTTGATGCTTAATATCACATTCTAGCAGGTTATTAGGGTTACGTTTAAACCAGGAAAAAGGACAATTGCTTGATATAGACCAGCTCAACTTCATGACTAAAAAGTTCATAAAATAATGTACTCCATCTTCATCACTGTCAGAGAGAAAATTTTTTAAATCTTCGTAGATATGGGGTATGGAATTCATTTTTCTTCCTGGAGTGCATTAGGTAATAAGCAACATGTATTCAAGTATTTCAGTAAATAACTATGCATGTCCTTTTTTACTGCCTTCTACACATAGTAATAGAGGTCAGTAGATTCGTGGAGGCTCCTGTAAAACAATGAGAGGACTGAAATATCGTACACTCTGAACACTTTTTCCTCTGTTGGGGGTGACACAAAGTACAGCGGAAGCTCCAGAGGTGTTATTTGAGTTTTATTTTTTAAATGTTTAAATTTTAAAAAACAAAATGGTAATAAGCAACATGTATTCAACTATATTGAAATACATTCCAAAAATTTTTTAACACATTTTAATGTTAATGGCAGTTAACTTTTGTGTACACCCCTGTATAAAACTTCTCATCCTCTCCTCTTTGAAGAGTTTCCTGAGATTGCCAGGCCAGCAGTCAAGGACAAAAACAAAACAAATAAAACTTAATATTTCAACTACTTTCACAGTGTGCAATCTCCCTGTCCCCCAAAACAAAACTATTTGGTCACCCCTTATCCTCATTTTAAAAAATGCTCAAAATAGATTTCCGGTTTTCACTGCAAACGTTACACTTCGAATTTTTTTTTTTAAATCTTCATTTTATTGAGATATATTCACATACCACACAGTCATACAAAACAAATCGTACATTTGATTCTTCACAGTACCATTACATAGTTGTACATTCATCACCTAAATCAATCCCTGACACCTTCATCAGCACACACACAAAAATAACAAGAATAATAATTAAAGTGAAAAAGAGCAATTAAAGTAAAAAAGAACACTGGGTACCTTTGTCTGTTTGTTTCCTTCCCCTATTTTTCTACTCATCCATCCATAAACTAGACAAAGTGGAGTGTGGTCCTTATGGCTTTCCCACTCCCATTGTCACCCCTCATAAGCTACATTTTTATACAACTGTCTTCGAGATTCATGGGTTCTGGGTTGTAGTTTGACAGTTTCAGGTATCTACCACCAGCTACCCCAATTCTTTAGAACCTAAAAAGGGTTGTCTAAATTGTGCGTAAGAGTGCCCACCAGAGTGACCTCTCGGCTCCTTTTGGAATCTCTCTGCCACTGAAGCTTATTTCATTTCCTTTCACATCCCCCTTTTGGTCAAGAAGATGTTCTCCATCCCACCATGCTGGGTCTACATTCCTCCACGGGAGTCATATCCAGGTTGCCAGGGAGATTCACTCCCTTGGGTGTCTGATCCCACGTAGGGGGAGGGCAGTGATTTCATCTTTCAAGTCATTCGAATTTATAAAATAAATTTATAGCAATAAAACACGCCTCATATCCATTTTACACATTTGGGTTCCAAGCAGAGGAAAAAAAAAACCTAATCTAAAACACGCGATCAGACTGGCCCCGCCCCCTCAGCGGAGCCAATCAGCCGCGCGCACTCTAAGGGCGCGTAGCTGCGTGCCTAACGCATCGATGAGGAGGTGTGAGAGGCCTGGCGCTCGCTGAAGCGCTCGGCTTCTGGGGCAGCGGCTTGCCGTTTTCTCCTGAGGGCTTGGGCCGGTGTCTTCCTTGGAGAGACAACTCGGCGACCGGGACGTGAGTCCGCGCGGTCGGGCGTGTTTGTGCGGTGGGCGGTGCTGCGGCGGGACTCGGCGGATCCCGCGGGTCGGCTGTGCGGAAGCAGAGGGAGGCCGCGGACGCTGCCCGAGGTGGGGGCCGTCCGCGCGCCCCTGGGGTGATTTCAGAACTCTTCATTTACTGCATGGGCAAGTGACCGCCCTTCTTATATCTCGGGCTGGTTGGCCGCCTCATCTCTGGTCGTTACACGGGTGCTGTTGCGTTACACGGTTCAAAGAGCGGCCTAGGGAAAAGGGACAAGCAAGTGCAAAGCAAGACGCGAGCGAACGCTGCATTTTGCTGATCTCGACTGTGTCCAAAACTTTAAATATAATTTAAACAAACACCGGTAGCAAAATGGCGCGAATTTAGTTGTAATTAAATTGTTAAAACCCGAAGTCTTAATTTGAGTGTAAAAAGTTAGAGATACCATAAACCCTGTAAATCACTGGGTGTTGAAAAACAAGTCAAGTTTTCTCTGAGAGCCGTCTTCAGACTATCATCCTCGCCATCATCTGGGAACTGGTTAGAAATGCACATCATCAGGCCCCAGTCACCTACCTACAAAATCAGAAACTTTGGTGTGGGACCCAACAGTCGGTTTTCACAAGTCTTCCAGGTGCTTCGGATACATCCTCAGGTTTGAGAGCTGCGGCTCTGAGAAAACTATATACACGTGAGCTGAACAGTAAGCTCCTGACTCCTGACTCTTATGCCGTGGTCCATCCAAGTTAATAACCCAATTTGACTTAATTATACAAGTTTAGTCTTGCCTTTCCCACTAAGACGGGTGAATTCGTTGAACTTTTCTAGTCTCCTGTCTTCTCCTGAGCAGGGGCAGCCTACCTGGAGATCTGTCTTTCCTGGTAGCCCAACAGTCTGTTAAAACCCTCTCTGCCACTGGCGGTTTGGTATGCTGAGCCCTCTATCTTGGGGCTTGCTCTTACGAAGCTTGCTACTGCAAAGGAGAAGCTAAACCTGCTTATAATTGTGCCTAAGAGTCTCCCTCTGAGTACCTCTTTGTTACTCAGATGTAGCCCTCTCTCTCTAGCTTAGCCAACTCGACAGGTGAACTCACTGCTCTCCCCCGTAGGTGGGACCTGACTCCCAGAGGTGTAAATCTCCCTGGCAACACAGGATCTGACTCCCAGGGAGAAATCTAGACCAGACATGGGATTGAGAACAACTTCTTGACCAAAAAGAGGATAAGAAATGAAACAAAATAAAGTTTCAGGGGCTAAGAGATTTCAAATGAAGTCTAAAGGTCACTTTCGTGGGCACTCTTATGCATTATATAGATAACCCTTTTTAGGTTTTAAGGTATTGGAATAGCTAAAAGAAAATACCTGACACTACCAAACTGCAACCCAGTAGCCTTGACTCTTGAAGACGATTGTATAATAATGTAGATTACAAAGGGTGGCAGTGTGATTGTGAAAGCCTTGTGGATTGCACTCCCTTTATCTAGTGTATGGATGGATGAGTAGAAAAATAGGGACAAAAACTAAAAAATAGGGTGGGGGGGAGGATGATTTGGGTGTTCTTTCTTTTATTTTTTCTTATTTTTACTTTTTCTGGTATAAGGAAAATGTTAAAAAAATAGATTGGGGTGATGAATGCACAACTATATGATGATACTGTGAACAGTTGATTGATATGTGAATATATCTCAGTAAAACTGTATTTTTTAAAAAAAGTATATTTTGAACCTCAAACACTAAAAAAAAAAAAAACCCTCTCTCTCTCGCTCTGATTCCCACTATGTAAGAGACATGGATCCAGCAGTTCCTCCTCTCCACCCTCTCCAAATCCCATCCTCTCTGAGTGGCCCTTTAGCTACCACTAGCACCACACCCTAGAGAGGCATCTTAGGGGTATAAGAGCATGATCTGAGCTGGTCTGGGCTCTACCACCTACTAGCTCAGTGACCCTAGGGTGTGCTACTAGTTTTCCTAATCTATAAAATGAAAATAATAATAGGAGTACATGATGATTAAATGAAATGAGTGCATGGAACAGTGCTTGGCACACTGTAAGTACTCAAATATCAGTTATAATTAGTATCAAAGCCAGAGGCAGGTGAAAATAGTATAAAATAGTGGTAAAAATAGGAGGAACTGGGGGAGAGGCTAGTATATGTTGACAAGTAGTAGAATGACCTAGGTGCTGCCATTCAACTAACCCGACATAGGTTGGTTATTTTTTTTTCTTGACACTTTGCTACTCAGAATGTGGTCTGTGGGCCAACATCGCTGGTGCAAACAGGAGCTTGCTTGTTAGGAAGGCAGAACTTCAGACCTACTGAATCAGAATCTGTTTTTTGTTTGTTTTTGTAAAGTAACAAATGCATTTATTTGGGGTCTTAGAATTGCACTGGGGGAGTACAGATTCAGGTAGTAACCTAAATTGTGTCCCAAATTGGGGCCGTTAGGCAAGGGTTTTTAAAGGGAAAAAGAGGAATAAAAAAGAAGTTGGTTAGGGTGAGAATCTTAGAAATAGTTGTCTTTTGTTTTTTTTTTTTTCCAGAAAGAGAATCTGCTTAGGTTTTGCTGATAACGTTTAGTTTCATGGTGGTGTAAGGGCAAGAGTGTATGCACAGCTCTCTGACTTTATTGTAAGTCTCTCTTTTTAAAATTTTATTTTTTATTTGTGAAGTTGTGGGTTTATATCATGTGTAAAATACGGGATTCTCATACACCACCACCACCTTGCATTGATGTGGAACATTTTTTACAGTTGATAATAGCACTTTTTTTGTAATTGTGCTAATTTTTTTAATAGTGCTTTCCTTTGTTACAATTTATAAAAAAGTACTATTAGCTATCATCCATAGTTTACGTAAGGTGTATTTTTTTGCATATACCATCTACTTACTAACATTTTGTGTTAGTGTCATACATTTGTTATAATTCATGAAAGTACACTCTTATCCTTGTCTTATTAACTATAGTCCAATAGGGTTCACTGTGCTATACAGTCCTATGTTTTTTATAATTCAGTTTTATTGACATATATTCACATACCATTCAGTCATCCACAGTGCACAATCAGTTGTTCACAGTACCATCATATAGTTGTGAGTCCTATGTTTTAAATTTTAATTTTTATTCTATTAACATATATGGCCTAAAGTTTCCATTTTAAACCGCATTTCACCTGTATAATTCATTGCTGTTAATTACCCTCACAATAATGTGCTGCCATCCTTTTCCAAACCTTTAAAATCAACCTAAAATAGAAATTCCGTACAAAATAAGCATCAACATCCCAGTCTCTCCACTGATAACCTATATTCTAGATTCTAACTACATGAGTTTGCTTATTATAATTAGTTCATAATAGTGAGATCATGCAATATTTGCCCTTTTGTGTCTGGCTTATTTCATTCAGTATTATGTCCTCAAGGTTCATTTTTTCACACTACTCTAAGCCACTTTCCCCTGTCTTTTTCTTTCAACCTGCAGAATTTCCCTTAGTAATTCTTCTAGGGCAGGTCTTTTGTTGTTGACAGAGTCCCTCGGTTTCTGTTTATCTATGAATATTTTAAACTTTTTAAAAAAGTTTTTTAAACTTCATTTTTGAAGGACAGTTTTACTCAAAGAATTCTGGGCTGGCGGTTTTTCTCTCTTGATACCTTAAATATATTATACCACTGCCTTCTTGCCTCTATAGTTCTGATGAGAAATTGGCACTTAGTCTTATTGAGGATCACTTGTATGTGATGAATCGGTTTTCTCTTGCTGGTGTCCTCCTGCCTCACTGGCCACTCTCTGGCAGTATCTCTTGCTGTCTTCCTGTGTTTGTCTTTCTGACTAATAAATGTTGGCAGGCTCCAGGATCCAGTCTTTTGTCCTCATAGTAGATTTCTTTAGGTGATCTTATCTAGGTCAGGGCTTTAAACTCCATCTACATCCTTATGATCTCAAGTCTATTTCTGTGGTCCCACTTCTTTCGTTAGCTCCACACTGCCTCTTGGATATCCAGTAGACATCTCAGATTTGCTAGGTCCAAAACAGAACTCTTCATTTATTAGAACTTGCTGTCTTTCCTCAAGTCTCCTGTAATCTTTCCCATTCTCCCACCTGCTGAGGCCACAAGCCTAGAAGTCATTCTGAATTTTCTTTTATCTTTACTTCTTGCATCCAGTTTAATCAGCGATTTCTGCAGTGTATTTCTGTATTAGGTAGCACAAGATGCTGTAAAAAACAAAACAAAACAAAACAAAAAACTTGCCCCTGAATCTCAGTGACTTACCCTAAAAGAAATTTATTTTTTGCTCACATGAAAGTCAAAGATGTGTTCCACTTTATGGGCAGTCTTCCATGTGGTCATTTAGGGACCAGGCTCCTTCCATAGTTTGGCTCTGTCTTCTTCTAGGGCTCAGTGTCCTCTGCATTCTTTGGTGGATAGGTAGAGCCAAAGAAGGATCACATGTGGGAGAATTTTATAAGCCAGATCTGGATGTGGTAAATATTCCTTCTACTCCTTAATTAAGTTCTATTGGCCTGAACTTAATTGTCACCTGGCCCTTTGGCCAAACTTAATGGGTGGAGAGGCTGGGACACAAAGTAGCTGTGTGTCCAGAAAGATGAAATATGCTTGGTGTCCTGTGAGCTAGTCTTTGCACACATGGTAGAGTTTACCTACAAATTTTCTGAATCTGACCATTTCTCATTGCTGACCTTTGCTGCTATCTTACTTCATGCCACCTTCCCCACTCAACTGGACAACTGCAGGTCTTTCCAGCTAGGCTTGCTGCTTTTGTTCCTGCATTTCAATCTCCATATAGCAGCCAGAGTAATTTTTTAGAATGTAAACCAGCTTCTATCACTTCCCTGCTTAAAACCCTCTAATGCCTCTCTGTTAAACTTAGAATAAAAACCATATTCCCTACTGTAGGCCAACCAACCATCCCACCCCCACCCCCACTCCCCATCTCATTCACTAAACTCGGGCATTCTGGCTTGCTTGCTTTTTCTTTAATGCTTCAATTTTATTCTGCATTCAGGGCATTAACACTTGATATGCTCTCAGTTTGGGTGTCCTTCCCTTGAATCTTCTTATGGTTAGCTTGTCATTTTTCTGCTTAGATGTTGTTTTGGTTAGCTCCTGCTGGGTAACAAACCACTCCAAAGATTATTGGCTTTAAACAACCATTTTACTATCTCTCGTGAGTCTGTGGGTTTATGGGGATTGATTGGGCTCAGCTGGATATTGGCTGGGGCTGCACTTATCAAGGAGTTGGGCTGGAACCATCCAGATGATTACTCACATGGCTCCAGTTGATGCTGGAACTCAGGAGCACATGCACATGGCCTCTCCATGTGGCTTGGCCTTCCACATGGGAGCTTTGTTCCGAGAGGGGGCATCCCAGGAGCAAGCATTCCAAAGGGGTAAAGTAGAAGCTGCCAATCCTTTTATAGGCTAGGCCTGGAACCAACACGGCAATAACTCCTCTTTCCCCACTCCCTGGTAACCTGTAATCTATTTTCTGTCTCTATGAATTTGCATATTCTAGTTATTTCTTATAAGTGAAATCATATAATATCTCTCCTTTTGTGTCTGGCTTATATCACTCAGCACGATGTCTTCAAGGTTCACACATGTTGTAGCCTGTATCAGAACTTCATCCCTTTTATGGCTGAATAATATTCCATTGTATAGATATACCACGTTTTGTTTATCCATTTACGTATTGAAGGACTGGGGTTGTGTCTACCTTTTGGCTATTGTAAATTATGCTGTTATGAACATGATGTAGAAATATCTGTTCAAGTTCCTGCTTTCAGTTCTTTTGGGTGTATACTTAGAAGTTGGATTGCTGGATCATATGATAGTTCTATGTTTAACTTTTTGAGGAACTCTCAAATTGTTTTCTCATATAGCTGTACCATTTTGCATTCCTACTAGCAGTTTTCGAGGGTTCCCATTTCTCTGCTTCCTCACCAACACTTATTTTCCATTTTTTAAAATAATAGGTATGAAATGGTAACTCACTGTGGTTTTGATTTGCATTTCCCTAATGGCTAGTGATGTTGAACATCTTTTCATGTGCTTATTGGCCATTTATGTATCTTCTTTGGAGAAATGTCCATTCTGCTCCTTTGCTTATTCTCCCTTCACTCTTGAAAGCTGTTGTTAGCAGATGAAGTTAGTCATAAGCTTTTTTGTTCGGCAATGTCATGGCAACCTATCTTTCCAACTCTGTATCCCACCACATTCATCCTCATATTTTTCATCTGTGTATTTACAGTTTCTGAAGCATACACTTTGCTTTTCCTCTTCTACCTACTCTGTCTTGCATTCTTTTTTTTTTTTTCATTTTTATTGATATTGTTCAGATACCATACAATTATCGAAAGATCCAACGTGTACAATCACTTGCCCCTGGGTACCCTCATACAGCTGTGCATCCATCGCACTTAATTTTTGTTCAATTTTTAGAAACTTTTCATTACTCCAGACAAGAAATAAAGTGAAAGATGAAAAAAGAAAAAAAGAAAAGGAAACTCTAATCTTCCCCATCCCTAACCAATC
This sequence comes from Choloepus didactylus, assembly GCF_015220235.1. Taxonomy (NCBI): domain Eukaryota; kingdom Metazoa; phylum Chordata; class Mammalia; order Pilosa; family Megalonychidae; genus Choloepus; species Choloepus didactylus. The sequence continues at coordinate 132,005,944 of NC_051308.1, forward strand.
CCCCTCAATTGTTGACTCGTAGTATTGATACAGTACATTTGTTACTGTTTATGAAAAAATGTTAAAATACTACTAACTGTAGTATATAGTTTGTAAAAGGTATATAGTTCTTCCCTATATGCCCCTCTATTATTAACTTCTAATTGTATTGTCATACATTTGTTCTGGTTCATGGAAGTGATTTCTAGTATTTGTATAGTTGATCATGGACATTGCCCACCACAGGATTCAGTTTTATACACTCCCATCTTTTGATCTCCGACTTTCCTTCTGGTGACATATATGACTCTGAGCTTCGCCTTTCCACCTCATTCACACACCATTCGGCGCTGTTATTCTTACATCTTGCTACCAACAAACCTGTTCATTTCCAAACATTTAAGTTCATCCTAATTGAACATTCTGCTCATACTAAGCAACCACTCCCCATTCTTAAGCCTTGTCCTATATCTTGGTACCTTATATTTCATGTCTATGAGTTTACATATTATAATTAGTTCCTATCAGTGAGACCTTGCAATAATTGTCCTAATGTGTCTGGCTTATTTCACTCAGTATATTGCCCTCGAGGTTTTGTCATCAACCCATTTTTTTAATATGGTTTTGTTCACTCACCGTACATTCCATCCCAAGTAAATAATCGATGGTTCTCTGCATGGTCATAAATTTATGTGTTCACCACCTTCACCACTATCTATATAAGGGCATCTACATTTCTTCCACAAGGCAGGAGGGAGAGTCAAAGAAGGTAGAGTGGCAAAAGAAAGAGGAAAAAAAATGACAGCTAGGAAGCAGCAAAAAGAAAAATAACCTTAAATCAAAGTAGAATAAAGAATCAGACAATACCACCAATGTGAAGTGTCTAACATGCCTCCCCTATCCCCCCCTCCTATCTGCATTTACCTTGGTATATCACCTTTGTTACATTAAAGGAAGCATAATACAATGATTCTATTAGTTACAGTCTCTAGTTTATGCTGATTGCATCCCTCCCCCAATGCCTCCCAATTTTTAACACCTTGCAAGGTAGACATTTGCTTGTTCTCCCTCGTAAAAGAACATATTTGTACATTTTATCGCAATTGTTGAATACTCTAGATTTCACCAAGTTACACAGTCCCAGTCGTTATCTTTCCTCCTTTCTTGTGGTGTCTCACATGCTCCCCACCTTCCTCTCTCAACCGTATTCATAGTTCCCTTTGTTCAGTGTACTTATATTGTTGTGCTACCATCTCCCAAAATTGTGTTCCAAACCACGCACTCCTGTCTTCTATCACCCTGTAGTGCTCCCTTTAGTATTTCCTGTAGGGCAGGTGTCTTGTTCACAAAGTCTCTCATTGTCTGTTTGTCAGGAAATATTTTGAGCTCTCCCTCATATTTGAAGGACAGCTTTGCTGGATACAGGATTCTTGGTTGGCGGTTTTTCTCTTTCAGTATCTTAAATATATCACACCACTTCCTTCTTGCCTCCATGGTTTCTGCTGAGAGATCCACACATAGTCTTATGAAGCTTCCTTTGTATGTAATGGATTGCTTTTCTCTTGCTGCTTTCAGGATTCTCTCTTTGTCTTTGACATTTGATAATCTGATTATTAAGTGTCTTGGCGTAGGCCTATTCAGATCTCTTCTGTTTGGAATACGCTGCGCTTCTTGGATCTGTAATTTTATGTCTTTCATAAGAGATGGGAAATTTTCATTAATTATTTCCTCTATTATTGCTTCTGCCCCCTTTCCTTTCTCTTCTCCTTCTGGGACACCAATGATATGTACATTATTGTACTTTGTTTCGTCCTTTAGTTCCCGGAGATGTTGCTCATATTTTTTCATTCTTTTCTCCATCTGCTCCTTTATGTATAGGCTTTCAGGTGTTTTGTTCTCCAGGTCCTGAGTGTTTTCTTCTGCCTCTTGAGATCTGCTGTTGTATGTTTCCATTGTGTCTTTCATCTCTTGTGTTGTGCCTTTCATTTCCATAGCTTCTACTAGTTGTTTTTTTGACTTTTCATTTCTGCCGTATACATGACCAGTGTTTCCTTTACAGCCTCTATCTCTTTTGCAATATCTTCTCTAAACTTTTTGAATTGATTTAGCATTAGTTGTTTAAATTCCTGTATCTCAGTTGAAGTGTATGTTTGTTCCTTTGACTGGGCTATAACTTTGTTTTTCTTAGTGTAGGTTGTAATTTTCTGTTGTCTAGGCATGGTTTCCTTGGTTATCCAAATCAGGTTTTCCCAGACCAGAACAGGCTCAGGTCCCAGAGGGAAGAAATATTCAGTATCTGGTTTCCCTGTGGGTGTGTCTTAGAAAATTGCTCCACCCTTTGATGCCTCGGGTCACTGTGCTTTTCTGCCCAGCAGGTGACGCCTGTTAGCCTATAAGTCTTGACTGGTGTGAGGAGGTGTGGCCGTGTTCCCCCAGGCTCTGGGGTCTGGTTCTGAATGGAAAGGGCCCCACCCCTTTCCTCCTAGAGAAGACAGACCCCTCAGGTGGAGTTCATTAGCATTTCAATGGTCTCTCTCTCTGCTTGTGCTGTCTCCACCCTTCCCAGAGTCACAGCCCTGGAAACTGAAAATGACTGGGGCTTTCTCCACTGAGCCAAAAAAGAAACAGATAGTCCCCTTCAGACCCAGTCCAAGGCAACCCTCCGGCTCTCCCAGGTCAGTCGTCACCCAAAGCCTCTGTCTGTTTTTTGGGGGATGCGTACCTGTAGTGAGCAGTTCACACTCGCTACTTAAAACCCCAGCTGGAGCTCAGCTGAGCTGTATTCGCTTGCTGGGAGAGAGCTTCTCTCTGGCACCACGAGGCTTTGCAGCTCGGGCTATGGGGGAGGGGGTTTCACGACTTGGTTCTACAGGTTTTACTTACAGATTTTATGCTGTGTTCTCAGGCGTTCCTCCCAATTCAGGTTGGTGTATGACAAGTGGATGGTCTCGTTTGTCTCCCCGCCGTTATTCTGGATTATTTACTAGTTGTTTCTGGTTTTTTGTAGTTGTTCCAGGGGGACTACTTAGCTTCCACTCCTCTCTATGCCGCCATCTTGCCTGACTCCCCTGTCTTGCATTCTTGAAATGTTTTTGATACTCAAACTCCATTTCCCAAACCCTTTCCTCCATGAAATCTTTCCACTTTCTCCCAATTGAGTATGCTTTCTCCATCCTCTGAACCTTTGACTCTCTGCTATAGCTTTGATCATTTGCATTTGCCGCTTAACAGACATTTATTGAATGTCTTTCATGTGCCATCCCTGGGATAGCTGTTGGACCCTGGGAGGTGGAGGGAGAAAGATGGAGAGGTCAGTGGGAAGTAGAATTCAGGTTTGAATAAGATGTTACCTTTTCCTGGAGAAGTTCACATAGTGCAGCAATTTACCACCTTTGTGGCACCTTGGAATCACCTGGAGAACTTTAAAAATACTGACTCCTGGTTCTCGATCTCCAGAGATTGTGATTTAATTCTTAATTTAATTTGAATATGCCCCAAACATTGGGATATTTAGAAGCTCCCCAAGTGATTCTAATGTGTAGCCAAGGTTGAGGACCCCTCTTCTAATGGCAGTGACAGTAAATGTTTATTTTCATTGTGTGCTGTGCTAGAAGAATAAATAGGGCATGCTGGGAACAGAGAGAAAGAGGACTTAATTTAGCCTGAAGTTACTTCTTTTTTTTTTTTTCAATAAATATATTTATTGAAATATATTCACATACCATACAGTCATCCATGGTGTACAATGAACTTAACAGTACCATCATATATTTATGCATTCATCACCCCAATCTATTTTTGAACATTTTCCTTACACCAGAAAGGATCAGAATAAAATAAATAAAAGTAAAAACACCCAAATCGTTCCCCCATCCCACCCTATTTTTCATTTAGTTTTTGTCCCCGTTTTTCTACTCATCCATCCATACACTAAAGGGAGTGTGATACACAAGGTTTTCACAGTCACACTGTCACCCCTTGTAATCTACATGGTTATACAATTGTCTTCAGGGGTCCAGACTATTGGGTTGGAGTTTGATAGTTTCAGGTATTTACTTCTAGCTATTCCAATACATTAAAACCTAAGAGGTGTTATCTGTATAGTGCGTAACGATATCCACCAGAGTGACTTTTCTCAACTCCATTTGAAATCTCTCAGCCACTGAAAGTTTATTTCGTTTCATTTGCATCCCCCTTTTGGTCAAGAAGATATTCTCAATCCCACAATGCCGGGTCCAGATTCATCCCCAGGAGTCATATCCCATCTTGCCTGGGAGATTTATACCCCTGGGAGTCAGGTCCCACGTAGAGGGGAGGGCAGTGAGTTCACCTGCCTAGGTGGCTTAGTTAGAGAGAGAGAGGGCCACATCTGCACAACGAAGAGGTACTCGGGGAGACTCTTAGGCACAATTCCATGCAAGTTTAGCCTCTCCTTTGCAGTGGCGAGCTTCTTAAGGGCAAGTCCCATGATAGAGGGCTCGGCACATCAAACCACTAGTCCCCAATGTTTGTGACCACATCAGCATCAGTCCAAGTGAAGAAGTCCAACACTTTCACATTTTCCCCCGGCTCCTGAGGGGGGCCCTGCAAATATGTTTTTATTCTCTGCCCAAATTACTTTGGGATATGTCACTATTTCACTCTAACCTATACTAACCTATCATATCTCACTTCCTATTCAAAATTCCATGTAATTGTGGTGTTTGAACAAACTGACTGTAGTTATACGGTTGAGAAAATATAGATCCTGCACCAAATAGACATCTCTTCCCTTATCTCACATGGAAGTTGAAGTTTTAAAACACAGTCAGTTTCAACCTTTACCCTTTGGCCCAGTTTGCCCTAGTCTTAACCAGATCTGCTTCATTCATATCACTAATTGAAGTCTGGGCTCTTTTTCAGCCTTTTTTTTTTTTTTTTTTTTTTTTTAACAGTTGCTATATGTGCTAATGCTTACATTCATAGCTGCTGAGCTCTAGCTCTGAGTTTCATGTGTCACAGAGATACCCAATGTTCCAGAGACCAATCAGATTATATACAAAGGGGTCAGCATTTCAAAGTTTGGAGGTAGCCATTACAATTCAGGAATAGATTTGACTGCTGTAAGAGCTTACAATCTAGGGACTATTACAATAATCGTTCCCCTCTTAGACTGTTCTGAGATTCAATTCTGAGTTTGCACATTGTAGTTAGTCCGTATTGGTGAGGCATTGTAGTGTTTGTCTTTATTTCTGGCGTACTTCACTCAAAATGCTGTGTACAGGATCCATTCACCTCGTTGTGTGTCTCATAGCTTCACTCCTCATAGTTGCTCAATATTCCACTGTATGCGTACACCACAGTTCACCATTCTCTTCCTCAGTCTATGTACTCTTAGGTCACCTCCACCCATTGCAGATCATGAATACTGCCTCCATGAACACCAGTGTGCAAATGTCCATTCGTGTCTCTGCTCTCAGATCTTTCAATTACATACTCCATAATGAGGTTGCAGGACCTTATGGCCCCCAAATACTTAGCTTTTTGTGGAACCACCACACTGACCTCCAGAAGGGCTACACCATTCTGCCTGCTCATCCACAGTGGATAGGTACATCCCTCTCTCCATGTTTTCTCCAATACTTTTACTCCTATTTATATTTTTTCTTACAATTTTATAGAGTTATATTCACATACCATACATTTATCCACAGTGTACCATCAGTCATTGACGCAATCATCATGAAGTTGTACATTTATCACCACAATCAGCACTTGAACATGTTGATTACTACAAAAAAAGTGTTTTTTTAAGCTAATAATAAAAAAGATGATAAAAAGGAAGAATAACATGTCATACAATACAATATAATAATGAGGACAGAAAACAGCACCACAACCAATAATCTCATATCCCTCCCCTATATCCCCCTCTCATACACACTTAGCTTTGGTATATTGCCTTTGTTACATTTAATGGAAGCATATTACAATGTTATTGTTGACTGTAGACTCCAGTTTGCTTTGATTATGGTTTTTCCCAAATACCATCCCTTTTTCAGCACTCTCCATGGTTGACATTCATTTGCTTTCCCACATGTAAAAACATTTTTATATTTGTACATTTAGTAACAGTCATTGGCCACTCCAGTTTTTGCCAAGTTATACAGTCCCAGTCTTTATCATCTGTCTTTACCTCTGGAGTCATACATTCTCCTATCATACCTCTTTCAGCTTTACTCACCAGGCATCTTTGTTTGGTGTACTTACAGTATTGTGCTACCATCACACAGTATTATGCTATCTGTTTCTGGATCTATACAATCAATCCTGGTAAACATTCTGTAGTCCTTCAGCATCAAATGCCTGATCTCTACCCTCTTTCCATCTCCTGGTCGCCTGTGTTGTCAGCTTTTAACTCTCAAAAAGTTTGTTCATTAATGTTTGTTCATATTAGTGAGACCATAGAGGATCTGTCCTTTTGTTTCTGGCTAACTTCACTCAACATAATGTCGTCAAGGTTCATCCATGTTATTATATGTTCCATGTCTTTGTTCTGTCTTACAGCTGCATAATATTCCGTCACGTGTATATACCGCAGTTTGTTTATCCACTCGTCCATTGATGGACATTTGGGCTGTTTCCATCTCTTGGCAATCGTGAATAATGCTGCAATAAACATCGGTTTACAAATGTCCATTTGTGTCTTAACTTTCAGTTCCTCTGAGTGTATACCTAGTAATGGAATAGCTGGGTCATATGGCAAATCTATACTTAGCTTCCTGAGGAACCTCCACACTGTCTTCCAGAGTGGTTGCACCATTCTACATTCCCACCAACAATGAGTAAGTGTGCCTCTTTCTCCACATCCTCTCCAGCACTTGTAATTTTCTGTTTTTTGGATAATGGCCATTCTGGTAGGTGTGAGATGATATCTCATTGTGGTTTTGATTTGCATTTCCCTAGTAGCCAGTAATGTTGAACAGTTTTTCGTGTTTTTGAGTCATTTGTATTTCCTCTTCAGAAAAGTGTCTGTCCGTGTCTTTTGTCCATTTTTTTAATTGTATTGTCTGTCTTTCTGTTGCTGAATTGTAGGATCCCTTTATATATTCGGGATCTTAAACCCTTATCTGATAATGTGGTTTTCAAATATCATCTCCCATTGCATAGGTTGCCTTTTTACTTTTCTGACAAAGTCCTTTGATTTACAATATTGTTTGATTTTGAGGAGATCCCATTTGTCTGTTTGTTCTTTGGTTGCTTGCGCCTTGGGTGGGAGGTCTAGGAAACCACTTCCTATCACAAGATCTTTAAGATGTTGCCCTACATTTTCTTCTAAGAGTCTTATGGTCTTGGTGCTAATGTTTAGGTCTTTGATCCATTTTGAGTTAATTTTTGTATAAGGTGTGAGATAGGAGTCCTCTTTCATTCTTTTGGGAATGGATATCCAGTTCCCCATTTATTGAAGAGGCTGCTCTGTCCCAGTTGTTTTGGCTTGACTGCCTTATCAAAGATCAACTGTCCGTAGATGTGAGAGTCCACTTCTGAGCACTCAGTTCGATTCCATTGGTCGGTATATCTGTCCTTATGCCAGTACCATGCTGTTTTGAGCATGTAGCTTTGTAATATGTTTCAAAGTCAGGTAGTGTGGGACCTCCCACTTTGTTCCTCTTTATTAAGATATTTTTGGCTCTTCGGGGCACCTTGCCCTTCCAAATAAATTTGGTTATTGGTTTTTCTATTTTCTGTAAAGTAAGTTGTTGGGATTTTAATTGGTATTGCACTGAATCTATAAATCAGTTTAGGTAAAATTGCCATCTTAACTATATTTAGTCTTCCAATCCATGAACATGGTATGTTCTTCCATTTTTTTAAGTCCTGTTCGATTTCTTTTAGCAGTTTCTTATAGTTTTCTTTGTAGAGGTCTTTTGTGTCTTTGGTTAAGTTTATTACTAAATACTTGATTCTTTTGGTTGCTATTGTAAATGGAAGTTTTTTCTTGATTTCCTCCTCTTGTTGCACATTACTTGTATATAGGAACACAACAGATTTTTGGGTATTGATCTTGTAGCCTGCCACTTTGCTGTATTCATTAAGTAGTTCTAGTAGCTTTGCTGTAGATTTTTCTGGATTTTCTACATATAGAATCATGTCATCTGCAAATAGTGAAAGTTTTACTTCTTCCTCTCCAATTTTGATGCCTTTTATTTCTTTTTCTTGCATAATTGCTCTAGCTAGCACTTCCAGCACAATGTTGAATAACAGTGGTGACAGTGGACATCCCTGTCTTGTTTCTGATCTTAGAGGGAAAGCTTTCAGTGTCTAGTGTCTCCCCATTGAGTATGATGTTAGCTGTGGGTTTTTCATATATTGCCTTTATCATACTGAAAATTTCCCTTCCATTCCTATCCTTTGAAGTGTTTTCATCAGGAAAGGATGTTGAATTTTCTCAAATGCCTTTTCTGCATCATGTGGTTCTTCTGCTTTGATTTATTGAAGTGGTATATTACATTAATTAATTTTCTTATGTTGAACCAGCCTTGCATACCTGGAATAAATCCCAGCTGGTTGTGGTGTACAATTCTTTTAACGTGCTGCTGGGTTTGATTTGCAAGTATTTTGTTGAGGATTTTGGCATCTATATTCATTAAAAGAGATTGGTCTATAATTTTCTTTTTTTGTAGTATCTTTGTCTGATTTTGATGTTAGGGTGATGTTGGCTTCATAGAATGAGTTAGGTAGCTTTCCCTCTTCAATTTTTTTGAAGAGTTCCAGCAGGATTCGTAGTAATTCTTTCTTGAATGCTTGGTAGAATTCACATGTGAAGCCATCTGGTCCTGGGCTTTTCCTTTTTGGGAGCTTTTTGATGACTGACTCAATCTCTTTACTTGTGATTAAACTGTCTATTTCTTCTTGAGTCATTGTTGGTTGTTTATGCTTTTCTAAGAAGTTGTCCATTCCATCTAAGTTCTCTAGTTTATTAGCATGTGGTTGCTCATAGTATCTTCTCATTATCTCCTTAATTTCTGCAGGGTCAGTAGTTATTTTTGCTTTCCCATTTCTGAGTGCATTTATTTGCATCTGCTCTCTCTTTTTTTTGTTAGCCTAGCCAGTGGCCCATCAATTTTATTGATTTTCTCAAAGACCCAATTTCTGGTTTTGTTGATTCTCTCTGTTGTTTTCCTGTTCTCAGTTGCATTTATTTCTGCTCTAATCTTTGTTATTTCTTTCCTCCTGTTTGCTTTGGGGTTAGTTTGCTGTTCTTTCTCTAATTCCTCCAGATGAACAGTTAATTCTTCAATTTTTGCTCTCTTTTCTCTTTTAATATAGGCATTTAGGGCAATAAATTTCCCTCTCAGCACCGCCTTTGCTGCATCCCATGTTGTGTTTTCATTGTCATTTGCCTCAAGGTGTTTACTAATTTCACTTGTAATTTCTTCGTTTACCCACTGGTTTTCTGAGAGAGTGTTGTTTAGCCTCCATATGTTTGTGAGTTTTACGACCTTCTGCCTTTTATTTATTTCCAACTTCATTCCATTATGGTCCAACAAAGTGTTTTGTATCATATCAATATTTTTAAATTTTTATGACTTGCTTTGTGACCCAACATGTGGTCTATCCTAGAGAATATTCCATTAACACTTGAGAAAAAAGTGTATCATGCTGTTGTTGGTTGTAGTGTTCTGTAGATGTCCGTCGAGTCTAGTTCATTTATCGTACCATTCAACATCTCCATTTCTTTGTTGATCCTCTGTCTAGATGTTCTATCCATTGATGAGAATGGTGTATTGAAATCTCCAACTATTATTGTAGAGGTGTCTACTCCTGTCAGTGATCTCAGTGTTTGCCTCATGAATTTTGGGGCATTCTGGCTTGGTGCATAAATATTTATGATTGTTATGTTTTCTTGATGAATTGACCCATTTATTAATATATAGTGTCCTTTTTTGTCTCTTTTAATTGTTTTACTTTTGAAGTCTAATTTGTCTGATATTAGTATAGCTACTCCCACTTTTTTCTGGTTGTTGTTTGCATGAAATATCTTTTTCCAACCTTTCACTTTCAGTCTATGTTTGTCCTTGTGTCTAAAGTGAGTTTCTGGTGGACAGCATATATATGGGTCTTTTTTTTTTTTAATCTTCATTTTATTGAGATGTATTCACATACCACGCAGTCATACAAAACAAATCGTACTTTCTTGTTTTTTAATCCATTCTGCCAGTCTGTCTTTTTATTGGGGGAGTTTAATCCATTTACATTTAGTGTTATTACTGTAAGGGTAGTACTTTCTTCTACCATTTTGTCTTTTGGATTTTATATGTCATATCTTATTTTTTCCTCTCTCTCCTTTTACCTTTCCTGATAATCTTCATTTCTGCACTCTTCTCCAACTCTCTCTCTCCTGTATTTTCCTGTCAGCCTGTAGCACTCCCTTTAGTATTTCTTGTAGTGCTGGTCTCTTATTCACAAACTGTCTCAGTGTCTTTTTGTCTGAAAATATTTTAATCTCTTCCTCATTGTTGAAGGACAGATTTGCCAGATATAGTATTCTTGGTTGGCAGTTTTTCAGTATCTTAAATATATCATGCCACTGTCTTCTTACCTCCATGGTTTTTGTGGAGAAATCTGTACATGGTCTTAGGGAGCTTCCCATGTATGTGATGTATTGCTTTTCTCTTGCTGCTTTCAGAATTCTCTCTGTGTCTTTGACCTTGGACAATCTGATCAGTAAGTGTCTTGGAGTAGGTCTATTGGAATCTATTCTGTTTGGGGTACGATGTACTTCTTGAATCTCTAATTTTCTGTCTTTCATAAGAGTTGGGAAATTTTCAGTGAATATTTCTTCTTTTATTCTTTCTGGCCCTTTTCTCCTCTTCTCCTTCCAGGATACCCATAACACATATATTCATGCATTTCATGTTGTCACTCAGCTCCCTAAGACCCTGCTTGTATTTTTCCATTTTTTTCACATCTGTTCTTCTGTGTGTATGAATTTAAATGTCTTGTCTTCCAGTTCACTGATCCTTTCTTCTGCCTGTTCAAATCTACTGTTGTGTCCCTCCATTGTGTTTTTCATCTCCTCCATTGTGGCCTTCATTCCCATAAGTTCTGCCATTTGTTTTTTCAAGTTTATGAATTCTTCTTTATGGTCATCCAGTGTTTTCTTTATATCCTTTATCACTTTTGCTATATCTTCCTTCAGTTCACTGAATTGATTTAGCATTAGTTGCCTCAATTCCTGTATCTCAGTTGAACTATTAGTTTGTTCCTTTGGCTGATCCATATTTTCGTGTTTCCTAGTATGGCGTGTTATCTTAAGTTGTCTTGGCACCTGATTTTCTTGATTAGTTTATTCTGGAGCTCATTTTCGTTCTTTTATCTAGGGGTTTCTTGTTGGTTGGCTTTGTTCTCTGACCTCTGCTGTTCAGTTCAACTTATTCTAGACCTCTAACTTAGGTTCTGTTTAGTTGATCAGAATTTTTCACCTCTTGTTTTTCTGTTTCTTGCCCTGCTTCTATGTAACCTTTTGTGAGAGGGTCTTCTCAGATATGGTTGACCCCAGTCAGATTTTCCCAGGCCAGAGAAGCCCAGGTCTCATGGGGAGGGTATGGAGTTTTCCTGAGAATGAGACCCTCCTATGAGGCCTCTAGAATCAGTACTTTTCCTCACCTGTCGGGCAGGTGGCACCTGCCAGCCTGCAGCTCCCCCACCAATGTAAAGAGGTGTGGTGGTTTAGTTCTCTGGGTGACTCTGATCCTGTCGGGGGCGTGGCTGACTGAAGCCAGAATCTGAATTCCAGCCCCTGGGGTCTGAGTTGCCAGAAGGAGGACTGCCAGTTGAGCTGGACCTCCCTCCACTCTCCCAATCCTCGGAACTCCAATTGTCTCCCAGGGGCAATATTCCCTTCTCCCCACTCCTCTTTGGGGCAACTCCAGCTTAATTCCTTAGTCAGCATGAGTTGCCAATTAAAGACAGGGGTGGAGACCTTCTTCAGAAGTGAATCTGGAATTCAAAGAAATTCTGGATACTCTGTCTCCCCCCCAAGCCTAGCCTAGTCCGTCAACTTAGGCTTTCTGATAGAAAATAACCACATGTTACTTTTAGATTAAAAAAATAGAAAATAAAAACAAGAAAAAAAGAAACAAACAAACCAAAAAAAAGGAGTCCCTTTTAAAAGCCTTTCCCCAGCCTGTGACATTGTCAGTGTCACAATAGAGCATTTAAAGATGTATTTTGGGCTATTGTCTGGTAATTACTCTCCAACAGCTTCAATTCCACCCCTGCCTGGGACTATTGAAATGCAAAAAGATAAGGAGTCAGTGAGAAAGGAGAAGGGACAAAATGTAGGGGTAAAAAAAAAAAAAAAAAAAAAAAAAAGGCTTTTTTGGAGCCTGGGAATGGGTGCCTACTTTTATGTGCCCCACCCTTCTCAGAGCCCAGCCCTTCTTTAGCACCCCTAGCTCCAAAAATTAGTTAATTAATTTGTTAATTAATTCTGCATTTGAGGCTGGGTTGAGCCCCCCTTCTTGCCCTCAGCAGATTGTTGTTTTCTGTTTTTTGTTTTCCCTTTCAGGGAACCAGCAGCAAGACAGTCCGTGGGGTCTGGGTGGGTAGGGGTGCCAGACCCTGGTCAGGGGAACTTAAAATGTTCACTGCAGTCTCAGTTTTTCCTCCAATTCCAAACTTGTGTCTGATGTGTGACTGGTTCCTGGAGACCCTGGAAACACTGTTCCATATAGTTCTTGGGTAATTACTGGCTGCTGTGGAGGAGAGACGAAATTCCACACCTCACCACTCCAGCATCTTGCCCCACCTCCATGTCTTTTGTTTTTACATCTGGACTGTAAGCTGTTCATGGGCAGGGCTTGAAATTCCCTCCCTGGTTCCTTACACATCATAGGTATAAGGCAGGCTGTTCCACAGATCTTTCCACGATGATGGAAATGTTCTCTGTCTGCACTGTCCAGGCTAGTAGCCACTAGCCACATGTGGGTATTGAGCGCTTGAAATATGACTAATGTGACTAAGAAACTGAATATTTTAATTAGTTTAAATTTAAATAGCTGCATATGGCTAGTAGTGGCTACCATATTGGACAATGTTGAATAGGCATTGAGTGTTGAAATGATTTGACTATGTTTATGTAGAGGCTTAGGTGAGACAGTTTCTCTGAATGGTTTTGAAGTTGTTGCCTTGTTTCAAATCTTAAGTTTGCAACATTCTTCCCATTTGTTTAAAAAAGGTTTTTAGTTTTATTTTATTGGTTTTGGGTAAAATACCTAATTTTTAACAGTTTTATTGAGATGTAATTCACCCATTTAAAGTTTACAATTCATTGGTTTTTAATATATTCATAGATATGTGCCAGTACCACCACACTCAATTTTAGAACATTTTCATCATCTCTAAAAGAAACTCCATATCCTTTAGCTCCCACTCCCTATTCCCCCATCTCCCCAGCTCCAAGCAATTAGTAATCTACTTTCTGTTCTTATAGATTTGCCTACTTGGAAATTTCATATAAATGGAATTATTCGATGTGTGGTCTTTTGTGATTGACTTATTGCATTTAGCATAATGCTTTCAAGATTCATCCATGTTGTAGTATGTATCAATATTTCATTCCTTTTAATGGCCAAGAAATATTCCATTATGTGTATGTGTCACATTTTGTTTATCCGTTCATCAGTGGATGGACACTTGAGTTGTTTCTAACCTTTTGACTATTGTGAATAATGTTGCTCTAAACATTCATGTACAAGTTTATGTGTAGACATGTTTTCATTTCTCTTGATTATATATCTAGAAGTGGAATTGCTGGGTCATATGGAGAATATGTATTTTACTGTCTCAATAAGAATACTTGTGTGTATGTGTATGATTTAGTACCATTTTGCTGAATATTTTTATTTTACATACTCTCCTTAATTACTTTTTGGAAGGAAAGCGTAATCTTAAAACTAGAAGGAAGTATATAAAATTTTTATTATAAAACAGCTTTTTTTTAAAATAATTATATTTCATTACATGTATATTTAAATTTTTTTTTAGACTCATACAGGATGCTGTGTTCCTTGCTTCTTTGTGAATGTGTGTTGCTGATAGCTGGCTATGCTCATGATGATGACTGGATTGACCCCACAGACATGCTTAACTATGATGCTGCTTCAGGAACAATGAGAAAAACCCCTCAGGTATTGTAAAAAAAAAAAAAAAAAAAAAAAGTGTGTTTGTACAGCTTTATCAGTTCTGTGGTGGAAGTAATCTACTTTTTTTTTTAGCAGTTTTATTGAGATTTATCCGCATAGTGTACAATCCATACAAAGAGTACAATCACTGGCTTTTTTTTTCTTTTTTTATAAATAAATTCAAACTTATAGGAACAGTTGCAAAAACAATACAAACCCCATGCAGAGAACTCCAGCATACCCCAACCCCCCTCCCCCGATACCCTGATCCACCAACTTTAACATCCTGTCACACCACCATTTCTTTCTTCCCCTCCCTATCTATCATCCATCATCTATTGCTCTGTCTTCTGAACATATGAGAGCAAGCTGCACACATCTTTGAACAAACACTATAATTCACATACACATTTCCCATGAACAAGAACATTCTTTTATGCATTCCCATTAAGCGCAGGTAAGAAGTTCAACATTGATAGAAAGCTTACATTCTATATTTCCTTTTTTTTTTTTTTTTTTTTTAATGACCCATCTGTGTCCCTTTGAGCCTCCTCTCCTCCATCCTCAGATCCCATCCAGGATCATCCTTGGCATTTAATTGTCATCTATTTAGACTGTCTTTTTTTTTTTTTTCAATTGTGGAAACATATACAGCCTCAATCTTCCCATTCCACTCCCTCCCTAGCATTCCATTAGTGGGATTAATCACATTTAGAATGTTGCAATGCTGTCACCTTCCCACCATCCATTACTAGACATTTCCCTTCATCCCAACAGAAACCCTACACTCATTTCTTACTAACTCTCCCTGGCCCCTTCCCCCAGTTCTCGTAACCCATACTCTACTTTTCATCTCTATAGTCATATTCTCTGATACTTTCTTTGTGCTTACTGTGGGGCTTAAATTTAACCTCTTAAATCTATAACAATCTTGTTTTTCTTTGATACCAACTTAATTTCAATAGGACACATAAACTATATTCCTATACTCCTCCATTCCCCCACCTTTATGTAGTTCTTTTCAAAAATTACATATTTTACATTAAGTCATGGTTTTCATTGATTTATCATTACAGTTTATGTATTTTAGATCTTGTAGGGAGTAAATAGTGGAGTTACAAATCAAA
Organism: Choloepus didactylus; assembly: GCF_015220235.1. Classification (NCBI taxonomy): domain Eukaryota; kingdom Metazoa; phylum Chordata; class Mammalia; order Pilosa; family Megalonychidae; genus Choloepus; species Choloepus didactylus. The sequence continues at coordinate 132,021,218 of NC_051308.1, forward strand.
AATACAGTAGTATTGGTATTTATATTTACCATGTGATCTTTACTGGAAATCTTAATTTCTTCATGTAGTTTCAGTCAATTGTTTAGTGTCTCTTCCTTTCAGCCTGCTCAATTCCCTTTAGCATTTCTTATAGGACTGATCTTCTGGTGATGAAGTCCATCAGCTTTTGATTATCTGGGAATGTTTTCATCTCCCCCTCATTTTTACCCTCCAGGTGTTTGTGAATTCTCCAGATCTCTGATGGTTATTGACTTCTATTTGTATTCCATTGTGGTCAGAGATTTTAAAATTTATTGAGGCTTCTTTTATGTCCCAGCATACAGTCCATTCTGGAGAAAGATCTGTGATCACTAGAGAAGAATGTGTTTCCCGGTGACCTGGAATGTAATGTTCTATATATGTCTGTTAAATTTCTATCTCTCTCTCCTTTCTTTGTTTCTCTGTCGGTAGGGCTCCCTTTAGTATCTGAAGTAGGGCACGTCTTTTATTAGCAAAATCTCTCAGCATTTGTTTGTCTGTGAAAAATTTAAGCTCTCCCTCAAATTTGAAGGAGAGTTTTGCTGGATAAAGTATTCTTGGTTGGAAATTTTTCTCTCAGAATTTTAAATATGTCATGCCACTGCCTTCTCGCTTCCATGGTGGCCGCTGAGTAGTCACAGCTTAGTATTATGTTGTTTCCTTTGTATGTGGTGAATTGCTTTTCTCTTGGCTGCTTTCAGAACTTGCTCCTTCTCTTCAGTATGTGAGAGTCTGATCAGAATATGTCTCAGAGTGGGTTTATTTGGATTTATCCTATTTGGAGTTTGCTGGGCATTTATGCTTTGTGTATTTATATTGTATAGAAGGTTTGGGAAGTTTTCCCCAACGATTTCTTTGAATACTCTTTCTAGACCTTTACCTTTCTCTTCCCCTTCTGGGACACCAGTGAGTCTTAAATTTGGACGTTTTATTTTATCTATCATATCCCTGAGACCCTTTTCAATTTTTTCTCCATTCTTTCTTTTGTTCTTTCATTTTGTTTTGTGGTTCTCTAGGATGCTGAGTCGTTGTTCAACTTCTAGTCTTGTATTATGAGTATCCAGAGTCTTTTTAATTTGACCAACAGTTTCTCTTATTTCCATAAGATCTTCTATTTTTTTATTTACTCTTGCAGTTTCTTCTTTATGCTCTTCTAGGGTCTTCTTTATGTCCTTTATATCCTGTGCCATGCTCTCATTGTTTGACTTTAGTTCTTTGATTAATTGTGCCAAGTACTGTGTCTCTTCTGATCTTTTGATTTGGGTGTTTGGGATTAGGTTCTCCATATTGTCTTGTTTTATCACATGCTTTAAGATTTTCTGTTGTTTTTGGTCTCTTGGCATTTGCTTTACTTGATAGGGTTCTTTCAAGTTATAAAAAATACCAGTCTCTAATTTTTCAGATCTACAGCTTGGTGGCGTACACTTTCTCTAACTAACCAGCAGATGGCATCTGCGAGTCACCTATTCCCCTCAAGTCAGTTCTCCCCAACTTTGTCTTTTTGGTGTGTGGGGATCTGATTCTTGTGGGGTTCAATTCGTTCACTAAGTTTGGATGTGTTGTTGGAGCTGTCCGCTCTGAATGTGGGGCGTGTGTGTGGGTAGTTAGGAAGGCAGGGTAGCATTAATAATCAAAGCTCCCAGGTGTTCCCGGAGATTCAAGGCTGTTGCAAGAGTCTAAGCCTTCATTTCAGTCTTGCCACAGATTGTCTCTGCCGCTGACCCACAAGTCCTTGGTATTGGAGTAGGGTCTCTGGGATTTCTGAGCAGGTCCCCCTTCTCAGCCATGCTCTTCCAGGACCTCTGCTAAGAGAAGGTTGTGCTACATCACAAGTGCGCACCATCCCTCAAGGGAAGCCCTGGGCCACCGGGCCATGCAGGGGCGCTCCCAGCCTGATGCAAAGATGACTGAATGGGGCATGTCAGCACCCCCGCTTTTCACACAGCTCCGCCTTCCCAGCTCCGGGACAACTAGCTGTGGGTGCACCAAAGACCACTATCCACGGTCGATATTGTGGCATGTGCGCGGTGCCGTGGGATTCACTCCCTGACACACTGGGTTTCCTGGCACAGTTCTGGGCTGTGGGTCCGGCCCTGGGCAGGAGTGTCCCCAGCCCGCCAGGAATACGGCTGCAAGGGGCATGGTTTCTTTCTCCTTTGGGCTCCCCTCTGCCCCCCTGGCCCTGATACAATCAGCAGCGGGCTATCCTCCACGCCAGACACCGAGAGGTTGGCACAGCCCAGTCCTACCATGCTTCACTGTGTGGTTCTCACCGTTGTAACTGCAGCTGCTCCCAGGTTTTTTGTTTTTTCGTTTTTTTTTCTAAAAAAGAACTAGACTGTCTACAAACGCCGCAACATGGCCACCGAACTTTCAGCCAGCCCACTCACTTGTTTCAGAATGCAGACTCCCGATTTCAACAAATGCACAATCCCTGTGGATTTAGCAGACATTGTTCAGCTGGTGCATCTTTAGAACTGGTGTTCTGGGTCGCTTTCTGGTTTTTATCTAGTATTTTTCATGGAGGTGTTTTTTTTGCCCTGTCTCACCTAGCCGCCATCTTAGGTTCTCCCAGTTACTGGCTTTTAGTATATAGTTGTGCATTCACCACCACAGTCAATTTTAGAACATTTTCATTACTACAAAGAAAAACCCCATATCCCTTAGCAGTCACCTCTCATTCCCTCTATCCTTCTCCAGCCCTGTGTAACCACTAATCTAATCTGTATCTATAGACTTATTTATATTTAAATTTTATACAAATGGAATCTTACCATATGTAGTAATTTGTGTACGGTTTCTTTCACTTAGCATAAAGTTTGGGTTTTTTTTGTTGTTATTTTTTGTTTTAATTAGAGAAGTTGTAGTTATATGAAAAGTTATATGAAAAATACAACATTCCATATATCCCCTATGGTTTTTTTTTTTACACTTTACATTGGTGTGGTACCTTTGTTACAGTTGTATGAATATTAAAATATTACTGTTAACTCTAGTCCATAGTTTGCATTAGGTGTATGTTTTCCCATATACCACCCTATTAAAACCTTGTAATAGTGATGTGCATTTGTAATAGTTCATGAAAGAACATTCTTATATTTGTACTGTTAGCCACAGGTATTGTTCACAACAGCGTTCACTGTGTTACGTTGTCCTATGCTTTGTCCTCTAGCTTCCGTTCTAGTGAAATATTCACCCACAGTCACCCACATAATTCAGCACAGTTAATTACAGCCACAACAATGTGCTACTGTCACCACTGTCCATCTTCAAACATTTATGATCAACCTAATTAGAAATTCTGCATTAATTACCCGTTCTATCTTTTGGTAACCAGCCAAGGACTACACCCAAAGCAGCTAGCTGCAAGTGGAGGATGGGCGCCACCAGCTGCTGCAGAATGAGTTACTCACAGTCCCTCCACCTGTGGTCTTTTTTTTCTTCAATTCAGTTTTATTGAGATACATTTACATACCCTACAGTCATCCGCAGTGTACAATCAGTTGTTCACAGTGCCATCATATGGTTGTGCATTCATCATCACAATCAATTTTTGAACGTTTTCATTTCCCACCCAAAAAAAGAATAAGAATAAAAATACACGTAAAGAAGAACACCCAAAATATCCCATACTCCCTATTCATTTAATTTTTGTTCTCATTTTTCTACTCATCTGTCCATACACTGGAAAAAGGGAGTGTGAGCTACAAGGTTTCACAATCATGAAGTCACACCTTGTAAGCTACATAGTTACACAGTTGTCTTCAAGTATCAAGTCTACTGGGTTGCAGTTTTACATTTTCAGGTATTTCCTTCTAGCTATTCCAAGACACTAAAAACTAAAAAAGGATGTCTATATATCGCATAAGAATATCCTCCAGAATGACCTCTCAACTCCATTGAAATCCCTCAGCCACTGAGACTTTATATTGTTTCATTTCTCTTCCCCCTTTTGGTCAAGGAGACTTTCTCAATCCCACAATGCTGGGTCCAGGCTCATCCCTGGGAGTCGTGTCCCACATTGTCAGGGAGATTTACTACTCACAGTTTTTTACTGCAGTTTCTCATTCTCTCAGTCCTGCTCTTCCCTGTTGACTGACTATTCTTAAAGGAGGAGTGATTCCTGGAGCTCCCTCCTCCACCATCTTCCCTGGAAGTTTTCCCTGAAATAGTCTGCTTTTGTTGTTACTTTACACAGAGCCATGAGATCATGTATCGTGATTAGCAGTCATGCGGAGTATTATCTTGATGCTCTTCATCTAATGTTATTTCAAACACGCCAGGTTATTTGCATTTGAATGTAAATCCCACCAAACAGTTCAATAATATAATTTTAATTCTTAACTTTATATAAAGCTGAGACTTTTACTTTCTTCTTTGTTCAGTACAGTTGAAGAATACTATAAAAAAGATCATACAATGATGAAGTTAAAATTTTAGTCTTTCTTCGTTAACTGAAAGTTATTTTTACAGCTGAACTTTAATGAATAAAATCTCCCTCTGCTTTGTTTTAGGTGAACTATGGTATATCAGAGAAAAAGGATGTCAGTCCTGACTTGTCATTTGCTGATGAAATGTCAGAATGTTACCACAAACTTGATTCTTTAAGTCATAAGGTTAGATTCTTTTCATTCATAAGTTATATAGTTTTTATATCATGTGAAATTGCTCTCTGATTTCTTGTCTTTGCTAACATCATTTTTGTTTCTATGTACTATCCAATTAAAAACTGTAAATGTATATAGTTTTTTTCTTTAGTTTTTCTAGCTTGGTTTTTTCATAGTATTTTGTATTTTCCTATAATATTTATCTCAATATGTGGTAATTAGTTCATCACCATACTGTGAACTTCTTGGGGCAAGGAATAGGTTTTAGTCACCTCTGATTTTCCATCAGCTATCACAGTGCTAGGGCATAGTAGACCTGAAACAAATGTAGCAGATGAAGAGATGGTCCTGTTACCAGCTTGTAAGTGTAAAGGTTACTATTACAAATATAAGGGATTGTTATGGTTTTAGTGTATGGTAGCTGTGCATTCCTTCATTTATTCAGTCCTTTTATTTATGTGGCTGAGGTAGTGTTTATGTGAAAAGAAATAAGCCAGAATTGTTAAGAAGTTAGAACGTGCCCACTATACTGTGGGAACCAACTTGTGTCAGTTGTTCAGACAGGTGAACTGGTGGCAACGTGGAAGACCACCTGGGACAGGAAGGGGTTGCGGCAGCGAGGTTGGTGGGGGTTGCAGAGGTCCAGCAATGCTTAAGGCAGGCAGGGGTTGTGAGGTAATTTGGTTGTATAGTAAGAAATGCAGAAATAACTTTCTACAGAAATTTTTCATTCCATTGTTTGTGACTTTAGGTTCAAACGTTGTAAAAAGATGATTGGTAAATGGAGTCCTGAGTCCTTCTTTAAAAAAACAAAGATTGTTTCTTAAAGATTTTTTTTTTAATAAAATGGTTATAAATCTTGCCACATGACTTCTTGAGTGTCCTTCTATCCTAAGTCTGTGTGCTGTTCAGTTGTTGTCATGTTTACTGCAGTCTGGTGATGCAAGAGCTAAGTTCAGAGGAAGTCTGTTCTAATGAACATTATGTACTGAGGGGTTGTCATGTGGGGTGTTCTCTGGAGAAGCCATGGTTCTTGCCTTCTTGAAACATCCTGTCTAGTAGGGGATGATCAGCTGTTTACACAAATAATGAAAAGCCTAAAGTAATATGCCCATTCAAGAAATTCTTTTCTGGGTCCTTCTTCTTCCAGCTTCAACCTGCCTCTGTTTCTCTCTTTCTTCCTTCCTTCCTTCCTTTTTCCTTTCCTTTTCTGTTCTTTCTCTTTTTCTTCCTTTTCTTTCTCTTTCTTTCTTCTCTTTTTGTTTCTCTCTCTGTCTTTCCTTCAAATTAGAACAGCCAGATGTTCCTGCTTGTTGATCTCTTCCTATGCTTCATGCTCTGGAAGCTTCCTGTTCCTCCTTTAAGATGGCTAAAAAAAGAAAGCAGAAAATTGGCCAGTTCTGGGCTAAATATTTGACCTGCTTTCCTCATTTGGTTGCCACCTTGTGCTTTGCAAAGAGAATCCAAGGTTTTAGTGAGCAGGCACACCCTGTATCGCAACGTGACTAACACAAGCTTGGTAACAGTAGCCAGCTCCTAATGTTGATTTGATGGCTACTAGACTAGCAATTTGACCCTTACATTAAACTATTACACTTGGTGTTAACTGATAATGTTAAATTTATTATGTGATTACAGATTGATGAGTGTGAAAAGAAAAAGAGGCAAGACTATGAAAGTCAGAGCAATCCTGTTTTCAGGAGATACTTAAATAAGATTTTAATTGAAGCTGGAAAGCTTGGACTTGTGAGTATTTGGTGGTGTGATAGTAATCAGTGGAGTAGATATTTTTGTTATTTATTAATTTCAAATCATTTAAAGCAGTGATAAAGCATCATTAAAAGGAACAGGGAATACCAAAAACTAGTCATTAAGGTTTAAAGAGACCAGATCTGCACTTCAGGGGTTTGGTGGAAGGCAGATACTGCAGGACCCTCCTCTTTTTCATATAGTTCTCAAGGATTTAATTATTCGACTATGTGCACTGCTATACCACTTCATTAAGTTGAGGGTTTTTTTAAGTTTGTTATTTGAACTTTACTAAACCATTTGAAATTTAATAAACTCATAACTTGGCAGAGAAGTGCTCTCCTGAACCTTACTTATTTCTACCATTTCCACACTTTCTTAGTCATGCGATGGAATATCATTATATGTTGAGAAAAAGAAAAATGTGTTTTAAATGGTTGGTTTCCTTTGCTGTTTACTGTGGTAAGTGCTGCTTTATAGAATTGTGTATCATTTAGATATTCTTCAGAATTAATGTTAAAATAACATTTTTAGAGTCACTGTTTTCACTTAGGGATTCAAAACCTCAAGAAAATGTATAATTTAATAACCTATAATTTATACCATTTATGAAGCTCTTTTTGAAAGCACACAGTTGCTTTTCCTATTGTGTATGCCACCAGAGTTGGTCTGGTGAGTGGATGTGTAAATGCATAGATGTTCTCATATGCACATCCTTTAATTTGAATCTTATAGTGTGCAGAGTAGAACAGAACCAATTTGACAGATGAGCAAATAGAGCTAAAAAATACTGAAGATGGTGATAATTGGAAATATTTAGTTCCTGATTTTTAAAAAATATGAGTCAGTATTAATCAGTGACTACTTTTCAGTCAGTAAGCTCGCATATTATATTACTACTTTTTAAATATTTACTTAATATTTACTTTTTAATATAAAAATCTGCCTTTTCTCTTAAAGAGAAGACTTATTTGTATCAGCTGGTTAATGGATGTAAAACATTGTTGGAAGTGGTTTTGCTAAACTGAATTCAGACTAATAAAAATAGTTATAAATATTTTCCATGTTCATGGAAACCCATATTTTGCTGCTTTTTTGAGATCCTTTTTAATTTTTCTTGTTCATACTACTGTAAATTTTAGGCTATCTAAAAACAATGTCAGCAAATGGAAAGTCATAAACTTAATAATAAAACATTTATTTTAGTAAAATTTATAGTATCTTACATAGAGTTTTACAATTTTTGAAATGCTGTTCACATGGTATTACCATTGGCTTTCATGGTCTGTGAGATAGACCATATTTTATATGAATGAAATACTGCAAACTATATATTCAGTTTCAAATTAGCTTTGGTCTTAAATGTTTCACTGAGTAATATAATCATAAAATTTTCCTTTCCTATTGCTTTTTTTTTTTTTTGGTAAACCTAATTCAGCCAGATGAGAACAAAGGTGATATGCATTATGATGCCGAGATTATCCTCAAAAGACAAACCTTGTTAGAAATACAGAAATTTCTCGATGGAGAGGAGTGGAAATCAGGAGCCTTAGATGATGCACTAAGTGATATTTTAATTAATTTTAAGTTTCATGATTTTGAAACGTGGAAGTGGCGATTTGAGGATTCCTTTGGAGTGGATCCCTATAATGTGTTCATGGTAAGATGGATGAGGGGGATGAAAACAGTTTGCTTTTATAAAATTCTTTCGTAGCTCCACCATAATTATGTTAAAAACTAATGCTAAATTGCTCATACTGCGTTGATGAAAATGCAGGAAAATTATATGAATGATTTTGCATATTTCAGTCCAGTTCTTTTGTTTTTACTGACCATTAGTGTTTTTCGGTGGGGAGGATGGCTTGGCAGTGACTCTGACTTCTGCTCTTTTCTGTTTTTGAGGTACTTCTGTGTCTGCTCTGCATTGTGGTATTAGTGGCTACCGAGCTGTGGACATATGTTCGTTGGTACACCCAACTGAGACGTCTTTTATTCATCAGTTTTCTCATCAGTTTCGGATGGAATTGGATGTATTTATATAAGGTATTAGATAGGTGAAAAGTTCTTAAATTTTAAAATGTTAATTATTTACAACAAAAGGAGACTTATCATCCATGCAGAATCTTGCCTCAGATATGGGTTTGGGGCAGTTTTTGGCAGTAGTTAGTGGAGAAGAAATTGGCAGCTGCTCAGCTGTTTGTGGTTTTCTTGGATCCTTGACCAGTTAGTAGGAAAGAAGTGCAGTCCTAATTTTTGCAACCCAGTTCCCATTGGGTGGCAGCTGGACATATACATCAAACTAGAGCTAGGTAGCAACATTTTAAAAATTCTTTTGTAGGTAATTTGGAGTTACGTACTTTTATTCTTTGCTAGGAGTGATACCAAAGTATCATTAATTTTTAAAAGTTAGTTTTTTTCCTCAATGTAAAAGTGGTAGAGAATTTAGAAAAGACAGAAAGGTACAAATAAATGAATTTTTTAAAATCACCTCATAATTCTATCACTTAGGGATAATCACTGACAGTATTTTGAGATATTTCTGTCCAATATTTTTTCTAAATTTTAATTATCTTACAAAATTGGTATCATACCAATGGTATCATATAGAAATTTGAAAGGACCATTACTATTCTGACAAAACAGCATAATCTTTGAAGGAAACTTTTAGATCTTTCTGGAAGAATGAGATAAGTAGCCAAATGTTTTTAATGAATTAATTTGTTTAACAAAATCATTATGATATTTCTCTAACCTTTGCTTTATGTTCTAGAAACATATAGCTTCTAGAACTAATTATTTATGGATTAAACACCTAGTGTTGTAGGTGGCCGGAAGGTTATTTGGTTGAGTATTGTTAATCCAGTGCTCTCCCCCTGGGCTCTGATTTATAAAAGTAATATATTATCTTTATATTGATCATTTGTGCTGAAAACTTGCCAAAGCAAACACCGTTTTATATGAACTTTAGATGAAAATGGGAAGTAGTCATTTAATATATATAAGCTCTATTTGGGGGCATAATCTGAACTATATTTGAGCTAATTTTTTTTATTAGAGCAGTGGTAGACTTACAGAAAAATCATACATTAAGTATAGCGTTCCTGTATACTGCCCCTCCCCTTGTTTTCCATATTAACATTTTGCATTAGTGTGGTACCTGTGTTACAATTAATGAAACAATATTGTAATTGTATTATTAACTGTAGTCCATAGTTTACGTCAGCATTCACTCTTTTTGTTGTACAGTCCTATGATGTTTTTTTATTTTTATTCTGGTGACATCTATACAGCATAAAATTTCCCATTTTAACCACTTTAAAGTAAACAGTTCAGTGATGTTAATTATATTAACAATATTCTGCTACCATCACCACCATCCATTACCAAAACTTTTCTTTCATCCCAAACAGAAACTCTACCCATTAAACATTAACTCCCCATCCCCACCTCTGGTACCTGTATTCTAATTTCTGACCTTTAATTTGTGTATTCTAAATTATTTTATGTAAGTGAGATTGTATGCTATTTGTTGTGTTTGACTTATGAGCTAATTTTTAAAAACATTTTTTTCACTGAAAAGAATTTCCTACCTTGTCATAATTACCTACAAAGAAGGCAGTTGTAGTTAATTCTTTATTCTTCCTTGTTGCAATAACACTGTGCTTTGTTGTGTGCTGAAGAGCTAACTCTTCGGAAATAATATATAAATTTTTTTCTATTAAAACTTTTTTAGCCGTCTGGTTTGAATGAATGGTGAAGACATACTTTGAACTAAGGTTGTTGGGTGGGATGTGTAGGTATAACCTTCATTCTTGGCAGGCTCTCATGATTCCCTTCTGGTGTTGGTCAGCTAGCTTTTGCACAGCATCAGGCCGAAGTTGCCAAGATGGAACCATTACACGTGTGTGCTGAGAAGATGGACTGGAGTGGAAGTCTTTGGGGTAAGGTGTTTGTTCCCTTGACTTTGTTTTGAATATTCCCAGAAAATTTCTGAGAATGAAAGAACATAATAGTAATTACAAGGAAAATGTTAAAATGCCTGAAGGCTTTATTATATAGCTGAGTCTTTATACCAGAACATGCAAGAAGAGTCTTAGGTTTCAGACCAGTAGGTTTTTGTTTCATGTAAAGTCACAAGGAAGAAATAGAAATCATATATGTGCTGTCTGGGATATTACTTGTTTCTCTCCATTGGACTGTAAAGGATCATATGTTCACTTTTGTTCACTTCGTCCGTAGCACAGTGCTAGCGCATTCTAGATCCTCACCAAAAGTTTGTTAAAGAAGTGAATGCATGTGAATATGAATTAATGTCCATCTCGGATTTAATCTGTTTACATTGACTTATGATATCTTATATTGTAGCTTTATTGTATTCTTTTTTTTAAAATTCAGTTTTATTGAGATATATTCACGTACCATATAATCATCCAAAGTATGTAATCCATTAATCACATTGCCATCATATATTTCTTATTCATCACCCAATCTATTTTTCTTAACATTTTCCTTGTACCAGAGAAAGTGGAAGTTATAATAAAAAGTTAAGAGTAAAAACAGAACACCCAAATTGTCATGCCCCCCGCCCTATTTCTCCTTTAGTTTTTTTTTTACACCCCCCCCCCCCCATTTTCCTGCTCATCTATCCGTACACCGGATAAAGGAGAGTGTGATCCACATGGCTTTCGCAGTCACATTGTCATCCCTTGTAAGCTCCACTGTTACACAATCGTTTTCAAGATTCAAGGCTACTGGGTTGTAGTTTGATAGTTCAGGTATTTACTACTGGCTATTCCAATTCATTAAAACCCAAAAAGAGTTATCTATATTGTACGTTAAGAGTGCCCACCAGATGATCTCTTGGCTCCTTTTGGAATCTCTCAGCCACTGAAACTTTGTTTCATTTCATTTCACATCCCCCTTTTAGTCAAGATGTTCTCTATCTCACGATGCCAGGTCTAGATTCCTCCCTGGGAGTCATATTCCACGTTGCCAGGGAGATTTACACCCCTGGGTGTCAGATCCTACATAGAGGGGAGGGCAGTGATTTCACCTGCCAAGTTGGCTTAGCTAGAGAGGGCCACATGTGAGCAACAAAGAGGCATTCAGGGGGAAGCTCTTAGGCACAGTTATAAGCAGGCCTAGCCTCTCCTTTGCAGTAACCTGCTTCCCAAGGGCAAGTCCCATGTGATAGAGGGTTCGGCACATCAAACCGCCAGTCCTCAATGTTTGTGAGGTGAGCACATCAGCAGCCATCCAGGTGGGGAAGCCCAATACCTCTGCAGTTCCCCCCAGCTCCTCAGGGGGGCTCTGCATATTTTTTTCATTGTTTTTTTTTTTTTAAATTAACTATTAACTGTATCAAAAAATTAAAAAAAACATACAATAAAAAAACATTTCAAACAAACCAAAACAAGGGAATAAGAAAAAGGCACCTAACCTGAAATAGCTATATTATTTCCAACGTGTTCCTACTCTACCCCAAGAAAATATACAGACTATAACCCAGCAAAGGAATAAGAAGACAAATAACTAAGGTAACAACATTTCTGTGAATTTGTTCCTACCATACCTCCCAGAAATTAACAAACCATGGTCATTCCTGGGCATTCCCAGAACATTAAATTTACCCATGATAATTTATCTGTTCATATTAGATTATCATTCCCCCTTCACTAATTGCTATTTATCACTAGTTCCCCTACATTCTACATTATAAACCATTTATTTTACATTTTTCAGTGTTCACATTAGTGGTAGCATATAATATTTCTCTTTTTGTGTCTGGCTTATGTCGCTCAGCATTATGTCTTAAAGGTTCACCCATGTCGTCATGTTTCACAACATCGTTCCTTCTTACTGCCACGTAATATTCCATCGTGTGTATATACCACATTTTATTTATCCACTCATCTGTTGAAGGACATTTGGGTTGTTACTAATGGGAAAATTCCTTTGCTTGTTTTTTTCTTACAGATTTTATAAACATGCTCACTGATGTTGACTGCCTTTAGTTGTATATATCTAGCAATGGGAATGATTTAATGTTCAAAGACACTTTGTAAATGCAAGTCCATAATGGCTGGCATAGAATCTCAGCAGATTCTACAAATCAGTGTTTCCTGAATTAATGTTTCTTAAATCATTACGGGAACGAAACCAGTTCAACCTTGCTTCCTGGTTTCAAGGGACAACAAAATGCCTTCTCTTTTTCAGGCTAGTTTCCAAATGTACATGGAATAATTTCACAACATAATTTCTAATAGTATAGTAATAACATTATAATGTTAATAACATAATTTCTACTTTATTTTGTAAAATCAGTAAAGAACTGAAATTTTAATTGAAATTTTATCAAAATAATTGTAGATTGACAGGCAGTTGTAAGAAATAATACAGAGAGATCCCATGTACCCATTACCCAGTTCCTTCCAATGGTAAAATCTTGCAAAATTATAATAATACGGTATCACAACTGTTTGGTATAATCCATCATCTTGTTCGGATTTCCTGGGTTTTAACTGTATTCATTTTTACGTGTAAAGAACTGATTGTAATCATTTAACTACCTTTTAGAAGTCTTCATAAAATATAATTTTTTATCCACATAAGAATTGAATAATTTTAATAGATTAAGAAAATAAATTTATGATTGTGGATGTAAGGTGAAAATTTTAAATATTAGCATTACAAGGAGCCTATTTGTAAAATTATTTAAAATTGGTAGAGTAGAGAGAAGGTGGTCAAAACCAAAATATCTTGTGTAGGAATGAAATGCACCTTTTTTTTTTTTTTTTTAAAGCTTTAGTGTTTTATTTATTTGTTTTCTTTATATAGAATGGTGGAGAAGTTCATGGACCCTTCAGGATGACCCATGCCAAAAATACTTTGAGCTCTTATTGGTCAACCCTATTTGGTTGGTTCCACCAACAAAGGTATAGACTACATTTTGTAAAAATTATTTATACAAGTACATCAAAAATCCCAGTGTATTTATAAAAGGATTGTTAACATTTTTAAGAGTCCGTGTGTTTATAGTAAACTTTTGTTTCAATAAAAAATACTTCCATTACAAAATAATTTTCACACTAAAATCGTCATATAACAGCATTTTAATTTATGTAAAATAATTTCAGCTTTAGTGCACAGTGAAATTTGACTCATCCTATGGGCCTCAGTCCATTGAGGAAAAAAATTAAGTTGTTTCTGTCTTTTGTCTTAGGCATTGGCAGTTACATTCACCAACTTTGTAACAGAGCCATTGAAGCACATTGGAAAAGGAACTGGTGAATTTATTAGAGCGCTCATGAAGGAGATTCCAGTGTTACTTCACATTCCAGTGCTAATAATTATGGCATTAGCTGTCCTGGTTAGTATATAGCAATATTGACACTTGACTGGATTTCTAGAAAAAGGGTAACTCTAAATTTTATACTTCTTGATGTTGTAAATCAGGCTAAATCATACTTAGTGGTATGAGGTGATTTTTAAGCAAAACAGATGTATTTATACTTACATGTATATTCCTTTAAGCAAGGAAGTGGTTCTCTGATTGTAGATATCATAGCAGTGATTTAGAATAACTTCTTTTTTTAAAACTTTAAATCTTAAAATAATTTCAAACTTACAGGACACTTGCAAAAACAATGCAAAACCCATATACAGGACTCTCACATACCCCCCATCCAAATACCTAGTTCCGTCGACTTTTTAACATTTTGCCATATTTGCTGTATTATTCTATCATCTATAGATCTATCAATCTATCCATTTTCTAAATGTTTGTGAGTAGGTTGTATACATCGTGCTACTTGAATGCTTAATGTACCTTTTTTAAGACCAAGGATATTCACTTAAGTAACAACCTTAAGTACCGTTACGAAGTTTAAGAAATTTACTGTTGATACAAAGCTTACAGTCTATATTCCAATTTTTTCATATGTCCCAACAACGTTCTTTTGGGTCTTCTTATTAGAAGGACCATTGTTAGGTCCAGTCCAGGACTCATTCACTTTTTAATTTTTTAATTCTTTTTAGTAGAAGAATTGTAGGTTTACAAGAAAATCATGCAGAAAGTATAAAGTTCTCATATACCCCTCCCCAACCATTATTAACACCTTGCATTAGTGTGATTCTTTTGTTAAAGTTAATGAAAGAATATTATTATAATTGTACTATTAACTATAGTCCATAGTTTACACTAGGGTATTCATTGTGTTGACACGTCCTGTGGGTTTTACAAAAAAATTTATTCTAGTAACATATAACATTTCCCCTTTTAGCCACATTCAAATATATAATTCACTGCTGTTACTTATGTTCATAATGTTGTGCTACCGTCACCACCATCCATTACCAAAACTTGTCCATCACCCCAAATAGGAACTCGTATGAATTACGCATTAACTCCCCATTGCCTACCTCCTACTCTGGCTCCTAGTAGTCTATTTTCTAGTTTCTGAGTCTTTGAATTTGCTTATCCTAATAATTTTCTATCAGCGAGATCATACAATATTTGTCCTTTTGTGTCTGGCTTATTTCACCCAATGTGATGTCTTCAGGATTCATCCATGGCGTGGCATGCATCATAACTTCATTTTCTTTTTACAGCTGAATAGTAAATCGTGTATATACAACAATTTGTTTATCCACTCATCAGTTGATAGACACTTGGGTTACTTCCATCTTTTGATAACTGTGAATAATACCTCTGTGAACATCAGTGTGCAAATAATTGTTCAAGTCCCTGCGTTCAATTCTTTTGGATATACCTATAAAGGGGGGTTGTTGGGTCATATGATAATTCTATGGTTAACTTTCTGAGGAACTGCCAGACTGTCTTCCACAGCAGACGCACCATTTTACATTCCCACCAACAGTGAATAAGTGATCCCATTTTTCCACATTCTCTCCAACATTTTTTCCATTGTTTTGAATAGTAGCCATCCTGGTGGGTGTGAAATAGAATCTCATTGTGGCTTTGATTTGTGTTTTCTTGATAGCTAATGTTGAGCAACTTTTCGTATGTATTTTGTCTGTTTTGTATCTTCTTTGGAGAAAAACCTATTCAAGGCTCTGCCCATTTTTTTAACTGGGTTGTTTGACTTTTTGTTGCTGAACTGTAGGACTTATTTATGTATTCTGGATATTAAACCGTTATTGAAGATGTGGTTTCCAAATATTGTACCCATTCTGTAGGTTGTCTTTTTACTCTTATGATGAAGTCCTTTAATGCACTAAAATTTTTAATTTGATGAGATTCCATTTATCTATTTGTTCCTTTTGTTGCTTATGATTTTGGTGTGAAGTCTAAAAAAGGATTGCCTAAAACAAGGTCTCTGAAGATGCTTTAGTATGTTTTCTGCTACGAGTTTTATGTTTTTTTTCTTATATTTATGTCTTTGACCCATTTTGAGTTGATTTAAATATATAGTGTGAGGTAGGGGTCCATGTTCATTCTTCCGCTTATGGATATCCAGTTTTCCAAGCACCATTTGTTGAAGAGACTATTCTTTCCCAACTGAATGGACTTGGCACCCTTGCTGAAAATCAGTTGGCCATAGATGTTAGGGTTTAATTCTGAACTGTTAATTCAGTACAACTGATCTGCATGTCTGTTCTCATGTCAGCCAGTACCTTGCTGTTTTGGTAACTGTGGTTTTATGGTAAGTTTTAAGATTGGGAAATATAAGTCCTCCAACTTCATTCTTTTCATATAAATTTGATGATTGGCTTTTCTGTTTCTGCAAAGAAGGCTGTTGGAATTTTGATTGGAATTGCATTGAATCTGTAAATAACTTTGAGTAGAATTAAAATCTTAACAATATTTAGTGTTCCCATTCATGAGCATGGAATGTCTTTCCATTTATTTAGGTCTTCTTTGCTTTCTTTTATCAATGTTTTGTAGTTTTCTGTATACAACTCTTTTATGTCCTTGATTAAATTTATTCCTAAATACTTGTTTCTTTCCGTTGCTATTATAAATAGAATTTTTAAAAATTTTCTCTTTAGAATTTTTTTTTAAATTTTATCTTTAGCTTATTCACTACTAATGTTTAGAAACACTATGATTTGGGGGTGTTGATCTTGTATCCTGCCACTTTGCTGAACATGTTTATTAGGTCTAGTAGTTTTTTTTTTAGATTTTTTGGGACTTTCTCTACATAGAATCATGTTACCTACAAATAGTAAAAGTTTTAATTCTTCCTTTCCTGTTTAGATAACTTTTATTTCTTTTTCTTGCCTAATTGCTCTGGCTGGAACTTTCAGTACAGTGTTGAATAACAACACTGTCAGTGGGCATCCTTGTCTTCTTCCTGATCTAAGAGGGAATGCTTTCAGTCTTTACCTTTGACTATAATATTAGCTGTGGGTTTTTCATATATGCCCTTTATCATGTTGAGGAAATTTCCTTTGAGTCCTCTCTTTCTAGGTGTTTTTATGAAGGAAAGGTGCTGATTTTGTCAGATGCTTTTTCTGTATCAATTGAGATGATCATTGGTTTTTTCCTTCGTTTTGTTAATGAGGTGTTTTACATTAATTTTCTTATGTTGAACCACTCTTGCATACATGGGTGGAATAACTCCCACTTCAATATGGTGTATAATTCTTTAACATGCTAGTATTTTGTTGAGGACTTTTGCATCTGTATTTGTAAGAGAAATTGGTCTTTGGTTTCCTTTTTTTGTGCCTTTTTCTGACTTTGGTGTTAGGGTGATGTATTATTCCCTCTTCTTCAATTTTTTGGGAAGAGTTTGAGCAGGACTGGTGTTAATCCTTCTTGGAATGATTGGTAGAATTAATGTGTGAAGCCATCTGATCCTGGCCTTTCATTTGTTGGGAGGTTTTGGGTGACTGGTTCAATCTGTTTACTTGTAATTGGCCTGTTGAGGTCTTCTCTTTCTTCTAGAGTCAGTGTAGGGTGTTTGTGTGTTTCTAGGAATTTGTCCATTTAATCCAGGCTGTTTAATTTGTTGGCATACAGTTGTTCATAGTATCCTCGTATGATCCTTTTTATTTCTGGAGGAACAGTAATAATGACCCCTCTCTCACTTCTGATTTAATTTATTTTCATCTTTTCTCTTTTTTTCTTTGTCAGTCTAGCTAAAGGTTTGTGAATTTCATTGATCTGTTTTCAAAGAACCAAATTTTGGTTTTGTTAATGTTCTTATTGGTTTTTTTTTTTCCTTTTTAATGCAATTTGACCGAGATATATTCAAATATCATAACATCCATCCAAAGTATACAATCAGTGGCTCATCATCACATAGTTGTGCATTCATCTCCACAATTTTAGAACATTTCCATTACTCAAAAAAAACGAAAACAAAAACACCCAAAACATCCCAAATCCCTTATTCCCCACCCCCCACTATTGTCCCCTAGCATTGGCATGGTACATTTCTTACTGTTGATAAGAGAATTTTAAAATATTACTGTTGATTATGCTCCATTGTTTCCAGTGGGTACAGTTTTCCCCATATGCCACTCTTTTATTGACTCCTTGTAATAGTGATGTATGTTTGTTCTTGTTCATGAAAGAATTATTTTATATTTGTACTGTTAATCACAGCCATTGTCCGCAAGATTCACTGTGTTATACAGTACCGTGTTGTAACCTATAACTTTCCTTCCAGTGACCTCCATAACTCTAATTCCTCTTTAAACCACAATCACACACACAATTCAGTGCTGTTAATTACGCTCACCATACTGTGCTACCATCACCTCTACCCATTTCCATTCATTTAAATTCAACGTAGTTAAATATTCAGCACATATTAAGCAATGGCTCCTGATTCTCTAGCCTCATTCTATTGTCTGATAACCTATATTCTAGATTTTTATCTCTATGACTTTACATATTATAATTAGTTCATGTAAGTGACATCATACAGTATTTGTCCCTTTGTTGTCTGAATTATTTCCTTCAACATAATGTTCTTAAAGTTCATCCGTGTTGTCATGTGCTTTAGGACTTCATTCCTTCTTACTGCTGAGTAATATTCCACCGTATATATAAACCACATTTTGTTTATCCATTCATCAGTTGATAGACACTTGGGTTGTTTCTGTCTTTTGACAATTGTGATAATGCCACTATGAGCATTGGTTGCAAATGTCTTTTTGCATCCCTGTTTTCAGTTCTGGGTATATACCAAGTAGCGGGATTGCCAGATCATATGGCAGCGCTGTACTTAGCTTCCGAGGTACCACCATACTGTCTTCCACAGTGGCTGTACAATTTTAGAATCCCAACAGCAATGAATATTTCTGTTTCTCCACATCTTCTTCAATACTTGTAGTTTCCTGTTTGTTTAATAATGGCTACTCTAGTAGGTGTGAAATGATGTCTCCTGGTTTTCATTTGCATTTCATTTGCATTTCCCTAATAGCTAGTGAAGATAAGCACTTTTCACTTGTGCTTTTTAGCCATTTGTATTTCCTCTTTGGAAAAATGTCTGTTCATGTGTTTTGCCTGTTTTTTGATTGGGTTGTCTGTCTTTTTATTGTTGAGTTGTAGGATTTCTTTATATGTTCTTGATATTAAACATTTATCAGATAAATGGTGTCCAAATATTTTCTTCCATTGAATCAGCTCCCTTTTCACCCTTATCACAAAGTCCTTTGAAGCACAAGAGTATTCAGTTTTGAGGAGATCCCATTTATCTATTTTTTCTTTTGTTGCCTGTGCTTTGGGTATAAGATCTTAAGAATCTACTGCCTCTCACTTAGACCTTGAAGATGCTTCTCTACATTTTCTTCTAGTTTTATGACCCTGCTTCTTATATTTAGGTCTTTGATCCATTTTGAGTTTATTTTTGTATAGGGTATGAGATAGGGTCCTCTTTCATTCTTTTGGATATGAATATCCAGTTCTCCCAGCACCGTTTATTGAATAGGTTGTTCTGTCCCAGTTGAGTGGACTTGGGAGCCTTTTCAAAAAATTGCCTGAGCTGAGGGTCTATTTCTGAATTCTTGGTTTGATTCCATTAATCATTTTGTCTACGCTACTTTGACCACTGTAGCTTTATATATAATACATTTTTTTTAAATCGAGATTGTTCACATACCAGACAATTATCAAAAAATCGAAAGTATACAATCACTTGCCCGCGGTACCATCATACAGCTATGCATCCGTCACCACAATTAATTTTTTTTTAATTTTTAGACCATTTTCATTACTCCAGAAAAGAAATAAAGACAAAAAAAGGAAACTCAAATCCTCCCATACCCCTAACCACCTCTCCTCCATTATTGACTCATAGTATTGGTATAGTACATTTGTTACTGTTGATGACAGAATGTTGAAATACTAACTGTAGTATATAGTTTGCAATAGGTACATATTTTTCCCTATATGCCCCTCTATTATTAACTTCTAGTTATAGTTCATACATTTGTTCTAGTTCATGAAAGTGATTTCTAATATTTGTACAGTTAATCATGGACATTGTCCACCACAAGATTCACTGTTTTATGCATTCCCATCTTTTAACCTGCAGTTTTCCTTCTGGTGACATACCTGACTCTGAGCTTACCCTTTCCATCGCCTTTGCACACTATTCATACACCGTTTCCAAACACTTAAGTTCAACCTAGTTGAACATTCTGCTCATAATAAGCAACCGTTCCCCATTCTTTAGCCTCATTCTATATTCTGGTAATTTATATTTCATGTCTGTGAATTTACATATTATAATTAATTCATATCAGTGAGACCCTCAGTATTTGTCCTTATGTGTCTGGTTTATTTCACTCAATATAGTGTCCTCAAGGTTTCTTCATCAACCCATTTTTTTTTTTTATGACAGTTTTGTTCACACACCATACATTCCATCCTGAATAAACAAATCGATGGTTCCCTGTATATCATGTATTTATGTATTCACCACCATCACCACTTACCTATATAAGGACATCTACATTTCTTCCACAAAGAAGAAGGAAGAGTCAAAGAAGGTAGACAAAAGAAAAAGAAAAAACAAGAGAGAGGGAAAAAAAAAAAAAAACATGACAGCTAGGAAGCAACAAAAGGAAAGATAGAATTAAACTAAAGTAGAATAAAGAGTCAGACAACATCAGTGCCAAGAGTCCCATACCCCTCCCTTATATACCCCTCTTATACGCATTTAGCTTTGGTATATTGCCTTTGTTGTATTAAAGGAAGCATAATACAATGTTTCTGTTAATTATAGTCTCTATTTGCATTGATTGTATTTTTCCCCCACTACCTCCCTGTTTTTAACACCTTGCAAGGTTGACATTTATTTGTTCTCCTTCATGTAAAAACATATTTGTACATTTTATCACAATTGTTGAGCACTCTAGGTTTCACTGAGTTATACAATCTCAGTCTGTATCTTTTGTCTTTCCTTCTGGTGTCCCACATGCTCCTAACCTTCCTCTTTCAACCATACTCACAGTCATCGTTGTTCAGTGTGCTTACATTGCTGTGCTATCATCACCTAAAATTGTGTTCCAAACCTCTCACTCCTCTTTTCCTATCTGTCTGTAGTGCTCCCTTTAGTATTTCCTGTAGAGCAGATATCTTGTTCACAAACTCTTTCATTGTCTGTTTGTCAGAGAATATTTTAAACTCTCCCTCATATTTGAAGGACAGTTTTGCCAGATATAGGATTCTTGCTTGGCGGTTTTTCTCTTACAGTATCTTAAATGTATCACCCCACTTCCTTCTTGTCTCCAGGGTTTCTACTCAGAAATCGGCAGATAGTCTTATCAAGCTTCCTTTGTATGTGATGGATCGCTTTTCTCTTGCTGCTTTCAGGATTCTCTCTTTGTCTTTGATGTTTGATAATCTGATTATTAAGTGTCTTGGCGTAGGCCTATTCAGATCTGTTCTGTTTGCAGTACGCTGTGCTTCTTGGATCTGTAATTTTGTGTCTTTCATAAGAGATGAGAAATTTTCATTGATTATTTCCTCTGTTACTGCTTCTGCCCCTATTCTTTTCTCTTCTCCCTCTGGGACACCCATAACACGAACATTCATGCATTTGATGTTGTCATTCAATTCCCTGACACATTGCTCTTGTTTTTTCATTCTTTTCCCTATCTGTTTTTCTGTGTAGGATTTCAGGTGCCTTGTTCTTCAGTTCCTGAGTGTTTTTTTCTGCCTCTTGAGATCTGCTGTTGTATGTCTCCATTGTGTCTTTCATCTCTTATGTTGTGCCTTTCATTTCCATAGATTCTGCTGGTTGTTTTTTCAAACTTTCAATTTCTACTTTATGTTCACCCAGTGTTTTCATTATACTCTTCATCTCTTTTGCCATATCTTCCCTAAACTTTTTGAATTGATTTAGCGTTAGTGTTTCAATTCCTGTATCTCAGTTGAAGTGTAAGTTTATTCCTTTGACTGGGCCATAACTTTGTTTTCTTAGTGTAGGTTGTAGTTTTCTGTTGTTTAGGCATCTGGTTTCCTTGGTTACCCCAACCAGGTTTTCCCAGCCCAGAACGGGCTCAGCTATCAGAAGGGGAAAATATTCAGTGTCAGGTTTCCCTGAGGGTGTGTATGAGAAGATTGACACTCCCTGTGAGGCCTCTAGCTGCTATGCTTTCCCTAACCTGCCTAGCAGGTGGCATCTGGCAGCCTGTCCCTCCTGACTGGTGTAAGGAGATGCGGCCTGCTTAGTTTTTATTTTGGCTGTTTTCCCCAGGCTCGGGAGTCTGGTTCTGAATAGGTGGCTGGTAGTAGGGCTGGGCACCACCTCCTTCGTCTTAGGGAAGATACACCCCCTATGGAGTGATCATCAGCATTTAAATAGGTTCTTTGTCTCTCTGACTCTGCTTTCTCCACCCTTGTCTGGGTCAGAGCACTATCACTGAAAATGGCTGCGGCTTTCTCCACTGATATGCCCAGGTTGAGAGAGAGAAAAAGGGACAGAAAGCCCCCATTCAGGGCCAGTCCACGCCTCCCCCCCCCCCAATCTTCACCCACAGGCCAGAGATAGCACCTGGTTCTCTAGGCTCCCCCTTCTGGGACAGAGAAGTCCTCTGGCTCTTTAAGGTCAGTCGTCACCAAAAGCCTCTGCTTGTTGTGGATATATAGCTTGTATTGAGCAGTCCATGTTTGGTAAGTAAAACGCCAGTTGGAGCTTGTTCAGAGAGTGCTGCTCTCTATCACAGCGAGGTTTTGCCGTTCAGGCTGCCATGGGGGAAGAGGGCTTCCGGCTCAGGTCCGCAGTTTTTACTTACAGATTTTATGCTGCGATCTCAGGCATTCTTCCCAATCCAGATTGGTGTATGATGTGTGGACAGTCATGGTTGTCCCCCAGCAGTTATTCCAGATTATTTACTAGTTGTTCCTGGTTGTTTATTAGTTTTTCCAGGGGGACTAACTAACTTCCACTTCTCTCTAGGGCGCCATCTTCTTGGTCTCCTATAATACATGTTCAAGTCAAGAAGCATGAGTACTCCGACTTCATTCTTCTTTTTGAAGATTTTTTTGGCTGTTCAAGTCCCCTTACCCTTCCAAATAAGTTTGATAATTAGCTTTTCCATTTCTGCAAAGTAGACTTTGAATTTTCATTGGCATTGCATTGAATGTGGAGACCAATTTGGTTAGAATTGACATCTTAACATATACCTTCCAATCCATGAACACAGAATGTCCTTCTATTTATTTAGGCCTTATTTGGTATCTTTTAGCATTATTTTGTAGTTTTCTGAAGATAGAGCCTTTTCATCTTTTATTTTTTTTCTTAGGTATTTAATTCTTTTAGTTGCTTTGTAAATGGAATTTTTTTCCTTGATTTCCCCCTCTGATAGCTCATTACTAGTGCATAGAAAGACCAATGATTTTTGCATGTTGAGCTTGTATCTAGCCTCTTTCCTGAATTCATTTATGAGCTCTAGTAGCTTTGTTGTAGTTTTTTCAGGACTTTCTAGAAACAGGATCATGTCATCTGAAAATAGTGGAAAATTGATTTCTTTCTTTCTAATTTTGATGCCTTTTGTTTCTTTTCTTGCCTAATTCCTTTAGGTAGAACTTGCAGCACAATGTTGAATAACAGCAGTAATAGTGAACATCTGTGTCTTATTCCCAATTGTAGAAGGAAGGCTTTCAGTTTCTCACTGTTGAGAACATTGTTAGCCGTGGGTTTTTCATGTTGTGGAAGTTTCCTTCGATTTCTTCTTTTCAAAGTGTTTTTATCAAGAAAGAATGCTAGATTCTTTCAGGTGTCTTTTCTTTTTCAGTTGAGATGTGGTTTTTCCCTTTCTATTTGTTAATGTGGTGTATTACATTAATTGATCTTTTGTTGAACCACCCTTGCATACCTGGAATAAAACCCACTTTGTCATGGGGTATAATTCTTTTAATTTGCTGTTGCATTCAATTTACAAATATTTTGTTGAGGATTTTTGCATCTATATTCATTAGACAGAATTTGCCTGTTCTTCACTATCTTTATGAGGCTTTGGTATTAGGGTGACATTGACTTCATAGAATGATTAGGTAATGTTTCCCCTTCAAATTTTTGGAAGAATTTGAGCAGGAATGGTATTAATTTTTGAAATGCTTGGTAAAATTCACCTCTGAAGCCATCTGGTCCTGGGCTTTTCTTTGTTGGGAGGGTTTTAATGACTTTTTTGATCTCTTTACTTGTGAATGGTTTGTTTAGGTATTCTGTTTCTTTTCCAGTGATTGTAGGCTGTGTGTCTCTAGGAAGTTGTCCATTTCATCTTAGTTGTCTAGTTTGTTGGCATACAGTTGTCCATAATATCCTGTTATCATTTTTATTTCTTTAGGCCCCCCTCTCATTTCTGATTTTATTTGCGTCTTTTCTCTTTTTGTCTTTTTCAGTCTAGCTAATGGTTTGTCAATTTTATTGATCTTCTCAAAGAACCAGCTTCTGGTTTCATTGATTCTATTTGTTCCTCCATTTTGTTTATATCTGCTCTCATCTTTCTTATTTCTTTTCTTCTGCTTGCTTTGGGATTTATTTGCTGTTCCTTCTCCAGTTTTCCAAGTATTCAGTTAGGTCTTGGATTTTAGTTCTTTCTTCCATTCCAGTGTAGGCATTTAGGACTATTAATTTCCTCACAGGACTGCCTTCCCTGCATCCCATAAGTTTTCATATGTTGTGTTCTTGTTTTCATTCATTTCAAGATATTTACTGATTTTTCTTGCAGTTTCTTCTTTGACCCAATTGTTTAAGAGCATGTTGTTTAACCTCTATGTTTTTGTGACTTTTCCAGTTCTCCGGTTGTTATTTTCCAGCTTTATTCCATGATGAACAGAGAAGATGCTTTGTATAATTTTAGTCTTTTTTAATTTATTATGACCTATTTTGTGCCCCAGTTTATGGTCTGTCCTCAAGAATGTTCCATGAGCGCTTGAGAACAATGTATATCCTGCTGTTTTGGGGTGCAATGTCATATGTATGTCTCTTAGGTCTAGTTCATTTATCATATTATTTAGGTTTTCTATTTCCTTATTGATCCTCTCTTTAAATGTTCTCTATTGAAGAGAGTGATATGTTGAAGTGTCCCACTATTACTGTAGAGATGTCTGTTATTCCCTTCAGTTTTGCCAATAGTTGCCTCACGTACTTTGGGGCACCTTGATTAGATACGTAGATATTTATGTTTGTTATTGCTTCTTGGTGATTTGCTTCTTTTATTAATATATATAATGCCTGTCTTTATCTCTTATAACATTTTTTGCACTTAAAGTCTGTTTTGTCTGATGTTACTATAGCTACATCAGGTTTTTTGTTTGCTTGTTTTTTTATTGGTTACTGTTTGCATGGAATATCTTTTTCCATCCTTTGACTTTCAACCTAATTGTATCTTTGGGTCTAAAATGAGTCTATTGTAAACAGCATACATGCGGTCGGGGTTACTGCTTCTAGGGGGAGTGGCGGCCGGTAGCCGAGCCCTCAGCTCTCGGGGCTGCTTAAAGGGTACCGGCGGCGGGGGCTCTTTCCCGGAGGCGAGGGCGAGGCGGAGGACGTGGCCAAGGTCCTCGGCGAGAGGCGTGCAAGGTATGGAGGGCGGCGATAAGGACAAAAACACTCTTCATCCAGTAGGGGTATGCGCCAAAGAGATTTATTCAGGGGTGATTACAGGTTATATAGGCTGGTAAGAAGGGCAGGGCTGGAAAGGAGGTGAAGTAGCCTAAAATGGCAATATTGAAGGGAGAGGGGCTAGGATTGGTTCTGAGAGGACGCAGGAGCCGTTGCAACGGGCGGGGGTTGTTTTGGCCACGGTGCATGCGCACTGGCGGTGGCAGAAGTGGCCTTGGCACAAGGGAGTATGCGGGCAAGATAAGGAAATGGGGTAAGGGCGGTTGGGAGAAAGGCGGTTTCCTCCGGCAAGCCTCCCCTGCCAGTGGCATTTTGGGTGAGGAAAAGGGAGCTGCCTCGACCTCGCTCCTCAGGCTCGGGGGGGCTGCAGAGGGCACTCACGCCCGTACCTACTACCCTCCCCAGGGGGTGATATCAAGTCCCCTGGCCCAGGCCTGGTAAGTCGAGGCACAAGCTCAGCTACCCGCAATTCCCCTTTCTTTTCTAATTAGAGGAAGAGGCTTTACCGGAGAGGCCCGCTAAGGGTGAGGGAAGGGGGAGGTCAGGGAAGGGAAAAAGGGGTTGACGGTGGCTCAGCGAGGCTGGAGCTCAGTGTTGGTGTGGTGCCCGGGCGCTTGACAATGGCTTCACTGCAGCGGGCTGGGCGAAGGTGAGGAGTTTAAAGTTCAGGGGTTTAAAGTTCAGGGGTTCAGAGAAGCTGGAACTCGAGGCGAGAGCGATGTTCAGGTGATTGAGAAGGACCTCGCGGTCGGCGGGTTGACCGGTGGCGTTGAGGTCGCGGAGGGTTGGCTGTCATCTTGGAGTGGGGGGCGTCAGAGGTGGCGAGTCGCTGATACTGGATTTGCACGAACGAGGAAAAAATGGCATCTGTTTGTTTTCTTACAAGCTGGACAATTTTGCGGATGAGGCAGGGTCCTAAGATGAGAGCTAGAATAATTATTAATAGGGGGCCAAGAAAAGGAAGGATGTATGGGAGGATGGGAGTGAAAAAACTGGACCAATAATTGGTGGCTTCACGATCTCTTTTACGCTTTTCCAGTCCCTCTCGGACCCTTTTCAGGCTGTCCTCGACGAGACCTGTGGAATTGGCATAAACACAGCACTCTTCTCCTAGGGCGGCGCAGAGGCCTCCTTCTTTGAGGAGGAGAAGGTCAAGACCTCGGCGGTTTTGGAGCACGACTTCAGAGAGGGAATTGACAGAATTTTTTAGATGGTAAATAGCGTTTTGTAGGTGGCGAATGTCCTCGTCAACAGCCGCCCTGAGGTGAGTTAGGGCGGAGCCTTGACTGGTTAGTGCAGCGATTCCGGTGCCAGCGCCGGCAAGACCTAGGAGGGAGGCAATTGTGAGGACGGTGATGGGCTCTCGCTTTTGCAGAAGGGCAGGAGCTGCAGTTTTTTCCAGACGGAGGAAGAAGTCTTCTTCGCTGTGGTATAAGACCCTAGGGATAAGGACAATTAGGAGGCAAGTTTCTTTATATTCACTGATGATATTCGTGCTGAGACAGGGGGTAAGTCCTGTAGAGGAGCAGAGCCATTGGGAGGAGTTATGAGGAATGAGAAACTTTGCCGAGCTGCTGGGAGATGAGTAGCTGGCACAGGCAGTGAGGTCGGGAGAGTTACTGGAGCGAGGGCGGACGCACTTTCCCGTATAGGAGACTGAATGAAAGGTCAGGGGGACGGCAGAGGTATTCCAATTGCATTCCGAGGGGCTGTCTTCTGTGCTTTCTGAAAAGGAGAGGTTGGAGGCAACGGGCTCGTACAGTGAGGAAGAAGTGGAGAGGCAGAGCCAGCAGGAGGAGGTAAAATTGGGGTTGGAGGAGTTCACTGAGGCAAAGGCGGCTTGGATGAGGCTGAGGAGGGGAGAGGAATAACGAGAAGGGGGCAGAGGAAGCTGGGGTGGTGGGGTTGGCGATGCGTTGTTTGCAGCTGAGGTGCAGCTGGTTGGAGCTGAGGTGCGGCTGGAGAGCTGTGGAAAAAGGGGGTTAATGACTTTATTGGGACCAATGTTAAAGGGCTTTTTTATAACAGTATTTTTCTTTGGTTGGTTTAAAGCCTCCTTTCTTATTAGAATAAGTGATCCTCGGTCGGCTCCTTTCTCATAGATTCTGAAGCCCCAAGTTTGACCGAGTAACCAGGAGGGATCAGTGGGGAGCTGCACTGTAAGATTAAGATGTGTGCAGGATTCCTTACTTTCTTGGCCGAGCCAGTTAACAGTAGGGAGTTTGCACCCTGTAGGGGCCCACTTTAAGGTAAGGTAATGATTAGGAACAGGAGGCTTCCAATTAGTGGCTAATGTTTCACACCCCCAGTATGCACAGTAGTACTCGTTGGGGGAATTACAGTACGATTTTTCAGGATTTGAGGATGGGCACATGTAATATTGGGCCTGGGGATCACTTACCTTTCTGGCGCAGGTTTCTTCGACTCTGGAGACAAAGGTGGCGAAAGGCTTACTCGGCTCCTGGAAGAGCTTGGTGAATTTATTAGGCCGACAGGCAGAGCAATTGGCAAACGCGCGTAAGGCGATGCCTCTGAGGACAGTCCAGAAGGTGGCAGGGGCATTAATATAAGTAGACGCATTTAGAAACGCTCCAGTGCCCAAATAGGCTTCGGGGGGGTGATAGACTCCAATGGCTGCATCTTGCTCACTTTGCTTAGCTGCTTCTGCCTGGAAGTGAGCACGCCAGTCAACAAACTGACCGGGGTTAAAAATTGAACGGGCAAGCGAGGCCCAGTCTTGGGGGATGCAATAGTTCATGGCGAGATCCTGTAGTATTTGGGAAGCATATGGGCTACCTAACCCGTCCTCCTTGACGGCCTTGCGAAGCTGCTTGATAGTATCTAAGTCAATGGGATACCAGTCATGCGGCCTCTGTGGGGTGGGGGCAAGGTTAAGAGGAAAACAGCGAAAAGCACGAGAGAAAGGAGGACACGCTTGCAGAGGACTTGGCGCGGGAGTGGGGGTAGGGGGAGCGTTGCCCCAAGGATTGCCTTGTGGTGCAGAAGGCAGCCAGGGGTTGTTAGTCGGCAGGGTGGAAGGAGCGGCGGCAGCTGCCGGTAGCGGCTCCGAAGGGGAGCTCGCCGGAGGGAGAGGCGGGAGTGGGAGGCCCCAAGCGTCGCAAGATGGCGGCGCGGTGGGCGTGGCTAAGACACAAGATGGTGGATCAGCCCCGTCCTGTGAAAGGGTGGGGTTCAAGGCATAAGATGGTGGACTAGCTCCGCCCTGTGAAAGGGCGGGGTAAAGCATATGCGGTTTCCGGCCCAGCTTAGGGCTGATGTCATCGCCAGAGCATTTCCTCCCCTCGATGGAAGAAGAAGGAGGAAGTTCGCCATCTTGGCGTGGCGCAGTGTTATTTTGCTTTTTGGGAGTCACCTCGAGCGCGTTGTTAATCTGCTCGACTAAGGACTCCGTGTCCGAGTCATGATTTGAATTAGTATCGCTATCTGAGTCTGTTGGCTGGGTTGATAGGGCCTCTTTGGATTTAACGGGGCCTCTATCAGGGGGGAGGGAGCCTTGAAGGCAGGAGCGGATGGTTATCAAGGTGGGGAGCAAGCCGGGAGGGAAACGCTTGCTCTCATGTTCCATGGCGTTAGTGACTCGATCAATAAGGCGATCATAAGTAACAGGGTCCCAAAGATGGCAAGTGGTGAGCCATGGGTTAAAGGGCAGCAGGAGATCCCAGTATATCTGCAGCTGCCGGACAGACACTTTACAGCGATGCGTGTCTAGGAGACCCGCTAGAGCACGAACTTGAGGTGCCTGACATGTAGATATACGATTACCCATAGCTGAGGGGAGAGGAGGGGGAGTAGTTCCCGAGCCGGGCCGGCCGGCTGGCGGGGAGGAGAAGGAGGAGTAGTTTACTGAGCAGAGAGAATGAGATAAACTGTGGCTGCAAGGCCGAAGGAGACGGCGAGAGCAGAAAGCAGTGCCCTTTGGCAACGAGAGCAGTCAGGGGGGGCGGTTGCAAAGAGGCACACGGCACCAAATGAGGAAATAAAGATACAAAGAACTACAGCAAAGTAATGGAGGGGAAGAGGGAGAGTGTTAGGAAGAACGGGGGTCATAGAAGTGCGCATACAAGAGGACGAAGAGAGCGTGGGGGAAGGGAGGAGTTCCTACTGGATGAAGAGAGCGTGGGGGAAGGGAGGAGCGGCTTCGGAGCAAGGAACCTCCCACGGCTCCGGAAGCGGCGAGGGAGAGGCGGCCCTTACCTTGCAGGCGAGGAAATGGGAAGCTGGAGGGGCGTCCGGGCGAGCGGGTGACCTGCCAAACTGTCGTGTGGAGACGTTCCTCACACGGGGCACCAGTAGCGGTCGGGGTTACTGCTTCTAGGGGGAGTGGCGGCCGGTAGCCGAGCCCTCAGCTCTCGGGGCTGCTTAAAGGGTACCGGCGGCGGGGGCTCTTTCCCGGAGGCGAGGGCGAGGCGGAGGACGTGGCCAAGGTCCTCGGCGAGAGGCGTGCAAGGTATGGAGGGCGGCGATAAGGACAAAAACACTCTTCATCCAGTAGGGGTATGCGCCAAAGAGATTTATTCAGGGGTGATTACAGGTTATATAGGCTGGTAAGAAGGGCAGGGCTGGAAAGGAGGTGCAGTAGCCTAAAATGGCAATATTGAAGGGAGAGGGGCTAGGATTGGTTCTGAGAGGACGCAGGAGCCGTTGCAACGGGCGGGGGTTGTTTTGGCCACGGTGCATGCGCACTGGCGGTGGCAGAAGTGGCCTTGGCACAAGGGAGTATGCGGGCAAGATAAGGAAATGGGGGTAAGGGCGGTTGGGAGAAAGGCGGTTTCCTCCGGCAAGCCTCCCCTGCCAGTGGCATTTTGGGTGAGGAAAAGGGAGCTGCCTCGACCTCGCTCCTCAGGCTCGGGGGGGCTGCAGAGGGCACTCACGCCCGTACCTACTACCCTCCCCAGGGGGTGATATCAAGTCCCCTGGCCCAGGCCTGGTAAGTCGAGGCACAAGCTCAGCTACCCGCACATACAGATGGATCATATTTTTTTATTCATTCTGATAGTTTCTGTCTTTTGATTTGGGAGATTAATCCATTAACATTCAGCATTACTACAGTAACAGCAGTACTTAACCATTTTGTTCTTTGGTGCTTATTTGTCAGATCTATTTTTTCTCTTCTTTTTATCCTTTAAGTTACCCTTAAATAATAATAATCTTCATTTCTATATTCTCCACAAAGCCTTTTCTCTCCTGTCTTTTCTTTTCAGCTTGCAGAACTCCCTTCAGTATTTCTTGTAGAACAGGTCTCTCTCTTTTTTTTTTTTTTAATTGGGCTTGTTCAGATACCATACAATTATCCAAAGATCCAAAGTGTACAATCAGTTGCCCCTGGTACCCTCATACACCTGTGCATCTATCACCACACTTAATTTTTGTTCAATTTTTAGAACCTTTCATTACTCCAGACAAGAAATAAAGTGAAAGATGGGGAAAAAAAAAAAGAAAAAGAAAAGGAAACTCGAATCCTCTTATATCTCTAACCAACTCCCCTCAATTGTTGACTTGTAATGTTGGTATAGTACATTTGTTACTGTTTATGAAAGAATGTTGAAATACTACAAACTGTAGTATATGGTTTGCAATAGGTATATATTTCTTCCCTATATGTCCCTCTATTATTAACTTCTAGTTGTATTGTCATACATTTGTTCTGGTTCATGGAAGAGTTTTCTAATATTTGTACAGGTAATCATGGACATTGCCCACCATAGGATTCAGTTTTATAGATTCCCATCTTTTGAGCAGGTCTCTTTTTAATGAACACTTTCAGATTCTGTTTATCTGTGAATATTTTAAACTCTCCCTCCTTTTTTAAATATAGCTTTGCTGAGTAAAGAATACTTGGCTGCCAATTCTTCTCTTTCAGTAACTTAAATATATAATACCACTGCCTTCTTACCTCCATGGTTTCTGAAGAGAAATCAGCACTTAATCTCATTTTGCTTTTGTTGTATGTGAAAATTGTTTTTTTTCTTGCTGCTTTCAGAATTTTTTCCTTCTCATCAGCATTTGATAGTGTTATTAGTGTGTTGAAGTGGGTATATTTGGATTTATTCTATTTGGAGTATGATGGGCTTCTTGGATTCATGTATTTACGTCTTTTTAAAGGGTTAGGACATTTTGGCCATTATTTTCTCTAATATTCTTCCTGGGCCTTTTCTCTTCTGTTCTCCTTCTGGGACACCCATGATGCACATTTTTGTGAGCTTCATGTTGTCAGTCATTTCCCTGAGACCTAGCTCAAGTTTTTCCATTCTGTTCTCTATCTGTTCTTTTGTTCAAATTTGGATACTCTGTCTTCTAGTTTGCTGATCCTTTCTTCTGCCTCTTCAAATCTGCTGTTGTATGTCTCTAGTATATTTTTAATTTCGTCTAGTGTCTTTCATTTCCATAAGGTCTATTTTCCTATGTATTCTTTCAGGTTCTTTATGCTCACCCAGTGTCTTCTTAATATCCTTTATCTCTTTAGCCATCTCTTGAATTTGTTTGAACATCTTCGACTAGTTCCAGATGTTTCTGTTTTTCCTTTGACTGGGACATAGCTTCCTGCATTTTAGTATGCCTTGTGATTTTTTGCTGATACTGTGTCATCTGAGTTCGATTTCTCTCTTCTAGGATTATTTTTTTGATTATGTTTGTATTAAAGTTTGTCTTTGACAGTTGGATTATCAGTATTTCCCAGCCAAAACAGTGCCAGTTGCCCATGCAGGGGGCGTAAACCAGATCCAGTAGTCCTTGGGAAAGGATCTGGAAAGACCTCCAAAATC
The DNA here is from genome assembly GCF_015220235.1 of Choloepus didactylus. NCBI lineage: Eukaryota > Metazoa > Chordata > Mammalia > Pilosa > Megalonychidae > Choloepus > Choloepus didactylus. The sequence continues at coordinate 132,053,423 of NC_051308.1, forward strand.
CCTTTCCTTTCCTTCCACATCACTAGGCTGCACTTTCTGACTGCCCAGCAGATGACGCTCTTTGGCTTCCTATTCCTCTCAGCACTAAGGAGGCAGGTTGTTTTTGTTCTTTGCCATATCCTCCTTAAGGCAGTTGAATCAGTGGTACCTGGTGGCATCTGACAAGGATGGGGTTGAAACTACAGGATCCTGTCTTCTCACTTTGCTGGCCAATATCATCCTCAGTGTTGGGCTGTGTCACTCTCGTACATCGGGTGGAGGACTGCTATGGTCATTCTAGTCTGAAGCCGCCCCCCAGGCAAGGATCTGGCCACCCACTGCAGCTTCCCTTGAGGGTGGGGGATATTCACTGTCAGCCTCAAATGGAATTCCTCAGTCTCTGGCCTAGGTTTCCCAATATCTTCGTCCCACACTTCATGACTGACAACATGAAGCTCACAAAAATATGCATCGTGTTGTACTGACCTCCCCTGGCCCCCAGATCCCCAGTTGATTCTGACAGTTTCTGCCTGATTACTCGTTGCTTTTGGGAGAGAAGTAGGTTCTGTCACTCCCTCCCTAATCCTCCATTTTGTGAACTCCTCCTTGGGGCCCTGTTGTATTCAGCACTCCTCAGCAGTGTGTGTTCTGCCCTGAGTCTCTGTGGACTTGGGTCCCTGTGTCTGGATCTGTGTGGGGTTCTAACTCACTGCTCTGAGTGGCTTTCTAGTCCATGTCCCCAGGGGTAGCTCGGAGGAATCCAGGCCAGTGCTTTTGAACATTTCCTAAGCTTTGTGGGACCGCGGGACAGCGAGGGAAGGGGATCTGCCAGTCAGGACAGAAGTTTCTCACCTGATGTTTTTCTGTTTCTTTGATTCAGCGTTTGTCAAGTCCTCCAGTCTCTACCTTCCTCCAGAGTTCTAATCTATTGTTATTTCATTGTCTAGTTCATTTATTTCTGCTCTAATCTTTGCTATTTCTTTATTTCTGCTTGATTTGGGTTTAGTTTGCTCTTCTTTTCCAAGTTCCTCCATGTGTGCAGTTAGGTCTTTGATTTGGGGTCTTTCTTCTTTTTTAATGTAAGCATTTAGGGCCTTACATTTCCCTGTCAGCACTGCCTTTGCTGCATCCCATAAATTTTGATATGCTGTGTTCTCATTATCATTTATCTGAAGGTATTTACTGGTGTCCTTGTAATTTCTTTTTCTTTCTTTTTTTTTTTTTTTTTTTTTATGTATTTGCTGATTTTCCAGTTCTTTGCCTGTTGTTGATTTCTAGCTTCATTCCATTGTGGTCAGAAAAAGTGCTTCATATGTTTTCACTCTTTTTAAATATATTGGTACTTGTTTTGTGACCCAACAGGTGGTATATCCTGGAGAATGATCCATGTACACTTGAGAAGAATGTACATCCTTCTGTTTTTAGGTACAATGTTCTGTATATGTCTGTTAGGTCTGGTTCATTTATCATGTTATTCAAGTTCTCTGTTCCCTTATTGATCTTCTCTCTAGATGGTCTGTTGCTGAAAGTGGTATATTGAGGTCTCCAACAATTATTGTAGAGGTGTCTATTTCTCCCTTCAATTTTGCTAGTGTTTGCCTCATGTTTTTTTCAGCACCGTGATTAGATGCATATTTATTATTTCTTCTTGATGGGTTGCCTCTTTTATTAATATATAGTGTCCTTCTTTATCTTTTATAACAGCTTTTGACTTAAAGTATATTTTGTCCCATATTGGTACAGCTACCCCCAGGTCATTTTTGGTTACTATTTGCATGAATTTTTTCACTTTAAAATATTTGTGTCTTTGGGTCTAAGGTGAGTCTTTTGTAAATACCATATAGTTTGGATCATGCTTTTTTATACATTCTGCCAGCCTGTATCTTTTAATTGGGGAGTTTAATGTATTAAAATACAGTGTTATTACTGTAAAGGTAGTACTTACTTTGACCATTTTGTCCTTTGGTATGGTATTTATATGTCATATCTTTTTTTGTCTCCCTTTATTGCAGCCTCCTTTTCTGTAGGTGATCTTTTGTGATATGTCTTTCTGATCACTTTCTCGTTTCTGTTTCTGTATTTTTAAAATAGTTTCTTAGTGGTTACCTGGGGGGTTGTATTACGCTACCTATGTCTGTCTCCACTAATTTGAAAAATACTGTCTTAGCTTCAGTAGCATACACGTTCTCTGCTCACATATCTCTCAGTTTCCCCTCTTTATATTGTTTTTATCCCACATTACCTCTTTATATTTTGCATGTCCATTATTAGGAAATGTGACTTTTCTGTTTCGTTGTATACCGACTCTTATAGGAATAAAAGAGTAGAGTTATACATTAAGGATACAGTACCATTGGATTTTGCATTTACACTTTTAGTTCCTTTACTGAAGATTTTCATTTCTTCACTCTATTCCAAGCCACTCTTTACTGTCTTTTCCTTTCAACCTGCAGAACTCCCTTTAGTAATTCTTGTACGGCAGGTCTTTTGTTGACAGACTTCCTAAGTTTCTATTTATCTATGAATATTTTAAATTCTTCCTCATTTTTTTTTATTGTAGCTCTTTTTTTTTTTAAATTCAGTTTTATTGAAATAGATTCACACACCATACAATCATCCATGATATACAATCCACTGTCCACAGTATGATAACATAGTTATGCGTTCATCACCACAGTCTATCTCTGAACATTTTCCTTACATCAGAAAGAACCAGAACAAGAATAAAAAATAAAAGTGAAAAAAGAACACCCAAATCATCCCCCCATCCCACCCCATTTGTCCTTTAGTTTTTATCTCCATTCCATTCCTCCATTCATCCATACACTAGATAAAGGGGGTGTGATCCACAAGGTCTTCACAATCACACTGTCACCCCTTGTAATCTACATTATTATATAATTGTCTTCAGGAGTCCAGACTGCTGGGTTGGAGTTTGGTAGTTTCAGGTATTTACTTCTAGCTATTCCAATACATTAAAGCCTAAGAGGTGTTATCTATATAGTGCATAAGAATGTCCACCAGAGTGACCTCTCGACTCCATTTGAAATCTCTCAGCCACTGAAACTATTTTGTCTCATTTTGCATCCCCCTTTTGGTCAAGAAGATACTCTCAGTCCCACGATGCCGGGTCCACATTCATCCCCGGGAGTCATACTCTGCATTGCCAGGGAGATTTACACCCCTGGGAGTCGGGTCCCACATCGGGGGGAGGGCAGCGAGTTCACCTGTCGAGATGGCTCAGTTAGAGAGAGAGAGGGCCACATCTGAGCAACAAATAGGTACTCAGGGGGAGACTCTTAGGCACCATTACATGCAAGTTTAGACTCTCCTTTGTGGTAATGAGCTTCATAAGGGCAAGTCCCATGCTCGAGGGCTCAGCACATCAAACCGCCAGTCCCAATGTTTGTGACAACATCAACACCAGACCAGGTGAGGATGTCCAACACATCCGCACCTTCCCCCAGATCCTCAGGGCTGGGGAGGGGGAGGCTGTAAATATATTTTTTATTATCTGCCCAAATTACTCCAGGATGTGTCACTATTTCACTCCAGCCTATACTAACCTACTGTATCTCACTTCCTATTCAAAGTTCCATGCAGTTGTGGTGTTTGAACAAATCAACTGTATCTCCCTCATTTTTGAAGGACAGTTTTACCAGATAAAGAATTTTAGGCTGGCAGTTTTTCTCTTTCTGTACCTTAAATACAACATCCCACTGTCTTCATACCTCCAGGGTTTCTGATGAGGAATCACACTTAGTCTTACTGAGGATCCCTCGTATGTAACAAATTGCTTTTTTCTTGCTGCTTTCAGAATTCTCTTTATCTTTGGCATTTCATGTTCTGATTAGTATGTGTCAGAGTAGGTCTTTTATGATTTCTTCTTTTAGGACTATGGTGCATTTCTTGAACATGTATGTCTTTTATGAGAGTTGGGAAATTTTCAGCCATTAATTTCTTAGTGGGTTTTTTTTTTTTTTTTTTTTTTTTTTTTGCCCCTTTTCCAAACTTCTCTCCTTCTGGGACACCTATGATAAGTATGTTTGTATTCTTCATGCTTTTACTCAAGTCCCTGAAAGTGCTCAATTTTTTCTATTTTTTTCTGTGTCTCATCTTCTGTGATTTCAATTGTCCTGTCTTCTAGTTCACAGATTCTTTCTTCTGACTTTTCAAATCTGCTTTTTTATTATTCCAGTGCATTTTTAATTTCCATTATTTTGCCTTCCATCCCCATTTGTTATGCTTTTTAAACTTTCAAATTTTTTTATGTCACATATTGTCATTTTATTATTCTTTATCTCTATAACCACCATTAGTTATTTCTACCCATATTTTCTTTCATCCCCTTGAATTGATTTAGATTTATTTGAACTTCTTTGATTAGTTGTTCCAAATTCTGTGTCTCCTCTGAAGTTTTAATCTGTTCCCTTGACTCGGCATATTTTCCTATTTCTTGGTATGGCTTGTAATTTTTGGCTGATGTCTGGGCATCTGATTATTTTGATGTGCTAACTCTGAAGGTCAGTTTCTCCCTCTTGCGAAGGGTTTTATTGTTGATGGTTTTGCATTAGGCTCTTCTTTGAAGCTTACTCCAACTTACTCTGGACTTTCAGAGTAGCCTGTGTTTAACTGTTCAGATTTTCTCAGCTCTTCTGCAAATGATTCTTGCCCTGAATATGCAGTACAGTTTTTAAGATTGCCCTTTTTGTGTGCAGTTGTTTCACCTCCAGGAAAAAGTTTCCTTTATGTAGTTTCTTCTTTGGGAGTCTTAATCTTTTCTGTTTTCATATAGAATTCTCATCCCAGCTCCTGTGACTTGTTTAAATTCTTTCCCTCACTCAGTCTCCCCTTTTCCTTACACTTTTCATTTCTGAGACCTGTCCTGTTTTATAGCAGTTCAGTTTCCCCCCCTTTTTGTTTTTTTCTGTGAGGCTTTTCTCCCTCCCATTACTTCTCTATTAGGGTATCCTGTCCCAAGGAGCCAGGTGGCATAAATCCAGAAAGGTTTGTTTTGCATTGAGGTGGTCCAGCAAACAGACTGGATTGAGGCTGTGCACCTCTTGCCAATAGCTCTGCCACGGTCTCTTTTTTCCCTGGGGGCACTTTTGTTTGTGGCCCTTCTTAGCCTCATGTTCTGCCCTGTGTCTCTGCAGACTTTAGTCCCTGTGCCTGGATACGTGTGGGATTTTAACCCCCTGCTATGGTATGCATCCCTGGGAGGGTGGACTGGGCTGTGCTGCCTTCGTGCCACCGCAAATTTCCATGGCACCGAGTGAGGGGGAGGGGCCCAGACTGGTGAGTCCAGGATGCAAATCTTCTACCTGATTTTGGTGTTTTCCTTCTTTGATTCAGCATTTGTGGAGTCCTTCTCCAGTCTCTCTTGTACTCCAGAGATCCAAGCAAGTGGGATTTGTCCTTTTATTAGATGATTCTAAGGGGTCTTTTCCAGGAGCTGCTGTCTTATACGACCGTGTTGATGATGACATCAGTTCGAGTTTTCTTGATTTGGCATTCACCCAGTTACTGCAACCCTTTTACCTATTTTCCAAAGGTTTGAAGAGGATGTCTCTGCTAGGTTTTGATAGTTTTTAAAATTCTGAGGGGGGGGATGGCACCCTTGAGCATTGTACACCAGCATCTTGGTTGACCAGAAACCCATAATCTCTTTTAAAATTGCTTTTTAAACTTTATGAATTAATTCCCATGATAGTCGTTGCCTACTTCCTCTTTGAAAAGGGGGGGGGGGGGCTTTTTAATTTCAGCCTGAGATTTTGCAGCACTGAAAAGGGACAAGCATTGGGTTTAGCCCAGAATCAGAAAAAGTTATGCAGGAAAGCAGATGTACTGAGTAACAGTTGGGAATTCAGGAGCTGATATTAAGAAGAAATATCTTACTCATCATGTACCCATGGTCTGTTCAGCTTTCTTTTTGTTGAATTTTGGCCATATCCAAATAAAGTAATTGCCACATAAACCAAGAAATAGAGAATGCAGACACATGCCCGGTGAAATTACTGATGGATTATCCTCCATAAAGATGCAAAATCCACTATGTCTATTCACTTTGAAATTGTTCCTTTTTCTAGTTTGGTTGTCTTGCGATTATAGGATTCACTGGTTTTGGGGTATGGTTTTGTTTGTTGACATTGGTTTTGTAGTACCAGTTTAGATTCCAAAACTGATACTATAAGCAAAAAAACATTTTTATTGCTTCCTCTGCTCCCTGAGAAAAGTTATGCTCTTTGACTTTTGCTGCTTCTGTCTCCAAGCAGCAGTTGTTTTTCTAATATAGTGATTCTCAAACTTTTGAGTCTCAGGACCCCTTTGCACCCTTAAAAATTGAGGATCACAAAGGAGTCTTGTTCATGGGGGTTATATTCATTGTCATTTGCCATATTAGGGTTTAAAACTGAGAAATTTCTAACCTACTAGAACACACAAGCATACATCCCACTAGCTGTCACAGTGATGGTGTCATCGCTTGTCATGTAGCCCTGGAAGACTCCACTATACACTCACAAGATAAGGAGAGTGAAAAACACAAATAGTGTCTTTGTATTATAAAAAGTTTTGACCTTACAGATCCCTGAAAGGGTTTCAGGATTCCCACAGGGGGCCCTGGGCTGTACATTGAGAACTGCTTTCTAGTCTTTTCCATGGAATGGAACCAAAATCTGTTAAATTTTAGTTGTAGCTTAAGCATGGGTTTGTTTTAATAAAACAAACCCTACAGCAGAATGTTTCCTTGATGTACCATTTTAAATAATTTTTATCATTTACCTTATATGATGGTTGTGGACATAAACATATCAACAATTATCAGCAAACTAGAACCTTTTAATTTAAATTTATAGGCTTCAGCTTAACTGCCATGTTATAATAAAATTCAATCAAAATGTATTATGCTCTTTGGAATGACTTAATACTGAGTGATTTCTTAAATTTTATTGTAACCTGGCCTTGTATTAATCTAAAGAAGAGGCCACTAGAGGGGAAAAAACAGTGAGATTAATATTTATTCCTATAAATACAAGTTTTAAATTACATAATTGTGTTAGCACCTTGAATAATACACCTTATAACTCCATTTTAAGTCATCCATTAAGTGCTCAGGAAAATGTGTTTCCTTTCCTTGTAGAGTTTCTGCTATGGTGCTGGAAAATCAGTTGGTATGCTGAGACATTTAGGTGGTTCTGAGAGAGACCCTCTCCTGGCACTTCACTCAGGTGATAGAAGACGTCAGAAGGAAATTGATTATAGACTCCATGGTGGAGCAGGTGATGCAGATTTCTATTATAGGAGCCAGATTGGTCCCGGTGAACAAGGGCCTTATGGCAAAACAGATGAGGGTAGAAGAGATGCTTTGAGAGAGAGAGATGTTGACTTGAGATTTCAGACTGGCAACAAGAGCCCTGAAGTGCTCCGGGCATTTGATTTACCAGATGCAGAGGCACAAGAACATCCCAAGGTGGTATCCAGTGTAAGTTAGCAACTATTTATTTTGCTCTCTCTTCATACTAGGCCTAAATTCTTCTTACAGAGCTTTTTTGGTTAAGTATTTTTACTCCAAAAGACTTTTACTTTTCATTAATTATATCATTAATGATATAATTAGCAACTTCCTTCCCCACCCCAACCTCCCCCCACCCCCCTGCTTCTGGTCAGGTTAGTCCAGCCTCCTCAGGAGAAATAAAATGAGGTTTAATTTTTATGTGAAACACTATTTAATGGTAGTTTGTTAGAACAGATGGTAATTTATATGAAAGATGCCAATACTTGAGTATGACTAAAATTTCTACATTTAAAGAGCTATGAGCAAATTCCTCTCTGAAAGGTCCAGAGCCCTAGGAAACTTGCAGCAGAGCCTCTGAAGACTTAGCAGGATGGAAGATGGGTTGGAGGAGGGATCAAAACTTTGCTTTCCCAAATGTATTATGCCATTGACTGGTTAAGACTATACCTTTGACCTGCAGCATGGTGATGATTTTTTTTCATATTATTGGTTATCTAAAAATGATATTTTGATTTCTCTTTGAGAGAAGACTTTGTATTGTCATTTGCAAAGTTTCATTGCAACTCCAAACCTTTGAGAAACTTACGAACACAATAAAACCCAAGAAATTAAATAATACTTTCCCCTGATGTTCCTTAAAGAAAGAATAAGCCTGTCTACGTGCATCCAGAAAAACTTAAGATGTTCCTTCCAGATTTAATAGTTACCTGACAGTCATCTCAGAAATCCCTCAGTGGCTTCCCAACCTCCTTGATCTGCCCCTTCCCTCACTGGTCTCCTCCTGCTCTGCCTCTGTGCTTACTCTCCTTCAGCCACAAGAGCCTTCTCACTGCTGCTTGAACTCAGGGCCTTTGTGCTTGCTGTTCCCTGTATGCAGAAAGCTGTTGCGCTGCGCATTTATCTGGTTCATTTCTTCCCGTCTTCACTCATGTCACCTTTTCAGGCCACCCTAATTTAAACTGCAGCCTGACCCCATCACCACCACCCCACTTCCAGCACTTATCTTTTTCCCTGTTTATTCACATATTCCTTAACACTATTTAACATTGCTATATATTATAGTTTCTTAATGTATTTGTTGCCTGATTCTCTCCCCAACCTTCCAGTGTCTGTTTTGTTGAGTGTATTATTCTCATCAGGCAAGAGGAGTTAGCAATGCTGGTCACCAGTCTCACTGACCTCTTCTAATAAGCTAGGTCTCTAGACCAGTACCATTTTAAGTGTCTGACTCCTTGACGTAGAACGTACAGCTGTGAGGCTTAACAGTATTTATATAATTGCAATGCAACTTTGAACTAGGATTTAAAAGAGATAGGAACCTGTTAAGCATATTTGATTAGTAAACCTTCACATTAAAATTAAATAATTATAACAAAATATAAATCTATACTTTATAGCATAAATCACTTACTTTGGATGCAAAACCAAACGAGACAGCTGAAATCCCAAAAGAAAGCACACTCACAGAAAGCAGTACTAAAAGCAGCCAGTTTGCTCAGCCCATGTCTGGCCACGAGACAGCAGGGAGTGTGGAAGAGTCACCTGCAGTGGAGAAGGCCCAGCTCAGGACTGAAGCCAAAGGCAGCACGAACAGCCCAGCAAGAACTGCAGCTGCAGCATGTGGAAAGGATCCAGTCGGGAGCCCGTGTGGATAGAGGAACAGATATGGACGCCACTCTGAGGTCTTCTGTGGGTTGTCTGACGTATCCTCTTCGCAACTTCTTCTCTACTAATATTCAGATATTTACTACAAAGATGCCAACTAACTTATTACTATTTTTACTGACAATCAGAATTAACATACGCATGTATATAAAGGCTTCCATTTAATTTTCTTTTAGTCATTAAGACATGTCCCACAAAGGGTTAATTTTGAACAGGGTCTCATAGAAGTTATATTCTAAGATGAACATATGGCAGGCATCACTGATTCTCTGGATACTTAAAGAGACCAGTTTGAATTAGGGATATGAAATTTATTCTTTACAAGTATATACAGAAGCCAGCTAACCAAAGTGTATGTTGCCTAGTGGAAGTCCTGTAATACCTACTTTAGTTAACAGAGGATAATTTGTTAGTTATGCATTGAGTTCAAACAGTGTTTCCAAAGTGATTAGTTTCTCAAAAACAGCTTTTAACGAAGGTCCACAATAGTCAAGTTGACCCTCTTTTGTACTGCAGCATCTTACTGTAGCCAGAATCTGCATTACCAGCATCAGTTGTGCTGAGGCCTCAGTTATTTGTCTCTATGGAGATTGCTTTCCAAAGCTTAATTCAGCTTTCTTATCCTACCTTCATCTCTCAGATCTTGCAGCTATCACTGGAAGATTGCCAGAAGAATTTAGATAACATATCTTGTTAAATTGGTAACCTCAGTTTTAGTCAGTAGACTGAGAGCTACATTCTCTCCCCACCAAATGCAGAACACAGGCTTTATGGACTTATTTTCCTTGTGCTCAGACTCCCAGCAGTTGAGACTGTTGGCTATTACTGTATATTATTTATGTTGTAGCAAACCATATTGTCTTGAACACATGAAATTCTAACTTTTCAAGATACCACGAATAAGAAAGCAGTAAGGTGCTTTAAACAGACTGCAAAGACGGGGCATATAATCAACATTTTAAATTAGTTTTTATGACTTTAAAACATATTTCTCATTTTTAGTTTTTTTTGAGCAATTTATAAATTTTGCAAATTTATACACCTAGCTATGAAGCAAATTACACATACATCCAGGTATCCTTTGTTTTAACCATATTCACAGAAGTTATGTTTAACTGCTTACTAAAAATATCAGGAATAAGGTCTTTTCATGCAGACATTTCAGAAAAAAAACAAAGCAACTGCTTTTTGAAATGTTTTACGTGAAATGCAGAAAATATCCATTTTTGGCCCCAGAAGCATAATTTGGACACCTGTAATAATTCAGTTTTACATGTAATATTTTCCAGATGAATAGTATAAGCATCCTCAGTATTTTATCAGAAAGGAAATCATTTTTCTAAGAGATAAAGATTTTTTAATTAACACAGTAGGCATGTAACAAATTAATGAAAGGGTGCCTGCAGGTTTGAATAGATTTGTGAACATGAGCAAGGTTGAAGGGGAAAAAAAAAACATGTAAAGTAGTCCTCTTTGAGTACTTACTAGACCTGTTCACACTGATACAGGAATACACTCCCAAGGTGGTGGCTGTACTGGGAGCTGTGATCTCGTTGTTTGGAGAGAAACAAATGTTTCACACGATAAGCCTTAACTGCAGGCATAGAGTTAATGCTGCTCGCACTTTTCTCTTATTTGTCTTTTAATCAGTCCAAAAGAAATCCTTTTGTTTTTTAATTTAAATAAAATTTCATCTTCGTATCTTTTCCTTACAGATACCCATTTGGGGGTGAAATCGACTGTGACAACTAGCAAGGCAACATGCTAATGCTGTTGAATGATGACAGCAATTCAGGGAAGACTTTATTAAAGCTAAATGAACATGTCAAGGCCAGTTCATAACTAGAAAGATTGGTTAGCCAAGCTTTATTATTACAATTAAGGCTTATAGTGACAAACTTTTAGGAAAGTCAGAATGGGGGTTGACAGCCCTTAAAACCAACTTTTAAACTGAATAGATAATGTTGAATGTTTATAGGATCTAAGAACCACCATATACACAAAATAAACTTATTTTTACATTACTGTAGTTTGATATGCTGTCTCTGCTTATTGCATATCATTATAAGAAAAAGCCCCTGAAAATGTCTGCAGTTTTTGAAGGATACTATCCAGAATATCACACTTTCACACATTATATATATGTAAACGATACATAATCTAGATGTTAACTTGTTAATACTTTTGGCAAAATTTCTATCTGCTCTAAGAACCTAGAGTAATTTGTTTTGTTTTTTTTTTTAACTGAGCCCTCAAATTCATTACAGATTATGCAACTAAAAAGTTTTTCATCTTCTTTTGGCCATTTAGAGAAGTGGTTCTTCTGTTTGCCCATCAGAATCACCTGAAGGACTATTAGAAAGATGAGAGAGGCCCAGATCCCATCCCATGTCTGCCGAATCAGAAACAGCCAGAGTTGGATAAGTTGCCAGCCTGTTCCAGGTGTGGGCATTTATTTGCATTATGCAGTTCAGCCCTAGTCCAGCCCCTTCTGTGACCTACCCTGCTTTCTCTCTCTTCCTCATGTCCTATCACATACCTTCAATTTCTGGGTTAAGGAGAGTGAGGCCTAATGATGGCTTAGTTCCTGTAACCTCCTTTTTTGTACTTAATTTTTGTGAGTTTTCATCTGTTTTCTACTTAAGTGGCCTAGGTTCTTGAAATAACCACTTTTTTTTTAAAAAAAACATTAGGTCATATAAAAGTTTGTTTTTGAAGCAATAATTATGCAACAAAGAAGACAATTTTAAAACATACAGGTAGTGGTCCGTAATATAGTTAAAGGAAGAAGTTTTTAAGAGATTGTTTTATACTGACTTTGGCTTAAAAATACATGGAAAATAAGACCGATTTTCTTAGAGGAAAAAAACTTTTATATAACATCTTTAGGTTGGTCAAGTACATTATTTTTACTAAACAGCATGAGTCTCTACTACATCCATGGTTAAGTATTTAAAAAGTGCCACTGTCAATTACTAAGCTCCTTAAAAATTAGCAAGAGAATTAAATTCTAGTCTAGGATTCAACTCCTGCTTTACAAACACTTAAGTAAAGGAATCTAATAAAGTTGCCAAAACCCACAACTCCAAGCAGTAATTACAAAAATTGATGATGAAGCACCTTACAAAGACACCTCCACCCTGAAATGAGTATCTAGAGGAATGTTAATTCCTTAATGCTATACTATTCAAGGTTAAAATATTTACATCATTCTAAAAACATCTTAAGCTGTATTATAGTGCTATAAATTCTCCTTTTAAGGAAAAAAGTAGTAAGTTGAATTTCCTCGCAGTGTTCTGAAAGGAAATAGTCACTTAAAAAAAAAAATCCATAGTAACTAGTGGTTTGCTGATTTTTGTTCTGAATTTTTAAATTCCAACAAAGCATTGCTTTGCAAAAGTTCTTTTAGCCCAAATTCAGTGTCTCTGTTTTGATCTCTTTGTAAAAGAACTCTCTGTTCATCCATTCTTTTTGCCTGAGATCGTAAAATAAGGCTAAAAAAGTCCTCATCTGGTACTGTTGGTCCCTTTGTGGCAGCCGGTGGTGGTGTGCACCTTTGGTCATCTAATCTGGACCCCTAAAGATTTAATTAAGAGATGGGGATTAAAACACAAATATCACACGTAAGGAAAGTATCAAGTTTCATTATGTCTGTCATTCGCAATAAGAAAATGTAGCTTTAAAACAGTTCCCTGTTTGCCGCCTCTTGCCAGTCACACTGGCTGCCTCACCATTCCTTGAACCTGCTAAATTTCTGTATCTAAAAGGGGACTTGCTTTCTCCTATGCATGTAATGTTTTTTCACTAGATACTCACATAGTGGAATCATTCACCTCATTCAGGTCTCTGTTCAAAGGTCAGTCCCTAGCCAACCCAGCTAAAACAGGCACACCACCCCCCATCCTACTTTTCCTTCATGGAAGGTGATCACTACCTGACACATACACACACACACACTTATTCACTGGCTTTCCCACTAAAATGTAGGTCCTTTAAAAAGCGAGTGTATCTCCAATGCCTAGAATACTGCCTGGCACATACAGGTGTTAAATAATTTTTCTTCATTGAATGAATGAGGTAGGTACTACCTGACATCATTTAAGTCTATTTATGAATGAGGAAATGAGGCACAAACAGAACTAGGATCAGGCAGATGGAATGTCTCTGTTATCACTCTACAGAACTGAACAAGCCATCTAAGATACTCCTTAACCACTTTGGTTAACAATTATTAAAACAGCTAAAATATGAAAGCTATCAATATCTACATTTCTCCCAAATGGTAAACTATCTAGACAGGGTCCCAGCTAGATTGTCTTTGTATTAATCACTGGTTGCTTCTGCTGCTACCTCCTAAAATGCAGAAAAGGAGGGCTGGTTCTTCTCTAGGTTTCCTTCCATAGCCTAGTCTCCATTCCACCACAGCTCAGCAGGGATAATCAACATCATCTTACCTCACCACCAAAATGAGTACAAGAAAAAGAGAAGCTCTAATAAGGGATCTATTGTGCCTGATGGCCCCCTAAATAGTAACTGATAGCCTCCCTAATGCAAACTGCACTCTTTAATAACAAAAGAATGATCCCCAAACTCGGACTAGCATCTGAGCTACGGAAAACAGGAAGACATACTTGACATTTTACAAGGATGTCAAAGAAGTCTTCATCAGGCTCTTTGTTGTCATTAGTCATCAGTTGGCCAAGCACTGATTGGTTATTGTTTTGCGTCAGACGAAGTCCTGGCAGATTACTGAAACTGGCTCTCTGGTCATCCAGACGGCGACTCTGTGAGCTGGCAAGAAGATCCAAAAACTCATCCGTATTGGGGGATACCATAGAAACAGATGGTGCTTTGAAGAAATTAAAAAAAAAAAAAAAAAAAAAAAAAATCCAAAACATTAGTACAGAAATAATCATATTTATCAACTAGTTTTCTGCCCTCCTCAGCCCCAATATCCTCTGTCCAGTTTTAGCTCTATCAAGGATAGTCACTGATAGATGGGACTTGACTACACGGGTGTGGTTTTTTGAGAAGGGAAGAATGAACCGCAGAGTACTTCAAATGATCTGCTAAGGGGTTATTCGGATTTGACTATATTGCCCTTTATCAAATACTCACCCAAAGTGTAATTTTACCAGATACAGGGTTACATTTGGGAAGGTGAATAAACCTTTTTTTACATAATTTCTCAAACCAGTGTGAATGGGACAGAGTTTTTTATTCCTTTCTCTGGATAGGAATCATTAACTAAACTTAGGAGATAAGTGCTTCTGGCAAACCTCAGTCTGTGGTAGAGGAAGTCTTTTGTAGCTGAAATAAAAAAAATTGGGTGACCAACCTGTTTCCGACCTTCCTAAGGCTCAGACAAGCCTTTGCTACAACTTTAGCCTCAAATTCCTTTTCAGTCTATTTTGGCTTTTCTTTTTCAATCCCAGATATTAAGTATTTACATTTTACATATAATTAAAAGGTATATGTGACTGATACCACCTTTTTTGTTTCTTTTCTCAGTATCTATTTCTTAAAGTTGCATTTTTTCCAACCCCAAAGGAACTAGGGAGGGAATACGATTTACAGAGCACATGGACTGGAAGGACAGATATACTCAAGGGAACTGAAACAAAACCTTGTTTTGATCTGCACCAATACCAGTGTCAGACCCCAGAAAAAAGAGTCTAACATATAGAAGGAATGTCTGATCCAGGGGCCCTGCTGCTTATCTCACAGGTACCAGGTGCGCAGTAAACTAAGGGTTGAAGGTTGTTTTAGAAATCCCAGTCACAGTGGCGCCTAGACCCCAGGGGGTGGACAAGGGAAGATTAAGAGTAGTGTGTTAAAACCCTAGTAACCATTCAGCAGAAACTGATAAGCACTCACCCAATCAAGGCCCAGAACACACTCAGCAGGACCCTTCCCCCCCAACATCCATGGGTTTTTCCTTTAAAAAATGCTGCTCTCAGAGGGCCGGAACCATTTTTCCTTTCTTTCTTTTCTGATGGCCCCCATCTGCTTTGTTCTGCTTTCTTCCTCTAATAAACCTTAAACTCTCTACTTAAACCATGACTCGCTGTGTTGTGTGAATTCTTGAATGGCTCTGGACCTAACTAACAACCAGCATTCTGATATACCTGAATTCAGGCTCATTTATATTGTATGTCCTATGATGAGAACTAAGTCCTTAAAGATAAATCACAAGATCATCAAAGGGAACTATTAAAATTTGGTGAGAGGCACAGATGACTTACCTTTTAGCATCATTTTGGGGGGAGTGGAAGAAGTTGCTGTTGAAGCTGTTCGGCAGTTCTTTTCTTGTAAGCAACACCTCTGATCATCCATCCTATTGCTTTGAAATCGGCTTAATAAGTCAAAGAAACCTTCATCTCCAATAGCATCTGCACTGATTTTCTAAAATATGGAGAGAAAGACTAGTACACTTAAATATTCCAGCATTATCCTGAGATGAAGAGTGGAACATCAGGATGTACTCAAATGCAAAAGGTAAAGAATAAAGATTAAAAATTGACATTTTATTTTCATGAAGAATACCACAAGACGGTAATAAAAAGAAAAAGCATAATTTCATCCCAACTAACAAAAGGCATTTCTTGTTATTTTAGTTTTTAATTCATATATTTCTAAGGCTAAAGAAACCTAACTTAGACTCATTACTACAGATAATAAATAATTCAGTATAACAAATGTCAGCAATACAAGCATGTATGTCAGGCTCAAAGTTCATTCTTAACTTCAACAGAATTTAAACTGATCTTTGTAAAAACTGTTGAACTAAGAAAGTAAACGTATTCTCCTAGCATAGTGATTTCCAAGACCTGTAATTATATGAGATTTGAAAATCCTGGAAAATATAAATGCCAAATAAATATTTGAGGGGGAAACCTGTCATATTTTATTTGGAAGGCTTCAAAACTGAGACTATGAATTCAATCTTCAATTCATTTTCATGATGATCTAAGTATTATAAAATATAAACATAGTATAGTTTATATTCTTAGAGGAAATAGAGAAAACTATTTGGGTTTTCTTCTGAAGAATGCATAGGCATTTGCAAGTTTGAGTCATTTCATACTGATTAATATACAATTGCAAATGTTTGTCGTCTTCAGGAGATGATAGTTCAGCGTGACTGAACTGAAGAGTACCGGAGGGGAAGAGATGGGAAAGGGCCTTTGTCTGCAATGCTAGTGAGTTTAGACTTTATCCTATGTGAAATAAGAGGAGCACTGGCAAGTCAATTTCAAGCCATTGTTTTCAGAAAGAACTGGCACCTCCAGGATTATTAACAAAGGCAGGGCGATGAGTTTAGCTGCCTTTTCCAGTAGTCTAGTAAGAGGTGAAGTACTAGACTTAGGAAACAGAAGCAGAGATGGGGTGGGGGTGGGGGGGTGACTGAGGGACTTGGTGACTGACTGTATGTGGTTAGGGAGAGGGAGTCTAAAATGATTGAGATAAAAACAGGAGTAGGAGCAACCTATCAGAAGGGGTTCAGACATGTTGCTTTTAACATGTTGAGTTTAAGGTTTAGGAATAATAAGGATGTACATAGGCTGTAGTTGAAATCAGGGAGCAAATGGGGGTATACAGAGGGAGAAAAGAGTAGAACTGAGGATGAATCCACCAACATTTAGGTGACTGACAGCCAGAGAGACAGCAAGCGGGAATGAGGAGGAGCAATATAGGGCAGAGGAGGACAAAAAGGGGGAGACCAAAGTCTTGGAAACCATGGAAAATTTTGAGGCAGGGCTGGTGGTGGGCACAACATGCTAAAAAACAGGTTATCAGTGTTTGCTTGTTACTGAAGCCATCTAAGCTCTGTGGCTATTCCAGTTTGTCCAGTTCTGTCCATTCCTCCCTGGTTAGAAATCCTATCAGATAATCAAAATTAACTTCTCTAGGACTTCATCTTTAAATGCATTAATCACCAACGAAGACTTTCCTAGGTGCAAAAAAAACTCAATTCAAAATTCTGAACATCAAAACAGTATAGCTCCAGAAGTATGTACATTTTCAGTTGTGCTAAGTAGTCTTAGTTAAAACCTCAAACTTCAAACAAATGGTGCCTGCTTTGAATTCCTGAGCCATTTATACATACCCCATAATTTTTCCTTTTTTGGTCATTTATGGCCCAGAAAACTTGTTTAAGAAACCACTGATAAAAATAAAGGCAAAGAATACTTCAGGGGTACAGATATAAATGGAAGGCTGACAAGGGACCAAGGGAAATTGCATAAAAAAAAAGACCAAAGCAATTTTTTCAAAGGGTCTCACTGCTTGAAAAATGGAACTGATTATATGAAGTACCTTCTTTGAAATTTATTTGGATCCTTTTATCTAAGACCAGGATAAAGGGAAGTTTGATAAGAGATTTCTAATACTTAAACACATGATATTTTGATTTTATATATTTTAAATTATACTTAATATCTTGTGTGCATTTTTCATCAAAATAGTTTCCAATGCTATTATTATAGTTTCAATAATATGAGTTAAGTATAAGTTGATGCTAGCAGACACCCTTCATTCTAAATAAGTATTTAAAAATCCTTGAACATCCAAATTTAATTTGATTGTTCTCACTCCTAATTTGAAAGGACAGTTTACTGGGAAACATTACATTCAAAGAAATGCTAGTGTTTTTGAAAACAACAGCAACAGGAAACACAAAGAATTACTGTCCCAAATAGTGGAACAACTCATCAATGAGTTACTGTTTCTAGCTTTGAAGAAGACAGAAAAGATGGAAATATAGAAGAATTATTTGAATAAATAAGATATTTTTATATTAAATGTCAAGTAAAATTGCAAAATTATATAAAATTCAGTACACCTTCAATAAATCTACAACTTAGGTACTCAAAACACAATATTCAAAAACTTATGTTAAGCATACCCTCTGAGAATTTGGAATTCGGTGGTCAATGGAATTACTGGCATCTTGGAAAACTTTAGTGGAGGAATTAGTCTTGTATTTTTTCCCCTTCAGTCTGTTGACAAAGAGTAGCTTTGCAGAAGGTTTGCCAATAAGAGGTTTTTGTTTTGCAAGAATTTCACTATTCCAGTTCTGAACCTACAAAGTTATAAATACAAATGGTAAGGATGACATTAAAACAAAAAACAAACAAAAAAAAAAACACAAAGCTCTCCCTGGTTTCCTATATGAACCTGCCATCTTCATTCATTTAGTAGATGGGAGGGAAAATAAAAGGGGAGGAGAAGATCTCTTAAACTTTTGCCAATATATTTCACTGTTTTTAAGAGATGACACCAAATGCGTACTATGGATTTCTCATTATCAAAACATTAAAATAGCAGTTTTTAAAAAACTAAGAGTAAGAAAACAAAGTTTGCCAAATCCCCATAAAGATAAAATTTGAATGGTCAGAAAAGGAGTCAAAACTTTATTCTGGATGTGAGTTACTTAAAAATCTGTTATAACTGGAAATTTTAGACATAAAATTTTGAACCATAAAAATTAACATCTAAAACTTATATGGCACTAGTACTTTTTCTATTGATAAAACTACTCTTTTTCACTAACATCATACTAAATTTTCAATAGGCAGAACATTTAATCAGCAATTTCTATAGGTTTAGATCTTGTTTAAATATATATGACAACCTCTAAACAACAGACTCAAAATAACAAATATTTATTGAGTGAAATGGAAACATACAGTACAGAGTAGCTCCTTAACACTTGTAGCTTTAATACTCGGTGTTTTTAAGTAACTAAAGGTTCAAGTTATGTAGTAAATTGACAATTCTGATCAGGCATATATTTTCATAGGTAAAACTTACATACGAACAAATGCATAGATTTTGAGCATATAGTTGGAAGTCATATAATCCCTACCACAATCCAGAAATAGAACATTTCCATCAACCCAGAAAATTCCCCACAAAGCACAGATTGGACTAACCCATACCTCAAGGCTAATGTACAGAAGTGAGACATATAACTACTAAGTGAACCAAGCCAGTTGTCTAATACCTGTATCTGTATCACAATGTAGTTTGTTTTTTTTTCTCTCTATTCCTTTTCTCATACAGGTTATAAATGGAAATTATTTGCTATAGTGGATTTCAGCATTTACTGAATAGGGAGAAAAAAAAAAACTGCACCTAAATTCCAAATGGAAATGTGAAAAGTTAAAAATATTTCCTATACAGTTATTTGGACTTTTCTACGATAACACTGAAAACAAGAAGACAGTGGAGCAATGTCTTCAAAGTTATAAAGGAAATTATTTCCAACCTAGAAAACTACAGTCAACAAAATTACCAATTAAATGTGAGTAGGAAAAAGATATTTTCAGGCATGCAAGATCTCAAAAGTTTCCTCTCATTACAGTATTTCCCAAGAAGTATCAGAAATCTCCCTTTTTCTTTATATATACTTTGTTACCTTGTTGAGAGAATTGAGATTAACGGATTTTTTGACTACTTTATTATGAAGATAAAAAAACACAACTAATTCCATGCAAACATTTTAAATTTGAGATAAAACTTTATCTTTGGCTCTTGGGATTATAGGATTAAATCTGGTCAGCGTCTTATGGGATTTACTATTAGTATGACTACAGAGGTAAGGCAGAGGCAGCGAATTAATTTTGATTCTTGTTAGTAGCTCCTACAATAAGGAAAGGAGAGAGACTTAAATTGCCAAAAGGGTTTTTTGTTTTGTTTTGTTTTTGATAGTCTGTGGATTTAACAAAATCATATTTGAGAACCACTGACAAGGTAAGAGCTGGGTATTTGGGAGGAAACCGCAAATTCCTTTAGGAAGCTAAGCAGAGTTTGTAAACAACTCAGAAAGTTTGGAATTTAAAAAAGAATCTTGGATATACATCCAAGACAATTAAATGTTGGTCTTATGAAAATTATTCACACAAAAAAATCATATGTCCTTCATTATAACAATAGGACAGAATATTTAATGACAGGGAGAGATGTTCTCAATATACTACAAAATAGTATCTACAATTTAGTAACATTCCTATGAAAATGCCAGATGAAGAGATACTAAAATACTAATTGTAATTACCACTGGAGGTAGGATTACTGATGATTTTAATTTCCTTGTTAGAATTTTCTAGAGTTGCTATTATGAACATATATAAAAAGTGTTTTAAAAAATATACTACAAAGGAACAAGCACCTATTTTAACAATGTAAAATTAAGTAAACAGAAGTGGAAGAAAGGAGCCTATGCAAATGATTTGGCACATGTGGTTCACTGGATTTGTTCATTAGCCTTTTTCCAATTATAAAGTCCTTTCTTGGTCACCAATGAAAATAGCCTAGAGAAGATGCATCTTGAATAAAAAGTAGTTTCTTTGTCAACTTTAGAAATTCTTTTCAAAAAATGCAGTAAGAAAAAGTACTACCCCCTTTGACCATAAATATTTTCTATTTTCGTCAATTATTAGCTTGCTATATATAGCTTGGTAAAATCTTAATTCTCACTTCTGAAAAATTTAAGCAATAACATTGCTATGTTATTTAGTTGATCTTTTTTCTGATCTTCTTGATCTTTTCTAATTAAAAAAAAAAAAGTAATACATGCACGTGGTAAAATACTGAAACAGTTCAAACTGGTATATTATTTCCCCTAACCCAGATAGCTAATCCTCTTCTCAGAGGCAATCACCGTTTTCTTACATATCCTTTCCAGAAGTGTTTTATGCATCTACAAAGGATACATATACACATATCTTTTTCTTAAGCAGATGGCAACATACTCTACACATTGTTTTTGCACTGTACTTTTTTCAACCCTAATTTTTTTTAAAGGCTTATTTTTAAGTGAGAGCCATATAGGACAAGGCTTATTTAAACTATTTAAGTTACTAAAATATTTTACTATAACAGTTCACAAAATTTAAAACATAAAAACTGCCAACCCTTTCTGGTGTTAACTTCATAAGTTCCATGTTTTCCATGCTGTGGCGGCGACCTGACTTGGGGCGAGCACCTTTGTTTAAAAAAAAAAAAAATCAAATCAAATTAATCAGCCATGAAGATAACAAATTCAGCATCATTACATTATTCAGTTCTAAAAACTGATACACAAACCCCATATGGAAGGAGAAAATGTGTAAATCAAAACGAATTCTTTTTCTTTTAATTTGGAGCTTTTAAGAATAATTTTCCACACCAGCTACATAAAAATAGAATATTCACTCCCTCTAAAATGCTTTGATTTAAGAATGTTACATTTTGGTTGGAAACTAACATTGGTTACTAACACTGGTTACTATCACCCCATAATTTAGAAAAGGCATTTTATAATTATTGGTTTTATACTACACACAATCTAAAAAAAAAAAAAAAAAAAAAAAAAATTGTAGAGTGATTTAAGTAAAAACATAAGGAAAAGACTTGGGACTTCAATTTTGAGAAAAGCAAAGAATCAAAATAACATCCCCATTACTATATTGTTACTCCTCTAAGTTATCCCTTTCCATTTTAAGATCTCATGAGAAGATATATTTACTGCCAGTCAGCAAACAAATTGAATAAAAAGTAGGATCTTCAACCATTAAATACAAGGAGTTTTCACAGCCATTCAATTTTTTTTTTAATTAAGCAGTATTTAAGAGGGCTTAATATAAGGAACACCTGATACCTAATATCCAGCTTAAGAAATTAAACATTACCAACACATTAAATCTCCATTGTGTAACTCCCTCCATAACTTCCCTTTCTCCCTGTGCCTTTGTATATTTTTATTACATATGGCTGTATCTCTAAGCAGTAAAGCATTATCTGCATGTTTTGAAATTTGATATAAATGGTACCATACTATACGCATTCTTCAACTTGCTTTGAGCAACCTTATGTTTGTGAGATTTGTCCAAGTTAATATGTGTAGTTTAGTTTATTTCATTTTCATTGCCATTCCTGGAAGAGGAAATGATTTATCCATTCTACTGGTGACAGATGTTTAGGTTGCTTCCATTTTTGCTATTATAAACAATACTACTATAGAAATCCTTGGAAATGTCTCCTGATGTACATAAACATGGGTCTATAACTGGGAGTGGAACTACATTACCAGATGCTGTCAGATTGTTCTTTAGGGTATACCAACTTCTGTTCTCATCAAGACTATTACCACACAGCATTTCTATACTGGTATTATCAGACTTTTAAATTTTTGTTCATCTCCATGGGTTTTCAATTTAACCTCACTGTGGTTTTCCCTGATTACATAAAGTTAAATATCTTTTTGTGTATTTACAAGC
This sequence comes from Choloepus didactylus, assembly GCF_015220235.1. Classification (NCBI taxonomy): domain Eukaryota; kingdom Metazoa; phylum Chordata; class Mammalia; order Pilosa; family Megalonychidae; genus Choloepus; species Choloepus didactylus. The sequence continues at coordinate 132,075,848 of NC_051308.1, forward strand.
AATTTGTATTTCTTCTTCTGTTCATCATTTTTGCCCATTTTGTGGTTGGGTTGTCTTTTTTTTTTTTTTTTAATTCACAGGAGTTCATATACACTCTGGATAAAATCCTTTTTCAATCATATTTGTGGCAAATAACTCCTCTCAATTTGTTACTTATCCCTTTGTGGTCTGTTGTGATGAGAAATTCTTAAACCAATGGTTTTCTCTGGAGCCAGACTAACTAGGTTTAATTCCCATCTCCACTATTTGCCATATATAGGTAACCCTGGGCAATTTACTTAACCTCTCTGTGCCTCCATTTCCCTATCTGTAAATTAAGGATGATAACAGAAGCCTACCTACCTCATAGAGTTGTTAGGATTAAATGAGTTAAAACATGTAAAGTACTCACATCAGTGCCTGGCCCACAGTAAGCACTCGATAAATGTTGTTTCCGCCCCCCCAAATCAGATCTCTTGTGTTATTCTCTTGTTTCCAATTCCTTCTGTAATTTCTGTAAACAGTTAGTCCTAGTCATTTTATATTTGCATCTGATAATTCTAGTATCTGAAGATCCTGGTAGTCTAATTCTGTTTTTGTTTTGTTTTTCGTTTCTTATTCATGTTGGCTTGTTTCCTTACATGTCTGGTAATTTTTTTTGTTGTGAGTCCTTATAGGGACTGGATCAAGAATGCTTTCCTCCAGAAAATAATTGATCTTACTTCTGCTGAGTCCCTAGAAATACTACTAACCCCAAATCACTTCATTGGATTGAGGTGTCTTAGACTGTGCAGGTGGTATAAGTCAAAATCCAAACCCATATGATAGGTAAGCTATGAATTCAGATCCTTAGGGAAGACTTTTTCTCTACCCTGAGCCAACACCAGAAACAGACACATTTCCTTGCAGCTCCTTTAGCCAGCAGACTTTTTCTGGCCCTGGGGATATCACAATAGACAAACATAAACAAAAAATACCTGTCCTCATGAAGCCAGACTGAGCAAGTGTATGTGTGTTAGGGAGGGTGGGGATCAGGGTTAGGAAGTGAGTTTGGACAAGTAGGCTGGGTCCAAATTACTTAGGGCCTCCTATCCATGGTGAGGACTGAGGAGTCAGTTCTAGGTGTCATGGGAAGTCAATGGAGGGTTTTGAACAGAGGAATGACATTATACGATTTACATTTTAAAGGCGCACTCTGGCTGCTGTGTGGAAAAGTCAGCATGAGGGATCTAGAATGGAAGCAAGGGAAACAGCTGGTAAGCTAGTCCTTATTGAGAGATGCTGGTGGCTTATAAGGTGGTTAGCACGTAGGTTATATTTTGAGGTAAATATTTTGGGATATATTCTGAAGATACGGTTTCTGATAGGCCAGATAGCTAAATGAGAAAAAGGGGAATGAGGATGATCCTAGGTTTTTGGCCTAAACACCTGGGTGAATGGTGGTAGCACTTCCCGAGATCAAGTAGATAGGAGGAGGAGCATATCTGGCCAAAAACATCAGCGTTCCATTTTGGACATGTTAAGTTTTCAATGCCAATTATACATTCAAGTGGAAATGTTAAATGGGCAGTTAAATATATGAGTTTGGAACTCAAGAGAGAAATCGTGGCTAGAAATATAAATTTGAAAATCATCAGCATACTGATGATATAAAAGCCAAGCAATTAGTACTATGCTGTCCGACAGAGTAGCCACTAGCCACATGTGGCTTTTTAAATTTAAATGAATTAAAATTAAATAATAATAAAAATACAGTTTCTCTTTTGCATTAGCCATATTTCAAGTGTTTATGGCCACACGGGGCTAGTGGTTTTTGTATTGGATGGCACAGATCTAGAACATTTCCATCATCACAGAAAGTTCTATCGGACAGTACTGACCTAGAGTGTAAAATAAGAGGAAATCAGAAAGGAGGAATAGATGGATGGAAAATAGGGAGAGGTGAGCAAGAGGTTCAAGGACTGAAGCCTGGGCACTATAAATTTAAAGGATGGAAAGAGGAGAAGGAGAGGAGAGAGTAAAGAAGACTGAAGTGGTCAGTGAGGTGGAGGCAAACCAGGAAAGCAGAGTAACCTGGAGGCCAAATGAAGAAAGTATGCAGGAAGGGAATGATCAGCTGTAGAAAATATTGCTGAGAAATCAAGTAATACAACATCTGAACACTGACCAATGTATTTGGTAAAATGGAGGTCACTGAAAGAACAGGAGGTGAAGAAGAGAGTGAGCACTGCTGTCTTCTTGAGTTGTGTTATAAAGGGGAACAAAGAAATGAGTCTATAGCTAGAGGGGCCCATGAGGACAAGGGACAGTTTTTTTTGTTTGTTTGTTTAAATTAAATTCACTTTTATTGAAATATATTCACATACCATACAATCATCCATGGTGTACAATCAACTGTTCACAGTACCTTCATACAGTTATGTATTTATCACCACAATCTATTTCTGAACATTCTCCTTACATCAGAAAGAATCAGAATAAGGATAAAAAGTAAAAGTAAAAAAGAATACCCAAATCATCCCACACCATCCCACCCTATTTTTCATTTAGTTTTGTCCCCATTTTTCTACTCATCCATCCATACACTAGACAAAGGGAGTGTGATCCACAAGGTTTTCACAAACACAAGGGGACAGATTTTTTTTAAAAGATGGGAGATCTTACAGTGTAACCTATCTGAAAATTAAACAAATGAAAACTTTTTAGCCCATCATGCAATTGCAAAGCACAGTCACAATTTATTATACATCTCACACTTCAGAATTTTTCAGCTAATGTTCTTTTAAAGTCTTTTCCAGATGTCTAGCCACTAATTTCTTTAACTTCTTCCCTTTCTTTATATGGGTTTAGAGAAGGAAATTGAAAAGATACCTAGATTTCTCACTGATATTCAAGTTAAAAATATTTGTGTCATTAATTTTGGGGAATGGAGAATTTCTTAAACTTATCCCAGCGCCACATATAAATCGTATCCAAAAATGTGATTATCTTATCCCTTTTTATTTCTTTAATCAAAAGAACATAAATATTACTTAGAAACAAAGACACTACAGCATGTTTTTTCCTGTAGCAACATCAAACCAAATCAGCACCTAAAGAAGTTTCCTGGGATTTCTCAATAAAAAGAAGAGAAAACAACCCCAAGAGATTTCACCTTAGAAACAGAAATTGCGGGGGGGGGGGGGGGGATGACAAAAAAAAGGTAAACAAAAATCAACTGTGTAAAACCATTTGAAATAAAAATGTTAACCAAAATAAGATTATGCTTTAATTTGGGTATCATATATATAAATCACTATCAGTCTAGAGATATAGAATTTAAATACATTTTTGCAAAAGTCCTTCACCATTCCTAAGTTCATAATAAAAGCTATAAAATACTGCATTCTATATTGAGAGATTAACAGGATCATGTAAAATAAAAAAAGTATAAAAAGTTGAACTTCATATGTTCTATATTCTCTCTGGATATGGCAAGCATGTGTGATAATTTAAACTCACATCTTGAGGATAAAGAAATTGGGTTTTAGAAAACCTATTACTTACCATGCAAACTGTTATCGATTTCACTAGCTTCAGACATGATGGAATTATTTGTGCTGTAGCTCAGACCAAGAACCATTTGAAGATCTGAGAGATTCAGTCGTGCTGTTAGTTCACCACTTCTATCCCCAACCTACAACCACAAGCATTTATAGTTTAAGAGCAGTATTTAAAGACAAAGAATTGTGAAGATTAGTTCTAAATGTCTGAACCTAAAATTGGAAGAAAATATAGAGAAATAGTTATATTAGGGTTATAGGACTATGAATAAGGGTTTTCTCTAACATTTTTTTTTTAAATAATTCAGAAAGCAAAGGAAAATTTCTAGAATATGGTGTTATGGTATTTAATTACATCCTATCAATTCTTTAATTCTCTAAATATTGGATTGTTATTCTCTAGGATTATATTAAATAATAACCTAGTTATTCCATGACACATTAATTGAGCATCACATGAATTAAATTTCCTTAGAATATTTTATTTCTATACCATAATAACTAACATGTACTAGGCAAGCACCCATTATGCTAGGCACTTTTACATACATTATCTCTGCTCCTTATAACAATTTGCAGGGTAGGTATTATTCCCATATTACAGGTAAGAAAAATGAGGCTCAGATAGCCAGCAAGTGGCAGAAATGTAACAGGAACCAGTCCTTGATTCTAAAAACCGTATTTTCCCTTCTATTCCATGCTACTTCCCCATGTAGGGGATAGGGTAGGGAAGGGCATATTTTAGTAATATCCTTCCATTACCCCATGCCTAAACTTACCTGACTGTCTTCCTACCCCAAGGCCAATGCAAGCATATCTCTGATCTATATCTCAAAATGCTCTGTACAGTTCTTATGCCAAGAAGACAATATACAATCAAATAATTCAGCCATGTAGGAGCAATCAGCAGAAATAATAGGGGTTCCCCCCACTGCTTTGTAAGTGACAATTGCACAGATTGTAGTTTCTTAAAAGTTTCATACCTCTCTTGAAATTTCCAAGTGCTTTTCAGCAAAGTGCATTGCTTGATCATGATTTCCTAGTGCTGTGTATGCATTTCCTAAGCTCCAACATGCTCTTCCTTCACCAATTCTACAATATAATTTAAAGTTAATACACAGTTATCTGAAAAGAGGTCTATGTGTATAACAAAAGCTATCTAGTAATAATTAAAGATATAAACATTGCTTTGGATTTGATCTTTCATATAAAGACTATCCTATCTTGATACTAGACACTTAATATTAAAATACCCAGATAACACTGTACTCAGAGTCAAGTATTAAAACATGGAAAACATTGCAATGCATTATAAAATTTTTAAAAAATCTCAGGAATAGGTCTGCTTAGTCCAATTACCCTATTTTCTTTACCCTATTTTCTTTCTATGACAACCCTACCAAATAATCATTCGGTCTATGATTGAACACCCCCAGGGAGACAAAGTAAGTGAATGAAGTATGAAGTAGCCTACTTCATTTTGAACAACTGTATCAAAAGTTCTTTCTTGCACTGAGTTAGCAAACATCATAGACTGAAGATCAAAACAGATGTGCTGTGATTTCATACAGTTAAAATAAGACAACTGAATTAATCACCAACATTAAAATTTTTAAGATTTCATATAAAACTCAGGATTTCTAGCTTCTCTTGAAAAAATGGGATGATCTGGTCACAATGGGCTCTCATTCTTGCCTGGCAACAATTAGCTGGATTTGGATAGCAGCTGCCTCCTTACATTGGGCACTATCTCTATGTTCACTTCCCACACTGATTCAGTTGGACGGACCCTTGGACACAGATAAGTTTGTGACCTATTCACTGATCTTGGTTCAAAGATATTTGGGACCAATGTAGTACTCTATCACATGCTAACCCTTCAAACAGTAATACACAAAGGATGTTACTGAAATGAAGGAAACTCTTTAAAAAGGGATTAAAAAGAAAACAAAGGAAACAAAAGGAAAAGAAACTTAAAAAGAAACAAAGGAAAAAAATTAGGGATTAAAAATGTAAACATATTTTGCCAAAACTATAGTAAAAGTTTTATAATTTACCGATCATTTAGCTCTTGAGCAATTGCAAGGTGCTTCAGATGATAATCAATGGCCTTTTCATAGTCTTGAAGTAAAGTATATGTGTTTCCAAGACTGTAACAAGACTGTGCTTCTACAGCTCTGTCTTTAAGCTGTCGAGCCAAAAGTAGTGTCTTCCTGAAGGAAGAAATTCTTACGTAACTATCACTTTTATTTTTGGCTATAATAATCATAAAATAAAACTCTCACTTTCCCTCTCTGCTGCTTTCTGCTACCCTTTAAAGTAATTGTGTCTTAGAGCCTTACTACTTTTAGACAAAATGAAAAGATGTTTTTGAAACACAAAAAACAAATTCAGGGGCTGAAGCCTTACTTTAGACCCCTGCCATGCTGATGGTGCTTTTCTTTCCAACCCCCACCCTGTTGCTTGAATAAAACTTTCTTGCCTGAAAGTAAAAAAAAAAAAAAAAAAAAAAATTCAGACTTTGAGAATAAATGTAAAAGGCCTAACAATTCACAGGAGAAAAGGAGATCAAGTGCCTCTAAAGATTAATATAATGGTGCGTGAATAAATTGTGGTGCGTGAATAAATTGTTAAAAAAAAAAAAAAGAGGGTGATAAGGAGTATGGGACGTTGTGGGTTTTCTTTTTTATTTTTATTTCTTTTTTTTTTTGAGTAATGCAAATGTTCTAAAATTGACTGTGGTGATTGAAGTACAACTATGTGATGATACTGTGAGCCACTGATTATATATTTTGGATGGATTATGGTGTGTGGCTATATCTCAATAAAATTGTATTTTTAAAAAAGATTAATATTGTATTTTTGACATTTAAAAAAATGTGCCCCATTGTATTAGTGATCACTTAAAGCAATAAGTTTTTGTCTATACATAACCTCTTTTTTTCAATCATACTATTTTCCTTACATTTTGCCAAAATTTAAAATACTTAGTTAAAAGTAAGGATTAAATGTTTTTGTATATATAAAATGCTTAAAATAGCATCCTGCTCAGAGTAGATGCTATATAAATGTTAATATTGCTGTAGTTGTTGCTATCAGTGCTTTAAACCTACTTTTGGACCCAATATATTTATAACTGTATGGAAATGACTATATGATAACATGACAGTTTTTTTAAGCAAACAAACCTGAAACTGCGTATTTAATGATGATACCTTCAAAGCAGTCACCTTGGGAGGCCGTATGCTCAGTCTAACATTGTCTGCCCTCCCAAACATTTTTGGAAGACTTTTGGAACTGCCTTTTGGCACAACCTTTTCTGACACACCATTATTGTTTCTAGGAGATTTTTAAATGGTCAGAAATCTTTCTGGAACCAAAGTCAATTACTAAAGTAGGTTTCTCAAGCCACTGTTTTGAGCATATCCTTGATCTATAATGTTAAGTGAGATAGTCTTCTTGTATAGTCCTGAAAAGAATTCCAAAGGAGAGTTCCAGAGATATTTCTAACCAATATTTTTGAAATATGTGTAATGCTCTGAGTTCTAAGCCTGATAATTAGGTGGGGAGGGGAGGGGTGAAGGGGAGAAAGTAAGTTTCTTGACTTTATTCTCATGCTTCTTTAGTCAAATAGCCACCATTCACTTTATAATAGAATTTTTCAGTATTTAATCCATTTAATAATTAAGACTCTTCTACGTCCTTTGACTTTAAAATATAAGAAACTTCTATATTTAAAAACATATCTATATACTCCTTATATAGTGATACTTTTATTTGGAAGACTATTTCGTATCTAACTAATCATCTAACCAATATTAACCATCAGTCAAGGTTGAAAGCAGGGTGGGATGCCATTCTGTTTTTCAGGTTGACCTAAAGCAATTTTACTTTCTTTTAAATATGACAAACTATCCAGAACTCTCTCAAAGTGTATGCTTTAACAATAAAATACAAATCAATCACTGGGTCTTTGGTTTAGTCAAAGTGGCTTCTGCTTGAGATCTTTATGGGCCTCCTATCCCCAATAACTAGGGAAAATGCCAAGCAATCTATAAAGCACTGATGAGGCAAGCTGATCTTGGCTATCATGTACATTTCAAACCAACGGATTGACTAGAAGGATCCTGCCACAGAAGAAGCTGGCACTGCCAACTCCTCAGGTAGTGAGTGAGGCCTCAGCTTATGGTGAGAGTCAAAGTTGGGCGGAAAGAGTGAGAGGGAACTATTCAATAAGAAGGTGGGATGGTGGAGAAAATTTCAGTGATCACTGGTGTATAGTAGAGCATACTTTTTATTATCAGGCTTTCTTTTGGCCCCTTTTCAAACCCATAACTGGGTGGGAAAACCATATGCATGTCCACACCACACATGCTAAACAGGTTTAAAAGACTTTAAAAGGTTTAGAATTTAATTGTTAAATAATTATGTTTAAAGATAAAAACTAATAAAAATATAAACGGATCTGTTTTGCTACTAAATCTCAGCTACAATAATATTTATTGAGCACTGTGAGCCAGGTATTGTGCTAAGGTAAATGCTTAATATATTCTTTCATTTAATCCTCACAACAGTCCCCAAAGCAACATATTAATATCTTACATTACAGATGAGGAAAATGCAGCTTAGAAGCCACAGTTTTAAACGCAGAGGCTACGATTTAATAGGACGGCATAACTATTTAGTTTACATTTATCTATAGAAATATTAAACTAACTTGTAGTAATCAGAGGCAGTTTCAAATTCACCAAGAAATATATATGCATTTCCAAGGTTGCTATATGCTCTTCTTTCAGCTGCTTTATCTCCAAATTCTTTTGCAATAAGGAGACGCTGAAACAGAGAATTCTAATTAGATACAGCTTTAACAGAAATAAACTGTAAGAATAATCTAATCATTGTTCAAAACTTTAATGGAGAAAATGACCTGGCTCCAAGGCTTTCCAATATACCTGTTCATGAGCTATAACTGCATCCCTGAAGTTGCCAAGAAGGTAATGTGTGTTTCCAAGATTTCCAAAGGCACGTCCTTGAGCTGCTCGGTCACCCAAAGCAGTCACTAATGATAGGTTTTCCCTAAGTGGCAACAAAAAGTTATGAAAAAATAAGTTTGGAAAAAAATTAATATTTATCTGATTTACAAATCTAATCCCTTTTCATCAGAAAAAAAATTTTAAATAAGCTTATGGCCATAAGGTGCCACATTTTAAAGATCCATATATGATTATAGGAAATAGCTGGGAACACTTTACTGAACCATTCAGGTAGGTTTCTGCCCAGATTCAAGGACAGATTTAATCTTGGAACCCCTATAGGGTCTACGAAATTCTACTGGTAAAAGACTAAATGAATTCCAAGTAACTTAGACTAGCCATTGACATTTCTTATTTTTGCCACTAAGTGGCACTGGTCTGCAGTTTAAATGAAAGCTTTCATGGAGAGATTACTAAAACAAAATTAACATTTTAGCAACCAAGTTGATGGTTTGTTTTTATTTGCTAGCCCGTAATTTTAAAACCGTTGCTAAACTTAAACAGTTACAACTGGATAAAGAAAGTAGAGTAGATCCACAGCTAAGGTAGCCCCCATGATTGCATCAGTGCTACTCACTCATAATAATCCACAGCTGCCTGTAGAGCATTTCTCACTTCTTCTGGAAATTCTCCTGCATCTTGAGAACCAGGACAACCAAAACTTTTCCCTTTGGCATGATACACATTTCCAAGATTGTAAAGTGCTCTTGCTTCTCCCACCTAAATGCAGACATCCACAGTTTACAATTTGAAACTGGAGACCATTTTCATTTTGAATTTGTATACCCTTGATATGATTGATGGTCAAGAGAAAGAAATTTTACATTGGCCATCTATACAAACAAATGATTATCTATGAAAGAAGGACTTCCCACTATTTCCCTTTTTTCCTATATTTAAAATTTTTTATGATTTTTTTTCTTCTAAGACTATTTTCTATTTTGGCATTAAGTTTTAAATAATCTATAGAATAATTAAATATTAAAACACCAAGCAATTTCAATGAAAACATTTGTTCTACCATCCAATGTTTCCTTGTTACCTTGTCATTAAGCTCTCTGGAAATATCTAGGTGTCGCTGACAACAAACTACAGCTTCCTCAAAATTCCCAAGAACTTTTAAGGTGTTTCCCAGGTTACCACTAGCTTTGGCTTCTCCCAACTGGTCTCCAATGGTCCTAGAATAAAAAAAGCAAATGGTGATAATGTAATATAGCAGCTAAAGTCAATTTTCCTAGAGGATAATTCATGCTTAAGGTAAGAAAGACCTATTAGCTTTGAAACTTATTTTAAATAAAAATTTAAACTTACAGTTCAATACTTAAATTTAATCTTCATTTATTTAATTAAACTCTAGGGTCATTCCAATACTGTTCATTCATTTAATTAAATTCTGTGTTCAGCCTAAAGATGAGTTTTTAAAAGTGACACTACTGAGCTAGAACTCATTAAATGTATTAAGTTAATCTTAAAAGGTAATTAAGTTAGGGAGGAAGAGTATTAAATTACCTTGCGAGAGTTAAATCATGATGATGGTATTCTAATGCTTTTGCATAATCATGCAAATAGAAGTAAGCATTGCCCAGTTGGCTATATATAGCACTGAGTGTTTTTAGGTCTTCAGTTCCAACTTGAACTGCAGCTTCAAAGAATGACACACCAGCACGACAGTCTCCTGATTTACATAGACGTTCCCCTTCCAAGGCCAGTTCTAGGCAAGAAGCTTCCATTCTACAAAATCATATAGGACAGACATTCACGACACAATATTACAATTGCATCCCAGTTTTTTTAGCTTCCAGGAGCATATTTAAATGTGGAATACGTGGCGATTCCTGATCATAGCACTGCCTCTCTGAGTTATTAATAACAAAAATAGCAAGCAATTATTTGTAGCAAGAGCTAATTTGCCTAATCAAATTTCTCTGAGCCTCACCTCAAAGGTCTGTTATATAGGATAGCTAAATATCTTTATGAGGCTTTTTTTATTGGCCCACCCAGAGCAATCTACTTTGTGAGAGAACCTAAAGCAGTGTTTCCTAAATTCTTCTGTGTTGTGGCAGACTTGAGAGTTTGGGGTGAGTAAGGGTGACTGGGAAGGTGAAATCCTGAATTAATGCCCTTCTCAAGAGATCGACTCACCTGTCCATCAACCGCCCCCCCCCCCGCGGTTCATCCATCCATCCATATCTCTCACCCAACACACACACACACACACACACACACACACACACACACACTCCATCTTCTTTCCATTGCTTGACCACCTTTGCCTTAGAAAAATAACAGAGCAAGATCTTGATCTACAAGGCACACTTTCACAAGAAACTCTAACTCAGACAGCAATCATTTAAAGATTTTCAGAAATTCTAATTCTCAGTCTGTCCCTGAATTGTAAAAGCCAGAATTGAGTCACTGTGAATATATCTGAAAAAAAAAAAAAAAAATACGCCTGTTACTTTGGGTTCCAATGCTAGGTGTTAGTAGGTGCCCATCACTGAAGATACGTTTCTTCTCACACATATGCACAATTTCTGTCCTGTCTTTGTAGTACCTAATTATTTGTTTAGTGTGTCTATATAATTTGGCAAATCTGCCTTTAAATTGATGTATCTTTAACTTCTTAAAAAAAAAATCTAGCTATATCCAAAGCAATATTCATGAAACTGAGTTTGATGTGATATTTACACTTGTTTTCTAACACATTTAAAATAGATATGAAACTATCAAAATAAAAGTGAGTAAAATTAGCTTATGTACCATTAGTGATAACATATACCCTTTGATAAATTCTGAGTTAGCTCATCAAGAATTTTAATTTTTAGAGCAGCACTAAATTACTCCTTACCAGAGTTAGCTCTGAGCAACTCTGAGTAATGGTTCTTAGTTGTGTATGCACAATAGCAAGAGCTCAGTGGAATGCTCTTTAAAGTTTCCAAAGCTGGGTCCCCACTCTCAGGGCTGGGGTGGCATTGGTACGAGCCTAGATTGACAGTCACTGATTTGACAGGAAATGACCATTAAACCACCAGTTGCCCTAAACTAATTCAAATATAACACTTTTTTTTATTAGAGAAATTGTAGGTCTACAGAAGAATCATGCATAAAATACAGACTTCCCATATAACCCAGTTATTAACGCCTTGCACAGTGTGGTACATTTGTTATAATTCATGAAAGAATATTTTTATAATTGTACTATTAACTATAGTCCACCATTTACAACAGGATTCACTGTTTGAATTGTGCAGTCCTATGGTTGTTGTTTTTTTTTTATTTTTATTCTAGTTACATATAAACCTAAAATTTCCCCCTTTTAAACACATTCAAATATATAATTCAGTGATGTTAATTATGTTCAACTGTGCTACCAGTATGATTACACGTTCATGTATCTAAGAGTAGGTTAATTGACGTTTCCTCAAGTGCTGTCTTTCAGTCTATAAAACTTCATGGTTCCTTATGCCATAAATTAAAATGGAATTGTAAAAGTGAAAAATAAATCTGATGAAGCTAAAAGCTCTTCACTAAGCAAGATTAACAGAGCCAATTGCTAATTCAAAGGTTTAAAGCAGACTTCTGAGTTCAGAAGAAGCAGATTTATATAGTCAACTCTAATAGGTATTTTTCAAGTTTTATAACCAGGTATCTTCGTTTTATAACTCAAGTGATTTTGTCACAGTTAGACCAGTGATTTCAGCTTCACCTTATGGGCCTATGCCAAATAATGCAAGTAAATCTATATTTAACATTTTGCTTCAAAATCAGACCAACCCAACTAGATAAGTGAGGGAAGATCTAAAATACATGGAAAGGTAAGTTAAATGAGAAGCTCAAATGGCAATATTTATATCACTTTTTATGTCATTTCACAATTAGTAAAACCTATTTTTGTCTCACACAAGTGAAAACTGCTTTTAGAACTGTATTTTTGAAAATGAGAGAACTCCTGAAAGAAAAAAATTACAGTATTTCTGTTTAAGATGTTATCAGATTACTGGCATATGCTGTGTGTGAAGAGAAACAGTAAACAACTGATGTTAAAATGTGAATTCATTAAAGAGTTATTTTGCTAGATGACATAACCAAATTAGCTTCATTTGTCTAAATTCTGAAACCACTGAATTTGTAAGACATCTACTGAAAAAAAGTTAAAAGATATATTTTTATATATAAAATACGTAAGTTTTTCTATTAAATTTTTAAAATTTAAGCATGATTCTAATTTTGTAAAACACTATATGTCTATCAATTTCGCTGCTAGGTATTGATCCTAAGGATATACTTACACAAGTTCAAAAAGATATACATACAAGAAGTTCACAGCAGCAAAAACTGCAAACAACTTAAAAGTCCATCAATAGAGTACCAGTTAAAAAAAAATTGTGTGCCACCATACAATGGAACACTAATGATGATGGCACATGATTTCCCTCAGGGGGGAGGTAGAGAAACAGTCACACATTGCAGTACCATCAGTTCAAGACAACTGAGTTGTTGACCAGGAAGTTAGGGATAAGGCAGAACTGGCCATTCATACATACATAAGACATTTAAAAACTGAGTGCCTATATTCATATAACATAGAAAAGAATCTTCTTCAAATAAATATCTTCATCACAAATATCTGACCATTCTGTATTTAAATTTATACAACATCATACTGAAACCATCAATCCAAATGATGTTGTGTCCAACAAAATTTAGCTATAAGATGACATTGTCCAAAGAGCCACACATTTTTTAAAAGGCATTTTACATGAATCTCATCAGAAATAGTGATAGCAAATGACAACCCTGCTGGCTACATGGAAAAGAATGGGACAGCCCTCTAGGAGAAACTACCTTAGAAAAATTATTTCAGCAACTAATGTCCCAAATAAAGTCCAAAACTCTCTAGTTTATGATTAACTCTGAGATATATTATGGCTCTGGTACATTTTGTTAGAAAAGAAATCAATATTGCTAATACCTCAATCAAATATTTGTATTAGGAAAACTGTTAGTAGCTAGTCAGGGCAGGTTAGTTTATAAATTCTTTAGAAGGTCATTAAATAGTAACAGAGAAAGTAATTTCATATCCTCTCTGTCTCTACTAGAGAATAGAGCTACTTCATTTGTTTACCTATTGGGTTGAAAACAAAGAACATACCCAAGCTTAGAAGACAAAACAGGGAAATACATCTCCTTTAAAATACATCCCACACACAAAATCTCTTTAGTTCTTCCTAAAGTCCTGTTTATCGAGTTGTATAATCAAGGAAAGTGCTTTTCCAATAACGAAGTACCACTATCCTTAAGTGAAATGTTTTCATTTTTGCTAATAGATTGAACATCTGTAATTCTTCATTTTCTGCACAAACTCATGTTACATCAATTTATTTATTTTTTTTAACTTTTCTTCCACACTAGATTTTGACCTTTACTATTTTCTTTACCTCAATTTTGGTTTCTTATGTTTATCAGTGAAAGCAAAAGAGGATTAAAACCTTGACTGTGTATGTTTTGAAAAGATTTAGTAATGCTTATTATGTCCAAAACAGACTCTCCCCTCAAACAGCTAATTTATGAGTAGATGAGAGATTCAGGACTTAAGGTTCAAAACAAGAAAGACTGCTCTCCATCTTCTATGGTGTGGAATCTCTCCTTATAGACCCCCACTCTACCTTCTGTGTTCTACTTAGACATGGACCTTTTCCATCATCCAGATGCACTAAACTAGTTTTGTCCATTTAATTTACAATATACATCCAGTTTTTCTAGTTTATTTTGTAAAAGGAAAAGTAGCACAAAATTATCTTGATTTAAAATTTGTATGGAAACTTACTTTTAAAAGTGATTTTAATGTCAAATTTAATTCTCAAAGTAACCCATTGAGGTAAGTATAATTACAGAAGAGGAAACTGGTGCTCAGACAGGTTTAGTGACCTGCTTAAGGTCGCATAATGGCAGAGCTGAGAAGTGAAATCCTGTCTTTATTCTCCAAATGCAGAGCTCTTTTCACCACTCCAATTATCTCAAACTATTCTTCAGGAAAGAACATTATTAATACCTCCATCTAACTAGCAAAATGAAAGAACTCAGCAGAAAAAGTATATTCCTTTACAACTTATATGTAATACTTTAATTTTTACGATATACAAAATACTGAAATGTTTATTATTCATGGTAACAAGTATGAAAAAGGACATTTCCCAATGAAATACAAAAGTAGAGATACGAATATAATGAATCCATCTTCCAGCTTCAAAAATTATCAAGATATATATACGATATGATATCAATATGCTTCATCTCTACTCTCCCCTCACTCCCGACTCCAGAATATTTTGATGCACATTCAAGACAGCATAGGATTTCATTCCTAAATATTTTAGTGTGCAGCTCTAAATAAGGAGTCTTTCCAAAAAAATCACTGTAACATTATCATACCTAAACTGTTAACAGTAATTCCTTAAAATCTATCATCTAATTTTTAAGAAGATTTGGAAACTAACACCATCTTACTATCAGTCTCCATTTCTCTCCATCTTCCCAGATAGGTGCAAAATATTTTACAAAGCCTCCTAAAATCCCTCAGAAGAGTCCTTAGTATCCAAAGAAAATATTCCATTTCAAAATTAAAAAGCCAGTGTGGCATAAAAACTCCTCTAGGAATAGATAAAAACCTCCACTATGAAAGAACCAGATAGTTAAAACATGGCATGCTAAGTATTTACCAAAGTAGAAGAGTAACTTATAATAGGCCTCCTCACATAAAGGATGCAAACCTTTATCTCAACTATTATACAATCAATATACAGAATTCTGATCTTGGAGAACTGAGGAAGTCGTGTTTGGTACATTCCTACTAAAGACAGAGAGTTTTTAAGTTTCCCCTGTTGAAGTCCTATAGCAGTGTCTAACCATGTTAGAGCCGTGCTGTATGATGGAAAAGGAACAAATATAAGATCTTCCTAAGGCAAAGGTACAATTCAGTCCTCCTTATCAACTGCTCTTACACTATGAGGAAGCATACCATTCTTCAAAATGTTCAGCAAGACAGAAAATATTAAGTTTGTTTGATGGTTACAACTGGGTGCACTTAAATTCAACAGACATTTTATGAAATGTGGACGGTGTGCCAGACATGCTAGGCATTACAGCTGCCCTAAAGGAATTCAAGGTCACAGAAGGGAGGGGGAGGAGAGACGGCCACACACAGATCCTTTGAATTTTAATATATTAAAATTGCTAAGAAAGAGATATGCATAGGATACTATGTGAGCATGGGGCTGGGGAGGGGAGGGAAGGTACATAGCCAAACGATGGAGTTTAAAAATGGTTTCCAGGAAGAGATAATCTCTGAGCTGAATCTCAAATGTTGACAATTAGCTAAACAAAGAAAGAAGAAAGGGCATTCAAGGCAATGGGTATGGCATGAGCAAGGGCACTGAGACCTGAGACAACATGACACGTTCAGGGAACCTGAGCTCAGAGTGCAAGATGAGGTCCAGCAGAAAGTGAGAATGAAGGACTAGGTAGTGGCCAGATAATGGAAGATTTTATGTGTTACTTAAAGCTTGGTTCTGCCCTACAGGTGACTAGAAGCCACTGTGAGGCATTAAGCAGAAGTTACATGGTTAGCTCTGTATTTTAGGCTGAGCCCTCTACAGGCAAATTAAAAAGATGGGTTTCAAGAGGATAACAATGGATAATGGAGGTAGTGAAGATGCTACAGTCAGTCTGCAGGGAAGGTGATGGGGGCCTGAACTACAGTAGTGGTGGGAGGACACACATGAGAAGATGATCTGAGAAACACTCAGGAAGAAAAACTGGCAGGACTTTGTACTGGATACAGAGAGTGTACAAATAAATCCCAGGTGTCTGGAAATATGTTCTAAAGGATGGGGTGAGAATATTTTACATATTAAAACCTCACTTTATTTATGCTGTCTTCTGTCTTCTTCTTTTATTTGAAACCTTTAAATTTTTAATAGAAATGCCATCACCTTACCTACACAAACTTCCTTGGCACCATGCCCCGACATGAAAATCTACTCCACAGGATGACAAATCTTATCATTTCCAAAACATGTGTTAAGACATTCAAGATTTAGTAGTGAACAACTTCACTTGTTAGAAAATTTGAATTCTATTCATCGTTGTAAAGTTTTAATGTTTATTAATTAACTTGTAATTAATTTTTTATAAAAAATCTATTAGTATCTAATCACTTACTAAATGTCTTCTATTCCAATATTTATGCTTATATTTATTTTATGGCTTAGTATACTGACCAGAACAAGTATTAAATAATAATGGTGATGCAGATATCCTTGCTTTGTTTCTAATTTTTATCAGAAATGCCATTAATGTTTTATCACCAAACATTAAATTAGCCATTAGTTTATCATATTTAGAAAATACCTACCCATCTGAACTTGATTCAACATCTATTTCTTTAAATGGCTCATTTATAAAGATCAGATCTTAAAAATTGTAACACAAAAGTTAGGTCATTCAGCTGACTGTGTAAAAAAAGTCCATCTTTTTACTACCAAACATTTTGAAACAATATACCATTTTTAATATTTGCATTACAAAGTTACAAATAGTTGCAAAAAGTTACAAAGTATAAAGAAATTATTCACAAAAACTCTTCCAGAGAACATTAACAAAGCACAGTATATAATTGGTAGCTACTACCATTTTCATGTAGAAATGATGCAGAAAATTTTAACAATCACAACAAAAAGAAAGCATTGTTTACAGGAAGTATTAACTGTGGCTAAGATATTCTGAATATTTTCAAATGTAAACATGAAATGGTCAGAGTTAAATACATGCTTAGATAAGGATTGAAAATCACCTATTAGGAAAGCAACAGTCTTACCTGTAACGAACATGAAAAGAATGGTCTTCCCTCATGCTTATCAAATTTTCCTCCATCGAGTCATATTATAAGCTGAGTAAACTATGAAATTAGTTTATTTTGTCCCGATTCAGTTCTTTATAATGTGGAATTGTTTCCAGAACATGGTCCAGTTAGTACATTAATGAGTTGGTGTTAATACATCCTAAGCTCCTGCTTCTTCTTTATTAATAATGAAAGGAGGTCAATGTCAGACAGCATTAAGGTTCAATATGTGTCCCAAATCCTTGCATCTCTGGCCCTCTCAGCAGCACTGCAGCAGCATTTCTGCAAAAGGAATACAAGATGCTTTGCTTGAAGTCCTATTTTCGAAGAATAACCTACAGTAACCTCGAGCTTTACATAATCACATACTTAACTCCACAGACCGCTGTCATGTCAATCACTTGAAAGAAACAGGCAGAGGGCTTAACTGTTGCCATGGGCTTCTAAATAAGGATGTAAATATATAGGAAAAATTTTCTTGAGAACTGCACTTTAATTTTTAAACTGGTTTAAAGTGCAATAGTTTTATGTAATATTTTTTACTATAAACAATCTTAAGAGTGATATGTATATTAGTATCAAAAAACAAAATTATAACACTCCAAGCTTTTAAGAACTACTATAAATAAATCACATGAAAATTCTATAATACTTGAACAGTTAATTCCAAACTCTCTAATTTATGTCTTCAAAGAACGTATCAGTGTTAATTAATTAGGTTATAGTTGTATTCATATGCTTTCAAAGTGCTTTCTACTTAAAGTCTTTTTAGGTCTTCAAAATGTTTTTTATCAACACTGAATAAGGACAAAAAAGATCTGGCAAATATATATAAAGTAAAAAAGAATAATGGCCCATAACAAAACTGCTAGAGCTAATGAAATGAATTCAGCAAAGAGCAGGGGATAAAAGATCAACATGCAAAAATCAGTAGTGTTCCTATACTCTAGTAATGAGCAATCTTAAAAGGAAATCAAGAAAAAAATTCCATTTACAACGGCAACTAAAAGAATCAGATATCTAGGAATAAATTTAGCCAAGGATGTAAGGACTTGTGCACAGAAAACTACAAAACACTGCTGAAAGAAACCAAAGAAGACCTAAATAAATGGAAAAACATTCCAAGCTCATGGATTAAGACTAAATAGTAATTCGTCAATTTTACCCAAAGCGATTTACCAATTCAATGCAATCCCGATCAAAATTCCAACAGCCTCTTTGAGAAATGGAAAAGCCAACCCCCGAATAGCCAAAACAATCTCGATAAAGAATAATGAAGTTGTAGAACCCATATTTTCCGATTTTAAATTATGAAGCTACAATAATCAAAACAGCATAATACTGACACAAGGAAAAGACATGTAAACCAAGGGAATCAACTGAGAGTTCAGAAATCAACCCTCACATCTATGACCAAGTGATTTCTGACAAAGGTGCCAAGTCCACTTAAAGGGGGAAGAACAGTCTCTTCAACAAATGGTGCTGGAAAAACTGGATATCCACGTGCAAAAGAATGAGGGTGGACTCTTACCTCACACCATACACAAAAATTAACTCCAAATGGATCAAAGGCCTAAATATAGAACCCCAAACTATAAAAAACTTCTAGAAGAAAACATAGGGAAGCATCTCAAGGACCTTCTGTTAGGCAATACTTTCTTGGACTTTACATCCAAAGCACGAGCAACAAAAGAAAAAATAGATAAATGGAACTTCATCAATATTAAAAATGTGTGTGTGCACACACATACACACACACTCTGGTGTATCATTAAGCAGTAAAAAGGAATGAAGTTCTAATACATGCAGCAACATGGATGAACCTTAAAGATATCATGCTGAGTGAAATTAGCCAGACACAAAGAACAACGAGAGCATGATCTCATTGATATGGAATAATTAGAAAAAGCAAATTCATAGTCAGAAACTAGAATACAGGTTTCCAGGGGCTGGGGTGGGGGTAGGGCAGGGGAATTAATGTTTAATGGATACAGAATTTGTGTCTGGGGTGACAGACAGGTTTTGGTAATGAGTGATGGTGATGGTAGCACAACATTGTGAATGTAATTAACACCACTGAATTATATATTTGAATGTGACTAAAAGGGGACAATTAAGGTTGTATATGTCATTAGAATAAAAAAATGTAAGAATATAAAACACAGTGAATCTCTAATATAAACTATGGACTACAGTTAAAAGTATAATAATAATACTGTATCATCAATTGTAACAAAAGTGCCACACTAATGCAAAGTGTTAATAATGGGGAAAACTGTAGTGGATAATATGAGAACTCTGTATTTTCTGCATGCTTTTTCTGTAACATTACAACTTCTCTAATAAAAATAATAATAAAAAAATAAGGACAATGATACAATGAACATTTATAAACAGCATGCAATTTAAGATAAAGAACATTACCATGGCCTCTGAAATCTCCTGGGTGCCCTAACTTAACATCACTTTCCTTCCCCTCTAAAGGTGATCTCTAAAAGGAATTTTGTTCACGCTCCCTTCCTAGTCTTTATAACTTGACCACAAATGTCTGTATACCCCTAAATAATAAATTGTTTAGTTTTATATGGATTTGAACTTTATATAAATGGAATTGCACTATGTTTTCCCCATCTTTCTTTTGCTCAACACTGTTTCTGAGATTTATCTCATGTTGTTGCATTTAGCTACAATTCATTTGTTTTCACCACTATATCATATTCCCTTGTACATCAAATGTATTTTTCATTCTGCTGTTGATGGGCATTTGCATTGTTTTTGTTTTTTGCTATTATTAGAAGTACTGCTATAAACAATGAAATTAAGAATGCCATAGACAGTTAAACAGAAGAGCAGATTAGCTAAAGATAGGAAGACTATCTGAAGAAATAATCCAGACTATAAACAAACAGAAATGGGAAAATACTAAAGAGCAGTTGAGAGAAAAGAAGGACCAAATAAGAGGATCCAAGAGGAGCAATGAAAGGAAAAATAGAGAAAAGGCAAAATCTTCAGTGATAAAGAATTTTCAGAATGAAAGAAAGACATGAATTTGATTGAAGTCATAAACTAAGTCCTGAACAGGATAAATAAAAATTAATCCATATCCAAACATATCACAAAGGAACTACAGAACATCAGACACAAACTAAACCTTTAAAGTAACAGCTGAGGAGGCGGGGCAAGATGGCAGACTGGTGAGCTGTATGTTTTAGTTACTCCTCCAGGAAAGTAGGTAAAAAGCCAGGAACTGCGTGGACTGGACACCACAGAGCAATCTGTCTTTGGGCATACTTCATACAACACTCATGAAAACGTGGAACTGCTGAGATCAGCGAAATCTGTAAGTTTTTGCGGCCAGGGGACCCGCGCCCCTCCCTGCCAGGCTCAGTCCCGGGGGAGGAGGGGCTGTCAGCTCCGGGAAGGAGAAGGGAGAATTGCAGTGGCTGCTCTTATCGGAAACTCATTCTACTGATTCAAACTCCAACCATAGATAGACTGAGACCAGACACCAGAGACTCTGAGAGCAGCCAGCCCAGCAGAGAGGAGACAGGCATAGAAAAAAAACAACACGAAAAACTCCAAAATAAAAGCAGAGGATTTTTGGAGTTCTGGTGAACACAGAAAGGGGAAGGGCGGAGATCAGGCCTTGAGGCGCATATGCAAATCCCGAAGCAAAGCTGATCTCTCTGCCCTGTGCACCTTTCCTTAATGGCCCTGGTTGCTTTGTCTATTAGCATTTCAATAACCCATTAGATCTCTGAGGAGGGCCGTTTTATTTTTTTATTTATTTATTTTTTTTTTTAAATCCTTTTTGCTTTTTCTAAAACAATTACTCTAAGAAGCTCAATACAGAAAGCTTCAAAGAATTGAAATTTGGGCACGTCAAGTCAAGAGCAGAACTAAGAGAGCTCTGAGACAAAAGGCAATAATCCAGTGGCTGAGAAAATTCACTAAACAACACAACTTCCCAAGAAAAGGGGGGTGTCCGCTCACAGCCACCATCCTAGTGGACAGGAAACACTCCTGCCCATCGCCAGCCCCATAGCCCAGAGCTGCCCCAGACAACCCAGTGTGACGGAAGTGCTTCAAATAACAGGCACACACCACAAAACTGGGCGTGGACATTAGCCTTCCCTGCAACCTCAGCTGAATGTCCCAGAGCTGGGAAGGGGGAGCAGTGTGAATTAACAGAGCCCCATTCAGCCATCATTTGAGCAGACTGGGAGCCTCCCAACACAGCCCAGCAGCCCAGAACTGCCCTGGGGGGACGGCACTCACCTGTGACATAGCACAGTCATCCCTCAACAGAGGACCCGGGGTGCACAGCCTGGAAGAGGGGCCCACTTGCAAGTCTCAGGAGCCATACGCCAATACCAAAGACTTGTGGGTCAGTGGCAGAGACAAACTGTGGCAGGACTGAACTGAAGGATTAGACTATTGCAGCAGCTTTAAAACTCTAGGATCATCAGGGAGATTTGATTGTTAGGGCCACCCCCCCTCCCCGACTGCCCAGAAACACGCCCCACATACAGGGCAGGCAACACCAACTACACACGCAAGCTTGGTACACCAATTGGGCCCCACAAGACTCACTCCCCCACTCACCAAAAAGGCTAAGCAGGGGAGATCTGGCTTGTGGAGAACAGGTGGCTTGTGGACGCCACCTGCTGGTTAGTTAGAGAAAGTGTACTCCACGAAGCTGTAGATCTGATAAATTAGAGATAAGGACTTCAATAGGTCTACAAACCCTAAAAGAACCCTATCAAGTTCAGCAAATGCCACGAGGCCAAAAACAACAGAAAATTATAAAGCATATGAAAAAACCAGACGATATGGATAACCCAAGCCCAAGCACCCAAATCAAAAGACCAGAAGAGACACAGCACCTAGAGCAGCTACTCAAAGAACTAAAGATGAACAATGAGACCATAGTACGGGATATGAAGGAAATCAAGAAGACCCTAGAAGAGCATAAAGAAGACATTGCAAGACTAAATAAAAAAATGGATGAACTTATGGAAATTAAAGAAACTGTTGACCAAATTAAAAAGATTCTGGACACTCATAGTACAAGACTAGAGGAAGTTGAACAACGAATCAGTGACCTGGAAGATGACAGAATGGAAAATGAAAGCATAAAAGAAAGAATGGGGAAAAAAATTGAAAAACTCGAAATGGACCTCAGGGATATGATAGATAATATGAAACGTCCGAATATAAGACTCATTGGTGTCCCAGAAGGGGAAGAAAAGGGTAAAGGTCTAGGAAGAGTATTCAAAGAAATTGTTGGGGAAAACTTCCCAAATCTTCTAAACAACATAAATACACAAATCATAAATGCTCAGCGAACTCCAAATAGAATAAATCCAAAAAAACCCACTCCGAGACATATACTGATCACACTGTCAAACATAGAAGAGAAGGAGCAAGTTCTGAAAGCAGCAAGAGAAAAGCAATTCACCACATACAAAGGAAACAGCATAAGTCTAAGTAGTGACTACTCAGCAGCCACCATGGAGGCGAGAAGGCAGTGGCACGATATATTTAAAATTCTGAGTGAGAGGAATTTCCAGCCAAGAATACTTTATCCAGCAAAGCTCTCCTTCAAATTTGAGGGAGAGCTTAAATTTTTCACAGACAAAGAAATGCTGAGAGAATTTGCTAACAAGAGACCTGCCCTACTGGAGATACTAAAGGGAGCCCTACAGACAGAGAAACAAAGACAGGACAGAGAGACCTGGAGAAAGGTTCAGTACTAAAGAGATTCGGTATGGGTACAATAAAGGATATTAATAGAGAGAGGGAAAAATATGGCAAACATAATCCAAAGGATAAGATGGCCGATTCAAGAAATGCCTTCATGGTTTTAACGTTGAATGTAAATGGATTAAACTCCCCAATTAAAAGATATAGATTCGCAGAATGGATCAAAAAAAATGAACCATCAATATGTTGCATACAAGAGACTCATCTTAGACACAGGGACACAAAGAAACTGAAAGTGAAAGGATGGAAAAAAATATTTCATGCAAGCTACAGCCAAAAGAAAGCAGGTGTAGCAATATTAATCTCAGATAAAATAGACTTCAAATGCAGGGATGTTTTGAGAGACAAAGAAGGCCACTACATACTAATAAAAGGGGCAATTCAGCAAGAAGAAATAACAATCGTAAATGTCTATGCACCCAATCAAGGTGCCACAAAATACATGAGAGAAACATTGGCAAAACTAAAGGAAGCAATTGATGTTTCCACAATAATTGTGGGAGACTTCAACACATCACTCTCTCCTATAGATAGATCAACCAGACAGAAGACCAATAAGGAAATTGAAAACCTAAACAATCTGATAAATGAATTAGATTTAACAGACATCTACAGGACATTACATCCCAAATCACCAGGATACACATACTTTTCTAGTGCTCACGGAACTTTCTCCAGAATAGATCATATGCTGGGACATAAAACAAGCCTCAATAAATTTAAAAAGATTGAAATTATTCAAAGCACATTCTCTGACCACAATGGAATACAATTAGAAGTCAATAACCATCAGAGACTTAGAAAATTCACAAATACCTGGAGGTTAAACAACACACTCCTAAACAATCAGTGGGTTAAAGAAGAAATAGCAAGAGAAATTGCTAAATATATAGAGACGAATGAAAATGAGAACACAACATACCAAAACCTATGGGATGCAGCAAAAGCAGTGCTAAGGGGGAAATTTATAGCACTAAACGCATATATTAAAAAGGAAGAAAGAGCCAAAATCAAAGAATTAATGGATCAACTGAAGAAGCTAGAAAATGAACAGCAAACCAATCCTAAACCAAGTACAAGAAAAGAAATAACAAGGATTAAAGCAGAAATAAATGACATAGAGAACAAAAAAACAATAGAAAGGATAAATATCACCAAAAGTTGCTTCTTTGAGAAGATCAACAAGATTGACAAGCCCCTAGCTAGACTGACAAAATCAAAAAGAGAGAAGACCCATATAAACAAAATAATGAATGAAAAAGGTGACATAACTGCAGATCCTGAAGAAATTAAAAAAATTATAAGAGGATATTATGAACAACTGTATGGCAACAAACTGGATAATGTAGAAGAAATGGACAATTTCCTGGAAACATATGAACAACCTAGACTGACCAGAGAAGAAATAGAAGACCTCAACCAACCCATCACAAGCAAAGAGATCCAATCAGTCATCAAAAATCTTCCCACAAATAAATGCCCAGGGCCAGATGGCTTCACAGGGGAATTCTACCAAACTTTCCAGAAAGAACTGACACCAATCTTACTCAAACTCTTTCAAAACATTGAAAAAAATGGAACACTACCTAACTCATTTTATGAAGCTAACATCAATCTAATACCAAAACCAGGCAAAGATGCTACAAAAAAGGAAAACTACCGGCCAATCTCCCTAATGAATATAGATGCAAAAATCCTCAACAAAATACTTGCAAATCGAATCCAAAGACACATTAAAAAAATCATACACCATGACCAAGTGGGGTTCATTCCAGGCATGCAAGGATGGTTCAACATAAGAAAAACAATCAATGTATTACAACACATTAAAAACTCGAAAGGGAAAAATCAATTGATCATCTCAATAGATGCTGAAAAAGCATTTGACAAAATCCAACATCCCTTTTTGATAAAAACACTTCAAAAGGTAGGAATTGAAGGAAACTTCCTCAACATGATAAAGAGCATATATGAAAAACCCACAGCCAGCATAGTACTCAATGATGAGAGACTGAAAGCCTTCCCTCTAAGATCAGGAACAAGACAAGGATGCCCGCTGTCACCACTGTTATTCAACATTGTGCTGGAAGTGCTAGCCAGGGCAATCCGGCAAGACAAAGAAATAAAAGGCATCCAAATTGGAAAAGAAGAAGTAAAACTGTCATTGTTTGCAGATGATATGATCTTATATCTAGAAAACCCTGAGAAATCAACGATACACCTACTAGAGCTAATAAACAAATTTAGCAAAGTAGCGGGATACAAGATTAATGCACATAAGTCAGTAATGTTTATATATGCTAGAAATGAACAAACTGAAGAGACACTCAAGAAAAAGATACCATTTTCAATAGCAACTAAAAAAATCAAGTACCTAGGAATAAACTTAACCAAAGATGTAAAAGACCTATACAAAGAAAACTACATAACTCTACTAAAAGAAATAGAAGGGGACCTTAAAAGATGGAAAAATATTCCATGTTCATGGATAGGAAGGCTAAATGTCATTAAGATGTCAATTCTACCCAAACTCATCTACAGATTCAATGCAATCCCAATCAAAATTCCAACAACCTACTTTGCAGACTTGGAAAAGCTAGTTATCAAATTTATTTGGAAAGGGAAGATGCCTCGAATTGCTAAAGACACTCTAAAAAAGAAAAACGAAGTGGGAGGACTTACACTCCCTGACTTTGAAGCTTATTATAAAGCCACAGTTGCCAAAACAGCATGGTACTGGCACAAAGATAGACATATAGATCAATGGAATCGAATTGAGAATTCAGAGATAGACCCTCAGATCTATGGCCGACTGATCTTTGATAAGGCCCCCAAAGTCACCGAACTGAGCCATA
Organism: Choloepus didactylus; assembly: GCF_015220235.1. NCBI lineage: Eukaryota > Metazoa > Chordata > Mammalia > Pilosa > Megalonychidae > Choloepus > Choloepus didactylus. The sequence goes on from NC_051308.1 coordinate 132,101,922, forward strand.
ATGGTCTTTTCAACAAATGGGGCTGGGAGAGTTGGATATCCATATCCAAAAGAATGAAAGAGGACCCCTACCTCACCCCCTACACAAAAATTAACTCAAAATGGACCAAAGATCTCAATATAAAAGAAAGTACCATAAAACTCCTAGAAGATAATGTGGGAAAACATCTTCAAGACCTTGTATTAGGAGGCCACTTCCTAGACTTTACACCCAAAGCACAAGCAACAAAAGAGAAAATAGATAAATGGGAACTCCTCAAGCTTAGAAGTTTCTGCACCTCAAAGGAATTTCTCAAAAAGGTAAAGAGGCAGCCAACTCAATGGGAAAAAATTTTTGGAAACCATGTATCTGACAAAAGACTGATATCTTGCATATACAAAGAAATCCTACAACTCAATGACAATAGTACAGACAGCCCAATTATAAAATGGGCAAAAGATATGAAAAGACAGTTCTCTGAAGAGGAAATACAAATGGCCAAGAAACACATGAAAAAATGTTCAGCTTCACTAGCTATTAGAGAGATGCAAATTAAGACCACAATGAGATACCATCTAACACCGGTTAGAATGGCTGCCATTAAACAAACAGGAAACTACAAATGCTGGAGGGGATGTGGAGAAATTGGGACTCTTATTCATTGTTGGTGGGACTGTATAATGGTTCAGCCACTCTGGAAGTCAGTCTGGCAGTTCCTTAGAAAACTAGATATAGAGCTACCATTCGATCCAGCGATTGCACTTCTCGGTATATACCCGGAAGATCGGAAAGCAGTGACACGAACAGATATCTGCACGCCAATGTTCATAGCAGCATTATTCACAATTGCCAAGAGATGGAAACAACCCAAATGTCCTTCAACAGATGAGTGGATAAATAAAATGTGGTATATACACACGATGGAATACTACGCGGCAGTAAGAAGGAACGATCTGGTGAAACATATGACAACATGGATGAACCTTGAAGACATAATGCTGAGTGAAATAAGCCAGGCACAAAAAGAGAAATATTACATGCTACCACTAATGTGAACTTTGAAAAATGTAAAACAAATGGTTTATAATGTAGAATGTAGGGGAACTAGCAGTAGAGAGCAATTAAGGAAGGGGGAACAATAATCCAAGAAGAACAGATAAGCTATTTAACGTTCTGGGGATGTCCAGAAATGACTATAGTCTGTTAATTTCTGATGGATGTAGTAGGGACAAGTTCACTGAAATGTTGCTATATTATGTAACTTTCTTGGGGTAAAGTAGGAACATGTTGGAAGTTAAGCAGTTATCTTAGGTTATTTGTCTTTTTCTTACTCCCTTGTTATGGTCTCTTTGAAATGTTCTTTTATTGTATGTTTGTTTTCTTTTTAACTTTTTTTTTCATACAGTTGATTTAAAAAAGAAGGGAAAGTTTAAAAAAAAAAAAAAAGAAAAAAGACAAACAAGGAAAAAAAAAAAAAAAGATGTAGTGCCCCCTTGAGGAGCCTGTGGAGAATGCAGGGGTATTCGCCTACCCCACCTCCATGGTTGCTAACATGACCACAGACATAGGGGACTGGTGGTTTGATGGGTTGAGCCCTCTACCATAAGTTTTACCCTTGGGAAGATGGTTGCTGCAAAGGAGAGGCTAGGCCTCCCTGTATTTGTGCCTAAGAGTCTCCTCCTGAATGCCTCTTTGTTGCTCAGATGTGGCCCTCTCTCTCTGGCTAAGCCAACTTGAAAGGTGAAATCACTGCCCTCCCCCCTACGTGGGATCAGACACCCAGGGAAGTGAATCTCCCTGGCAACGTGGAATATGACTCCCGGGGAGGAATGTAGACCCGGCATCGTGGGATGGAGAACATCTTCTTGACCAAAAGGGGGATGTGAAAGGAAATGAAATAAGCTTCAGTGGCAGAGAGATTCCAAAACGAGCCGAGAGATCACTCTGGTGGGCACTCTTACGCACACTTTAGACAACCTTTTTTAGGTTCTAAAGAATTGGGGTAGCTGGTGGTGGATACCTGAAACTATTAAACTACAACCCAGAACCCATGAATCTCGAAGACAGTTGTATAAAAATGTAGCTTATGAGGGGTGACAGTGGGATTGGGAATGCCATAAGGACCAAACTCCACTTTGTCTAGTTTATGGATGGATGTGTAGAAAAGTAGGGGAAGCAAACAAACAGACAAAGGTACCCAGTGTTCTTTTTTACTTCAACTGCTCTTTTTCACTCTAATTATTATTCTTGTTATTTGTGTGTGTGTGCTAATGAAGGTGTCAGGGATTGATTTAGGTGATGAATGTACAACTATGTAATGGTACTGTAAACAATCGAAAGTACAATTTGTTTTGTATGACTGTGTGGTATGTGAATATATCTCAATAAAATGATGATTAAAAAAAAAAAAATAAAGTAACAGCTGAAACAGGAACAACTAGTAAATAGTCTGGAACAACTGTTTGGGAGACATCCATGACTGGACACACATCATACACCACCCTGGAATGGATGGAATGGCTGAGGATCACAGCACAGAGCTGTAAGTAAAGCCCCTGCATGGCTGACACCCCACCCACACTGGTATAGCTGGTTGAGTTAGAACACTTCCCTGTGGGAAATAGCAGTCTCTACTAGGAGCAAGGGAAGGTAGCTCAACCAAGCTCCAACTGTGGTTTTAATTAACAAATTCTGACTACTGAATACAAGTTATGAGCACAGATAAACAAGGAGCAAACAGGAAAGAAACCCTGAGGTCTCTCCCAACAGAGAGGAGGTGGGACTGATGGAAATAAATAAACAAACAAATAAATAAAAACAGAGGCTTTTGGAGTTGGCTGAGCTCAGAATACTGGAAAAGGTCTGTGTCCTAAAAAAAGGGGCCCATAGAACTGGCTACCAACTCCAGCTCTTGACTGGCAAAACTGGGTGGCTGGGGAGTGGCTCTGAAGAGGGGATTTCTTTCTTTCTTTTTTTTTTTTCTCTCATTCTAAGTAGCTCAGGAATTTTCAGTTGTCAGCTCTGACCCAGGCAAGGGTGGAATTAAGATAAAGAGACAAAGGAAGAAGTCAAGTGAAAGAGATAATTCCCTAAAGGACTTATCTCCCGCAAGAAAAGGAGGGGTGGAACCCATCTCAAGTGGTGGACCTCCCTCAGAGAATTCAGACCCCAGGGGCTGGGAGGGAAAAAAAAAACAAACAGAAACAGCTTAAGCATGGCTTCTGACTCACCATCAGCATGGACAGGGTCTGCTGAAAATTAAAGGCACCACACTTCATTATGCCAGCGGGGAGCTGTGGGCTGACAAGCACCACTTGCTGGGCAGAAAAGGAAAAGCACAGAGTCTAGAGCCTCACAAGAAAGCCTGACAATCTGCAGAGTGTCATCCTCAGGGAAACTTGATACTGATTACATCCTCCTCCTGAGACCTGGGCCAGTCTGGTCTGGGAAAATTTGGGGTAATCAAGGAAACCAGACACCTAGACTACAAAAAACTATGAGTCACACTAGAAAAAAAAAATGAAGATATGGCACAAAGGAACAAATTACTCTTCAAATGAGATACAGGAGTTGAAACAACTAAAGATGTTCAAACAAATTCAAACAATTCAAAAATCAAATCAATGAGTTGAGGGAAGTTATGGCAAAAGACATGAAGGATATAAATAAGACACTGGGCAATCATAAGAAAGAACTCAAAAGTTTGAAAAAACAATTGGCAGAACTTACAGGAATAAAAGGTACAATAGGAGAGATGAAAAAACACAATGGAGACATACAACAGCAGATCTGAAGAGGCAGAAGAAAGGAGTCATGAACTTAAAGACAGGACATCCGAAATCCCACACACAAAAGAACGGATACGGAAAAGAAGGGAAAAATATGAGGTCTCAGGGAAATGAATGAAAACATGAAGCACATGAATATACATATCATGGATATCCCAGATGGAGAAGCGGAAAGGGGCAGAAGCAATAATAGAGGAAATAATCACTGAAAGTTTCCCATCTCTTATGAAAGACATAAAATTACAGATCCAAGAAGCACAGCATACCCCATACCCCAAACAGAATAGAACCGAATAGACCTACTTCAAGATACTTAATAGCCAGATTATCAGTTAAAGAGAGAATTCTGAAAGCAGCAAGAGAAAAGTGATCCATCATATACCAGGGAAGCTCAATAAGACTATGTGCAGATTTCTCAGCAGAAACCATGGAGATGAGAAGGAAGTGGTACAATATATTTAAGATACTGAAAGAGAAAAACTGCAGACTAAGAATTCTGTATCTGGCAAAACTGTCCTTCAAAATGAGGGGAAGTTTAAAATATTTTCAGACAGACACTGAGAGAGTTTGTGAACATGACACCTGCTCTACAAGAAATACTAAAGGGAGCACTACAGGCAGTTAGGAAACGACAGGAGAGAGAGGTTTGGAGAAAAGTGTACAAATTAAGACCATCAAATAAGGGTAAAAAGAGAGAGAGAGAGAGAAAATAAAAATAGAATATGACACATAAAATCCAAAATACAAAATGGTAGACAGTAGACATTACATTGAAAGAAATTACCTAGAAACAACAGGACAAATACTGTATGGTCTAACTAATATGAACTAAAATTAATGAACGAACGTTGAGATTTCAAGTTGAGAACACAGCTTATAAGAAGATAGAAAGAGGGCAGAGTTCTGGCATTTGATGCTGAAGGAGTACAAAATGGTCAACAGGATTGATTGTAAAGATCCAAAAATGGATAGCTGGGTGATGGTAGCACAATATTGTAAGTACTCTGAACAAAGATGAGTGTGAATACAGTTGAAAGAGGAAGGATAGGGGCATGCATGACATCAGGAGGAAAGACAGAAGATAAAGACTGGGATTGTATAACTTAGGGAAACCTAGAGTGGTCAATGATGGTGATTAAATGTACTAATTTAAGTGTTTTTATGTGAGGGAGAACAAATGAATGTCAACATTGCAAGGTGGAAAATTGGATAGTACAGGGAAAAAATACAAAAATGCAAACTAGAGTCTGTAGTTAACAGTAACATTGTAATATGCTTCCATTAATTGTAACAAAGGCAACATACCAAAGCTAAATGTCTATAAGAGGGGACTATAAGAGAGTGGTATGGGATTTTTTGGTGGTGGTGTTGTCTGACCTTTACAGTGTATTTTATTTTTTTCTCTTTTTTTTTTCCTCCTCTTCCTCTTTCTTTGTAGTAGAAATGTAAATGTCATCATACAGATAGGGGTGGTGAATGCATAACTATGTGATTATACCAGGAAACATTGACTGTTTACTAAGGATGGATTGTATGCTGTGTGAATAAAATGGTTTAAAAAATAAACAGAAGGATAAAAGTGAGAAAATGTGGAGAGAGGGATATTATCTATTGACTGTTGGTGGGGAAGTAGAATGGTGCAGCCCATCTGGAGGGCAGTCTGGTGGTTCCACAGGAAGCTGAGAATGCAGTTGCCATATGGTCCTGCAACCCTGTTATTGGATTTATATTTGGAAGATCTGAGAGCAAGAACATGAATGGACATCTGCACCCTGGTGCTTATGGCGGCAGTATTCGCAATTTTAAATGGATGGAGGTGGCCTAAGCGTACATCAACCGATAAACGGAATGGTGAACAGTGGTGCATACATACAATGGAATATTGAGGGGCGGCAAGAAGGAATGAAGTTGTGAGTTATGCAACTGAGTAAATGGACATTGAGGACAGTATTGAGTGAAATAAGCCAGAAACAAAAGGACAAACATTGTTAACGGCTCACTGATATGGACTAACTCTAAAGTGCAAACTCTTGAGAATTGAACCTGAGAGCATAGGTTACCAGGGGAAGGCTTATTGGAAAGGTTCCTAGATTGTAGGCTCTTATAGCAGTGACCTCTATTCATGAGTTGTAGCAGTTATTTCTAAATTCTGAGATGCTGAGCTGTTTGTGTATAACCTGGTCGGTCCCTGGAACTTCGGATAGCTGTGTGACACCTGAGACTCAGGGCCCGAGTTTGGCAGCTATGAATGTCAGCATTACCCCATATGGTGCAACTGTTAAAGAAGCTGAAAAAAGAGATCAGACTTCAATTAGAGATACGAACGAAATGGACTTGTTTAGGACTAAGGTAAATCAGACTAAAGGGTAAAGGATGATACTGACTGTGTTTTAAAACTTCAACTTCTGTGTGACACCAAAGGAAGAGATGTTTATTTAGTACACAATTTATATTTTCTGTAGCACACTATATAATTTAACTTGTATGGTCAGTTTATTCAAATTACCATAATTACATGGAACTTTGAATAGGGAGTGAGATCTGATTGGTTTGTACAGGTTAGCGTGAAGCCCTGATACACCCCAAAGTAATCTGGGCAGAAAATTAAAAGTATTGGCAAAGCTCCCTTGAGGGACAGGGGAAAATGTGGAAATATTAGATTTCTGCCACTTGGGGAATTCCTGATATTCTCACAAGCATGGGGGACTACCAATTTAGGAGGCAGAGCCCTCAATCTTGGGGATTGCCCTTATGAAGCTTTTACTGCAAAAGAGAGGCTAAGCCTACTTATAATTGTGGCTAGGTGTCACCCCTAGAGAATCTATTTCATTGCTCAGATGTGGCCTCTCTCTCTAAGCCAACTCGGAAGGTGGACTTGCTGCCTTCCCCACTACGTAGAATATGATTCCCAGGGGTGTAAATCTCCCTGGCAATGTGGGATGTGACTCCCACGGATGAGCCTGGACCCAGCATCATAGGATTAAGAAAGCTTTCTAGACCAAAAGGGGGAAGAGAAATGAAATAAAATAGTTTCAGTGGCTGAGAGATTTCAAATGGAGTCGAGAGGACATTCTGGAAGTTATTCTTACACATTATACAGATATCCCTTTTTAGTTTTTAGTTTATTAGAATAACTAGAAGGAAATACCTGAAACTGTTGAACTGCAATCCAGTATCCTTCATTTTTGAAGATGATCATATAACCATATAACTTACAGGGTATGACCGTGTGAGTGTGAAAACCTTGTGGCTCATACTCCTTTATCCAGTATATATGGACAGATGAGTAGAAAAATGGGGACAAAAGTAAATGAGTAATGGGGGGAAAGGGTTTTAGGAGTTCTTTTTTACTTTTATTTTTATTATTTCTATTTTTATTTTGGGGAGTAATGAAAATGTTCAAAAATTAATTGTGGTGGTGAATGTACAACCATATGATGATACTGTGAAAAACTGAGCACACACTTTGGATGACTGTATGGTTTGTGAATGTATCTCAATAAAATTGCATTTTTAAAAAAGCCAAAAAAAATTGTAAATAATGACACCAAACCCATTACATCTAAATATAAATAATATTTTTTATTAAATCAGTTGTTTTTCAAAATTACAAAAAATTATGAAGTGAGGCATTTTTGTAAATTACAGCAAATCCCCTTAATATTTGCTTCAATAAAGGCAGCTGATGCTCAGATCTAAAAAAATAAAAATAAAAATAAAGTAACAGTTGACAGACAAATAAGCAAAATACATATATGTTTGTGTTTGGTCTAGTGTGTGTGTGTGTGTATGTATGTATATATATATATAAAACAAATTAAATCTAAGAAATTAACAGACTCTGGAATCTCAGTGTTTTATATAAAGAATCCTACAGGTCAGTTAGTCTGACATGTTACTTCAGTATTCCCAAAAAGGTCATAAAGCAGCTAATCCTAATTTTGAATGGCTCAATTAGAAAACTGTCCCATACAATGAGCAGTCTTTCTTCCTTCTGCAGCCTCTTCTACTTAACATCCTTTAAGTATTTCAACTATAACATAAACTAGACTATAAGTAATTAACATCCACTGTTCTGCTAATTAAGTAGTTAAGAGAGAGGTTAGTAGAACAGAGCAGATAGTAGACATCAGAGGAACAGAGCAGTAAAAAGAGGGAGGACAGGAAAGGACCAGCCTTGGGAATATTGACTCCAACCCCCACCCCAAAAAAAAAGTTTCCTGGAGGAAATGAGGTTTTCACATTAATAACTAGTTTAGCATGTAAGAAACACAAAGCGTTATTCTTCTTAGCCCTTCCCTTGGCCAATAAAGGAAGCAATGTCTTCAGAAAGAGTGAAAAGACAGGAAGCAACTGTTCATCCAACAAATCTCTCTTTTTCCTTTGTTCAGAATTCCACTGTGCTTTTTTGCTTAATAAAAACATTATTAACGGAAATTATTAGTAGATATTCATAGCAATAGCTCCAAAGGGGATCAAGATTATACAACAGCTAAACTGTCAATGAAACTGTCTTCCAGAATCCACCATGAAGCTTAGGCTGTTATTTATACAATTGGGCAGGAGAGGTCAAGTTAGTATACTAGAATTTAACTTAATAATTCTCTCAGCCATGAAATTTCAAATTGTGCTTATCACTTAAAAATGTTAATCTCATACTTACTAAAATGTAAGCATGTAGTTAAATTAACAAATATGTGTGTATATATATACACATAATGAAGTTACAGAATATCTTATTTAAGACTGCATAGAGAACAATTTTTAAAATAATCAAAATAAGCAGTAAGACAGAGAGAATACCATTTACCATTCACTAAAGACAATTTATAACACAGTTTTACCATCCTCAAAAGAAGTATCCAAAAACTCACTCTTCCATTCAGAACCAGACCCCAGAGCCTGGGGGAACATGGCCATACCTCCTCACACCAGTCAAGAATTATAGGCTAACAGGCGTCACCTGCTGGGCAGAAAAGCACAGTGACCCGAGGCATCAAAGGGTGGAGCAATTTTCTAAGACACACCCACAGGGAAACCAGATACTGAATATTTCTTCCCTCTGGGACCTGAGCCTGTTCTGGTCTGGGAAAACCTGATTTGGATAACCAAGGAAACAATGCCTAGACAACAGAAAATTACAACCTACACTAAGAAAAACAAAGTTATGGCCCAGTCAAAGGAACAAATGTACACTTCAACTGAGATACAGGAATTTAAACAACTAATGCTAAATCAATTCAAAAAGTTTAGAGAAGATATTGCAAAAGAGATAGAGGCTGTAAAGGAAGCACTGGACATGTATAGGGCAGAAATCAAAAGTTCAAAAAAACAACTAGTAGAATCTATGGAAATGAAAGGCACAACACAAGAGATGAAAGACACAATGGAAACATACAACAGCAGATCTCAAGAGGCAGAAGAAAACACTCAGGAACTGGAGAACAAACAACCTGAAAGCCTACATGCAAAGGAGCAGATGGAGAAAAGAATGAAAAAATATGAGCAACGTCTCCGGGAACTCAAGGATGAAACAAAGTACAATAATGTACGTATCATTGGTGTCCCAGAAGGAGAAGAGAAAGGAAAGGGGGCAGAAGCAATAATAGAGGAAATAATTAATGAAAATTTCCCATCTCTTATGAAAGACATAAAATTACAGATCCAAGAAGCGCAGCGTATTCCAAACAGAAGAGATCTGAATAGGCCTATGCCAAGACACTTAATAATCAGATTATCAAATGTCAAAGACAAAGAGAGAATCCTGAAAGCAGCAAGAGAAAAGCAATCCATTACATACAAAGGAAGCTTCATAAGACTATGTGCGGATCTCTCAGCAGAAACCATGGAGGCAAGAAGGAAGTGGTGTGATATATTTAAGATACTGAAAGAGAAAAACCACCAACCAAGAATCCTGTATCCAGCAAAGCTGTCCTTCAAATATGAGGGAGAGCTCAAAATATTTTCTGACAAAAACTCACTCTTAAATTACAATCTCCGTAACAGTTAAACAGCATTTCTTACCTTAAAATTATTCACTGGGCAAATAAGCAATTCTTGATTCAATGACCCATGTTGCAAGAACTATCTAACTAATTTAGTAACAACATGTTCAGTCATGCTCCACAATACATGGAGTTAACAAATATACTTCATATTTAACAAACAGTTTAATGCTAATAAAATTTGCAGCAAATAAATTATGAACTTGTTAATTATGACAAGAAAATTTAATGACAGGATTGGGAACTAGAACGGAAAATACCGATTTGACAGAAGAATGAGAAGTCACCAAGTTTAACCTCCTATCTCCATTAAGACATACAACTAATAATTTGCAAGGAACACGTATCTCCCTTAATAGCCTCTCTCAGGTTTTAACAAAGCTCCAAAAGCCTCACTGTTAACCACCAGCTCACAGCATTTTTGGTCTGATCACAGAGAAATAAAGAGAAACAGATCATTTTTTCCATATCCCAGAAAGTAAGTGAAGCATATGGAAAGATCAGCCAGTAAATAACTTTAGTTGCCTCACATTTACTGATCTAATTAGAAAGTCAAAACAGGCAGACTGTTATATGGCTAGATGGACTTCCAGGCACTGTCCAAGGTATTCAGTAAGAGTAGTCAAGAAAGGCTGGCTCTTTAACAAAGCAATCCTGGCCCCGCTTTACTTGGGGGGAGGGGGGGGGCTAAAGTTACATTTATATCTTTTTATTTACATATTTTGTCCTTTCAATTCATCTCAACTATCTGTTCCTGGCTGCAACTTAAATCCAATGATTTCTGGCCTGTTACTTTCATTCAATGATCTATATAATACCCATCAGCCAATAAAAACACCCATCATTGTGCGTGTGGTAATGACGGTGTTGGGGATTGATTTTGGTGATGAATGTACAACTATGTAACAGTACTGTGAACAATCGAATGTATGATTTGTTTTATATGACTGTGTGGTATGTGAATATATCTCAATAAAATGAATATTAAAAAAAAAAAAGAAAGAAAAATAGGGGAAGGAAACAAACAGACAAAGGTACCCAGTGTTCTTTTTTACTTCAATTGCTCTTTTTCACTCTAATTATTATTCTTGTTATTTTTGTGTGTGTGCTAATGAAGGTGTCAGGGATTGATTTGGGTGATGAATGTACCACTATGTAATGGTACTGTAAACAATCGAAAGTACGATTTGTTTTGTATGACTGCGTGGTATGTGAATATACCTCAATAAAATGAAAATTAAAAAAAAAAAATTTAAATAAACTAAAGGACCCAATTATAACACACACACACACACACACACACACAAAAAAAAAAAAACACCCATCAGCCAATAAAAAATGTAATTTAGTTTTCTTACCTCCAGGTAGATAATCTAAATTCTTTAAACTTCTCTTGGCCTAATAATTCCCTGTAATGTACAACGTTCAAATTTTTCAAATCCCTTTCCATCGTAAAGTTTCAAGACCTGTATCAATTTGAGCACGGACAAATATCGAGGAAGAATCAAGAACATATTTTAAATGAAGTTTAGTTATGTTAGAATTCAGGGTATGAATTAAAGTGACAAATACACATCACAGTAATTATGAGGGTAATCAAGTAGGATGCTAAAACACACACTTCTAGAATAAAGTCAAATAACTACCCTAAAATGGTTATTTTCTTACAAATTATGAATCTGTAAGTAGAAACTGATTTGTTTTCAGAAGGACTAAATATGGCTTTTCACCTAAGTCAAACTTCTATTTCTTAACTACATTTAATTTGAAATATAAAGTGGAAACAAGACAAAGAATTATGACGGCAAGTACAAGAAATGAGGCATGCAACACAAAGGGTAGGAAAGTTAAAAGAAGGAAGTTAAAAATAAGAGAAGAATATGACAAGAGTACAAGAAAAGATGAAGAATTTGGTATACAAAGCTCAACAAAAGGTAAGGTTTGAAGCTTTCCTTATGGGAAAGGCAAAAGTCAAGAAATAACAGAGAGCTTTCAAGATTTCCAAACTTGAGGATGAATGAACACAATAGCACATCTAGAGTGTATCACACTTGTACCTGGCAAAGTGCCATATTCACAAATATTAGCCAAAAGAAAAAGATACTAAGCTAGAGATAATTTAAAACTGGATAAAATTTGATAATTAGAGCAAGGGTTGGGAAAAAATAAAACTGAGCAACTGATAATCCAGAATTTCTGCACATCTTTAAAACAAAAGAAAAACAAGAAAAAATTACCAAATACATAATAAGTGAGGTTTAAAATGTTAATACTGCAAAAATTAGTGGCAAAATTAAAGAGAAGTTCAAATAGGAGAAAAAAAATGAAAGCAATACATAAAAATTCTGATTCTTTATTCAACATACTCAAGTCCCTAAACCAACAACACAATCAAAATGATGCATATTACTAAAGATGAACTCAAGATACTATGCAGACCCTTAAATGTCTTCTTTCACATTATCAAAAATAATCATGTTGGATACGGTTTTAGTGTTAACTGATAACTGTCATAACAACAAATGCAGATAACTTTAAACAATCTCTAATTAATTTTTAAAAATATAACCATTAGAAGAACCTAAGATGGCAGCTAGGTGAGACAAGGCAAAAAAACACCTCCGTGAAAAACACTAGATGAAAACCAGAAAGTGACCCAGAATACCGGTTACAGCGATGAGCCAGCTGGATGAGGTCTGCTAGTACCACAGGGGCCGTATACTTGATGAAACCGGGAGTCTGCATTCTGAAACGAGTAAGCTGACTGGAAGACTCGCAGCCGCGCAGCAGTGTGAGGAAGCCAGGGGTTGGTGTTTGGAGACCGACAGGTTCTTCCAAAAAAAAAAAAAAAGGGGGAAAAACCCAGGAGCGGCTGCAGTTGTGACACTGGGAACCACGCAGTAAAACACAGCAAGAGGCGGCTGGGCCGGCCTCTTGGTGTCTGGCCTGGAGGATAGCCCACTGCAGATACCCTCGGGGCCAGGGGAACGGAGGGGAGAGCCGGAAGCAGAAAGAAACCCCATGGCTAGCAGCTGGCTCCCCGGAGGGCTGGATAAAGTCCTGCCTGGGGCCATGCCCACAGCCCAGAGCCCCGCCAGTTATCCCAGATCTGGGAAGGAGGAACTGTGCAAGGAGGGGGGTGGTTGAGATGCCCCATTCGGCCATCTTTGCATCAGGCTGAGGGCACCCCTGCACGGCCCGGGGCTTCCCTTGAGGGACGGCGCACACTGGTGACGTAGCATTCCTTCAGCAGAGGTCCTGGAAGATCACAGCTGAGAAAGGGGGCCCGCTCGGAAAACCCAGGGATGCTACACCAAGTCTGGTGGTTTGTGTATCAGCAAGAGGGAGGGTCAGGGCTGAAATGAAGTGAAGGCTTAGACTCTTGTGGCAGCCTTGAATCTCCAGGAACCTGGGGGGTTTGAACATTAAAGCTGCCCTTCCTCCCTGACCACCCGGACATACGCCCCACATTCAGTGCGGACGGCTCCAGCAACACACCCAAACTGAATTCACCAACTGAACCCCACAAGAATTATTTCCCCACACATCACGGAGACAAGGCTGAGAACTGACTTGAGGGGTATAGGTGACTCACAGACGCCATCTGCTGGTTAGTTAGAGAAAGTGTACGCCACCAACTTGTGTTTCTGAAAAATTAGATTGGTATCTTTTTTTACAACTTGAAAGAACCTTATCAAGCAAAGCAAATACCAAGAGGCCAAAAACAACAGAAAATCTTAAAGCATATGATAAAACCAGACGATATGGAGAACCCAATTCCAAACTCCCAAATCAAAATATCAGAAGAGACACAGTACTTGGCACAATTAATCAAGAACTACAATCAAGGAATGAAAACATGGCAAAGGATTTAAAGGACATCAAGAAGACCATGGCCCAGGATATAAGTGACATAAAGAAGACCCTAGAAGAGCATAAAGAAGACATTGCAAGAGTAAATAAAAAAATAGAAGATCTTATGGAAAGAAAAGAAACTGTTGGCCAAATTAAAAAGACTCTGGATACTCATAATACAAGATTAGAGGAAGCTGAACAATGTCTCAGTGTCCTAGAAGTCCACAGAACAGAAAATGAAAGAACAAAAGAAAGAATGGAGAAAAAAATCGAAAAAATCGAAATGGATCTCAGGGATATGATAGATAAAATAAAATGTCCAAACTTAAGACTCATTGGTGTCCCAGAAGGGGAAGAGAAGGGTAAAGGTCTAGAAAGAGTATTCAAAGAAATTGTTGGGGAAAACTTCCCCAACCTTCTACACAATATAAATACACAAAGCATAAATGCCCAGAGAACTCCAAATAGAATAAATCCAAATAAACCCACTCTGAGACATATTCTGATCAGATTCTCAAATACTGAAGAGAAGGAGCAAGTTATGAAAGCAGCAAGAGAAAAGCAATTCACCACATACAAAGGAAACAACATAAGACTAAGTTGTGACTACTCAGCGACCACCATGGAGGCGAGAAGGCAGTGGCATGACATATTTAAAATTCTGAGAGAGAAAAATTTCCAACCAAGAATATTTTATCCATCAAAACTCTCCTTCAAATTTGAGGGAGAGCTTAAATTTTTCACAAACAAATGCTGAGAGAGTTTGCCAATAAAAGACCTGCCCTACTTTAGATACTAAAGGGAGCCCTACCAACAGAGAAACAAAGAAAGGAGAAAGAGATATAATTTTAACAGACATATATAGAACCTTACATCCCAAATCACCAGGACACTCATTTTTCTCTAGTGATCACGGATCTTTCTCCAGAAGGGACCATAAGCTGGGACATAAAATAAGCCTCAACAAATTAAAAAAAAAAAAAAAAAATTTGAATATACTCAAAGCACATTCTCCAACCACAATGGAATACAAATAGAAGTCAATAATTTTTGAATTGTAACTCCACTAGTTACTTCCTACATGATAAAAAATACACAAACTCTAATGACAAATCAGTGGTTTTGAACTCAACGTAAAATATGTAATTTTAGACAACTATATAAAGGTGGGGGAATGGAAGAGTATAGGAACATAGTTTATGTGTCCTATTGAAGTGAAGGTGGTATCAAAGAAAAACAAGATTGTTATGGATTTAAAAGGTTAATTTTAAGCCCCACAGTAAACACAAAGAAATTATCAGAGAATATGACCATAGAGATGAAAAGTAGAGTATGGGTTAAGAGAAATGGGGGAAGGGGCAATGGGGTGTTAAGAAATGAGTGTAGGGTTGCTGTCTGAGGTGAAGGGAAATTTCTAGTAATGGATGGTGGGAAAGAGCATTACAACATTCTGAATGTGATTAATCCCACTAATGGAAGGCTAGGGAGGGGGTGGAATGGGAAGATTTAGGCTGTATATATGTTTCCATAATTGAAAAAAGAAAAAAAGACAGTCTAAATAGATGACAATTGAATGCCAAGAATGAATCTGGATGGGATTGGAGGATGGAGGACAGGAGGCTCAAAGGGACACAGTTGAGACAGAAGGAAAAGGAAATATAGAATGTAAGCTTTGTATCATTGTTTAATCTCTTGTACTTCTTAGCTGCGCTTAATGGGATTGCATAAAAGAATGTTCTTGTTCATGGGAAGTGTATATGTGAATCATAGTGTTTGTTCAAGGATGTGTGCAGCTAGCTCTCATACATTCAGAAGACAGAGCAACAGATGATGGATGATAGAGAGGGAGGGAGGGAGGAAGGGAAAGAAATAGCGATGTGACAGCATGTTAAAGTTGGTGGACTGGGCTATCGGGGGAGGGGGGTCAGAGTATGATGGGAGTTCTGTGTATGGGGTTAGTATTGTTTTTGCAACTGTACCTAAAACTTTGAATTTATTTCAAAATAAAAAATATATACATATAACCATTAGTGCTCAATTAAGCAGGTCATTCTAGTCTCTACCATTCTGGACAAATAGGAATTTAACTACAGATGATTCTGTAAAAACTATACCAATAAAGTTTTCCTTAAGCAAATATAGAATCCTAAAGTATTTACTTCAATTAGGTCAAGTCTTAATTTATTACTAATCTTAAAATTTGCAAGAATAGATGTTCAGTCTGTAAGGTGTTAAGCTACACTTGGCTTACAAACAAGTGTAACTAATAGAATGATGAGTTAACTAAACACACATTTTAGTATAATAAATTTCTAATAAGCTGTTTGTGACTATCAATCAGCTAAATAAAGTTCTAGGATAAATTTCAAAGGATAGGTTAAAACAATGGTTATAGATTCCAAATAAATCTATATCTTATATGCACACCATCAGTCAGGAGGGTTACCAAGTGTGTTACAAGTTGATTCTCACGTGTCATTATGAAAGATATCAAATATATGCAAAGTAAAGGTACTATTAATTTCAAACTCTCATTTTTATCTTGGCAGATTGAAAAAACACAAAATTCATGTCCAGAGCTATGGACAATTAAAATTGTAAAATCATGAACACATATAAGCAACCATTTCAAAATAGTAATCCAAAGAAAACTCTAGTAATCTAAAACAAGAATTCCTTTTCATGCTTTTCAAATATTTATTATCAAAATTATAAACAATTAATCTATATAGACTTCCTTTTTTCCTTAAGGGATATTTCTATTTTTTATTCATCATCTAAAGCTAAAAGGACCACAACCAATTTTGCTCCCTGAATAACCAAGACATACACGAATTTTCAAATTAGGTAAATATTATAACAAAATGTAACCTACAAGAAAGGGATTTGAATACTTCAAATCTTCCTCTTAGTGAGAAAGGACCAAGTGTATGGTCTACTTACCTGGGAAATGCTGACTGCTTGAATTCAATCCCTACACAAACACTATGAATATAATAATTATTGCACAAGCTGCCTCTTAGTGTCTTAGGGTTTGGTAGCCCACAATAAATCAGGAAATGTTGAATATTGAAGATTTTTCCAGGAAATGATAAATTAAAAAGGGACTCTTTTTAGATTGCACGTAGAGTCATTATGTGACAAAATTTTCAAGGACAAAAGGAAGATTACTTCTATGCAACATTCCTAATCTTGGTTACTTTTTACCCTGAAAAGCAGTCATTGAATCACAAGTATTGTTCCAACAAGATTATTTATATTACAGAATATAAATATGATCAATGAAAGGACAAAAAGCCTTATATATATCCATTAGAATAAAACCAGTACTTTTCTCCCTCTTACTTTTATTTCTTATCAAATTGAAATACAGAGTTTATGAATAATGATAATTTCTCCCATAAGACAATTTTAAATATAGTCTTAAGCCATTAGTAAAATTAATCACCTTTTGAAGAGTTTCAATTAGGCAACTTCATATGAAAAATGTTTTCAAGTTAATTATTTATAAGCACATAAAATGAGAAATACGGAAGTATTAAAAAATCAAGGTCATATAACATGCAGTGATTAACGTAAAAAAAAAAAAAAGACATTCTAAATTTTAATCAACCACAATCACACTTTCAATGCTTTCTAAATGACTATCCAGGTTATGAGACCAAGAGATTACAAGAAAATGTCTGTAACCCAAAACAGATTCACATTAAGCCCAATTCCAACCAAAAAAACTAAATATGTATATTAGTCCTTGCCCATGCCTACCTGTAATATTTTTTGTGTGTGTATATATATATATGTAAAATTCATTTATTCATTTGTTTTATTACCTTTTAAGAACTATAACATTATTGGATGATTAATAGTATCTCAAAGAAGTAAATTAAAGATAAATATAATCTGATGAAGACATTACTGTACCAGGAAAAAAGAGAAAAACCTATTAGTAAATAATGGGAATACACAACTTTGAGAAAAATAAGTTACCAAGTCACCAGAGAATATAACTCACAGCCATTTATTACTCCCAATGTTGGTTGGCCATCAGCTTACGTCAATAGATATATATAATAATTTAAAAACTCAATAGTGAAATAGAAAATAAGTAGCCCTTGCTACTGGGCATTCGTTGTTCATTAGTTAATAAAGGAATGAAAGAGGTCCCTCCCTTTTTTAACATTCTATGAATCATTAAAAGTTCAAACAGCTTTCTCTTTTAAAATGTTAAATCAAGCAAAACTTCATCCTTCAGATTAGAAGAACAGTACAGAAGAATTGCTTTATCCTTCGGATTAGAAGAACAGTACAGAAAAATTGCACAACAGCATGATATTAAATCAGTTCTCTTAACTGAAGCACTTTAAAAAGGAAAAATCAGTTTTAAGCACATTTTTCAGCAGATATAAATCCCAAATGCAAAAGGATTAAAAATGCCTAAAAAAGATCCTTGGAGAATAGAAATTTAGAATACGTTAAAGGAAAATGTATTAAATATGACTCTGTCCTCTCCTCTCAAAAGTTAGCACCATTTTGTGGAAAAATATTTTTATTCAATTCAATAATGTTTTGGGATTATATGGAAAGAATAAATTCTAAAAAGGATAAGGGAACATTTTTTGGAAATTAAAGGAATTCTGTACTGCACCTTGAAGGATGCAGATCTTAGGCCAATGAAGGAAAGTCATTCCAGTCAGAGGAAATGGCTCAAGCAAAAGCAAGGGGGTGAGAATGAACAGAATGTGTCCCAGGATAGCACACTGAGTTAGGAGGACGAAAGAAGTCTGAGAAGAGAGAACAGTACCACTCTGAACTTGTGGCATGTGGCTGAAGCACGCATTTGGCCTTACATTTGCATAGTGGGGAGACCTGTAGGTTTTTTTCAGCAAAAGAATAGAAAGTTGGATCTGTATTAGGAAGATAAACCAGCAGCAACATATAGGGCAGGATGGGGAGACAGAGGAAAAAATGGAAAGATACTACAAAAATCCCAAAACAACTACTGATCGGAAGCTTTCTCTTGTCATCTCACAATACCAAGCACTAAACTTTTTGGATTTCTTGCCTGGGAAGAAGAAAGGAACTAAAGATAAGAACTATGAAACAGAAAAGAAACCTTAATAGTTTAAAAAAACAAAACAAAACAAAAAATGACTATAATACAGGTTTGTTCCATAGGAACTAAAAATAGAAACTATGAAGCAGCAAAGAAACCTTAATAGTTAAAAAAAGAAGAAAAAAAAAAGACTTTAATGCATGTTTGCTCCATTGTGAAGAATATATTCATATGCATGTAAATAATTTAGAAGTTTACTCTTAATTGTTTTCATTAAAAAAATAATTTTCAAAGGATACTGAAAATGTTACACAATTTATAAGATACTTAAAGCAAGATGGTAGTTCCCCAAAAAGGACTGAATTATTTCTGCATAGATCACAATAAAACACAGGATCCATAAGCATCTTATAAATAGGATTATGTCCCCACAAGTGGAATTCAGAGCAATGGAGATTTAAACAGAGAAGCAATACAGCATGTGCTTTGGGATCAAGTCATGGTTTGAATCCCAGCACAGTAACCTATTAGTTATATGATCTTAAACTAGGTACTTAAACTCTCAGAACTGGTTTGGGCATAATAATACTTATCCTGGCTCTGGTACTTAACAAAAGCACTCCATGAAATACAGTAGTAGCAAAAATAGCTATTTTTATTATTATAAAATAAAGCAGGAGTTTAAATCTCTGTCAGGCTTTCAATTTTAAAATCCCAGAGAGCTAATTATCAAAATTTTATCATTTAGTTAAATCTTAGAACACTCTACACTAAGAATAAGGCCATTTTTAAACTACTATATCCTATCATTGTTGGCTTGGTACTAGTACCAAGTCTCAGATTTATATTAAATATAACAAATGTATCAAGGCAGGTCTGATTTAATAAAAGAAAACAATACACCTAAACTGCTTTTCTAGCCAAGGAGTGTTTGAGAGAAATGTCTATACAACAATAGCACACAACTTTTTAACTTTGCAACTAGTCCTTATAAATAACAGCCTAGGTAAGAACTTGCCAAAATCAAAGTCCATGGTGAGGTGCAAAAAACAGGTATAAAACTGCCCCTCTTCTCCTGAGCTCCTAATCCCCTTATACACACTGATGTCAACCAACAGTGACCCTCCCTTCTTACGTTACCTATTTGCTTCTAGACCATCAACCAAAGCAGCTTCTGAACAGGGAAAACCCAAGCAAAAGTAGCATTTATCAGAGGTAATCACACAGATGCTTATCAGGCCGGAAATCCTTGGTGCACCCTTCTAAAGTGGCAGCTTGAAAATTCACCTGGGTTGGTATGTTAACTTCCCCCACACACCACTAAGGACTCCAACAAGTGCTTAGAGAGAAAGGAAAACCAAGAACCTACTTCGTTTAATTCTACGGAAAAGTTAAATTATGCATTAAGGCAAATAAAATTTCCATCCGTACCCGTTTTCTTTAGTAGAGTTCAAACGATACTAGTTAGAAATTATCTAACTGGGTACACCATTAAAACATAATGGAATGAAATAGTCCACTTTTTCTTATTTGAAGATATTCTATAGGTTTTAAGGAATGGGCTTTCTTAAAATTTTATACTTACTAAAACTTTTTGTAGCAACTATCAATTTCTACAGTAAATCGACAGGTTGGTGCCAAAAAGCTCACGAATTTAAATGTGACAAACTCAGGTATTTGGTTTGGAAAACAAAGGCATGGACTAAAAATAAACGCACCCTGCTTCATTCCACAGGGATTCGGACTTTTATTCTACTGTTACACTCAGAATACGTGTGACGTCACTGTATTCTCACATAGTTTTTATATAAAAGAGCTATTAGGGGACGAAAGTCTTAGGAGTTAGGCGCATTCTAAAATGCCCAACACGAAAGCAGCTAAGTCTCCTCACGCCGAGTTTCTGGTTTCTGGAGCCGGGTCCGGTCCCAAAGCCCCAACCGCACGCCCTCAACGCCGCGTCCCCGCGGGGCCCAAAGGTCCCGGGAACTCCCGCTGGGCGCCCATCGCCCCGGCCTCCTCCCGCCACGAACAAAGGAGGGCGCCCCCCACACCCCTGGACACAGAACCCGCCACGCACACGCACACGCACACACCCCCCTCCCTGACACCTCCCTCCTTGGTGTTTGAGAGCGCCCCTCAGCCCGTGAGCTCAGCTGCAGGACTCACCTCCCGCGGGCCGGCGGATCCCGGGTCCTCCGCAAAGCTGCAGCAGCGGCCGCCTCGGGCGACCGGCGGACGGCCCCTCCCGCAGGCGGGTCTGTGCGCCGCGGTCGCCTCGCTAGGCAGGGGCACCGCGGGAGGCCAGCGCGCGCCCCCCGTCCCCGCCCCCGGCACGTCACGTGGGCCAGAGCTCCGGGGGCTCTCCCCCGCTCCCCTGCGTCCCACCACCACCAAGCTGCCCAGCTGCGCCGCCCGCTCGCGGCGTCTCTCCTCCTCTGCGCCTGCGCCGCAGCTCTGGTTGCTCCTATTCAAACCGACACCGCCCCGCGTCTTTCGGACCGACCAATGGCCGCCGGCGGGGGGCGGGATGCTTGGCCGCCCACTGCCTTCTCCTCTCCCGGCTTGGGACCCTCGGGTCAGGCTGAGGGGATGGTGAAAGATTTGGTCCTCCGCTGCTCCGGGACCCGTCCTGAAGCGGATTTCTAAAGCCTGTTTCACATAGAAACCACCACAGAATAAATATATCTCCCGAAAGAGTTCTTTAAACAACGTCTGCCCTAGACCCCTTTAAAAGACCCAAAACAGGAGAACTAGCTGGGCTGCAGCGTGCACAGACTTCTAATGAATGGAAACTCTGAGATAATAATGGGGGTGGTTTTAAGTCACTAAGCTTTGTGGTAATTTGAGCAAAATAAAACTCATATGCTCTGGTCAAAATAAAATAAAAGACGGGACCCCAAAACAAATACCTCCTTCCCTCAAGCCTTGGTCCCTCCCAGGAGGATGAGTATCCCAAAAGACTTATGCTGGATGTTTAAGAAGAGGGCTCTATGAAAGGAACAGAGGGACCCGTGTGAAAGTCTGAACAAGGCAGCCTTAGTTTTCGAGGCTGTGTCAGAATTCTGACGTTTCCAGCTGTTAAAAAGCAAGCTTATGTTGGCTGCAGAATCCTTGGTTCCCAGGAAAATTTGGTGTCAGTCTTACCCAGTTTCAGGCAGCTGTATTTCCAATACACCGGGAAGAATACACTTTCTTTCCATTTACTTCACCTCCACATCGAGTTAACCAATAAATAAGTTTCAGTTTGTTTCCCCCTCTACAGTTTGCCTGGGCTAAAGAATCTAATGAATTTAATTAATTTTTTCAAATTAGCTTATTTCTCCACTGAAATGAAATTCAAGTGTTTGTACAGGCTTAAAGATATGTTAAAGAAAACCCCAATTTCAGTATCTCTCTGAATGAGGACCATAAGCAGTGACCCAAGAAGCATTTCTCTTGTTGGTAAGGTGTTCAAGCAAATTGGTTAAAGGATAAGCTTTGGCATCAAACTAAACCTGGGTTTGAGTTCCACCTCTGCCACTTACTGGCTGGTTGATCTTGAAGGAGTTACCTACCCTCTTTAGGCTTAGTTTCCTCAACTGTAAAACACAGATAATAAATCCTTTTCTAATAAGGGTTGTTGTGATGCATCAGTGAGGTAAGGTTTGTTAAGTGGTTAATATAGTGCATGACACATAGAAAATGTTCAATAAATAGTACCTATTAGCATCATTATTATCAACCACCACCTTTAATGTCAGGTTCTTATAAACAACTGAATTAGCTGGCTGTGCTATTTCAGAGGTAGGTATTTTAATTTCTACTCATAAGTTCTTTTTGGGTATCAATATGAAAGCCACAAAGGAAGTAGAAATTCAACATATCCAAACTTAATCATTATTTCCCTCCTTGCAAATCTTCTCTTACTTTCCTATCCCTTATAGTTATCCCCATCTTCACAATCACTCAGGTTGTATTATCTCTTAAAAGGTATAAATCAAATTCTGTCACTCTCCTACTTAAAAACCTTTAGTGACTTTGGATTCAGTTTAAAATAAAATCAAATTCCCTACCATGGCCAAAGCCCTAAGTCATCTTACCTCTGCCCACCTCTCTACTTTCCTTTACACCTCTCTCCTCCAGGCTCACTTCCCTCCAAAAATACACAGGACATTCCTGAAGCCCTAGAACAGTCTAAGCCTCCATTTGGGAGTTCCCTGCACCAAGGTTTTTCCTCATGCTCTTTAAATGGCTGGCTTCTTTTTATCCCTCAATTTTCAGCTTAGCCGTTACAGTGTTCAACAAGTATTTATTGAGTGCCTACTATGTGTCAGGAACTATTCTAGGTGAACAAGACACCACAGCCCCAGCTTCCATGGAGCTTAATAAATAACAAGAATAATACCAGGTTGTGGTAGTTGCCTTGCAAAGAGTTAAAGGTAGGGCGATGTGAACGTGAGTAACTGAATGATTACTATAGATCTGAATCACAAGGAGACTGCCTCCCAGCAAAGTTCAGAGGAGAGCAGTTTAGGCAAATGAAACAGTGAACGCAAAGCCCTTAGGGTAGGGACAAGCTTTGAGGGTTTGAGAAACTGGAAGAAGGCCACTATGGCTGAAGTGAAATGAGGGAAAGGAGGACATTCAAGATCCTAAAAACACAAGATCATGTAGGCCTTTATAAGCCAGGGTAATGAGCTTGGACTTGATTTTCTAATTGTTATCGAAAGCCAATGGAAGGTTTTAAGCATGGCAGTAACTTCGTCTTATTTATGTTTTTAAAAGAGCACTCTGGAACAAATCCATAATTTGAAATGTTCTGTAAGACAACTAGCCCAGACTTGTCATAAAAGTCAATGTCATAAAAAAAAACAAAAAAGATTCCTGCATCTTGATGGAGTCCTGGATAAGGAAAGAAAAGGGGGTGGGTGGGGTGGTAAGGGGAAGCTATAAAAGACATTTTAAGGACAATGAGGGAAATTTGAATATAGACTGTATATTAGATGTCATTATGGGATTATTGTTAATTTTCTTAAGTGTGACAATGGAATTATGGGCGTATAAGAGAATGTCTTTATTCTTAAGAGATACAAGTTGAAACATTCAAGGGTTAAGAACCATGATTTCTGCAACTTATAGTGAGATGGTCAGGCAAAACGACAGAGAAAAAAAGAAAAAGTGTTTAGGACATTGCCTATTACATAATAAGTGCTAAATAACTGTTTGCTATTACTATTATTTTAATTATTTAATCTTTGCAACAACCCCTTGAACCCTAGTAATATCATTCCCATTTTATAGTATATTAGGTTTGTTTTCCTAGAAGCAGAGCCTGAGACAGGGTTTCAGATCCATATGATTTATTGAGGAAGGGCTCTTAAGGAAGGGAGTGAAGCAGGACAGGGAACAGGAGAGGTCCAAGCAATAATGGACCTTAAGGAATCCTAGCTTTGGTCTGATGCACAGCCCCACTTTAGACAAGGGTGCTGGCTTTTGCTACCCCTGTATCAGGATGGGGTGGGTTATAATGTCTCCAGGTGAAGCGTCTCCCTCTAGCTTGAATTCTTCAGAGAAAGGGGGCAACTGTGAGCCCTGGCAGGCAACCTCCCAGCAGCTGGGAAATGGATGTACTGGCCAGTAAAGGGCATCTGAACAGGGCAGCTAAATAGCATCCAATACAGCTAGTAAACTGCAGAGACAGACCGCCTCAGTCTTGTCTATACTGGAGGCTAATCCTGTGGTATGGTTTATTCTCTAGGTTCTAAGGGCCTTCCTCTATGGACCAGATCAAGGATTTCCTTTCAACCTCTCCCTATACAGTCTTTTAGAAAGCCATTATAAAAATGATAAGTGGAAACATGTGACTAGCAAAGGGTTACTACTAAATACTTAATATTTAAAGAGCTCTTATAATGAAAAGAACCCAATTGAAAAAAAAAAAAAAATAGGCAAAGGACAAGGGTCAGCACTTTACAATGGACTGTAAATGACCATGATGAACCCACATAGGAACTACAGCTTTACTGCTATTCTAATAAATGCAAATTAAAACAATAATGGGATACCTTTTTTGCCTATCAGGCTGCAAAAGAAGGTGTTGGTGAGAATGTGATAAAATTAGTCCTCTTGCATGATGCAACATTGTGTATATATTACAACCTCAACTAGGTAAAGCATATTTAACAAACACTAGAAAGAACTATGCCAAAGTATTTTGACTCTTTACACTTTTCTCTACTTTCACATTTTCTACAATAAGAAGAAAAACATAAAATGATTTTTTTTTTTAAGTTTAAAACTAGGAAAAAATTCCTGTGTATTTGTATATTCTCCATTATGCATGCCTCTCTGTCACTTCCTTCTAGTGGCTTTCTATTAAAAATACTTAGCTATGAAAAGGGATTAAGTGATTTTGGAGGGAGGGAGGATGATAGAGAGGTTAGGATTTGGAGGGGGTGGAACAAATCTGTCCTACCCAACTCTCCCGGTTTGCCTGGGAATGAAGAGGTTCCTTGGATGCCAGGCTTTCAGTTTTAAAACCAGGACAGGAGTTAGTAACCATGCCAACCCGTTAGGACTTGTGGAACAAAGAAAGTAGGTTTGAGAAGCTGCTCTGAGATAAACAAGCAAGTTCAGGAACTTAATTAGGAGACAGCCCTGTGTTCCTTTACAGGGTTAATTCTCGGGATTCTCTAAATTTGGGGGTGGGTGTGTGCACAGATCTGGAGGCTCCCTATTAGTAAAGCAGTTCAAGTGCTCTTCATTCATATGGTGTCATGTGAAAAAGAAGTTAGTTTCAAGCAAGTTGCATATTGAAACTTATTCATGACTCCATTGTTCAAAACATCACGTATTAGTAGGGTGGATTACTTAGAAAGGAAGACTATCCTAACAGTCTTCCGTCTGTCTAACTTCCAAGACTGTTTGCCTTTAGGATAGTATACTTAGATTTTCTCCTCTGAAGATAATATCCACTGTTTTATGACACTATTATCCGTCTTAATTATGGGATTGCAAATGTGCCTAAAGGTTCCCTTTGACAGGCAACTCATATGAATCTAAAAGGTTGCCACTTGGAATTCTTTCTACCTTAGCGGCTAGACTCCATCTCAGATAAGGGTCCCGAACTCTTCCCAAACTATCGTTTTTGCATTGACACGACCCTCGGCAGGACCCTGGTCTCAGAGACATAATAGGCTTAATAGACTAACATTATAGAGGTGGACCTCACTTCCCAGTTAACTCCCTAGAAACCAGGTATAGTCATCCCACAGGTACTTACTCCTAGGCTGAAGGGTCTGTGCAGAAAATGGCAGATCTATTAAGAATATTTCAGCCACACCGCCATGTCAGCATCTATAAATTTTTTTCACTGCCTCTACTCACAGCCATTAGAACTGCCCACCATGCCCTGAAAACAGGCTTTCTTTGAAATATTTTTGCGTTTTCAGACCCTTTTAAATCCATCCAGGAGGCTTATAGATGTTCTCCTCTCCATCAAGTTAGATGTGAAGGCCTTTTTAGCCCAACTTCCTCAATACAATTTCTGCCCTTACGTGCCCTTCCATTAGGAGAAGAGGAGGAAGGAGAGAAAGAAAAAAGATTTGACATTTATTGAACACCCACCCTGTGTCAGACACTGAACAAGGCACTTTACATATTTCTCTCATTTAATCTCCATACAGTTTTTATCCCCATTTTGTGGACAAGGAAATCAAGGTTCAGCTCACTTAGATAACTTGTCCAAGATCTGCAATTAATAAGGAACAGAACTAAGATTCAAACTCTGATTTTTTAAAATTAAACAATATATGCATGTATATTTAATATATAATAACAAAAGAAATGTGTTTACATTTAGATACTAAACAAAAACTCTGATTTTTTTAAAACTTGTGCTCTTTCCACTCAATTCCAACAGGCAAATAAATGGGTCTTTCTTTTTTCCTTGCTACCCTCTTCTTCCATCCTCTCCCTCTCTCCCCTCCTTCCTTCCTTCCACCAATATTTTGTCATCGTGATAAATGCTATTAAAGAGAAACTCCAAGTGCTATGAACATTTGTATCAGGAGAACCTAACCATAGGAGAGGAAGGAAGGTTCTGGAGGAAGTGGCATGCTCAAGGATGAGTAAGAAATAACTCAGTGAAAAGGCAGCAGCAGGGCAGGGCAGACCCTTTAGGCAGGGGGAGCAGACCAAGGAAAGGCCCCAGGGTGGGAAGGAGCAGTGCATTTAAAGTGCAGGGCGCAAGGGGTGTGGGGGGGGCCCAGGTGTGCCAAAGAGAGCCAGGGCTTCTAGCCCAGGGAGAGGATTCTGGTCCTCATCACCCTGTTGTACTTGACTCACCAGAAGCACTAAGAACAAGAGTAATTTTCAGTCTTTACAGAGAAAACGCTTTTTCTCTTTAGACTAGTGTTTCTTAACAAGGGATTTTGGACAAGATCATTCTTCTTTGAACAGGACCGCTCTGTATGGGTCTCCACTCTGGTCTCCAGGTACTAAATGCCAGCAGCACACCTGCCCCCTACCCCAGCACTGTGATAGATCAAATCCCTTCCCCCTCATTTCTGTAATTCCCTGGGGATGGTGCTTCACCACCCCCCACCCCCCCACCCCACTATTGAGAACTGCTACTCTAGTTTGGACTGCAGAAATGTTAATGTCACAAACTTCATGACCATGCTTTATCCCTTCCTCTAGCCACATCCAAACTCCTCTTTCAATGATGTGCTTTCCTAACGACACCCCTCATGACACACCGGGGGCATTTCCGATTCCAGGAAATAAATATTTGTTGAGTCCCAAGTATATGCCAGGGTTGGGAATACAGACATAATCAGACATAGTCCTCTGCCAGAATGACAGAGGCAGATATCCAACAACTAATGATAATACAGTGGGGAATTGCAACAGAGGAGGCTTGTTGGGTGTGGGGGGGGTGGGGCAGAGGAGGCCCCAGAGGAAGGGCCTTCCAAGCAGCCAACAGCAAGGTATTCAAAGACATAAAGACATAAAACTCCAGGTGAGCGTGGGGAGCTATAAATAGCCTGCATTTCATGGTAGGGCGTGGTGGGAATACTGGTTGGAGAGGTATTAGCAGCAGTTCACAAAGAGCCTCAAGCAGCTTAGATAGTATGCAAAATAAACCCCCAAATATGTTATGCTTATAAATCTTCAATAATTGTGAAACAATAATATCTGAATGAGGAATTTGAGGATTTTCTTTTTTTTCTTTTTTTCTTCTCATTTAAGCATTTCATTTTAGTCCATAAACTCCAAAAATGTTTTTCAAGAAAAATTCATCAGATGAAATGGCAAAAATAAACCTCTCTTCCCTTAAGTGGTAGTATACTTCGGGATTTTCTGCTCAGTTTGATTTTCAGCTATTTCATTCTCTTGGGGATGAATTCCGATAATCTCATTACTCAGTCTTACGTCATACATGGTCTGAAGTTCATAACCTTGAAATTTTAAGATTGCAAAACTATATTCTCCAAGGTCTCCTTATTCAAGTTCTCTGTGACATTTAGAAGTAGAGTACTATATTGGCATTTTGCATTTCCTATTCCCAATCAAATTTTTCCTATGTTTAAATTTTCTCTGGTTTTAGTTACTCTCAGATTGGTGGAAGAGGGTAGGGTAAAGTGGAATGGGATGAGGTAGCTAGAAATACTGTAACCCGGTGGTTCTTAATCTGGTTTCCATGGCTCCCTAGTCAATTCTCAAATGCACTCTAGTGAGCTGCCCTGAAATGGTATGCAAAATGTTGTATGTATGTGTGTGTGTGCATTTTCATGAGGAGGATGCTTATAGGGGTCCATGATCCAGAAATATTTTAAGAACCACTGAGAAATGTCTTCTTTACTTATTTTAAAATATCACAACAGAACTAATTTTCCAACAGATAATAAGATCAGTACCAGTTTTGGAGGTAGAAAGAACTGGGTTCAAATCTTTATCACCTGTCAGCTGAGTGGTCTTGGGTAAATGACTAAACTCTCCAAGCCTTAGTTTCCCCATGACTTGACATATACAAAGTGACTAACAAAATGCCAAGCATGCAGTGGACACTAAATAAACACTGAGGAAACTGCTCTCTACCTCCATCCCCTCCCTGTCCCCCACCCCCACATGTCATTAGGCACAATATAGTTAAATGAGCCCAACAGGGACCTGAATTCTAGAGGATCACGGTCTTTTTGCTAAATCATGTACTTGGGTGATGCCACTGGAGAGGTAATAGTTATTTCAGAAAAGAGAATTTCATTCTGGGAAATGAAGGAAGGTTTTACAAAGGAAGAATGAGTTGAGCTGGACCTTAAAGGGCAGTATCTTTTATTGCTATTGCGTTAAAGTAGCATTCCAGGGGAAAGTACCTTGGTCCCTCAGCAGCCCTCTTCATTGCACTTTGCTTTCCTCTTCCACCTCATCTGCCATTTCTATTCCAGTTGGGTAACATGTTCAGTATTCCCTGTTTTAGTCCTCTATCCAAGACCTATTTCCGATCCTCTGTCCAAGCCAGATATGACTGTTTTCTCTCTTCTCTCCAGTCTGCTCATCCTTCAAAAGCCTACTTGAAGAGTCAAAAGGAATGATCTCAAGTTCACATCTTTAGTCAATGAGTTTGTGTAGGTGGGTGAAGAAATTTCCATTTATACACTGGCTATTCTTTTTACCAGTGGGCTGATTGTGAGTAACGGAGGGGACCTAGATAAGTGCACAGGCCTGAGAAACAGTTATATTGGAATAACCATAAGCTCATTTTAGAAAACAGTGGATCAAAAAACAACCATATAAAATATTCTGAATTAATAATAAATTAAAACTTCAAAGTGAGTTAAAAAATGGAATAGTATTTTTAAATTGTTTTTTTTTCTAAGTCCTTAAGATTTTCCTAGTGCTTTCATGCAGAGAATGTATTTTGGAGAAAAGGGCCAATATTGGATTTCAGGGGCCTGAGTTATAGTCTCTTTCCTGCCACTAACTGTCTGACTATGAGAAAATCCTCTTCGAGCTTTTCTTCATCTGTTAAATAGAGATAATCATTCCAGTTGCTTACCTAATAGAATTGCTGGGAGATAAATGTGAAAACATTCTGGAAAGTGCATTATTACTAGGGAAGAGTGAGGATTTTCTATATACAGCTAAACAGTTAAGTTGCTTCCATGTGATTCAAATTTCTCCCTGGCTGTATAATCTCATTTCTGAATTTCTGTATGACTTGGAGGATTTTAAACTTTCTTTTCATGTACTACTATCATTTTTTCAAATTATTCAGTTTTATTGAGATACATTCACATACCATACAGTCATACAAAGGGTACACTCAATTGTTCACAGCACCATCATATAGGTGTGCATTTATCACCACAATCAATTTTTGAACATTTTCATTATTCCAAGAAAAAAAAAAAGAATAAAAATAGAAGTAAAAAAGAACATCCACAACATCCTATCCCCCATCCTCCCTATTGTTCATTTAATTTTTGTCCCCATTTTTCTACTCATTTGTTC
The DNA here is from genome assembly GCF_015220235.1 of Choloepus didactylus. Taxonomy (NCBI): domain Eukaryota; kingdom Metazoa; phylum Chordata; class Mammalia; order Pilosa; family Megalonychidae; genus Choloepus; species Choloepus didactylus. Next base: position 132,132,095 of record NC_051308.1, read on the forward strand.
AAATACTGGATAAAGGGAATGCCAGACACAAGGTTTTCACAATCACACGATCACACCACGTAAACTACATAGTTATATAATTGTCTTCAAGATTCAAGGCTACCTGGTTGTAGTTCGACAGTTTCAGGTATTTCCTTCTAGCTATTCCAATACACTAAAAACTAAAAAGGGATATCTACATAGCACATAAGAATATCCTCCAGAATGACGGTGATTAGGTACATCCCTTTCTCCACATTTTCTCCAGCACTTGTATCCCTTTCTGTATTTTTTTTTAATAATTCAATTTTATTGAGGTATATTCACATACCATGCAGTCATACAAAGCTTACAATCAATTGTTCACAGTACCACCATATAGTTGTGCATCCATTACCAAAATTAATTTTTGAACATTTTCATTACCACACACACAAAAGTAATAAGAATAAAAATTAAAGTGAAAAAGAACAATTAAAGTAAAAAAGATCACTGGGTGCTTTTTTTTTTTTTTTTTTTGCTCCCATTTTTCTACTCATCCATCTGTACACTGGACAAAGGGGAGTGTGATCCACATGGCTTTCCCAATCACATTGTCACCCCTCATATGCTACATTCATGTGCTATTATCATTTTAAACAACTTCATTGAGTTATAACTGACATGCAATAAACAGCACACATTTAACTGCACAATTTGTTATGTTCTGACATATTTTTACAGCTGTAAAACCACCGCTACAAAAAACACACCCTTAACACCTAAAAATTTCTTCATGCCCCTTGGGAATCCCTCCCTCCCACCTCCTGCTTTCTACTTTCTGTCATAGATTAATTTGAATTCTCTAGAATTTTATATAAATGAAATCATATAGTATGTATTCTTGGGGGGGGGTGTCTACCTTCTTTTACTTAGTATAATTATTTTGAGAATCAATTTGCATGTATCAATAATCATTTTAATTATTTTTTGAACTTTCTACTTTTGAGGGATGCCCCTCCTACAGTATATACCATATTTCAACAAATTACACTTCCTCTATGGGATGACAAAAGTCCATATTGGGGGGGGGGGGCTGTTGGTAATAGAGTCCTTACCTGGAGCCAAAAAAGATACAATTGGGGATGAAATGATAAGTCATAGATCCTAGGTTTCTAAGAATTCCTCTAAAAGATAGAAGATTACCAATCCTATAAAAAATTGTAACTCTGGTGAGTCTGGCTACTTCTGTTTCTTCTTCCACCTTGTGACACATGGTCTAATAGGAGGGAAAGCAAATTGGCTTTGGAATCAGATTGACCTATCCTAGCTCTGTCCCTCTGAGCCCATAGGGGATGATAGTATTTATCCTGTGGGCCTGTGGGGAGGGTTGATGAGATAATATACACAACAGTAGCACCCAGTAGGCCCTCAATAAATATTTGTCTTCCTTTCTTCCCACCTAATACTTGACTCCAAGGAACTAAATAATCTCTGCTAGTGACTTGTGTAATTTTGGCTAAATTGCTTCCTCTCCTTTCAACCTCTTCCATGAAGTTAGATGAAGAGATACTTATGAAGTACCTGAGAGTGTTTAATTAGAGTTTGTAAAGTGGCTTGATGCTCTAGGTTAAAAAAGTGTTATTTAGATGCAAAGTGTTATCTTTTGAGCAGGTAATTATTTCCTGTCTTAGTTGTTTAGCATTGTTCTGAGGTTCCACCTCTGAAATGATTATACTACTTGAGAAGGTGAAGAAATACCTCATCTGGGTGTTGTGAGTCTTGATTAATTAATGTTTATTAAAGCCTAGTCAAGCCTATCATAACAGACTAAATGTTTAATATTTACTTTTGTATGGTTGTCACTTCCGGTGTTTTAATACAGCAGTTAATGCTGTCCAATAAAAGTTGGTATTTCAGCATTGGATCAGATAATATTTTCTCGTTACAAGCATGTTGGGGGGCATCTAACTGATTACTTTTGAAAGAGCTTTGTGAAATGTTGATAGGTGTTATTTTTCTACAAGGGCCCAATTCGTAACAGTTATATGTTTCAAATCCTAATCTCATATAGAACTGTACGGATTGGTTTAAAAAGCCCGAATTTTGAAGTACTGAGAGATTTTATGTAATAGTTAATAATCACTTTTCTTTTAAATTTTTTTTATTAGAGAAATTGTGGGTTTACAGAACAATCATGCAAAAAATACAGGATTCTCATATACCACCCCACCACCAACACTTGTATTGGTATGGAAAATTTGTTACAATTTTTGCAATCCCACTATTTTCAATAGTGGTTACATTTGTTACAATTGATGAAAGATTATTAAAGTAGTACTATTACTATTGTCCATAGTTTACATAGGGGTATTTTTTCCCATATTTCCGACCTTTTTTTTTTCATGCTGTTAGGTCAGAGTCGTTCAAGAATCCACACAACGCAGCAAGTCATGCTTTAAGTAGAGCGTTTAAGGTTTATTAGAGGAAGAAAACAGGTGGGAGCCAGAGAAAAGAAAGAAAGAAAATGGCTCCAGCTCTCTTTCTGAGAGTGGCATTTTTTAAAGAAAAAAACCACTTGGGGAGGGAAGGGTGTCTTGTGCTTTGAGTGGGTGAGGTCTTATCAACTTCTGGGCTGATTGGTTGCTAGGGTTCTAACACACTACTCTTCTTTGATGTGCAGCTGTATTATCTATGTGGAGGAAGCAGGCCTTTTGGCTTGCTTGTGGTTGTTCATCTTATGGGCCTATCAGATCTTGTCTTATCCACCTTTTAGGGTCGAGGCACCACTATGACTGGGATTTCTAAAACAGCCTTCAACCCTTAGTTTATGGCGCACCTGGTATCTATGAGCTAAGCTGCGGGGCCCCTGGATCAGACATTCCTTCTATATGTTAGACTCTTTTTTCCGGGATCTGACAATGCATGTCTTTATGTTATTACTCATCTACCCATACATTGGATAAAGGGAGTGTCAGTCACAAGGTTTTTACAATCACATGGTCACATGATAAAAGCTATATAATTATACAATCGTTATCAATGATCAAGCCTACTAGATTACAGTTCAACAATTTCAGGTATTTCCTTCTGGCTATTCTGATACATTAGAAACTAAAAAGAAGTATCTATATAATGAGTCGGTAGTCATAGTCATTTGTCAAATCCTAATTTCTCAATTACACTTCTTCCCTCTCATTTGATCATTCTCTCAATTTTCAGGGATATCTGTGGCCAATGACCATTTTAGGTTCTTCATGCTGGAAAGGGGTATCAACCTAAAATGGTATAGGAATGAAACTGGTTGATGTTCTTGGAGAGCCCATTACCTCTGGGCTTCAGGGCTTATCTGGCATAGGAACAATCTGGAGGCCTTAAGTTTCTGAAAAAATAAACTTACTAAGTAATACATTTATAGAATATTAGATAGAGCCCAGGGTATTCTTTAGGGTTTTCAGGAATGTTTTTGGGTTGGGGCTTGGCATACAGTGGCAATTTGCAGTATCTAGTTGAAGTTGGCATAAGAGTAACCTCCTGATGACCTCTCGAGTTTATTTGAAATCTCTTAGCCACCAAAACTTTATTTGGTTTCATTTCTTCTCCCCCTTTTGGTCAATAAGGCATGCTCAAACCCACAATGCCAGGGCCAGGTTCATCGTCTAGTTGCCAAGGAGACTTACACCCTGGGAGTCATGTCCCATGCAGGGGGGAGGGTAGAGTTTATTTGCAGAGTTGGCTTAGAGAGAGAGGCCACACCTGAACAACAAGAGGTTCTCTGGGGGTGACTCTTAGGCATAATTATAAATAAGCTTAGCTTTGCCATTGCAGAAATAAGTATCATAAGGGCAAGCCCCAAGATTGAGGGCTTGGTTTATCAAATTGGGAGTTCCTAGTGCTCGAGAAAATACCAGGAATTCTCCAGGTGGGGAAGCTTAATAGTTTCACATTTTTTTCTCCAGTCCCTCAAAGGGACTTTGCAAATACTTTTTCATTTTCTGCCCAAAATACTCTGGAATGTATTCAGGTATTTCATTAACCTGCACAGAACAACAGGATCTCATGCCCTATTCTAGGTTCCAAGTAATTAGGTTGTTTAAATAAACTGACCAAACAGGTTAAATTAGTGTGCTACAGAAAATTTAAATTTTGGACAAAATAAACATCTCTTCCTTTGGTCTCACAAAGAAGTTGGAGTTTTAAAATACAAACAATGTCATCCTTTACCCTGTATTCTGATTTACCTTAGTCCTACCCAGATCCACTTCATTCATGTCTCTAACTGAAGTCTGATCTCTCTCTCTCTGTCTCTCTCTCTCTCTCTCTCTGTTGTGGTTTACTTCCCAGTTATGCTACATATCCATTGAGGGTCATCAGGAGAGGTCTGTTACAGGTAGTTATTCAGAGCCCCAGGCTGTTAGATAGCATCTCAAACGTGCAGCCACAGTTATTAGAGCAGGGAAGGGATGTGATGATTTGCACGTTGACTATTAAAGGCTTCTACCTAGAAGAGACAAATGTAACTTCCACAGCTATTTCATTAGCAAAAATCACATGTCCACCCACAACTTCAAGGGAGTGGGGAAATGAAGTCATACCGTGTACCCAGAAAGAGGAGAACTGAAATAGTCTTTGAGTCATCTTAATGACTACTACACTAAGCAGGCTTCATAGTCCCATGAGTTAAAACAAAATCTGAATACATCAAATCCAAATTATGTTATCAGTGTTCTATTTAGAAAATAGAACACAGCATGTCTTTGTGTAGATATGTGTGTGTTCTAATCTCATTTTTGGCTTCTTTAACAGTTGCTGCATGGAGTAATGCTGACTTTCAGAGCCGCAGAACTGTAATATATTAAATATTTTAAAATTAAAATATATTAAAATAGTTAATAATTACTCTTTAAGACTAGTGCTTATTAGGTACTTATTATGTTCTAGGCACTGTTCTGAGTTCTTTACATGCATTAAAGCTAAAATAGGCATAATCCAATTCCAACATGACACCTTCATTTAGTGGGCATTACTCTCTGCATAAGTTTCTAAATATATAACTGGTTCATTAGGATTATTCATATTGGGGTGAGGGTTAAGGAGGGTTTATAGAGCATAAGAGGACATATTAATAGCTATCATTTACTAGACATATACTACACACCAGACACTGGATTAAGTATTTTAATGCACTAGCTTATTTTATCCCTACAGCAACCCTTTGAGATAGACTTGTCATCACCATATTACAAAGTAGGAAAATAAGACTTGGAAATTAGGTAACTTACCTAAATTTGTAAAGCTAGGAAGTGGCAGAACCAGGATTCAAACCCTTATCCTCCATCCCCAGAGCATGAGGACACATGCACCACCCTCCACTCCTTCCAGGAGGAATGTTCTCCCCGTGTAAGCCCTTCAACTCTTTCTGCTCCTAAGAATATTCGTTCATCAGTGATGATATTAGCCTGAGTGATCGATAATGTCCTTTCCAGCTCAATGTTTTATGAGCCTTCTGTTCTCATTTCATTTTCTTCCTTACCAAAAGAGGCTAAGAAACAATCTTAAACTCTGAGATACATATTAATTGATGCATAGAGATCATTAATTACTTTTCCTCCTCCAGAGCAAGAGAATCTAGCCTTCGCAGGAGGGAGGGGTCTCTTCCTCTGAGTATAAATGTAGTGACTGTGCACAAGGACCGGAAGACTCCCCTTAAGTGCCTCCCCCGAAAATCTCACACACGTGCATGTCCACGCACATGCTGACACCTGCCGACATCAGGCTAGAGGCAGAGATGAAACCATGAAGTTCCAGTACCCAGGTCAAGACATCAGAGCATCTCTCCATTCACTAGCACCACCCAAAGGACTTCTTCTATGTATACAGCACAAAATGTGCAAGAGAAGGCTGAAATTTGGGCCACAGTACTTCTCCTGGTGTCTTAGTTGAAGCCACAACTTCTCATCAGGTAAAGAAGACACATTTCACCCTTTCCACATGAGGCCTGAGTGAATCTATTCTCCCCTGTAGTATGTGTCTTTTCCCCTAGACCCAGAGCCCCAGAAGGAACAGGTGCCTGTGTGAGGTCTAGACAACTACAGCATGTGTTCATAAGTACTCAATACATGCTACGAATGTTTAAAACCTAGAACATCATTCTTGTGTTTTTTTTCTTTTTCCTTATTCTGTCCTACAACTGGAAGGAGCAGTGCCTGAGGAAATGTAACATGGTGGTCAAGAGCAGGTGATTTGATGCCAGGAGGAGCTACTGCAAATGGCAGCTCTATGCCACTCACATTTTGTGGGACCTTAAGCCTTACTGCTTGGCTTTTCTTCATCTGTAAAACAGAGACGATAAAGGGGGCTATGACTATTATTCTTTTCTTTTAATTCAGTTTTATTGAAATATATTCACACACCATACAGGTGGTATACAATCAACTGTTCACAGTGCGATCATATAGTTATGCATTCATCACCACAATCTATTTCTGAACATTTTCCTTACATCAGAAAGAATCAGAATAAGAATAAAAAATAAAAGTAAAAAAGGAACACCCAAATAATCCCCCATCCCACCCTATTTGTCAGTTTTTATCCCCATTTTTCTACTCATCCATCCATACACTAGATAAAGGGAGTGTGATCCACAAGGTTTTCACAATTACACTGTCACCCCTTGTAACCTGCATTATTATATAATCATCTTCAGGAGTCCAGACCACTGGGTTGGAGTTTGGTAGTTTCGGGTATTTACTTCTAGCTATTCCAATACATTAAAACCTAAGAGGTGTTATCTATATAGTGCATAAGAATGTCCACCAGAGTGACCTCTTGACTCCATTTGAAATCTCTCAGCCACTGAAACTATTTCGTCTCATTTTGCATCCCCCTTTTGGTCAGGAAGATATTCTCAGTCCCACGATGCCGGGTCCAGATTCATGCCTGGGAGTATGACTATTATTCTTACTTTCTGCCTTACAGCAATATTGATAAGGCTCTTCTGGGCTACAGGAGGAATATGAATCAGCATTTCAGCTTGGAGGCAATTTTGTGGCATGGACTAGCATCTTAGAATAGTTGAACCACAAATGCAAATTTGTCTCTTCTACAAACTACCTGTAATTTGTATCTAACTACATATATTTGCATCTAATTACAAATTAAAAACAAACTTGGCCCCCAAAGTCACCGAACTGAGCCATAATGGTCTTTTCAACAAATGGGGCTGGGAGAGTTGGATATCCATATGCAAAAGAATGAAAGAGGACCCCTACCTCACCCCCTACACAAAAATTAACTCAAAATGGACCAAAGATCTCAATATAAAAGAAAGTACCATAAAACTCCTAGAAGATAATGTAGGAAAACATCTTCAAGACCTTGTATTAGGAGGCCACTTCCTAGACTTTACACCCAAAGCACAAGCAACAAAAGAGAAAATAGATAAATGGGAACTCCTCAAGCTTAGAAGTTTCTGCACCTCAAAGGAATTTCTCAAAAAGGTAAAGAGGCAGCCAACTCAATGGGAAAAAATTTTTGGAAACCATGTATCTGACAAAAGACTGATATCTTGCATATACAAAGAAATCCTACAACTCAATGACAATAGTACAGACAGCCCAATTATAAAATGGGCAAAAGATATGAAAAGACAGTTCTCTGAAGAGGAAATACAAATGGCCAAGAAACACATGAAAAAATGTTCAGCTTCACTAGCTATTAGAGAGATGCAAATTAAGACCACAATGAGATACCATCTAACACCGGTTAGAATGGCTGCCATTAAACAAACAGGAAACTACAAATGATGGAGGGGATGTGGAGAAATTGGAACTCTTATTCATTGTTGGTGGGACTGTATAATGGTTCAGCCACTCTGGAAGTCAGTCTGGCAGTTCCTTAGAAAACTAGATATAGAGCTACCATTCGATCCAGCGATTGCACTTCTCGGTATATACCCGGAAGATCGGAAAGCAGTGACACGAACAGATATCTGCACGCCAATGTTCATAGCAGCATTATTCACAATTGCCAAGAGATGGAAACAACCCAAATGTCCTTCAACAGATGAGTGGATAAATAAAATGTGGTATATACACACGATGGAATACTACGCGGCAGTAAGAAGGAACGATCTGGTGAAACATATGACAACATGGATGAACCTTGAAGACATAATGCTGAGTGAAATAAGCCAGGCACAAAAAGAGAAATATTATATGCTACCACTAATGTGAACTTTGAAAAATGTAAAACAAATGGTTTATAATGTAGAATGTAGGGGAACTAGCAGTAGAGAGCAATTAAGGAAGGGGGAACAATAATCCAAGAAGAACAGATAAGCTATTTAACGTTCTGGGGATGTCCAGAAATGACTATGGTCTGTTAATTTCTGATGGATGTAGTAGGAACAAGTTCACTGAAATGTTGCTATATTATGTAACTTTCTTGGGGTAAAGTAGGAACATGTTGGAAGTTAAGCAGTTATCTTAGGTTAGTTGTCTTTTTCTTACTCCCTTGTTATGGTCTCTTTGAAATGTTCTTTTATTGTATGTTTGTTTTCTTTTTAACTTTTTTTTTCATACAGTTGATTTAAAAAAGAAGGGAAAGTTAAAAAAAAAAAAAAAAGAAAAAAGACAAACAAGGAAAAAAAAAAAAAAGATGTAGTGCCCCCTTGAGGAGCCTGTGGAGAATGCAGGGGTATTCGCCTACCCCACCTCCATGGTTGCTAACATGACCACAGACATAGGGGACTGGTGGTTTGATGGGTTGAGCCCTCTACCATAAGTTTTACCCTTGGGAAGACGGTTGCTGCAAAGGAGAGGCTAGGCCTCCCTGTATTTGTGCCTAAGAGTCTCCTCCTGAATGCCTCTTTGTTGCTCAGATGTGGCCCTCTCTCTCTGGCTAAGCCAACTTGAAAGGTGAAATCACTGCCCTCCCCCCTACGTGGGACCAGACACCCAGGGGAGTGAATCTCCCTGGCAACGTGGAATATGACTCCCGGGGAGGAATGTAGACCCGGCATCGTGGGACGGAGAACATCTTCTTGACCAAAAGGGGGATGTGAAAGGAAATGAAATAAGCTTCAGTGGCAGAGAGATTCCAAAACGAGCCGAGAGATCACTCTGGTGGGCACTCTTACGCACACTCTAGACAACCTTTTTTAGGTTCTAAAGAATTGGGGTAGCTGGTGGTGGATACCTGAAACTATTAAACTACAACCCAGAACCCATGAATCTCGAAGACAGTTGTATAAAAATGTAGCTTATGAGGGGTGACAGTGGGATTGGGAATGCCATAAGGACCACACTCCACTTTGTCTAGTTTATGGATGGATGAGTAGAAAAATAGGGGAAGGAAACAAACAGACAAAGGTACCCAGTGTTCTTTTTTACTTCAACTGCTCTTTTTCACTCTAATTATTATTCTTGTTATTTTTGTGTGTGTGCTAATGAAGGTGTCAGGGATTGATTTAGGTGATGAATGTACAACTATGTAATGGTACTGTAAACAATCGAAAGTACAATTTGTTTTGTATGAAAAAAAAAAAAAAAAAAAAAACAAACTTGGACATGTATTTTCAAATGGCCATAATAGCTTTACTTTTAAAAGGTCAAATTTTTTTTTTCTAACTACATATATTTAAGTGAGCTCTAAATGAAAAGGGTTTATTCCCTTTTATTTTAGGTATGTAAATTCCAGCCATGAAGTTTGTCTAAGAGTTTAAGAGTTTGGCTTGGATATTGTTATATTAGACTAATATTAAAACCAAATTTCAGGGGCCCCACTCTGTTTAAGATGGCCAAGTGAGATGCTTCAAGCCTCCTTCCCCCCACAGAAGTTTTGATCAACCGTAAAGAACTGGCAGAAACTTCTTTCTCATAGCTCCAGAAAACAAAGGACTGCAGTAGTATGCTGCTTTGAAGCTGTCATGTATCCCAGAAAAGGCCATGTTCTTTTGATCCTTTATTGTGAGTGCAGACCTGTTGTGGGTGGGACCTTTTGATTAGGTTATTTCAATTGAGATGTTACCCACTCCATTAAAGATGGGTCTTAATCCTTTTATTGGAGTCCTTTATGAGAGGATAAAGGACAGAAGAAGCTGAGAGAGCTTTGAGAGAATAGCCCTGGGGAAGCAAGCAAGGGCTCACAAAGGAAACCACTGAAACCAGAAGCTGAAAGCAATGAAACCTGGGAGTGAAGGACCAGTAGACACCAGCCATGTGCCTTCCCATGTGACAGAGGAATCCCAGATGCCAGCAGCCTTTCCTCACAGTCCAGGTATCATTCTGTTTATGCTTTAATTGGGATATTTTCATGGCCTAAGAACTACATTGTAAGTTAATAAATTCCCATTATAAAAGCCAATCCATTTCTGGTATAATGTATTTTGGCAGCTTTAGCAAACTGAAACAAGTAGTAACAGGGAAAGCACCAAATGAAGAAAAAGGCTACTTAAAATAAGTGGTAGAATCTCCCAGCACCCTGGCCGGTCCCTCCTCCACCCCTCACCGGCTTGGTGCAGAGCTGGCCTGTGCTCCCAGTGCAAATCCCACAAGCCGAAACATTAAGAAATGGAAAAAAGTCTCTATACACCTGGCAGAAGCAAATGTAAAACTTCTCTGAAGGGACTCCCTCTCCACCCCGGCTACCAAATGGATCAGATTCCAAAATTATAAACCACACAAGGAAATAAACAACAAGAGATTCAGCAGGACCATGTCAAGGGACCCTGGATGGTGAATGGAGCTACAGGCGACAAGCCTGGAAGGTGTGCCTGCCTGGGTTCACCTGACAGAGATGAGGGGGACAATATCTCCACCTCTCTATTGCCCTTTGTAGGCACACCATGGTGAGGTGGCACACAGGGTGGGTAGCTCTCCAATGAAATTTGCAAACTTCTATTGACTTTTTTTAAACGCAATTTTATGGAGATATAGGCACATACCAAATAGTCACCCAAAGTGTACACTCATTTGTTCACAACATCATCATATAGTTGTGCATTCATTGCCACAATCAATTTTTGAACATTTTTATTACTCCATGTTCTAGTTTGCTAATGCTGCGTGAATGCAAAACACCAGAAATGGATTGGCTTTTATAAAAGGGGGTTTATTTGGCTACACAGTTACAGTCTTAAGGCCATAAGGTGTCCAAGGTAACCGGGTACCTTCACTAAAGGATGGCCAATGGCGTCCGGAAAACCTCTGTTACCTGGGAAGGTACGCGGCTGGCGTCTGCTCCAAAGTTCTGGTTTCAAAATGGCTTTCTCCCAGGACGTTCCTCTCTAGCAAGCTTGCTCCTTTTCAAAATGTCACTCACAGCCGCCCTGAGTTCCTTCTCTTTGAGTCAGCTCATTTATATGGCTCCACTAATCAAGGCCCACCCTGAATGGGTGGGGCCATGCCTCCATGGGAATATCTCATCAGAGTCATCACCCACAGCTAGGCGGGGCACATTCCAAGCAAATCTAATCAGCACCAAAACGTCTGCCCCACAAGACTACATCAAAGATAATGGCGTTTGGGGGACACAATACATTCAAACTGGCACACTTCACAAAAATAAAAAAAATAAATAAATAAAAGTGAAAAAGAACACCCAAAGCATCCCATTCCCTCTGTTATTCATTTACTTTTTGTCCCCATTTTTCTACTCAGGTGTCCATACATTGGATAAAGGGAGTGTGAGCCAAAAGGTTTTCACAATCACATGGTCACCATATAAGCCATATAATTATACGCTCGTCTTCAAGATTCAAGGCTGCTGGATTGCAGTTTAACAGTTTCAGGTATTTCCTTGTAACTATTCTATTGTACTGACTTTTGTTTTTAATTGAGATTGTTCACATTACCACACAATTATCCAAAGATCCAAAGTGTAAATGCAATTGCCCACAGTACCATCATACAGCTGTGTAGCCATCATAATCAATTTTTTTTTCAATTTTTAGAACATTTTCATTACTCCAGAAAAGAAATAAAGACAAAATAAAAAAAAAAAAAGGAAACTCAAATCCTCCCATACCCCTAATCACCACCCCCTCCACTGTTGACTCATAGCATTGGTATAGTACATTTGTTACTGTTGATGAAAGAATGTTAAAATACTACTAACTGTGATAGTTTGCAATAGGCATATTTTTTCCCTATATGCCCCTCTATTATTAACTTCTACTTATAGTGTCATACATTTGTTGTGGTTCATGAAAGAGATTTCTAATATTTGTACAGCTAATCACAGACACACAAGGTTCACTGTTTTACACATTCCCAACTTTAAACCTCCAACTTTCCTTCTGGTGACATACATGACTCTGAGCTTTCCCCTTCCACCACATTCACACACCACTCAGCACTGTTAGTTATTCTCACAATGTGCTACCATCACCTCTGTTCATTTCCAAACATTTAAGTTCAACCTAGTTGAACACTCTGCTCATACTAAGCAACCGCTCCCCATTCTTTAGTCTCATTCTATATCTTGGTAACTTATATTTCATGTCTATGAGTTTAAATATTATAATTAGCTCCTATCGGTGAGACCCTGCAATATTTGTCCTTATGTGTCTGGTTTATTTCACTCAGCATATTGCTCTCAAGGTTTCATCATCAACCCACTTTTTTTGAGATGGTTTTGTTCACACGCCATACATTGCATCCTAAGTAAACAATCAATGGCTCCCTCTATAGTCACATATGTATGTATTTACCACCCTCCACCCTCACCACTATCTATATAAGGACATCTCCATTTCTTCCACTAAGTAGAAGGAAGAGTCAAAGTAGGTAGAGAGACAAAAGAAAAAGAAAAAGAAAGAAAAAACAAAACAAAACAAAACATGACAGCTAGGGAACAACAAAAGGAAAGACAGCATTAAACCAAAGTAGACTAAAGAGTCAGACAACATTACCAATGCCAAGAGTCCCATACTCCTCCCTTATGTCCCCATTATATGCATTTAGCTTTGGTATATTGCCTTTGCTACATTAAAGGAAGCATAATACAATGTTTCCGTTAATTGTAGTCTCTAGTATACACTGATTGTATTTTTCCCCCAATACTTCCCTATTTTTAACACCTTGCAAGGTTGACATTCATTTGTTCTCCCTCACGAAAAAATATATTGTACATTTTATCACAATTGTAGAGCACTCTAGATTTCACTGAGTTATACAGTCCCAGTCTCTATCTTTCCTCTTTTCTTCTAGTGTCCCACATGCTCCTAACCTTCCTCTTTCAACCATACTCAGTTATCTTTGTTCAGTGAACTTACATTGCTGTGCTACCATCACCCAAAATTGTGTTCCAAACCCCTCTCTCCTGTCTTTTCCTATCAGTCTGTAGTGTTCCCTTTAGTATTTCCTGTAGGGCAGGTATCTTGTTCAGAAACTCTGTCATTGTTTGTCAGAGAATATTTTAAACTCTCCCTCATATTTGAAGGATAGTTTTCCTGGATATAGGATTCTCGGCTGGTGGTTTTTCTCTTTAAGTATCTTAAATATATCATACTACTTCCTTCTTGCCTCTGTGGTTTCTGCTGAGAAATTTGCACAGAGTCTTATCAAGCTTCCTTTGTATGTGATGGATCGCTCCTTCCTAGCAGCTTTCATGATTCTCTCTGTCTTTGACATTTGATAATCTGATTATTAAGTGTCTTGGCTTAGGCCTATTCTGTTCTATTCTGTTTGGGGTGTGCTGTGCTTCTTGGATCTGTAATTTCATGTCTTTCATAAGAGATGGGAAATTTTCATTGATTATTTCCTCTATTATTTCTTCTGCCCCTTTCCCCTTCTGTTCTCCTTCTGGGACACCATAACACATAGATTCATGCATTTCATGTTGTCATTCAGTTCCCTGAGACGTTGCTCATATTTTTCCATTCTTTTCCCTATCTGTTCTTTTGTGTGTAGGCTTTCAGGTGCCTTGTTCTCCAGTTTCTGAGTGTTTTCTTCTCTCTCTTGAGATCTGCTGTTGTATGTCTCCATGTCTTTCATCTCTTGTGTTGTGCTTTTCATTTCCATAGATTCTGCCAGTTGTTTTTTCAAACTTTTGATTTCTACCTTAAGTATGCCCGGTGTTTTCTTTATAGCCTTTATTTCTTTTGCCATATCTTCTCTAAACTTTTTTGAATTGATTTAGCATTATTTGTTTCAATTCCTGTATCTCAGTTGAAGTGTAAGTTTGTTCCTTTGACTGGGCCATATCTTAATTTTTCTTAGTGTAGGTTGTATTTTCTGTTGTCTAGGCATCTGGCTTCCTTGGTCACCCCCATCAGGTTTTCCCAGACCAGAACAGACTCAGGTCCCAGAAGGAGAAAATATTCAGTATCCGGTTTCCCTGAGGGTGTGTCTTAGATGATTGACACACCCTGTGAGTGCTCAAGGTGCTATGCTTTTCCTAACCTGCCCAGCAGGTGGTGCCTGTCAGTCTGTAGCTCCTGACTGGTGTAAGGAGGTGTGGCCCATGGCTATTTTCCCCCAGGCTCTTGGGTCTGGTTCTGAATGGAAGGTAGGTAGTAGAGCTGGGCACCACCTCTTTCATCTTTGAGAAAATACACCCCCTAGGGAGTTTTCATTCGCATTTAAATAGGTTCTTTGTCTCTCTGACTCTGCTATTTCCACCCTCTCTGGGTCAGAGCACTGTGAGCTGATAATGTCTGAGGCTTTTTTTCACTGCAGAACTCTGGGAGTTGAAAATGGCTGAGGGGAGGAGCTAAGATAGTGGCATAGAGAGGAGTAGAAGCTAGTTAGCCCCCTGGAACAAGTAATAAACAACAGAAACAGCTAGTAAATAACCTGGAATAACTGCAGGCAGACAAACGTGACTGTCCGCTCATCATACACCAACCAGAATTGGGAGGAATGCCCAAGATTGCAGTGTAAAATCTGTAAGTAAAAACTGTGGATCTGCACTGAGAGTCCCTCCCTCAGGGAAGCCTCATGGACCTAGAGAGCAGCACTCTCTGAACAAGGGAATATACCTCAGCCCAGCTCCAACTGGGGTTTTAATGTTAACTACTCAATACAGACTACGAATCCCCAACAAGCAGACAGAGGCTTTTGGTGATGACTGACCTTGGAGAGTCAGGGGACATATGTGTCTTGGGATGGGCAGCCCAAAGAATCAGGTGCTATCTCTGGCCAACTGGTGAATCTGGGGGCTTTCTGTCCCTTTCTCTCTCTCTCAACCTGGGCAGCACAGTGCAGAAAGCCTCAACCATTTTTGGCTTGCAGTGCTCCCCAGTAGAGAAAGCCTCAGCCATTTTAAACTCCCAGCACTCTGACCCAGACAAGGGTGGAGATAGCAGAGTCAGAGAAACAAAGATCTATTCATATGCAAATGACTTCTCTCTAGGGGGGCATATCTTCCCAAGAGGAAAGAGGCAGTTCCGAGCTCTATTACCTGCCTTCCATTCAGAACCAGACCCCAGAGCCTGGGGGAAAACAGCCACAGATCACACCTCTTTACACCTCTGGAGTCACAGGCTGACAGGCACCACCTTCTGGGCAGAAAAGCAAAGGGTGTATCAATCCTCTAAGACACACCATCAGGGAAACCAGATACTGAATATTTCCTCCTTCTGGGACCTGATCCTGTTCTCATCTGGGAAAACCTGATTGGGGTGGCCAAGGAAGTTAGATGCCTAGACAACAGAAAACTACAACCTACACTAAGAAAAATGAAGGTATGGCCCAGTCAAAGGAACAAACTTACACTTCAATTGAGATACAGGAATGGAAACAATTAATGCTTAATCAATTCAAAAAGTTTAGAGAAGATATGGCAAAAGAGATAAAGGCTATAAAGAAAGCACTGGGCAGACATAAGGCAGAAATCAAAAGTTTAAAAAAACAACTGGCAGAATCTATGGAAATGAAAGGCACAACACAAGAGACAAAAGATTCAATGGAAATATACAATAGCAGATCTCAAGAGAGAGAAGAAAACACTCAGGAACTAGAGAACAAGGCACCTGAAAGTGTATACACAAAAGACCAGATAAGGAAAAGGATGGAAAATATGAGCAATGTCTCTGAGAACTTAAGGACAAAACAAAATACAGGAATATATGTATCATTGGTGTCCCAAAAGGAGAAGAGAAGGGAAAAGGGGCAGAAGCAATGACAGACATAATCAATGAAAATTTCCCATCTCTTATGAAAGACATAAAATTACAGATCTGAGAAGTGCAGCGTACTCCAAACAGAACAGATTTGAATAGGCCTATGCCAAGACACTTAATAATCAGATTATCAAATGTCAAAGACAGAGAGAATCCTGAAGGCAGCAAGAGAAAAGCAATCCATCATACAAAGGAAGCTTAATAAGACTATGTGTAGATTTCTCAGCAGAAATCATGGAGGCAAGAAGGAAGTGGTGTGATATATTTAAGATATATAAAATACATACCTTAAATATATTTGAGATATAAATATATGATATATATAAATATATGAAAGAGAAAAACCACCAAAAAGAATCCTGTATCCTGCAAAACTGTCCTTCAAATGTCATGGAGAGTTCAAAATATTCTCTGACAGACAATGAGAGACTTTATGAACAAGATACCTGCCCTACAGGAAATACTAAAGGGAACACTACAGACTGATAGGAAAAGACAGGAGAGAGAGGTTTGGAACACAATTTTGGGTGATGATAGCACAGCAATGTAAGTACACTGAACAAAGGTAACAATGAATGTGGTTGAAAGAGGAAGATTAGGAGCATGTGGGACACCAGAAGAGAAGAGGAAAGATAAAGACTGGGACTGTATAACTCAGTGAAACCTAGATTGTTCAACAATTGTTATAAAATGTACAAATATGTTTTTTCATGAGGGAGAACAAATGAATGTCAACCTTGCTAGGTGTTAAAAATAGGGAAGTATTGGGGGAAAAATACAATCAATGCAACCTAGAGACTATAATTAATAGAGTCATTGTATTATGCTTCCTTTAGTGTAACAAAGGCAATATACCAAGGTAAATGCAAATAAGAGTGGAGTAGGGGAAGGGTGTGAGACTCTTGGCAGTGGTGGTGTTGTCTGACTCTATTCTACTTTGATCTAAGGTTATCTTTCCTTTTGCTGCTTCCTAGCTGTCATGTTTTTTCCCCCTCTTCCTTTTTTTTCTTTTCGTTTGTCTCTCTACCTACTTTGATTCTTCCTTCTGCTTTGTGGAAGAAATGTAGATGTCCTTATAGAGATAGTGGTGAGGGTGGTAAATACATAAATATGTGACTATACAGGGAGCCATCGATTGTTTACTTAGGATGGAATGTATGGCGTGTGAACAAAACCATCTTAAAAAAAAAAAAAAGGGTTGATGACAAAAACTTGAGGGCAATGTACTGAGTGAAATAAGCCAGACATATAAGGACAAATATTGCAGGGTCTCGCTGATAGGAACTAGTTATAATATGTAAATTCATAGACATGAAATGCAAGTTATGAAGATATAGAACGGGGCTAAAGAATGGGGTGCAGTTGCTTAGAATGAGCAGAGTGTTCAACTAGGTTGAACTTAAATGTTTGGAAATGAACAGAGGTGATGGTAGCACGTTGTGAGAATAACTAACAGTGCTGAATGGTATGTGAATGTGGTGGAAAGGGGAAGCTTAGAGTCACATATATCACCAGAAGGAAAGTTAGAGGTTAAAAGATGGGAATGTGTAAAACAGTAAACTTTGTGGTGGGCAATGTCTGTGATTAACTGTACAAATATTAGAAATTTCTTTCATGAACCAGAACAAATGTATGACACTACAACTAGAAGTTAATAATAGAGGGGCGTATAGGGAAAAAAGTGTATACCCATTGCAAACTATATATTACAGTCAGTAGTATTTCAACGTCCTTTCATGAAGAGTAACAAATGTACTATACCAATACTCTGCGTCAACAATGGAGGGAGGGTGGTTAGGGATATGTGAGGATTTGAGTTTCCTTTTCATTTTTTTTTCTTCTTTGTCTTATTTCTTTTCTGGAGTAATGAAAATGTTCTAAAAATTGAACAAAAATTAATTGTGGTGATGGATGCACAGCTGTATGATGGTACTGGGGGTAATTGATTGTACACTTCGGATCTTTAGATCTTTGTAAGGTATGTGAACAATCTCAATAAAAAAAAATGGCTGAGGCTTTCTGCACTGAGCTGCTCAGGTTGAGAGAGAGAAAAAGGGACAGAAATCCCCATTTCAGGGTCAGCCCATGGCCCCCAGTTTCACCCATCCACCAGAGATAGCAACCAGTCCTCCAGCTCCCCCTCCCGAGACAGAGAAGTGTCCTAGTTCTTCAAGGTGAGTCATCACTAAAAGCCTCTGTCTGCTTGTTGGGGATTTGCAGCTTGCATTGTGCAGTCCATGTTTGCCAATTGAAATCCCAGTTGGAGCTGGCCTGAGGTATATTCGCTTGTTCAGAGAGTGCTGCTCTCTATCATAGCAAGGCTTTGCCGTTCGGGCTGCCCTGTGGGGAGGGGGCTTCCAGCTCAGGTCCACAGTTTCTACTCACAGATTCCACGCTGCGATCTCAGACATTCCTCCCAGTCCAGGTTGGTGCACAATGTATGGACGGTCATGGTTGTCCCCCAGCAGTTATTCCAGATCATTTACTAGTTGTTCCTGGTTGTTTATTAGTTTCTCCAGGGCAACTAACTAGCTTCCATTCCTCTCTATGCTGCCATCTTCTTCCGTCTCCTATTGTATTGACTTTTGTAACAGGGTTTTAATCTTTAGTTTATCAGGTTCATCAGCATTTTGCTTTGCTCCTTTGAAAGTCAGCAACTTAGAATACTTTTTCTAACAAGATTTCGAAGGTGAACCAGTTGTTTAGAGCAGTAGTCTTCAAATGCTTCTGCTGACAGACCACAAAAGAATTTTGAAAAATCTGTGGCCTTTTTTCAGTATTAAGTAGGTATTTTAAATATTTTGCTGTTTAAATAGTTGAAAAGAGGCAATTTTCACACATTATAAATAGGTGACTTTTAAAAAGTAAATCTGTTATGACTATTTGAAAATACGTGATTTTGGTTAATGGTTAATGGTTATAATTTGTGCATCATTTATTTTTTCTTGTTGAACTTGTATTCCCATTCTGCTTCCCACAAATAATTTTCTCATAATGAATATATATATATGTATATATATAATACTTTAAAGTCTCTTTTGATCCCCCTGTCATTCTTTTTGGCAATAAAAATTGCATGTAAATTTATATTAAATTGTTTCATTTTCTGTTACCATTACTAAAATACAATTAACACAAGTAATGTAACTATTATAAATTGTGGTTAAAAATTAGGAATGAGACCAGATTAAGCATTAATTGTATTCCTATTTTTCATTTTTTATAGGTTTAAGTTCTGAGAAAGCTTTTCACATAAATAAGTAGATGTGAATGGAAGATTTTTTTGTTTTCTGTTTTTAACAATGTCACTTGTGTTTTTGAGTTATATACCAAAACTCACGGTGGCCTATCATGGAAAAATATTTAAAATAATATACAAGCTGATAATTCAACTAGGTTCCTCTTTAAATTTGTTGAAAGCATAGAACTGTAAATCACTTGGCTCACAAAATAGTTTCCCATAACCAGTCGTTCACTTCCCAGATACCAACACCAGTATTTCCAATTATCCCTTTGTGCCTCTCAGTTTTGTTTGTCAGTTTTACAACATGAGTCTATACTACCATAGTGAGATTCAGAGTAAGTGAAAAACGTGCCTTTCTTTTGTGAAGTGAAAATATGGGAGCGTGAATTAGCCAGCTGTTGCTGCACATGTTCAGGTGGTTGTCTGAAGCGTGGACCAAAAGGTGGCCGACTGCCTGAAGTTGAAATGCCAGAACTGCCCTGGTATAATGAGGGGATTCAAAAGCTTAGAGAGATTGGAATATTAGAATGGATTTACCATGTAAGACCTGCTCATCACCCTAGGAATGTCCAGAGAACATCCCTTTCACCAGGACTTTGAAGAGTAAATTAGTGAGACTAACTCATTGTCCCTGAAGAGCTCTGTGGTCACTCTTCTCTGTAGGTTGGATATTACCATGGCAACTGCTGCCACTGAACTTGGATCTTTAAACACAATGGGGAGGATCAGATCCCAGCTTGGCAGGGACTTAAATGGCAGCACTTAATTGCCAAAGACAAGGTGGATGAGGCTATCCTAATGGACAACAAAGTCAACGCAATAATCGGAATAGTCTGACTCACAGAAACCTATGACATTGGCTGGTAGATCATGGGTTCCTAAAAGTAAAATAGATAGGCAGTCTTCTAAACTCTTATTTGATCTGCATAAGCAGAAGAGCTGTAGGTCAAGTGAACAAAATTCTAACTTGAATCACAAAAACTGAGAGTCATGGCCCCTCAATCAATTCCCAAACATGAGACAATTTACAGACCCTGATCTTCTTGTATGAAGGGAAGACTGGGTCCCCTTGAGGAGGGACCCTACTATCAGATATTTTTAATGTTGAGCTTCCTCCCAGCCTTCCCCAAAGGGATTTACAGCATTTTACCAGGGTAACTGTGCCTTGGGGGAAAGGAAATGATCAGACATTTCAGGGATTAATTTTGGTAGGCCCAAAATGTCACTCTGGTGCACCAGAGTAGGAGCTTATGGAGGTCAGGTGATCAATGGAGTTTTAGCTCAGGTCCATTTCACAGTGGGGCCAGTGGGTTCCCAGATCCATTCTGTGGTTATTTCCCCAGTTCCAGAATGCATAATTGGAATAGACATACTCAGCAACTGGCAGAATCCCCACATTGGTTCTCTGACTTGTGGAGTGGGGGCTATTATGGTGGGAAAGGCCAAGTGGAAGTCACTAGAACTGCCTCTACCTAGCAAAATAGTAAATCAAAAGTAATACTGCATTCCTGAAGGGAATACAGAGATTAGTGCCATCATCAAGGACTTGAAGGATGCAGGGGTCATGAGTCCCACCATATCCCCATTCATTTCTCCTATTTGGTCTGTGCAGAAAATAGATAGGTCTTGGAGGATGACAGTGGATTATCATAAACTTAACCAGGTGGTGACTCCAATTGTAGCTGCTGTTCCAGATGTGGTATCACTGCTTGAGCAAATCAACACATCCCCCGGTAACTGGTATACAGCTATTGATCCAGCAAATGCTTTTTTCTGATTTGATTCCCTGTCACTAAAGGCCAACAGAGACAGTTTGCTTTCAGCTGGCAAGACCAGCAACACACCTTTATTGTCCTTCTTCAGGGATCTATCAATTTTCTAGCCGTACATCATAATCTGGCCCACTGGGTCCTTAATCATCTCTCCCATCTACAAGACATCACAGCAGTCCATTTATTGATTATATCATGTTGATTGGACCTAGTGAGCAAGAAGTAGTAACTACTCTATGCTTATTGCTAAGGCATTTGTGTGTCAGAGGGTGAGAAATAAATCCAACAAAAATTCAGGGACCTTCTACCTGAATAAAATTTCTAAGTATCCAGTTGTATGAGGCATGCTGAGATAGCCCTCCCAAGATGAAGGGTAAGCTTTTGTATCTGGCCCCTCCTACAATCAAAAAAGAGGCACAGCGTCTAGTCAGCCTCTATGGATTTTGGAGACAACATATTCCATATTTGGGTGTGCCATCCCAGTCCATTACTGAACGTCTTGAAATGTTGCTAGTTTTAGTGGAAACCAGAATAAGAGGAGGCTCTGCAAAGGGTCCAGGCTGTTGTGCAAGCTGCTCCGTGACTTGGGTCATATGACCCAGAAGATCCAATGGTGCTGGAGTTTCGGTGGCAAATATACATGCTGTTTAGAGAATTCAGCAGGCCCATATAGGAGAATCACAGCTCAGACGTGAGAATTTTGGAGCAAAACACTGCCATTCTCTGCAGATATCTACTATCCTTTTGAGAAACTGCTTTTGGTCTGCTATTGGGCTTTAATAGAGACCAAACACTTAATCATGGACCACCAAGTTACCATGAGACCTGAGCTGTCCATCATGAACTGGGTGTTGTCTGACCCACCACGCCATACATCTGGGCACTCCATCACCAAATGGTAGCTGTATTCACAAGATAGGACCCAAGCAGGCACTGAAGACACAAGAAAGTTACATGAGAAAGTGCCCCAAATACCCATGGCTTCCATTCCTGCAACATTACCTTTTCTTTCCCAGCCCACAACTATGGCCTGTTGGGAAGTTCCTTATAATCAGTTGATTGAGGAGAGGAAAACTCCGGCGTGGTTTACAGATGGTTCTGCACAATATGCAGGTACCACCCGAAAGTGGACAGCTGTAGTACTGGAGACTGTTTCTGGGATGTCCGTGAAGGACAGTGGTGAGGGGAAATCCTCCCAGTGGGCAGAACTTTGAGCAGTGCACCTGGTTGTTCCTTCTGCTTGGAAGAACTGGCCAGACATGCATTTGTATACTGATTCATGGGCTATGGCCAATGGTTTGGCTGGATGGTCAGGGACATGGAAGGAACATGACTGAAAAATTGGTGACAAAGAGGTCTGGGGGAGATGCATGTGGATAGAGCTGTCTGAGTGGGCAAAAAACATGAAGTTATTTGTGTTTCAGAGGAAGATTTTAATAATCAAATGAGTAAGATAACCTGTTATGTGGCTACTAATTGGGTTCTTTCCCCATCCACTCCTTTCATTGTGTAATGGGCTCATGAACAAAGTGGACCTGGTAGTAGGACTGGAAGTTTTGCATGGACTCAGCAACATTGGCTTCCACTCACCAAGGTCAACCTGGCTATAGCCACTGCTGAGTGCTGAGTCTGTCAGCAGCAGAGACCAACACTCAGTCCCCGAGGTGATCAGCCTGCTACCTGGTGATTACACTGGACCATTTCTATCATGAAAGGGGAAACTCTTACTTCAGATATGGGTTTGCCTTCCCTGCATGCAATGCTTCTGCCAAAACTACCGTCTCAATGCCTTATCCATCATCATGGTATTCTGCACAGCTTGCTTCTGATCAAGGAATGCACTTCATGGCAAATGAAGTGTAGGAATGAGCACATGCTTAAGGAATTCACTGGTCTTACCATGTTCCCCATCATCGTGAAGTAGGTGGATTGCAAACGGTGGAATGGCCTGTTGAAGACTCATTTAGAGTGCCAACTGGGTAGCAGTACTTTGCAGGGCTGGGGCAATGTTCCCCACAGACTACATGCTCTAAATCCACATCCACTCTATGGTGCTGTTTTTCCAGGATTCATGGGTCAGGATCAAGGGGTAGAAATGACAGTGACACCACTCTCTATTACCCCTAGTGATTCACTAGAAAAAACTTTGCTACCTGTCCCTGCAACCTAAGCCCTTCTCGTCTACAGATCTTAGTTCCAAAAGGAAGAGTGCTTTCACCAGGAGGCAAAACAGTGATTCTATTGAACTGGAAGTTAAGACTGCCAGCTGGCCACTTTGGTCTTCTTATGCCTCTGAATCAACAGGCAAGGAAGGGGATTACTGTACTGGCTGGGTGATTGATCCTGACTATCAAGGGGAATTAGCACTGCAACTACACAATGGAGGTAAAGAAGAATTTTCCTGGAATACAGGAGATCCCCTAGGGCATCTCTTAGTACTACCATGCCCTGTGATTAAAGTCAATGGGAAACTGCAACAACCCAATCCAGGCAGGACTACTAATGGCCCAGAAACTTCAGGAATGAAGGTTTGGGTCACCCCACCAGGCAAAGAACCGTGGCCAGCTGAAGTGCTTGCTGAGGGTAAAGGGAACATGGAATGGGTAATGGAAGAAGGTAGTGATAAATACAAACCTCAACCACATGGCCTGTTACAGAAATGAGGACTGAAATGGCAATGAATATTTCTTCCTTGTTTTGTTATGAATATGATTGTGTATATACATAAAACAAAAGTCTTTGTTTTCTTCCCTATCTTATCCCCCTATCATTTAACATAAGATGTATTAACTCTATGTCAAAGTATTTAAGTTACAGGATATCAAGTTTACAAGTGATTACCCAAGGACTCACACCCTCTTTTGGGGAAAATTAGTGCATTTACAGATGTAGTCAGGACAGTTGAGAAATCATTAGGTGAAAATATGACTTTTTTTTTAATTTAGAGATTTAGTATGTGTGCCGGTTTGAGTGTATCGTGTCCCCCAAATGCCATTATCTTTGTGGTCTTGTGTGGGGCAGAAGTTTTGGTGCTGGTTGGATTTGCTTGGAATGTGCCCCACCCAGCTGTGGGAGATGATTCTGATGGGATGTTCCCATGGAGGCGTGGCCCCGCCCATTTGGGGTGGGCCTTGATCGGTGGAGCTATATAAATGAGCTAACTTGGGGGGAGAAAACTGAGTGCAGCTGGGAGTGATGTTTTGAAGAGGAGCAAGCTTGCTAGAGAGGAACGTCCTGGGAGAAAGCCGTTTTGAGGCTGGAGCTTTGGAGCAGATGCCAGCTGCCTTCCTAGCTAACAGAGGTTTTCCGGAGGCCATTGGCCATCCTCTGGTGAGGGTACCCGATTGCTGATGTGTTACCTTGGATGCTTTGTGGCCTTAAGACTGTGATTGTGTAGTGAAATAAACCCCCGTTTTATAAAAGCTTATCCATCTCTGGTGTTTTGCATTCTGCAGCATTAGCAAACTAGGACAGATTTTGGTACCAGAGAAGTGGGGTGCTTTTGCTGCTGAGTTTGCAAATACCAAACATGTTGGAACGGCTTTTTAAATGGATAAGGGGAAGTTTCTGGAAGAGTTGTGAGGAGCTTGATAGAAAAGGCCAAAACTGCTTTAAAGAGACTGTTTGTGGAAATATGGACTCTAAAGATACTTCTGATGAGGACTTGAGCAGAAATGATGAATGTGTTGTTGCAAACTGGAAGAAAGGTGATCCTTGTTTTAAAGTGGCACAAAATTTGGCAAAATTGAGTCCTGGTGTCAGATGGAAGGAAGAATCTGGAAGCAACAACCTGGAATACTTAGCTGAGGAGATCTCCAGGCTACATGTGGAGGATTTTCCCTGGCTTCTCCTTGCAGCTTATAGTAAAATGCGAGCAGAGAGAGAGAAACTTAGAACTGAACTCTTGGGTTCAAAGAAACCAGAAGTTGATGGCTTGGAAAATTACAGGCTTCCAGGGGGTGGAATCCTAGAAGCTACAGCCCAACGTGAGGATGGAACCAAACATGGAACCCAGCCGCCATTTCAGTACAAGCCAAGATTGGAAAAGGAGTTAAGCAGAAAGAAT
Source organism: Choloepus didactylus (assembly GCF_015220235.1). NCBI lineage: Eukaryota > Metazoa > Chordata > Mammalia > Pilosa > Megalonychidae > Choloepus > Choloepus didactylus. Next base: position 132,157,261 of record NC_051308.1, read on the forward strand.
TTATGGAAAGTCCTATTGTCTGATGGCTTTGACCCCTGCGTGCTTCATGCAAAGCCAACAGAATTTTTGCGAGATCTTTATAGACAGAGCCATTGCCGGTCTGGACTGGAGGAGACAGACAAGGGAAAAATTAAAGGAAAAATCTCTTCAAAGACAGAGCCATGGAGGTTGAGGTCTGGAGTCAGGAGGTCTCGGGCTGGGAGAGCGGAGCAGCCCACATGCATGGGAAGGGTGAGTTTGCCCTGGAGGTCGAGGGCGGGCTTTCCGCCTCGATGCTCTGGAAGAGTTTTGCCACCTCAGGTCCCAAAGAGGGTGGAGCACATTTCCAGGGAATTGAGGAGAGCCTGGCTGCCACCACACTGTTCTGAAGGTGTTGAGTGTGTGCCCCGGAGATGGAAGGGAATCCGGGAGCTGCCCCGAGGTTTTAGGAGGTTGGAGCCGAGAAGGTGGTCTCCCCAATGTGTGGAAATGTTGGAGCACTCACCCAAGCATTTGGAGAGAAAACGGCTGCCACAAAGGCACTTAGGAAGGGTTAGGCTCCCGCTCTCTCAAGCCCCAAGAATGCAACGTCGTTCTGTAAATGACTCTCAGACTTTGAAATCTAATGGAGTTTGTCCTGCGGGTTTTAGGAACTGTTTTGCTCCTGTTAACCCTGTTTTCCTTACTGTTTCTCCTTATGGCAATGGGAATGTTTATCCTATGAATGTCCCTCCTTTGTATATTGGAAGCACATAACTTGTTCTAAGTTCACAGATCCACAGCTAAAGAAAGATTGTGCCTTGGGACTGACCATGCCTAAATTGATTTTGATGGGATTTTGTGCTTAACTTTTGTTACTGAAATGATTTAAGTTTTTGTGGTATTGTGGAATGAATGTATTTTGTATTTGGAAAGATAATGCCATTTTGGGTTCCAGGGGGTGGAATGTGCCGGTTTGAGTGTATCGTGTCCCCCAAATGCCATTATCTTTGTGGTCTTGTGTGGGGCAGAAGTTTTGGTGCTGGTTGGATTTGCTTGGAATGTGCCCCACCCAGCTGTGGGAGATGATTCTGATGAGATGTTCCCATGGAGGCGTGGCCCCGCCCATTTGGGGTGGGCCTTGATCGGTGGAGCTATATAAATGAGCTAACTTGGGGGGAGAAAACTGAGTGCAGCTGGGAGTGATGTTTTGAAGAGGAGCAAGCTTGCTAGAGAGGAACGTCCTGGGAGAAAGCCGTTTTGAGGCTGGAGCTTTGGAGCAGATGCCAGCTGCCTTCCTAGCTAACAAAGGTTTTCCAGAGGCCATTGGCCATCCTCTGGTGAGGGTACCCGATTGCTGATGTGTTACCTTGGACGCTTTGTGGCCTTAAGACTGTAATTGTGTAGTGAAATAAACCCCCGTTTTATAAAAGCTTATCCATCTCTGGTGTTTTGCATTCTGCAGCATTAGCAAACTAGGACAGTATGGTTTAAGGTGATGTTGTATGGGTGCCAAATTGACAAGGGAGGACTGTAGTGGTTAAGTTCATGGGTCAGCTTGGCCAGATTTATGGTATCTATGTTTGGTCAAGCAAGCACTGCTGATTGTTAGTGTGAGGATATTTTATGGACTGAAATCATCAGTAAGTTGATTGCATCTACGGCTGATTACATCTATAACCAACTGAGGAGATGGCCTTCAACAGTGAGAGAAGTCTCATCCAATCAGTTGAGAGCCTTAAAAGGAAAAGTGATGATTTCAGCAGTCAGAAGGGAGAATTTCCATCTCTACTTCAGTCAGCGAGTTTCTCCTGGTGAATTCATTGAAAGTCTTCATCGGAGTTCCCAGCTTGCAGCCTGCCCAATGAAATTTGGACTTGCCCATCCCCCGAGTCACATGAGCCAATTCCTATAATAAATCTCATAATAGTAATAATAATATATGTGTGTGTGTGTGTGTATCTATCCTGACAGTTCTGTTTCCCTGGATGTTCTAGTTTGCTAATGCTACAGTTACAGTCTTAAGGCCATAAAGTGTCCAAGGTAACACATCAACAATTGGGTACCTTCACTAGAGGATGGCCAATGGTGTCCAGAAAACCTCTGTTAGCTGGGAAGGCATGTGGCTGGCGTCTGCTCCAAGTTCTGGTTTCAAAATGGCTTTCTCCCAGGACGTTCCTCTCTAGGCTGCAGTTCTTCAAAAATGTCACTCTTAGTGGCACTTGGGGTATTTGTCCTCTCTCAGCTTCTCCAGAGCAAGAGTGCTTTCAATGGCCGTCTTCAAACTTTCTCTCATCTGCAGCTCCTGTGCTTTCTTCAAAGTGTCCCTCTTGTCTGTAGCTCCTCTTCAAAACGTCACTCCACAGCTGCACTGAGTTCCCTCTGCCCATCAGCTCATTTATATGGCTCCACTGATCAAGGCCTACCCTGAATGGGTGGGGCCATGCCTCCATGGAAATATCTCATCAGAGTTATCACCTACAGTTGGGTGGGGCACATTTCCATGCAAATCTAATCAGCACGAAAATGTCTGCCCCACAAGACTGCATCAAAGATTACGGCTTTTTCGGGGGGACATAATATATTCAAACTGGCACACTGGAGAACCCTGAGTACCACATCACCCTATTATTAACAGTTTGCATTAGTGATTTTATTGAATGATGACCCTGTACTCTCTTCAAACACTAACAGCTTGCTTATTTTCTTTCTGAAACATTTATTTTTCTGTTTCATTTAATTATAATGATGCACATTAAATATTAAAAATAACTTGTTTTTTAATTGTTTATCTGCTCATTTAAACATATGAATGTCTGTCTCCCCACACCCTCACCAATACAGTAGATTAACTTTTGAGTTATTTGTCAATCATATAGGTGAACAAGAGGAGTTTACTGTCATTTTAATTTACATGACTCTAACGGAGGTGCTCTTTTCATATGCTTAGATGATCATCTTTTCATATTTTAACTGCTATGTGTATTTCCTTTTCTGTTAAGAATTCATGTACTTTGCTCTTTTGGGTCATTTTCTTACTGACTCAGGCAATTTTTATTGAAAAATACAGGAAAATACAGGAAAGCATGGCCAAGGAATCCTCTTTCAACCTCCCAACTCATGTGGGATTGTAAAATGGTCAGCCACTGTGGAAAACAGTTTGATGGTTCCTCAGGAAGTATAGAATTAAGTATTAAGTATAAGAACCAAGTATAGAATTACCAGGAATACCACTTTCAGCTACATACCCAAAAGAATTGAAAGCAGGGACTGGGATAGGTATCTGTACACCGATGTGCATAGCAGCACTATTCATAATAGCCAAGAGGTGGAAGCAACCTAAGTGTCCCTCAATGGATGAATGTATCAACAAAATGTGGTATAGACATGCCACGGAATACTATTCAGCTTTAAAAAGGAACGATGGTCTGATGTATGCTATAATTTGGATGTACCTTGAAGACATTCATATAAGTGAAATAAGCCAGACACAAAAGGACAAATATTGTATGATCTCATTGATATGAAATAACTAGAATATGCAAATTCATACAGACAGAAAGTAGATTACAGGTGATCAGGGGCAAGGGTGGGATGGAAAATAGGGAGTTAATACTTAATGGGTACATAATTTCTATTTGGAGTGATGGAAAAGCTTTAGTAATGGGTGGTGGTGATGGTAACACAACATTGTGAGTGTAATTAATATTGTATATATACTTCTATATTGAAAGTGGTAAAAGTGGGAAATATGATGTTGTGTTTATGTTACCACCATAAAAATTTGGAAGGAAACAAACAAACAAACAAACCACAGCAACATGCAGAGAAAAAAAAAATCAACTCCCATAATTCTCACAACCCTGTGTGGTGCTATTAACCCCCCATATTACAGATAAGCAAAATGAAGAACACAGAAGTTAAGCAAACTGCCCAAGTTTGCACAGCTAGTGAGTTAGCAGGGGCCAGCTTCAAACTCAATCTGGCACCCAAGACCACACTCCTAACCATTTTCTTTATTTCCTTTTGATTCTAGCACCTACCAGAGTGCCTTGCACCTAATAAGTATTTCCAATAAAATTTGTTAAATAAATGAAGGAACAGCACTAATAAGAAAACAAAACTCACCTGTATTCCCACCACATAGAGATCTGGGGAATTTATCCTTTAGATTTGTCTAATGTAGTGATAGAATTTTATCAAAATCATTACTATTAGAAATCATTTTGAGGAGCATAAATCAGGTATCAATGTAAAATATGTTTGACATTTTATTTATTGTTTTTAAAATTATATATATCTTCAAGTCAATGTTCCTCCTTTAGGCAGGGGATGGAGGGCAGGGGAGAGAGGGAGAAGTTCCTAGATAACGGGGAAAAGGTAATCTTGAAATATTCTGGTCCTTATTATCTCTAGCAGAAGATGCCAAACCAAGCTAGAACATTTAGGGAAGGGATATGGAATTATTATTTTTAAATCCTACTTCTTTAAGGCAAAGAAATTTCAGGGATGGGGTATTTTTTATATACTTCTTTAAGTCACTGTGTTTTACAATTTATCACTAAGAATTATTTTTAAAAAATCAATGGGCAAAAGAGTTTTATAAATGTTCCCAAAGCACAGCAACGGTCCATGTTTCACAGTAAAAAATTAGACAATCCATGATGTTTGCAGGGCTGTGTCAATGGGAAAATTAAATAAGAAGATAGCTTGGACCTACCAAAGAGCAAGAAAAACAAGCAAAGTCTCCTGGTAAAACACTAAGAAGCAGCTTCTCCAAATACAGATTTGCTCACAGTTTCAAAAGACTTTTTGTTTTTTCTGACTTTTAAAAATAGCTTCAGGATAAATAATTTGTAACAGCTGGTCATCAAATTTGCGCACACTCACAAAAGGAGTGCCTCTCTAAGGCTAACTATAAATAATACATCCATCTGGCTCTTGAGGGAGTATTGGATGGATTTGTTGCTCCATCACAGCGGCTCCCTTCTGCCATTCGACAATAGGGTGAAAGCAGACTGCCACCGTAGAGGGTGTAAAGTTACAGTCAGAGACCCGGCCTCTGTGGGCACCCCACACTTCCGAGACAAAGTTAGCTGATAGGATTACCAGGGCAATGCAGTTGTCACAGAGGGGCCCTGTATCCCATTACCTTTGGAAATATTTTAATCTAGAAACACCATACACTAGATACAAAATCCATGAATCCCTGACCCCTGGGCGGGGCTTAGGACGTATTTTTCTTAACTATCTCCTGTCTTCTTTCATGGGGAAGTAGAAATCCTGAGCAAGGAATAGAGGGAGAGAATGTGAAAATTAAAACAGAATCAAACCAAGTGTTTTTGAATGCTCTTAAAAGACAGAAAAGGACAAAAGTTTAGATCCTGTTGGACGTTCCCTATGTAGTCTTCAAAGCTGATTTCTTGCAATTGAAGGAACCCAGAAGAAACAGGTTTGCTGTGACTTTGAAGCTCAGTTTTTGTTCTATTATTCAATGGCAGTCACATTCCAACTATTGAAAAGAGATGATTTAGAATTAGAGATTGTTCATCTGTATTGCAAAGTCCTTCAACTGGTTTAGCCTGATATCCAGAGGCACCAAGATGTAGGTGAGTTTTTGTTGCTACTGTCACTGCTTTACCTCTTTGTGTTGACTGTTTTTGCGTCTGTTGAAGACTTAGAGTAGCACATTGCTTTGTGCAGCACAAAATATCATTGGATCACAAACTTCAGGCTCCTATAACTATAGTATTTTCCTATTCCAAGTGACATGTGGATGGTTGAATCATTGCTTCCAATAGCCAACCCTTCTTGTCATTTCAAAGCCAGGAGGGTTGATTTTAGAAGATGGTGTCTAGGACTGAGAGTATTATCTGGCTGTACTAACTTCTTTTGTAGCAGGAGACAGGGAAGGTGTGTAGAAGCAATGCCTGCTTTCTCCTTTACCTTTGGATCATATACACCATCCCTATTTGCCCGGAGCCTAGCAGAGGTTCTCACACAGAACAGGGAGGGTATTGGGATGACGCTGAGAGATTGCTACAGGTACTTGATCCCATAGTTTTCCTGTGGTGATTTAAACAGTCTCTCGATGTATTACCACTAAATGGACTTATTGAATAGAAGGAACGTCACCTACCAGCCAGAAACAACGATTCACTGACCACCTGTAGCCTCTAAGGAGCTTAGGTTTTCCCACCTGTAGACATTCTTCATTGATTTCCTCAGATTCCCAGTCATCCCGGCCATGGTCATGTTCTCCTGAGTGACGCAAGTCAGTGAGCACCACATTCAGGGGTCATAATAAAGTAAACCACACAGGGAATAGCCGTCAGCCTGGTGAACACCTTGTTGCTCATCTTTGCTTAGGACCTGGACTCAAGAATTTTCACAGGCTGGGTTGCTGTGGTACCCTGGCCGCATCTGTTCCAAGTGTTCACGCTCAGAGTGATCTGTGAGTTACTGCTGAGCACATAATGGCCAGGAGAGCTACACGGGCAGTCACCAGCCCCTGTATTCCCCTGACTGCACTGGAGCAAATTGGGTTCTATAGAGAGGTTCAGTTGGGTTCAAACTGGACTCTCTTTGGAGGCGCCTCTGGATTCCAAAATTGAGGTGAGTATTGACGTGGGAAGATGTTCTAGTTGCCTCCGGCTACTTGTAAGGAGCCCATTACAGTGCTAAGGGTGTGGAGTGTCCCTTTCCAGAAGAAAATCCTCTTGATGTTTGGCAAATAATAATGGTGACAGAAGTTGTTTTCCTGGGTGTAATGTGAGAGATCCTCAGGCTTCCAGCTTATCCTGGTGGACTCTTTTTTTTTTCTTTTTCTTTTCATTTTCTTAAGGGTCATAGCAAAAATGAGATGTTATCAGTCAAAACAGAATAATATTTTAGAAACTGGGATCTGGCCATCAAAGGGTCCTTTCTGCCATAGAGAGAAGGGATTGGAACACCTTAGGATACAAAGAAAGCATGAGGATGAGTTTAGGGCTGTAACTTGGGTCACAAAATGTTCTGCAAAACTAGAACTTGTCTTCTTTTTCTCTTTTATCTGCAGGCACTTAAACATATTCTCTTTTTTTTAGCCTGGGAAATTAGACAAAGTTTTATTTAAAACATACTCTCTTTATTTAGCCTGGGAAATTAGACAAAGTTTTATTTAAAATTATTTAGTTATACTTTTTACAAAAAAATATATTCATTTATGGGTAGACTTAAAATGCTTTTAAGGCTCTTTTGGTGATCATGTCTCATATATGTCATTGCTTCCTTTATCCTTTAAATATCCCCACAGATAAAGGGTGCCTGGACCTTTGTATCTGAGCATTGTTCAGTGTTCCAACCCTGAATTAGGTTTTGGTTTTCCATTTTTAAATTACCATTTATTGAGTGTTCACTCTGTATGCCAAATGCTTTTCATAGCTTATCTCATGCAATCTTATCTTATCTTATCGTAGCTTATCTTATAGAGCAATCCTGTGAACAGATATGACGATTCTTATTTTCCAGCAGAGGAAACCAAGCCTCAGAAAAGTTAAATCATTTGATGGAGGACATAGAGCTAATGAGTGGGGGAGTCAGGATTCAAATACAGGTCTCTCAACTCCTGCCCCTGCACTGTGCTTTTGACTTCCCTGGGAAGCATTTTCCCTCATCCTTCAACTTGGCTTAGAATAGCCTGTAATTCTGTTCCTGAAGATGCATCTCACTTTATAGTAAATATTGGATGCTAAAATGGTTAAAGTAATCCTGCCATAAGTATTCTCTTTCCCCCTGCCCCCTGCCTCTCTTTCTCTTTCTTTTTAAAAATTCATTTTATTGAGATATATTCACATACCATTTAGTCATACAAAACAAATCGTACATTCGATTGTTCACAGTACCATTACGTAGCTGTGCGTTCATCACCAAAATCAATCCCTGACATCTTCATTACCACACACACAAAAATAATAAGAATAATAATTAAAGTGAAAAAGAGGAATTAAAGTAAAAAAGAACACTGGGTGCCTTAGTTTGTTTGTTTATTTTTTTCCTTCCCCCATTTTTCTACTCATCCATCCATAAACTAGACAAAGGGGAGTGTGGTCCATATGGCTTTCCCAATCCCATTGTCACCCCTCATAAGCTACATTCTTATACCATCGTCTTCAAGATTAATGGGTTCTGGGTTGCAGTTTGACAGTTTCAGGTATCTACCGCCAGCTACCCCAATTCATTAGCACCTAAAAAGGGTTGTCTATATTGTGCGTAAGAGTGCCCACCAGAGTGACCTCTCGGCTCCTTTTGGAATCTCTCTGCTACTGAAGCTTATTTCATTTCCTTTCACTTCCCTCCTTTGGTCAAGAAGATGTTCTCCGTCCCATGATGCCAGGTCTACATTCCTCCCCAGGAGTCATATTCCACGTTGCCAGGGAGATTCACTCCCCTGGGTGTCCGATCCCAGGCAGCGGGGAGGGCAGTGATCTCACCTGCCAAGCTGGCCCAGCTAGAGAGAGAGGGCCACATCTGAGCAACAAAGAGGCACCTGGGAGGAGGCTCTTAGGCTCTCTTTCCTTTTAAATAAAGGATCTTTTGGACTGGGGTTCTCTGACATTGGCACCCATCCATAAATTAGGATTTTTGCACAATATTTCACAGATGTCTTTACTACATTTAGTTTGCACTCATTTTTCTTGGAGAATTAAACTCGATTTACTTTGATCAGACATATTACTTTAATTTTTTAGATTATTTAATAAGTCACAGGTTCACAGACATAAAAAATTTAGATGCGGTGAGCACTTCAGAGATCCACTCGTCTAGCCCCATCATCGCATGGGGGAGCGGGGCTGTCTGGGCTAGTAAAAAGCACAGCCTCAGTCACACCACCTAAAACTTGAGATAATTTTAATACTTCTAAGGAGTGGCCCTGAAAGTTCACAGATCAAGAGGAGATATCTAAATGGGTATTTTCCATTTTGTAAAAACAAAACTCATACCAAGGGTCAGCTAGTTTTGCTTTGTCCATTTTCAGGAGTGTCCACAAAATAGGCTGCTACCACCAGACTTGCCATTCTGGGATGTGGCTACTGTTTGGGAGGCTCTGAGGAAGTAGCCTCTCAGACTGGGTTCTGGATGTGTCCTAAACAGAGGAAGGCTGCTAGGTCTTTTGGTATCCAAAGGAAAATCAGGAGAAGGGAGTCAGAATGTCTGCAGGGACAGGTAGACTGCATCAAAACAGAGAAAGTTGGTGGATATGTTCGAGCTGAGCCAGCTTTTAGTGCCACACAACTTAGAGGTCTGTCAGTGATGTGTGGAAAAGTGATGGCTGCAGTACTTTTTAAAATCAATCCTTTCCTGCCATCCCAAACTCCTGTTTGGGGAGAACAAATTCCAAATCGTATTTCCTGAGAGGTGGATACATATCCAACATTTTCGGTCATTAACTATGTAGACCATTGTCTCCCTCAAAATTTAATGAATGAAATTTTTTTTTAAAATTTGAAGTTTCCTTCCTTTTCCGTCCTTTTCTTTTATACCACTGATTATTTTAACACAGGATTTAGGATGGTTAGCTTTCAGTGGAGCTCTTTGTCTTCATGTTTGTTAAGTGAATTTCTCTTAAAAAAAACATTCATTTTGTCTGGCAATGATGCCAGGAAAAGCATAGTTTTATCCAATATATTTAGCAATGAGGTTCTTCTTATTTTTCACAGAACAGGACACAAAATGAAGACAATCAATGCAAACCAGATCTACTGTTAACAATTAAGCACGTCAATACCAGGCAGCAGAGGACAAGCACTACCAGGCTGCAAACACATGGACGAAGCCGATTTTTCAGAAGATACATCTTTTAAGCAACAGGAGGATTTGACTTATAATGGGCATCTCCCCCAGATTAAGATTTCCAGAGATTACAATTCTACCTCAAAAAATGACATTCTCGTCTCAGATCAAATTATTTTAACAGGAGGCAACACTCAAGAAAAGGCTACACATAGTGAAACTTTTAAAAACGTGGATATGACCATGACTGTGGAGAAAACTACTGAAAATGCTGTCAACAAAAAACATGACAAAGAGAACCAATGCACTGGAATTCTTCAGCTCCCAACTAAGAAAGAAGATGCTTCACGGTCAAATATTTCTGTTATTTTACTCAATCATCTTTCCAAAGAGGAATTCTTAAATGGGCAAGGCATTGATTGTGAAACTCTCCCAGAGATTTCTAATGTTGACAGTTTTGATGAAGCTATTACTAAAAATGTGAGTTCACATTATATTCAGAATTCTTGGCCAAAAGAAAAAACCTCAGAACTCACTGACCAACTCAATCCCCAAAGTGATAGAGAAAACAGCAATAAACTCAGTTGTTCTCCAATCATGACAGAAAAAAGTACCTCTGATTTAGAAGAGCCAGTGGTTGCTGGAGATAACCTGCAAGAAAATTTTAATTTCCTAACTAAAGTCAAGGGCCCAAGGGATAAACAAAAAAGAGTCCAAGGACAGGCACCCCAGAAACGGCAGACTGAAAGAGCAAGTTTGGGCAATGGATTCAAATATGGCCAAGGTCAAGTTCATTACCGGCTCCCTGATTTCTCTAAAATTGCTCCCAAAGTGAAAATCCCTAAAAATAACATGATTAATAAACCACTTACAATGGCTAAACAAACCAGATCTTCTAACCTGAGAGGTAAATCAGCTCTTGTGCAAGATATTTTAGCAACCACACCTACGTCAAATTGTACTGAAGAACAGCATCAAAAGCAGAGAAAGGAAACTACTGAAACTTCAGAACAAATCCAGGTAAGTGAAAGCAGTCTCTAGCGGAAACATATTCAGTGTCACTACTCATCTATATCAGTGTGGTTTTTTGGAAGGGGCATGGAGCTGGGTTCTAGTTCTGAGGTTTCAATCAGACCTCTGGGTCACCCTGGGCAAGTGACTTGACCTCTTAGAAAATAGTGGGTGTCCTCACTAACAACAACACATAATAGGATAAAATCCAAATTGGAATTTGGGTCCCCCCATTTGTTTTTGTTACTTTCATTTTACTCTTCTAATCAAGAACTGTCATCCTCAGTTATGGGCTGGTGCCAACCTCTCCTTAGGCCCTGGCCGATCTGAGTCCCCGTGTTGCATGCAACATCCCATTTCTACTTATTGAAGACCTGCTTATTTTCACAGCCTCCTTCAATTCCTACTTGAGCCACAGGATTTTCAGATCCCCCAAGTCACTGTTTTATAGTCTAGGATTTCAGTTGGAGCATTTACCTCAGGCTGCTTGAGAAGTATCTGTTTCTTCCACTAGATTGGACAACTCTGGAGGGTAGCGACCTTGTCTTCATGTTTCCATTGCCTCACTTTCCCCTGAGGCCTGACCTTGTGTCTTATATATATTATGCCCTCAGTTACTGATGACAAATGGAATTAAGATCTTTAATAACATATTTCAAGCTTATTGTATCATTAACCATTTAGTACAAAATTATGTTAATGCTTAATTTATACCATTACCCCCTTTTCCTTTACCCCATTTTCCCATCCTTCTGTTGTCCCCATCTAACTCCCCAACATGCTGAGGCTCAGGATATCATTGATTATTTGAAGCTCAATAGTAAAATAAATACACATTGATGATCAAAGTAAACGTTTTAGTTCTTTGACACTTTGCCAGGACTGTATGATCTTTCTTTTAAGCCCTTAATATGAAAAGTAGCCTAGACTGAAAAACCCTGTCTGCCTGTGTCCATTTCCATCCCTTCATGTTTCCACTCCCTTCTCTTCTACTGAACCCTCTGGAGACTGAGTAGACCTTCCACCCCACCCCACCCCAAGTCAGCAGCTCACCTGGCCATGACTGGGAAGTTTCTCTGTCTTGGAGAGATCTGCACTGCTGTGACATTGGCCTTTCTTACTGTGCTTGCAGAAGAACTTCCCTGTGTGCCCAGTTCTCAGTGCCCCGTGGCTAGTGATGGCAGAATGAATAGCAGCCTCATCCCTCTCTGGCAGTGGGAGTCTGGGGTCTATGTCTGATTTTCTCCAGTCCTATCAGGTTAGAGACCTGGGCCCTATAGGTTTCATAGCCAACATATAATTGGTCTAATTTGACCACTACCATTTAGGTCTCTGGCACTAGCAGGTTTCTGGGCTTTATGTGTTGGGATCAGTGAGGAGGCCCTCAAGGTGTATCGCTCTGAAATTATAAATCCCTGTGGTGAGTAGAAAAGGGTCCCATGTAAACAAACACGTCTTGACACACATGCTGGAACTTAACATACGCTGTTTTATATCATTCCCCAGAGTGCGACTACTGTGTGTTCGGTGCCAGTGAAGCACCAGCAACAGAGCTGTGACAAGACCAGCAATGTATCTGCCCTCAAGGAGCTTTCAGTCTAGGTTCAGGAGAAATGTTTGAGTATTCCACACACTAGTATCAAACGCAATAGTAATGACAGCTAGCATGTGTTGAATGCTTACCATGTGCCAGCTGTTGTGGCAAATATTAAACAATAATCCTCATTACAACCCTGGAGGTAGGTTCTATTACTAACACCATTTTATCATTGAGGAATATGAGGCTTTAGTGATTCAGCAATTGTCTGGGGTCACCCCAGCAGGCAAGTTTCAGGAATGCAATGTTGGCATCAGGACCCTGGCTCTCGACCACAGCAGTGGATGTCCCTCACGATGCCCAGAACCTGGTCATTCTGTATAGTGGCTTTGTTGATCTGTATCAACGTTAATGTTTTTTATCCTTTCATTGTGCAGATGGAGCCTACAATACATATCCACCAAGAACTTAGAGGTACTATAATTTTTAAACTTCTTTGAGTTAGATATATATTTTGAGGATTTTTTTTAAAAACAGTACCTAACAAATTTCTTTTCAGTACCTAATAAATCTGTGATAGGTTGATGTGAATGGTAGCCAAAACTTACTCTTTCTTATATAGGAATAGAATCCGAGACACGTCTCCTTGAATTGTCATCAACCTCTCAGGAAGACCATTCCTCAAGTTCTTCATACATATTTCAAAAAATAGCGCAAGGGCAACAGATGTGTCAGAAGTTAAAAGAACAGACTGATCAACTGAAGACTAAAGTAATACTTTTAAAGCTCATTGTAAACAATAGAAGTAACAAAATGCAAACATAAGACACAATGCCATTAACGAAATATTGTTTTTTTTCACTGCAGGTTCAAGAATTTTCCAAAAGAATAGCACAGGACTCTCTCCATTTCCAAGACAGGAGTCTGGTAACAAATTTTATCCAGTTTATATTTACTTTTATTAAGGAATTTGACATGGATAAAAAATGTCATTATAGTGTCATGTTTTCTCTATGTTGGTGGGAGTGGAAATGTTTTGCTGAAGATTAAACTATCTTCGTGTTATGGGGGCTAAAGAAGCTTAGAATATTATCTCCATATGTATTTAGCCCTCTTTCCTTCCCAGAAACCTATTACTTATGGCTGTTATTCCTCACCAGTCACCTCATAATAAATCTAGGAACATAGGAGGTTCAAGAGAAGAAAATGTAAGCCATTATAAGGGTGAGACGGTCCATAATTGATGGGTCATAGTGGAAAGGTTATAAACATTGCTGGTATTTGGCAATCCAATATATAAAACTATGAAACCTCCTAAAATAGATTGATTAGAGATTGATTAGAAATCCATAATCCATGGCTAGCAGTGAGATGGAGAGGGCAACAAATCTAAGGGTTTAAGGAAGTGGTAACAGTTTGAAAGTAATGAAAAAGAGAAGGGAGGAGGCTTGGATGAGTTCCAGATTGCTGGCTTGGGCAACCAAGGTCAGCAATAAAAGTGGAGGAGCCAGTTCAGAATGGGTGTGGGAGGCAAGCAAGAGTCAAGATGTCGAATTCAGTTTGGGACCTTCTGAGTTTGAGTTTGACTTCCAAGGGGAGTGGTCTGGGGGGGCGGGGCAGTTGGAGTGGTGGATCAGGACCTCAGAGCATTTATTTGGGCCAGAAATGTAGATTTGAGAATAGGTGTGGGTTGAAACTATGGGGTGGATGAGATGGCCCAGGTAAAATATGCAAGGGGTGAGGGCCACGGATAAAATGATGGGAAACAGCAACCAGGTGGCAGGTGAAAGAAGAGGAATCCACAAAGGAGACCAAGAAGGAGTGACCAGAAAGGTCAGAGGCAGACCTGGAGAGAGCAGAACTGTGAAAGCCAAGGGAAAAGAGTGGTTTAAGCATGGCGGAGTGGTCCACACTGTCAAATGTACAAGTTAGTAAGGAAAGCAAGACGAGCATTGGATTTGGCAACCAAGAGGTCATGAGAGACCTTGGCAAGCCCAGAGTCAACAAAGTGGTGGATCTGTAGAAGTCAGATTGCAGGGATTAGGGAGTGAATGACAGATAAAGTAGATCTCCAAAAATGCAAGCTTTCAGGATCTGGGAAAATATAGTATTAGAGAAGGACCAGCCAAAGCAGAGAGAATTGGGTCAAGGCATGATTGAACTGACTCAGAGGCCATGATTCTCTTGGAACTGAGGACAGTAAAAGTGGCTCCTGACGGTGTCAGCCTGTGGTCTGAGAGTTCCAGGCCCGTTTGGTTCAGGGTTGGAAGAAAGCCAGACAGAGGCAAAACTAAACTTCTCAGCTTGAGCAGCATAACGTAGTAGAAAGCATTTGGATTTTGGAGCTTACATCCCGGTTCTACTTCTCAGCTCATACAATCTTAGATATATTGTGGCATGTCTCCCCATCTCAGAGTTGTTACAAGAGTTAAATGAGGTACCTTTAAGCCTAGCAAACTGTGCCCTTTCTTTTCTTCTGAGTTACAGTACAATTTAAAATTCCAGGATACTAAATTATAAGTCAGAACTAACTTTCTTCTGCTTTCTCTTTCTCCTCTTTCCTTTGAACACCTAATTCACTCTCCCGGCTTCAACTGCCATTTTCATGCATGAATTCCTAAATTACTAGTCCTAGCTCCTCAACTATAGTCCAAATGTTCGTGCGTATCTTCACCTGAATATCTCAATTTCACTACATTGTCCAACATTGATACCTTCACTCAAACTGGTTAGCCTTTCCAATTTCCTCATTTTAGTAAGTGGTGTCACATTCTTGCCACCTCCTAAGATGGAAATCTGAGTGTTGTCCTTTGATACTTTCAGTATCAGTTAGGTCCTGGCAGGAACCAGAGGGCTCACTCAAATGAGATAATCAAGGCAAATTTCATGTATGTCTTAGTTGTACCAGGGCTGCTATGACAAATACCACAGAACTGGTTGGCTTAAACAATGGGATTTGTTGTCTCACAATTTTGTAGACTGGAAGTCCAAAATCAAAGTGTTGGTAGGATCAGGCTTTCTCTGGAAGCTGGCAATGTATAACTCAATATCTGCCTCTGTCACATGGTATTGTATCTTCCCTCTTCTCCCCTGGCCTCCACTGACTGGGTGCATCTCAATTTCCTCTGGTTCTAAGGACTCTCAGTCATATGCATTAAGGTCCACCCTGATTCAGTGTGGCCTCATCTAAATAGGATCTTCAAAGATCATATTCACAAGGGAGTCCACACCCAAAGAACCAGGAGTTAGGACTTGAACATGTCTTTGTGGAGAACTTGATTCAGTCTACCACCAAAGGCATTATTTACATCAGTGTGGATTTAGGAAAACCAATAAGAGATGGAGAAGCATCTCGTGGAAGTAACAATGGGGAGCTGCTTCATCCTTAGAGCTGAAGATATAGGGGAAGAGCAAGTACTAGAACTGGAAGAGAGTAACTGTAAGCTGTAGGAGTAGCTGACAAGCACCCTGGCCTTTGCTAGAGGGAAATGGCTAATCCATGAAGACCTGGGGAGAGGGGAGACAGGGGAATAAATTCCCCTACATCATCCTTGTCCAATCCCTTTATCTTTGGCTATGGTCTTCCATTGGCTGAAACCCATTGAAGTCAGAGGGCAAGGAAGCCTGTTAATACAGCCCATTAGATCAGCCTCCTGGGACACAGAGGAAGGTGAAGGACAGAGAAGGTGGTGGGAGAATTGGAAAAAGATCTGCCCCCTCCTTGCCGTTTTTTATACCCTATAGCCAAACACATTTTTATTCATTTTAAATAATAATAATAATAATAATAATAATAATAATAGTTGCCATCTACTGAGTATTTACTATGCTGCTCTGGGCACTATGCCAAATGCTTTTACATACATGCTTTCATTTCATTTTCACTATAATCTGAGGTGAGGGTTGTTATTATCTCAGTTTTACAGATGAGAAAACTGAAGCTTACAGAGTTCAAATTGCCCAAGACGATACATTAGTAAGTGACAGAGTCTGAACTCAAACCCAGGTGTGTCTGACTCTGTAGCCCAATGATGCTATATTCTCACCCTTGGCAAATATCTCTCCAATTCATCCCTTCTTCTCCATTTCCCTGGATACTGCCTGATCCAGGCCCTCTTCATCATCCTTCAAGCCTGACTTAAATCTCACTTCTTCCACAAGGGATTCCAATTCACAGTCTCTTTTCCCTACTGGAAAAAATGTCCCTGAGAACCAGGCACTGGGCTTGGCACAATTTTTGAATCTCTCATACTTCTGGGCCAGGACCATCCATTGGCAGTGCTCAGGGAACGTTTGCCAGTTGTGGATGTGAGGCTGAAGCCTCTGTACATCTTCAAGACTAGGCCTTGACCTGTATGGTTTCAACACTCGCCTGCATGGTGATGTGTGGAAGACCCCTTCACAACTTTTGGCTAAATCTTCCTGCTGTTTCTTCCCCATCTCACCCTCCAAGGGCTCACTGACTTGAACCCTGGCCCTCTAACTGCAATTCCATTTTTAAGTTCTATGAGGCTTCAGACATATCCCCTAGAGCTCCAATTTCCTCCTCATAAAGCTGGGATAATAAATTATACTTTGCAACATTCACAATATTGATACATGATGAAGTAGAATAAGGAATGGGAATATGCTTGTAAGCTGAAAATCATTCTGCAAATATACAGCATTATTAATGTCCTACTAAGGAACTTCAGAGGCCGCAAGTGGGCTCTGGGAGAGAAACCAGAAGTGACTGTACTTTTGAGCTTATGTAGCATAAAGATGTTGTGAAGGTTGAGCTGGATTTTGGTTGTATATATTGTAGATGCCAGACTGTGCCACAAAACAATTGGTGCTGCCAGGAGAAGGATGGTGGCTTCGTTTTGGCACTACTGCAGGGTACACCCTCATTGTGTTTTGGGGAAAGCAATGCACACAAAGGATTATGTGTGAATGATTCCAGTGACTTTACTGCTGCAGGTCCTGGAGAAACTGCAGGGAAATCTTGAACTGCTGGAGCAGGAGTTTCTGGCCACCAAGGAGAAGCATCTGACCTTGCAGCAGCAAGACCACAAGCATAAATCACCAGCTGTCAGTGACTTTGATCCAGAAAGGTCAAGTTTAAACCAACTGCATGAGGTGGAGGGTTTATGCTGACCTCGTTTAGGTGGGATTCTGATGTGGCTGCTGGCTTAGTGCCACTGGCCTAGGATCAGCAAAAACTGGGCCACCAATGAACAAAGTTCCTCCTCATGCAACAAATACCTGTGGAATACATGCTATGTGTAAGGTCCCGTGCTGGGCACTGAGTCAGATGGAGCCCCCAAATGAACCAGGGTCTCCCAGAGGCGAGCTCTTGTGCCACCATTTTGCATTTTGCTGGTTGTCACTATACTTGGTTGTGAGACCAAGAGCAGCACAGGAAAACCAGAGAGAGGCTCATGTGCTCACCCTGGAGAGCCCTCTGCCCTGCAAGCCCCTCCTGTCCTCTCCTCCTCCTTCCTTTCCTCTCCCTTTCTCCCCATCCCTGCCTGGTTCTTTTGTTTTCCCTGTTTTTCCCGTCTCGTTCCCATTTACTGAAAATTTCAAGGGGGTAATGAGCAGGAAAGGATCACTGTTAGGTTGGTTAGTGTTGGGGTGAGAGATCTACAAATCCTGATAAGGGGAAAATGTTCAAGTTTAAAGTCAAATGATTTCTGGGTTAATTCACCTTAGAAACTTGGCTGCACACTCATATTGACGTTTGCAGCTGGCCATTTTTACAGCACCACACTCTTCTCTCTCCAGTCCAAACAATTTTAAGATGTATTCCAGGACTCGAGCTAGGATTGTTTCCATATAATTTCCTGGGATGCATTAAAAGATTCCATTTAGTAGTCTTAATACTTGTAAGTTCAGCTCTTTCTATTCATAGCATTTTAACACGGAATCTATTCTTGCTGCCAAAATATCTCAATGGTTTATGTTCTGGCACTAGGATCCTAAGGTATTTTTTCCTGAGGTACAATTTTACTCTTTCAAAATGAATGGAACCTCTGTCTACTGTTATATCCAAACTGAGTAATTAGACAGCAAGGATGGGATTTTAATATTGGTTTTCCCCAAAGGTTTATTTTTCCCTCTGGGGGTCAGGGTGGGGGAAGTCTCCACATGATTTCACTATTTGTTTAAAAATTTTAAAAATAATGTTATTTATTTTCCAAGGAATCCCACTTGTTTTGGCAGTCGTTTTAAAGACAGGCCTTTCTGCACAGTAAAACCAACGTGATGCAATGTATTATTTATATCCTAGTTACAACCACACTGAGCCCAGCACCAGTATAAATCAGAAGAGTTTCAACCACAATTACATCCCATAGGCAGGAGAGCTTTCAACGTCAGGGAAAAGGAAGGGGCTCAACTGATCCCCAAACTCAGTTGTATCTACCCCAGGACCAGCAAAGCCTGGGCAGCTTTAGATTGGTCCTCTGTTCTCAGTTGGGCACCACATGGCAATAGGAGCACGACCCCATACCACCCTTGGGGTCTTGGTATATGGAGAACCTTCTACATGTTGAATCCAAAGGCCATTGTAGATAAGCTTCTGTTAGTTCAAGAATCCTGCAAATTCCTTGATTAATCATTTGTTTACTCTAAATCAGCTGTTCTGCTCTAATTAAAAACCTCATCTTTAAAAGGTAATGTTGCAAAAATATTTTTTTGGATTGCATGCATCTTGTTTTTTCAGAATCTGATAGTCATTTGATTCTTTCACGTACTAGCACCAGAAGCCAAGTAGTCAAGAAGTGGGGTTCTACCTCTGTCAATCTCCACTCCCTGATATTCTCTGAACATCTAATCTATTTTCTTGTTTTATAGAAAAGACCATGAATTCCCCCTAAAATGTCTTTTCTCCTTCTCCAAATCTTCATGTTTCACCTCTTCCTTCCTTCACTCACTTTCCAACCCCTCTAGTCACGGCCCTGGAGCCCATCCCTTCCTCCTACTTTGGAGCCTTTGTTCCAGCATTTTATTTGTTTCTCTTAAAATTTCAGTCTCTCCTTTCTCCTGTTACTTTCTTCTGCCAGCTAGATTATAAACATGCTTTCCTATATTTTATTTGATTTTTTATCACTTTGTTTTTTTTCTGATTAGATCATTGCCCTGCCACCTATTTAATAGGGCAGCCTTTCCCCACTGGTGGAAAAAGCCACTTTATCATATATAAAACCTCACGTTTGTGTGGACCTGGTTCTATTCTGTCCCATTGATCTATGTTTCTATTCTACATGACCAAACCATTTTTAATGACTACACTTGAGTATAAATTTTGAAATTTCTTTTTTTTGTTTTAACTTTCTTTGGTAATTTTGCACACTCTTCTTACAAATAATCTTTTATCAACTCACCAAGTTTCCTTAATAAAATCCCCTTAAAATTTTGTTTAGGATTGTACAATATTAAATTTACAAATTAACTTGGGAAGAGTTAAAAATCTTTCCAATGAGTATTCCCATCCAGGAACCTGTTTTCTTCCATGTAGATTTTACACATTTTTGTTAAGTTTCTTCCTAGCTATTTTAAAAGTTTTTTTCTGAGTATTGTTAATAGATTTTTCCTAATTGCTATGTAAGATATACAAAAAATTATATATTTAGCTTGTACTGGCCTACCTTATGCAATTCTCATTTTAGTGTTGTGTTGGTTTTCAGCTGATTGTCTTGATTTTTAAGTATGACAATAATAGCATCTGAAAATAAGTTTTTCCTTTGTTCCCCCAAATACTTAGACTTTACTTCTTTACTTCCCTCCAACTCTTGTGTATCTTGTTTATTTTTCTTGCTTTATTTCATTTGCTAGGTTTTTCAGGACAATATTGAATAATACTAGTGAAAGCAAGCATTCTTCACGTGTTCCTAATGTTAACTGGAATCCTTCCAAATGTGATGATTACTGTAGGTTCAATTAGACACGCCTTAACAAGAAAGTTTCCTTCTATTCTTAACTTACTAGGATTTGTTTTTGTTTTCTTAATTTAGGAAGATGTTTGATGTAATCAAATAGGTTTTAGAAATCTATTTAGAAGGTCATGCAATTTTTCTCTTTTAATCTATTAATGTAGTAAATTATATTAATAAATATCCAAATGATGAAACATGGAATGAGTTGGGAAATTTACCATTTTCCTTTTATGTTCCAGAAGAGTTTAAAAACATAGGAATTATCTGTTCCTTAAACTCTTGGTAGAACTCACCCATAAGTACCACTTGTACTCGATGCCTTTTGGGGAGTAGATTTTTGACAACTTTTTCCATTTTTCTCTGGTTATTGGTCTTTTCATATTTCCTACCTCTTTCTGAGTAAATTTTAATAATTTATATTTTCCTAGAAACTGGTCCATTTCATCTAGATTTTCAACTGTCAATATGGAGCTGTCCAATTCCTTTTATTAAAAATTTTTCCATTGTTATTTTTCCTTTCTCATTCCTAGCATTTATGTTTCTCCAAGTGTCCAGCAGTTTATTTTACTGATATTTTCAAAGAGAACATGTTTTATTTTGTTGATCAAATTCCTTTAAATTTCATTTATTTCAGTTTACTTTTATGAATCCTTTCCTTTTCTTAGATTTATTTTGTACATATCTGTTTTTCTGCCCTCCAGATTTGAAGATTTAGCTTATTGATTTTTGAACTTTTCCCCAATGATGTATTTTTAAGACTACAAATTTCCCTTACAGTGCTGTTTTAACTGTATCACATTGTTTTTCATATTATATCATTATCATCCACTTATAAATTATCCCTAATTCCATTTTCATTTCCTCTTTAATCCAAAAGTTAATTAGATGAATGTTTTTAAAATTTCCAATTATGTAGATTGTTTTATGATATTTTTGTTATTAATTTCCAGCGATCAGAGACTGTGAGCTGTATAATTTTTAAAGTTTTAGAATTTGTTGGGCTTTTTCATTGTGGGTTAATATGAAGAAATTTGTGTAAAAGTAATGAATCTGAAGAACATGAATTCTCTTTGTTGGGTAAAACGATATATTTTTGTATATTTATATATATATTACACATGTACATATAGTCATACAGATTAGATAATTTGTTACAATTATTCAAATATTTTATATCCTTCCTCTTTTTAAATTAGCATGAACAATTTTTCCCATAGAATCACAGATATTAGACCTATAAGGGATCTGGATCAATTTAGATAAGCAGGCTATTGTTATTCCCCAGGTTATAGCTGAGACACCAGAGGACCAACTAAGCGAGTTACCCAAGGACACCTACACAAAGAGCAAGGAAAGGAGAACAGAGCCCAGGCCTTCACAGTAAAGCTATGAACAGGATGCCAGCCAGGACGGGTGACCCACTGGCCTTCCCGTTTGAAGGCAGACCACACTGATAATATAGATCAATGCAATGGTCAAGAACTGTTGTTACTAATTAGAAAGTTTACTAGCCCAGAAGGGTTTATTTGATAATGCCTCTGTTTATGTTTACTTAGAAAAGTGGAAGGCGAAATTTTCAAGTTGGAGATGCTACTTGAAGATGTTAAAGAGAAAATTGATGAAAGCAAGTATCCTACAGTTCTCTCTCCTGTGGGCTCGCCAATCAACCTGGATGTCTTGGCATCCATATCCTCTCCACCCTCAAATGAGGTAACTCAGCAACCTATAGCTTAATTTGGTGCCAGGAAATACGTTTTTTATGTGTTTGTAGGATCCTAATTCATGGAATCACTGAATCCTATTTTAATACTTCATGAAAACTTGACTTTCCAAAGTCCAATGAATCATATTGCTTAAAATGGAAACATTTTTTTTTTTAATTAGAAGCTATTTCAAGTGTTGATTTTTGAAAAGGCTCAGTTTAGGATAGAATGATGCAGTTTAAACTGATGAACTGCTGAAGAGCTATTTCTTCTAGATGAATAGTAAAATTTTTACGGGTCATATCTGGAAGAAATAATTTTCCTTCTTAATAGTTTTGTACTCTCTCTTCTAAATAAAGAATAACACATTCAGCAAGAGAATTCTTCCCCTTGAATCCACTTCTGAGTTTTCCTTCTCTCAAGTTAAATTCTTTTGGATTGTCTACATACGCAAGGTTGAGAATTCAAATCAATCACCACTGCTTGCACACGTTTTGTGTTTTTAGCCTCAGTTACCAGAACACTTCAGATAAAATTGAAATTCTGGGAAATGGAAACAGCTGAATAATTGCCTTAAATTGACTCTTTCATTTCATACAGTATTTGAAGACAGCCTATGGCTAATACCCAAGACTTGAATGAGATTTTAGTTACAGATAAAGAAGATTATAAAAATGTTTGCCTTTCCAAAGAACTGTTTGCCTCCTCAAAATACTTATGTGCCTGGCAAAATCCCATTCATTCAAGGGCCATCTTCAGAGTTATGTCATTTATGCAGCCTCAATACTCAGCTCTTACCTCTGGCAGAATTCTTTGCTCCATCTTCTGTGTTTCCACAGCCCTGCGTCTGTCTCATTTACCTCTGCTCCTTACTCATCTTTGTATCTGATTATCTGACTGAATGCTTGGTAGAGAAGTCAAAGCTTGATATGGTGTACCCTGAGCCATTGTGGATTTAAATCAATTCCAGTGCTTTGCAAGCAGCCTCCAAGGTTCACAGCTGCTTACATTTCTGTGATGGAGATACACAATTAACAAATAAAAAAACCATATAATTACAGAAAGTTAAAAGTGCTATGCAGGAAGTAACAATACATGTTGAATTGGACTCTGAAGCCTGACTTCTTGGGTTCAAATACTGGCTGTGTCACTTACTAGCTTTGTGACCTTGGGCAAGTTATGTAACCTCTCTGTGCCTCAGTTTCCTCATCTTTAAATTGGGAATGATAATACCTGTCTCGCAGGGTTGTTATGAAGTTTAAATGAGTTAATATATATAAAGTACTTAAAACAGAACCTGGCTCACGGTAGGAACACTACCTGGGAATTAGCTATTGTGACTATAAATAGTAGGATATGACTGAAAGTAACTAACTGGGAGACTAGAGGTACTAGGGAGATGGTCAGGGGAGTCTTTTCAGAGAGGATGAGATCTGAACTGCGTCCTGGAGGAGGAGGCAGCTAGGAGAGGAGTCAGGAGAATGGAATCAGGCAGGAGTTAGGGGTGGTCTGGGGTGTTGAACCAACGTTGAGTCACCTCCCGTGGGGCTGCAACCCTACAGGCAAGAGCCTCTGTGTGGTTTCCCGCAGATCCTCAAGGAGCACCCTGGCAGCCCTTCTGGGTCCCCGGGCACGTGTGGGAGTGAGGAGATAGGGGTGTCCTCTGCAGGAACAAAGGAGAACCCCTCCTTCCAGGAGCTCCAGGAGCTGGACCAGCAGACGTGAGTCCCCGCCCCCAATCCCCGCAGCCCCTGCCGGGAGGAAGGGAGCTCACGCAGCCCGTCACGAAATATCCAAGAAGTGGAGTTGGACTGCGAGTTACACATCTGGGGGTGGAGGGGTGGGGACCTGGCTCCTCCACCTTCGCCCCTGCAGCCAGAGGGCCTGGCCTGACCTCTGCAACGCTGTGAGCAGAGATCCCAGAGGCCGCAGGGCTGCGGGTGGGTCAAGACCAAAAGAGTCGTTAAACTGCGTCAAATTTCCTACCAAAGTGGGGCCAAACAATCGCCAAAAGTGGGGCTCCCAGTTAGCTCAGAACCGATTCTAAAATTCAGATTGCTTTGTTTTTATTTTTTGCCAGTTATCTAAACTTACCGAGCGTGGATACACAGGACCAGCCGGATCCGATGTCCAGGAGGCTGTCTTCTGACTCCAGGGTAATGCCCAGCAGCCAGTCCCGTCTCCTCTCTTTTCCATAGCTAGTGTTGCTGAATGTGACCTTGAAATTGGTGATAGCTGCTCGCATACTAACAATTTCCACTTTTTCAGCACTCAGGAGAAAACTTGGCTGGGCCACTGTTCAGGTCAGGGCTTCCATGACTTGAAGGTGCCGCAAATCACCTGTGGATCTTGTTAAGTAGCCGGCTCTGATTCAGTAGGTCTGGGATGAGCCTGTAATTCTGTCTTTCTAAGAAGCTCCCAGGTGATGCCAGTGCCGAGCTGCTGGTCCCGGGACCACACTTTGAGTAGCAAGGGTCTAGAGATTATTTCTTAATGAGGAAACAGGAACTACTGGGATTAAAACCCCCTGGGTCTTAAATAATAACTATCACAATAAGCACGTTCTGTTGATTCAGAACTTTGTACAGAGACTTTTTGCAGAAGAGGAGCTAGAAGCTTAGAAAGGTGAGGAGATTAGCCAGGGTAAATGGCAAGAGATCAGATCCCAGGTCTCCCCTCTCCAGGGGAGGTGCCCTCACTACATTCTGCCTTAAATGCCAAATGCTGGGGAGACCCTGTAGGCATGCAAGTGACAGAGTAAAACAAACAAAAAAAAAAAGAAGGAAAAAAATTTATCTTTTAATTATAAAAGCAATATATGTCTAATGTAAAATAAAGTTACAAAATGGTATCAAGATGAAAATTTCACTGAGAAAAGTTTCTAAAATTTTAGTATATATTTTCCAGTCATTTTTAATTCTCTGCATACACTACATACATTTTTGCAAAAATGGTATCATACTATAGTATTGCTTTATGATCTGCTCTTTTCACTTAATATATTTTGGGCATCTCCATATCACTTAGAATAAACCTATGGCTTCATTTTTTAAAAATAGCTTCATTTTCAACAACTAAGTTGCATTTCATTATATGGATGTATCCCGATTCATTTAACCAATCCCTTCTCGATGGACATTTGGGTTTTTCCAGTTCCTTGATATTGTAAATACTCCTTCAAGCAAGATAATTTTACATGCGAACTTTTGACCATAGTTGATTATTTCCTTCAGATGAAAACCTAGGAGTGCAATTAATGGTTCAAAAGGTACACATGTAGAAAATTCTGATCAACCTGCCTTCAGAAAAGTGTGCCTGTCTACGGCCCTCAGCAGTGCCCAGGAATGTCTGTGTCTCCAACCCAAGCCCACCCTGGGTATTTTTTTCTTTTTCTTTTCAACCTTTGCTAAAGTGATGAATGAAAACTGGTACCTCATTGTTTTAATCTGTGTTTCTTTGACTATTTTGTGAATTGCAACCTATTTTCCTCTGGCTTGTCACCATTTTCACCTCCTGTTTAACACCAACATTTTAACTAATTTTTGTAAAAAACAGTCACTGTTTTAAAGAAACAGACAACTGGGAAAATAAGAGCAAGTAATGTTCAGGGTTGAGATCTTTATTTTACAAAATGCTCCAACAAATGCACAAAAGAGCTGTGGCATCGTGGTTAAGAGCACAGCACGTGAGCCACACAGGCTCACTGTGCCACATTGGCCAGTTTAAATTCTCTGATCCTTGGGTTATTTTAAAATCCAGACAACCTTCCAGGGAGGTGGGAAGAAATAAAGGAGACGAATATGAGAAGTATCTGGCACATAATGAGCAATCAACAAATGGTTGTTTTTATTAAAAAGAAAAGACTTGAAACCCTCCAAAAAATAAATGGTCCAAGGATATGAACTGAAAAGCCACAAATAGGAAATATAACCAATAAATAAACACATGGTGAAACCTCCTTTAATGGCAGAGGAAATGCTAATTACACCAGGTGTCATCCACCCTTTTAAAATTAACAAAAACATTTTCAGGTGATAATTAATTTATACTGCTGAGGAAGCTGTGGTTGAACTGAGCCGCCCTGAATTGTTGGCGGCTGTGTAATCATTTGTGGAAAGCAATTTGGCAAAGCATATTATCATACAAACATGTTTGCAACCTTTGACCCAGTCATTTCCTAAGGAAGTAATTCAAAATATGGGAGAAGCCCTCTGTGCAATGATGCTTATGCCACATTGTTTATAATGGTGGGAAAAGTACATTTACTTTCTGCTTAAATAGAGGGTACAACCATAGTAAAAATACACACTGGATATTGTCAGCATTTTCAATTCAGTAGTATAATTTGCATGTATTTTAAAAAAAGACATGCAATCAACATTTTAGGTCCCTAGATAGTTCCCATGCCTTGTTTTTTTTTTTGTTTTTTTATCTTCATTTTCTTGAGATATATTCACATACCACGCAGTCATACAAAACAAATCGTACATTCGATTGTTCACAGTACCATTACATAGTTGTACATTCATCACCTAAATCAACCCCTGACACCTTCATTAGCACACACACAAAAATAACAAGAATAATAATTAGAGTGAAAAAGAGCAATTGAAGTAAAAAAGAACACTGGGTACCTTTGTCTGTTTGTTTGTTTGTTTCCTTCCCCTATTTTTCTACTCATCCATCCATAAACTAGACAAAGTGGAGTGTGGTCCTTATGGCTTTCCCAATCCCATTGTCACCCCTCATAAGCTACATTTTTATACAATTGTCTTCGAGATTCATGGGTTCTGGGTTGTAGTTTGATAGTTTCAGGTATCCACCACCAGCTACCCGAATTCTTTAGAACCTAAAAAGGGTTGTCTAAAGTGTGCGTAAGAGTGCCCACCAGAGTGACCTCTCGGCTCCTTTTGGAATCTCTCTGCCACTGAAGCTCATTTCATTTCCTTTCACATCCCCCTTTTGGTCAAGAAGATGTTCTCCGTCCCACGATGCCGGGTCTACATTCCTCCCCGGGAGTCATATTCCACGTTGCCAGGGAGATTCACTCCCCTGGGTGTCTGATCCCACGTAGGGGGGAGGGCAGTGATTTCACCTGCCAAGTTGGCTTAGCTAGAGAGCGAGGGCCACATCTGAGCAACAAAGAGGCATTCGGGAGGAGGCTCTTAGGCACAATTACAGGGAGGCCTAGCCTCTCCTTTGCAGCAACCGTCTTCCCAAGGGTAGAACCTATGGTAGAGGGCTCAACCCATCAAACCACCAGTCCCCTATGTCTGTGGTCATGTTAGCAATCATCGAGGTGGGGTAGCCATGCCTTGTTTTTAATTCATATTTGAGTATATGTCTTTGGGAAATATTTAAGAGCTCTACTGATCAGTGGTCAGATTGATAGAGTTAAACATCGTCTTAAATCTAGTCTCTGGTGGAGCTTGGAATAATTTGAAACTGGGCAGGTGGGGGTGGGTAGGAATCATTCTCTAATCTGTAAACCAGATTTAAAAATCTGTTTGGAGAAGGAAAGAAAGAAAGCTAGAGTTGAAGTTTCCTTTCGCCCCAGGACATGAGAGGCAAGACCCCACTGGGAAAGAAATCAGGACTAAGGATGAGCTGTTTTTCTTTCTCCTGTTGGCTGGGGCCTCAGTTTCCCCATCTGTAAGAGCAAATCTATCTCGAGTTCTGAAATTCAGTGAGTTCAGCCCAGTCTGAGCTGCTCACTGTGCCGAGCTTGGGCAGCCCGGGATGAATCACATCCTCTGTCACATCCACATCTGTGTGTGCTTTGTGGTGCAGGAGGATGCTATCAACTGTTCGGGAAGGCAGGAACATGCAGAGACAACGGTACCATGGCCAAGCTGTGCCTTCTGCCATCACGTGCTTGAATGGTGAGGGGTTTCTTGCTGCTTATTTCCCAGGGTGGGTGGGAGTCGGTCCTGAGATAATAGATCCAGCAACAGTGGGAATCAAGTAACTGACTGGGGGCCAGAAGCCACGGGCCAAGTTATTACAGAATCACAGATCTCAGGGTTGGGCACAAAGCCCAGCTTCCCTCCCAACATATGAATCCCTCTGGCAGTGATTCTCAACCAGGAACAGCATCATAATCACCAGGGAAACTTATAAATAATTCTTATGTCTCAGCATCTACTGAATCAGTATCACCAGGGTAGGAGTCCTGGCAGGAATATTTTTAAAAAATCTCCCCAGGTGATTCCAGTGAGCCCCTTGGTTCAGAATCACAGCTACAGTTGATGGAAGGTGGTCCTGAAGGCTATGTTTTAAGATTGCCCAGACGGGGGACTATTATACACCACTGTATTCTAGCTTCTACCATCACTCCTTAGGATGCACTAAAATCTTCCCTGTGGGGTCCCATCTCTGCCCCCCAGTCTCACTGGAAACAGCCTAATCCCTCTTCTCAGGGCTCACTTTTTCTCATTCCCAAGCAAGAAATCTTCCAGAGGTAATGAGCTGTAAATTGTGTAAAAAGCTGTAGATGGAAAATCTAACAGGAAATCCTTAATGTTTTAGCATCGCTCATTGCTTTAGCCCCATTAGCACATGTGGATTCAGAATCATTTATTTGAAGCTCCTATCAGTCAGCAGAGATGCGCCACCTCCAAGCTCCCCGGGGACTGTGGACTTGGTTAATTTACCTTTGCAAGGTCAACAGTCAAGGAGGGAGGGGCTGTTTAGCAACTACTATTATAGATACATAATGGACTCCAATAGAAGCAGATGACAAGGTTTGAAAGACTGAAGTTTCCTGTTAGAAAACATTCTACTACAGGAATGGGCATTTGTCATAAATGTTCTATTGTGTTTCCTCCTCCTAAAAAAGAAACAGCATGGTGTTTGGGCTAAAATTACTGTGTGTCATCTGGTGTGGACCTTTATATCAACATGTCAATCATCAGCTTTGAGCTTTCTTTTAAATATAAGGGGCACCAATGATCTCACTGAGTCACCCCAACCTATTTTTATTTATTGAAATAAAAGTCTAAATTTTTTTTAAGGTTTTATTAAGTATAATAAAAATGTTTTGACGTTAAACAAACACTCTGATTAAACATTCAAGGAACTAAGTGTTTCTCTTCCAAATTTCCAGTCCAGACCGTACAGAATCACATAAACACCAAGACAGAGACCAATGTTCCAGACTAAATTTACTTACTAAATGGGAAGAAAAGCACAACCAAGTGTAAAATCTGATCTCACAGTGAATCCGCTGCTGGGGAATGATGAGGAGATATACGTAATTTATACACTGAAAACTACATAATCCCTGAGGGTTTATTAATGAAGGGAGTGCTGTATACTTATGATTCATAAACTGAATAATCTTTTAGATTAGATATATCTCTGATGGGACATGTTTTTATGAAGCTTGCTGATGTATACTATTTTCAGGATATTTGTAAATTGTTATATAGAGAGAAAGAGAGAAGAGGGAGAGAATGTAAAACCCTTATCTCTTTCTTTCTGATGTGAAACTTTGGATTTAAGATTATACTTGAGCTAGTTTGTCTGGTTGAAAACCTGCCTTCTCGAGTAGAATTGCCCTTGGTTGTTAAGTTCAGCATGAAGATTTTAGTGCACAGAGGAGTTTAAAGAGAAGCAAAAGAAGTCATGTGTTGGATGGAACTTACTTGAGTGAGATCCAGGTTTTTCACTTAGAGGAGCAGATGTTCAATGCCCCAGAGGAGGAGGGTGGAGACAGAAAATGAGGTGTGAGAAACTACATGACTCAGGAGGAGAGCATGTTTTTCCGAGAGAAGGGAAGGGGCCTGGCTTCTCAGCCCCCGACCCCACACACCCAAGTACTCTGCCTCTCTCCAGCTGGCAGCAGCCTGGGCACAGCTGGAGATGTCACGTGTGTGCTTTACCAAGCACTGATCCACCTCATTCCCTGTCGCTGAGAAGGGGCACACTCAGAAGGAGCAACTTTCCTTGGTATCCCAGGAGCTGAACTAGAGCTGTGTGAAGAATCACTATTAATTAGAAGTCCAGCTAAAAGTCAGAGGAAGTCTCCTGGTAAAGGACAATTGTAGTTTCTTCTCCCCGATGCCCCCTGGTGGTCATGAGCAGCTACAGTTGACCCCACATGCTGGTACAGCCTTCAGCCCCAGACAAAACCCACTTTCCTAGACTTCTTGCATACGTTCACTTGTACTTCTAGAACCAAAGCCACCTGACCCAGTATCCACATATAAGACAGCTTCTTCCCCTGATAAGAATCGACTTTGAGACACGTGTATGAGGAAAACGCCAAATTTTATAATTCCATACTTCAAATTTCTATTTTGTGTGTGTATGATAAGCAGATTTATCTATTTATTTTTAAATGCAATTTTATTAACACATATTCACACACCATGTAATCCACCCAAAGTATACCATCAGTGGCTCCCAGTATCATCACATGGTTGTGGAATCATCACCACAATCAATTTTAGAACATTTTCATTACTATCATCATCATCATCATCATCATCATCATCATAATATAAAAGAAAAATATAGAAGAAAATATATAAAAGAAAATATCCCGTACCACTTTTCCACCTTATGTTGAACCCTAGTATTGATGTACATTTGTTACTGTTGATGAGAGAATATTAAGATATTATTGTTAATTATAGACCTTAGTTTGCAATAGGTACATTTACTCCCATATACCTCTCTATTGCTAACTCTTTGTAATAGTGTCGTACACTTGTTCTAATTCATAAGAGAACTTTTTAAATATTTGTATTGTTAATCACAGTCATCGTCTACCAGAAGATTCACTGTGTTATACATTCCCATGTTTTCACCTCTAGCTTTCCTTCTGGTGACACACATGACTCTAAACTACCCCTTCCAACCACATTCACTCACAATTCAGCACTATTACTTATATTCACAATAATACGCTACTGTCACCTCTTTTTCCAAACGTTTAAGTTCAACCCAGTTAAACATTCCAAAGCAGATTTCTTTTAAATGTTTGGTAAACATATTCTTATCAGGCCAAATTGTGCCGGATGCAATTTCTTCTAAGAAAGCTGTAAAACAAAGAGGTAGACAGGATCTTTGTTGAGGATATAAGAATTTTGACCATTTCAGTTTTACTGATACTTTCCCTTTCACCATTATTGGAAATGTACTACTGAAAGTTTATGGGATCTTATGTACCCTTTTTAGGAAGCAAAAAATGGAGAAAAAAGGCCAGAGAAGGATCAACTGTGGAAAGTTTTTGGTCATCATTCAAGAAAAGGCACTGCACCCCAATTTAAGCCACAGTGAGTATGGAGGCCTGGGGCTGTGGGGGTACACTCCTCCAGGTCCTTCACTGTGTGGTCTGCTCACGGCAGCCCCCAGCTTGCCATCTGCCACTCCAAACAGCACAGCCCTCAGCCAAAGTGTGACATGTTCTATTTTTAAAGCAAAATGTAAAAAATAATAATTGAGTGTATTTCAATAAGATGTGGTCAAGTCGGGTGAAGCATCTATGCGCTTCAGGCTGCAGTTGCAGGACTCTGAGGACCCAGCCCCGAGATGCCCTTGACTTTGTCACCATCCTTCCAACATGATCCATAACTCTGCACTTGGGAAGGTTACTGGCCACGTCAGAGCCTCTGCTGACTTGTCCATTCGCATTTCATAAAAGCACAGAAAATGAGAGCTGGGAGGAAACCTAGAGAGTACTCAGTGCATGGAGTTTGTTGGTTTTTAGTCATACGATCCTTTCTCCAAAGAAAGCAGAAAAAAACCCTGGCACAACTGCCCTGGGTGATGCAGAGGTGGGGCCGGAGGCCTGCCTGCTCAGGCAGCTCCTGAGCTTGAAAATCACTGCTGGAACTGAATCGACCCAGTTTATACGTGAGGAAACCAGGGGCCGGAAGCCAACAAGGCTTGCCTGAGTTCATACAGCCCCCTTGCACAGAGCCTTCCTCCAACTCAGTTATTCTCACATTTCATTCTATGCTGGCCTCTCTGTAGAGAACATGTTTTCAAGTAATAATAATTATAGGTTTCATTTATTGACTACTTATACCAGACATTGTAACAGAGTAGAGGTTTTCAAAGTGTGGTCAGAGGGCTCCTGAGACCCTTTCAGAGGGACCACAAGCTCTCCCTTTCCCAGCTCCGTATCTGTGTGAGGCCACATCCTGCAACAGATTGAATGCAGAAGCAGCTATGGAATCCTGCTGCCTTCTGTTAAGCCAGGCATGCAAGATATTTGCTAAAACATGAAACAGTGTCAGTCATCTCACTATTTTTTTTTTTTTAATTTTGGAAAACATACTTATTTTTCATAAAACATTATTTTAACATGAAATTATTTTATTATTGTTATTTTTAAATGACCTAATAAATAAAATATATATTTTTAATTTCTTAAAAAAAAAAAAAAGCCACAGGACTGCTCATTCAGTCTTGGGAAGGTTTGCACAAGCAAAAATAACTTGAAATTTATATATAGATATCTCTATCCATCTTCAGCTGACTAAATGTTCTATGACAGCCCTTCTCCAAAGCAGGGGAAGATTTTCACCATAGCTATAAAAATGGTATATAATATAGTAGACAAAAACCACATAAACAAAGCTCTTTGGGGCTCCTTAATCATTTTAAGAATGTAAAGGGGTTCTGAGACCAAAAGAACTGTTGACAGAGTATATATCATTTAACTGTCACAACAACCCTGTAAGATAAGAATTACTGTGTTTTATAGATAAGGATAAGAAGGCCCAAAGAAATTAAGTGACTTGCCAGGGTCATAGAGCTAGTGTATGAGTATTATATTGCTGTATAACCAAGTCTCCCAAAACTCAAAGGCTTAAACCCACAAACATCATCTCACAGTTTTTGTGGGTCATGGATTTGGAAGTAGCTTAGCTGGGTGGTTCAGGCTCAGGGCCTTTCAAGTCAAGGTGTTGGCCAGTACTGCAGTTATCTGAAGGATCGACTGGGCCTGAAGGACTGGCCTCCAAGTTGGCTCCCTCACATGGCCGTTGGCAGGAGGGCTCAGTTCCTTGCTGCATGGACCTCCCCAATAGGCTGCTTGAGTTTCCTTACAACATGGCTGCCAGCTTCTCCCAGAGCAAGTGATCTAAGAGAGAGAAATACCAAGATGGGAGTCCCACTGTCTTTTTATTTTATTTTTCCCCCTTCCCTACTCCTCCTATCCTCCCAGTAACCTCTAATCTGCTTTCTTTCTCTGCAAATTTGCTATTTCTAGTCATTGCTTACAAATGATATACAATTTTTGTCCTTGTGTGCCTTGCTTATTTCACTGAGCATAATGTCTCCGAGGTTCTTCCATGTTAGAGCATAACTTCATTCTTTCTTGTGGCCAAACAATATTCCATTGTGTGTATGTTCTACATTTCAGTTTCTTTTATGACCTGGTTTTGGAAGTTATACACCATCACTATCACTTTATTCTATTTGCTAGAAGTGAGTCACTAAGTCCAGCCAACACTCAAGGGGAGGAGAGCTAGGCTCTACTTTTTGAAGGGAGTGTCAAAGTATTTGTGAATATTTTTTCAACCATCACAGCTAATAAGTGGCAAAGGCAGGCTTCAAACTCAGGCCTTCTACTGCACAACACAGTCTGCCCTGGGCATTCCTCTTGCCTTCTATTTGTAATTTCCTTGGGTTCAAAATTGAGAAGGCACTCAATGACTATAGACTGAGTGAGACATGGAAAAACAATCTGTCTAGAGCTCATTCCATTTGCGATTCCATTTTGAAAGAAGCTTTGTCCCCTGGGTGTGCTTCTCCTGGTGCTAAGGTGCTGCTTGGACTTCTGGGCTGCCATACTCACTTGCCTGGTTCATGCTCCTATGCTCTGGCCTTACCTGGAGAGCCCCTCTGCCCACAGCCTGCCAAACAAGTTCTAGCCTATATCAGACAAAATGTGCTCTCTGCCACTAGCCTCTGTGTGGCACTGATGAGGGCAGAGTTATGATTTAGGTTCCTATAAGGTTTATGAGAATTTCATGAAAAGGAAAACCATCTTTTTAGTTGCCTAGCTGACAAAACACAAGCTTTTGGCCACAACAGGGCCTGAGAGAAAGAATGTGGATGTAACAGGGCGAATCTGGAAAAACAACTACAAATGCGTGATTATCTGACAATTGAATGGGCCATATTCTCATAATTCATTCATTCAGCAGATAGTTATTGAGCACCTGTATATCCTAAGCACATCTGGAGACTTTCATATCAGAACTGTTCCTTACGAAACATCTCTCAGTTGTGAGAAGGGAATCCCAAATGTTGCCCCTGGGCTGGCAACTTCCCTTGCTAACACAGCCCAGAGAAGTAGGCACACTTGCATAACCTTGCCCTATTAGAGGTCTGCTCTCTACACCACGTTGTATGATTACCATCCAGAAACTCACACTTCCTTTGTGGAACTTGGCTCTTTCAGGTTCTGATGCAGAAGACAGCTTTAATTCTAATTCTAGCACTGGAATGCAGAGTAACAAATGTGAGGATTGCGGCACTAAGATTCATAGCTCCCGAAGAGTCAGCAGTAAAGATCTGCCTAAAGGTAACACAAAATTGGGGGCCTCAGAAAGAGAGCTTAAGTGGGGGCAGCTGTTCTTCCCAGGCAACGAGTTGTGTGTTTTTAATCTTTTCTTTTCAGAATTCCATTATAGATACAACACCCCAGGACAGAATTACTGGCCTTTGGATGAAAATAAAGACTCTTTGCCTTGTAAGTACATCTCCTGCATGACTACATCTATGTCAATAGCTTATTCTCCCCCATTACAGTGTCCACTGTTTCCAATTGGGGAGCCCCTGTCCCCCCAGTCTGCTCTCAGCACTCACCTGACACTTTCACATCCAGCCCTACACCTGGCTGGCAAGAGGTTAGGCTGGGGGTGTGAGATCTGAAATCCTGGCAGTAAAGGACTTTGAAAGTTAAGTGCCATACCAGTGCAGGTTGGTATCATAAATGTTTGCTGAATAAATCAATGAATGACTGAATAACCACTGCTATTCTGCATGGCTGAACTTTACATATATCCCCACTAAAAGTCAGTATGTATAGAAATAGACTATTTTTACACTCCTTAAACATCATATTATTACTTTCCAATTAACAATATGTTGTTATATTAAATACATATTGCTAACATGTCATATTGTTAATTTCTTGCTGTCTTTGGAAAAATTTAAAATTCTGCAAACATTTATTTACAAAGATGAATAAGACATGATTCCTTCCTTCCAAGGAGTTTAAAATCTACTGAGAAAATCTCATATCCAAATGAGGGTAGTTTAAGGCAAAATCTGATAAGTGCTAAAATCAAGGTCAAAGTATACTGTTTTAGTTTCAAAAAAATGGGTTGGCTTAAACAATGGGAATTTATTAGCCTACAGTTTTGAGGCTGAAAGAAAATCCAAATCAAGGTGTCATCAAGGTGATGCTTTCTTCCCAAAGACTGGCGCTCTGGGGCTGGCTGCCCGTGATGCTTGGCTCCTCTGTCACATGGCGGTGCACACGGCAGTGTCTCCAGGTCTCTCCCTTCTCTTCCAGTTCTGTTGACGTAGCTTCTTGCTTCCTGTAGCTTCCTCTCTGTCTGAATTTCAATCTCTTATAAAGGACCCCAGTAATAGGATTAAGACCATCCTGATTGAAGTGACTCACACCT
Source organism: Choloepus didactylus (assembly GCF_015220235.1). NCBI lineage: Eukaryota > Metazoa > Chordata > Mammalia > Pilosa > Megalonychidae > Choloepus > Choloepus didactylus. Next base: position 132,192,815 of record NC_051308.1, read on the forward strand.
TAAGTAACCACATCAACTTAACTTAAGTAACCTACTTACAATGGGTTCCCACCCAAAAGAATGGATTAAATTTAAGAACCTGTTTTTCTGGGGTATATACAACTTCAAACCACCACATGTGCTAAGGGAACACAAAGAGGGGAAGGAAATTCTTGTTTACCCCCTGAAAGTCGGCCATACCTGGTTCTCTGACAGAAGCACATCCTTTCCTTGTGGGAGGGTTCTCTTCATACCTTTGGAGCCCTTCTTCTCCCTCTTACAGTAGGGGAACCAGGGAGGATGTTTCTTACCTTTCATAATTGCCCATGCCCAAGAGTGAAGAAGGTCATTGACCTGACGGACCTCAGCTGAGCCTCTCCCACCACACCCAGCTGCCAAACCCTCCAGCTGGACATCTTTATTCTCTCAAGGTGACAGTCACTAAGACTGTACAGAAGCCACAGGGCAGATTACTTTCTGTCAGGTCACTGGGTCTCTAGCCTCTGGGACCAGTTGTTCCAGTGTACAGATAAGAAAGTGACTGAGTCAGCTTAAATGCGATCATTACTCCACTAGCAAAAGTATAGAGGCCAAGTGGGTGGAAGTCACAGGGTGGCAGCTTTTGTTCGATGTTAAAAAAAAAAAAAAAAAAATCTTCCAGCAATTGGAGCTGACAGAAAATAGAGTGGGCCATTGCAGAGCATGAGTCCCCATCTGTAGACTGGGCAACACTTTACCTGTTGTAAAGACTGAACTAGAACTGGACGAGACTATCCCTAAGGTCCATTCCAACTCTGAGATTCTATGTTTCAAAATTAAATCCAAAATTATTTTTGGAGAATACCGAAGGAATACAACTGAGTTCGTTAATGTCTCTGCTCATCATTGCTCAAGTCTGGGCAGTCGGCATGACTGAATTTGGACATTCTGGCTCCTGCCCTGTCCTTCCATGTTGGAGGGACAATCTCTCTTTTTATCCTGTTAAATGGGACCCTCTTGAGGGGGTGTGGTCCAAACTAGAGACCAGTGAGTAAAATAGGAGGTCTGGAAGGAGAAAGAGGGGAAGATAGGAAAGAAAGAAGGAGGAAGAGAAGGGAGAGGAGGGGAGTCTCAATGACAGGGAGGACAGATTTTGTTGGATGCTGATTTTTTTCTCTTCCTTTCCCTGACTTTCTTCTTGTGTTCCATGGTGACTTTCCTGTATTTATCTTCTTTGTTCAGTCTCTATTTTCTGAAATTGTCTTAGTAACATAATTGTTACTGACTCCTAGAATCATTGTTCCTACAATTGGAGTGGACTTCAGGAATTCATTTGGTCTAACCTCTTGGTTGTTAATTGCTTCCATTTTTCAGTAGTAGTTGAGCCCAGAGTAGTTAGACAACATGCCCAGGCCACACAGCTAGGACCCAGGGATCCTAGACTCCAGGTTTCTTGTCTGCTAAAAAAACTCTTTCACAAGGTTGAATTTCTTTTACTGAATTTTCTTTTCATACCCGATATAAAGTTTTTTATTTTACTATGTAGTCTAACTTTCTTATTAAAATTTTATAAAATATTTCATTCATAAAGAAAATTTCAGAAAATGGTACCCACATACCCACCATTTGGGGATCATTTTTTTAAATGCAATTTTATTGAGATATAGTCACATAACATACAATCATTCAAAGTGTACAATCATTCAAAGTGTGCAATTAGTTGTTCACAGTATCATCATATAGTTGTGCATTCATCACCACAATCTTTGAAAATTTTCATTACTCCAAAAAATAAAATCAAAATAAAAATAAAAAAGAACATCTAAAACATCCCATTCCCCACCTCCCCCCATTGTTCATTTACTTTTTGTAAATACAGTTTTTGAGATATATTCACATACCCTATAGTCATCTACAGTGTACGATTATTCATAGCACCATCATACAGTTGTGCCTTCATCACCATAATCAAGTTTTGAACCTTTTCCTTATTCCAAAATAAAAATAAAAGCAAAAAAGAACACCTAAATCTTTCCATCCCCTCCTATTCTTCATCTAATTTTTGTCCCCATTTTTCCACTCATCTGTCTATACACTGGATAAAGGGAGTGCCAGCCACAAGGTTTTCACAATCACACAGTCACACTGTGCAAGCTACATAGTTATGCAGTTGTCTTCAAGAATCAAGGTCACTGGGTTGCAGTTCAACAGCTTCAGGTATTTCCCTCTGGCCATTCCAACACACTAAAAACTAAAAGGTGGTATCTATGTAGTGCATAAGAATACCTTCCAGAGTGACCTCTTGGCTCCATTTGAAATCTCTCAGCCACTGGAACCTTATTTTATTCCATCTCTCTTCCCCACTTTGGTCAAGAAGATCCTCTCAATCCCACAGTGGTGGGTCCAGGCTCATTCCCAGGAGTTGTTTCCATGTTGCCAGGGGGATTTACAGCCCTGGGTGTCATGTCCCACATAGGGGGTAAGGTAGTGAGTTCACCGGCCGAGTGGGCTTAGAGAGGGGGGGCCACATCTGAGCAACAAAGAGGCTCTCTGGGGGGGACTCCTAGGCACAATTATAAGTAGGCTTAACCTCTCCCTTCCAGCAACTAGCCTCACAGAAGAAAGCTCCCGGATTGAGGGCTCGGCCCACTAAATTGTCAGTCCTCAATGTTTGCAGGAAAATCAGCAATAACCCAGGTGAGGGAGTCCAACATTTCCACATTTCTCCCCAGTTCCTCAGGCGGTCCTGCAAATACGCTTTTACTATATGCCATTTTGGGATCATTTTTGATGCTCTGAATGTAATCATAGCTAACATATTTCAGCTTGTTCAAAACCAAAAAGGATCTGTTGCCAGAGAACAAATATGAAAACCTCTCAAGATGAATATGAGCCTACACTAGAAAAGTAAGTAGTATTTTATTATCAGTAACAATAACAAAAACAGCCACTGTTGGTTGGGTGAATATGATGTGCTTATGCACATTTGCATGAGCAAGATTACTTAAATAAAAAAGAGAAGAGCCAGGATTCAAACCTACATCTATCTAATACTTCTTTCATTCATTTACTCACTCAACAAATATTTGCATATCAAAAGCAAGGTTCTGTGCTAGCTGCTGGGGACACAGTGACAAAGTCAACCACTGTTCCTGATCTCATGAAGTATTTTTATTTTTTAAGATACATATGTTTATTTTTTAGATTAAATTCAGTTTTATTGAAATGTATTCACATACCATACAATCATCCATGATATACAATCAACTGTTCACAGTATGATCATATAGTTATGCATTCATCACCACAATCTATTTCTGAACATTTTCCTTACATCAGAAAGAATCAGAATAAGAATAAGAAATAAAAGTAAAAAAGAACACCCAAATAATACTCCCCACATCTATCTATCTGGAATCTCTCAGCCACTGAAACTTTATTTTGTTTCATTTTGCTTCCCCCTTTTGATTAAGATGTTCTCAATCCCATGATGCCAGGTCGAAGCTCATCCCAGGGTGTCATATCCTGCGTTGCCAGGAAGATTTACACCCCTGGGAGTCAGGTCCCATGCAGGGGGAAGGCAAGTGAATTCACCTGCCAAGTTGGCTTGGCTAGAGAGAGCGGGCCACATCTGAGCAATAAAGAGGCACTCTGGGGGTGACTCTTAGACACAACCACAACTAGGTTTAGCCTCTCCCTTGCAGCAACAAGCTTCATAAGTGCAAGCTCCAAGATCAAGGACTTGGCACACCAAATTGTCAGTCTTCAGTGTTTGTGAGAATATCAGTAATAACCCAGGTGGGGACGTCCAACATTTCTTTATTTTCCCCCAGCTCCTCAGGGGGTCCCTGCATATATATTTTTATTCTCTGCCCAAATTACTCTGGGATGTATCGCTATTTCAAACTAACCTATATAAACCTACCAGATCTCACTTCCTATTCAAAGCTCCATAACTTGCTGGGATTTTGATGGGGGTTGGGTTGCATCTATTGATTGAGTTGGGAAGAATTGACATCTTGATAATATTGAGTCTTCCTATCGATCAACATGGAATATCTCTCCATTTATTTGGATCTCCTGGATTTCTTTCATCAGAGTTTTGTAGTTTTCCTCACAGGGTCTTGCATATATTTTGTTAGATTTATACCTAAGTATTATTATTATTTTTGGTGCTAATGTAAATAGTGTTTTTTTTTAATTTTTATTTTGAGATAAATTCAAACTTACAGTAACAGTTGCAAAAATAATACAAACCCCATACACAGAACTCCAGCATACCCTAACCCCTTCCACCAATACCCAATCTACCAACTTTAATATTTTGTCACTTTACCATTTCTTTCTTTCCCTCCCTCCCTGTCTATCATCCATCATCTATTGCTCTGTCTTCTGAACGTATGAAAGCAAGTTGCACACATCCTTGAACAAATAATATAATTCACATATATATTTCCTATGAACAAGAATATTCATTTATTTAATCACATTAAGTGTAGTTAAGAAGTTCAAGAAATTTAACATTGATATAACGCTTATATTCTATATTTCATTTTTTTTCTTATGTCCCAATTGTGTTCTTTTGAGCCTTTTGTCCTCTATTCTTAGATCTCATCCAGGATCATCTATGGCATTTAATTGTCATTATCTATTTAGACCGTCTTGTTTTTCAATTGTGGAAACATATATACAGCATAAATCTTCCCATTCCAACCCCTCCCAAACATTCCATTTAGTGGAATTAATCACATTCACAATGTTGCAATGCCATCACTTCCCACCATCCATTACTAGAAATTTCCCTTTACCCCAAACAGAAACCCTACACTCATTTCTTAACTCCCCATTGCCGCTTCCCTCACTTCTCATAACCCATACTCTACTTTTCATCTCTATGGTCATATTCTCTGCTACTTTCTTTTTTTTTTTTTTCATTTTTATTGAGATTGTTCAGATACCATACAATTATCCAAAGATCCAAAGTGTACAATCACTTGCCCCTGGGTACCCTCATACAGCTGTGCATCCATCACCACACTTAATTTTTGTTCAATTTTTAGAAACTTTTCATTACTCCAGACAAGAAATAAAGTGAAAGATGAAAAAAGAAAAAAAGAAAAGGAAACTCTAAACATCCCCCATCCCTAACCAACCCCCCTCAATTGTTGACTCCTAGTATTGATATCGTACGTTTGTTACTGTTTATGGAAAAATGTTGAAATACTACTAACTGTAGTATATAGTTTGTAATAGGTATATAGTTCTTCCCTATATGCCCCTCTATTATTAACTTCTAATTGTATCGTCATACATTTGTTCTGGTTCATGGAAGTGATTTCTAGTATTTGTACAGTTGATCATGGACATTGCCCACCATAGGATTCAGTTTTATACATTCCCATCTTTTGACCTCCAACTTTCCTTCTGGTGACATATATGACTCTGAGCTTCCCCTTTCCACCTCATTCACACACCATTCAGTGCTGTTAGTTATTCTCACATCTTGCTGCTAACACCCCTGTTCATTTCCAAACATTTAAATTCATCCTAATTGAACATTCTGCTCATACTAAGCAAGAGCATCTACATTTCTTCCACAAGGCAAGAGGGAGAGTCAAAGAAGGTAGAAAGGCAAAAGAAAGAGGAAACAAAAAAATGACAGCTAGGAAGCAGCAAAAAGAAAAATAACCTTAAATCAAAGTAGAATAAAGAATCAGACAATACCACCAATGTCAAGTGTCTAACATGCCTCCCCTATCCCCCCCTCTTATCTGCATTCACCTTGGTATATCACCTTTGTTACATTAAAGGAAGCATAATACAATGATTCTATTAGTTACAGTCTCTAGTTTATGCTGATTGCATCCCTCCCCCAATGCCTCCCCATTTTTAACACCTTGCAAGGTTGACATTTGCTTGTTCTCCCTCATAAAAGAACATATTTGTACATTTTATCACAATTGTTGAATACTCTAGATTTCACCAAGTTACACAGTCCCAGTCGTTATCTTTCCTCCTTTCTTGTGGTGTCTCACATGCTCCCCACCTTCCTCTCTCAACCGTATTCATAGTTACCTTTGTTCAGTGTACTTACATTGTTGTGCTACCATCTCCCAAAATTGTGTTCCAAATCACACTCCTGTCTTCTATCACCCTGTAGTGCTCCCTTTAGTATTTCCTGTAGGGCAGGTGTCTTGTTCACAAAGTCTCTCATTGTCTGTTTGTCAAAAAGTATTTTGAGCTCTCCCTCATATTTGAAGGACAGCTTTGCTGGATACAGGATTCTTGGTTGGTGGTTTTTCTCTTTCAGTATCTTAAATATATCACACCACTTCCTTCTTGCCTCCATGGTTTCTGCTGAGAGATCCGCACATAGTCTTATGAAGCTTCCTTTGTATGTAATGGATTGCTTTTCTCTTGCTGCTTTCAGGATTCTCTCTTTGTCTTTGACATTTGATAATCCGATTATTAAGTGTCTTGGCGTAGGCCTCTTCATATCTCTTCTGTTTGGAGTACGCTGCGCTTCTTGGATCTGTAATTTTATGTCTTTCACAAGAGATGGGAAATTTTCATTAATTATTTCCTCTATTATTGCTTCTGTCCCCTTTCCCTTCTCTTCTCCTTCTGGGACACCAATGATATGTACATTATTGTACTTTGTTTCATCCTTGAGTTCCCGGAGACGTTGCTCATATTTTTTCATTCTTTTCTCCATATGCTCCTTTGCGTGTAGGCTTTCAGGTGTTTTGTTCTCCAGTTCCTGAGTGTTTTCTTCTGCCTCTTGAGATCTGCTGTTGTATGTTTCCACTGTGTCTTTTGTCTCTTGTGTTGTGCCTTTCATTTCCATAGATTCTACTAGTAGGTTTTTTGAACTTTTGATTTCTGCCGTATACATGTCCAGTGCTTCCTTTACAGCCTCTATCTCTTTTGCAATACCTTCTCTAAACTTTTTGAATTGATTTAGCATTAGTTGTTTAAATTCCTGTATCTCAGTTGAAGTGTACGTTTGTTCCTTTGACTGGGCCATAACTTTGTTTTTCTTAGTGTAGGTTGTAATTTTCTGTTGTCTAGGCATGGTTTCCTTGGTTATCCAAATCAGGTTTTCCCAGACCAAAACAGGCTCAGGTCCCAGAGGGAAGAAATATTCAGTATGTGGTTTCCCTGCGGGTGTGTCTTAGAAAATTGCTCTACCCTTTGATGCCTCGGGTCACTGTGCTTTTCTGCCCAGCAGGTGATGCCTGTTAGCCTATAATTCTTGACTGGTGTGAGGAGGTATGGCCATGTTCCCCCAGGCTCTGGGGTCTGGTTCTGAATGGTAAGGGCCCCACCCCTTTCCTCCTAGAGAAGACAGACCCCTCAGGTGGAGGTCATTAGCATTTCAATGGTCTCGCTCTCTGCTTGTGGTGTCTCCACCCTTCCCAGAGTCACAGCCCTGGAAACTGAAAATGACTGGGGCTTTCTCCACTGAGCCAAAAAAGAAACAGATAGTCCCCTCCAGACCCAGTCCAAGGCAACCCTCCAGCTCTCCCAGGTCAGTCGTCACCCAAAGCCTCTGTCTGTTTTTTGGGGCTGCGTACCTGTAGTGAGCAGTTCACACTTGCTACTTAAAACCCCAGTTGGAGCTCAGCTGAGCTGTATTCGCTTGCTGGGAGAGAACTTCTCTGTGGCACCATGTGGCTCTGCAGCTCGGGCTATGGGGGAGGGGGTCTCCCAACCTGGTTCCGCAGGTTTTACTTACAGATTTTATGCTGTGTTCTCGGGCATTCCTCCCAATTCAGGTTGGTGTATGATGAATGGATGGTCTCGTTTGTCCCCCCGCAGTTATTCTGGATTATTTACTAGTTGTTTCTGGTTTTTTGTAGTTGTTCCAGGGGGACTACTTAGCTTCCACTCCTGTCTATGCTGCCATCTTGCCCGAGTCTGTGTGATACTTTCTTTATGTTTACCATGGGGCTTAAATTTAATATCTTAAGTCTATAATAAACTTGTTTTCTTTGATACCAACTTAACTTCAATAGGACACATAAACTATGTTCCTATACTTCTCCATTCTCCAACCCTTATGTAGTTCTTGTCAAAAATTACATATTTTACATTGAGTCCAAAACCACGGATTTATCATTACACTTTATGTATTTTAGATCCTGTAGGAAGTAAATAGTGGAGTTACAAATCAAAAATATAGTAGTATTGGTATTTATGTTTACCATGTGATCTTTACTAGAAATCTTTATTTCTTCATGTGGTTTCAGTCAATTGTTTAGTGTCTCTTCCTTTCAGCCTGCACAATTCCCTTTAGCATTTCTTATAGGATTGATCTACTGGTAAGGAAGTCCCTCAGCTTTTGATTATCTGGGAATGTTTTCCTCTCCCCCTCATTTTTAATCTCAAGGTGTTTGTGAATTTTCTAAGTCTCTGATGGTTATTGACTTCTATTTGTATTCCATTGTGGTCAGAGAATGTGCTTTGAATAATTTCAATTTTTTAAAATTTATTGAGGCTTGTTTTATGTCCCAGCCTATGGTCTATTTTGGAGAAAGTTCCATGATCACTAGAGAAGAATGTCTATCCTGGTGATTTGGGATGTAATGTTCTATATATGTCTGTTGAATTTCTCTATATCTGTCTCTCCTTTCTTTGTTTCTCTATCAGTAGGGCTCCCTTTAGTATCTGAAGTAGGGCAGGTCTTTTATTAGCAAATCTCTCAGCATTTTTTTGTGAAAAATTTATACTCTCCCTCAAATTTGAAGGACAATTTTGCTGGACAAAGTATTCTTGGTTGGAAATTTTTCTCTCTCAGAATTTTAAATATGCCATGCCACTGCCTTCTTGCCTCCATGGTGGCCGCTGAGTAGTGACTACTTAGTCTTATGTTGTTTCCTTTGTATGTGGTGAATTGCTTTTCTCTTGAGCTTTCAGAACTTGCTCCTTCTCTTCAGTATTTGACAGTCTGATCAGAATATGTCTTGGAGTGGGTTTATTTGGATTTATTCCATTTGGAGTTTGCTGGGCATTTATGCTTTGTGTATCTATATTGTGTAGAAGGTTTGGGAAGTTTTCCCCAACAATTTCCTTGAATACTCTTTCTAGACCTTTACTCTTCTCTTCCCCTTCTGGGACACCAATGAGTCTTATATTTGGACGTTTTATTTATCTATCGTATCCCTGAGATCCATTTTGATTTTTTTGATTTTTTTCCCCATTCTTTATTTTGTTCTTTCATTTTCCATTCTGTGGTTCTTGAGGTCACTGAGTTGTTCAGCTTCCTCTAGTCTTGTACTATGAGTATCCAGAATCTTTTTTTTTTTAATTCAGTTTTACTGAAATATATTCACAACCATACAATCATCCATGGTATACAATCAACTGTTCACAGTACGATCATATAGTTGTGCATTCATCACCACAGTCTATTTTTGAACATTTGCCTTACATCAGAAAGAACCAGAATAAGAATAAAAAATAAAAGTAAAAAAAGAACACCCAAACCATCCCCCCCATCCCACCCTATTTGTCATTTAGTTTTTGTCCCCACTTTTCTACCCATCCATCCACATACTAGACAAAGGGAGTGTGATCCACAAGGCCTTCACAATCACACTGTCACCCCCTGTAATCTACATTATTATACAGTCATCTTTAGGAGTCCAGACTACTGGGTTGAAGTTTGGTAGTTTCAGATATTTACTTCTAGCTATTCCAATACATTAAAACCTAAGAGGTGTTATCTATATAGTGCATAAGAATGTCCTCCAGAGTGACCTCTCAACTCCACTTGAAATCTCCCAGCCACTGAAAGTATTTTGTCTTATTTTGCATCCCCCTTTTGGTCAAGAAGAAATTCTCAATCCCACAATGCCAGATCCAGATTCATCCCCGGGAGTCATATCCTGCATTGCCAGGGAAATTTACACTCCTGGGAGTCAGGTCCCATGTAGTGGGGAGGGCAGTGAGTTCACCTGCCAAGGTGGCTCAGTTAGAGAGAGAGAGGGCCACATCTGAGCAACAAAGAAGTACTCAGGGGGAGACTGTTAGGCACAATTATATGCAAGCTTAGCCTCTTCTTTGAAGTAATGAGCCCCACAAGGGCAAGTCCCACGATACAGGGCTCGGCACATCAAACTGCCAGTACCAATGTTTGTGACATCAACACCAGTCCAGGTGAGGAAGTCCAACACTTCTGCACCTTCCCCCAGCTCCTCGGGGCGGGGGGGGGGGGGGGCTGTAAATATATTTTTTATTCTCTGCCCAAATTACTTTGGGATGTGTCACTATTTCACTCTAACCTATACCAACCCACCGTATCTCACTTCCTATTCAAAGCTCCATGCAATTGTGGTGTTTGAATAAACCGACTGTAGAGTTATACTGTTTAGAAAATATAGATCCTGCACCAAATAGACATCTCTTCCCTTGGTCTCACATGGAAGTTGAAGTTTTAAAACACAGTGAGTTTCGACCTTTACCCTTTGGCGCAGTTTGCCCTAGTCTTAACCAGATCTGCTTCATTCATATCACCAATTGAAGTCTGGACTCTTTTTCAGCTTTTTTTTAACAGTTGCTGTATGCACTAATACTGACATTCATATCTGCCGAGGTCTAGCTCCGAGTTTCAGGTGACTCAGAGATATGCATTGTTCCAGAGACCAATCAGGTCATACACTAAGGGATCAGCATCTCAAAATTTAGAGATAGGCACTGCAATTCAGGAATAGAGTTGACTGCTGTAAGAGCTTACAATCTAGGGACGATTACAATAATCAAGTCCACGTTAGGCTATGTTCTAAGATTCAGTTCTGAGTTGACACATTGTAGTTAGTCCATATTGATGAGGCATTATAGTGTTTGCCTTAATTTCTGGCATACGTCACTCAAATACTGTGTACAGGATCCATTCACCTCATGGTGTGTCTCATAGCTTCACTCCTTCTCGTAGTTGCTCAATATTCCATTGTATGCATATGCCACAGTTCACCATTGTGTTCCTCAGCTATGTACCCTTAGGTCACCTCCACCCATTGCAAATCATGATTACTGCCTCCATGAACACCAGTTTGCAAATGTCCATTCATGTCTCTGCTCTCAGATCTTCAAATGACATACCCCATAATGAGGTTGCAGGACCTTATGGTCCCCACATACTTAACTTTTTGTGGAACCACCACACTGACCTTCAGAAAGGCTACACCATTCTACCTGCTCATCAATAGTAGATAGGTACATCCCTCTCACCATGTTTTCTCCAACACTTTTACTCCTATATATATTTTTTCCTACAATTTTATAGAGTTATATTCACATACCATACATTCATCCACAGTGCACAATCAGTTGTTCATGGTATCATCATAAAGTTGTACATTTATCATCACAATCAGCACTTGAACAGATTGATTACTACAAGAAATTTTTTTAGCAGTAATAAAAAAGATGATAAAAAGAAAAATAACATGTCATACAATACAATATAATAGTAAGGACAGAAAATAACACCACTACCGAAAATCCCATATTCCTCCCCTGTATCCCCCTCTCATATACACTTAGCATTGGCATATTGCCTTTGTTGCAGTTAATGGAGGTATATTACAATGTTACCATTGACCATAGACTCCAGTTTGCTTTATGTTTTTTCTCAAATACTATTCCTTTTTCAACACTCTACATGGCTGACATTCATTTGTTCTCCTACATGCAAAAACATTTTTATATTTGTATATTTATTAACAGTCATTGGCCACTCCAGTTTTTGTCAAGTTATACAGTCCCAGTCTTCATCATCTATCTTTACCTCTGGTGTCATACATTCTCCTATCCCACCTCTTTCAGTTTTACTCACAGACATTTTGGTTCAGTGTAATTACAATACTGTGCTACCATCACACAGTATTATAATATCTGTTTCTATCCAGAATCTTTTTAATTTGGTCGTTTCTTTTATTTCCATAAGATCATCTATTTTTTTATTTACTCTTGCAATTTCTTCTTTATGCTCTTCTAGGGTCTTCTTCATGTCCTTTACATCCTGTGCATGCTCTTCTTCCTGTCCTGTATATCTTGTGCCATGCTCTCATTCTTTTGATTGTAGTCCTTTTATTAATTGCGCCAAGTACTGTGTCTCCTCTGATCTTCTGATTTGGGTGTTTGGGTTTGGGTTATCCGTATCATCTGATTTTTTCATATGCTTTAAAATTTTCTGTTGTTTTTGGGCTCTTGCCATTTGCTTTACTTGATAGTTTTCTTTTAGGATATGAAGGATTATTCAGACATCAATCTCTAATTTGTCAGATTTACAGCTTGGTGGTGTACACTTTCTCTAACTAACCAGCAGATGGCGTCCATGAGTTGCCTACTTCCCTCAAGTCAGTCCTCCCCAACTTTGTCTTTGTGGTGTGTGTGGGTCTGGTTCTTGTGGGGTCCAATTGGTGCACCAAGTTTGGGTGTGTTGTTGGTGCTGTCTGTCCTGAATGTGGGGCGTGGGTCTGAGCAGTTAGGGAGGCAGGGCAGCTTTAATAATCAAACCTCCCAGGTGTTCCTGGAGATTTAAGGCTGTTGCAAGAGTCTAAACCTTCATTTCAGTCTTGCCTCAGATTGTCTCTGCTGCTGACCCACAAGTCCTTGGTATTGGCATAGGGTCCCTGGGAGTTAGGGATGGGTTCCTCTTCCCAGCCATGTCCTTCTAGGGCCTTTGCTGAGGGAAGGCTGTACTGTGTCACAAGTGCGTGCCATCCCTCAAGGGAAGCCCTGGGCCGCTGGGCTGTGCAGGGGTTCCCAGTCTGCTGTAAAGATGGTTGAATGGGCCGTGTTAATTTCCCCCTTTTCACACAGCTCTGCCTTTCCAGCTCCAGAACAATTAGCTGTGGGTGCGCAAAAGGCTATTGGCCACACCTGATATTGCGGCATGTGCACGGTGTTTCCGGAAACACTTCCCATCACACTGGGTCCCTTGGTGCAGCTCTGGGCTGTGGCTCCGGCCCCAGGCAGCAGTGTTCCCAGCCTGCTGGGAAGATGGCTGCAAGGGGCATGGTTTTTTTCCCCTTTTGGCTCCCCTCTGCCCTCCTCGCTCTGAGACAACTATCAGTGGGTGCATGGAAGGCTATCTTCCACGCCAGATATTGAGACGTTCACACAGCCCTTTCCTGCTGCATTTCACTGTGTGGTTCTCGCTGCTGTATCTGCAGCCACTTTTGGGTTTTTTTTTTCAAAAAGAACTAGTCCGCATCCAAACGCCAACCCCCAGTTTCCCCACACTGCAGCATGGCTGCCAGACATTCAGCAGGCTCACTCACTCATTTCAGAACGCAGACTCCCAGTTTCAGCAAGTACATGGTCCCTGTGGATTTAGCAGACCTTGTTTAGCTGGTGCATCACTGGAACTGGTGTTCTGGGTCACTTTCTGGCCTGTGTCTAGTATTTTTCACAAAGGTGTTTTTTTGCCCTGCCTCTCCTAACTGCCATCTTAGGTTCTCCAATGTTGTGTTTTTAATTCCAAATTCCACTTGTTTATTGCTGGTATATAGTACAGCAATTCACTCTAGACATTAACTTTGTATCCTGCAACCTTGCTGTAACTGCTATTAGTTCTGGGGATTTTCTTTGTTGATCCTTAGGGATTTCCCACATAGACAATTGCATCATCTGCAAACAAATACAGTTTATTTCTGCTTTCCCAGTCTGTATATGTTCTAGTTTGCCATGCTGCCAGAATGCAAAAACACCAGTGATGGATTGGCTTTTATAAAAGGGGGTTTATCTGGTTACACAGTTACAGTCTTAAGGCCATAAAGTATCCAAGGTCAGCAACCAGGTACCTTCACTGGAGGATGGCCAATGGTGTCCAGAAAACCTCTGTTAGCTGGGAAGGCACGTGGCTGGCGTCTGCTCCCAAGTTCTGGTTTCAAAATGGCTTTCTCCCAAGACATTCCTCTCTAGGCTGCATTCCTCAAAAATGTCCCTCTTAGTTGCACTTGGGGTATTTGTCCTCTCTCAGCTTCTCTGGAGCAAGAATCTGCTTTCAACGGCCATCTTCAAACTGTCTCTCATCTGCAGCTCCTGTGCTTTCTTCAAAGTGTCCCTCTTGGCTGTAGCTCCTCTTCAAAGCATCACTCTCAGCTTCACTGAGTTCCCTCTGCCCATCAGCTCATTTATATGGCTCCACTGATCAAGGCCCACCCTGAATGGGTGGGGCCATGCCTCCATGGAAATATCTCATCAGAGTTATCACCTACAGTTGGGTGGGGCGCATTTCCATGCAAATCTAATCAGCACCAAAATGTCTGCCCCACAAGACTGTATCAAAGATAATGGCGTTTGGGGGACATAATACATTCAAACTGGCATAGTGTATCTTTCATTTCCTTTTCTTGTCTTATTGCATTAGCCAGGACTTCCTGTATGATGTTGAATAAGAGTGATGAGAGGGGACAATCTTGTCTTGTTCCCTATCTTAGGGGGAAAGCATCTAGTCTCTTGTCATTAAGTATGATGTTGGCTGTAGGTTTTTTGTAGATGTTCCTTTCCAAGTGAGGAAGCACCCCTCTATTCCTAGTTTGTTGAGAGTTTATATAATGAATGGGTGTTGGATTTTATCAAATGCTTTTTATGCAGAAAAATAGCAAATATCAATTATATTTGTTGATATGATCATATGACTTTTCTTCTTTAGCCTGTTATGATGAATTACATTAACTCATTTTCAAATGTTGACCTGCCTTGCATACTTGAATAAATTCTACTTGGTGGTGGTGTATAATTCTTTTCATACATTGTTGGATATGATTTGCCATTATTTTGTTGAGGATTTTTTCATTTATATTCATGGGAGATATTGATCTGTAATTTTCTTTGTAATGACTTTGTCTGGCTTTGGTATTAGGATCATGCTGGCCTCATAGAATGAGTTAGGAAGTGTTCCTGCTTCTTTTTTCTGGAAGAGATTGTACAGAATTGGTATAATTTCCTCTTTAAATGTTTGGTAGTGTTCACCAGTGAAACCATCTGAGCCTGGCACTTCTGTTGTGGAAGTTTATTAATTTTTTTAAAATTCAATTTTATTGAGATATATTCACATACCATACAGTCATCCACAGTGTACAATCAATTGTTCATAGTACCATCATATAGTTGTGCATTCATCATCACAGTCAATTTTAGAACATTTTCATTAATCCAAAAAAATAAGAATAAGAATAAAAGTAAAAAAGAACACCCCCAAAATCCCCCTCCCCTTCCCGCATATTATTCATTTCATTTTCATCACCATTTTTCTACTTATCTGTCTGTTCACTGGATAAAGGGAGTGTGAGCCACAAGGTTTTTACAATCACATGACCACACTGTGTAAGCTATATAGTTATACAATTGTCTTCAAAAATCGAGGCTACTGGGTTGCAATTCAACAGTTTTAGGTATTTCCCTCTAGCTATTCCAAATACACTAAAAACTAAAAAGGGATATCTGTATAACACATAAGAATAACGTCCAGAATTACCTCTGTACTCCATTTGAAATCTCTCAGCCACTGAAACTTTGTTTCATTTCTCTGCCCCCTTTTTGTCAAGAAGTCTTTCTTAATCTCATGATGCTGGGTCCAGGCTCATCCCCAGGAGTCATGTCTCACGTTGCCAGGGAGATTTACACCCCTGGGATTCATGTCGCATGTAGGGGGAAGGGCAGTGAGTTTACCTGCCAAGTTGCCTTAGAGAGAGAGGCCACATCTGAGCAACAAAAGAGGTTCTCTGGGGAGTTTAACTTTTAAATTTAATTTCTTTAATAGAAATAGGCCTATTCAGATTATCTCCTTGTGTTAGTTTTGGTGCTTTTCAAGTAATTTGTCCATTTCATCCACATTATCAAATTTGTGGGCATAGAGTTCTTCATAATATTCCTTTATCCCTTTATTGTCCCTGGGATCAGATGTGATGGCCCCCCCTTCATTTCTGATTTTAGTAATTTGTGTCTTTCCCCCCTTTTTCTTTTGCTAGAGGTTTATTGATTTTTTTCAAAGAACCAGCTTTTTTGTTGATTTTCTCTATTATTATTATTTTTTTATTGATTTCTGCTCTTTTATTCTTTTCTTCTGCTGCTTTGGATTTAATTTGCTCTTCTTTCTGTAGTTTGCTAAGGCAAAGGCTTAGATTATTGACTTTATCTTCTTTCCTAATATATGCATTCAATGCTCATTTCCCTCTAAAAACTCTTTTCTGCATTCCACACATTTTGATTAAGTTGTATTTTCATTTCGTGCAAAATATTTTTAAATTTCTTTGGAGACTTCTTCTTTGACTCATTGTTCTTTTGAAATGTGTGGTTTAATCTCCAAGTATTTTGGAATATTTCAGCTGTCTTTATTATTGATTTCTAGTTTAAATCCATTGTGAGCTGACAGCATACTTTTTTTTTTTTAATTCAGTTTTATTGAAATATATTCACAAACCATACAGTCATCCATGGTATACAATCAACTGTTCACAGTATGATCATATAGTTATGCGTTCATCACCACAATCTATTTCTGAACATTTTCCTTATATCAGAAAGAATCAGAATAAGAATAAAACATAAAAGTGAAAAGAGAATACCCAAACCATCCCCCCATCCCACCCTATTTGTCATTTAGTTTTTACTCCCATTTTTCTACTGATTTTTTTTCAATTTTTTAACTTTGTTTATCAAAAAATTAAAAACAAACAGGCAAACAACAACCAAAAAAACCCCACAACATTTCAAACAAAGCAATGGATTAAGGAAAACAAATAACCTAAAATAACTACTTTGCTTCCAATATGTTCCTACCATACCCCAAGAAAATTAATAAACCATGTCCAAACAGAGGAGTAAAAAAAACAAATAATCTAAAATAACTACATTGCTTCCAACATGTTCCTACCATACCCCAAGAAAATTAACAACCCCTAAGAAAACAAAGGAATAAGAGAAAAAAAAAACCTAAAATAACTCTATTGCTTCCAACATGATCTTACTATATCCAAGAAAGTTTACAAACCATAATCATTCCTGAGCATTCCCATAACATTGAGATTACCCTCCATAGTTTATCTGTTCTTATTAGATTATCATTCCCCCTCCACTAATTGGTATCTCTAGGTCCCCTACATTCTACAGTATAAAACATTGTACATTTTTCACAGAATTCACATTAGTGGTAACATACAATATCTCTCTTTTTTTTGTGCCTGGCTTATTTTGCTCAGCATTATGTCTTTTTTTTTTTTTTAATCTTCATTTTATTGAGATATATTCATATACCATGCAGTCATACGAAACAAATCGTACTTTCGATTGTTTACAGTACCATTACATAGTTGTACATTCATCACCCAAATCAATCCCTGACACCTTCATTAGCACACACACAAGAATAACAAGAATAATAATTAGAGTGAAAAAGAGCAATTGAAGTAAAAAAGAACACTGGGTACCTTTGTCTGTTTGTTTCCTTCCCCTATTTTTCTACTCATCCATCCATAAACTAGACAAAGTGGAGTATGGTCCTTATGGCTTTCCCAATCCCCTTGTCACCCCTCATAAGCTACATTTTTATACAACTGTCTTCGAGATTCATGGGTTCTGGGTTGTAGTTTGATAGTTTCAGGTATCCACCACCAGCTACCCCAATTCTTTAGAACCTAAAAAGGGTTGTCTAAAGTGTGCGTAAGAGTGCCCACCAGAGTGACCTCTTGGCTCCTTTTGGATTCTCTCTGCCACTGAAGCTTATTTCATTTCCTTTCACATCCCCCTTTTGGTCAAGAAGATGTTCTCCGTCCCACGATGCCAGGTCTACATTCCTCCCCGGGAGTCATATTCCACGTTGCCAGGGAGATTCACTCCCCTGGGTGTCTGATCCCACGTAGGGGGGAGGGCAGTGATTTCACCTTTCAAGTTGGCTTAGCTAGAGAGACAGGGCCACATCTGAGCAACAAAGAGGCATTCGGGAGGAGGCTCTTAGGCACAACCATAGGGAGGCCTAGCCTCTCCTTTGCAGCAACCGTCTTCCCAAGGGTAAAACCTGTGGTAGAGGGCTCAACCCATCAAACCACCAGTCCCCTATGTCTGTGGTCATGTTAGCAACCATGGAGGTGGGGTAGGCGAATACCCCTGCATTCTCCACAGGCTCCTCAAGGGGGCACTGCATCTTTTTTTTTTCCTTGTTTTTTTTTTTTTTTAACTTTCCCTTCTTTATTAAATCAACTGTATGAAAAAAAAGTTAAAAAGAAAACAAACATACAATAAAAGAACATTTCAAAGAGACCATAACAAGGGAGTAAGAAAAAGACAACTAACCTAAGATAACTGCTTAAATTCCAACATGTTCCTACTTTACCCCAAGGAAGTTACCTAATATAGCAACATTTCTGTGAACTTGCTCCTACTATATCCATCAGAAATTAACAGACCATAGTCATTCCTGGGCATCCCCAGAACGTTAAATAGCTTGTCTGTTCTTCTTGGATTATTGTTCCCCCTTCCTTAACTGCTCTCTATTGCTAGTTCCCCTACATTCTACATTATAAGCCATTTGTTTTACATTTTTCAAAGTTCACATTAGTGGTAGCATATAATATTTCTCTTTTTGTGCCTGGCTTATTTCGCTTAGCATTATGTCTTCAAGGTTCATCCATGTTGTCATATGTTTCACGAGATCGTTCCTTCTTACTGCCGCGTAGTATTCCATCGTGTGTATATACCACATTTTATTTATCCACTCATCTGTTGAAGGACATTTGGGTTGTTTCCATCTTTTGGCAATTGTGAATAATGCTGCTATGAACATTGGCGTGCAGATATCTGTTCGTGTCACTGCTTTCCGATCTTCCGGGTATATACCGAGAAGTGCAATCGCTGGATCGAATGGTAGCTCTATATCTAGTTTTCTAAGGAACTGCCATACTGACTTCCAGAGTGGCTGAACCATTATACAGTCCCACCAACAGTGAATAAGAGTTCCAATTTCTCCACATCCCCTCCAGCATTTGTAGTTTCCTGTTTGTTTAATGGCAGCCATTCTAATCGGTGTTAGATGGTATCTCATTGTGGTCTTAATTTGCATCTCTCTAATAGCTAGTGAAGCTGAACATTTTTTCATGTGTTTCTTGGCCATTTGTATTTCCTCTTCAGAGAACTGTCTTTTCATATCTTTTGCCCATTTTATAATTGGGCCGACTGTACTATTGTCATTGAGTTGTAGGATTTCTTTATATATGCAGGATATCAGTCTTTTGTCAGATACATGGTTTCCAAAAATTTTTTCCCATTGAGTTGGCTGCCTCTTTTCCTTTTTGAGAAATTCCTTTGAGGTGCAGAAACTTCTAAGCTTGAGGAGTTCCCATTTATCTATTTTCTCTTTTGTTGCTTGTGCTTTGGGTGTAAAGTCTAGGAAGTGGCCGCCTAATACAAGGTCTTGAAGATGTTTTCCTACATTATCTTCTAGGAGTTTAATGGTACTTTCTTTTATATTGAGATCTTTGGTCCATTTTGAGTTAATTTTTGTGTAGGGGGTGAGGTAGGGGTCCTCTTTCATTCTTTTGGATATGGATATCCAACTCTCCCAGCCCCATTTGTTGAAAAGACCATTATGACTCAGTTCAGTGACTTTGGGGGCCTTATCAAAGATCAGTCGGCCATAGATCTGAGGGTCTATCTCCGAATTCTCAATTCGATTCCATTGATCTATATGTCTATCTTTGTGCCAGTACCATGCTGTTTTGGCAACTGTGGCTTTATAATAAGCTTCAAAGTCAGGGAGTGTAAGTCCTCCCACTTCGTTTTTCTTTTTTAGAGTGTCTTAGCAATTCGAGGCATCTTCCCTTTCCAAATAAATTTGATAACTTGCTTTTCCAAGTCTGCAAAGTAGGTTGTTGGAATTTTGATTGGGATTGCATTGAATCTGTAGATGAGTTTGGGTGGAATTGACATCTTAATGACATTTAGTCTTCCTATCCATGAACATGGAATATTTTTCCATCTTTTAAGGTCCCCTTCTATTTCTTTTAGTAGAGTTATGTAGTTTTCTTTGTATAGGTCTTTTACATCTTTGGTTAAGTTTATTCCTAGGTACTTGATTTTTTTAGTTGCTATTGAAAATGGTATCTTTTTCTTGAGTGTCTCTTTGGTTTGTTCATTTCTAGCATATAGAAACATTACTGACTTATGTGCATTAACCTTGTATCCCGCTACTTTGCTAAATTTGTTTATTAGCTCTAGTAGCTGTATCGTCGATTTCTCAGGGTTTTCTAGATATAAGATCATATCATCTGCAAACAATGACAGTTTTACTTCTTCTTTTCTAATTTGGATGCCTTTTATTTCTTTGTCTTGCCGGATTGCCCTGGCTAGCACTTCTAGCACAATGTTGAATAACAGTGGTGACAGCGGGCATCCTTGTCTTGTTCCTGATCTTAGAGGGAAGGCTTTCAGTCTCTCACCATTGAGTACTATGCTGGCTGTGGGTTTTTCATATATGCTCTTTATCATGTTGAGGAAGTTTCCTTCAATTCCTACCTTTTGAAGTGTTTTTATCAAAAACGGATGTTGGATTTTGTCAAATGCTTTTTCAGCATCTATTGAGATGATCAATTGATTTTTCCCTTTTGACTTGTTAATGTGTTGTAATACATTGATTGATTTTCTTATGTTGAACCATCCTTGCATGCCTGGAATAAAACCCACTTGGTCATGGTGTATGATTTTTTTAATGTGTCTTTGGATTCGATTTGCAAGTATTTTGTTGAGGATTTTTGCATCTATATTCATTAGGGAGATTGGCCGGTAGTTTTCCTTTTTTGTAACATCTTTGCCTGGTTTTGGTATTAGATTGATGTTAGCTTCATAAAATGAGTTAGGTAGTGTTCCATTTTCTTCAATGTTTTGAAAGAGTTTGAGTAAGATTGGTGTCAGTTCTTTCTGGAAAGTTTGGTAGAATTCCCCTGTGAATCCATCTGGCCCTGGGCATTTATTTGTGGGAAGATTTTTGATGACTGATTGGATCTCTTTGCTTGTGATGGGTTGGTTGAGGTCTTCTATTTCTTCTCTGGTCAGTCTAGGTTGTTCATATGTTTCCAGGAAATTGTCCATTTCCTCTACATTATCCAGTTTGTTGCCATACAGTTGTTCATAGTATCCTCTTATAATTTTTTTAATTTCTTCAGGATCTGCAGTTATGTCACCTTTTTCATTCATTATTTTGTTTATATGGGTCTTCTCTCTTTTTGATTTTGTCAGTCTAGCGAGGGGCTTGTCAATCTTGTTGATCTTCTCAAAGAACCAACTTTTGGTGATATTTATCCTCTCTATTGTTTTTTTGTTCTCTATGTCATTTATTTCTGCTTTAATCCTTGTGATTTCTTTTCTTGTACTTGGTTTAGGATTGGTTTGCTGTTCGTTTTCTAGCTTCTTCAGTTGATCCATTAGTTCTTTGATTTTGGCTCTTTCTTCCTTTTTAATATATGCGTTTAGTGCTATAAATTTCCCCCTTAGCACTGCTTTTGCTGCATCCCATAGGTTTTGGTATGTTGTGTTCTCATTTTCATTCGTCTCTATATATTTAGCAATTTCTCTTGCTATTTCTTCTTTAACCCACTGATTGTTTAGGAGTGTGTTGTTTAACCTCCAGGTATTTGTGAATTTTCTAAGTCTCTGATGGTTATTGACTTCTAATTGTATTCCATTGTGGTCAGAGAATGTGCTTTGAATAATTTCAATCTTTTTAAATTTATTGAGGCTTGTTTTATGTCCCAGCATATGATATATTCTGGAGAAAGTTCCATGAGCACTAGAAAAGTATGTGTATCCTGGTGATTTGGGATGTAATGTCCTGTAGATGTCTGTTAAATCTAATTCATTTATCAGATTGTTTAGGTTTTCAATTTCCTTATTGGTCTTCTGTCTGGTTGATCTATCTATAGGAGAGAGTGATGTGTTGAAGTCTCCCACAATTATTGTGGAAACATCAATTGCTTCCTTTAGTTTTGCCAGTGTTTCTCTCACGTATTTTGTGGCACCTTGGTTGGGTGCATAGACATTTACGATTGTTATTTCTTCTTGCTGAATTGCCCCTTTTATTAGTATGTAGTGGCCTTCTTTGTCTCTCAAAACATCCCTGCATTTGAAGTCTATTTTATCTGAGATTAATATTGCTACACCTGCTTTCTTTTGGCTGTAGCTTGCATGAAATATTTTTTTCCATCCTTTCACTTTCAGTTTCTTTGTGTCCCTGTGTCTAAGATGAGTCTCTTGTATGCAACATATTGATGGTTCATTTTTTTTTTTTGATCCATTCTGCGAATCTATATCTTTTAATTGGGGAGTTTAATCCATTTACATTCAACGTTATAACCGTGAAGGCATTTCTTGAATCAGCCATCTTATCCTTTGGTTTATGTTTGTCATATTTTTCCCCTCTGTCTATTAATATCCTTTATTGTACCCATACCGAATCTCCTTAGTACTGAACCTTTCCCCAAGTCTCTCTGTCCTTTCTTTGTTTCTCTGTCTGTAGGGCTCCCTTTAGTATCTCCAGTAGGGCAGGTCTGTTGTTAGCAAATTCTCTCAGCATTTGTTTGTGTGTGAAAAATTTAAGCTCTCCCTCAAATTTGAAGGAGAGCTTTGCTGGATAAAGTATTCTTGGCTGGAAATTTTTCTCACTCAGAATTTTAAATATATCGTGCCACTGCCTTCTTGCCTCCATGGTGGCTGCTGAGTAGTCACTACTTAGTCTTATGCTGTTTCCTTTGTATGTGGTGAATTGCTTTTCTCTTGCTGCTTTCAGAACTTGCTCCTTCTCTTCTGTGTTTGATAGTGTGATCAGTATATGTCTCGGAGTGGGTTTATTTGGATTTATTCTATTTGGAGTTCTCTGAGCATTTATGATTTGTGTATTTATGTTGTTTAGAAGATTTGGGAAGTTTTCCCCAACAATTTCTTTGAATACTCTTCCTAGACCTTTACCCTTTTCTTCCCCTTCTGGGACACCAATGAGTCTTATATTTGGACGTTTCATATTATCTATCATATCCCTGAGGTCCATTTCGATTTTTTCAATTTTTTTCCCCATTCTTTCTTTTATGCTTTCATTTTCCATTCTGTCATCTTCCAGGTCACTGATTCGTTGTTCAACTTCCTCTAGTCTTGTACTATGAGTGTCCAGAATCTTTTTAATTTGGTCAACAGTTTCTTTAATTTCCATAAGATCATCCATTTTTTTATTTAGTCTTGCAATGTCTTCTTTATGCTCTTCTAGGTTCTTCTTGATTTCCTTTATCTCCCGTACTATGGTCTCATTGTTCATCTTTAGTTCTTTGAGTAGCTGCTCTAGGTGCTGTGTCTCTTCTGGTCTTTTGATTTGGGTGCTTGGGCTTGGGTTATCCATATCGTCTGTTTTTTTCATATGCTTTATAATTTTCTGTTGTTTTTGGCCTCGTGGCATTTGCTGAACTTGATAGGGTTCTTTTAGGATTTGTAGACCAATTGGAGTCCTTATCTCTAATTTATCGGATCTACAGCTTCGTGGAGTACACTTTCTCTAACTAACCAGCAGGTGGCGTCCACGAGCCACCTGTTCTCCACAAGCCAGTTCTCCCCTGCTTAGCCTTTTTGGTGAGTGGGGGAGTGAGTCTTGTGGGGTCCAATTGGTGTACCAAGCTTGCGTGTGTAGTTGGTGTTGCCTGCCCTGTATATGGGGCATGTTTCTGGGCAGTCAGGGGGGGGGGGTGGCTCTAACAATCAAATCTCCCTGGTGATCCTAGAGTTTTAAAGCTGCTGCAATAGTCTAATTCTTCAGTTCAGTCCTGCCACAGTTTGTCTCTGCCACTGACCCACAAGTCCTTGGTATTGGCGTATGGCTCCTGAGACTTGCAAGTGGGCCCCTCTTCCAGGCCGTGCACCCCGGGTCCTCTGTTGAGGGATGACTGTGCTATGTCACAGGTGAGTGCTGTCCCCCCAGGGCAGTTCTGGGCTGCTGGGCTGTGTAGGGAGGCTCCCAGTCTGCTGAAATGATGGCTGAATGGGGCTTTGTTAATTCACACTGCTCTACCTTCCCAACTCTGGGACAATCAGCTGAGGTTGCAGGGAAGGCTAATGTCCACGCCCAGTTTTATGGTGTGTGCCTGTTATTTGAAGCACTTCCGTCACACTGGGTTGTCTGGGGCAGTTCTGGGCTATGGGGCTGGTGATGGGCAGGAGTGTTTCCTGTCCACCAGGATGATGGCTGTGAGTGGACACCCCCCTTTTCTTGGGAAGTTGTGGTGTTTAGTGAATTTTCTCAGCCACTGGATTATTGCGTTTTGTCTCAGAGCTCTCCTAGTTCTGCTCTTGACTTGACCTGCCCAAATAGTAAGTCTTTGAAGCTTTCTGTATTGGGCTTCTTAGAGTAATTGTTTTAGAAAAAGAAAAAAGGATTAAAAAAAAAAAACAAAAAAAAAAAAAACGGGCCCTCCTCAGAGATCTAATGGGTTATTGAAATGCTAAGAGACAAAGCAACCAGGGCCATTAAGGAAAGGTCCACAGGGCAGAGAGATCAGCTTTTCTTCGGGATTTGCATATGCGCCTCAGGGCCCTTCCCCTTTCTATGTTCACCAGAACTCCAAAAATCCTCCGCTTTTATTTTGGAGTTTTTCGTGTTGTTTTTTTTTCTATGCCTGTCTCCTCTCTGCTGGGCTGGCTGCTCTCAGATTCTCTGGTGTCTGGTCTCAGTCTATCTATGGTTGGATTTTGGATCAGTAGAATGAGTTTCCGATAAGGGCTGCCACTTCAGTTCTCCCTTCTCCTTCCCGGAGCTGACAGCCCCTCCTCCCCCGGGACTGAGCCTGGCAGGGAGGGGCGTGGGTCCCCTGGCCGCAAAAACTTACAGATTTCGCTGATCTCAGCAGTTCCACGTTTTCATGAGTGTTGTATGAAGTATGCCCAAAGTCAGATTGCTCTGTGGTGTCCAGTCCACGCAGTTCCTGGCTTTCTACCTACTTTCCTGGAGGAGTAACTAAAACATACAGCTCACCAGTCTGCCATCTTGCCCCGCCTCCAGCATACTTTTTATGATTTTTATTCCTTTAAATTTGTAAGATGTGTTTCAAAGCCCAGGAAGTGGTCTATATTGGTGAATGTTCCATGTGAGCTTAAGAATGTGAATTCTTCTGTTGATGGATGAAGTAGCTTATGAATGTCAATTAGATCCAGTAGACTGAGGTGTTGTGCAATTCAGCTATATTGTTAATGATTTTCTTCTTGCATGATCTGTCAATTACTAATAAAGGAAGCCTACTTTTTGGTAGATGAGCCAGTCAGACTTTGTCAGTGCCAAGTAGCAGAAGTACAGAGTGTTATTGACCTGAGCTTCAAAGGATAAGTAGAAATGAACACGAGGGCTTGAGAAGGGGAGTGAAGAACATTCCAGTCTGAGGTGGGAAGGCCCTTGGCAAGTTCAGGAACAGTGTGGCTGGAGCCCCAAATGAGGGAGTGGCAGTGGGGCAAGATGAGGCTGGTAAGGGAAGGCTGGTGGGATGGGCAGGGCTATACTGTGCAAGGGCTTGTCGGCTACAGGAAGGATCTCAGACTCTTGTCTGAGGAACAATGAGAAGCCAATGGAGTTTTTAAAGCAGAGGGTTTAAAAAGTGTTTTTAATGTTTAGGCCAAATAAGAGGCAATAATACAGCTGAGAGATGATGGTAGCTTGGCCTGGGGTGGCAGAGGTGGAAATACAGAGAAGTCAGTGGAATACAGAGCTACTTAAGAGGCAGAATCGATAACACAGCAGAGTGGTTGACTGCTCAGGCTCTGGGATCAGATTCACTCAATTTGAACCCATACACACTACCATAGTATAGTGCAGTGTTTAAGAATGTGGCTTCTGGAGACTTTTTGGGTTTGCATCTCTGTTCTGTGTCCTTGGACAGGTTGCCTGACCTCTCCAGTGCCTCACTCAGTTTCCAAATGTAAAATGGGAACAATAATAGTACCAAACTCATTGAGGATTGAGTTAACATATGTAAAGCACTTAGATTGGTAGCTGGCTCATAACAAGCACTCAGTAAGTGTTGATAGTGGTGACTGATTGGATACGGGAAGATGGACTGAAGCCCATGCTTTTCCCACGGCACCACACTGCCATCTACCACACAGATTTTTCATTAGTTAGGCACTTGTGATGTTGAATCACCTCTTTCAACTGGAGGATAGATTCAATGTGTTAAACTAATGTATAGAACCAACTAATGCTAATGTGCTGTGAGGAGTGGGATGAAGGCAGGCTTTGAGGTGAGAAACATCTGAACTGAGACTTTCTGGAAATGATATCCCTCAAAAGTGGTGTATGTACCAAAGAAGTTATGCTTACAGACTGGATCTCAAGTCAGGGGAAGAGGTGAGGGTGGCTCCATGGCAGACCTGTTGGCAGGCAAGGTTCTTGTAGCACCCTTCGGCTTCCTGCTCATGGTTGTGCCTGAATATATCCAGATAGTACCTTTCACCAGACTATGATGGGAATGAAATGAAACCCCATAGAGCTATGCAGTGCACAACCCAGACAATTGTACATAGTAGCCCTGGCACCCTTCATTCACTAAGTGTAGACTTAGAGCCATCCTTAAGAAACAGAATCATGATTATAGCATCATAGTCTAGGGGAGCCTGTTAACTCTAAGAGATGCTGTTTTTATTTTTCTACTGCTGCTGCCACCTTGCTGTGTAAACTTGCTGGGCTAGACAGAACTAAACCAAGGTGCTAGCATATTTGTGTGCATTCACTTGTTATAAATATGTAGAGGCAGGTTAGGTTGGCCTCAAAGAAGGAAAATGGGGTAAAAATCTGTTTGGAGTTTTGCCTCTTTGTATACAAAAGGAAAAGGAGACAGAAATTCCAGGAGGAAATGCCATTCTTGGTTATGGCAATAAGCCGTTTTCTGAAGCTCAGCAGAGGTTGCTCAGCCACACTGGTGCTGTGAGAGCCAGGAACAGGAAAGGCACAGAGTACATCTCTCCCCTCTCCAGGGCCTTTACTGAACCACAGGACTGACCGGGGAGGAAGGAGAGTGTGTTGAGGGTGGTGCTTTACACAAGTATCAATGTGCTTTTGCCTTCCAGAAAAAATCTTAAGGCTCTCAGGACCTACAGCTCAGACTTTGCTACACTCTCACCCCATTTCCACTCCTATAGAACTTCTGGAAGCAAATCTCTATGTGATTTTAAGAGTATCAACAAAATGGAATCTGAGGTGAGGACTTAAAAGTACATGTTCTGGAATCCTTGCAGCTCCTAAGTGTGGTCTTGATGACCATGGAACTGACGGCTTTTAAATTATTACAGAATGGGGAGAACAGAAAATGCTATGCTTTAGACAGTTTTATGCTTAGCACTAATCTAAAGACACAATCTTAACAGCCACATGGTTTTTATGTTATATCTATGTTGGTTCCCAGGGAGATTTCTGGAAGAAAGGGTTTTAGGGGTGGTTCTTTTCCTCAGCCACGGGATTCCACTGGCCCAGACTTGACAGTGAAGTTTGTTCCAGCGAAAGCATGGTTAGCTATTTTCAAATCAGTAACTCCAATCCCCAGACCATATTCAAGTGCTTCTGCACACATACTCTGCATGCATGGCACCCTGTCTCAGAGCTTATGGCCCTTAAATCCCCTTCAACGGTGTACCCCCTCTCCGCCCCTGCCTCGAGCTTCTCTCTTTCTCATGAATCTCTTTTTCTGTAGCAGGGAAACAGCCCTGCAGGTTGCCGACCCCTACCCTCTGATTCATGGTCGTCCGTCACGTGTTGGTCTTTTTTCTTCCCTTTCCCTAACAAATATACTCCATGTCAGACTGGTTTCCTAGGAAACCAGCCCTTAAAAACAGAAATAGACTGTGGAAAAAGAAAACTCCAGAAATTCCACCTTGCAGTGTTTAACAATGAGAGAACCCAATTAGCAGAGAAAGTGGTAAGCTTATATGACTAAAATGTGTGGACTTTTCCTCTGTAGATTTTAAACTCGGCTTTGGATACTGCC
Organism: Choloepus didactylus; assembly: GCF_015220235.1. Taxonomy (NCBI): domain Eukaryota; kingdom Metazoa; phylum Chordata; class Mammalia; order Pilosa; family Megalonychidae; genus Choloepus; species Choloepus didactylus. The sequence goes on from NC_051308.1 coordinate 132,220,777, forward strand.
CTAAGGACAGCAACAGTTTTAAAAGAAACTACTGATCAAATGATTAAAGCCATTGCAGAAGATCTTGCCAAAGCACAGAAATGGAGGAATCAACAGAAAAATGAGTTGTTCTGTCCAAGGAAACCAATGAATTAGAAAGAAAAAAAAAAAAATGCAAAGATCAGATCTTTAAAAAAGAAAAAACAATTACTTATTACACAATTTAGGAAGACGACTTTCCAGAGAAAACACCAAAATCATAAGAAATGGGTAACGTAAGAGCTTATAAGGAAAAAAAGAAAAAAAGGCCTTTTATTCTTAGAATCAAAATCAACCAAGTATTTATTTAAAAATAAAGTATATGTTCTTCCTAACTCATAATAAAATAAACAATGCAATATACTTTTTTACTTATTAGTCTGGCAAAAACTCATGTTTGAAATACTTAGTGTCAGTGAGGATGGGAGAAAACAGGTACTCTGAGTCACTGTTGGTGGAAGTATAAATTGGTACAACCTTTTAGAAGGCAATTGGATAATATCTATCGAATTCTAAAAGCACTTACCTTCTGACCAGCAATTCTACCACTAGAAATTTACTTTATGGATAATTCACAAATATACCATAATTGGTTACACAAGGATGGCCATTGATGCAGTGATAACAGACCCCAAATTGAACTATTCTGATGCCCTGTATGATGATTAATTCATAATCCAGCCATACAATACTCTACAGTCACTGAAAAGAAAGAGGGGGATTATCTGCAAGTCAGTCAGTGAACAAAGCAAGATGCCAAATTGTATAGTGTGATCTCAAGATGTATGTTTTTTAAAGGAAATACATATTTTCTAAAAAAAATAAACATCCTATGTGGTTACCCCCAAAAAATGGAACTGGGAGGTTTATTTTTTTGGCTGGGGGAAATTTTTACTTTTGATTTGCTTTAAGAGTACTATATGAAATTCTTATCATATGCTTATATTATAAATTAAAATCCTTTGTTTACAGACCTCTTGGAGTCAGAATTATGCAAAAGTGACATCCCACGTTTGTGAAAATTGGGACTAAAATTATGACAATTCATTTAAACTGCATACCAGGGATTAAGTAAATTTGTAGTGTTTCTTACAGGGTACCAGAGTAAGTTTTTGCTGTTAAAGCAAGCTTTTGATTTGCTTCTTTAATTTAGGGCTGATTCATTACATCCTTAATGGCAGAGCAGCAGATTATTGGCTTTTCCCCCCTTTCCTGAGGCCACCTAACTCCATTCATGCCAAACATTCAACAATAGATTTGCCCAGCCCCCAGAAGTTGGCTCAGCAGTGAGGAAGGAGTTGAATCCATTCCCACTTTGAAGATTTTTATGCTGACCAAGGCATGTGCTATTTGTCTACAGCTCGCTGGAGGATGGGCTATTTGGGGATTGGAAATTGGATTAGGTACCTTGGAAGAGATACAGGAGAGGCTAGCCTGATGATATCTCTGACTTGGTGGCTAAATTTACTTTAGGCTGTGGCATTGTAAGGAAGGCAGTGGAGTCTTATGATAGTATTCTAAGACAAAAAAGGAAGCCTGTACAGCATATGTTCGAAAAGGCTTCTAGTTTTATCACATATCTAAATTTAACTGCAACTTGTTAACCTGTTTTGTATGCCAAGGATCACAATCCCATCCCCAACTCTGGCTTGGTTGAAGTGTTTTTATATGATTCATTAGTTCTTAAGCTTTTTTGGAGTTCATTCCTCTTTGAGATACTGATGAAAGATACAGAGTTTTCCTCCCCCTGCCCCCATATCCCACCTTCCCAGAGGAAAAGGATATATGAACACATACATAATTTCACACACAAATTTAAGAAGTTCATGGACACCCTGAAACCAGTCTATGGAACCCAGTTTCAAAAGGACTACCGTCAAGCATATTGCCGACCCCTCAAATTGGCCTTTACAGAAAACTTGCAATTGTAACCGTTTTTGGTTTTAAAAATAAATGGCCCGTAGATTACAAAGGGTGACAGTGTGATTGTGAAGACCTTGTGGATCACACCCCCTTTATCTAGTGTATGGATGAGTGGAGGAATGGGGATAAAAACTTAAGGACAAATGGGGTGGGATGGGGGGGATGATTTGGGTGTTCTTTTTTCACTTTTATTTTTTTATTCTTGTTCTAGTTCTTTCTGATGTAAGGAAAATGTTCAGAGATAGATTGTGGTGATGAAAGCATAACTATGTTATCATACTGTGGACAGTGGATTGTATACCATGGATGATTGTATGGTGTGTGAATGTATTTCAATAAAACTGAATTTAATTTAAAAAAAAAAAAAAGCCAGTAGGGAAATGACTGAAAATTAAATAAATAAATAAATGGCCCAAGCCTGCCTTATTAAACCATGTTGTCAATGTAATTTTACATTTTCTTGATGATTTGGGATCATTTATGAACAATTGCTGTAACATACCTAATCCAAGAAAGAGAAATAGGGCTATGTCCTCAAGGAATTCTGGAAAAGTGCTGGACTCTGATTTACAAGGCTAATTTTGTTTATCGATTCTGCAGCTGTCTCCTCTGTCATGCAACTCTAAGTTTTTATAAACTTCTCTTCTAATTCTGCTCCAGTAATAAACCAGAAAAACAAGCCTGTTAAGTAAAAGTAATTGTATCCTTAGTGCTGAGTCAATGGACTCACCACTGCCTGAGGGCCCTGGAATTTAAAGAAACCCTTGGCAGAGTTCCCACAGTGCAGAAGCCTCAGTGTGCTTATTTCCAGCTTGTAGCTGTGCTCTGCCTGCGGGAGGCTGCTGGGAGCATGACAGCAGGAGTTGGGACTATTTGTAGAATGCTTTTACCTCAGTAAGAGAAAGTTCTAGCTATCATGTAGGTTAACTAGTAGATTATGCAAAAGAAAACATTTTTTTTTACATCATTCCTTTCTATTCTAATTCTGTGGTTACCGAATTATTTTAAATGGACCAAATTCACACTAAATATGAATATATATATATTATTACCCCAAACATTGTATTGGTAGTGAAATTTTTACTGTTTCTAGAAGGAGGAAGGCATTTCTTGCTTCTTTGATTTTAGAAGAAATTTGCTTGCACTCCCATAGGTCTCATAAAGGGTACAAAATACCTAAGGCAGAACTGAGTTATGGTGGCATCACATCTGGCTTGGTTGAAGTGTTTATATATGATTCATTAGTTCTTAACCTTTTTTGGAGTTCATTCCTCTTTGAGAATCTGATGAAAGATATGGAGTCTTCCTCCCCCAGAATTGGAGCCCTTTATGACCCAAACACAATTAACTTTTGAGTCTTTGTGAACTGCTGCTGGGGCAGTAGAGGTCAAGGGTCTAGGAACAGGATTAATAAAGATATTTTTTAAATTTGTTTTTTTGCTAATATGGTTGAATGATGTGAATCCAATCTAAACAAAATGCATTTCAATAGAAAGCAAAACTGTGCTTCAGATGTAGTGAATAAATGGCTTCACTTGGTTGCAATAGCAAAATGTCTTTTTTAGGGTCCTGAATTGCTAATTCTTATGGGAAAAAAGTTTATACTAGGAATTTATGTGAGAAGACTTCTTCTGTCCTCAAATTAAGTAAGAGATTTAGTAAACAAAGGCTGTCTACAATTCTGTGCTTAAAATTAAATGTGAAATGTGGGACTCAAAGAACATCATCAGTGTGACAGGACAAACTATAGTCACAGAGGTGTTAAGTGACTGATTGAATTCAATGGCCAGTATTTGTTGCCATCACACTCTTTTAGTTCCATTTGTCACAAGGCAAGGGATTAGTTCAATATCTGTTCCAAACATTTAGTAACCCTGGACAAAAAGTAATGGAGGCTTATAAGGATCTCAGATAAATGAAGACACCAAAAATTAATCCTTTCTTTGAAGATGTACTGTTCTCATGCTATGATATGCGAAGAGAGCTGTTTATTCATGTCACAGCCTTTCATCGCCACAAACACATCCACGTTAAATTACATAGCCTCTTTATGCCTCGGTTACCACAGCTTTAAAATGGAGATGATAACAGTACCTATCTTACAGGATTAAAGAGAAGATTAAATTATTTACTATAGGCACTTAAAATGGAGTCTGGCACATAGAAAGCACTTAAGTAAGCACTTGAATGTTATTATTTTATCATTACTTAGTGAATTGTAGCAATGTATAAAAATAATATATAAAAAATCATTAATTTTATCTATATAAAATATCTTTAAGAGAATGAAAGACAAGCTACAGACTGGGAGAAAACATTTGTAAAATACATATCTGATAAAGGACCTGTATGCAAAAAAAATACAAAGAACTTTTAAAACTCAACAATCCAATAACAAACAACCCAATTAAAAAATGGGCAGAAGATCTTCAGCAGACACCTCACCAAAGAAGACATACAGATGGTAAATACGGCATTGAAAGATCCTCAACATATTTCATTAGAGAATTACAAATTAAAACAATGAGATACCACTGGACACCTATAAGAATGGTTAAAATCGAAACCACTGACAATTGCTGTGAGGCTGTGGAGCTACCTGAACGATCATTCATTGCTAGTGGGAATGCAAAATGGTCCAGCCACTTTGGAAGATAGTCTGGCAGTTTCCTAACAAAACTAAACACAATCTTAGTATATGACCCAGTAATTGGGCTCCTAGGTATTTACTCAAATGCCTGAGTTGAAAACTTATGTCCACACAAAAACCTACAAACAGATGTTTATGGCAGTTTTATTCATAATTGCCTAAAACTGGAACACAAAAAGATGTCCTTCAATAGGTAAATGTATAAAATGTGGTACATCCATACAATGGAGTTCATTCAGTGAAAAACAAAAAAGCTATGAAGCCACAAAAGTCATAGGGGAACATTAAGCACATATTGCTAAGAGAAAGAAGTCGTCCTTGAAAAGGTACATATTGTATGATTCCAACTATATGACATTCTGGAAAAGGGAAAGCTACAGGAACAGTAAAAAGATCAGTGGTTGCTAGGGATTCAGAGGGGAGGGAAAGACGGATGCATAGATGGAACACAGACCATTTTCAAGGTGGTGAAACCCTTGTGTGTGATCCTGTAATGGTGGATACATGACATTATGCATTTGTCAAAACCCATAGAACTGAACAACACGAGCAGTGAGTCCTAACATAAACTATGGATTTTAGTTAATAATAATATATCAGATTGGTTCATCAATTGTAGCAAATGTACCACACTAATGCAAAATGGTAATTACGGGGACACTGTGTGTGTGTGCATGTGCTGGGGTAGGAGTGGGGTTGGGATACATATAGGACCACTCTGTACTTTCTGACTGATTTTTCTATAAACCTAAAACTGCTCTAAAGAATAAAGTCTATGAACTAATAGCGGCATTGTTCACAATTGTCATGAGATGGAAACCATCAAGGGTCTTTCAACAGACAAGTGGATCAACAAAATGGTATATACATACAATGGAATACTATGCAGCAGTAAGAAGGAATGAGGCCCTGAAACATACAACAATATGGATGAACCTTGAAGATATAATGCTGAGTGAAATAAGTCAGATACAAAAGGAGAGATACTGTATGTTATCATTCATATGAATTCCCTGAACAATGTAAAATCAGTGTCTTATAATGTAGAATACAGGGGACCTAGAGATAGACAGAAGCTAATGAAGGGAGAATGATTACCTAATATGTACACACATGTTAATGAGGGTGAACTTGAAGGTATGGGAAAGGACAGGGGTGATGAAAGTTCGTTAATGGGATTATAAGTATCAGTGCCACATTGAAGATGAACATGATTGAAAGGGTTGTTTAAAAGCATGTATCCTACAGATGAGCACGACAAATATAAATAAGCACTTGCATGATGTACTTTTTTTTTTTTTTAATCATCATTTTATTGAGATATATTCACATACCACGCAGTCATACAAAACAAATTGTACTTTCGATTGTTTACAGTACCATTACATAGTTGTACATTCATCACCTAAATCAATCCCTGACACCTTCATTAGCACACACACAAAAATAACAAGAATAATAATTAGAGTGAAAAAGAGCAATTGAAGTAAAAAAGAACACTGGGTACCTTTGTCTGTTTGTTTGCTTCCCCTACTTTTCTACACATCCATCCATAAACTAGACAAAGTGGAGTTTGGTCCTTATGGCATTCCCAATCCCACTGTCACCCCTCATAAGCTACATTTTTATACAACTGTCTTCGAGATTCATGGGTTCTGGGTTGTAGTTTAATAGTTTCAGGTATCCACCACCAGCTACCCCAATTCTTTAGAACCTAAAAAAGGTTGTCTAAAGTGTGCGTAAGAGTGCCCACCAGAGTGATCTCTCGGCTCGTTTTGGAATCTCTCTGCCACTGAAGCTTATTTCATTTCCTTTCACATCCCCCATTTGGTCAAGAAGATGTTCTCCATCCCACGATGCCGGGTCTACATTCCTCCCCGGGAGTCATATTCCACGTTGCCAGGGAGATTCACTTCCCTGGGTGTCTGATCCCACGTAGGGGGGAGGGCAGTGATTTCACCTTTCAAGTTGGCTTAGCCAGAGAGAGAGGGCCACATCTGAGCAACAAAGAGGCATTCAGGAGGAGACTCTTAGGCACAAATACAGGGAGGCCTAGCCTCTCCTTTGCAGCAACCGTCTTCCCAAGGGTAAAACTTATGGTAGAGGGCTCAACCCATCAAACCACCAGTCCCCTATGTCTGTGGTCATGTTAGCAACCATGAAGGTGGGGTAGGCAAATACCCCTGCATTCTCCACAGGCTCCTCAAGGGGGCACTACATCTTTTTTTTTTTTTTTTTTCCTTGTTTGTCTTTTTTCTTTTCTTTTTTTTTTTTTTAACTTTCCCTTCTTTTTTAAATCAACTGTATGAAAAAAAAGTTAAAAAGAAAACAAACATACAATAAAAGAACATTTCAAAGAGACCATAACAAGGGAGTAAGAAAAAGACAACTAACCTAAGATAACTGCTTAACTTCCAACATGTTCCTACTTTACCCCAAGAAAGTTACATAATATAGCAACATTTCAGTGAACTTGTTCCTACTACATCCATCAGAAATTAACAGACCATAGTCATTTCTGGGCATCCCCAGAACGTTAAATAGCTTATCTGTTCTTCTTGGATTATTGTTCCCCCTTCCTTAATTGCTCTCTACTGCTAGTTCCCCTACATTCTACATTATAAACCGTTTGTTTTACATTTTTCAAAGTTCACATTAGTGGTAGCATATAATATTTCTCTTTTTGTGCCTGGCTTATTTCGCTCAGCATTATGTCTTCAAGGTTCATCCATGTTGTCATATGTTTCACCAGATCGTTCCTTCTTACTGCCGCGTAGTATTCCATCGTGTGTATATACCACATTTTATTTATCCACTCATCTGTTGAAGGACATTTGGGTTGTTTCCATCTCTTGGCAATTGTGAATAATGCTGCTATGAACATTGGCGTGCAGATATCTGTTCGTGTCACTGCTTTCCGATCTTCCGGGTATATACCGAGAAGTGCAATCGCTGGATCGAATGGTAGCTCTATATCTAGTTTTCTAAGGAACTGCCAGACTGACTTCCAGAGTGGCTGAACCATTATACAGTCCCACCAACAATGAATAAGAGTTCCAATTTCTCCACATCCCCTCCAGCATTTGTAGTTTCCTGTTTGTTTAATGGCAGCCATTCTAACCGGTGTTAGATGGTATCTCATTGTGGTCTTAATTTGCATCTCTCTAATAGCTAGTGAAGCTGAACATTTTTTCATGTGTTTCTTGGCCATTTGTATTTCCTCTTCAGAGAACTGTCTTTTCATATCTTTTGCCCATTTTATAATTGGGCTGTCTGTACTATTGTCATTGAGTTGTAGGATTTCTTTGTATATGCAAGATATCAGTCTTTTGTCCGATACATGGTTTCCAAAAATTTTTTCCCATTGAGTTGGCTGCCTCTTTACCTTTTTGAGAAATTCCTTTGAGGTGCAGAAACTTCTAAGCTTGAGGAGTTCCCATTTATCTATTTTCTCTTTTGTTGCTTGTGCTTTGGGTGTAAAGTCTAGGAAGTGGCCTCCTAATACAAGGTCTTGAAGATGTTTTCCTACATTATCTTCTAGGAGTTTTATGGTACTTTCTTTTATATTGAGATCTTTGGTCCATTTTGAGTTAATTTTTGTGTAGGGGGTGAGGTAGGGGTCCTCTTTCATTCTTTTGGGTATGGATATCCAACTCTCCCAGCCCCATTTGTTGAAAAGACCATTATGGCTCAGTTCGGTGACTTTGGGGGCCTTATCAAAGATCAGTCGGCCATAGATCTGAGGGTCTATCTCTGAATTCTCAATTCGATTCCATTGATCTATATGTCTATCTTTGTGCCAGTACCATGCTGTTTTGGCAACTGTGGCTTTATAATAAGCTTCAAAGTCAGGGAGTGTAAGTCCTCCCACTTCGTTTTTCTTTTTTAGAGTGTCTTTAGCAATTCGAGGCATCTTCCCTTTCCAAATAAATTTGATAACTAGCTTTTCCAAGTCTGCAAAGTAGGTTGTTGGAATTTTGATTGGGATTGCATTGAATCTGTAGATGAGTTTGGGTAGAATTGACATCTTAATGACATTTAGCCTTCCTATCCATGAACATGGAATATTTTTCCATCTTTTAAGGTCCCCTTCTATTTCTTTTAGTAGAGTTGTGTAGTTTTCTTTGTATAGGTCTTTTACATCTTTGGTTAAGTTTATTCCTAGGTACTTGATTTTTTTAGTTGCTATTGAAAATGGTATCTTTTTCTTGAGTGTCTCTTCAGTTTGTTCATTTCTAGCATATAGAAACATTACTGACTTATGTGCATTAATCTTGTATCCTGCTACTTTGCTAAATTTGTTTATTAGCTCTAGTAGGTGTATCGTCGATTTCTCAGGGTTTTCTAGATATAAGATCATATCATCTGCAAACAATGACAGTTTTACTTCTTCTTTTCCAATTTGGATGCCTTTTATTTCTTTGTCTTGCCGGATTGCCCTGGCTAGCACTTCCAGAACAATGTTGAATAACAGTGGTGACAGCGGGCATCCTTGTCTTGTTCCTGATCTTAGAGGGAAGGCTTTCAGTCTCTCACCATTGAGTACTATGCTGGCTGTGGGTTTTTCATATATGCTCTTTATCATGTTGAGGAAGTTTCCTTCAATTCCTACCTTTTGAAGTGTTTTTATCAAAAAGGGATGTTGGATTTTGTCAAATGCTTTTTCAGCATCTATTGAGATGATCAATTGATTTTTCCCTTTCGAGTTTTTAATGTGTTGTAATACATTGATTGTTTTTCTTATGTTGAACCATCCTTGCATGCATGGAATGAACCCCACTTGGTCATGGTGTATGATTTTTTTAATGTGTCTTTGGATTCGATTTGCAAGTATTTTGTTGAGGATTTTTGCATCTATATTCATTAGGGAGATTGGCCGGTAGTTTTCCTTTTTTGTAACATCTTTGCCTGGTTTTGGTATTAGATTGATGTTAGCTTCATAAAATGAGTTAGGTAGTGTTCCATTTTTTTCAATGTTTTGAAAGAGTTTGAGTAAGATTGGTGTCAGTTCTTTCTGGAAAGTTTGGTAGAATTCCCCTGTGAAGCCATCTGGCCCTGGGCATTTATTTGTGGGAAGATTTTTGATGACTGATTGGATCTCTTTGCTTGTGATGGGTTGGTTGAGGTCTTCTATTTCTTCTCTGGTCAGTCTAGGTTGTTCATATGTTTCCAGGAAATTGTCCATTTCTTCTACATTATCCAGTTTGTTGCCATACAGTTGTTCATAATATCCTCTTATAATTTTTTTAATTTCTTCAGGATCTGCAGTTATGTTACCTTTTTCATTCATTATTTTGTTTATATGGGTCTTCTCTCTTTTTGATTTTGTCAGTCTAGCTAGGGGCTTGTCAATCTTGTTGATCTTCTCAAAGAACCAACTTTTGGTGATATTTATCCTTTCTATTGTTTTTTTGTTCTCTATGTCATTTATTTCTGCTTTAATCCTTGTTATTTCTTTTCTTGTACTTGGTTTAGGATTGGTTTGCTGTTCATTTTCTAGCTTCTTCAGTTGATCCATTAGTTCTTTGATTTTGGCTCTTTCTTCCTTTTTAATATATGCGTTTAGTGCTATAAATTTCCCCCTTAGCACTGCTTTTGCTGCATCCCATAGGTTTTGGTATGTTGTGTTCTCATTTTCATTCGTCTCTATATATTTAGCAATTTCTCTTGCTATTTCTTCTTTAACCCACTGATTGTTTAGGAGTGTGTTGTTTAACCTCCAGGTATTTGTGAATTTTCTAAGTCTCTGATGGTTATTGACTTCTAATTGTATTCCATTGTGGTCAGAGAATGTGCTTTGAATAATTTCAATCTTTTTAAATTTATTGAGGCTTGTTTTATGTCCCAGCATATGATCTATTCTGGAGAAAGTTCCGTGAGCACTAGAAAAGTATGTGTATCCTGGTGATTTGGGATGTAATGTCCTGTAGATGTCTGTTAAATCTAATTCATTTATCAGATTGTTTAGGTTTTCAATTTCCTTATTGGTCTTCTGTCTGGTTGATCTATCTATAGGAGAGAGTGATGTGTTGAAGTCTCCCACAATTATTGTGGAAACATCAATTGCTTCCTTTAGTTTTGCCAATGTTTCTCTCATGTATTTGTGGCACCTTGATTGGGTGCATAGACATTTACGATTGTTATTTCTTCTTGCTGAATTGCCCCTTTTATTAGTATGTAGTGGCCTTCTTTGTCTCTCAAAACATCCCTGCATTTGAAGTCTATTTTATCTGAGATTAATATCGCTACACCTGCTTTCTTTTGGCTGTAGCTTGCATGAAATATTTTTTTCCATCCTTTCACTTTCAGTTTCTTTGTGTCCCTGTGTCTAAGATGAGTCTCTTGTATGCAACATATTGATGGTTCATTTTTTTTGATCCATTCTGCGAATCTATATCTTTTAATTGGGGAGTTTAATCCATTTACATTCAACGTTAAAACCGTGAAGGCATTTCTTGAATCGGCCATCTTATCCTTTGGATTATGTTTGCCATATTTTTCCCTCTCTCTATTAATATCCTTTATTGTACCCATACCGAATCTCTTTAGTACTGAACCTTTCTCCAGGTCTCTCTGTCCTGTCTTTGTTTCTCTGTCTGTAGGGCTGCCTTTAGTATCTCCAGTAGGGCAGGTCTCTTGTTAGCAAATTCTCTCAGCATTTCTTTGTCTGTGAAAAATTTAAGCTCTCCCTCAAATTTGAAGGAGAGCTTTGCTGGATAAAGTATTCTTGGCTGGAAATTCCTCTCACTCAGAATTTTAAATATATCGTGCCACTGCCTTCTTGCCTCCATGGTGGCTGCTGAGTAGTCACTACTTAGTCTTATGCTGTTTCCTTTGTATGTGGTGAATTGCTTTTCTCTTGCTGCTTTCAGAACTTGCTCCTTCTCTTCTATGTTTGACAGTGTGATCAGTATATGTCTCGGAGTGGGTTTTTTTGGATTTATTCTATTTGGAGTTCGCTGAGCATTTATGATTTGTGTATTTATGTTGTTTAGAAGATTTGGGAAGTTTTCCCCAACAATTTCTTTGAATACTCTTCCTAGACCTTTACCCTTTTCTTCCCCTTCTGGGACACCAATGAGTCTTATATTCGGACGTTTCATATTATCTATCATATCCCTGAGGTCCATTTCGAGTTTTTCAATTTTTTTCCCCATTCTTTCTTTTATGCTTTCATTTTCCATTCTGTCATCTTCCAGGTCACTGATTCGTTGTTCAACTTCCTCTAGTCTTGTACTATGAGTGTCCAGAATCTTTTTAATTTGGTCAACAGTTTCTTTAATTTCCATAAGATCATCCATTTTTTATTTAGTCTTGCAATGTCTTCTTTATGCTCTTCTAGGGTCTTCTTGATTTCCTTCATATCCCGTACTATGGTCTCATTGTTCATCTTTAGTTCTTTGAGTAGCTGCTCTAGGTGGTGTGTCTCTTCTGATCTTTTGATTTGGGTGCTTGGGCTTGGGTTATCCATATCGTCTGGTTTTTTTCATATGCTTTATAATTTTCTGTTGTTTTTGGCCTCGTGGCATTTGCTGAACTTGATAGGGTTCTTTTAGGGTTTGTAGACCAGTTGAAGTCCTTATCTCTAATTTATCAGATCTACAGCTTCGTGGAGTACACTTTCTCTAACTAACCAGCAGGTGGCATCCACGAGCCACCTGTTCTCCACAAGCCAGATCTCCCCTGCTTAGCCTTTTTGGTGAGTGGGGGAGTGAGTCTTGTGGGGCCCAATTGGTGTACCAAGCTTGCGTGTGTAGTTGGTGTTGCCTGCCCTGTATGTGGGGCGTGTTTCTGGGCAGTCGGGGAGGGGGGGTGGCCCTAACAATCAAATCTCCCTGATGATCCTAGAGTTTTAAAGCTGCTGCAATAGTCTAATCCTTCAGTTCAGTCCTGCCACAGTTTGTCTCTGCCACAAGTCTTTGGTATTGGCGTATGGCTCCTGAGACTTACAAGTGGGCCCCTCTTCCAGGCTGTGCACCCCGGGTCCTCTGTTGAGGGATGACTGTGCTATGTCACAGGTGAGTGCCGTCCCCCCAGGGCAGTTCTGGGCTGCTGGGCTGTGTTGGGAGGCTCCCAGTCTGCTCAAATGATGGCTGAATGGGGCTCTGTTAATTCACACTGCTCCCCCTTCCCAGCTCTGGGACATTCAGCTGAGGTTGCAGGGAAGGCTAATGTCCACGCCCAGTTTTGTGGTGTGTGCCTGTTATTTGAAGCACTTCCGTCACACTGGGTTGTCTGGGGCAGCTCTGGGCTATGGGGCTGGCGATGGGCAGGAGTGTTTCCTGTCCACCAGGATGGTGGCTGTGAGCGGACACCCCCCTTTTCTTGGGAAGTTGTGTTGTTTAGTGAATTTTCTCAGCCACTGGAATATTGCCTTTTGTCTCAGAGCTCTCTTAGTTCTGCTCTTGACTTGACGTGCCCAAATTTCAATTCTTTGAAGCTTTCCGTATTGAGCTTCTTAGAGTAATTGTTGTAGAAAAAGCAAACAGGATTTAAAAAAAAAAAAAAAAAAAAAAACGGCCCTCCTCAGAGATCTAATGGATTATTGAAATGCTAATAGACAAAGCAACCAGGGCCATTAAGGAAAGGTGCACAGGGCAGAGAGATCAGCCTTGCTTCGGGATTTGCATATGCGCCTCAAGGCCTGATCTCCGCCCTTCCCCTTTCTGTGTTCACCAGAACTCGAAAAATCCTCTGCTTTTATTTTGGAGTTTTTCGTGTTGTTTTTTTTCTATGTCTGTCTCCTCTCTGCTGGGCTGGCTGCTCTCAGAGTCTCTGGTGTCTCGTCTCAGTCTATCTATGGTTGGAGTTTGAATCAGTAGAATGAGTTTCCGATAAGAGCAGCCACTGCAATTCTCCCTTCTCCTTCCCGGAGCTGACAGCCCCTCCTCCCCCGGGACTGAGCCTGGTAGGGAGGGGCGCGGGTCCCCTGGCCGCAAAAACTTACAGATTTTGCTGATCTCAGCAGTTCCACGTTTTCATGAGTGTTGTATGAAGTATGCCCAAAGACAGATTGCTCTGTGGTGTCCAGTCCACGCAGTTCCTGGCTTTTTACCTACTTTCCTGGAGGAGTAACTAAAACATACAGCTCACCAGTCTGCCATCTTGCCCCGCCTCCTCATGATGTACTTTTAAGGTATAACATTGGTACAAAGAGTTAACAACAGAGTGGTGTATGGGAAAAGCTACCCATTGCATAATAAATATAGCCCAATACCACACTAATACTAGGGATAAATAATTAGGGGCTGATAAGAGCTTTGGGGTCTTTTGTGTTATCATAATGGTTTAAAATTGAGAGTGATGCTGACTGTACAACTAAGTGGAGACAATGTGAGACATTTATTGTTTATCTTGGACAGAATATATGCTACATGAAATTAGGAACCCCCTACTTAATAAATCAGTCCTTGGATCTTGAGGCTTGCTCTGGTGAAGCTTATGGATGTAAAAGGGAGGCTAAGCCTACCTCTAATTATGCATGAAGCACCTCCAGAGAACCTTTTTTGTTGCTCAGATGTGACCTTTCTCTAAGTTCAACTCTGCAAATAAATTCAGTAAGCCCCCTACCCCCTGCATGGTACATGACTCCCAGGGGAGTGAATCTCCCTGGTGATGTGGGACAAGACTCCCAGGAATGAGCCTGGTCCTGGCATTGAGGGATTGAGAATGCCTTCTTGATTAAAAGGGGAAAAAGAAAGGTAACAAAATAAGGCTACAGTGACTAAGAGATTTCAAATAGAGTCAAGAGGCTATCCTGGAGGTTACTCTTACCCAAGCTCCAGCTAGTTATTCCAAATGGCCACAGTATGTCAAATCCTAATCAAGAGTAGTCCCGAAACACCTAGGTCCCTACCTGAGACTCTATAAAGTTTCAAGCACTAAGTTTATTTTTCAGAAACTTAAATCCTCCCATGTTTCTATGCCAGATAAATCTCAAAACTCAGAGGCAGCAGCCTTTTTAAGAACATCAACCAGATGCATCCCCTTTTCCCATAATGTTGACAACCCTTTTCAATACAAACAAGTTATGGTGGTCACTGCCCAGATATCCCTGAAGAACAAGAAAGTGATTAAATGAGAGGGAGGGGTAGCAACAGATAAGACAGGATTTAACAAAGGATTAAGAATACTGAATCTTTATATAAATATGTTTAGATGCTAGGGTATTAGAATAGCTAGAAGGAAATAACTGAAATGGTGGAACCATAACTCATAACATTCTTTGAAATTTGCTCTATAGCTACTCGTTAAATTGTACTTTGAAAGTTATCACCTTTCTGTATATATGTTGATTTCACAACAAGGAAATAACTGAAACTGTGGAACTGTAATCCATAACATTCTTTGAAATTTGCTATATGACTACTTGTTAAATCGTACTTTGAAAGTTATCACCTTTCTGCACATATATTTCACAATAGGGAAATAACAATTGTGGAACTGTAACCCATAATATTCTTAGAAATTTATCATCTTTCTGTATATATGGTATATTTCACAATAAAAAATGTAAAAAAAAGAATAAAGTCTATGAATTAAAAAAATGAATGAATGAGGAAGCTCTTTCAGTACTGATATAGAAAAATCTCTGTTATATGGTTAAAGGAAAAAAAGCAAGGGGCTAAGCAGTATTATGTCATATTTATGTAGCAATAATAGTGAAAAATAAGAATATGTGTTTGTACACAAGAATTTAAATAGAAAAATCTGTTTGGGAAAAAAATATAGAAGAAACGATCCCATTCACAATGGAACCATTATAGACACTTTGGCAATAAGCAGTACATATATGAAGAAAATAAAGATTCTGGGGATCGTAAGATTTAGGTAAATGAAAAGACAATCCACTGTCCTATCAAGTTTTAATATCATAAAGGTGTCAATTTTCCCTAAATTAACTTATAGATTTAAAGCAAACCCAAGGAAAATACCAAAATAACTCTTTTTTGGAACTCAACAAAATGACAACAAAGTTCATCTAGAAAAATAAGCATGCAATAGCCAGAAAATTCCTGAAAAATAATAATTCAGGTTTGGGTGGAGTACCAATTACTTCCACCAGATATTAAAATACACCATGAATTTAAATAGACAGGGAAGTAGAAATAAAAACTACAGGTCAATAAAACAGAATACCAAGTCCAAAAATAGACTAAAATACAAATGGAAGTTTAGTCTGTGGTATAGGTAGCATTTCATATTAGTTAGGGAAAGAGGGATTGCCAGTTAAAATGTGGTACAATATCTGGTTGCTCAGAAGTAAAGCTGGATATCTGTTCAATACTGTATCTGTCAGGGTTCAGTGCAGGAAAACAGAAACTCCTCTAGATATTCCAAATAGAAAGGGATATAATACAGAGAATTAGTTCCTTAAAAAAAAAAACATTGAAAGTCTGGAGGAGAAGAAACTGGGGCTACTGCACTTTTAAACTCAAGGTGATTCAGGGGACAGGAAGCTAGTGCTGCTACTGCCACCAGCACTGCCTCATACCCAAGAAGCAGGTGGCCAAACACTAAAACTCCCATTTTTAGGAACCTGCTTGTCCACTGGCACAGATAAAGCAGATGGCCTCTACCTCTTTTCTACCTTCCAAATTTGACCAACTGCATCTCATTGGCAGAACTAAATTATTCAGAACCCTGCTTGCCTCAGTCTGTGATATTTCATTTTTAGCCTTCCATCCTTGTGGTATGGGGTGGAGTGGGTGGTATGGAAATGATACCAAGTGCTAAGAGACAATATCTAGCCTATATTCTCACATTGAAAACCATTCCAGATGGATCAGTTACCTGTAAAAATTAAAACGAAACCATAAAGTTCTGGAGGAAACCATGGGTAAATTTATAATCATGGAATACAAAAGGTATTTCTAATTACAACATAAAATTAAGAAGCCTTAAAAGAAAAGTGATAAATCTGTTTACATAAAAATTAAAAATGGAAAAAAATGGTAAACTAAGTCAAAAGACCAACATCCAACTGAGAAAACATTTTGTAGTACATGACAAGTACTGACTTTCTTAATTTATAAAGAGCTGATAAAAGTCAGTAAGAAAAAGACAAAAATCCAATAGAAGCACAGGCAAAAAATGTGAACAAGCAAGTAATGGATTAATGAATATAAATGGCTAAAAAAGAAAGGATGTTCAGTCTCACTCAAAACAAGGTGCTTTTTCAAATACCAGTTAGCTTGCCCAAGAGGACATTATTGGGACATATGAAAAAACTGGAATATAGACTCTAAGTTTTATTATCAATGTTAAATTTCTTGAACTTGTTCACTGTACTTAAGATGGTTACATAAGTGAATATCCTTGTTCTTAGGAAATGTACATGGAAGTATTAAGTGTTTGTTCTAGTTTGCTAATGCTGCAGAATGCAAAACACCAGAGATGGATAGGCTTTTATAAAACGGGGGTTTATTTCACTACACAGTTACAGTCTTAAAGCCACAAACCGTCCAAGGTAACACCTCAGCAATCAGGTACCTTCACCGGAGGATGGCCAATGGCGTCCGGAAAACCTCTGTTAGCTGGGAAGGCAGCTGGTGTCTGCTCCAAAGCTCCGGCTTCAAAACGTCTTTCTCCCAGGACGTTCCTCTCTAGCAAGCTTGCTCCTCTTCAAAACATCACTCCCAGCTGCCCTCTCTCCTCTCCTTGAGCCAGCTGATTTATATGGCTCCACTGATCAAGGCCCACCCCGAATGGGTGGGGCCATGCCTCCATGGAAATATCCCACCAGTTATCATCTGCAGTTGGGTGGGGTGCATCTCCATGCAAACAACCTAATTCAAACGTTCCAACTTAATCCCCACTATTCTGTCTGCCCCACAATACTGCATCAAAGAATATGGCTTTTTCTGGGGGACATAATACATTCAAACTGGCACAGTGTTCAAGAAGCGTAATGTATACAAGCTTTTCTTAAAATGGATAGACAGATGGAATGATAGAATGATACAGTAAATGTGGCAAAATGTTAAAAGTTGGTAGGGGTATGCCGGATTTCTCTGTATGAGCTCTATTTTATTTTTGTAACTATCCTGTAAGTTTGAAATTATATAAAAAAATTTTTAAAAATCCATTAGATTGGCGAATTTATAAGTTTAATGATTATCACTGCTCATGAAGTTACTGTGAAAAAGGCACTATCACATACTGCTGGATGGAGTGCAGAATAGTAAAATCTTTATGGAAGAAAATTTGCTGACATATATCAATACTTTAAATGCACAAATTCTTTGACCAGGAATTTATGTTATGGATATACGTGTATAAGTTTGTGAAGGTATGTGCCTAAACAGTTCTCTGCAGCATTATTTGTAAGAGCAAAACTCTGAAAACAAGTGACATATGTAGCCAGTAAAAAAGCAAAATTTGAAACAAAGATGTTCTCTTTGTCTAATACACACATCTGCAGTCATACCCTTATATTAATGTTGACCAGCCTTAAATAGATATTATATTTCTATTTTAAAAAGTTAATAGAGGCTATCTGAGGGGAGAGAGTATGGTGTAATCTTCTTTGAAACTTTGTGTTTTGAAACTTACCCCTCTTCCCCCAAAAAACCAAACTAAGATAATTTTTGTAACTATATATTTATTTTCTCTTAGAATGTTTGTGATTATTTTTGGTTTTCTAATTTAAACATACATGATTTAAAAATTGTATAAAATTGTGTTCTTTAGACATATCTAGCAAGGCAGTATACATTGTGATATCACTCCATTTCTATTATTGATAGTGAATTACTTTATACATAAAGGAAATTATTAAAGTTGAATGAAAAACTGTATTTATAGGAAATAATTCCATCATACATACACATTTACAGATTTAACTTTTAGAATCTCTTCATTTAAAATAATTCTTCCCCCTAAAACTATCCTTAGGCATCAGATACTTAGGTAAGTATCTAACAAGCAATTAGTATGTACATACATGGCTGTGAAAATTACCCTCAAGTATAATATATTCTGTTCTAAAGGTGAAAAGATTTCCTTTTGGAAAATATTTTAACAGTTGTTTTCATCATCTATGTGGCAGCAATTATATTTATATTTAAATGATTAAAAATAGCAAACCCTCATAAACAGTGCCTAAAGAAATGTTTTGGAAAAGTCATTATTCCATAAAAACAGTTACATTGTTTAAATTACATGATATGCATGATACCAGTGCTTTCTTGATCTGAAACTAGTTGAACATATTAATAAGAATTCCCAAACAAACAAAAAAGCTATTCATCCTTGATAAAGGAGAGTTTATCCTTGGGTTTATTCAGCATCTTTATATCATCCAACAGTTTTTTGGGTGTTAAAATATGTGTAGAACCTGGTAGGGGAAAAAATAACTTTTTAGAGGCTAGTAGTTACATCGATTTTTCCTTGGCTATTATCTTGTCCTTCAAATATGCAAAGCACAGTAGCTTGAGGCAATTTAACATAACCCTTCAGAGACACTGCCCACTCTTGGTACTTTTTCTACTTTGTGCTATATTTTGGTACACTGAAGAACAAAATTGAGGATTAATACATCCTTCCGAGAGAACAGTAGCACTGTTCAATAATAAAGAACCACTAAGCAGTACTGCAGATAGAGGCTCACTGTACTGATCTTGCACCTCTGTGGGTCAAGAGAGTGAGTTGATAACTGAATGGTTTACCTATCAGTAGTGGCTTTGGATGAATTCTTAAAACTAAATTCCACACAATGCTTGCCGATGTTAAGTCCACACCCACAACCTCTATTCAAAATATTTCTGGAGGAGAAATGTGTTTATGCACCAAAAATTATTTAATGGTGACAGCAACAAAGGTATAGAATGTTTGAAAGGAACAAGTTCATTCCCCAAATATCAGAATATTCAAAAATAAAATTATCAAAAAAAAAGATCAACCAGAAAAAACTCTAGCATATCAGGTAAAAGACCTTCTATGATTCAAAAAAAAAAAAAAAGTTTTGCAATCAACATTTTAGTCCTAAATGTAAAAATACAAGATAGATTTTTACTTTTATTTTTTTTCTATTCAGAGTTTGTTTTTAAAAAGAGAAAAGGGGAGGGAAAAATCTTACCAATAATAACTTCACAGGATTTATGTGTCTGAGAAACTTCATAAGCGCAGCGCATTTCAGAGTATGTAAGTCCTCCAATAACAAAGACAATCAGCTTTGACCCATTTTTTCGTTCCTCTAAATAATTAGCTCTGGGTTTCTGGCGAGCACTAAAAGTAAATAAACACAAAATGTTAAACACATTTCCAAAGCTATATTGCTTGTAGTCTTTTTAAAAAGCCTAACTCAACCAAATTCAAAGTTGTCACCAATTACATTGTTTTAAAGGAAATGACTTAATTACATTATGAACAGAGAACTGAAGTTAGGTAAGACAGCCACTTCAAGTTCCAATTTTGTTCCAATAGTGGGTTTGAACAAATCATTCAAAATCTCTCTCAGCATTTTCATCTACAAAATAGAGCTAATCACCCTCTCATTTATTTCACAGAAAAAAAATAAAATACCTGAGAAGTCTAAGGCTTCTTGAAATTAAAGAAAACAAAGTTATGGCACTGAAATAACAGTTTGAAGACATGGTGAGGGGGGAAAGAGGCAGTACTGATTTTGATCTGATGGAGCACTGTGATAGCCCTTGCTGGAATTCAGTAAGGCGTAATGGGTGTTGGCACTGAAGCTGAGTTCCAATACCGATTCTGGTTCTTCTCCCATTCAGTAGGGGCTTCAGCAAATTATTTAACCTCTTCATAAACCTCAAGGGTTGTTTTAAGGATTAAGTGAAATAATGTATATAACACACTTAAGTATGGAATATGGTACAGCAGGTAAGCATTCACTATAGGCATACCTTGGAAATACTGTGGGTTTGTTTCCAGACCACCGCAGTTAAGTGAATATCGTAATAAAACAAGGCACATTTACAAAACAAGTTACATTTACACTATACTGTAGTCCATTAAGTGTGCAATACAATTGTATCTAAAAAACAGAAACTGCACTCAATAAGCATTAATTCCTCATTCCACAGAAAATAAACTATTAATGTTTTTAGTTTAGCCTTTGGGATGGTCATTTCCATCTGCCACCTTAAGGAATGAAAAGTGAGTTAACACGGAAAAAAGACAATTAGCAGATGAAACAGGACCAAGATACATTCTTATTATCATATAACATAAGTCAAAGACATGTTAAAAATTCTACTTTGGTTTAAAAACAATTTCAAAAGAGAAAGAGAATAAGAAAGCAAAAGAAAAGGAGATAATACTGCCCAAAACAATTATATGATTCTAATAATTTTTAAACTTCTGGATAGCAATTTTAGAACAATGAGGTTATATTTCAGTTGTTTCACATTCATGAGTAAGACAGTGTTTTAAGTACTATTAGAGATGCAAAAATAAAGATTGAGTCCCTAGATCCTGAAAAACCTTCCCCTAAAAAGCACCTAGAAATGCTGGTTAAAATAAGAGCAAACTTCCTTTCTTCTCTTTTTTTTTTTTAACTTTTTATTTTTAAATACTTTCAAATTTATAGGACAATTACAAAAATAATACAAATCCTAAACAGGGAATCCAACATACCTTTATCCTCCCCCCAACCCCGCCAGATACTCAGCAAACTGATCCAACAATTTTAGAATTCTGTCACATTTGTCATACCATTCCATCCATTCAACCCATCTGTTCTACTTTGCTAATGCTGCCGAAACGCAAAACACCAGAGACGGATTGGCTTTTTCTCCCAGGATGTTCATCTCTAGGCTGCAGTTCCTCAAAAATGTCACTCTTAGTTGCAATTGGGATATTTGTCCTCAGTTCTCCACAGCAAGAGTCTGCTTTCAATGGCCCTCTTCAAACTGTCTTTCACCTGCAGCTCCTGTGCTTTCTTCAAAGTGTCCCTCTTGGCTGTAGCTCCTCTTCAAAGGTTCACTCTCAGCTGTGCTGAGTTCCCCGTCTGTCAGCTCATTTACATGGCTCCAGTGATAACTTAGACCCACCCCAAATGGGCGGAGCAACACCTCCATGGAAATTATCCAATCAGAGTGATCACCCACAGCTGGGTGGGGCACGTCTTCAAAGAAACACTCAAAGAATTACAAGCTAATCAACACTGCCCACACAAGATTACATCAAAGATAATGGTGTTTGGGGGACACAATATATTCAAACTGGCACACCATCTAACCCTCTGTCTATTTACCCATCCATTTTCTGAACTGAGGGTATATTGTATGCATCATGCTCCCTGAACACTTAATACTGACATATATGTTTCTTGACAAGTATATTCACTTAAGTAACCACCTGAAGTGCAGGTATCAAGTCCAAGAAATTTAACATTGATACAAAGTTTAGAGTCTAAATAGGCAATGACAATTAAATGCCAAGGATGATCCTGGATGGGATCTGAGGATAGAGGAGAGGAGGAAGCTCAAAGGGACACAGCTGGGACATAAGGGGGAAAAAAAAAAAAAGGAAATATAGACTGTAAGCTTTGTATCAATGTTGAATTTCTTGAATTTCTTAGCTGCGTTTAATGGGAATGCATAAAAGAATGTTCTTGTTCATGGGAAATGTATATGTGAATTATACTGTTTGTTCAAGGATGTGTGCAGCCTGCTCTCATATGTTCAGAAGACAGAGCAATAGATGATGGATGACAGATAGGGAGGGAGGGAGGAAGGGAAAGAAAGAAAGAAAGAAAGAAAGAAAGAAAGAAAGAAATGGTGATGTGACAGGATGTTAAAGTTGGTGGATTGGGGTATCGGGGGAAGGGGGTCGGGGTATGCTGGAATTCTGTGTATGGGTTTTGTATTGTTTTTGCAACTGTTCCTGTAACTTTGAATTTATTTCAAAATAAAATTTAAAAAAAAAAAGTAAATCATGCAAGTGCTTATTTATATTTGTAGTGCTCATCTGTAGGATACATGCTTTTAATAACTTTTTTGTTAAAGAAGTTGTACATTTACAGAAATATGCATAAAACATAAAATACACCTTATTAACACCTTGTATCAGTGTGGTATTTGTTATAATTCATAAAAAACATTTTAATAATTGTTCTTTTAACTATAGTCCATCATTTACAACAGGGTTCACTGTGTTGTATGGTTCTAAGTTTTTTCTTTTAATTTCAGTCCTAGTAAAATATATACAATCTAAACTTTCCCTTTAACCACATTCACATATATAATTCAGTGCTACTAATTACATTCACAATGTTATGCTACCATCACCACCATCCACTAGCAAAACTTTAAAATCAACCCAAATGAAAATTCTCTACAATTTAACTCCCCAATCCCTACCCCAACAGAGCCCCTGGTAAACTATATTCTAGATTCTGACTCTATGAGTTTGCTTATTCTAATTATTTCTTATCAGTGAGATCATACAGTATTTGTCCTTTTCTGTCTGGTTTATTTCACTCAATATGATGTTTTCAAGGTTCATCCATGGTGTTGCATGAATCAGAACTTCATTCCTTTTTAATGCTGAATAATATTCCATTGTATGTATATACCACATTTTATTCATCCATTCCTTGGCTAATGGAAACTTGGATTGCTTCCATCTTTTGGCAATTGTGAATAATGCTGCTATGAACATTGGTAGGCAAATATCTGTTCAAGTATCTGCTTTCAATTCTTCCAGGTATATAACTAGTAGTGGGGTTGCCAGGTCATATGGTAACTGTATACTTAGCTTTCTGAGGAACGGCCAAACTGTCTTCCACAGCATATGCACCATTTTACATTGCCACCAGCAATGAATAAGTATTCCTATTTCTCCACATACTCTCCAACACTTGTAATTTTCTGGTTTTTTTTTTTTTTAATAGTAGTCATTCCAATGTGAAATGGTATCTCACTGTGGTTTTGATTTACATTTCCTTAATAGCTAATGATGTTGAATATCTTTTCATGTGCTTTTCAGCCCTTTGTATATCTTTGAAGAAATGTCTATTCAAGTCTTTTGCCCATTTTTAAATTGGGTTGTCATTTTATTGTTGTTATAGGACTTCTTTATATATTCTGGGTAATAAACCCTTATTGGATATATGTTTTCTAAATATTTTCTCCCATTGAGTAGGTTGCCTTTTCACTAATGATAAGGTCCTTTGATGCTCAAAAATTTTAAATTTTGATGAGGTCCCATTTATCTGTTTTTTCTTTTGTTGCCTGTGCTTGGGTAAAGCCTAAGAAACCACTGCCTAACATAAGGTTCTGGAGATGCTTCCCTTTGTTTTCTTCTACAAGTTTGATAGTTCTAGTTCTTACATTTAGATATTTGATCGATTGTGAGTTGCTTTTTGTATATGGTATGAGAAAGGTGTCTTCCTTTATTCTTTTGCATATGGATATCCAGTTTTCCCAGCATCATTTGTTGAAGAGCCTTTTCTTTCCCAGTTGAGGACTTGGCAGCCTTGTCAAAACTCCAGTGGCTGTAGGCGTGAGCGTCTATTTCTGAACTCTCAATTTGATTCCATTGGTCCATATATCTATCCTCATGCCAATACCATGCTGTTTTGACCACTGTAGCTTTGTAATAAGTTTTAAAGTTAGGAAGTATGAGTCTTCCAACTTTATTCTTCTTTTTCCAAGATGTTTTTGGTTATTCGGGGCATCTTATACTTCCAAATAAATTTGATGATTGGCTTTTCCATTTCTGCAAAGTAGGCTGGTTTTGTGTTGAATCTGTAAACATTTAGGGTAGACATGACATTGTAACAATATTTAGTCTTCCAATCCATAAGCATGGAATATCCTTCCATTTATTTAAAACTTGTTTGATTTCTTTTAGCAAAGTTTTATAGTTTTCCATGTATAAATCCTTTACCTCCTTGGTTAAATTTATTCCTAGATGTTTTGTTCTTTTAGTTGCTATTTTAAATGGATTTTTTTCTTAATTTCTTCTTCAGATTGCTCATTACTAGTGTACAGAAATACTGATTTTTGAGTGTTGATCTTGTACACTGCCACATTGCCGAATTCACTTATTAGCTTGGGTAGCTTTGTTGTAGATTTTTAATGACTTTTTATATATAGGATCATGTCATCTGCAAATAGTGAAAAGTTTTACTACATCCTTTCCAACCTGGATGCCCTTTATTTCTTTTTCTTGCCTAACTGCTCTGGCTGGAACTTCCAGAATAGTGTTGCATAACGATGGTGAAAAGTAGGCATCCTTGTCTTGTTCCAGATCTTAGAGGGAAAGCTTTCAGTATTTCACCATTGAGTATAATGTTAAAATGGATTTTTCATATATGCCCTTTATCATGTTGAGGAAGTTTTCTTCTATTCCCAGTGTTCTAAGTGTTTTTATCAAGAAACGATGCTGGATTTTCTCAAATGCTTTTTCTGTGTCAACTGAGATGATCATGTGTATTTTTTCCCTTCATTCTCTTAATGGGGTGTATTACATTAATTGGTTTTCTTATGTTGAACTCCCCTTACATACCTGGGATAATACCCACTTGATCTTTGTATATAATTCTTTTAATGTGCTGTTGGATTGATTTGCTAGTATTTTGTTGAAGATTTTTATGTCTATATTCATAAGAGAACTTGGTCTATACTTTTTCTTTCTTGTGGTATCTTTATCTAGCTTTGGTATTAGGGTGATGCTGACTTCATAAAATGAGTTAGGTAGTACTCATTCCTCTCCAATTTTTTGGAAGTGTTTGAGCTGGATTGGTATTCATTCTTCTTATAATGTTTGGTAGAATTCACCTGTGAAGCCATCTTTTCCTGGACTTTTCCTTGTGGGAGATTTTTGATGATTGTTTCAATATCTTTACTTATAATTGGTCTGCTGAGATTTTCTATTTCTTCTTGAATCAGTGTAATATGTTCATGTGCTTCTAGGAATTTGTCTATTTCATCTAGTTTGTTTAATTTGTTGGCATACAGTTGTTTACAGTATCTTCTCATGATCCTTTTTATTTATGTGGGGTCAGTAGTAATGCCCCCCGCCCCTTACTTCTGGTTTTATTTATTTGTATCTTCTCTCTATTTTCCTTCATCAGTATAGTGAAAGGTCTATCAATTTTACTGGTATTTTCAAAGAACCAACTTTTGGTTTTCCAATAATGTCCTTTTGAACCTTTTATCCTCACTACCTAGATACCATCCAGGACCATGTATTACATTTTATTGGCATTGTCTCTTTAGTTGCTCTCTTTTTTTAATTGTAGGAACATATATACAATGTAAACTTTCCCATCTCACCCACTCTCAAGCATCCCATTCAATGGGATTAGTTACATTCACAGTATTGTGGTACTCTCATCACCTTCCATTACCAAAACTTCCCCATCTCTCCAAGTAGACACCAG
Source organism: Choloepus didactylus (assembly GCF_015220235.1). Classification (NCBI taxonomy): domain Eukaryota; kingdom Metazoa; phylum Chordata; class Mammalia; order Pilosa; family Megalonychidae; genus Choloepus; species Choloepus didactylus. The sequence goes on from NC_051308.1 coordinate 132,246,723, forward strand.
ACACCCACTACGCATTAACTCCCCATTCCCCTACCCTTGGCTAATTCTTGTCTCTATGAGCTTGCAGAGTCTCTGATATTTTCTTTGTAGTTAACCATGGGGCTTAAATTTAACATCCTAAATCTATAACAGTCTTGTTTGCTTTGATAACTTCCAAAGTATGTCCCTATACCCCTCCATCCCCCGCCTTTATGTAGTTCTTATCACAAATCATACATTTATATATTATGAGTCCAAAATCACTGATGTGTCATTATATTTTATACATTTGCCTTTTAGATTCTGTAGGAAATAAAAAGAGGAGTTACAAACCAAAAATATAGTAGTCCTCACATTTATATTTATCTATGTTGTTACCCTCACCAGAGATCTTTATTTCTTTATGTGGCTTTGATTTATTGTTTATTGTCCTTTCCTTTCAACCTGCAGAACTCCCATTAGCATACCTTATAGGGCCAGTCTAGCAGTGATGAACTCTCTCAGCTTTCATTTACTGGGAATGTCTTAAGTCCTCCCTCATTTTTGAAAAACTTTTGCTGGATAAAGAATTCTTGGTTGGCACTTTTTTGCTTTCAGCACTTTAACTGTGTCTTCTCACTGCCTTCCTGCATTCCTGGTTTGTGATGAGAAGTTGACACAACCTTATTGAGGCCCCCTTTGTATGAGGCCCCCTTTGTATGTGAAACGTTACTTCTCTCTTATGACTTTCAGAGTTTTCTCTTTATCTTTTGCATTCAACAGTTTGATTTAAAAATGCTGCGATGTGTGTCTGTTTGGATTTATCCTATTTGGAGTTTGCTGAGAGTCTTGGATGTATAGTCATGTCTTGTATTAAATTTGGGTAGTTTTCAGCCATCATTTCTTTGAATATTCTCTCTGCTCCTTTCTTTCTTCTTCTGGGACTTCCATAATGGATATATTGGTATGCTTGATGGTATCCATATGTTCTTCAGGCTCTGTTCACCTTTCTTCAAATTTCCTTCTTTCTGCTCTTCAGACTAATGATTTCAATAGTCTTCAAGTTTTCTGACTATTTCTTCTGCCAGATCTAATCTGCTACTGAACTGCTCCTAAGGAATTTTTAATTTCTGTTATTGTGGCCTTCAGTTCTGTTTGATTCCTTTTTATAATTTCCATCTCTATATTGTTATTCTCCTTGTATTCATTTTATTGTTTTTCTGATTTCCTTTAGTTCTTTGTCCATGTTCTCTTTTAGCTCTTTGAGCATATTTAAAACCATTTTTTAAAAGTCTTTGTCTGGTATGTCCCATGTCTGGTCCTCATTGATGCATCTTTGCTGTTTAAAAATGTCAGGCCTGGTTTAAAGTAGATGGGGAATACCTGCAACTTTGTAGCCCAAAGTTGTGGTCCCAGTTCCTGATAGGCAGCAAATCAGCCAAAAGTAAAAGTTAACAGGGAAATCCTGGAAGTAAAAAATCCAGGAAAGACAAGTTCCTTAGCTGACTGCTAAACAATTGATGCAGGGAGAAACTGCAAAAGCCCATGGGAAAAAAAACTGAAAGAAAAGGGAGACTTGAGAACAGGCTGTGACTTGGAATACATCCTTCATTCAACTCAATCAGCTGAAGACAGAAACCTTACAGGCTTGAGTGATCTACGCACAACCTCTGCCCAGATAATTGGCTGACCTCTAAACTACAAAACAGAGTGGCAATCACTAAGGAGCCAAGCTAAAAAATTAAAATCGAAACAAAAAAAAAACCCAACTTGGATACCAGTGACTATATGCTACAGGGAGAAAGAGAATGCAGTTTAAGTCCGTGCAAAAAAGTTAACAGGGAAATCCTGGAAGTAAGAAAGCCATAAAAAGACAAGCTCCTTAGCTGATTGCTAACTATACATGTGCGGGGACAACCTGCAAAAGCTCATGAAAAAAAAAAAAACTGAAAGAAAAAAACTGAAAGAAAAGGGAAACTCAAGAACAGGCTGTGATTTGGACATCAGCAACTATATGCAGCCAGGGAGAAAAGATATTGCAGTTTAATTCCATGCAAATTACCAAAACAACACAAAACAACAACAAAATAAAATCCATGTTGCTACAATACATTAACTACAGGTCCAGTTTTCAACTAAAAATTAGTAGGCATGCAAAGAAACAGTAAAGTGTGACCTACACTTTGGAACAAAGAAGCCAACAGAAGCTGATGCTGGTGGACACCAAAGTTCGATTTCACAGACTTCAAAGCAACTATTACAAATAAGCTAAAAAAAATTTTTTTAAATGCTAACAATGAGTTAACCAATAAGGAATCTCACCAGAAAAATGGAAACCATAAAAAAAAAAAAAAGAACCAAATGTAAATTCTAAATGTGAAAAGTACAATAACTGTAATGAAAAATTCACTAGATGGGCTCAACAGCAGATGTGAGATAGCAGAAGAAAGAATCCATGATGTTGAAGATGGATCAATAGATACTATAAAATTTGAAGAGACAAAAATGCCTAAAGTAAACAGAATCTCAATGCCGACGAGGCAATGTCAAACCTTCCAACATATGTATGATGGGGGTTCCAGAAGAAGAGAAGGGAGAGGGAAAGGAGCATAAAACAATTTTAAAGAAATAATGACTGAAAACTCCCCAATTTGATGAAAATTATTAACATACAGATCCAAGAAATGCAAAAAATCCTAAGCTGAATAAACACATTGATAACTATACCTAGACAAGTGTTGCTGAATGCCAAAGACAAAGAAAAAATCCTACAAAACACAACTCTATATATTATTCAGGATGCAAAAATATGCAGAAAAAGTACAAAGACCTACAGGTGAGTAATAAATACCAAATTCAGAATAGGGAAGATAGAGAGAATAATAAAATAAGGAAGGGATATACAGGAAGCTAGAATTGTATTCATAATGATACATTCGTTAAGCTGATATATTTGATAAAGTAGAAAGGTATGTAATATAATATTCTCTGTATCTTGCAGTACGTTTCAAATATTTCATCACACACAAAAAAAGTTATCAAAATGTTTACACCCTCTGCTATGTAGAGAAGAAAGAGGTGAGGGGGGAAAATCTGTGATTTACTTTCATTAAAGTAATTTTTATAATTAAGTATGTTTTCATATTACTTACCTGGAGTCATTTAAAACAGGTTACAGTTAAAGAAAAACTGCCTCTTAAATGCTATATTCTTCAAAGAGAGTTGCCAAATAGAGCAGACTAACGGTACCATTTCAATAACTAGTCTGCAATATCATGATAAAAATTTCACTGACTTTTACTTCTAGCTTTTACCTCACAGCTCCTGAGCCGTTCCATACTGCTGGACACTGGGAACAATAGGGCCATTCTTTTGACTCTAACCTGTTATCAATGGCATCCTAGAGGAGAAAAAGAGTTAAAAATATTGTGAATTCTAGGATGTTTTTCTTGTTTGTTGTGCATAAAGGTAAAAAATTCTATTTGCCTGCTGATTGTGGTGATAAATGTACAACTTTATGATGATACCATGAACAACTGATTGTACACTGTGGATAAATGTATGGTATGTGAATATAACTCTATAAAATTGTAGGAAAATAAATATATAGGAGTGTAAGTGTTGGAGAAAACATGGTGAGAGGGATGATGCCTCACCAATATGGACTAACTACAATGTGTAAACTCAGAATTGAATCTTAGAACATAGCCTAACGTGGACACAATAATTGTAATAGTCTCTAGATTGTAAGCTCTTACAGCAGTTAACTCTATCCCTGAATTGTAAGGCCTATCTCTAAACTTTGAGATGCTGATCCCCTAGCGTATGTTGTCACAAACATTGGGACTGGCGGTTTGATGTGCTGAGCCCTCGAGCATGGGACTTGCCCTTATGAAGCTCATTACCACAAAGGAGAGTCTAAACTTGTATGTAATGGTGCCTAGGAGTCTCCCCCTGAGTACCTCTTTGTTGCTCAGATGTGGCCCTCTCTCTCTCTAACTGAGCCATCTCGACAGGTGAACTCGCTGCCCTCCCCCCTACGTGGGACCCAACTCCCAGGGGTGTAAATCTCCCTGGCAACGCAGAGTATGACTCCCGGGAATGAATGTGGACCCGGCATCATGGGACTGAGAGTATCTTCTTGACCAAAAGGGGGATGCAAAATGAGACAAAATAGTTTCAGTGGCTGAGAGATTCCAAATGGAGTCGAGAGGTCACTCTGGTGGACATTCTTATGCACTATATAGATAACACCTCTTAGGCTTTAATGTATTGGAATAGCTTTAAGTAAATAGCTGAGACTGCCAAACTCCAACCCAGCAGTCTGGACTCCTGAAGACAATTATATAATAATGTAGATTACAAGGGGTGACAGTGTGATTGTGAAGACCTTGTGGATCACACCCCCTTTATCTAGTGTATGGATGAGTGGAGGAATGGGGATAAAAACTAAAGGACAAATGGGGTGGGATGGGGGGATGATTTGGGTGTTCTTTTTTCACTTTTATTTTTATTTTTATTCTTGTTCTGGTTCTTTCTGATGTAAGGAAAATGTTCAGAGATAGATTGTATGGTGTGTGAATGTATTTCAATAAAACTGAATTTAAAAAAAAAAAAAATTCTATTTGCCATTAGGGAACATAAGGATATATAAATGATTAATAAAATAAGATTAGCCCTCTCTTTGCAATTCACAAATCTTACTTGCTTCAAAAATTAATGCAATCATTTACTTATTTATAACAATATTTATTTCATGTCTCCCAATTTCTTTATTTGGAGTGCCCCCACATTGGTGTGAGGATTCCAGGTAACTCTTCAAAACCTTTAGCTCCATATCAAAGCAAATAAGATTGTTACAGATTTAGTATGTTAAATTTAAGCCCCCTGGTAACCATAAAAAAGTTATTAAAAAATATGTACAGAAAGAAATGAGAAAGTATTCTAAAGAGTTCACTCCAAAAATGGGCAAGGACTTGAATAGATATTTCTCAAGGAAAAAGTGTATATACATGCAGTAGTATGTCAGTCAGCCCTAAAAAGGAATAAAGTTCTGATACATGCTACTAAATAGATGAACTTTGAAGACTTCAGGTTGAGTGACATAAGTCAGACACAAAGGGACAGATACTGTATAAGTCTACTTATATGAAATAGCTAGAATATGCAAATTCATAGAGACCAAAAAAAAAAAAAAAAATAGAGTACAGGTTACCATGGCTGGGGAAAGAGGAAGAAGAGGCAGTTAATGCATAATGGGTGCAGGATTTCTGTTTGGGTGACGGGAAAGTTCTGATAATGAATAGTGATGAGGGTACCACAACACTGTGAATGTGATTAATCCTACTGAACTTGGGAGTGGTTGAGATGGGAAAGCTCATGTTGTATACTTGTTTCCACAATTAAAAAAGGGAAAGATTAAAGAGACAGTAACTAAAGGTGATATATGATCCTAGACTGGATCTAATAATGGAGGAGAAAATGTCAAAAAGGACATTATTGGGATATAAAAAAAATTGGAATGTAGTCTGTAAGCCTTTTATCAATGTTAAATTTTTTGGTCTTGATAATTGCACTTAAGGTGGTTACATAAGTGAATCTCCTCATTTTTAGGAAATGTACATGGCAGTTTTAACTGTTCAAGGAGCATGACGTATACAACTTACTCTAAATGTTTAGAAAACACATAAATACAAAGACACAGAAATAGATGGATACATAGAATGATATGGCAAATGTGGCAAAACATTAAAAGTTGATGGATCTGGTTATCTAGGTGGGGCAATGTTGGAGCTCTATATATGGGGTTGGTATTATTTTTGCAACTGTCCCATAAGTTTGAAATTGTTTCAAAGAAAAAATTAAAAATTAAAACAATTTAAAAAGTGAAAGGCTATTATAGAGGAAAAAGTTTAGAAACCACTGCTTTACAGTATGGTGTTACAAAAGGTATTAATAATAAATGGTATTAACAAGTGGTCACAAGGTACTCAGTAGGCTGCAGGAAAGGAAGAAATCAAGTTTTAAGAGAAATACCAAAGGCCTAAGATTGCTACTGAGCCAAAAATGGATTTTCTGAATTTAACATGCAAATCCTTGTTAAAGGGTTCAAGAAAGTAAATTCTTATGTAAAAAACACTGGTTAAAAAAAAAACTACTTAGTATTACACGCTCAATTGTGGGAAAGTAAAAAATTTTATGTTGCAGAAAGCAAAGTCTAAATTCCTTAGACTTTTCATCTATGATTAAGCATGTGTAAATGACACAAATTTCATCAAATAAAGCAGAGAAAAATCATAGTAATAAATTATATCCAATTAGCTCCTAAAGAAAAGTAAACATGGGCTTAAGTCAAAGGAAAATGAACTAAAAGGAATTATATTATTGACTGTAAATCAGTATCATAATTTTATTGAGCTCATAAAGCAATTTTTACTAGCTCATTTTTGAACATAAGTTTACTGCTTTCTTTGAGGTAAAACAGTGTGAGATGATTATTACTCCCATTTCCTAAAATTGAATATTGCTTTCTAAAAGCAAACAGTATTAAAGGCATTAACCATCTGTTAGCTCTAATGTCAACACTTATAGTGAAGTTTACTTTTTAATCACAAATACATGTCCCAAAATATCAGAGTCTAACAACATCTAACAGAGTACATATATAAAAGTTATTTTTGTTGAACTTTCATTTAAATAAATTATTTATATTTATGCCACATATAGTAAGTTAAAATTACAGCAATATTGTTTCATAAAGCATGCATGTGACTTGACTGCTTGCTTGATGTTTAGTCAGTGATGTGAATTTGTTTTAGGTCTTCAAGAAAAGAATCTTCAAGAATTTACTCTTCTCCCCAACTCCAGATACTGCCTTCTCTTGTAAGCTCTCCAAGCACTGCAGAAAATTCCTGCCCAACAGATATGTTCAGACTGACAAATATTACTCACAGGGTAAAAAATACTGTCCAGAAGGACACTTAGGGTAGAAGTAAACATTTTAATGGTTTTTACCTCCATAATGTCTTTGATAAAAGGTGTCCATCTAGAAAGTTGAAAAGTTCCTTCTGTAGACCGTTCCTTTCTTGATGGTTTGCCCTGTTGAGACTAATATAATAAAAGAAAATAATTTAAAACCAGTAATTTTATTCAGTTATATTCTCTTACCATGTTTTCTAAAAAAAAAAGATTTTTAATTTACAGGAAATACTGTTATTTTTGGTTAAACTAAGAGTGGAAATGTCTACTTAAAAAAAAAACAAAAAAAAACAAGAAAACCTGAAAATCATGGTCACAGAACTTCAACATTATGCTTCAATGCTAAAAGTTATAATAGTATCTGAAAAAATTTACACAAAGTGCTAAAAAACTGGATGGGAGAGAATGAGACTCTAAATAGAATCCTTTCAAAATTTAACTTTAAACCTAAATTTTTTTTCAAGATAACATAATTACTTCCTGTGCTGTATTATAGTTAAATGTTAAAATATGATAGCTGCTATAGGAACAGAATAGAAGTTAAAGAAAAAAGCATAAATAGTAAATTAAAACAGAGAGCAGAAAATATACATTCACCAGGGAAGTGTATTTCCCTGGCAGTGCTGACAGGAAAATTTATAACCCTAAATGCTTACATTAAAAAAGAAGAAAGATCTCAAATCAGAGTTCTTACTTCAAAACTAGAGGATCTAGCAAATTAAACCCAAAGGGAGCAGAAGGAAGGAAATAACAAAGATTAGAGGGAAATATGAGACAGAGATTAAAAAAAAAAAAAAAACAGACAAAACAAACCAAAAATCGGTTCTTTGAAAAGGAAAAAAAAAAAAAAAAAAATCAATGAACATTTAGTAAAAGTGATTAAAAAAGGAGAGGACACAAACAACTAAAATCAGAAATGAAAAGGGAGACATTACTACTGACCCCACAAATATAAAAAGGACCATAAGAGGACTATGAACAACTGTACACCAACAAATCTGATAACCTAGATGAAATGGACAAATTCCTAGAAACACACAAACTACTCACACGGACTGAAGAAGAAATAGAAGATTTCAACAAACCAATAACTAATAAATACATTGGATCAGTAATCAAAAACCTCCCAACAAAGAAAAGCCTAATATTTCCAGAAAAATTAACTCCTATTTGCTCAAAATCTTCCTAAAAATTGAAGAGGAGAGAACAATCCCTAAATCATTCTATGATGCTAACATCAACTTCCTATCAAAGCCAGATAAAAATACCACAAGAAAACTACAGATCAATATCCTTTATGAATAGAGATGCAGAATTCCTCAATAAAATACTAGGGAACCAAATCCAATAGCACATCAAAAGAACTATACATCATGATCAAGTATGATTCATCCCAGGTATGCAAGGGTGGCTCAACATAAGAAAATCAATAAATGCAATACATCAAATTAACAGAATGAAGGAAAAAAAAACCACATCATCATCTCAATTGATTCAGAAAAGGCATTTGACAAAATCCAGCAGCTCTTTTTGATAACACTTAAAAACTAGGAATAGAAAAAAACTTCCTTAACATGATAAAGGTTATCTATGAAAAACCCACAGCTAACATCATACTCAAGATAAGGAACAAAACAAGGATGTCCACTGTCACCAGTTATTCAACATTGTACTGGAAGTTCTAGCTAGAGCAATTAAGCAAGACAAAGAAGTAAATGGCATCAAAAATGGAAAGGAAGAAGTAAAATTTTCCCGATTTGCAGATGACATACCCTACATCAAGAAAATCCTGAAAAATCCACAACAAAGCTGTTGGGACTAATAAATGAATTCAGCAATTCCTTGCTGGCATGTACAAGATGAACATGCATAAATCAGCAGTGTTTCTATATACCAGTAATGAATAATTTGAAGAAGAAATGAAGAAAAAAATTCCATTTACAATAGCGACTAGAAGAATGAAAAATCTAGGAATAAATCTAATCAAGGGTGTATAAGGCTTTTAAATAGGAAACTACAAGATACTGCTAAAAGAAATCAAAGAAGACTTAAATAAATGGAAAGACATTCTGTGTTATGGATTGCAAGACTAAATATTAAGGTGTCAATTCTATCCAAAGTGGCTTACAGATTCAGTGCAATCCCAATCAAAATTCAAACAGCTCTGTTTGCAAGAAATGGGAAAGCCAATTATCAAATTTATATGGAAAGTTAAGGGACCCCAAACAGCCAAAGCCACCTTGAAATAGAAGAATGAATTTGTAGGACAAACACTTCCAGATCTTAAAACTTACTACAAAGCCACAGTAATCAAAACAGAATGTAGGGGAAGATGGCAGAACAGATGAGGTGAAGCAAACTTCTCTTCCACGAAAGAAACTAGAGAAGGGCTGGTAGAAACCCAGGACCGTGGTTTCAGGGTACGAGCAGCCACAGAGGAACTTCTATAATACATGGTGGGGAGATGGACGAAAGAGCTGAGAAACTGTCTCAAAGGATGGGGTGAGTTTATTCAGCTGGGACCTGGGCTGGCAGCGGTGAGACAGCTGCCAAGCAGGGACATGGATGTGAGTTGGTCTCTACTCCCAGGCACCAATCTCAGCAATTAGCTGGGAAGATAATCCTCCACAGCCACATGGCCAGGAATGCCCATGATGGAACCCGGGAGGTAAAAGACCAGTGTTGACCACATTTACTGTCCCACCACAAGTCTGTGGTGTGCAGGGCAAGGATGAGATGGCAAGGTCGCCACATGGAAGATCCTCCCACGACCCAGAGGCTTGCTGGCACAGCAGGCAAGGAGCAGGACATGTTTGAACTGGAGGGTGCCCTTGAGGAGAATTCCTGCAGAACTGCGCAGGGCTGAAACTGCACCCCCAGGGCAGGCAGTCACCAGCAAACATGGAGAACCGGTGTGCTGATTAGATTCCCACCTGGTTTGGATCCTTCACAGAAATAGGCAAAATTTGGGGAAAGCTTTATATATAACATGTATATGTATATACATTTAAATTATCCTGCATTTCCCAGCATAACCTTAACAAGATAAGCAAATGCCCCGAAGCCAACAGAAAATCATAACTCAAAGTGGATCAAAGACCTCAATATAAGAGATAGGACCATAAAACTCCTAGAAGATAATACAGGGGAACATCTTTAAACCTAGTATTAGGAAGAAGGTTTGTAGAACTTACCCCCAAAGCACAAGCAACAAAAGAAAAAATACATAAGGGGAACTCCTCAAAATCAAGAGCTTCTGTACCTCAAACGAATTTGTCAAAAGGTGAAAAGGCAACCAACTCAATGGGAGACAATATTTGGAAACCATATATCTGATAAGAGACTGATATTCAGCATATATAAAGAAATCCTACAACTCAATGACAATAGTACGAAAAGCCCAATTATAAAATGGGCAAAAGAAATGAAGGTCATTTTTTCTGAAAAGGAAATACAAATGGTGAAAAAAAACACATGAAGAAATGTTCATCTTCTCTTGCTATTAGGGAAATGGAAAGCAAAACCACAATGAGATTATCATCTGACACCAGTAAGAATGGCTTCTATAAAACAAACAGGAAACTACAAAAGCTGGGGAGGATGTGGAGAAATTGGAACTCTTATTATTCATTGCTGGTGGAACTGTATAATGGTACAGCTGCTGTGGAAGACAATTTGGTGGTTCCTCAGAAAACTAGATGTTGAATTACCCTACAATCCAACAATTTGACTTCTCCATATATACCCAGAAGATGTGAAAGCAGTGACAGGAACAGACATTTTGCACACTGATGTTCATAGCGGCATTGTTCACAATTGCCAAGGGGTGGAAAAAACCCAGGTGTCCTTCAACAGATGAGTGGATAAACAAAATGTGGTATATATATACGATGGAACACTATGCTGCAGTAAGAGGAATGAGGCCCTGAAACATATGACAACATGGATGAACCATGAAGACATAATGCTGAGTGAAATTAAGTCAGACATAAAAGGAGAGACATTGTATGTTATCACTAATATGAATTCCCTGAACAATGTAAAAGCAGTGTCTTATAATGTAGCACATAGGGGAATTAGAGATAGTCAGAAGCTAGTGAAGGGAAAATGATCACCTAAAATTTACAGACACATTAATGAGAGTGAACTTAGAGATATGGGAATGGACAGAGGTGATGACAGTTCATTAATGGGATTATAAGTCTCAGTGTAGCATTGAAGGCAAACATGATTGAAAGTGTTTGTTTAAAGGTATATATATCCCACAAGTGCTTGCATGATCTACTTCTAAGGTATGACACTGGTACAAAGAGTTAACAACAGAGTTCTATATGGGAAAAACCACATATACAGTATCACAGACTGTATTTAATAGGAATACCTTACAAGTACCACTCTAATACTAGGGATATATAACTAGGGGCTGATAAGAGCTTTGGGGTGTTTTGGATTACGATAATTGTTTAAAATTTGAAAGTGATGACTGTATAACTAAGTGAAGATAATGTGAGACACTGATTGTTTATCTTGGACAGAATATATGTTATGTGAAAGTAGGAACCCCCTACTTAATAAGTCAAGCCCTTGATCTTGAGAGTTATTCTAATGAAACTTATGGCTGTCAAGGGGAGGCTAAGCCTACCTATAATTATGCTTAAGAGTCATCTCCAGAGAACCTCTTTTGTTGCTCAGATGTGGTTTTTCTCTCTCTAAGCCCAACTCTGCAAATAACTTCATTACTCTTCCCCCTATGTAGCACATGACTCCCAGGGGAGTGAGTCTCCTTGGTGACATGGGACTCGACTCCCAGGAATGAGCCTGTCCCTGGCATTGAGGCACTGAGGATGGCTTTTTGATCAAAAGGGAGAAAAGAAGGTAACAAAATAAGGTTTTATTGGCTAAGAGATTTCAAATAGAGTTGAGAGGCTATCCTGGAGGTTACTCTTACGCAAGCTCCAGCTTGATACTCCAAAAGCCCACACTATGCCAAGCCCTAAGCAACAGTAGCCCCGAAAATACTAAAGAATACCTAACTCCCCACCCGAGACCCTATAAAAGTTTCACTAAGTTTACTTTTTAGGAACTTAAATCCCCTGAGTGTTCCTATGCCAGGTAAGTCCCAAAATCCAGAGGCAATAGCCTCTCCTAGAACATCAACCAGGTGCATCCCTCTCCTCTTCCCCATAATGTCGACACTCCTTTTCAATATGAACAAGTTATGGTGGCCACTGCCCAGTTATACCCGAAGATTTGACAGTGTTCAAACGAGAGAGAGGGATAGCAACTAAGATAGGATTTAACAAAGGATTACAAATACTGAATTTTTATATAATTTTTTGGGGGGTACTACGATAGTAGCTAGGAAATAACTGACATGGTGGAACTGTAACATAACATGCTTTGAAATTTGCTCTATAGCTACTTGTTAAATTATACTTTGAAAGTTACCACATTTCTGTAAATATGTTATGTTTCACAATAAGGAAATAACTGAAATTGTGGAACTGTAATCCATAACGTTCTTTCAAATTTACTCTATAACTACTTGCTCAATCATACTTTCTGTATATAAGTTATACTTCACAATAAAAAATAACTGAAATGGTGGAACTGCAACAAATAACATTCTTTGACATTTGCTCTCTAACTACCTGTTAAATTGTACTTTTTTTAAAATTTTGAAATAAATTCAAAGTTACATGAATAGTTGCAAAAACAATACTAGCCCCATACACAGAATTCCATCATACCCTGACCCTCCTCCCCCGATAGCTCAATCCACCAACTTTAACATGCTGTCACATCACTATTTCTTTCCCTCCCTCCCTATCATCCATCATATATTTCTCTGTCTTCTGAACATGAGAGTTAGCTGCACACATCCTTGAACATACACTATAATTCATGTATGTACTTCCCACAAACAAGAATATTCTTTTATGTAATTCCATTAAGCACAGCTAAGAAGTATAAGAGATTCAACGATACAATACTTAAATTCTATATTTCCTTTTCCTTATGTCTCAACTGTGTCCCGTCGAGCCACCTGTCCTCCACCCTCCAATCCCATCCAAGTTCATCCTTAGCATTCAATTGTCGTCTAGTTAGACTGTCTTTTTTTTTTTTTTTCTTTTTTCAATTGTGGAAACATATATACAGCCTAAATCTTCCCATTCCACCCCCTCCCTAGCCTTACCATCAGTGGGATTAATCACATTTAGAATGATGTTATGCTCTTTCCCACCATCCATTACTAGAAATTTCCCTTCACCTCAAACAGCAACCCTACACTCATTTCTTAACTCCCCATTGCCCCTTCCCCCATTTCTCTTAACCCGAACTCTACTTTTCTTCTCTATGGTTATATTCCCTGATAATTTCTTTGTGTTTACTGTGGGGCTTAAAATTAACCTCTTAAATCCATATCAATCTTGTTTTTCTTTGATACCACCTTCACTTCAATTGGGCACATAAACTATGTTCCTATACTCCTTCATCCCCCCACCTTTATATAGTTGTCTAAAATGACATATTTTACATTGAGTTCAAAACCACTGATTTGTCCTTAGAGTCTGTGTATTTTTTATCATGTAGGAAGTAAATAGTGGAGTTATAGTTCAAAAATTATTGACTTCTATTTGTATTCCATTGTGTTTGGAGAATGTTCTTTGAGTATATTCAATTTTTTTTTTTTTTTAATTTCTTGAGGCTTGTTTTATGTCCCAGCTTATGGACCCTTCTGGAGAAAGATCTGTGATCACTAGAGAAAAATGAGTGTCCTGGTGATTTGGGATGTAAGGTACTATATATGTCTGTTAAAATTCTCTATATCTCTTTCTACTTTCTTTGTCTCTCTGTTGGTAGGGCTCCCTTTAGAATCTGAAGTAGGGCAGGTCTTTTATTGGCAAAGTCTCTCAGCATTTGTTTGTCTGTGAAAAATTTAAGCTCTCCCTCAAATCTGAAGGAGAGTTTTGCTGGATAAAGTATTCTTGGCTGGAAATTTTTCTCTCTCAGAATTTTAAATATGTCATGCCACTGCCTTCTCGCCTCCATAGTGGCCACTGAGTAGTCACTACTTAGTCTTATATTGTTTCCTTTGTATGTGGTGAATTGCTTTTCTCTTGCTGCTTTCAGAACTTGCTCCTTCTCTTCAGTATTTGACAGTCTGATCAGAATATGTCTTGGGGTGGGTTTATTTGGATTTATTCTATTTGGAGTTCACTGGGCATTTATGCTTTGTGTGTTTATATTGTGTAGAAGGTTGGAGAAGTTTTCCCCAACAATTTCTTTGAATACTCTTTCTAGACCTTTTTCCTTCTCTTCCACTTCTGGGACACCAATGAGTCTTAAGTTTGGACATTTTATTTTATCTATCGTATCCCTGAGATCCATTGCGATTTTTTCAATTTTTTCTCCATTCTTTCTTTTGTTCTTTCATTTTCTATTCTGTGGATTTCTAGGACATTGAGATGTTGTTCAGCTTCCTCTAGTCTTGTATTGTGAATATCCAGAGTCTTTTTAATTTGGCCAACAGTTTCTTTTATTTCCATAAGATCTTCTGTTTTTTTATTTACTCTTGTAATGTCTTCTTTATGCTCTTCTAGGGTCTTCTTTATGGCACTTATATCCTGGGCCATGGTCCTCTTGACGTCCTTTAAATCCTTTGCCATGTTTTCGTTCTTTGATTGTAGTTCTTTAATTAATTTTGCAAGGTACAACGTTTCTTCCAAAATTTTGATTTGTGTGTTTGGAGCTGGATTCTCCATATCATCTGGTTTTATCATATGCACTAAGATTTTCTTTTGTTTTTGGGCTCTTGGCATTTGTTTTGTTTGATAGGGTTCTTTCAAGTTGTATCAAAAAAAAGGATATTGATCTAATTTTCAGAGACACAGTTTGGTGACGTACACTTTCTCTTACTAACCAGCAGATGGCATCTGTGAGTCTTTAATTTGTTAGAATTGCAGCTTGGTGACATACACTTTCTATACCTAACCAGCAGATGACGTCTGTGAGTCACTTATTCTCAAGTCAGTTCTCCCCAACTTTGTGGTATGTGGGGATCTGATTCTTTTGGGGTCCAATTGGTGCACTTAATTTGGGTGTGTTGTTGGTGCTGTCTGCCCTCAATGAGGGGCGTGTGCTTGAATGGTTAGGGAGGAAGGGCAGGTCTAACAATCAAATCTCCCAGGTGTTCCCGGAGATTTAAGGCTGTTCTCTGCTGCTGACACAAAAGTCCTTGGTATTGGAGTAGGTTCCCTGGGATTTCCAAGAGGTTCCCCCCTTCCTGGTGTGCTTTTCCAGGACCTCTGTTGGCGGGGGGGGGGGGGGCAGGCCCTGCCATGTCACAGTGAGCACCGGCCTCCAGGGAAGCCCTGGGCCGCCGGGCTGTGTAGGGGTATTCCCAACCCACTTCAAAGATGGTTGAATGGGACGCGTTACCTTCCCCCTTTCCGCACAGCTCCGCTCTCCCAGCTCCGGGACAATCAGCCATGGGTGTATTCAAGGCCACTGTCCACGGCCGATATTGTGTCGTGTGAGCGGTGCTGCGGGAAAGACTCCCTGTCAGGCTGGGTTTCTTGTCTCGGGTCTGTGCTGTGTGTTCAGCCGGGCAGGAGCAGCCCCGCCCACTGGGGAGACAGCTGGGAGGCTGGGCCTCCCGGCTGGGCTCTGCACCATGTGCTCGGTCCGGGACAGGAGCAGCCCCGCCCGCTGGGGAGACGGCTGCAAGTTGTGTGTCTCCCCTTTGTTTCCCTGGACCCGAGACAATCAGCAGTGGGTGTGGGAAGGGGTATCCTCCACCCCAGACACCGAGATGTTAGTCCAGACCGCTCCCATCTTATCTGCAGCTGTTCCCGGGCTGCTTTTATTTTTTTTAAAAAGTCCAATCCACTGTTTCCCCCCAACGCAGCATGGCTGAGGGATTCAGCCTACTCAATCACTCGTTTCAGAATGCAGACTCCTGGTTTCACCAAACGCACGTTCCTTGTGGCTTTAGCAGAACTTGTCCAGCTGGTGCTACTTTGGAAGTGGTGTTCTGGGTCCTTTCTGGTTTTTTATCTAGTGTTTTACACGGAGGTGTTTTTTCTCTGTCTCACCTAGTTGCCATCTTAGGTTCCTCCCTAAATTGTACTTTGAAAGCTATCACTTTTCTGTATATGTTATACTTCACAATAAAAAATGTAAAAAAGAAAAACAGCATGTAACTGGAACAAGGACAGAGAGATCTACCAAAGGAATTGAACTGAAATTTCAAAAATCAGTCCTCACATTTATAGCCAACTGATTTTTTTTTTAAATTCGGTTTTATTGAGGTATATTCACATACCATACAATCTTCCATGGTATACAATCAACAGTACCATCATATAGTTGTGCCTTCATCACCCCAATCCATTTTTGAACATTTTCTTTACAAAAGAATAAAAATAAAAATAAAAAACATAAGTAAAAAAGAACACCCAAATCATCCCCCCGATCCCACCCCAATCTTCATTTAGTTCCTGTCCCCATTTTTCTACTCAACCATTCTTACACTGGGTAAAAGGGAGTGTGATCCACAAGGTTTTCACCATCACACTGCCACCCCTTGTAACCTACATAGTTACACGATTGTCTTCAAGAGTCAAGGCCACTGGGTTGGAGTTTGATAGTTTCAGATATTTACTTCTAGCTATTCCAATTCACTGAAACCTTGAAAGGGATATCTATATAGTGCATAAGAATGCTTATCAGAGTGACTTCTTGACTCCATTCGAAATCTCTTAGCCATTGAAACTTTATTTTGTTTCATTCTGCTTCTCCCTTTTGGCCAAGAAGTTGTTCTCAATCCCACAATGCCAGGTCCAGGTTCATCCCCAGGAGTCACATCCTGTGTTGCCAGGGAGATTTACATCCCTGGGAGTCAGGTGGCCAACTGATTTTTGACAAGGATGCCAAGTGGACTCAATGGGAAAAGAATGTTCTCTTCAACAAATGATACTGGGAAAACTGGATGTCAATGTGCAAGAGAATGAAGGTGGACCATTACCCTCACACCATTTACAAAAATTAATTCAAAATGGATCATGACCTAAATATAAGAACCAGAACTATAAAGCTCCTAGAAGAAAATGTATGGAAACATCTGCAGGATGTTGTGTTAGGTAATGGTTTTTAGACTTTACATCCAAAGCAAAAGCAACAAAAGAAAAAAATAGATAAATGGAACCTCATCAAAATTAAAGTCAAAGGACTTTAACAATGAAAGTAAAATTATAAGCTACTCAATGGGAAAGAATATTTGGAAATCACATATCCAATAAGGATTTAATATCCAGAATAAATAAAGAAGTTCTACAACTGAAAAATAAAGACAGGCAACCTGCTTAAAAAATGGGCAAAACTACCCTCTATGTGGGATCTGACTCCCAGGGGTCTAAATCTCCCTGGCAACACAGGATATGACTCCTGGAAATGAATCTGGACCTGCCATCATGGGATTTACACCATCTTCTTGACCAAATGGGGGATGTGAAATGAAACAAAATAAAGCTTCAGTGGCTGAGAGATTTCATATGGAGTCGAGAGGTTACTCTGGTGGACATACACACTATATAGATAAACCTTTTTAGGTTTTCATGCATTGGAATAGCTAGAAGTAAATACTTGAAACTATCAAACTGCAACCCAGTAGCCTTGACTCTCGAAGATGATTGTATAGCAATGTAGCTTACAAGAGGTGACAGTGTGATTGTGAAAGCCTTGTGGATTGCACTCCCAGTATCCAGGGTATGGAAGGATGAGTAGAAAAATGGGGACAAAAAAACTAAATATAAAATGGGGGGGGGGGATGATTTGGGTGTTCTTTTTTTCTTTTATTTTTTATTATTATTTTCATTTTTTCTGGTACAAGGAAAATGTTCAAAAAATAGACTGGGGTGATGAATGCACAACTATATGATGATACTGTGAACAACTGATTGTATACTTTGGATGACTCTATGGTATGTGAATATATCTCAATAAAATTGAATTTTACAAATGGGCAAAAGACTTGAATAGACATTTCTCCAAAGAAGATACATAATTGACCCAAAAAGCCCATGAAAAGATACTCAACATCACTAGCAATTAGGGAAATGCAAATCAAAACCACAGTGAGATACCATTTCATACACACTAGAATGTCTATTAAAAAAAAAAAAAAAGGAAAAATTACAAGTATTGGAGAGGAAGTAGAGAAAACGGAACACTCATTAATTCATTGTTGGTGGGAATGTAAAATGGTGGAGCCACTGTGGAAGACAGGTTGATAGTTCCTCAGAAGGTTAACCACAGAATTACCATATGACCTGCAATCTCACTTCTAGGTATACCCAACAGATTTGAAAGCAGGAACTTGAACAGATATTTGCACACCAATGTTCATAGCAGCATTATTCACAATTGCCAAACAATGGCAGCAACTCAAGTATCCATCAACTGTTGAATGGATAAATAAAATGTGGTATATACATACAATGGAATATTATTCAACCATAAAAGGAATGAAATTCTGTCCATGTGACAACATGGATTAACCTTGAAGACAGAAGCCAGACACAAAAGGACAAATATTGTATGATCTCACTGCTATGAAATAATTAGAATAAGCAAAATCAGATTCTGACTATTTAGAATACAGGTTCTCAGGGGACAGGATGGGGACAGGAAACAGGAAGTTTCTGTACATAGTTTCTGTTTGGGTTAATTGTGAAGTTTTGGTAACGGACTGTGGGGTGGGTAGCACAACACTGTAAACATAGTTAACAGCACTAAATCATATATGTGAATGTGGTTAAAAGGGAATTTTAGGTTGTATATATGTTACTAGAATAGAAATTTTTAAAAAACAAACAGGACTATACAACCCAGTGAACTGCATTGTAAAACAATAGATTATAGTTAATAATACAATTATAAAAATGTTCTTTCATGAATTGTAATAAATGTTCCATAGTAATGCAAGGTGTTAATAATAGGGTGTTATATGGGAATTCTGTATTTTAGGCATGATTTTTCTGCAAACCTACAACTTCTCTTAAAAAAAAAAAGTGTATTTGCACAAATTACTCATGTAGGGAAAAGAAAAAATTTTTTAAATTGCTTACTTAAAAATTACAATCTGTAGAGTGATATTAAGAAATTCCCAAATAAGAAAACATATTTAATGCAAACTACCACACAGGCATATATATATAAGTATCCACAGAATGTAAGATTTCTTACTTGGGGGACAATGGGAACACCAAGGTAACTCCAGTTACGAATCATGTCACTCTCATTTTCTATTTTTACATTCTGAATCAACTTGTCCAGATTTTCTTCTGTAGTTCCTTTAATAAGTAAAAATACAAGGGCACAATCACATAATTGCCATTGTAATCATTTCTATGTTTTATATGGCTCACATAAATAAAGCTTTTAAAATAATAACTAAACACTCAAATTGTATCCCTCCCCTCAGTCTTCTCCCTATTTTCTATTTTTCTTTTCATTCATCCCAACCAACTTTAGCTACTACCTCTACATTTTCTAAGATTCTCTTATGATCAATAGTGTACCACTTATTATGAATTGATTTTAGAAATGGGTACTTCAATACATTCATGAAAATAAACAAAATATCCATTACCGTTAATACCGAAGATGTAAAGTAGGATTGCTCTTATTTTGTCATAATTATCATGATTTTTGTTGAGTAGAACTGGAAGGAGTACTCGCATCGAATCTTTCACCTTCTGTCCTTCTGCATCAGTTCCAAGTGCCAAGTCCTTAATGAAAAATAAAATGAAGTCATTGGCTTCTACTCAAAATGCATTTTTCACTTAAAAGGCCTATTATTAAATCTTGCCAAATTTTAAGGGAACACTTAAACATGGGCATTACTTGTAAACTACTGATTGCACTAAATGCAAAATATCAAAAAAGTTACTCAGAGAAGAAAATCATTAATCTACACCTGTGCTATCTAACATAGTAGCATCAGGCACATGTGGCTGTTGAGCACTTAAAATGTGGCTACTCCAAACTGAGATGTTCTGTAAGTGTAAAATACCAGATTTTGAAGACCTAGTATGAAAAAGAATGTAAAATATCTCATTAATAATTTTATATTGATTACATGTTGCAATGATAATATTTTGGATGTACTGGTACTGGTTAAATAAAATAAATTATGAAAATTAAATGCACTTGTTTCTTTTTACTTTTTAAAGTGGTAACTAGAAAATTTAAAATTACCTATGTGGCTTGCATCATATTTCTACTAGTCAGTGATGATCTAAGCAGTTGAGGGACCACTCAAAACACCTCTTAAAACAAGTAAAATATGCCTACACAGTGCTCTGCAGGATGCTACATTAAATGATGCGTACCCTGGGAAAAGTCCTGCCAACAATGCTACCCCAAAACGATGCTTCAAAAACTTAAAATCATCCCCTTCAAACAAAAATACATAACCACTGATTAGAAGAGGCTGCTTAATATGATTCAGTATAGAAACTTGTTAATGTTATTGGAGAAAAATATATTAAATACTGCATAGGTGGGTCCCTCTCTAAGAGAGATTCTGGGATTCTGTGAAAATCAACCACAACACCAAACAAAAAGGTTTTAACTCACAAAATTAATTCTGGAACTCAATGGACATAGTCATTTCTGACTCTGCACATACCTGTTCAGTTTTGCAGAGCTTTTCTATATTAGGCTTGAACTTATTCATACAGTCTTCTGCTAAGTTAAGATGGACAACTTGCTGAAAAACAGAAGAAATCAATCATTTAAAGCATTTTAACTTCTTTTTTATTGGGTAATATAAAAGTTTTTAGATGGGCCTTGAAAGAAAGTATGGGCTTAGCTGAAGAGGAGTTTACATTTAAGCAATGGAAATGGATCAAGCAAAAGAAAAAAAGTGAGAATTAGCATGATATAAAGGGGACAATTAACAGACAAACAAAAAGAAAATAGGAAGGGTTGAATTTGTACTGAGATTGTAAAGAAAAATAAGGTGAGGAAAGAATATATTGTACAGTCCTTGAGGTCCAACAGAAAAAACATGAATTTTATTGGTTCTTGATTAGCGTGAAATGTGATTAAAAAAAAAGTATAAACATTATTCTGAAAGTGATTTGTAAGACTAGAACTGCAAAAAAGTAGTGTACCTACTCACACAGAATAAATGTTCTTAATTCTACTAATACATAACAATTAATTTAAAGAAAATGGTAGACTAAAAACTATTGGTCAATCCAGCATGGAATTTTTTGTGAGACTGATAAACACTAAACTTATTTTGTGTGACTGTTTTAACACAAAAGTATAAAAAGAAGTTTAAGCCGGATTTGGAAAAATTTAGATGATACATATAGAAAACGTTATTGAGAAGCTTAAATATTTGGGGTTTTTTCTCAGACCTAGAGTAAGGTTATAGAGGACAACCAGTACAAGCATTCCACGGCACCTGTTGTTAAGCTTGACTACAGAACTGGATGGGACAAGAAACTAAAATCATAAGGCATCTCATACAGAATACTGCTTACCTTAGTAATCTGTTTACGGAAATGGGGCATCTTTTTCATAAGTTGGGCAAGAGCACTAAGAGATGTCTAGGAAAAATCAAACATTTTTAAGGTAAATCTATGATTCAGTCATTCTATATTAACAACTTTTAAGTCCTGAAGTTTTAAATATTACCAAATCTGGTTAATTTACTAAATATTTAACTGTTCTACCAAAAAAAAAAAAAATCCTGTAATTTCCAGTTTTAGCCATGGTAAAGTAGCTAATATCAAAATTACTCTCCCTCCATAAACAACAATAAAATTGGACAAAATAGATAGAACAATAGTTTTTAGGCAATGGATAATAAACAGTTCACAGCCGAAGGGAAGCATAGAAGGTGATCCTGGCATTCACGTTAGCCTTTTCCCTAGGAAAATTTTCCAAATCAAAGCAAAAAGATACAGAGGTTGAATAGGTAACAGTCTCTCTGGGAAGAGGAAAATGAGATCAGAGTTTGGAGCTGCTGATACAGGACTTAGGGGCAGGGTGCTAGAAAGAAGGAGCCAGTCAAATTATAACACAAAAATATATAGAGGGGTTGCCTTCGGATGCCTGGTCAAATCCTAGGCTGCACATTTACTGGGCAATACTGTGGAAAGCCAAGCAGAGAACACCTGCTGGGGATGGAAGGGCACTAAATACTGGGCAGAGATTTCACAGGTCTCATAGTGCTACAGAAATACTGGCATTCTTACCCAGACAGAATAGAGAACTGGGTGAAAATTCTAGACATTTAGTCCTAGGTCTATACGTTAGGACTAAGGGCGAATGTGAAATATTTCCACCATAACAAAGTCTAACATAAAGTCTCAACAGAATGATTCATCAGCAATTTAACTGCCTGCTAGAACAAAACTCAATACTCTTTGTAGAATGAACATAACCTAGAGCCTCTGCAATGTATTGTCCACTATGTCTACCACACAATAAAAAACACCTGACATGAAATGGAAAAAAGTGACCAATAATAAAGTCATAAAACAGTCAAAAAAAGGCAGACCCATGATAATCTAGATGTTGGAGTTAGCAGACAAGGACTTCAAAATAGCATACTCATATTAAAGAAAACAGAGGAAAAGATGGACTAAGAGATAAAAACATGGAGTATTTCAACAGAGATGTAGAGTTTATATTTTAAAAAGGTCAATGGATATTGTCCTAGAACTAAATACAGTATCTGAAATTAAGAACACAATGAATGACTCAATATACATTGTCTTATAATATTAAATATATGTTTACTATATATGTATATATATAATAAACATATGTTTACTATATATTTATAGACCCAGCAACCCCACTCCTAGGTACTTAGGAGTGAATGAAAACATCTGTTCATACAAAAGTCTGAATGTTTTAGAGGCTTTGTTCATAATGGCCAAAAACCTGGAATAACCCAAATGTCCTGCAACTGATGAACAGATAAACTACGGTACATCTATACAATGGTATACTACTCAGAAATAAAAAGTAATAAAACCACATGGATGAATCTCAAGTGCATTAAGCTAACTGAAAGTGGCCATATTGTATCATTCCATACTGTATGATATTATGGGAAAAGAAAAACTATAGGGACAGAAAACAGATCAATGGTTGCAAGGGGATGGGGAGCCAGGTAGTAGGGTGGTCTATAAAGGGGCAAAAGAGAATCTTTTGGGGTGATGGAACTGTGCTTTTATCTTGATTATGGTGGTGGTTACATGACAGTATAACAAATGTTGACTCATAGATCTATATATTAAAATTGGGAAAATTTTACTTTATATCTCAATACAAAAAGAAGCTATTGCATGGGTTTAACAAGTAATTGCACACAACAGAAAACAGAAGTAGGGGGCTCTTAGTCTGGCCAATAGAAAATATCCAATTAAAGCAGAGAGAGCAAAAACATGGAAAATAAACAGAACAGAGAGTAAGAGATGTAGAATATGCTCAAAGGATCTAAAATATGTGTAACTGGACCCAGAATGGGAAGAGAGTGAGAATGGGATATCAGTAAAATATGAAGAAATAATGGCTGGGAATTTTACAAATCTGATCAATGTTATCAACCTAGAGATTCAAGTAGCTCAGCAAATACTACATAGGGTAAATACTAAGAAAACCACACCATGGTCAGGCATACCATGGTCAAACTGCTAAAAAAAAAAAAAAGAGCAAGAAAAAATCATTAGAGACACCTTAACTTCAGGGTAACAATAGTAAGATTACAGCTGACTTCTTGACAGAAACTATAGAAGATGGAAGGTAATATATTGAAATCTTTAACTTTCTGAAAGGAAAACAAAAACAAACCACAAAAACCTGCCAAACACTTTCTCTCTCTAAGACTAACTGCAAAGAAATTCATCACCTTACCCCGAATGTGGGACAGGACCCCTCCCCCCCCCCCCCCCCCCCCCCCCCCCGCCATGAATGAGTCTTCTTGGTGATGTGGAACATGGATTCCCCGAATGAGCCTGACCGTGGCATTGAGGGATTGAGAATGCTCTCTTGACCAAAAGCGGGAAAAGAAAGGCAACAAAGTGTTTCAGTGGCTAAGAGAATTCAAATAGAG
This sequence comes from Choloepus didactylus, assembly GCF_015220235.1. Classification (NCBI taxonomy): domain Eukaryota; kingdom Metazoa; phylum Chordata; class Mammalia; order Pilosa; family Megalonychidae; genus Choloepus; species Choloepus didactylus. The sequence goes on from NC_051308.1 coordinate 132,270,805, forward strand.
TCAAGAGGCTGTCCTGGAGGTTACTCCTATGCAAGCTTCACCTAGATATGCCAAATGACCACAGTATGATAAGCCCAAGTCAACAGCAGTCTCGAAAACCTTAAAGAATACCCAGATCCCTATTTGAGACTCTATAAAATATAGTTTCACTCACCAAGCTTATTCTTCAGAAACTTAAATTCTTCAGAGAACTCCTATGCCAGCTAAGTCCCAAAACTCAGAGGCAATAGCCTCTTCCAGAACATCAACTAGATGTATCCCCTTTTCTCATAAAGTTGACACCCCTTTTAAAAATGAACAACTGAGGGTGGTCATTGCCTAGACATCTCTGAAGATAGGGAGAGTGATTAAAAGAGGAAGTGGTAGCAACAGACAAGATGGAATTTATCAAAGGATTATGAATACTGAATCTTTATATAATTTTCTTTTTCTCAGTTGCTGGGGTATTAGAATAGCTAGAAGGCAAGAACTGAAATGGTGGAACTGTAACCCATAGCATCCTTTGAAATCTGTTCTATAGCTACTTGTTAAATGGTAATTTGAAAGCTATATCTTTTTGTATATATGTTGTATTTCACAGTAAGAAAATAACTGAAACTATGGTATTATAACTCATAACAACTTTGGAAATTTCCTATATAACTACTTGTTAAAGCATACTTTTTTTGTATATATGTTATATTTCACAATAAGGAAATAACAGAAACTGTGGAACTGTAACCTATAATATTCTTTGCCGGCGCCTGGAGCAAGCCAGCGAATGGCGAGCTGGTGACCCACCCGGCTGAACCAGCCGAGCAGCCAACGAGCCAAGCCCACGACGACTGCACGCCCCCAAGCCCTGCAGCCGCCGCCCGCCAGCCAGTGTCCCTGCGGTCCTCCTTGATCCATGGCGCTGAAGCGGATTCAGAAAGAACTGAGTGATCTGCAACGTGATCCACCTTCTCACTGTTCCGCTGGACCTGTGGGAGATGACTTGTTCCACTGGCAAGCAACTATTATGGGGCCTCCTGATAGTGCATTATCAAGGTGGAGTCTTCTTTCTCACTGCATATTTTCCGACAGACTATCCTTTTAAACCACCAAAGAATGCTTTCACAACAAAAATTTACCATCCAAACATAAACAGTAACGGAAGTATTTGTCTTTATATCCTGAGGTCACAGTGGTCACAAGCTGACTGTATCAAAAGTTTTATTGTCCATATGCTCTTTACTTTGTGATCCTAATCCAGATGACCCTTTAGTACCAAATATTGCACAAATCCATAAATCAGACAAAGAAAATATCCCTTTTGTATGCCTACAGATACAACAGACACTTCAAGAGAATGGACTCAGAAATATGCAATGTAAATTCAAAATTTTTTTTTCATAGGAGTACTGTGAAATCTAGGTTTTTTTTCCAACATTAGCAGTAAATTGAGCACTGTTTACTGTTTCAGTGTACCATGAAATCCCTTGATTTTTACCCATTTTAAATGTGTTTCTGAAGCAAGACAAAACAAAAGTCCAAAAATACCCTTAAGACTGTGATGAGAGCATTTATCATTTTGTAGGCATTAAAAAAGACATTTATTATGGTTTTTAAGAGACCTGAACATCTGCATCTTCAGTTTTCAAGATGTACAATGCAGCTGAAAAGCAACCAAATTACTTTTTTGCTGAAACTAGGTGTTTTTACATGAGAAATACTGTGTGTGCTAAGATGTCAGTTTTATACATCTGTATTCAGATTTCATTCTTTGTTAGCTCACTTTATAATTTGTATTTTTTTACTGTATAGACTAAATATATTCTATTTACCATGTGCATCAACTCATTACTTTTTTCCTGTGAACAGTACTGAAAAAACACAAAAACCAATTAAATGAATTAACTGTCTGTCTCCCTTGTCTGAGGATATTCTGTAGATTGATTGCAGATATCTTAAACCTGAAATGATCTTTACGCTGTAATTCTCAGTATACTGATTATGGAGAAACACTTGTTTTGATTTTGTTATACTTGACTTAACTATTGCAATGTGAAATAATTACACTGCTAAGTAGGAAGATGTGTAACTTTTACTTGTTGCTATTCACATTTGAATTTTTTCCTGTATAGGAAATATTGTATTGATACCTTTTACAGATCTTACTGTAGACTTTTCCATAAAAATAAAATGCTTTTTCTACTACTTGTCTTTGGTTAATTAAGATAAAATATTTAAAGTTATTTTATCTATAAGGATCAAAACTCTGTATAAAGTTTTGCATGAAGATTAATTCCAAATTGTAAAAATGAGTTTTGTTGTATTTGACATTGTCCACCATTAATTATGTAAATTTTGTTGTTTTAAGTTGGGTATCTCTTAACTAAAGTAAGAGTTTTTAAGATGATTGTTATAGAGGACAATTTAGAGTAAGCTGAGGTTTTTCCTGGATCACATCTAAAATGGATTACTTACTAAAGTACTGAAATAAGCATAAGGCAGAGTCACCAACACTGAAGAAAAGTCTTTATAAACCTGAATAGCTCAATTAATTAAAATGCCCCTCCATATATAACTGATATTGTATTTCTTAACATTTTTAGAGATAGAATTTCTGAAATAGAATTTAAATGTCATTGCAGCTTGAAAGAGAACATTCATTTTTTACTATAGAAGTTACAAAGAAAACTCTAAAATAATGCTTCCAGAACACAACATACCAAAACCTATGGGATGCAGCAAAAGCAGTACTGAGGGGGAAATTTATAGCACTAAATGCATATATGAAAAAGGAAGAAAGAGCCAGAATCAAAGAACTAATGGATCAACTGAAGAAGCTAGAAAATAAACAGCAAACCAATCCTAAACCAAGTAGAAGAAAAGAAATAACAAGGATTAAAGCAGAAATAAATGACATAGAGAACAAAAAAACAATAGAGAGGATAAATAACACCAAAAATTGGTTCTTTGAGAAGATCAACAAGATTGACAAGCCCCTAGCTAGACTGAGAAAATGAAAAAGAGAGAAGACCCCATATAAACAAAATAATGAATGAGAAAGGTGACATTACTGCAGATCCCGAAGAAATTTAAAAAATTATAAGAGGATACTATGAACAACTGTATGGCAACAAACTGGATAATGTAGAGGAAATGGACAATTTCCTGGAAACATATGAACAACATAGACTGACCAGAGAAGAAACAGAAGACCTCAACCAACCAATCACAAGCAAAGAGATCCAATCAGTCATCAAAAAGCTTCCCACAAATAAATGCCCAGGGCCAGAAGGCTTCACAGGGGAATTCTACCAAACTTTCCAGAAAGAACTGACACCAATCTTACTTAAACTCTTTCAAAACATCGAACAAAATGGAACACTACCTAACTCATTTTATGAAGCTAACATCAATCTAATACCAAAGCCAGGCAAAGATGCTACAAAAAAGGAAAACTACAGGCCTATCTCCCTAATGAATATAGATACAGATGCAAAAATTTTCAACAAAATACTTGGAAATCGAATCCAAAGACACATTAAAAAAATCATACACCATGACCAAGTGGGGTTCACTCCAGGCACGCAAGGATGGTGTTCTAGTTTGCTAATGCTGCGGAATGCAAAACACCAGAGATGGATTGGCTTTTATAAAAAGGGGGTTTATTTGGCCACACAGTTACAGTCTTAAGGCCATAAAGTGTCCAAGGTAACACATCAGTAATCGGGTACCTTCACTGGAGGATGGAGGATGGCCGATGGCGTCCGGAAAACTTCTGTTAGCTGGGAAGGCACGTGGCTGGTGTCTGCTCCAAAATTCTGGTTTCAAAATGGCTTTCTCCCAGGACGTTCCTCTCTAGCAAGCTTGCTCCTTTTCAAAATGTCACTCACAGCTGCACTCCGTTTCCACCCCCCGAGTCAGCTCATTTATATAGCTCCACCCATCAAGGCCTACCCTGAATGGGCGGGGCCACGCCTCCATGGGAACATCTCATCAGAATCATTACCCACAGCTGGGTGGGGCACATTCCAAGCAAATCCAACCAGCACCAAAAACGTCTGCCCCACAAGACCACAAAGATAATGGCATTTGGGGGACACAATACATTCAAACCGGCACATTCCACCCCCTGGACCCCAAAATGACATCATCTTTCCAAATACAAAATGCATTCATTCCATCACAATATCACAAAAACTTAAATCATTTCAGTAACAAAAGTTAAGTACAAAATCCCATCAAAATCAATTTAGGTGTGGTCAGTCCTAAGGCATAATTTTTCTTTAGCTGTGGATCTGTGAACTTAGAACAAGTTATGTGCTCCCAATATACAAAGGAAAGACATTCATAGGATAAACATTTCCATTGCCATAAAGAGAAACAGTAAGGAAAACAGGGTTAACAGGAGCAAAACAGTTCCTAAAACCCGCAGGACAAACTCCATTAGATTTCAAAGTCTGAGAGTCATTAACAGAACAACGTTGCATCCTTGGGGCTTGAGAGAGCGGGAGCCTAACGCTTCCTAAGTGCCTTTGTGGCAGCCCTTTTCTCTCCAAATGCTTGGGTGAGTGCTCCAACATATCCACACATCGGGGAGACCACCTTCTCGGCCCCACCCTCCTCAAACATTGGGGCAGCTCCCAAATTCCTTTCCATCTCCGGGGCACACGCTCAAGCCCTTCAGAACAGTGTGGTGGCAGCCAGGCTCTCCCCAATTCCCTGGAAATGTGCTCCACGCTCTCTGGGACCTGAGGTGGCAAAACTCTTCCAGAGCATCGAGGCGGAAAGCCCGCCCTCGACCTCCAGGGCAAACTCACCCTTTCCATGTGTGTGGGCTGCTCCACTCTCCCAGCCCAAGGCCTCTTGACTCCAGACCTCAACCTCCATGGCTCTGTTTTTGAAGAAATTTTTCCTTCAATTTGTTCCTTGTCTGTCTTCTCCAGTCCAGACCAGCAATGGCTCTGTCTATAAAGATCTCGCAAAAATTCTGTTTGCTTTGCATGAAGCACACAGGGGTAAAAGCCATTAAACAATAGGACTTTCCACAAATCCTTTCTGGATAATTCCATCTCCAATCTTGGCCTGTACTGAAATGGTGGCTGGGTTCCGTGTTTGCTTACATCCTCATGTTGGGCTGTAGCTTCAGGGATTCCACCCCTTGGAAGCTTGTAATTTTCCAAGCGATCAGCTTCTGGTCTCTTTGAACCCAAGAGTTCAGTTCTAAGTTTATCTCTCTCTGCTCGCATTTTACTATAAGCTGCAAGGAGAAGCCAGGGTATCTCCTCCACATGTAGTCTGGAGATCTCCTCAGCTAAGTATTACAGATTGTCGCTTTCAAATTCTTCCTTCCATCTGACACCAGCACTCAATTTTGCCAAATTCTGTGCCACTTTAAAACAAGGATCGCCTTTCTTCCAGTTTACAACAACATATTCATCATTTCTGTTCAAGGCCTCATCAGAAGTATCTTTAGAGTCCATATTTCCACAAACAGTCTCTTTAAAACAGTTGTGGCCTTTTCTGTCAAGCTCCTCACAACTCTTCCAGAATCCTCCCCTTATCCATTTAAAAAGCCGCTCCAACATGTTTGATATTTGCAAACTCAGCAGCAAAAGCACCCCACTTCTCTGGTACCAAAATCTGTTCTAGTTTGCTAATGCTGCGGAATGCAAAACACCAGAGATGGATTGGCTTTTATAAAAAGGGGGTTTATTTGGCCACACAGTTACAGTCTTAAGGCCATAAAGTGTCCAAGGTAACACATCAGTAATCGGGTACCTTCACTGGCGTCCGGAAAACTTCTGTTAGCTGGGAAGGCACGTGGCTGGCATCTGCTCCAAAATTCTGGTTTCAAAATGGCTTTCTCCCAGGACGTTCCTCTCTAGCAAGCTTGCTCCTCTTCAAAATGTCACTCACAGCTGCACTCCGTTCCCGCCCCTCCCCGCCCCGAGTCAGCTCATTTATATAGCTCCACCGATCAAGGCCCACTCTGAATGGGCGGGGCCATGCCTCCATGGGAACATCTCATCAGAATCATTACCTACAGCTGGGTGGGGCACATTCCAAGCAAATCCAACCAGCACCAAAAACGTCTGCCCCACAAGACCACAAAGATAACGGCATTTGGGGGACACAATACATTCAAACCAGCACAGATGGTTCAACATAAGAAAATCAATCAATGTATTACAACACATTAACAAATCAAAAGGGAAAAATCAAATGATCATCTCAATAGATGCTGAAAAAGCATTTGACAAAATCCAACATCCCTTTTTGATAAAAACACTTCAAAAGGTAGGAATTGAAGGAAACTTCCTCAATATGATAAAGAGCATATATGAAAAACCCACAGCCAGGCATAGTACTCAATGGTGAGAGAGTGAAAGCCTTCCCTCTAAGATCAGGAACAAGACAAGGATGCCTGCTATCACCATTGTTATTCAACATTGTGCTGGAAGTGCTAGCCAGGGCAATCCGGCAAGACAAAGAAATAAAAGGCATCCAAATTGGAAAAGAAGTAAAACTGTTTGCAAATGATATGATCTTATATCTGGAAAACCCTGAGAAATCGATGACACAGCTACTAGAGCTAATAAACAAATTAACAAAGTTGAGGGATACAAGATTAATGCGCATAAGTCAGTAATGTTTTATATGCTAGAAATGAACAAACTGAAGAGACACTCAAGAAAAAGACACCATTTCAATAGCAACTAAAAAAATCAAGTACCTAGGAATAAACTTAACCAAAGATGTAAAAGACCTATACAAAGAAAACTACATAACTCTACTAAAAGAAATAGAAGGGGACCTTAAAAGATGGAAAAACATTCCATGTTCATGGATAGGAAGGCTAAACATTATTAAGATGTCAATTCTACCCAAATTAATCTACAGATTCAATGCAATCCCAATCAAAATTCCAACAACCTACTTTGCAGACTTGGAAAAGCTAGTTATCAAATTTATTTGGAAAAGGAAGATGCCTCGAATTGCTAAAGACACTCTAAAAAAGAAAAACGAAGTGGGAGGACTTACACTCCCTGACTTTGAAGCTTATTATAAAGCCACAGTTGTCAAAACAGCATGGTACTGGCACAAAGATAGACATATAGATCAATGGAATTGAATTGAGAATTCGGAGACAGACCCCCAGATCTATGGTCAACTGATCTTTGATAAGGCCCCCAAAGTCACTGAACTGGGTCATAATGGTCTTTTCAACAAATGGGGCTGGGAGAGTTGGATATCCATATCCAAAAGAATGAAAGAGGACCCCTACCTCACACTCTACACAAAAATTAACTCAAAATGGACCAAAGATCTCAATATAAAAGAAAGTACCATAAAACTCCTAGAAGATAATGTAGGAAAACATCTTCAAGACCTTGTATTAGGTGGCCACTTCCTAGACTTTACACCCAAAGCACAAGCAACAAAAGAAAAAATAGATAAATGGGAACTCCTCAAGCTTAGAAGTTTCTGTACCTCAAAGGAATTTGTCAAAAAGGTAAAGAGGCAGCCAACTCAATGGGTAAAAATTTCTGGAAACCAAGTAACTGACAAAAGACTGATATCTTGCATATATAAAGAAATCCTACAACTCAATGACAATAGTACAGACAGCCCAATTATAAAATGGGCAAAAGATATGAAAAGACAGTTCTCTGAAGAGGAAATACAAATGGCCAAGAAACACATGAAAAAATGTTCAGCTTCACTAGCTATTAGAGAGATGCAAATTAAGACCACAATGAGATACCATCTAACACCGGTTAGAATGGCTGCCATTAAACAAACAGGAAACTACAAATGATGGAGGGGATGTGGAGAAATTGGAACTCTTATTCATTGTTGGTGGGACTGTATAATGGTTCTGCCACTCTGGAAGTCAGTCTGGCAGTTCCTTAGAAAACTAGATATAGAGTCACCGTTCGATCCAGCGATTGAAAGCAGTGACACGAACAGATATCTGCATGCCAATGTTCATAGCAGCATTATTCACAATTGCCAAGAGATGGAAACAACCCAAATGTCCTTCAACAGATGAGTGGATAAATAAAATGTGGTATATACACACGATGGAATACTACACGGCAGTAAGAAGGAACGATGTCGTGAAACATATGACAACATGGATGAACCTTGAAGACATAATGCTGAGTGAAATAAGCCAGGCACAAAAAGACAAATATTATATGCTACCACTAATGTGAACTTTGAAAAATGTAAAACAAATGGTTTATAATGTAGAATATAGGGGAACTAGCGATAGAGAGTAATTAAGAAGGGGGAACAATAATCCAATAAGAACAGATAAGCTATTGTGGGTAAATTTAACATTCTGGGAATGCCCAGGAATGACTATGGTCTGTTAATTTCTGATGGGTATAGTAGGAACAAGTTCACAGAAATGTTGTTATATTAGGTTACTTTCTTGGGGTAGAGGAGGAACATGTTGGAAGTAAAGTAGTTAGCTTAGGTTAGTTGTCTTTTTCTTACTCCCTTTTTATGGTCTCTTTGAAATGTTCTTTTATTGTATGTTTTTTTTAATTTTTTTTATTTTTCATTCAGTGGATTTTAAAAAAAAAGGTTAAAAAAAGGAAGAAATATGCAGAGCCCCCTTGAGGAGCTGGTGGAGAATGCAGGGGTATTGGCCTGCCCCACTGCGATGGTTGCTAACATGCCCACAGACATAGCAGAGTGGTGGTTTGATGGGTTGAGCCCTCTACCACAGGATTTGCCCTTGGGAAGACTGTTGCTGCAAAGGAGAGGCTAGGCCTCCCTATAATTGTGCCTAAGAGCCTCCTCCCAAATGCCTCTTTATTGCTCAGATGTGGCCCTTTCTCTCTAGCTAAGCCAACTTGGCAGGTGAAATCACTGCCCTCCCCCCTACGTGGGATCAGACACCCAGGGGAGTGAATCTCCCTGGCAACATGGAATATGACTCCCGGGGAGGAATGTAGACCTGGCATCGTGGGATGGAGAACATCTTCTTGACCAAAAGGGGGATGTGAATGGAAATGAAATAAACTTCAGTGGCAGAGAGATTCCAAAAGGAGCCGAGAGGTCACTCTGGTGGGCACTCTTACGCACAATATAGACAACCCTTTTTAGGTTGTAATGAATTGGCGTAGCTGGTGGTAGATACCTGAAACTATCAAACTACAACCCAGAACCTGTGAATCTTGAAGACAATTGTACAAAAATGTAGCTTATGAGGGATGACAATGGGATTGGGAAAGCCGTAAGGACCACACTCCCCTTTGTCTAGTTTATGGATGGATGAGTAGAAAAATGGGGGAAGGAAACAAACAAACAGACAAAGGCACCCAGTGTTCTTTTTTACTTTAATTGCTCTTTTTCACTTGAATTATTATTCTTGTTATTTTTGTGTGTGTGGTAATGAAGGTGTCAGGGATTGATTTAGGTGATGAATGTACAACTATGTAATGGTACTGCGAACAATCGAATGTATGATTTGTTTTGTATGACTGCATGGTATGTGAATATATCTCAATGAAATGAATATTAAAAAAAAAATAATGCTTCCCTCTGCTTTTATAAATTGCCAGCTAAAAATGATTTAAATAAGCAGGTTGTCATGACAGCTTTTAAAGAAAGCAAGAAAGTTCTAATAACTTGGGGGAAATTACGTCTGTTTATTCTTTAGCATGCTTATCAAACTTGAATGAATGTCATTTTTAAGGATAGCTGTAACTCTTCTAATTATTGGAATGGCTGTATAAATGTACTAAAATCTGGATGGGTATAGTCATTAACATAGGATTTAAATCACTTGAATATTTTACCATAGTTCACTATTATTAAAGCACAAATTAACCGGCTGCTAGAAAATGTCATTGATTTTAATAAATGAATGTAAAATAATTAGTGAAATGGAGGTTTAAGTAAATGTAGGCTTAAAAAGGTAACTATTATAAGTGATGTCTTGAAACAGCCATATCATGAAAAACAATACTTTTTACTAACTATATTATTATAAGCTATGTCTGCTCTGAATTTGAACATTCAACATCAGTAGATTTAAATACATAGTATATTTTGATAGTAAAGGATTTTGTTCCTTGAATATCTTACACTTTTTTTAAAAAAATTTCATTTGTGTGGCATTTATTTTTGTGTTTCTTTTATTAAAGTTTATGAAACTTGAGAAAAAAAAAAGACACAGCTAGGTTTAAAGTAAAGTATAGGAAAAGACATACTATGTAAATACTAACCAAAAGAAAGCTGGTTTAGTTTGGAACTGTATTAATGTCAAAGTAGACTTTAAGGTAAAAAAATATTACAAGCAATAACAAGGGACATTTTATGGTGATAAAAGGATAAATTCAATAGAAAGATAACAATTCTAAGTGTATAATGACCCTATTAACATAGCTTCATCAGTTGACATAGCTTCAAAAGTTGACAGAACTAAAAATAAGACAGACTGATCCACAGGCATAATCAGAAATTTTAATACACCACTCTGAGTAACTGACAGATAAAGCAGACAAAAATAGAAGATTTGAACATCATGATTAACTAATTTGACTTAACACAATATAGAATTTGTGTTCTTTTCAAGTACACAAAGGATGTTTATCCAAAGAGACCATATGCTAGGTCATAATGTCTTAACAAATTTCAAAGTACTTAAATTATACAGTACATGTTTTCAGTCCACTGTATAATTAAATTACAACTCGCCAACAGAAAGATAACTAGAAAATTTCCAAATCCTTGTAAATTAAACAACACAATTCTAGATAACATGAGTCAAGAGGAAATCACAATTAAAATTAAGAGAATATTTTGACCTAAGTGAAAATAAAAGTAAGTTTTCTTCTGAAACTCATTTTTGTCAATGCTCCCCAAACTGGTCTATAGACTCATGTAATACCAATAAAAATTTCAGTTAAATGTTTTTGATGAGCAGAATCTAAAATTTATATAGAAATTCAAAGGTCCTGGAATAGCCAAGACAATCTTGAAGAGTAAAGTTAAAGGACTTATACAACCATATTTGAAGACTAGATTTGAAGCTACATTAATAAAGACAGTGTGGTAATGGCACAAGGATACACAAATTGACCAAGGAATAGAACATAGAGTCCAGAAACAGACCCATACATTTATGATCATTTGATTTACAACAAAGGCACCAGTGAAATTCACTGGTGAAAGGATGGTCTTTTCAATAATGGTGTTTTGTAATTGGATGTTAGTATGAAAATAAAATGAACCTAGACTCACCTCACACCACATACCAAAATTAATTTGAGAGAATCATAGACTTAAATGTAAAAACTAAAATGATCAAGCTTCTAAAAGAAAACAGAGGAATATATTAATGATACTGGGGTAAACAAATACTTCTTACACAGGCCACAAAAACAATATGGAAAAATAATTGATTAATAGGACCTTTTTAAAATTAAGAACTTCTGTTCATCAAAAGATACATGTATATATACAAAGGACTCATGTAGAAAACAAAAATAACTGCTAAAATCAGCAAGAAAAATAGATAACTCAATTAAAAATGAGTAAAAGACTTGAATAGGTATTTCATAAAATAGGATATACAAATGGCCAAAAAGCATAAGAAACGGTGCTCAACATGATTAGAGAAATGCAAATTAAAACTACAATAACATACATCACAAAGAGAAAATTTTAATTAAAAATAAAAACTAGAAATACAAAGTATTGGTGAAAATATGAAACAACTGGAACTCTTTTCATTGCTGGCAGAAGTGTCAAGTGTTTCAAACACTTGGCAAAATATTTAGCATTTCCTCTAAAACTAAACATACCCCAATGCTATCGCCCAACAATTCTACTCAATACCCAAAAGAAAGAGTGCCTGTGTCCATCAAAAGACATGTACAAAAATATCCATAGCCGCTCTATCATAATAGCCCAAACCTGGGAAGAACTCATGTCCATCAACAGGAGAGTGGATTAATAAACTGTAGAACAGTATTACTATACATTATTGAAAAAGAGAATGAACTACTCTCAAAAATACAAATGTTGAGTGAAAGAAACCAGACAAAAAAGAGCACATACTACATGATTCTATTCATATGAAGTTCAAGAATAGGCAAAATTCATCTATGTTTACAGAAATCAGAAGAGAGTTTACATCAGACTGGGTGAGTAGTGACTGGGAAGTGGCAAGTGGAAACCTATGAGAATGAAGGAAAAGTTCGGTATCTTCATTTAGCTGTTGTTTCCAGAGGAGTACACGTGAATAAAAATTCATCTGGCTATACACGTAAGATTTATGGACTTTACTGAAATTATACCTCAGTATAAAAAAAAGCAACAATGCATTGATGAAATTGGCTAAATGGTCTTTTAAAAATAAAGTTTAATGAAACAAAACAGCCAAAATGTTGCAAACTATTGAAGCTAGATAATGGGTATATGGAAGTTCATTTTCTTTACTTTATGTATGTTACAACTTTCCCAAACTGGAAAGTTCAATAAATAAAATTAAAGTTTTAAACATATTTTAAAATGCATCTTCACCATACTTTTGAAAGTTAAATAAGACTCTTACCTTTCCTTCTGTTGCTTTCTTTGTTGATGAAATTTCTTTCATAAGCTTGGGAATTTCCCTGTCAAATTGTGAGAAAATTCTTTAAATTTCTAAGGTGTAATACTTTACTACAGAACTACTATTTAAAGGTTACAAAATATACTATCATGTATTTAATGTTAAAAAAACATGGAATAAAAGTTAAAATGGGTTCACATACTCTAAAACAACTGCAATATGTCGATGTCGAATTCTGACCCAGAGGTCATCATCTTCCTCAAGGACTGCCTCCTTTTCTTTCCCATCTGTTTTATATCTACAAGTAGAAGCAAGCATAAAACTTTTGCATTTCCCCCAAAAGTGGAAGAATTATTTTTACAAACATCAATTTTAAGACATAACTCAAGAAACTGAAAGCTACATATTTTAGGGGGATATTAAATGCCTACCCAAAATTAACACATACTGCTATCCTTATACCAAAAATCAAAGCACTATGCCTATTCAAGACATTTTTACTTTCACACTTTATGTTTTAGCTGTTATTATTAGTTTTAGCTCAGAAAAATAGTAACAAATAAAAACTTAATATCCTACCATCAACTTTATGAACAAGACTGATAATTTGTATGGTAACTGACTGATAACAGTACTAACAATTTGTATTTTAATTGCTCAAAACACTATTTTGATGCTCTAATAACCCTCAGCACAACTATGAAACATTAATAACAGTAATGTCACCCCCAACATCACCTATTAAACACTGAAGATATTTCAGAGTTGGTACAAAATTCACAAACAATATATATAATCTGTTTCTGTATTTCTCTTCAACCCTATAACCAATTCTTTAAAGAATAGATAAGGAGATGAGAGGGAAACTAAAATAGGCGTAAAAAACTGTGATAACTTTAATGGATTCTATTGAAGTGAGCAGCATTTCATGGGCAGCATGAAATTACTAAAAAGCTACAAAAAGGAGGGTGGGGCAGACATTTAAGTGCTAATTAGAATGGAATCCTTTGATGATTTCCATGGAGGCGTGGCCCCACCCATTCAGTGTGGGTCTTACTCAAGCAGTATATAAGCTCAGACAGAAAGAGTGAGCTTGCTACAGCCAAGAGGTGCTACAGTGCACTTTGACGAATGCACTGGAACTGAGAGGAGCTTCAGCTTACAGAGACATTTTGGAGATGGCCTTTGAAAGCAGACTTTTGCTCTGGAGAAACTAAGAGAGGACAAATGTCCCAAGAGCAACTAAGAGTGACATTTTTGAGGAACGGCAGCCTAAAGAGGAATGTCCTGGGAGAAAGCTGTTTTGAAACCAGAACTTTGGAGCAGATGCCAGCCTCATGTCTTCCCAGCTACAGAGGTTTTCCAGACACCATTGGCCATCCTCCAGTGAAGGTACCCAATTGTTGATGACTTCCATTGGACACTTTATAGCCTAAGACTGTGACTTTGTAACCAAATAAACCCCCTTTTATAAAAGCCAATCAACTTCTGGTGTTTTGCATTCCAGAGCATTAGCAAACTAGAAAACCTGCCAACAAAGAAAAACCCAGAACCAAACGGATTCACAGGCGAATTCTACCAAAAATTCCAAGAAGACAACTCTCTTTCTACTCGAACTTTTCAAAAAAATTTGTAAAGGATTGAAGACTCCATAATTTATTCTACAAGGTTAACATTACATTCATAACAAACCTAGATAAAGATACCAGATGAAAAGAAAAATTCTAGAACAATATCCTATGAGTGTAGATGTGGTAATCCTCAGCAAAGTACTAGGGAACTGAATCTAACAGCATATTGAAAAATCATACACCATTATCAAGTGGTATTTATCCCTGGTAGGTAAGGTTGGTTCAACATAAAAACTCAGTTAATATGATCCACCACGTTAACACAATGAAGAGAAAAGAAATGATGATCTTGACAGATGCAGAAAGGTCATTTGACAGGGTTCAGCATTCTTTCTTGATAAAGACACTTAGAATACTAGGAATAGAAGGAATCTTCCTTATCATAATAAAGGGCATATATGAAAATTCTGCAGATAATTTTCTACTTGTATGAAAGACTGAAAACTTTCCATCTAATATCAGGAACAAACAAGGATGTCTACTCTCATTACTGTAGTTCAGCATTGCAGAGGAGTTCTTGCTTGGGCGGCTGGGCAAGAAAGGGTAATGGAGGGCATCAAATTGAGGATGAAGAGGTGAAGTTCTGTTTGGGGATGACATGATCCTATGAACAGAGGGTCCTGAAAACTCCACAGCAAAAACTTGAAAGCTAATAAATGAATTAAAATAGTGGCGGGTGTTTTAGTTTGTTAATGCTGCAGAATGCAAAACACCAGAGATAGATAGGCTTTTATAAAACGGGGGTTTATTTCCCTACACGGTTACAGTCTTAAGGCCACAAACCATCCAAGGTAACACCTCAGCAATCGGGTACCTTCACCGGAGGATGGCCAATGGCGTCCACTAAACCTCTGCTAGCTAGGAAGGCAGCTGGCATCTGCTCCAAAACTCTGGCCTCAAAACGGCTTTCTCCCAGGACGTTCTTCTCCAGCAAGCTTGCTCCTCTTCAAAACATCACTCCCAGCTGCACTCAGTTTCCTCTCTGAGTCAGCTCATTTATATAGCTCCACTGATCAAGGCCCACCCTGAATGGGCGGGGCCACGCTTCCATGGGAACATCTCATCAAAATCATTACTGACAGCTGAGTGGGGCACACTCCAAGCAAATCCAACCAGCACCAAAACTTCTGCCCCACACAAGACCACAAAGATAATGGCATTTGGGGGACACAATACACTCAAACTGGCATAGCGGGGTACAAGATCTACACACAAAAGTCCATAGTGTTTATATAAACAAGGAATGGACAATCATAAGAGAAATCAAGAAAAAAATTCCATTCACAATAGCCACCCAAGGTACCAAATATCTAGGATAAATCTCACCAAGGGTGTAAATTATTTGTATACAGACAACTACAGAACACTGTTAAGTTAAATCAAAGAAGTCATAAATAAATGGAAGGATATTCAATGTTCATGAATTTGGAGGACTAAATAATGTTGTGGTAGGTTGAAGTTGAATGGCCCCAGAAAATCATGTTCTTAAAGCTAATCTATTACTGTGGGTGTAAACCTGCTGTGGATGGGCCCTTTTGGTTAGATTATTTCAGATGAGGCATGACCCAGGTTGTTCTTTTTTCTCTTACTGGAGCCCTTTATAAAAGGATGGAACACAAAGAAAAAAGACACAACACTGGGAAAGAAAGCCACAGAAACAGAGGAAGCCTCTGTAGCCAGAAGCTAGTAGGAATAAAACATGGAAAAGAAGAAAGAGACCAGAAGATGCCACCAGGTGCCTTGCCATCTGACAGAGCAGTCCAGGACAGCTGGCAGCCTGCTTTCAGAGAAAAGGTATTAACTTTCTGACATCTTGATTTGGACATTTTTCTCAGACATAGAATTGTAAGCTTGCAAGTTAAAAAATCCCCATTGTAAATGTTAACCCATTTTGATATAATGCATTTCATCAGATTTTACAGTCTAAAACAGTCATTAAGATGTCCATTTTACCTGAAGCAATTTATGAATTCAATCTCAATCAAAATTCCAACAATCTTCTTTTCAGAAATGGAAAAGACAATCATAAATATTATTTGAAAGGTTAAGGAGAACCAAATAAATAATTCCTTCTTGGAAAATAGGAGTAAACTTGGAGGATTCACACTTCCTGATCTTAAAACACATTACAAAGCCACAGTAATCAAAATACAATAGAAGCAGGTGGGGCAAGATGACAGAGTGATGAGGCAGTTGGTAGAAAGTCAGGAACTCCATGGACTGGACACTGCAGAGGAAATTGAGTTTTAAATACTTCATACAACACTCAAAACATGTGGAGCAGCTGAGATCAGTGAAATCTGTAAGTTATCCCAGCCACAGTGCCCATGCCCCTCCCTGCCAGGTACAGTCCCAAGGAAGGAAGGGCCATTGGTACTGGGAACCAGAAGGGAGAACAGCAGTTGCAGCACTGATTAACAAACTCAGACTCCTGAACAAAAACTCCAACTGTAGACAGACTGAGAGCAGACACCAGAGAATCTGGGGGCAGTCCCTTTCAAATAAATTTAGTTATTAGTTTTCTATTTCTACAAAGTAAGTTGTTGGGATGTTAATTGGTATTACATTGAACCTATAAAATGTTAAGGTAGAATTGATGTCATAACTATACTTAGTCTTTCAATCAATGGATATGGTGTGTTCTTTCATTGTTCAGATCTCGTTTGATTTCTTTTAGCAATTTCCTTTAGTTTTCTGTGTACAGGTCTTTTGTGGCCTTGGTTAAGTTTATTCCCTAATACTTGATTCTTTTGATTGCTGTCATATATGGAATTTTTTCTTGATTTCCAACTCATGTTGCTCATTACTGGCATGTAGCAGCACTACTGGTTTTTGCGTGTCGATATTGTACCCTGCCACTTTGCTGTATTCATTAATTCACTTATAATTTTGCTGTGGATTTTTCTGGATTTTCTACATATGGGAATATGTCATCTACAAACAATGAAAATTTTACTTCTTCCTCTCCAATTTGGTGCATTTTATTTCTTTTTCTTGCCTGGTGGCTCTGGCTGGAACTTCCAGCAAAATGTTGAATAACATTGGTGATGGTGGGAATCCTTTTCTTGTTCCTGAATTTGGAGGGAAAGTCCAGTCTTTCCCCATTCAGTATGATGTTAGATATGGGTTTTTCATATACTGTCTTCGTCACATTCAGGAAAGCCCCCTTCTATTTCTATCCTTTTGAATGTTTTTGTCAAGAAAGGATGTTGAATCTTTCAAGTGTCTTTTCTGCATTGATCAAGATGATCATGTGGTTTTTCTGCTTTGATTTATTGATATGGTGTATTACATTATTTGATTTTATTATGTTGGATCAGCCTTGCATACCTGGAATGGATCCCACTTGGTCATGATGTACGATTCTTTTAGTGTGCTGCTGGGTTCGGTTTGTAAGTGTTTTGTTCAGGATTTTTGCATTTATATTCATTAAAGAGATTGATTCAAAATTTCAAAAAAAAGCTACAAAAAGGAACTTCCTGAATGCTTCCCCAAATGTAACTTCTCCCTTCTCTTTTTATACAGATAAACTCTTTCCATTTATGGAGCTAGAGAAAGTACAGCTATCCTTGGGACTATTTCTTGAGCTTTCTTAACTTTGGATTGCATACGACAAATGTAAACTTCTGCTATATATATATATATATATATATATAGTCATTTTGGAGATAAGATACCTAAATATAAGAAATAAAACTATATATTTCCTAGAAGAAAACAGGGGAATAACTTCAGGACCTCGTTTTAGGCAATGGATTCTTATACTTTACACCAAAAGCATGAGCAACAAAAAGGAAAAAAAAACAGATAAATTGGATGCATCAAAATTAACAACTTTTGTGCAAACAGCATTTTCAAGAAACTGAAAAAACCACCAATAGAATGGGACAAAAATATTTGGAAACCATTTATCTGATAAGAGTTTAATATCCAGAATATTAAAGAACTACAAGTCAACAAAAGACAACCCAATTAAAAAAATGGGCAAAGGACTTGAATAGACATTTCTCCAAATAAGATATACAAATGGTCATTAAGCACTTGAAAAAGATGCTCAACCTTTTTAGCCATTAGGAAAACGCAAATCAAAACCATAATGAGATAAAACTTCACACCCACTAGAATGGTACAACATAACAAGAGTTGGTGAGGATGCAGAAAAATAGGGACTCTCGTTCATTGTTAACAGGAATGTAAAATGGCACAGCCACTGTGGAGAAGAGTTTGGAGGTTCCTCAGAAAGTCAAGTATAGAATTACTCAATGACTTGGCAATCCCACTTCTAGATATGTTCCCCAAAGTATTGAAAGCAGGGACTCATACAGATAACTGTATACCAATGTTCAAAGCAGCGTTGTTCCCAATAGCCAAAAGGTGGATGCGACACAAATGTCCATCCACAGATGAATGGATAAACAAAATGCGGCATTACATCTCATGGAATATTATTCAACCATAAATAGGAACAACGTTCTGATACATGTGACAACATGGATGAACCTTGACAATATCATGTTGAGTGAAATAAGCCAGACACAAAAGGACAAATATTGTATAATCTCACTTAAATAAAATGGCTTTTACAAATAAGTTTCTCCTTTACTATTAAAAAATTAAAGCTTGCTTTGCTTGCCAGCAAATCTAGACAGATAAATATTTTAAATACTAGGCAAAAATGTATGAAATCCACAGTCTAGAACCAAATTCTTTAGTGTCCTGGCAGTTGATTAATTCTTTTCTAAATCTTCTGAACGACACAGGTTTGGAGACCTAAGGATTATAGAGGTAAACAATGCTCCATCAGAAAAAACTGTTTGAAACTAATTTTTATTAGAAAATGAGCTACAAGAATCCAGGTTAACCTAAGTATAAGAACTATCACCCATGTTGCTTGCTCTATCCTACAACATTCACACAAATAACACAGAGAAAATTCACAGAAACAAGGATTTTACCAGAATGCAAATAAATACAATAAAAAATTAATTTAACATTATTTAAGAAAAATTAAGTATTGTTATTATCGTGTTTGGATCTTTTTAATCTAGAAAACTAAATTAATTTAAGCAAAAAAACTCAGAAAACAGAGTTATTTTCATTTTACTACTGTGCTCAAGCCAATTTGGATTACTATTTTATACACAAACACACACACACACACACACACACACACACACACACACACACACGATACACAAAGATACAGTAAAATGTTTCCTTGCTAGAAAAGCTATTCTTTCTTCATTGGCTTTTTATTTGACATTACTTTTAAAGTGAATATGATTTATAAAATCAAGGTTAAGTAAAAAATAGGTACAAAATGGTAAAACTGTACCTATTCTTATGAATAATCCTATTTAGTTCTCTAATATTTTAAAAATATATTATATGGACAAGGCATATCCACATACTTTTGAGTTTATGATTCAGAATAATTACAGCCTAACCATTTTGAATATTATTTCCACTTTAATAAATATAATAGTGGACCTGCCATTTACTTTTTTTTAAACTGCAATTTTATAATGATATATTCATGTAACATACAATCCTCCAAGTGTACAGTTGTTCACAGTATCATCATATAGTTGTGCATTCATCACCACAATCTCTGAACATTTTCATTACTCCAAAAAATAAAATAAAAATTAAAATAAAAAAGAACACCCAAAACATTCCATTCCCCTCCTCCCCCATTGTTCATTTACTTATTTACTTTTTTAACTCATTCATTGTTTTTTCTAACTTTACTAAAAAATTAAAAATCAATAAAAAAAAACATTTCAAACAAAACCAAAACAAAGGAATAAGAAAAAATAAATATTACCTAAAATAACTACATTGCTGCCAACTTGTTCCTACGATACCCACCAAAAATTAACAAACCATAGTTTTCCTGAGCATTCCCATAACCTTAAGTTTACCCTCCATAACTTATCTGTTCATAGTATACTATTGCTCCCCTTCACTATTTGCTGTCTATGACTAGGTCCCTTATCTTCAATATAAACCATTTATTTTACATTTTTCACCGAGTTCACATTAGTGGTAACATACAATATCTCTCTTTTTGTGCCTGGCTTATTTCAGTCAGCATTATGTCTTTAAGGTTCATCCATGTTGTCATACGTTTCACGACCTCGTTACTTCTTACTGCTATGTAGTATTCCACGGTGTGTATATACATTTTGTTTATCCACTCATCTGTTGAAGGACATTTGGGTTGTTTCCATCTCTTGGCAATTGTGAATAATGCTGCTACGAACATTGGTGTGCAGATATCTGCTTGTCTCACTGCTTTCAGATCTTCCAGGTATATACCAAGAAGTGAAATTGCTGGATAGAAGGGTAACTTTATATCTAGATTTTTAAGGAAACGCCAGAGTGTCTTCCTGAGTGGCTGTCTGGTATTTACTTTTAACATAATCAAAAAGTCAAAATTCCACTGGTTTATATGTATCTTTGTTGTGGACATAGATAAGGAAGCAAATACACCAAAAAAGCTTCTAAACAGCCAAATTACCCATTAACTTACAAGGTGATAATACTTTTTTAAAGATTTTGATAATAGAGATAAGAAAAGGATAAAGACTGAATAAAAGAGTTACAGGGGCTTTCAGATTTCTGTTTACACAAAACATTAAATATTCATATTCTATCCTGTTTGCATATGCCCTTCAAGGTATACTTGCTTGTACGTATCATTCTCAATCGGTAGTAGATCATATGCCATTGCCTGAAAGGTCAGTTCATGCAGGACAGTGGACACAGGATCAAAGCCACGATCAATTATTAAGAGCTGGGAATGAGTTTTACCCTAGAATAACAAGATAATAATCTTCTTAAGAAACTTCAATTTCTTTGTGTGAACACATGTTTAACATCTTAGAAAACAAAAGCAAATTTCTCTTAAGCCCTGCCCTTTCTCCCCACCAAAACACAGAAAAAAAAAAAATTTGGTTAATTGCCCTGAGAATGGGGAGTTGTATTAATATAAAGAAAAGCTGAGTGGCATAATGGGGGGAAACCAAGACTATGCAGCTGAAAGCTTTTATAACTATATTAAGAATCTATAGTTAATAATATGATCTGAAAATTTTTCTTAAAAGTAACATTTGGCTTGCACTGAATCTATTTTCTTGTGAATTCAGCTCTATAAACACTAAAACTGATATAAATTATGAACAGAAGCTACTACATGAGCTTTTTGCGCTTTGTTGAGATATATATATATGTGTGTATATATATATATATATATATGTATTGTGATATATATATATGTGTGTGTATATATATATATATATATATATATATATATATATGTATTGTTTTTTTTTTTTTTTAATTCCTAGAGCAACCCTGTGAGATAGGTATGATTATCTCTATTTGACAATAAGGACATCAAGACTTGAGATTAAGTAACCTGTCCAAATCACATAGTAAGAATGGAGATTCCAACCCAAGTCTACTTCACTCCAAAGTCTGTGCTCTTAACCATCACACTATTTTAGAAGAGTATATTGATGCCAGTTAAGACAATAAATCACAATGAAAACCTTGTTATCATTAATTCACAAACAGTGCTAATCATTTAACAGTGAATAGTAATGATGGGAAACAGTATTCTTAATATCAGCATCTTTCATAGTTTGTTCCAAAAAATAGTAAATTCTTTGGACTATTATTCAAAGTAACAAGACATAACTACAACTCATTGGAAAACATTTCCTGTTTATTTACAAATAGCAAAAGGAGGTTAATAACAGGCTAGATTTTAAAAATATTTTAAACCATGAAATTTATCAATTTGAAAATTAACTCACTTAAATCAACTTTAAAACAGTATGTTATATTAGTTAAAAGCACAGTGTCTGGAATCAGATAGATCTGGATTTGAATCCAGTCTTGACCAGTTTCTTGCCGTATGACCTTGGACAAGTTGTTTAACCTGTTTTTACTTTAGTATCCTCATTTGTAAAATGAAATATAATCACAGAATCTACACCTTACAGGATTATTGTGAAGATTAAATGCAATAATACTATGAAACATTTAGCACAGTGCCCGGCACTTAGTAAGTCCTCGATATATGTGAACTATCTATGGGTCTTCAGAAATATGAATAGGAAAAAGTGCAATGTGCTATATATCAGGAGCTGAGGCTTATGAGACTATGTGGGAAGAGGTATCCTTTGGCCTGAAGAATCAGAAAAGGCTTCAGAAAGGAAGCAACACTGTATCAGGACCCTGAAGGAAGGAATGGTATCAAGCATTTGAAGGATGCCTAATTTTCTAGGCAGAAAGGACTAAAAGGATATTTACTGATATACTGACCTTTTGTCTTTTCCTTCATTTAACAACATTTATTGACTGTTGTGCAATGGGCCATTCTGTTTTCATAAATACCAGAATAAGAATTTCCACTAGACTTCCAGACCAAAAAGCTAGCAATTTTTTAAAGTGCTAAACTAATTAACATTACACCTAAGCTCACAGCTTCCATTTCAGTCAGGTTTGTGTACATGTGTGAGTTTTGCCTTTTTCTCTATGCCTCTGCCCAAAGAATCCTATTATCAAAAATAATAAACAAACAAAAAACCCCACGAAAACTCCCATTTCTATTATATTATACTCATTCTTCAAACTCAAGGGCCTCTTCCTCTGAGATGCTTTTCCAAGATTCCAGTCACTAAGATAAGTTCTGGAATGTTCCCAATACATTATACATAGTCTCTCCTTCCACTTTTTACACTGCATTGTAATTGGTGTTTTCCTTGCCCACCTCCTCTTCTGAACTATCAATAGTCTCTCCTTTCATTCTTCAGCTACTGTAATAGGTCTCCTAGACCTCTGGCACCAAATCTCAGTCTCCTCAGGCTCTTCATTTTCTAACCCATTCTTAAATGCTGGGGTTCTCCAAGTTCCAGCCTTAACCTTCAATTGTTTTATAACATCTCCACAAGAGATGATAATAACAGCTACCATTTAATAATCTCCTCCTATACATGCCAAACACTTACTTACATGTTCACTCAACCAACCCTCATACCATCCAAGCAAGGTAGATACTATCTCATTCATTGTTAGATGAAAAAACAAACTCAGTAACTAATCTGTCCAATGTCACAGAGCTAGTAATAACACAAATACCTACATTTATTAAATGTATACTCAGTGGCAAGTATAATTCTAAGACTTTACATGTATTAATTCATTAATCCTCTCACTAGCTTATGAGATAAGTATTCTCTTATTATCCCCATTTTGTAGATAAGACATTTTATGTAGGTACAGAAAAGTTATACAATATGCCCAAATTGACAAAATTATGAATTTCTCATAATTAAGTGGTAAAGCCAGGATTTAGACACAATGCCGACTTCAAAACTCATATTTTCCCTACACAACCACACTATTATGGTTTCCATTATCATCTATGTCAATGATTCCCAAATCAATGTTGGAGAATGAATAAGTAAGTTTCTTTGGATTAAAAAGAAATAAGACTTTATGGATAATGACGATTTGCCTTTTATACAGTACCTTTATTGGGCTCTTTTCATCAATCTTATAGTAGTTTTCAAGTTTTTTTTCAACAAGCTGTGCAAGCTTATTGGCATTATCTAGAGGTTTGCTAGAAATGAGAAAAATGATCAAACAATTACCTTGTAGGATACACTTTACAATATCATACAATTGAATTTTAAATTTAAACCATGAGTTATGAATTTGAAAATTTTACAAACATTGGGAAGTTCAGATAATACATCAAATATATAATATTTTCTATTATTCCCATATATCTGGAATTTACAGTGTAAACCTTGTCATATGTGCTTCATTTTTTTAATATAAAGAAAATAAAATATTAATAAATAAAGGTGCAGTTCCCTTTATTCTCCTCCCAATTCCTGCTCTTTTCCCTATGCCCACCCACAACAACCATTATCATGAATTTAGTGTATGTTTTCCCAGCCATTTCTGTAATTTAATATATAATTAATATATAATTAATATATTTTCTATGCATTTAAATTTCTTAAATGGCATATTAACATGTTTTTGAGATCTATTCATGTTGTGATATAGATCACATCTATTCATTTTAACTTCTGAACTGTACTACAGCATATGATTGTATCAGATTCCCCTACTGATGGACATTTAAGTCATTCTCAATTCTACACTATCACAAACAATGCTGAAACAAATATCTTTGCAGGCATATTTCCATGTACATGCTTCTCTAGGAAATATTACTTCTAAAAGTATAATTGTTGGGTCATAAGGTATGTATATTTTCAACTTTTCTAGATATTCCTAAATTGCTCCCCAAATTAGTCAATAAATTATACTTCCCATTAGCAGTATGAGATTTCCCCACACGCTCTCTAACACTTAGTCAACTTTCCAATACAGTCTCTTGCATAAAAACTTTTCTGCATAAAATCTTGTATATTGTTGTCTTCTAAAATAATAAAATTCTACTCTAAACTGTAATTTCACGACCTGTGGTATTAGTATAACTTCCAAGTCTACAACAAAAATGTTGGAAAAAGCTCTTTGACTAGCATGCCAGGATGGAGGCAGGGTAAGGTCCTCATTTTGAGGGCCTCAAAGTATTAAAGGCTCATTAGGTTTTCTACCCTAAAAAATAAATAAAATAGCAACCACAAAAATCAAAAGTAATTTCTTATACATTTTGCTTTAAAATATTTTCAAAAGAAAATCATTTCATGTTATAATTACACTTGAAAGCTCATTAAGAACAAAGGAATACTCTGCAAAAGAACAGGTAGGATTTTAAAAGCCTGGATTATTATTTAATTACTACAGTAATTCAAAACAGGTCTATAGGTAAGCTATTAAATTATAAATTGGTTATGCTTACTCATTTCCATAAATATAACCAATCACGAACAGTAGAAGCTGAACAGAGACTGAAATCTAGCAGGATCCAAACCACTTAGCTCAGCTCCACTGAAGTTTAGAATGTACCCAGCATAACATTCAGAAGGAAAAGAATGTTTCTAGTACCTGAAGTTTGAATAATGAGCTTCTTTGATGATATCTGAATTAAGGAGATTTATTTTTTTTTCTAAGTAATCAATAGTGGGTTTTAAAATGGGTAAGAATAACATAAGTTAAATACAAAGTTCCACATGAATTTGAAATTAAACAGTTCAGCCAACCAACCTGACAAATGTCAATGTACAAATTTAAGAATGTTTAAAAAGATAATCATCAGTAGTAATACAGCATATTCA
The DNA here is from genome assembly GCF_015220235.1 of Choloepus didactylus. Classification (NCBI taxonomy): domain Eukaryota; kingdom Metazoa; phylum Chordata; class Mammalia; order Pilosa; family Megalonychidae; genus Choloepus; species Choloepus didactylus. The sequence goes on from NC_051308.1 coordinate 132,296,250, forward strand.
CTACTACTATTTTTATTAGTGCCATGCACTGTGTTGTGAGTGCTTTACATATATTAACTCATTTAATCCTAAACCCTTATGAGGTGAGCTACTACTATTATTATTATTCCCATTTCATAGTTAAAGAAACTGAGGCCAGTCGGGTCATATAGCTATATCTGTATGATATACAGCCAGGATTAAAACTCAAGTTGTCTGGCTACATACAATATAGATGACTATCATTATCAGAAACATAATGTTAAGCAAAAAAGCCAGAAACAAAAGAATATCATATGATTCCATTTATACCAAGTTCAAAATCAGGCAGAACTAATCTATGTGTTAGAAGTCAGGATAGCGGCTATCTTTGGGGATAAAAAAGGAGGTGATGACTGAGAAGCATCACAAGGGGTGACTCTGAAATACTGTTAATGTTATATTTTTTGACTTGAGTGGGGTTGCATGAGTAAATTCACTTTAGGATAATTTACTGAACCATATACTGTAAATGTCTACACTTTTTATTAAACTTCATTTCTAAAAACAAATAAATAAAGATACAGAGTAGTAAAGTCAAACTTTACTTCCTAAACAAACAAACAAAAGGGCTTAAGTACTCTTACCAGGTATTCAGAGAATACAGCCATTTAAATTTAGTAGACATTTAATAAGAAAATATTAAATATAACACTGTCATCCTTACATGACAACAAAGACATTCCCTCCAAACTTTCCTTAAATCCATGAAAAAAATATGGCTGTAAATCATACCAAATTTTAAGCTCTGAAATTCAATAACAGAGGCTATCTGTTAATCTGAATTTTAAGCCTTACACTTTAAATCTCCTAAATGTAGAGCATTATAATTTTACAGGAAAAATAAATTCTGCAAAACAACATATGTAAGAACAGAAACATTACTTATCTCTATAAAGAACAGCAAATAGAAAGCATAACACGTCCAGACACTGTTTGGATTCTACCTTTTATATCTTACTCCGGGATTTTCATCCAGGGTGGCACATACTGTAACTATCTGCTCTGCCATTGCTTCCATAATGGCATCTTTTCCATTTGCATTACTAGGGTCTGGACTGTAAGAGTAATAGAATGCATCTGGTACATCAAGAGTATACACCTGAATTAGGCCAAAAAAAAAAAAAAAAAAAAAGTCACACTGTCAATTTGAAGACTTGATTTAAAATGTATATAAAGAAAAATGTACCTATTATTTGGGCTATTAAAAAAAAATACTTGCACTAAACATGCTGTTTCCTGAAATAATGTTGTCTTTACTTTAATCAAACCTCATTTTCTCTGTCGTCTTGATTTCACCTTTTACTTCCTTTCTCCTTTCCTGTTTAGTCTACCTCTCTCCTTCAATTCTTGTTTCATATACAGATTGTACTGTTTGCTTTTCACTACCTGTGTAACAGATGAAGGAATCTGAGGAAGTCAAACTAAAACAATCTGAGGAAGTCAAACTAAAACAAAAATCTATTACCCGGCACAAAGAAATACAACAAAGCCAAAACTGGCCTTTATATTAGACACATATTAAAATCTTAACCCAGTAGAGAATAACCTAGAAATTTTCCATAGTTCAAATATATCTCTTCAATTCTTTAGCTTATACTTTTCATGACCTTAAAATAAATATACTCCCTAAAATGACACAGCACTGTGCCAGACATAGTGTAAGTCTTACCATATATACAGTGAAACCTCATAGACACATTCATTTATAAAACCACCAAAGCATTTACTTCTGTGAAAGAACTGTACTACTATTGTGTTATTTGAAGCAAAAGAAGATCTCTAATTGGGGTTGAAAATTCCCCATTAAATTAAGATTTATATAAAGTTGTTTCTTTTTTTTTTTTTTTAAACTATAATAGGATTCCTTCCTAGCCTGGAATAATGTACTAGGTGTAAAAGTAGGTACTTAACAATGTTATAGGTTAAGTAATGAATAAACTTCTTGCATTTCCTTTCATACTAACTCATTTATTACTCTGAACATACCTTATCACCAACAACAGCAGCCTGAACATGGACTGAGACTTACCTGAGATCAATCCACTTACCTCAGTAGTGCTCAAAGTCCAGGTTGCTGTGTTAATTGCCAACAAGCATACTACACCTGGACTGTGGCTTTCTCATGGTGTACTATCTCACTGCAGTAGATAAATTCTTGGTTCAAAAATATGGGCTGTCCCTTCCTATAAGGTCTCTCCCTATGGGAGTATACTTCTCACCCACTGATTTCAAGCTTGGCTATGTGACTTGCTTTGGCCATTGAAATGTGAGCAAAAGTGACACAAGTCACATCCTAGCAGAAGCTTTAAAAACATGTGAGGTTCCATCATTTCTCTTTTCCCTCTGCTATATCCCAGATAGGGACTGCTCCTTCAGCCTCAGTCCCAGAACGAAGAGGATACGGAGCAAAGCCCCAACCAAACCACAATGGACGATAATATGAATGAGAAATAAAACTTTATTAGTACAATTCATTGAGATTTGGAGGGTTATTACCACAGCTTAAATTCATCTAAGCTGATACTCCAAAGTACCAAATGAAACTTTGGGGGTGGTTGTCATTCTATACTCACAATTTTTTCCCCTTCCCCCCACTCATTAAATGTTCCTTTAGACTAAATGCTTTTTTCATCTTTATGAACCCAATTTGCTACTTAGACACCCCCTAACTGCTATTCTACTCCTCATGCTAATCTAGAGCTAGCTCAGCTCCACTTTCACCTAGATACCTTCTAGCATTCCCTCCAATAGCTTTACCAGACTCTTTGTATTCCCTAATGTTTACTGTGAACGAACACTTCTATATTCTTAAATGCTTTCCATCTACTTGCCGTAATGTATACCTGCTAACATTACTAACCTAAACCTCTCAAAGGGAAAGACAGGTTTTTCTTTAATACCTCTGACTACTAGAATCAGGAGAAGTGAGTCAACCTTCTTCCTCTCCATTCAATTTCTAAATATTACTGAGTGTCCAACTTTTCTTCTTTGGAGCACTACCATATCTAAACTTTTACATAAGGACTTTAGGACCACTTCCACAGTTACCTGCTCTAGCCCATTTCTTTCCATCACTCTGGGTGGAACCTGGAGCCTCCTAAATACAGTCTCAACCTACCTATACAGAGACCCTTATTTATCATACCTTCAACCCCTCAAAATCCATATTCCTGCTGCTACCCTGCACTTTTCTGCTTCTGTTATCTTTGCACTCACATTATTTCTTGCTGCGTAAAATATCCTTTCTGTCTTCATTCCTACTTTATGAAATCCAATCTATTCTTCAAATATTAAGAATTAATCTCTCTCCTCTTGTGTGGAGATTGTAAGCTGCTTCCCCAAAAACCATTCTCCTCTTTATTTTCAGTAACTAACTCAATTCTTTGGTGGGAGGGGAAGCCATAAACCTAGCTAAAAGACTACATTTCTCAGTTTCCCATGCACTTACATATAGCCATGTGACTAAATTTTAGCTGATGAGATACAACTGAAAATTATGTGGGATGTATGGGAAAACTCCTCAAAAGGGAGGTGGTATTCCCTTCTTTCTCCCCTTCATCCTGCTTCCTTAAAAAAGGATGCGATAATTTTAGCAGTCATCTAGCATCATGAGGGCCATGCCTAGGAGACTAAGCCCCCTGATGGTTTGGGGGCGTCATCAGACCAGCCCTATACATTGTCTCCTGACTTTTTAACATGAAATAAATTTCCATTTCATTTAAACTACAACAAATTTACATGTTTTCTGTTATATGCAGTTGAACCTAATCCTAACAAATACCATTTTGAAGATATATAATACTTTGTACCTCTTTTATGGCATACAGATGAGGATAGGGCATATATCTCACTCATTTTTTCACAGCAGATTGCTTTGCATCTAGCAGACAATAATGTCCACTGAACACAATCTTGATAAATGCTGACACAGGCCTTTGCTCAGAGCTCAAAGCACTTAGTAGTAGTTCATTTATACCTTGACTCGCAAATAAACAAAAATCCAAAATATTTTCACTGTAATTTCTCTAAAGTAGTTAAATTTATTAAGTAAACCCTCTTAAGATGTTTATCAAGGAAGTAAATAAAACAAAAAATCATTCTCAGGGGAAAAACTGCAGAAAGATTGGACCTTAAATAATCACATTTGGCAAAGACTGCTAAGTACAAGTTTCTCAAGAGATTTCTCTATAAAATGCAAAGAAAGAAAGGTATTTCCATCAGCAATCATGTCAGATATGTACCTAAATTCCTTCTTCAAATACAGCATTTACAGAATTTAATGAATTCTGATGCTGAAAACTATATTTATCTTCTGTGCAGCCAGATGCTCTGGAAAGGTTTGTAATATTTATCACACTATTGTTTATACCTCATCATTTTAGGAAGACCATATCACCCTACACTAAATTTACAGTTATTTAAATTCCTATTTAAAGGAAAAGGTCTAAAGGTAACATTTGGAGAACAGCTTAACATTAAATAGATATCTTAAAATTTTACAATTTGGATTGTAATCTTTCTTTGACAAAAACCACAATAGCTTAAGAGAGAAATCCCTTATATAGGACTTTTCTAACCCCTGAAAATATTGACCTATAAGTTCTAAACAACAGCAAATAATTTCAATTCTATGAAATGCTAGAATAAAAACAGAGAAAAGAGCACAACAAAACTGAACAATTTGCTAGCTGTGAGATTTGGAGCATGTTACTTGTTCTCTGCACTTGATTTCTTTATTTTTAAAATGGAGATAGAATTAGCATCTATATCATAGGGTTGTTCCGAGGATTAAATTAATACATTTATGGAATGCACTTAGGAAAGTGACACATACAGAATACCACATAAGTGACTGCTATTATTATCATCATTTGACAGCTCATTTATTGTTTCAAAGGCAAAACAAATGAACAGAAAAACTTTCATTTTGTAAATCAAAATAAATAATTTACATAATATTACATAAAAAGTTTATGAAAGAACATTTGTTTTAATATCACAAATGGTAATAGAAGCTAAATGAAAATTTAATTTTTTGGAGTCATGGAACAAAAAACTGTACTCAAAATCTTTTTTTTTTCATAATCCAGTAGTGCTATAACTTGATCTACACAGGACTTGGTAACATATTTGAAATTTAAGCCCCAGTTTTCATAATTAATGTCTTATTCCAATTAAATGACCATAGTTTCTCCCTTGACATTATGGGAAATATTTATTTGTGGATTAGGTTCCAAACTCACCAATGAGATATAAAAACATATTTTAAATATGCTTTATTAACAAATAAGCTCATAAAAGAAAATTTTAAATCCATCATGAACTAAAATTTTTAAAAAATTAGAAAAGTACCTGAGATTCAAGTGGAATGAAGGAAATATTTATTTCTTTGCATCTTCTTATTGACTTGGAGCAAGAAGCCTTAATTTTGTTAAAGAGACTATCAGGGCAAACTGAGAGGGGGGGAAAAAGTCAAAACATAAAACTTAATCAAAATTTTATCCTTTTGAATAAATCATTTTAGCATCTAAGAATATTTATTATTATACATAATTACTGATTTTCACAGAATAATTTACTATCAGGACAGAGAAAATAAATATTGTTCTTCACTTTACAGAACAGATATATTCTAATTAAGAGGGCCATAACAGAATTCCCATTTTCCCCATTCATTCCCACCATAACTTCAGAGAAATATCCTTAGAGATCTGCTAATAGAGCAAGCTAAAATTCTTAGCAAAGAAAATCATGTTCAGACTCATGACTTAATAAACTTTTGTAGCACTTTCAGAACTTCCTAGGAATTTAAACTATTTTTCCGAATTGCCATTAAGTGATCTATGCTGCAACCAGACCACACAAGTGATACTTGCTCCTTGAATTACAGGAGCTTCTGTAATGTTAGGAAATTCTAAGATTAAACTGGGTTAGTTCTAGAAAACAGAGCCCCCCTTTTTCCTTTTTCAAGTCCCCCCCCGCTTTATAAGTGTTTATAGTTCCATTAGATCCAGGTTGGAATACCAACCACTGGCTCCCGGTGTCTTTCAACATGACGTCCTTTAGGCTCAAGATTTCTTAAGTTAGACGAGGCTTCATATTCATTAAATGTTATCAATTCCAAAAACATGAAGTTCTGTATTAAAAGGTTACTTAAATAACAAATACCTGTGGTATGGTATTTTTTTAAATGCAAATTAGTACTAGGCATATATAAATACCATATAAGAAAAGTGTACTACTTAAAGTGAGGAATCTAATAGCAGAGACCCAAGACTTAACTTAGATAAATGGTACCTTTATTTTGAAGTATAATATAATTATGTAACATAGAATTATACATGTCTTTACACTTCTCTGTGAGTCCTTAGTTTTATATACTTTCTATTTGAACACGTCATAGTAAGAAAAACATGGTAGATTTTCTCCCTTAGTATTTGCCAAAGAGAAGGCTGTTTCTTCAGTGACTTCTCAAAAGGTCTTATGTTTATTAAATAATCAAATTCCCAATGGAAACTTTGATTAAAAAAAATTCTTCAGTCATCAGCCTAAAATTTGAGAGACAGCTCCTCATACTGCCCCCTCTACCAACCTTCCTCGCAATATACCAACAAAAGTGATTTTTGTTTCAAACTAGTTGGGAATGATTTCATTTTCTGTCAACTTAGCATGAATTAGGATAGATATCTTATATTTTTAGATTCTATCTAACATAATTATAACAAGCAATAAATAGAAAATCATTTGTACTGTAATAGTATTACAAAAATTAGGTACTTTAAAAGAAATGACTTACAGTCAGTGAAGTATATATATGCTGCTTTATATCTGTTCTCTGATTTACTTGCAAAATCACGTAAAAAACAATCTACAGACTTAAAAAAGATTAGATGTTAATACACATTCCATTAAATACTAATTTAAATATGCTAACATAAAATAAGATTATTTTGCTTCAATAAAAAAAACTTTACTGGCAAAAGTATGATTTATAAACTGACTTTTTAAGATGCCGTATTTTCTAGCCAGTTATAGCTAATAAGATAATATGTATGACAGCAAAGAATTTTTTAGAAAAACACTCCAATATACATGCAATTTTTTCTGAGTTTAAGGTATATTACTATTTTCCCCCAAACTATAAGGAGTTAAACAAAGCCTTTTCTACAGTAGCCAACAGAAAGAAAAAAATACAGAAGGGGAAAAAAAAATCTATATTTTTCAGAAAAACTTCTACACTCATCAGAAAAAATAGACCAAGTACACATGTATTTTCCATAGTAGCCACATTCTGGACAGAAAAGATACAAACTGAATAATCACCTATTTAAAATTGCTATAGAAAGAAGTCTGAGTTTATTTTGATTTTAATCTTATTTAGCATATTAAAATTGAAAATCCACTGAGAAACTAATGTTCTAAAAAGTGAAATATTTTCCCAAGTTCAAAAAATGTGTGTACATTATGTAAATTGGGGATATTATCTATCAACTGACTGACTACCATTTTAAAAGAATCAGCCAATTAAGAGACTGAATTTATGTTAACTTACAAGGGCTTTAATTTTTGAACTTCATATAGTTTTAAGATTCAGTTATCCTTTCTACCTTTTTTCTATTTTGATAAAAGCAAGTTGTAACTTTATTAGTTCCCTCTTCCAAGTTTCTTTTGTTTTTTTGTTACTTCTTTCATTCAGTAAGATTACTTCTTTCTTCTTCATCTTTCTTTAATAATGAAGAAATATTTAAGATATTATTCTAAGTATAATTTCTATGTGCTCAACAGACTCTGATATGAAACATTCTCATTTTTACTGCTTCCTAGTTTGTAATATGTATTTTGACTTCTTTAATCCAAGTATTATTTAAGAATAGGTTTCTTAATTACCATGTGGTTAAGTTTTTGGTTCACTCTTTTTATTATTTATTTCTAATTTTACCGGATTATAATCAGGGAATGTGGCTGGTAAAATGACTACTTTGATATTTGCCAAGTTTCTTTGTGGCTAAGTATATAATTTTGTAAATGTTTCATGGACATGTAAAAAATATATATTCTCTATGTAAATTAATTTCTGTTGATATTTCTTAAAGATAGTGATTATTTAACTTGTGTAACTTATTTTCTGTCAACAAGATCTAATGAAAGAGGTGTACTGAAGCCTCTTATTTTAACTACACTTAATTTTTATTTCTAATAGTTTTGCTTCATGTATTGTTATGTGATTTGGTATACACAGGTTTATCAATGTATCCTCTCAAATTTGCCATTTACCATTCTATAATGTCTCTCTTCATCTTGTTTGAGGCTTTAAAATTTAAATTTTACTTTTCCTAATTCAAATATTGCTACTTGTACTTTCTATTTGTATCTATTTAGATCTCTCTGCCTATCACTTTATTAGTTTCTTTCTTTATTAGAGAAGTTGTGGGTTTACAGAACAATCATGCATAAAATGCAGGACTCCCATACACCACCCCATTATCAACACCCTGCACTGGTGTGGAACATTTGTCACAAATGATGACAGCACATCTTTACAACTGTACTATTAACTATAGTCCATGGTTTAACTCAGAGTTCACTATTTGTGTAGTGTACTTTTCAAGGATTTAAAAAATTTTTTTATTGTTACCATATATACAATCTAACATTCCCCTTTTAATCACATTCAGACATATATTTCAGTAGTTAATTACGTTCACAATGCTGTGAACCATCACCACCCTCCATTACCAAAACATCTCCATCATTCTAAATAGGAACACTGTACATTTTAAGCCTTAACTTCCCATTCCCTATCCTCACCTCTGGTAACCTTTATTTTGGCTGACTCTATGAGTTTGCTTATTCTAATTATTTTAAATCAGTGAGATCTTACAATACTTTTCCTTCTGTTATCTAGCCTATCTCATGCAACAAGATGTCCCCAAGACTCTTCCATGTTGCTGCATGTATCAGGACCTCATTCCTTTCTAGGGCTGAACAATACTTCATCTCCTGGCAGTTGTGAATAATGCTGCTATGAACATCAGTGTGCAAATTATCTGCTCAAGTCCCTGTTCTGAATTCTCCTGCGTATATACTTAGTAATAGGATTGTCAGCTGTATTAGTCAGGGATCTCTAGGAAAGCAGAACCCAAAGGAGATATCTGTAAATATGAGATTTTATAAAAGTGTCTCATGCAACTGTGGGGATGTACGAGTCCCAATTCTGCAGGGCAGGCTGCAACTCTGATGAAGGTCTTTGAAGAACTCCCCAAGGGAGAATGGCTGGCTGAAGAAGAGAACTTCCATAGGGTAGGCTGCGAGCTGGCACTCCAATGTGGATCTTCAATGAATTCTCCAGGAGAGGATAGCTGGCTGAAGAAGAAATGAAAGTTCTTTCTCTTCTCCCTAAAAAGTCTTCAACTGATTGGATTAAATCCAGCAGACTGAATTCTCTCATTGCGGAAGACACTCCCTTTGTTGATGTAATCAGCCACAGATGCAATCAATTGACTGATGATTTAATAAACCAGCCTTCTGGTTTATTAACCAGCCACAAATGTCCTTGCAGTAACGGTTAGGCCAGTGCTTGCTTGACCCAACAACCAGGCACCATCCCCTGGCCAAGGTGACACATGAACCTAACCATCACACCAGGTCATATGGTAGTTTTATACTTAGCTTTCTGAGGAACCACCAAATTATCTTCCATTGCGGCTGATCAATCCACTAGCAATGAATGAGTGTTCTATTTCTCTGCATCCTCTCCAACACTTTTTATTTTCCAGTTTTTTTAATAGCAGCCATTCTAATGGGTGTGAAATAGCATCTCATTGTGGTTTTGATTTGCATTTCCCCAATAGTCAATGATGTTGAGCATCTCCTCATGCCTTCTGGCCATTTGTACATCTATCACTTTATTTATAATCTTTCTTTATCATTCTGTTCTTGTACTCAGTGTGTTTCTCATGAACAAATTTTATTTCTTAAACCAATCTGACAGTCTGTGGTTGCAGATTTTCAGAAAACATCTATTTACAATTAATGTAATTACTGAAATTGTTGATTTATTAATTCCATCTTATTTTACATTTATTATTTATTTTACATTGCTTTTGCCCTTTTCTTTTTTAATCTGGAAATTGCATTACACTTTTCCATTCCCTTAATGATTACCCTATCTTTCTCTGTATTCATTATCAGTCACATTTCTCTAATATTTTTAAACATAACATACTGATCAATTTCCTCTGCTAAGATGCATTGGTTTCCCACATTGCTTTCTTTCATCCCAAAAAGCACCTTTAGAATACTTCAGCTGGATAAAATGGGAAGGGTCATGAGAAGGGTGAGGGGCATGATGTACGTGATAAGCTATGAAAAGGTGATAGATCTGTAACTCCCAATAGGGTTAAAGATTTATTGTAGTTGGCATACCAAAGAGCATCCTGGAAAGAAGAGGTGCTGGTCAGAGAATGGGACACTTGAAATCTATGATTATAAAAGGCCACTGTTATTGGCAATAAAGAGGTCTAGATATGATCAAATGACTTGGAGGCTATAACAAGGTAGAAGATAAAACCACTGGAAAGACAGTAGATAAGGAACTGAGAAGCCAATGTGCTGGAAGTAGCATCTGGATGGATAATGAAATTACCAAGAATTATAATTGGAGATGTTTTGAAAAAAGTGATAGTGACCTACAAGCTAAAATTTTCAAGGGACTAAAACGAAAGACCCAGGGGTTTGTAGATAACTGCAAATAGGAAGAAGAGCAGGTAATATAGTCCAGTAGTATATGTCAATACAAGGAGTTTTAGGAAGAACAAAGATACAATGGTCTGGAAGCAAAAATGAAGAGCAGAGAATTCATCATCTCTCCTTTGTCCATTTTTCTCCTTCTGGAACTCCAAAACTATATTTCTGTTAAATCTCCTGGATCTATCGTAAGAGTCTCTTATCTTCTTCTCCATGATTTCCATGTCTTTGGTTTTTTTGCTTTGAGATATCCCATGCTGGTCTTCTAGGCCACTAATTAAAATTTCAAAAGTGATTATCCTATTCTTCAATTAACAGTTTAACTGAGAAATCACACTTTTGAGCTTCAGAAAGTCTTCTATGCGCTACTCTGGACTTTCCTTAGGCCACTATTTTTCTTTTCAGGTTAACATCCTTTCCTTCAAGCAGTTACATGTTGCGATAACTGTTTTCTTCATTCATACTGAGCTTCTACTCTTTGGCAGCTGGACACACTTAGATACATGGTTGCTCTTCTTTGTCAACTCACTTGAGGCACAGGTGTAGCTGTTGGAATATCCCAAATGAAGGCAGTTCCACAAGAATAGGAAGGCAAAGAGGTCTCTCCTCTCAAAGTCTGCAGGTGTAAAAGCAAACAAACCACAGAGTCTTTCTGAGGCACCAAGTGACCTATCCTGTGGGAATCACAGATCTCCAATAGTCAAAGACTTTAAATCATCTTAAATACGTTCAATGAGCTAAAGGAATCCATATTCAAGGAACTAAAGGAAATTAGGACAACACTGCCTGAACAATATAAAGTATAGACATTGGTGTGATGGTTAGGTTCATGTATCAACTTGGCCAGGTAATGGTACCCAGGTGTCTTGGTCAAGCAAGCACTGGCCTAACTGTTACTGCAAGGACATTTGTGGCTGGTTAATAAACCAGAAGGTTGGTTTATTAAATCATAAGTCAACTGGCTGCAGCTGTGACTGATTACATCAAGGGTGTGTCTTCCACAATGAGAAAATGCAATCAGCTGGATTTAATCCAATCAGTTGAAGACTTTTAAGCAAGACAGATAGAGGACCTTCACTTCTTCTTTGGCTGACCAGCGAAACATTTCTTGAGGAGTTCATCGAACATCTTTATTGGAGTTGCTAGTCTGCTGCCTGCCCTATGGAATCTGGACTCGTGCATACCCACAGTTGCGTGAGACACTTTCATAAATCTTATATTTATAGATATCTCTTGTAGATTCTGTTTCCCTAGAGAACCCTAACTAATAAAATTGGTAAAAGGAACTACATAGAAATTTTGCATCAGCATAATTAAAATGAAAAACTCAGACAGATTTAAGAGCAGATTTGAACAGGCAGAAGAAAGGATCAGCAAAATTGATGACAGGACAATTGAACTTATCCACTGTGAGGAGCAGAAACACAAAATAATGAAGAAAAATGAACAGAGCCTGAGGAATCTGTGGAACACCATCCAAGCATATCAACATACATATCATCGGAGGCCCAGAAGTACAAGAGACAGAGAAAGGGGCAGAAAAGTATTAGAAGAAATAATAGTTTAAAACTTCCCAAATCTTATGAAAGATATACATATCTAAAGAGCTCAACAAACTCAAAGCAATATACATTCTAAGAGATCTACACCAAGACACAGATGGCAAATTGTTGGGTAGGACCTTTTGATTAGATTATTTCCATGGAGATGTGACCCACCCAATCCAAGGTGGGTCTTAATCCTTTACTGGAGTCCTTTAAGAGAGCTCATGGAAAGAGAGAGCTTAGAAAGAAAACACCCTAGAGAAGCAAGAAGGACCCAGACAAGCTGAGAGACAAACACCCAGATACATTTGGAAACAGCCAATGAAACTAGAATCCAGGAGAGAAGGATCAGCAGACATCACCATGCACCTTCCCATGTGACAGTGGAACCCCGGATGCAATCAGCCTTTCTTCAGAGAAGGTATTGTCCTGCTGATGCCTTAGCTGGGACATCTTCATGGCCTTAGAACTGTACATTTGTAACTTAATAAAACCCCATTGAAAAAGTCAACCTATTTCTGGTATATTGTATTCTGGCAGCTTTAGCAAACTGAAATACCTCCCTTCTCAGTTATTACCTTAAATGTCAATGGACTAAACTCCCCCTATTAAAAGACAAAGATAGTAGACAGCATGAAAACACATGATCCATCTATGTGCTACTTAAAAGACTCACTTTAGGTAAAAAGACACAAAGAGGTTGAAAGTAAAAGGGTAGAAAAAGATATTGCATGCAAACAGTAATAATGTGAACCAGGTGGTTACAATATGAGACAAATTAGACTTTAAAAAAAGATTACAATTTAGTTTTGGCCCCACCCTGTTCAAGATGGCAGAGTGAGAGACTTCAGGGTGCTGTCTCTACACAGAAGCTTTGAACAACCTGAGCAAGAATTGACACACATCTTTCACAGAGCTGCAGAAAAAGTTAAAGTACTGCAGTAAAAGGGTGAGTACCACAAGAAGGTGGCTTCTTAAAAGAGGGAGGATCTTGTAGTGGCATGGCTGGTCCCTCCACCACTTCTCACCAGCATGGCACAGAGCCAGCTTGCACTCCCAGTGCAGATCTTCCAGAGGGAGCAGAGTAACCCCCATACACATACTGGGAGCATGTATTTCTGGCCCAATCTGTCTGATGGAGCCTGAAAGACTTACCATCCCAGAACCTGTTCTGCATATAGAAGGCAGAACATAGAACTTCTCTACAGATGCTATGGGAGACTCATGCTGCCTGGGGAAGGGGTTGCTGGCTATAGTATATATAGTGCAGTGCCCAGGACCATGAAGGAACTGTTATCTAGGGAAGAATGGACATTTATATCTGTGTAAATAGGAGAATTCCTATGACCACATGTACATCCCAAGACAACACACATCTGTAGAAAGGATCAGGGAAGTCTATACACTTTGGCCTGGAGACTACCTCTAAATATATTGTATGGCTAAGCCCTGAAGGAGAGCACATGCACAGGTCAATCTGCAAAGACTGGGAAAAGTGTTTCATTTTTTTCCTTTTTTTTTGTTGTTATCTCCTGGCATTCAAGGAAATCTGTCTGAAACTAGCTGGACACAAGCTTAAGAAACAGACACCTCAGAATCTAGATCCTAGCAATAACAACTTGAAATATCAACATGGCCAAGTTTTGACAAAAGGTATAAGACAAACAGAGAAATAGGAAGTGATGGCCCAAGCAAAGGAGAAGATTAAAGCATTCAAAACCATTAATGAGGGGGATAAGATCTGGGGCATATAAGACAAACATTTTTTTAAAGTGGTCCTAGATATGCTCAAATAGTCTAAGAAAACATGGACAAAGATCTAAGAAAATCAGGCAAAGAAAATATCAACAGAATTGAAAATTATGAAAAGAAAACCAAACCACACAGAACTGAAGTCCACAGTAACAGAAATTGAAAATTCCCTACTAGACAAGTTCAACAGCAGATTGAAGCTGGTAGAAGAAACATTCAGTGAACCTGAAGATAACACTATTGAAATTGTCCAGACTGAGAAGCGAAAAGAAGAAAGTTGAAGAAAGTGAATAGAGCCTGAGGAACCTGTGGGACACCATCAAGTGTACCAATACACACACTGTGGGATTCCCAGAAGAAGAAGAAAGAGAGAAAAAGGCAGAGAGAATATCCAAAGCAACAATGGCTGACGATATATAGGCTAGGCCCAAACAGAATCACACTGTGGGATATTATAATCAAACTGTCATATGCCAAATATAAAGAGAATTCTGAAAGCCACAAGAGAAAAGAAACATGTCACATACAAGGGAGCCTCAATAAGACTAAGCGCCGGTTTCTCATCAGAAACCGTGGAGAGAAGAAGGCAGTAGGATGACACATTTAAAGCACTGAAAGCTAAAAACTACCTACCAAGAATTCTATATCTGGCAAAACTGTCTTTCAAAAATGAGGAAGGGATTAAGACATTCCCAGATAAACAAAAGCTAAGGGAGAAAATTAATGCCAAGACTTTCAAGGAAAAGGCAGAATAAGGCGCTTCAGGACACAGTCCTTTCACCAGAACAGCTATAAAACAGGCAGGAACTGTCTCAAATGTAGGGAAACATCTTTGGGATCTTCGAGGTCTTGTGGTTGGCAATGGTTCCTTAGACTTTACACCCAAAACACAAGCAACAAAAAAAATAGATAAATGAGACATCAAAATTTAAAACTTCTGTGCATCAAAGGACTTGGTCACAGAAGTGAAGAGACAACCTACTCAATGGGAGAAAATATTTGGAAACCACAAATATGATAAGGGTTTAATATCTAGAATATATAAAGAAATCCCACAACTCAACAATAAAAAGACAAACAACCCAATTAAGAAATGGGCACAACTCTACCATAAGTTTTACCCTTGGGAAGACGGTTGCTGCAAAGGAGAGGCTAGGCCTCCCTGTATTTGTGCCTAAGAGTCTCCTCCTGAATGCCTCTTTGTTGCTCAGATGTGGCCCTCTCTCTCTGGCTAAGCCAACTTGAAAGGTGAAATCACTGCCCTCCCCCCTACGTGGGACCAGACACCCAGGGGAGTGAATCTCCCTGGCAACGTGGAATACGACTCCAGGGGAGGAATGTAGACCCGGCATCGTGGGATGGAGAACATCTTCTTGACCAAAAGGGGGATGTGAAAGGAAATGAAATAAGCTTCAGTGGCAGAGAGATTCCAAAACGAGCCGAGAGATCACTCTGGTGGGCACTCTTACGCACACTTTAGACAACCTTTTTTAGGTTCTAAAGAATTGGGGTAGCTGGTGGTGGATACCTGAAACTATTAAACTACAACCCAGAACCCATGAATCTCGAAGACAGTTGTATAAAAATGTAGCTTATGAGGGGTGACAGTGGGATTGGGAAAGCCATAAGGACCAAACTCCACTTTGTCTAGTTTATGGATGGATGTATAGAAAAGTAGGGGAAGGAAACAAACAGACAAAGGTACCCAGTGTTCTTTTTTACTTCAATTGCTCTTTTTCACTCTAATTATTATTCTTGTTATTTTTGTGTGTGTGCTAATGAAGGTGTCAGGGATTGATTTAGGTGATGAATGTACAACTATGTAATGGTACTGTAAACAATCGAAAGTACAATTTGTTTTGTATGACTGTGTGGTATGTGAATATATCTCAATAAAATGATGATTAAAAAAAAAAAAAAAAATCAAATGACCTCAGGTTTGCTGTATTATCACATGCCTTTCCCTCCCGTCAGAGTCTCCCCGAGTCTCCCCATGTCCAATGTGCTTATATTTCAAATGAAATTTAGCTAAATACTGATGCATGTAATTAGGATGTATCATTTCCTGCTGGATTTTAGAGTGCAGTACAATGTATTTATGTGAACAAAATAAGGTTTTCTGCTGCAAAACCACTTTCACATCACTTTCAATAAACATATAATGAAAAGTGAAAAAAAAAAAAAAAAAAAAAAAGAAATGGGCACAAGACCTGAATAGTCATTTTTCCAAAGATGATACACAAATGGCCAGAAAGCACATGAAAAGATGCCTGACATCATTAGCTATCAAGGAAATGCAAATGAAAACCACAATGAGATATCATTTCACACCCACTGGAATGGCTACCATTAAAAAAAAAACAGAAAATTCCAAGTGTTGGAAAAGATGAGGAGAAATAGGAACACTCATTCATTGCTGATGGGAATGTAAAATGGTGCAGCCACTGTGGAAGACAGTTTAGCACTTCCTTAGGGGCTAAATATAGAATTACCATATGACCCGGCAACCCCTCTACTAGGTATATACCTAGAAGAATTGAAAGCAGGGACTTGAACAGATATTTGCACACCAATGTTCAAAGTGGCATTATTCACAACTGCCAAAAGATGGAAGCAACCCGAGTGTCCATCAACTGTTAAGTAGATAAACAAAATGTGGTATATACATACAATGGAATATTATTCAGCTGTAAGAAGGAATGAAGTCCTGATGCATGCAACAACATGGATGAACCTAGAGAACATTATGTTGAGTGAGATAAGCCAGACACAAAAGGACAAATATTGTATGATCTCACTGATAGGAATTAATTAGAATAAGCAAACTCATAGAGTTAGAATACTGAAAATAGATTACCAGGGGATAAATTGGTGTTAGAGAATGGGGAGGCGATTAATTAATTAATTAATCCGTACAGAATTTCTGTTTAGGTTGATTGTAAAGGATTGGAAATGGTGGTGATGGTAGCACATTACTGTAAGTATAATTAACAGTGCTGAATTATATATGTGAATGTAGATGAAAGGGGAAGTTTTGGACCATGTATGTTACTAGAATGAAAGGTAGAAGATAAAACATGGGCCTGTATAACACAGTGAACCCTGTTGTGGACGATGGACTGGGGTTAATAGTACAAGAACATTCTTTCATGAAGTATAACAAATTTACAACACTAATACAAGGTGTTAATAATAGGGTGGTATATGAGAAACAAATACACCTAATGTAGACAATGGACTATAGTTAGTAGTACTATTTTAATATTCTTTCATCAATTGTAACAAAGGTACCACACTAATGCCAAGTGTCAACAATAGGGAGGTACATAGGAACACCTCCCTATTTTCTGTAAACCTATAACTTTTAAAATTAAAAATGATATTTAAAAAAAAACATTATGTTAAGTGAAAGAAAGCAGTAATTTTAAAAATACCAAGGAGATGCTTTGTGTGGTATGTAAATGTATCTCAGTAAAACTGAAAAAAAAAAAATGCTAAGGAAATTTGTCGCCACTAGAGTGGCCTTACAAGAGATGCTAAAGAGAATTCTGCTGGTTGAAAGGAAAAGAAAATCAATAATAGATTAAAGTCGCATGAAGAAATAAAGATCTCTGGTGAGGGCAACTATATAAATATAAATGCCAGGACTACTGTATTTTCTATTTGTAATCTTCCTACAGGATCTAAAAGGCAAATGCATAAAATGTAATGATAAATCAGGGGCTGTGGATTCATAATGTATAAACATTAAATCTGTGACAAAAACTAGATCGGGAGGACAGAGAGGTATTAGATCATAGTTTGTATATACTATCAAAGTTAAGTTGGTATCAAAACAAATGATATTGTTGCAGATTTAGAATGTTAAATTTAAGCCCCACAATAACTACAAAGAAAGCATCAGAGAATATGCAAGCTCATAGAGACTGAAATTAGAGTACAGGTTTCCGGAGACAGGGTGGGAGGGGGAATGGGGAGTTAATGTATAATGGGTATAGGGTTTCTATTTGGGGAGATGGAAAAGTTTTAGTAATGGAGATGATGAGGGTACTGCAATATTGTGAATGTGATTCATACCCTGAGTGGTATGCTTGAGAGTGACTGCAATGAGCAAGTTTATGTCATTTATATGGTTCTCACAACTAAAAAAATAAAAAAGAAATGACAATTAAATGAAATGCACTGTACTGGATGTGATCTAGGAACGGAGGAGAAAAGATTCAAAGGGACATTATTGAAATATATGAAAAAATTGGAATATAGACTCTAAGTTTTGTATCAATGTTAAATTGCTTGAACTTGATAAATGCACTTAAAGTGGTTACATAAGCAAATATCCTTGTTCTTAGGAAATGTATATGGCAGTATTTAGTGGTTAAGTAGCATGATTTATACAACCTACATACAAGTGTTCATGAAATATAGACTGTTAAATAGACAGACAGATGCATAGACAGATGAACTGATAGGCTGATGCAGAGATAGAATGAGCCGACATTTGTGGAAAAATATTAAAAGATATAATGATTATAAATATATATGCACCTCACAACAGAGCCTCAAAATATATGAAGCAAAAATTGACAGAACTGAAGAGAGTAATAGTTCTTCAGTAATATTTACAGACTTCAATAAACCATTTTCAGTAATTGATAGAACATATAAAAAAAACAATCAATAAGAAAACAGAGGCCTTGAATAACATTATTAACCAAAGAGACCTAAAGGATATATATAGGACACACCACTCTCAACAGCAGAATATACATTCTTCTCAAGTACACATGGAGCATTATCTAAAATACACCATATTTTAGGCCACAAATCAAATCTTGAAATCTAAAAATACTGAAATCATACAAAGTATCTTCTCAGACCATAAGAGAATAAAGCTAGAAATCTATAACAGAAAGAAAACTGGAAAACTTACAAAATGTGGAAATTAAAACACATCTAAACAACCAACAGGCAAAAATGTGGAAATTAAAACACATCTAAACAACCAACAGGCAAACAAAGAAATCACACAAGAAATTCGAAAAATCTTGAGATGAATGAGAACAAAAACACAACATACCAAAACTTTTGGGATTCAGCAAAGACAGTGGTCAGAGGGAAATTTAAATTTCTAAATTCCTACATTAAAAAAGATCACAAATCAATAACCTAATTGCATACTGTTCTAGTTTGCTAATGCTGCCAGAATGGAAAACACCAAAAATGGATTGGCTTTTATAAAAGGGGATTTATCTGGTTACACAGTTACAGTCTTAAGGCCATAAAGTGTCCAACGTAATGCATCAACAATTGGGTACCTTCACTGGATGATGGCCAATGGCGTCCGGAAAACCTCTGTTAGCTGGGAAGGCATGTGGCCAGTGTCTGCTCTAGAGTTCTGCTTTCAAAATGGCTTTCTCCCAGGATGTTCCTCTTTAGGCTTCAGCTCCTCAAAAATGTCACTCTTAGTTGCTCTTGGGGCGTTCGCCCTCTCTTAGCTTCTCCAGAGCAAAGACTGCTTTCAAAGGCTGTCTCCAAAATGTCTCTGCAAGCTGAAGCTCCTCTCTCAGATCCAGTGTATTCTTCAAAGTGTCCCTCTTGGCTGTAGCAAGCTTGCTCCTTCTGTCTGAGCTTATATAGAACTCCAGTAATTTAATTCAGACCCACCCTGAATGGGTGGGGCTCCATGGAAATTATCCAATCAAAGGTCTTGTCCACAGGTGATTAAATCACATCTTCATGGAAATGCCCAAAGGATTCCAAAATCTAATCAACACTAATATGTCTGCCCACACAAGACTGCATCAAAGATAATGGCATTTTGGGAGACATAATACATTCAAACCAGCACACATACCTAAACCAATTAATACACAAACAAACTGAACTCAAAGTCAGTAGAAGGAAGGAAATAGTAAAGATTAGAGCAGAGATAAATGAATCAGAGAACAGAAAAACAATAGCGAGAATCAATAAAACCAAAGTTGTTTTTTTGAAAAGATCAATCAAATCAACAAACTTTAGCTAGGCTGACTAAAGAAAAAGAAAGGACACAAATAACTAAAATCAGGAATGAAATTGAGACATTACTTACAGAAATAAGAAGGATTATCAGACTATACTATGAACAATTATATGCCAACAAACTAGAAAACCTGGATGAAAGAACAAATTCCTTGAAACATACAAATTACCTCATCTGACACAAGAAATGAAAATCTCATCAAACCTATAATAAGCAATTGAATCAGTAATTAAAAAGCTCCCATAAAAGACCATATGGTTCCACTGATGAATTCTACCAAACATATATAACACAAATAGTTAAACTCTCTGAAACAAAAGAAGAGGAGGGATCACTTATTAACCTATTCTCTGAGGCCAGCATTAACTTGATATGAAAGCCAGGCAAAGACAGCACAAAATAAGAAAACTACAGAGCAATATCACTTATGAATATAGATGCAAAAATCCTCCACAAAATACGGACAAACCAAATTCCACAGTGTATTTAAAAGACTGTATATCATGACCAAATGGGATTTATTCTAGAAATTGCAAGAATGGCTCAACATAAGAAAATCAGTGTAATACACCACATTAATAAGATGAAGGATAAAAATGAATGACCATCTCAATTGACACAGAAAAAGCATGTGACAAAATCTAACATCCTTTCATGATAGAAACACTCAGAAAACTATAAATAGAAGGGAACTTTCTAAACACATGATAAGGGGCATTTATAAAAAACTCACAGCAAATATCATACTCAGTGGTGAAAGACGGAAAGCTTTTCCCCTAACATTAGAATAACCCAAGGATGCAAGCTGCCACCACTCTTATTCAACACTGTACTGGAACTTATAGCTAGAGCATTCAGGCAAGAGAAAGATAAAAAGATATCCAATTGGAAAGGAAGGAGTCAGATTATCCCTATTCACAATGATAGGATCCCATATATCGAAAACTCCAAAGAATTCACAAGAAAGCTATTACAACTAACAAATGAATTCAGAGAGGTTGCAGAGGATACAAGACAAACATGCAGAAGTCAACTGGGTTTCTACACACCAGTAATGAACAAGCTGAAAAGCAAATCAAGAAAACTCTCCCATTTACAAGAGCATCAAAAAGAACAAAATACCACATAGTTAATAGTTAATTAAAAAACAAAAGTTAATTTAAAAAAAAAATGAAAAAAATATGGAGACCCACCCTGAGGAACTGGTGGAGAATGCAAGGGTGTTGGGCTTCCCTACCTTGATGGTTGCTGATGTGCTCACAGACATAAGGGACTGGTGGTTTGATGGGCTGAGCCCTCTACCCCGGGACTTGCCCTTGGTAAGACTGTTGCTGCAAAGGAGAGGCTAGGCCTGCCTATAATTTTGCCTAAGAGTCTCCTCCTGAATGCCTCTTTGTTGCTCAGATGTGGCCCTCTCTCTCTAGCTAAGCCAATTTGGCAGGTGAAATCACTGCCCTCCCCGCTACGTGGGATCTGACACACAGGGGAGTAAATCTCCCTGGCAACATGAAATATGACTCCCGGGGAGGAATCTAGACCCCGCATCGTGGGATGGAGAACATCTTCTTGACCAAAAGGGGGATGTGAAAGGAAATGAAATAAGCTTCAGTGGCAGAGAGATTCCGAAAGGAGCCGAGAGGTCATCTGGTGGGCACTCTCATGCACAATATAGACAACCCTTTTTAGTTTCTAATAAACTAGAATAGCTAGCAGTAAATACCTGAAACTATCAAACTACATACAACCCAGAATCCTTGAATCTTGAAAATGATTGTATAAAAATATAGCTTATGAGGGGTGACAATGTGATTGGGAAAGCCACATGGACCTTTGTCCAGTGTACGGATGGATGACTAGAAAAATGCAGATGAAAAAATAAAGGCACCCAAGTGTTCCTTTTTACTTTGTTCTTTTTCACTTTAATTCATATTCTTATTTTTGTGTGTGTGGTAATGAAAATGTTCAAAAATTAATTTTGGTGATGAACTCACAACTATATAATGGTACTATGAACAACTGAATGTACGCTTTGTGTGACTGCGTGGTATGTGAATATATCTCAGTAAAATTGAATTAAAAAAAAAAAAAAGAATAAAATATCTGGGTAAAAATTTAACCAAGCAATTAAAAGACTTATACACTGAAAACTACAAAACATTGCTGAAAGAAATTAAAGACTTAAATAAATGGAAAGACAAACCATGTTCATGAATTGGAAAACTAAATATTGTTAAAATGTTATACTGCCTAAAGCAATCTGCAAATTCAATGCAATCCCTATGAAAATACCAGCAGGTAAAATGACCACAGACATAGGGGACTGGTGGTTTGATGGGTTGAGCCCTCTGCCACAGGATTTACCCTTGGGAAGACTGTTGCTGCAAAGGAGAGGCTAGGCCTCCCTATAATTGTGCCTAAGAGCCTCCTCCCGAATGCCTCTTTGTTGCTCAGATGTGGCCCTCTCTCTCTAGCTAAGCCAACTTGAAAGGTGAAATCACTGCCCTCCCCTCTACATGGGATCAGACACCCAGGGGAGTGAATCTCCCTGGCAACGTGGAATATGACTCCCGGGGAGGAATGTAGACCTGGCATCGTGGGACGGAGAACATCTTCTTGACCAAAAGGGGGATGTGAAAGGAAATGAAATAAGCTTCACTGGTAGAGAGATTCCAAAACGTGCCGAGAGGTCACTCTGGTGGGCACTCTTACGCACAATTTAAACAACCCTTTTTAGGTTCTAATGAATTGGGGTAGCTGGTGGTGGATACCTGACACTATCAAACTACAACCCAGAACCCATGAATCTCGAAGACAATTGTAAAAAAATGTAGCTTATGAGGGGTGACAATGGGATTGGGAAAGCCATAAGGACCACACTCCCCTTTGTCTAGTTTATGGATGGATGAGTAGAAAAATAGGAGAAGGAAACAAACAAACAAACAAACAGACAAAGGTACCCAGTGTTCTTTTTTACTTTAATTGTTCTTTTTCACTTTAATTATTATTCTTGTTATTTTTGTGTGTGCTAATGAAGGTGTCAGGGATTGATTTAGGTGATGAATGTACAACTATGTAATGGTACTGTGAACAATCGAATGTACGATTTGTTTTGTATGACTGTGTGGTATGTGAATATATCTCAATAAAATGAAGATTTAAAAAAAAAAAAAAAAAATACCAGCAGGACAGACATATAGACTAGTGGAGTAGAATTAAGAATCCAGAGACAAATCCACACATCTATGGCCAGTTGATTTTCAACAAAGGTGCCAAGCCCACTCAATGAGGAAAGCATAGTCTCTTCAACAAATGGCACTGGGACAACTGGAAATCCATATGCAAAAGAATGAATGTGGATCCCTAACTCTCACCATATATAAAAATTAATTAAAAATGGATCAACCACCTAAATATAAGAGAGAATACTGTAAAACTCCTAAAAAATACATAGAGAAATACCTTCAGGATCTTATGGAAGGAAATGGATTTTTGGATTTTACACCAAAAGCATAAGCAACAAAAGAAAAAAAATAATAAAATGGACTTCATCAAAATTAAAATCTCTTGTGCATCAGAGGACATCATCAAGAAAGTGAAAAAACAAACAAAAGAATTGGGAGAAATTATTTGGAAACCATATATCAGATAAGGGTTTAATATCCAGAATATACAAAGAACTCCTATAACTCAACAACAAAAAGTCAAACAACCAATTAAAAAATGGGCCAACTAAGAGTCTCCCCCTGAGTGCTTCTCTGTTGCTCAAATGTGGCCCTTTCTCTCTAACTAAGCCACCCTGGTGGGTGATCTCGCTGCCCTCCTCCCTACATTGGACCTGACTCTCAGGGGTGTAAATCTCCCTGGCAATGTAGGATATGACTCCCGGGGATAAATCTGGACCCAGCTTTGTGGGACCCAGAACATCTTCTTGACCAAAAAGGGGATGTGAAATGAAATGCAATAAAGCTTCAGTGGCTGAGAGATTTCAAATGGAGTCGAGAGATCACTCTGGTGGACATTCTTATGCACTATATAGATAACACTTTTTAGGTTTAATATTTTGGAATAGCTAGAAGTAAATACCTAAAACTACCAAATTCCAACCCAGTAGCCTTGACTCTTGAAGACGTTTGCATAACAATGTAGCTTACAAGGGGTAACAGTGTGACTGTGAAAAACCTATGGATCCCACTCCCTTTATCCAGTGTATGGATGGATGAGTAGAAAAATGCAGACAAAACCTAAATGAAAAATAGGGTGGGATGGGCAGGGTGATCTGGGTGTTCTTTTTTTTTTTATTTTTTATTCTGATTCTGATTCTTTTTGGTATAAGGAAAATGTTCAAAAATAGATTGGGATGATGAATGCACAACTATAAGATGGTACTGTGAACACTTGATTGTACACCATGGATGATTGTATGGTATGTGTATATTTCTCAACAAAACTGAATTAAAAAAAAAAAAAAAGTGGGCCAAGGGTTTAAATAGACATTTCTCCAAAGAAGATATTCAAATGGCCAATAAGTATATGAAAAGATGCTTAACACATCATTAGCCATTAGGGAAATGCAAATTAAAACTATAATGAGATACCAGTCACATTCACCAGGATGGCTATTATTTTTAAAAACCCTGAAAAATAACAGGAGTTGGTGAGGATGCAGAGTATTAGGAACCCTTGTACATTGTTGAAAGGAATGTAAAATGGTGCAGCCACTATGGAAAACAGTTCATTGATTCCTCAGAAAACTTAATACAGAATTACCATATGATCCAGCAATTCTACTCCTAGGTATATACCCAAAAGAACTGAAAGGAGGGACTCAGACATATTTGTACGCTAATATTCACAGCAGCATTATTCACAGTAACCAAAAGTTGGAAGCAATCCAAGTGTCCATCAACAGCTGAAAGGATAAACAAAATATGGTACATCCATATGTGGTAGATCAAATTGCGCCCCAGTTTGGACATGTTGTCGGTCTTGGTCTGTTTTCTGATGGATGGGTATGGACACTTTTTAATATGCGCTCTTTAAGGCGTTACTTCAATTAAGACATTACCCAACTGAATCAGGCTGGGCTTTAATCAGGATTACTAGAGTCCTTTATAAGCAGAGTGAAAGTCAGATGGAGAGAAAAGCCACAGGGAACAGCCAGATGCTGGTAGTCAACTGAACCTGGAAGAGAAAGGAGAAGATGCTGCTACGTATATGGCCACGTGATGGAAAAGGCAAGGACCAAAGATCGTCTGCAGCCAGTCCCAGAACCCCAATCTTCAGGGAGAAAGCATCACCTTGCCAACATCTCGATTTTGGACTTCTAGCCTCCAAAACTGTGAGCCAATAAATAAGCCAACCAACCATATGGTATTTGTTTTAGCAGCTAAGAAACTAAAACATTATACAATGGAATATATTCAGCCATAACAAGACATGAGGTGCTGGTATATGCTACACACAACATGGATGAACCCTGAAGATACCATGTTAAGTGAAATAAGTCAGGCACAAAAGGACAAATTTTGTATGATTTCTTGTATTTAAAATACTTAGAGCAAGCAATATTCATAGAGCCCGAAAGCAGAATAGTGGTTATCAGGGGTGAGGGGTGAAGAGGGAATTGGAAGTTATTGCTAAATGAGTATGAGTTTTGGTTTGGGATGATAAAAATAATCTGGAAATGGATAGTGGTAAAAGCCATGCAGTATTGTCAGTGTACTTAATGTCAAAGAATTGTCCACTTAAAATGGTTAAAATGATACTTATGTTATGTATACTTTACCACAATTAAAAATAAATTAATCATAAAATTAAAAAAAAAATTCTAGAAACCTTATTTTAAATGACCACATGGTCTTAAGATCACATCATTATTGTGAATTAATTTTTTTTATTGGTAGGAACTTAATTTGACCATTTATTTATTTCCTTATGATAAACTCTAAGATGTAGAACATTTTTAAGTTTGTGATAAAGAATGACAAATTATTTTCCCAAAAGCCTGTATCTATTTATACTCCCACTAGCTGTATATGGTAGTTTCCGCTCTATTACTCAGTAACAGCTAGAATGTGGTGATAGATAGACAGATAGACAGACAGACAGACAGATGGATATAGGTAGACAGATTTTTAAAATTTCTTTGTCAATTTGCTAAGTTGCTTTTAATTTGCACTTTTCCAATCATGAATTGTCTCTTATGGAATTACATCATAGATAAGATAAAAATTTTATTAACCACTCTTGCCTTCAGTAGCCAAAATCTATAGACTAAATAGTGAATACCTATTTATTTTTTCTAATGTCAGCTAGAGTTAGACTTGAAATAAAGTCAAGGATTGTCAATTTAACATTCTAGGTGGGAGTAAGCCAAAGGAAGTGTCGGAAAATGCATTCTCAAATATATACAGAATAAAGAAATATGATACTTTATTCAGCTTGCTAAATGTATAGCTCAAAGAACACATTATATCATATCAGATTATATATTTAAGAAATCCCTTCAACATTAAAAATAACACACATACACATGCCAATATATACATACATATGTGTGTATGAGTATATATGCATGCTATAAGAAAGTCATTAAGATAAATAAATGATTAATCCAAGACTATTTCTTTTACCTACATTTCCATCCCCCCAAACTTATGCTTCAGTAGGAATTGTATGAATAACAAATTATTCATAGAAACTCTACCATTTTATACCATTAAATTCTGCTCTCATAGGTGAGGAAGGAAGAAATCTTGTCATATAAACATTCTCACTGGGAAGAATGCAAATGAAACAATCTTCTAACACAGAAAAAATATTTCCCTGAGCAAACTTGTTCATGGAAATATTTTTCTAATAAAGGATATTTTATTACTTTACTTTTTCTTTAAGAAAACCATGACAATGGTGAAACTATTGAAGAACACAATTTTTAAAGACACCAAATACTCACCTTTGATGTTGGAGAAATAAAATAAAGAGCTTTCATTTGTCTGACAGGTTCACGATTCTTATAAATATTCTCCACAACTAACAAAACAAAAGTCATTTATATAAGCACATATTTATATGCTTTAAATCATTTTCAAATAAACTTTACTGTACTTTGCATTTATAACAAATAGGGAAATATATTTACATATACTGGGTTTAACGCTGTCTTCATATGATAAATAAAACATCCTGAAAAATGTATCTTCCCCTAAAGTTAAACCCTGGGATAAGATCATGAGACAAAAAGATAAAACCAGCTAATTCAAAGTCAGGTACCAGCACAGACAATCAACAAGCCATGAAGAAACCAAGAAAATACATTCAAAATTAAAATATGTATTTCTTTAAAAATATATACTACTGTAATAATAGCTAATATGATATCAGATACCAGGCTAGGCACTTTACATGAATTATCTTATTAAACCTCATAATAACCCTATAAGTATTTTACAAATGAGGAAACTGAGGCTTAATAAAGTTAAGTAATTTGTCTAAAGTTACACAGGAAGAAAGTAGAACAGGACATCAGGCAGGATATTCCAGCTTGTATTGCTGAGGAAGTCATGGACATGCTTAGCTGCCATCTCCCAGCCATCTCCCAGTCATCTCCCAGCCCTCATCAGCTCCACTCCTTTTCTCTGTGTGCAGATATTTCAACATGTTTCCATTTCACAGCCCAGGAGAGACTTTAGGTCTAACAGAATGGCCTGACCATACTTGGAACCCCAAACCCAGAACAAGCAGCCCCAGCTACTTAACACGGCAGGAACTATGCACAAAAGTCACTTGATACTTGCTTTTTTGCTCAAAGGCAGGGCCCCCTCCCCCTGGGGTACAAAAACATAACTTTCAGGTAACACAGATTTGTCCCTCCTCTCCGATGCAAAGTGGGGTGCATGGAGCTGCCATCCACAGACCCTAACCCAAGTAGCTGGCCTCCCCAAGGGACTGGTCACAATAGGACCTCTTCCCCTGCTCTTCTGGACCCTTTGTACTTTGTAAGTAATTCTCATTTGTTGAGAATCTGTTGTGCTTGAGCCTGTTTGTCGACGCACACGTAGCAACTAGCTCCACATGTATCTGGCTGACTCCAGAGTCCAAGTTTTTAACTACTACAATGTTATTTAAGAAAATTGCCAATTAACTCGTTTTTAAAACTGCGTATTAATATTTATATTAACTATTTTTTCAACAATAAAATGTCACTAGAATTTAGTCAATTATATTACTGTTGAAATTAGTAGTTTATTAAATGACCTAATATAAAACACAATAAATACAAACCAAATTCTAAATTGTCAAACTATTTAAAGCTATATATTTTTTAAAAACTAATGTAACAAACAAAGAGGACCATCTTTCAAGACGCTTGTTGGTAAAGGGCCTAAACACAATTAACATTAATCTGACATGTAAGGGAGGATACTACTGGACTTGTGTAACAAATATATAAGAATAAGAAAGTTAAAGAACAACCTCAACAAGGCAACTGACTTAGTTTTGGTAGGTGCATATGATCATGTCTCAGAGAAGAAAAAAACTGACTTACAGAGGTTATTCTGAAGATTCACAGAGAAAAGAAAAATGTCAAATTTCATTATTATGATTAGAGTTGTAAACAATAAAACATAACCTCTTCAGAAATACAATTACTAATTAAAATTTCTTAGTACTTCAAATCTTTCCAATCACAACAACAAAGTTTTCATAAGTATTAGTAACACTTACCAGTTATACCCTCTGCTAGAAGATCTGACATTTTGCAACACGCTGCCAAAAGCTTAGTGGTAAATTCATCTAAAAGCATTATCTTGGAACAAATAAAAATTAATATAGTATGAACATCTGATTACCAAGAATTTACAAAAGACAGAATTTTATGCACTAAACTTGACTTATAAAATTTCTTTATACTCAAACTTACATAAAATTAAAATATCAGGATGGTAGGTCAAATAATCTCAAACCATCTTTTATTTTGCATGACCTGGAGACTTATTTTCTCAACATATATATGTATTTTATATTCATATATAGTGTTACCTTTCCATTCCATTATCTAAGTAGGCAAATAGAAATATTTCTACTTTGAAAGCAAAGAGCTTGTTCATTTTAAATACGTTAGGTTTCACATCAAATTTCCTTAAAATTATAAATTGCCACTTATGGAATAATAATAATCATTCCAGGCACTGTTCTAACACTTTACACAGAATAAATCATTTAATACTCACAACTACCATATTAAGTATTACCATCCCCATTTTATAGACAAGAAAAAGAGGCAAAGAGAGGTCAAGCAACTTTCTCAAGGAGCCACAGCTATTAAGTGATGAAGCTAGGATTTGAAGCCAAGCAGACTATTCTCTTATAGAAGTATCATAAAGACAGTACATTGAAGTACACAAAATAAGGGCAAAATATCCATATTCTACCTTCCATTCTCCTTCTTTCTTGCAGTCATCAAACACTGCTGCTTTTATCTCTGGGAGAAAAAAAAAGGAATATATATGAATCTAAATCAACAGCTATAAATATAATAGAATAACTACTCAAATAGTCCAAAACGTCTGAGGAAAAGTTCAATGTGCAAATTTGTTAAACTATATAAAAAGCATATATTTGTTAATAAAAATTCATTCTCTTTACTTTAATACCCAATCTATATGGTACTTTTTATTCTTTCCTTTTTTTTTTAAATGCAATCTCACTGAGATATACTCACACACCATACAATCATCCAAAGTGACTAACTGTCCACAGCATCATCACACAGCTGTGCATTCACCACCACAATCAACCTTCCTAACACCCCCACCACTCCAAAAAACAAAATAAAAAATAAGAATAAAAACAAAAAGCAAAAAAGAACACCTAAAACATCTCCCCCTCCTCCCTCTTCCCCTCACTATCCATCCATCTCCTGTCCCCCCTTTCTCCACTCATCCAAACACACTGGACAAAGGAAGTACAAGCCACAAGGCCTTCACAACCACACAGGCACAAGCTACACAGTTATACGCTTGTCTCCAAGAACCAAGGATACTGGATTGCAGCTCAACAGTTCCAGGTACCCCCCTCCAGCCACTCCAACACTCCAAAAACCAAAAAGGGACATCCATACAATGCACTAGATCAACCTCCAGAAAGACCTCCCAACCCTACCCAAGATCCTCCAGCCACCAAAACCTTACCTTGCCTGATACCATCCCCCTCCATCCAGGAAGGCCCCCTCAATCCCTCGACACTGGGTCCAGGCCCATCCCCGGGAGCCACTCCCCACATAGCCAGAGCGATCTACACCCCTGGGAGTCATGTCCCATGCAAGAGGGAGGGCAGTGAGTGGCTTAGAGACAGGCCACATCTGAGTAACAAAAAATATTCTCTGGGGGCGACTCCCAGGCACAACTACAAGCAGGCCTAGCTTTTCTCCAGCAGCAAAAAGCCTCACAAAGGCAAGCCCCAAAATCCAGGACCCAGCCCACCACAATGGTAGTCCCCAATACTCATGAGAACATCAGGAATTCCCTAGGTGGGAAGTCCAGTGTTTCACATCTTCCCCCAGGCCCTCAAGGGGGCCCTGCAAATACTTTTAACTCTCTGCCCAAATTGCTCTGAGATGCATTGGGACCCCATGCCAACCTGCACAAACCAACCAGATCTCACTCCCATTCAAGGCTCCATGCAATCATGGCGTTTGAACAAACCAACCACCAAGTCAACCCACATAGGGTGCTACAGAAAATATAGACCTTGTACCAAAGAAACATCTCTTCCCTTGGTCTCTGTGCCAGTTTGGATACATTATGTCCCCCAAGAAAAAGCCATGATCTTTTAATCCAATCTTGTGGGATACTGGGATTAGGTCGTTTCCATGGAGATGTGACCCACCCAACTGTGAGTGACACCTTTGATTAGGGTGTGACCTCTTGATTGAATGTTTCCATGAAAGTGTGGCCCTGCCCATTCAGCCTGGGTCTTGATTAGTTTACCTGAACACTATAAGAGCTCAGACAGAAGGAGCTTGGAGAGCTGCAGCCGAGATAGACCTTTTGAAGACGGCCGTTGAAAGCTGACACTGACATTTTGGAGAATGTCATTTTGAAATGCAACCTGGGAGCAAGCGGATGGCAGCCAAGTGCCTTCTCAGCTAACAGAGGTTTTCTAGACGCCATCGGTATCCTTCAGTGAAGGTACCCTACTGTTGATGCCTTTGTTTGGATACTTGCATGGCCATAAGACTGTAGCTTTGTAACCAAATAAACCCCCTTTATAAAAGCCAATCCGTTTCTGGCATTTTGCTTAACAGCAGCATTAGCAAACTGGAACAGTCTCACACAGAAGCTAAGGCCCTAAATATACAGTATATTTAAGCTGTAATACGTTTTAAACTTTAAGAATAAGAGCATTGTAAAAATGGCTAATATATTTAAGTAAATGAACATATCTAAAAAATCTTCCTGAAAGCATTATCTATTCTAATTTTTCCTATTCTACTTAAATCCCAAGTAAACAGGAGGAAAATAAAAGCAGAAAATCCATATCAAGACAAAGAAGATCCCTAACTATTTCATTGCTAAATTGCATGTGACATCAAATCTGGATATTTTTCATCCTCCTTTACCATATTAAGATTTTCAACAATATATATCATAGCATAACCATTCAGTCTTGATTTATAATAAAGATTATTGATATGTTCCATGCAATGATTTTCAAAATTAATCTAAATATATTTTAAAAATCAATTTGTTAATTTACAAAACCTTTCCTTAGTATTAAATAGAACACACCTATTTCACTTTATAACAAGATAGCTTTCCACATTTAGTATGCTTTAATTTTCAATTAATTTTTAAAACTGTAGTAATAGTTCAGAATACATAAGATATATTTAAAATGCAAATTATAGTAACTCCCAACTTCCATTAATTCCTGGCAATGAGATTCTTACATAATTCACTTAAATTTTTCTATTTCTTCATTTATATTTGTCTTAAGTTATTACTTTCAGAAATTTACTATCAAGGTTTTGGCTTCTTGTTAAAAAATGAGATCATCTAGTAGAGGGTGTAATTAATAAAGGTTACTAATTAGAATTAAAACACAATTCATAAGAATTGTGATCAGGAAGGTATACTGTAATTAAGGTCTGAAAGTGTTAAATTTAGTTAAGGTGTTTATATTTTGGTTTCCAGGAGGATAATAATGTTATATAATAATTATGGTAAATGTCTGTAGTACTTAACATAATTTAAACCTAGAGCATTGGCTTCTCATACCCTACAGGCAAAAATGAAGGATATTCTCACAGACAACTCAGAAACTGAAATATTAAGCTACTTTCCTTTTTAAACTAGCTTCATCCCCACATACCTCAAACAAGCTGAAAACTGAAGACATTTTCCTGTTTTTATTGGATGTATTTGTGTCCTTCTCTTAAGAACTAAACGCTCACGGAATTCACGATATAGCAGACTGAAGAGCTGCCTATGCAGAACCCACCTCAGTCTTCAAACCTTAGAAGGGTCCAATTATGGTAGAAACTGTATGCTGTCCAATATGGTACTATCCAACACCGTACAGACTAGCTACAAATCAGACACTTGAAATGTGGCTAATCTGAATTCAGATATGCTACAAATACAAAAGACACACAAGATTCTGAAGACAGTATGACAAAAAGGAATGTAAACTTTCTTATTTTTATATCATGCACATGTTTAAGTGACAGCATTTAGATATATTGGGTGAAATAAAATATATTATTAAAATTAATCTCACATGTTTCTTTTTACTTTTTTTAAATGTGACTACCAGAAAATTTTTAATTACATATATGGCTCACATTATATTTCTATTAGATAGTCCTGTCTTAGAATCTGAAGATGCTTACAGAGTCACAGTGTTAGCATTTTAAAAATAAATGCAGAAGAAAGAACTAGAAAAAAAGAACAACTCTTGTTTTGTAGACAGAGAGATTCGAGGCATCCATGAAAAGTGAGTCACAGGAAGGTATGTTTGGAGAGGAGTCAAAGAAAATCAAATCAACATAATATTGCTGAACTAAAACAATACTTCCTCTAAATACTAATGAAACATATTTGACCATTTCTCCAGTACCCTAAATATAGCTTTCAACAGGTCTTACAGTCTACCTCTCCTTGACCTTATTCAATTACATAATACAAGTTTAAGTACGCACACGTGAAAAGATGAGATTCCCTAAAAATTACTCTAGCTTCTTCATTTCCATGAATTTTATTATCACTGTCTTAGTCTCAGGCTATTTCCTCCTTCCCACAATCCAATCATTAGGCAACAGTGATTGTTCATTCTGGTATCTAGCCATTATTTTTCACTGCCACTTTCACCAACATTGCCTTGATTCTCATGATTTCTCACTGAATTGCTGTAATATTCTCCTAATTGGATTTCCTATTCTCCACCTCCAAGCCCTCTGTCTTTTCAATCCATTTTTTCACACTGCTGTCACAGTCATTTTCCTGAAATACAATCCTTTGTTTATATTAACATCCACCTTAAAATTCCCTCAATTGCTAACTTGTGACTAAAGAATAAAATCTAAACTTTGCTATTCAACATCCTCCACAGATTGCTTCTACCTAATCCATAATTTGATTTCCTGCAGTCCAAATGCTCCCCAAATAATGACCTATTAATACCTACTACCCTATCTTTGCTCCCCTAATAAGTGCAAAAAAGGAAATATATTTACCGTAATGCCAAAGAGGAAGTGAAAACATTGAAGGGAGAAATGAAAATAGAACCAACAAAGTAGCATCAGCATACAGAAGGGAGACTTGCACAACTATTTTAAATCACAGAGAAATTATTACTAAACGTGGTAACAATGCAAGAAAAACTGATTTGTCTGGAAAATAGGAAACCATCTATGAGTAACAGAATTCCTAAGGAAACAAAAAAAGTCTAGTGATGTGGAAATCATGATCAAGGGACTAAGAGGGAAAACATATACCAACACTAAAAGATAATCTTAGTACGAACCTGGAAAAGGTACTCTCATTTCTTCTATCTGTTCTGCCCCATCCAAAGCCATGGCTTTCATGACACCTATATGTTGTACTCTCAACCAAGATCTCTAATTCAGCTTCTTTTTCTGAGATTCGTAACTACATACTTCCAACTGCTTACTGGACACCTCTACTTGCACTTAAAACTCACCATGCCCTAAACCTACACTATTTTTTCCCCTCCAAACCTGTTTCCTACAACAGTAAACAGCAACAACCACTACCTAGTTTCCTAGACCTGAATCCTAGCCTAGGATTACTCTTTCCTCAGCTCAAGTCCTACTGATTCTACCTCTTAAATCTCTCTCCTATTCTCATTTATCTTCTCTTCTTGATCTCCTTTGCTGGAGATCTTGTTCAGTCTTCTTTCCTGGATCAAAACAATAACCTAACTAGACTCTTTGTCCCCCACATGCACACCCACCCCTTCCATCTAACTGCTGAGTTTTGTTTTTAATAATAAAATTGTTACAAAACTGGAATCAGTATAGTCACATTACTGTGTTACTTGCTTTTTTCACTACATATGTATCATGGATACCCTTCATATGCAGTACAGACATAAAAATGTATAACTCATTCCTCTTAATAATTACATAATATTCCTCAGTATATGCAATAATTTATTCAACTATTCTCCTATATGATGAGCAGTCATCCCGTTTCCAATTTTGCCACTATAATTTTTTTTTCAAGCATAAAAGAGTATTTATTGGGTCTCCTGAACAGAAGTTCCAAAAGGCAGAAAGGGCTTCAGGCATGGCTGCGTCCAGCAGCCCCAAGTTGGTTATGAGAGCTCTGTCTTCCTCTTTTTCTATTTCTGAGCTCTGCTTTCCTACTTTACTTTACTTTATTTTCCCCGCATTTTTCTACTCATCCATCTATACACTGAACAAAGGGGAGTGTGGTCCATATGGCTTTCCCAATCACATTGTCACCCTTCATAAGCATTTTTATACAATTGTCTTCAAGATTCATGGGTTCTGGGTTATAGTTTGATAGTTTCAGGTATTTACTGCCAGCTATTCCAATTCATTAGAAACTAAAAAGGTTGTCTATATTGTGCGTAAGAGTGCCCAACAGAGTGACCTCTTGGCTCATTTCGGAATCTCTCTGCCACTGAAGCTTATTTCATTTCCTTTCACATCCCCCTTTTGGTCAAGAAGATGTTCTCCATCCCACAATGCCGAGTCTAGATTCCTCCCTGGGAGTCATATTTCATGTTGCAAGGGAGATTTAATCCCCTGGGTGTCAGATCCCATGTAGGGGGGAGGGGAGTGATTTTACCTGCCAAGTTTTTGCCACTACAAGTTTGCAATAAAGATGCTTATACATATATCTTTATCATTACTTTCATTTTTACAGCAGAGATTCCCTCAAGTGAAACTGCTTTAATCAAAAGATATATCTATTGTATTTTAATAGACATTACCCAATGCTTTCCCAATAGTTTATAACAATGTACATTCCCATCAGCAAGCCTCCCAACTACTGCATGATATAAATCACCCTGATTTTGTCAATTAAATGGATTAAAAAGGGTAACCTGTCTTGATGTGCATTTCCCTGATTACTAGCCAGCCAAAAAACAGTTCACTGGTCATTTGAATGTTCTGGTCTGCAAACTGCCTGTTTATAGTCTTTGCTCATTTTTCTATTAGGTCATTTATCTTTTCCATATCAATTTGTAGGTGTTCTTTCTACATTAAGCATTTTCTCTCATAGTGTGTTCAGTATTTTCTTTATGTCTATAGTTCCTCTCTTGATTTTGTTCATGGTGTCTTCTACCACACAGGAATTTTATTTAATAAAACCTTCTCTTTTATGCCATCTGGGATTCCAATTAATTTTTAAAAGTCTAACCCATATTATCCTATATTTCCTCCATATTTTTATTTTTACTTTTGATTTTTGTTTCAGTTTGCTAGGTTGCTGAAAGTAATATACCATATAATGGGTTGGCTTTTAACAATGGGAATTTATTAGCTTACAAGCTCACAGTTTTGAGACCGTGAAAATGTCCAAATCAAGGCATCATCAAGACGAAGCTTTCTCCCTGAAGATCAGCTACAGGGGATCCTAGACTCCTCTGTCACATGGCAAGCACATGGCAGCGCCTACCAGTCTCTCCCTTCTCTTCAGGGTTTCCTGGCTTTCAGATTCTTGCTTCTGTGGCTTTTTTTCTTAATCTGAATTTCATTATCTTATAAAGGACTCCAGTAAAAGGATTAAGACCCATCCTGAATGAGGTGCAACACACCTTAATTGGAATAGCCTCATCAAAAGATCCTACTTACAATAGATCCACACCCACAGGATTGGATTACCTTTAAGAACATGCTTTTCTGGGATACATACAGTTTCAAACCACTATAACATTTTAGATCTTTAATATATATGGGCTTTAAGTTGCTAGAGACAGACTAAGATCATGCCTAAATAAATGAAAGAGCAAAAAGCTTTGAAATATGAATACAGATTTGTACAGTGTCATTAAGCAATAAAAACCTAATAATATTAAATATTTGTGACCCAAAGAAAATTACATAAAGAAAGCTGTGTCATAAAAGAAAACTATCAGAACTGCAGGTAAAATTAAAGAAAATATAAGAAGTTGAAGATCTAAAAATGGAATCATGGAGTATTTGAGCTGAAAAAAAGGTCAAAGAAAATGTTGTCCAAACCCCTCATTGTTTAGGTTAGGAAACTGAAGTACAACCTGGACAGGACACCAAGTTTTCCAACTATTAATCTACTGTGGAGAAATAATAAACCAGACTTTTTAAAAAAAGGCACAAAGACAATGTGCTTGAAAATCAAATAGCCAAAAGTTAAAAAACAGACTTACAGGCCACAAAGGAATTTACATCCTCAGAAAATTAAAACATGTTATTAAACCCCTAATTATGATTCCAATAGACTTTGCCTATCTCTGGCCCAGGTTCTTTGGAGAACAAGTAAGAATCTCTATAAAGATAAACCCAGGGACCTGCGGCAGGAGGCAAAAGCAATAATCATCATTAGTCAGTTGAATAAAAATAGACTGAACTGGGCATGGGAAAGACAACTTAGAGCTCTCAAGGTATATTTAAAAATTGTATCAGAGTAGAACATATGAAAACTGAGGACCACTATATGACCTACTAAATATATAGAAAAGCAAATATTAGAGCAATTATTTCTAGCTAGGAATTTAGTAAATTCTGTATTTATTCTTACAGAAAATGCCTTATGGGAAGGGTCTAAAGGATTTCAATCTTAAATATAAGAGTGCAAAGGTAAAAAGTCACCATTACAAAACTATTCTATGGCAATTTGGATAATGGGTACTCTGAGGGAAAGGGTGGGGTTTGAAATGGGAAGGGGCATAGGATACTGGGAACGTTGTATATCTTGATCTGGGTGGTAGTTACATGGGTAAAAAATTTATCCAGCTGTATATTCAGCATTAGTGCACTTTACACTACTACTATACTTAATGAAGGAACCTTGGAGTCATTTCCTTTCAAAATAGCAACAAGAAAAGGACTTCCTTTTCAGCATTGTTTAATAGAGTGTCAAAAATGCTGGTGACTGCTATCTGAGGAAGGAAAAGAATTTAAAATTTTTAATGGTTCCACACTGCCCAGAGAATGTCTAAACTCTTTAGCATAGCATTCAGGACTGAATAGACTGGCTTCAACCTACTTTTCAGTCTTATGTCCCTCCATTCTTTGTAACAAATATCCTGTACTCAATCAAAAGGAATTGTTCCCCCTTCCATAAATAATCACATATTTTGTTACCTTTACCCCATGGCTCAGATTTTCCCTCTGCCTGGCAAAATCCTACCACCTTCCAAGAATTATCTTTAATGTCACCTCTTCAGTGTCTTCCCTAATCCACAACCGGAGAGAAAATAATTCCTTCTTCCCCTCTTCTCCTCCCATAAAATTTTTTCATGCTGTTTATATAGCACTTAGTACTTATATTTCTGTCTTCCTCCCACTGGACTGTGAATTCCAGGAGGTAAAGGAATATCCAGGAGGTAAAGAATAGTGTGTAGCACAGGGTAGGTACTCAATAAATACTTATTTAAACGGATAAATGACTTGGCAAATATCAAAAATTTTGCACAACAAAATAAACTTAGGGGAAGCAACCAGAATGAAAAAAGGTATAAAACAAAGATAAGTGACAAATCAAACAAATATGATTCTACACATGCTTGTATTTATGTAGAAAACTTCTAGAAGGATTTAAGAGG
This sequence comes from Choloepus didactylus, assembly GCF_015220235.1. Lineage (NCBI taxonomy): Eukaryota > Metazoa > Chordata > Mammalia > Pilosa > Megalonychidae > Choloepus > Choloepus didactylus. The sequence continues at coordinate 132,334,635 of NC_051308.1, forward strand.
ACAACAGTTGTCTCTGGAGCAGGAGGCTAGGGGTGGTTGGGAAGTACATTAATTTTATTTTATAATCTATTGTGCTATCAATGTCTTTTTGCCATATTAAAGTATCCTGAAAGCAATTAATTAAAAGTGGGAATTCCAAAGATTCTGAAAGAGTATGGAAAATGTTGAGTTAATGTTAGGTGTTTAAAAAAAAAAAAAAAAAGGAAGTCACAGAATAGCAAATAAAAACATATCTGGATCTGGACATGAACTAGCAGGAAATACATGAAAAGGGACTGCTTATGATTCAATATAATTCAGTATAAGAATGGACTCAAACACATTCTGATGACTTCTATTTAAAAGCATTTGTAATTTTACCCAGGTTCATTTTCTCTGAAGTTTCCTTCTAAATAATCAATAGATATGAATTACAGACATTATATTAGACTACTGTTTTAGACAAGAGAGAAAATAGATGAATAACATCATGAATCATAGCAACAGAAATGCCATGGGTGGTTTGTACTTGCTTTATGGTTGATTTGGTTACTGTTGTTTTGCTGTGTTAATTTTTAAAATAAGCATCATCAAATTTTTATCTAAAATCTTTTATCAGTGATATCATTTTTGCTAGTATACACTTGGTAGCAAAAAAGTGGTAAATGAGGAATTTCAAGCACTAGAAACCGTCAATGATTTTAAGCACAGGAATTAGTTTTATAAACAATGTAGCCTTTTGTATTCAAAATATTAAATTTTTTAAGAAGGTTTTAAGGTAGTCAGTAAAGGCCAATTCTTTCTCATGTTTAGGTCTCAGCTCAAATGTCACCTACTCAGAGAAACCCTTCCTGAGCTACTTACCTAAAGCAGGCCATCTCTCTTTGGTATGACAAAGTGAAATAATCATATTTATTCTTTGTTTACTTGTTTATTTTCTATTTTTCCCCACTTGAATGCAAGCTGGGAACTTATCTTCCTTCTATTGCTGTATTCCCACAGGAATCTAGTATCTATTGATTAAATGAGTAAATTTAGGTAACAAAAAAATATAAAAGACATAATAAAACTGAGTCATTCGTTGTTTTTTTTTTTTTAACGAAAGTGCTTTAATTCAACCAACCAAATAAGGAACCCGGTTCAGACGCAGAAGGTAACAGAAGGCAACAGTTGGCAACTTTCTGCTCAAACGCCCTCCACAACAGTCTTGAGAACCTGAAAATAACTGGATCACCAGGGTGACCTTCTCCTGGTAACCAAGAATTGGCAAAGCCAACGCAACCAGGAAGTTCACTGCTCTGAGACCCTGGGATGCACTTGGCTGTTGTGGGGAAATCAGTACAGGAGGAAAGAAAACCCGCTCAGCAGCAGCAGGAAGGTGCCCAGCAATGCCATGGCACTGGCACTCCCAACTTCCTGAGTGTCTGGCTTGAAGGGCAAGTCAAAAGAAGGTGGAAAGGAGATTCCCTCTTCCTTCATCACCGACAAGTAATTCCACACCACGGTGGCTGAGGTGCAGATGCCAGCGGCTAAGTACAGAATCCCCGAGGCCATGAATGGGACGTGGATGGCGTTCCTCTGAAGAATTCCCATGTGAGCGTTCCTAAGGGCAAAGATGAAGGAGACTCTCCCCAGGAGCCCTAGAAGGCTGGCGACCAGCAGGAGCTTTTGAGCCACACGGATGTCAAGAGGGAGGAAGGATTCGTGGAAGGTGTAAAGGTAACAAAACGGGAATCTGATGTCGTGGCGGTAGATGCAGACTCGCCACACGCCCATGCGGGCCAGGCAGGAGGGGAAGAGCGGGTTGTCAACGTGCCACACTTGCCACTCCGCTTTGCCCATGGAGGTGGCGCACAGGAGCCAGCCCACGGTGGCAACAGCAAAGAACATCATTTGACGGTGGGTGCTACCGAGGGGCAAGATCACAGGCGCAGCGTGCTCAGAGGACGGTTCAGAAGCTGAGAAATCCAGTCTGGAGGAGTCAGCAGCTCCACGATTCCTCCCCAGAGTCTGCAGCATTCTGATCTGGGCTGCCGGGTTCTGTGGCTTCTAACTCTGGCTCAACTGCCATGGGGATGGCTTCTCCTTCCGCTTCCGGTTCCACCCACTTCCGGTTCCACCCGCTTCTGGTTCCATCCACTTCCCACTTATGCCCACTCCCCCACCCCCACCAACGCCGCCTGGTGACTTTCTCTCTGAGGACGTCTGAATTTCTATTGGGTATAAAGGCCTCCAATAATCCAGATTAAAAGCCACCCTCATTGACCAGAGCCACACCTTACCTAAAATAACATCTTCAAGACGACGTAATTGCACTGGGTTCCTGCCCCAGGTATGTAGAGTGAGAGTCAGAATGCGTATAATGGTCTGATGATCCAGGAATCCACAACCAGGGAATTAGCAAGTGCATGTGGCTTTCTCAGAAGCACTAGTCAAAATTTGACTCCCGAGTTTGTTTCCTTCAGCTTAAATACCTATCGATTACTAGAGCATTGGCTTAATATTTTTCTTTTATCTAACTGAGTGAACAACTACTTTGACTAGAATCAGCTAATTTTTTTTCTAGCATTCTCTAGGCACACTCTTAAAAATTGTTTTGACTGGAATAGATGCTATTTGTGTTGCCTCATTTGTAGTGGAGAATGTTATGTTAACTTCAGAGTCACGCTAAACAGGAACGTCCTGGGGCACATATTAAAGTTTTCACCTTCTCCCGGTTAAGCACCAAGGAGTTGGAAGGTGTTGACTTTGAGTTGCGCCTAAAGAGGAAAATATGCATACAGTCCGGCTGATTGGTTTATTTAATTTTTTATGTAAAACAGTGCTGCCACTTAGATTTTATTTTATGGGGAACACTGACATTTCGGATCAGTAATCCTTGAAATTTCTTTAACCCTTCCCAAATGAATCCCAGATTGAACAGAAAGTTATTGTTGATTTTTCTTCTGTTGTTACTAAAACGAAAGGTATGCTCTAAAATGTAAATTTACATGGGATGGAAAAAAGAAAAGTCACTATAACAACTCAGGGCTGGTTGATTGTGATGCAATAAGAAGGCCCAAGAAAAGAAAAATTGCGTACTTCTTTCAGAAGAAGAAAATCATCTTGAAAAACACCATTACTATTTAAAATACCACTTAACAATGCCTAATTGCTTGGAAATGTATTCTTTCTGAATGTGTCTTATTGGCTTTGCAAATGAACTTAAATTTATAAATTGGCTCTGCAATCAACGAACTTGAAGGTGAAGTCATAAGGAACCTCGTGGTAGCACTTGCTTATAAATCCTATTTCCAGCCAGCAAAGCTGTTAGGTCATTCAGGAATTCACACAAATGCAGCGAGTCATGGTTTAAGTAGAGAATTTAAAGTTTATTAGAGGAAGCAAGCAGAAGAAAGCAGGTGGGAGCCATCAGAAAAGAAAGGAAGGAAAAATGGCTCTGGCCCTGTATCTGAGAGCAGCATTTTTCAAAGGAAAAACCCACGTTGGGTATTGGGGGGGAAGGTCCTGCTGAGTGTGTTCTGGGCCTCGACTGGGTGAGTGCTTATCAGTTTCTGCTGACTGGTTACTAGGGTTTTAACACACTACTCTTCTTTGATGTGCACTATATTATCTATGTGGAGGAAGCAGGCCTTTTGGCTTGTTTGCAGTCATTCATCTTTATGGGGATATCTGATCTTGCCTTGTCTGCCCCCTGGAGTCTAGGTGCCACTGTGACTGGGATTCCTAAAACAGCCTTCAACCCTTAGTTTATGGCATACCTGGTATTTATGAGATAGGCAGCAGGGCCTGTGGATCAGACATTCCTTCTATATGTTAGACTTTTTCTGGGGCCTGACATTCCTGCCTTTTATTTTTAATAAAAAATTGGTATGGGTTTGGGTAGAATTTTGGGTTAATGCTTTAACTTAGCTCGAAGCAACCTTTATAAGGGAAAAGGGACGTCGCAGTTGTCTCTTAGCTGCTTCCGGCTGGGTTTGGACGGAGTTGGGGCAGAGTTGCTTTGAACTAAGTTTCAGCATTATTAGATTGATGTTTGGATATTTTCTGCTGGAACCAGCTGGTAGTGAAGCTTTTGCTGCAGCAGGAGCAGATTTTCAATTTCTCGTTGTGGCAGGAGTATGTTTTCGGAGTTTTGCTGGTTAGTCACGGCTGCTACTGACAAAGCACAGGGTAAGTTCCAACCGTAAAGCTACCTCAACTCAGACGCGTTCAGCGCCTGCCTGCAGCAGTCAATTTTTACCTGGACTTCCGAGTCCCAGTATTCTAGGAAAAATCTCTGGGTAATTGAGGGGAGCTTTACAGCCCACAAGACATGGATTAGGGCATTTGAAAACATGGTTTTAAATAGTTATGCTTGCCTGACCTCTCATTAAATAGAGAAATAAGTTTTCTTTTTGTTAGGGGAGAGGGAAATTTTTAAGTAAGTGACTTGTGGCTTAGAAAGTTGTTTTTTATTTTTGGAAACTATATCCTTTTTGTTGGAGGGAGTTAAGGCTAGGGCAGCTGCACAGTAGGAGGTCATTCACACATTGAAGCAGTTCACTGGGATGTAAATTTAGTGTTTGTAAATCAGAGGCTAGACATTGTTAGGGATGGGATAGGTTTGTTGATAGTAAAACAGCAGCAGACAGTAATTGAGGAGTTCTTGCCTTATTCATTTATCCTCCGGTTATGCCAGGTGTGCACGCTTTAGGTTTGTGCTGCAGGGAGACGGGGGAGGGGAACATAGGCAGCCAGCAGGCTGCGCGCGGGTGGGGTAAGGTAAGGAGGGGGCGGCGGTGATGGGACGAGAAGTGGGGGAAGGAGTTAGAGAAGAGTTACAAGGGGTTTGATTTTCAGGGTTAAAGAAGAGAAACTGCTTAAAGGCTTTACAGGGTTAACTTTTGTAGAGAGGAAAGCAGAAGACTTAGAAGGATTTTTTGTGGAGGAGGAGGATTTGATGGCAGGCAACAGTGTGGCACAAGGATGGCCAGGATTAAAGAGTTTAAAAAGCTTGAAAATAAGGGGATTCAGACCATTTACCATTACGCCGAATAAAATTATCAAGTTCAGTGAGAATTTGCCAATTAAAAGTGCCATTTTCTGGCCAATGTTTTTGTTGCTCTAAACGATACTGCGGCCAAATTGTATTCATTCTCCTTCCCCTTTTAATGGAAGTTTAAACATTTGAGCGGGTAGATGGAGGAAAGCAGTTTTGGAGTTACTTAAAAGTGACTTTAAATTACCCATGGCTATTTAAGAAATTTGAGAGGCTTGTGGTACATTAGGGAACTTTGCTCGCCGGAGGCTTACGGAGATCACCTGTGAGAGATTCACAGTTTCCTCCTCCTTCAGAGGCTTACATTCTCCCTGAAAGAGGCTGACACGAATTGGGACTATGCTCATGGGAGGCTTACGGAGATCGCCTGTGAGAAATTCACAGCTCCCCTGCTCCATTGGAGGCTTACAAAGACCACCCAGAACGTTGCTCAAGTGAGACTAACAACCCAGATCCATACAACCCAGTCGCAACAACAAAGCAGGCGTCCCCGGTTTGCCGTTGGGGGTCAGGAAATGCGTGCAGTCTTTCGCCCAAGGCGTCCCCCAGGTTACTTTGACTGCTGCAATGGAGCGTCAGAGAGTTTTGACTGAGCGCTCAGGTTTTCCTAGGCTTACGAAGCCGGGGCGCCGCGTGAAAACGCGCCTAGGCGCCACCCACAGGTGGGCTGGGATGTCCACGGGATATCGAACAAACTCTTGAGGGAGGATCTGGGCAGAAAGACGTCACTTACCTACCTAGGGCCAAATTAGTTGTAGATATTTGAGAGCCGTGAGGGTAAGCCGGCGTCACGTTAAGGTGGTCTGAGTTGATGGACTCAAACCGCTGAATGCATGGAAACCTGAATGACTGCAGTTTAGGGAACGGAGCAAGCAAGAGCAAGCAAGCACATACAGTTTCCCAGAACTTTTCATTATCAGTGCAGTAATACTAGTTGAGTTTCTCCTGTGTGCCAGACAATGAGTACTACTATGGATACGCCACCAGAGGCAGCAGCTTCTTTTGGGACGTTACTGCCCCTGGTTGTGTTGTTAACAGATGCGAACGCACGAGGCCCCTTGGGTGCCTGGCCTGGGGCCGGACCAAGCCCTTTCCCCAGGGGGTCTTGGACATCGGGACAAGGTGGCACAGGGGTGGGGGGTAGAGGTGAGGCTAAGACTTGGGAGGCACCTCCTACTCCCCCAGTCCCCAGCCCCCACCCCAACCCGTCTCTCCCAGGTGCTGAGGCCCGGAAAGCTCCGTGGGCAGCAGGACGCACTGCCCGCGGTTGGCGCCAGGGGGCACGAGGCTGTTGATCCCAGTCCCAGGAGGGATCCAGGGGCCGGGCAGGGCCCTCCCCCCGAACAGCCAGAGCCCCGCCCCCAGCCCTCCCCCGATCAACTCCCCTACCCGGGCACGCCCCCACCTCGGGCTGGCTCCCCCGCCCCGGGAACCCCCAGGACTTGCCCCTCACCCCGCCCCTCCCCTGGTCTGCCTCCCCACCAGGGCACGCTCCCCGGGCCCACCCCCCCAGCCACGCCCCTCGCCCTCGGATCCGCGCCAACCCCCTCTGAGGCTCCCTCGGCCCCACCCAGCGCCTCCCCCTCTGTCCCCGCCCCTCCCCCGGACCAGCCTCTTGCCTCTCCCCCTGCCCAGTGCTCGTCCTCCTGGCTGCCCTCCTCGGGCGGTTTCGCCAGCGGCCTCTGGACAAGGCCCTGCTGCACGGGCTGCAGGACGACCCATGGGACAATGTCCTCAACTACCACGAGCAGGGGGGCGGGGAGGAGGACCAGGTGCGCAGTGGGGCGAGGGCCAGGTGCAGGGCAGGGCGGTGAGGAGGAGCAGGTGCCGCTCAGGGCGTGTGGGTGCCCCAAGCTGGCCAGGAGCCCCGGGACCAGTCGTCTCCTGGAGCCCGATTCAGGCTACCGGAGGAGACCCCTCTGTGGTTCCGGGTCTGACTCCTTCCTGCTCACCATCCCCCCCGCCTCAGGATGCCTATGACATAAACCAGCTGCACCACCCCACAGAGCTGATGGCCCTGGGGGTCCCTCTGGGGCGGCCGCCACTGCGCCGTGACGCCCCGTATGGCCACATGCCCCCCACCCCAGCCACCCCGAGTGCTGCCCAGCAGCCCGGCTGACATCGCTGACTTAATCAGTGAGGTAGGTGCTCCGGGGTCGGTGTGCACATGCTGACGTAGTCATGCACTCTCACATGCTCACACACACAAACACGCCTCCCGGGAACCCTGGGTGTGCCCGGCTGGGGAACAAGCCTCCGTGCATGGTCCGTCGGGGGCGGGGTAGGAGCAGGACAAAGTGGTCTTGGGGCGGCCCCTGAGGATGGGAGGTTTGGTGAGGACATCAGGAGGGGCAGTGGCCAGCAAGCCCACAGGGGGACTGGCCCCGTGGGGAAGAGCGGAGGGTGCCAGGGGCAAAGGGCTGGTGGAGGTGGGCATGGGGCCTGCCCTCCGCAGAGCACTGATGCGGGCGACGGTTTGTCGCAGTTGGGGTGTGGCAGAGGCAGCCGGACACCCCGGGTGGGCCCGGTCTAGGACCCAGCGTCAGCCTTAACTTCTGCAAGGAGTAAACACCAGCAAGTGGCGGCATTGCCCTGTCCCCTCACAAAACCACGAGCCTTTTCTGAATCCCCCCGAGTCCACGGGCTGTTCCGAGGCCTTCCCTAGCTGTCCGCAGAATCGCGGCATCCGTGGTGGCCACTCTGGGTGCCCCCTGACTGGCTTCCCGCTGCTGGCACAGGACACCCCCAGAACAACAAGGGAAGGAAGTGCGGGGGCCACAGAGCCCTTCAGGCTGGGGCGGGCTCGCAGCTTAGCCGTCTCACCGGGAGGGAAAGGAGGCGGTGAGCGGGAGCCCCCGACGGCACAGCTGCGGCATGCGCCGGCCACCACGAGTGTTGGTGCCCCTGCTGACCTGGAGAAAGGCCCTGCGGCCTCGCCCAGGGGCAGCTGCCTGGCTCTGGCCCAAGTGGCCACAGTGCGGGAAGATGGTGCAGGGCCAGCCCAGGCCTGACTGTCCGGGGCCTCTCCGCAGGGCCTGGAGGCTGCAGACGGCGACCCCAGCGTCCCACCCTACGACACAGCCCTCATCTACGACTACGAAGGAGACGGCTCCGTGGCGGGGACGCTGAGCTCCATCCTGTCCAGCCTGGGTGACGAAGACCAGGACTATGACTACCTCCGAGAATGGGGCCCCCGCTTCACCCGACTGGCGGACATGTACGGCCACTCGTGAGGGCGGCAGGCTGACAGGCCCTGGGGACAGCACCTGGTGGCAGCCCTCCCAGGCCCAGGGAAGGGCGGGGCTCCCTGCTGTGAGCCAAAGAGCTGGGGAGCACCATCTCCCAGCCATGGGCACACGTGGCCCTGGGGCCCCCACTGGACACCCAAGCACCAAAGGCACCCAGCCAGCCCCTACAGGGACAGGCCTTGTCCCCCTGGCTGGAGCTAGACCAGGTGCTGGGGTCAGATTCTAGAACCGTGGAGATGGGGCAGCCAGAAAGAGGTGCCCGTCCGGCCTGCGTGGGGGCCGCGGCCTCGAGGGCCAGCAGCCCCACTCTCAGCTGCTCGGGGCATGGCCGCCCCCCCTCGCACCTCTGCCCCCCCCCCCCCCCACGTGCTTCTGGAAGGAAGCAGCCCCTTGGGCAACTTTCAACTAAAAACCTGCTAGTCTTTTCAAGGTGGGCCCTGGTGCCCAGTGCTCCACTGACTTCAGGTATTTTTAATGAGCATGGGTATACAAAGCATTCTGCTAGGGCCTGTTGTGCTACAAGACACAACAGTTGTCAAGAAGCTGATCAGGAGACACAGTAGGCAATAGTGAGAAGTGCCATATAAGAAGGATAAACTAAATGCTACAGAAACAAGTAGTCCCAACTGAGCTGAGACTTGAAGGCTAGCTGAAATTTGGAGAGGCAAATAGGGGAAAGGGGACCTTTTAGACAGAGGAACCAGCATCAAGATCTGGAGACAGATTTTAAGAAGAGTAAACAGTATAAACTAAGGGAAATTATTCTGGACTAAGGGATGGACTAGAGTGAGAAAGAGCAAGTGCCTGGCAGCTAATTAGGAGATAAGTTAGGAAATTACTACAATAGATTGGGAATGAGATAAGGCCCTGAACTAAGGTTTAAACATTATGAAAAGACAGAGAGCTCCACACATTAGCTCTGTAGCCACAGCAACCCAGGTGTGAATTCTAGCACCATATTTAATCGCTACATCTTTTTTTTAAAAGTTTTGAAATATAATTATTGTTTTTCTTAAACAGCTTTGAAATATAATTTACATACTATACAATTCATTCATTGAAATGTACAATTTAGAAGTTTTTAGTATATTCACAGGGTTGTGCATTCATCACCACAATCAATTTTAGCACATTTTCATTACCCCAAAAAAGAAACACCATTCCCCTAAACTGTCACTGCCTCTCTTTAAATCCTTCCATTTCTCCCCCAATCCCCACACAACTGCTATTTTCTGTACTTACAGATTTGCCTGTTCTGGACATTTCATATAAATGGAATCATACAGTATGTGGTCCTTTGGGCCTGGCTTCCCTCCCTTAGCATAATGTGTTTAAGGTTCACTCATGTTATAACATGAAGTACTCATTTCCTTTTATTATTTCCCAATGATATTCCATTGTATATATGTACTACATTCATCAGTGCTCGGACTTTCGGGTTGTTTCCATTTTTTGGCTATTATGACTAATGCTGCTATGAACTAATGGTTGTATCAATTTTAACATCTGTGAAGTAGGGACATTAATTCTCACAAAGTTCTTTTAATGTATGTAACATAAAGAATAGTGCCTAGCACAGAGGCAGTGTACAAGATATATCAGTTCCCTTCTCCTTATTTAACACACTTTGGGAGGTAAATTAAAGGTTCTTAAGTTATTTAGCTTTCTATCCTCACCTAACTGTACTATCTTCCACCTAGCAAAATCTTCTTCCTATAAATGCATGATACTCCTACCTCTTAGGAGATTTTTTCAACGTTTCTCTGATTCTTTTTCATCTTTTACTAACAGAACTCAGGTAGAGTCTCCTCAATATATATATCTTACTCAATAAATGTTGAATAAATATCATCTAGTCTTTTGGTTATGTTTCTATTTATGCAAAGAAGTGAAGAATTATTTTTCAACCCTACATGTCTTTCCTTCTGTTCCCTTTCCTGTCTTCACTGTCTTATACTTCATCTGGATATCCTGGAGCTACCACCACTTTAAAGCACAAGATGGATATTCTGTTATCTCTATGCTATTCTTGCCTAGTTTCCATGCTATCAAGACTGACATTACTATCATTAACCTTTTTTCTGATAAATGCTGATGTCAAGGACCATGTATACATGCAAAGATCTTTGAAATGATGTATATGATTTGTTACCCATCTCATATATATTTAAATGCCATTGTGATTTTAAAACATCCCAAAATTTTGTCACTCTTGAAAAACAAACTGCCAACCTTGTAACTTTCCAATTTTTAAAAGGTGTTTTCATAAGTTTTATCTTGTGTCTATTCATACATTTGTTTACTGCCTGTGACATGTTGTGCACTGTCTCAATTACGGATTTGGAATTTTAATTTTTCACAAGGAACTCCCAGAATTTTATTTACCTAGTTGTTTCTGTTCTTTGCTCAACAAGCCAGAGTCAGAAAAACTAATTAGATGTTACTCCCTTTCCACTACTAGACCATAATTACTTTGAGCCCAGCAATGCCAAACAATGAGGGTTCTTCCTGTTTGGTGCATCCTCCTCCAACTTGCTATCCCTAGGTATGGAGCAATCTTTTTTAAAAGTCATACATGATATGGCAGAACTTCAATAACCAATAAGCAATACAGTCCTAGCAACAGGGAGTGGCCCCCTAAAATACAAAGGAAGAGATGAACGTGCAGCTTTGCTCCGGCCATTCAGTACCATTCCAACGGTCTTCTCAAGAACTTTTTAAAGGTGGGCTTTACCAGGAATAGTCAAAGAAAGGGCTGATTAACAGAGGTTTAAAAAAAAAGGACATTTAAGACTTTGGTTGTAAAACCCTCCCTGGTACTAACATGAATAAGCAATCCTTGGAAACAAGTGTCTGTGCGGGGAAGAGGGGGGGACGCGATGGAGAAACACAGCGCCTGGATTGTCTAGGGTGAAGAGACATCACCGACTGGCAGGGCCCTGCCGCGGGAGGACACTTTGGGAGGATGGGTTCGCGCGGGAGGCGAGTATGGAGAACGACCCAAGGACAGGTGCAGGGGCCGTGGGAGAAGAGCTGGGCCGAGGGCGGCTCACCCAGGGCCTGGCTTCTGGACCAAACCCCGAGACGCTACTGCGCCACACACGGTAGAGCCCGAACGAGAACAGCGGGTGCCCGAACAAAGCGAGCAGGCCGCGCGCGTCCTCTCGCACCCCGCCCATTCCTGTTCCTAGCGAGACAAAGGCTGGGAAAGAAAGCAGGAAGAGGTGCTAAGAGGGACGCGGGTCCCAAAGCAACAAGTGCTCGCGGCAGCTCCCCAAGAGACTGCAGAGCTGAGGCAGGAAAACAAGGCCCGGCACAATGGCTTTCCCTTTCTCAGCCCCTACCCCACGGCACTCACTCTGCCACACGACGCTCTTCAGCCCCCGTTCCGTCACCGGCGGCGCCATCTTCCCGACACTGCCAAGGAGCAGCCAATACCTCCCGTTCCCAACCTACTTTGACCGTGAAAACCGCGCCTGGAGCGGCCCCGCCCCTCTCTGGGGAAAAGGTTCCGCCTCCCTGACCGCGCCCTCCGGTGACGTCACGCGCGTCAGCAGGGTATTCCCGCCTACTCCTGTACGGAGGTTGCGTAGTACTGCTGGGAGTGCCATGCGCAGTCCGACGCCGTCTCGCGGTAGGCTGCTGTCCACCCGGTTTCGGTGTCGTGTGACGTCAGAAATCGAAGCTATGAAATCAGATCGCCAGCTAATACCAAAGTTGAAATTCTGAATTTACGCGTAAGATAAGTGAGGAAGAGTCGGCTCTTCGCTTTACAAAAGAATTCTTCACTTTCCACTACCGAATGGAAACCTTACCCTCCAAATTTATTTTGTTCATTTTTAAGTGATACAATAACTGTGTAAAACTATGAGATACTTACCCATATGCCTAGTATAGACCCACTACTTTCTTCTGAAAAATGTATAAACTAATTAGCACAATCCTCTGCATGCCATAGGTTGGTTTAAAAAGTGATTGCCTTAATGAATGATGACAATGTACATAAATGAACCAAGTAAATAATCATTTATTCAACAAACACAAATTCATGTGCTAAATTGCATGAAAGAGGATTAACAATGCTTTAGGATCCAAAAGAAGGGAATTACTACTGGAAGCTGATTTCCAGAGGAGGTGATTTGAGCTCTGACTTGTTAGAGAAATCTATTTGCTGAGAAGGTAAACACTATTTGAACTATTTTTTTAAAATAAGGTTACTGGCAGTAGAAAGATAACATTTTTCTAAGTACAATAGATTAATGTTATATATCATTGCCTTTCCAGTTCAAAGATGATAGCAGTAACAGTCTGAGCAGGGAGATAACCAGTAAGATTGATGCTCCTCCCCTACCAGGTGCATGCATGCCAGTCTGCCACAGTTTGAAGCTCTGCACTTGGCTGCCCCTGCATCTGAAGTCTTTGCTCATCCAGAAAGCATGACTACATTCCCTCTAGAATCATGCCAGCTGTTGTGCTTTCCCAAATGGAGGCTCCCATGGACGCCACATCACTGAGGCTTTGGTTTGGCAGACCCCCAAGCAGCTTGGCTTCCCTCCTAACTTGCAATGAAGGCGTTTGTTACTACAGGTTGCCCTGACAGCTGCTACTCTCCAACTTATGCCGAAGTTCAGGCAGGCGGTTTGTCTTGGGATGAGCACTTTCTCAGTGTGGGTGGCTTGGCTTCTCTGGGAGTGAAAGTATTCAGCCCCTGCATGCCTAGGACGCTGCATGGGCAAGTGCTGGTGTTGATAAAACTTTCATGAAGTGGATATGTTGAAGTCTATGATGTGTCTGGATGTGAAATTTCAGAAAGAATTTCTACTGAACAGATCTTTCATGTTTCCCGAATTCTCACAGTGTGCTGGCTCACTCTGGCAGATTCCCAGAAGACTTTCTGGATTTCTGGATCCATTTTCTCTCTAGAGCTGTTTCTGCAGCAGATCTTGAACTGCTGTGCAGGTGAAGACACACCTGACCTCGCCCTCTAGAAGTGGAGTCATAGTTGTTTTTCTAAAAACCGCAGGAGCTGTTGCTATCCTAGAGGCATTTTGTATTCTAATCGTTCTTCTTCCAGCTCTAATCACTAACAATTGAGACAATTCTGCAAAATAAATTAGAAGAATTTAAAAAAGAAATCTGTTCATTTGAATCACACAAAATCTATCTAAATTACTTACTCAGGCAAGTCTTCCTTTTCATCCAAGACTCAATGTGTCATTCGGTATTTCTCTTCCCTCTGTAAATCACTGAAAAGGGCAAGGAAGAGGCAGCAAGATGCATTAGATATGCAGACATTTTCTTAAAATAAAAAAGTCCTCAAAGCGTCTCTGAGACTCAGATTAGTATTTTGACTTGAAATGCTTTTTTGCAATTTTGCACAGCAACCCATCAGGAAATTAAGACAATCTGAACTGGTCAAAGGGAAAGAAGAAACTGACCAGCAGTTTCTAACCAAGATGATCTCTGTTCTGCTCCATGAAATGAATCCCTCCCCCTCCTCCCTCTCCAAGATTCTCTTTGAAATCAGGCTGCTGACTTGAGACAAGGAACTTTCATTTCCACCCCCAGAACTACAAAATTTAACTGATTTAACTGATGTAAAGGGAGAACATAAACATGTTCAACTACTGAGGGAGTTATAGACAGGAAACTTACTCCAAGTTCCTCGGGATGTACAGGTGGCACTGAAGCAGGCTGGTATAGCAAGTCAAGACAATGGATGCCTCCATGAAATGATGCAAGGCACAAACCCCTTCAGTCTACCTTCTGCTAAAGACTTGTCACCTCACATAGATTGTTTTCTCTCTCCCTCCCAAGCTGCATCCAATTTCCAGCATTAAAATAGCTTCCTTGAGGGGTTCTCAAATGTTAGTGTGCATCAGAATCACGTGGAGGGCTTGTTAAAACAATGATTGAATTGTTTATCAGAATTTCTGATACAATAGGTCTGGGATGGGGCCCCAAAAATTGCATTTCTAAGAAGTTCCCAGATGATGTTGATGTTACTGGTCCAGGGCCAGCACTTTGAGAATCACTGAGTTAGGATATTATAAGGACTATGGTTAAAATGCAAATATCTTATGTGGAAGTATCACATTAAAATCTTAATAACAGATTCAATAATGGTGTGATTTGAACTTAAACTGACCCTGAATTAATAATAACTACTATTTATTAAGTGCTTACTGTGAGCCTATAACCAATAAATTACATCTCATTTAATCTGCATAATATCCTATGAGTTTATTATTATTCTGATTTTCAGATGAGGAAATTAAGGCTTAGAGGGAATTGAAGCCACCTGCATAAGGGCAAGTGCTAGCAGCAGGAACCGAACCCAGCTGTCTCTTAAACAGTCTGTTCATGCTGTTGAAAAGCTTTAGGGTAATCCAAAAGTCCTGGACCAGCCAGATTTTCAAGGCTCCCCTTCGTGTATCTGGAAGTCCATGCCAGCCAATGACCTAATTTAACTTGCACTGTGTAAAGGGAGAGGAAACGCTGAAATTGACCACAGAGATTTAGAATTTCTGCCTGCATATAATGAATTCTGTATGACTGTAGAGACCATCAGATGACCCAGTTTACTCTTACTTTTGAGGGTCTGCAGGATTTCAACAGCATCTACTTCAGGAGAGGGGCAGAGACTTCAGGCTTGTGGTAGATTGAAGTACGTACTCTAACAAAGACATTCATCTTACTCTGCATTCCTGTAGGGATGAACCCATTTAAAAATAGGACCTTTTGAAGATGAAGATGGTATTTTTAGTTAAGGTGTGGCCCAGCTGTATCAGGGTGGGCCTTAATATTTATTACTGGAGTCCTTTATTAACAGAAGAAATTCTGACTGACACAGTCAGTCAGAGAAAGCCACAAGAGGAAATCAAGGTGTTGCCGTGTCAGGGGAGGCAAAGATGCAAGCCAAAGAATTCCAAGGATCATAGCAAGCCAGCACCAGAACACTACAGACTTTGAGGAAAAAGCATGGCCTTGCTGACACCTTGATTTTGGACTTTTAGCCTCTGAAATTGTGAGACAATAAATTCCGATTGTTTAAACCAGTGCATTGGGTGTTATTTGTCGTAGCAGCCCTGCAAACTAAGACAAGACTGAAGACTGCACTTTGCAAAGGAAGGGAGGAGCACTGACATGCTGCGGCCCAGAGGGACAGAGTAAGGGGAGAATAGTGACCTAGAGCAGTGCTTCTCAAACTTTTGGAAGCTCGATAGAAATAGAGACCCAGGCCTTATCCCTCTTCAATAGTCCTGGGCCTTAGCATGCTCTGTTAGCTCTCCAAGTGATGCTGATACACACCAAAGATTGAAAACTCCTACCCAAGCAGTGCTTCTCGAACTAGAACCATGCGTATGAATCACTTGGGGATCCTGCAAAAATGCAGTTTCTGATTTCGTAGAACAGGGTAGGGTGTGAGATTATGCACTTTTAACAAAGCTCTCTGGTGGTGCTGCTGCTGCTGCTGACCCTCAGATCACATTTTGAGTTGCAAGGTCCTGGTGTTTTGGTTTTCAAGCATATTTTTAAAGCACTGCAGCTCTTTAACAACATCTTAGGGAAATCCAATACACAATACAACACTCTTCTCCTCCTGGGGCCTCCCAAGGCAGTTTTATAACCCTCTCGGGGTCAGGGGAACAGTGATTAAAAACCACCATGATACTGGAAACAGGCTCGAAGAACACAGACCTAAGTCCATGTACATTTCACTGAAGATCAGAGCCTATGGCCACTTGTACTTTGGGAGATTTTTTAAAATACTTTTTATCATTTAGAAATTTCCTCACACAAAAAAAGTGTTATTTTGAAACATTTTCAAATCCAAAAATAATACAAAACCCATACAGAGAACTCCAGCATATTCCCCCACCACCCAGACCTCACAATTGGGTTTTGATAAGCCAAGCCTGTTTCCCTCTAGCCACTGGAAACAAAAACCCTTTAAAAATTATTTGGGACTGTGCTTATTTCAGACCCGCAGGTAGGCAAGAATTGAAAGTATGTGTCCTGCTGTGCTCAGGGAAGCAATGGACTAGGAAGAGGACAGGTAGCAGGAAGAGACTCCAGACCAAATCCCTGCTGGGGCATGGAAGTGTTGGGGAATGCTTCATTTCCTTTCACACCCTCTAAAATTAGCCTTGTCTAACTGGGGCATTCTGTAATTTGCGGTTGGTGATATTCTGTGAGGCTTTTCCTACCGCTCTGTGTGGTCATCTCCACGCCAGGCCCAAGAGTGGCCTCCTTGGGGCCCCTATGAACAGGATCAGCCCTGAGCAACACTGAAGAGGCAGTAAGGGTTAGCTTCATTCCAACTCCCCTTCCAGCACCCCTCTTCCTCCTTGGAGTATACCCACCCGTCCAAACCAGGAGCAGGCATCTTAGCTCTCTGCGAGCTGAGATTCCATCTAACACCTATCTACTAAAAGTATAGTCAGACCAGCAGCATCAGCATCAGGTGTCACCAGAACCTTATTAGTAATCTTAATAATATGGGAATGCTCAGGAATGACTGTGGTTTGTTAATTTTCTTGTGGTATGGTCAGAGCATATTGGAAGCAATGAAGTTATTTCAGGATATTTGTTTTCCTATTCCTTTGTTTTATTTTGTCTGGAAATTTTTTTATTATTTTTTGATAAATAAAGTTGAAAGAAAGAAAGAGAGAAAGGAAGGAAGGAAGGAAGGAAGGAAGGAAGGAAGGAAGAAAAAGAAAAGGAAGGAAGGAAAGATAGAGAAAGAAAGAGAAAGGAAAGAAGGTAGGAAGGTAGGAAGGAAGGAAGGGAGGGAGGGAGGGAGGGAGGGAGGGAGGGAGATGAATGCAAAGTCTCAGACCCTCCCAGGACTTACCAAATCAGAATCTGCATTTTAACAAGGTCCTAGATGATTCCTTTGCACAGTTAAGTTCAAGAAGCTCTGCTCTAAAGCAGCAGTTCTCATCCTTGGCTACCCTTTAGAATCACCTAGAAGGAGCTTTTAAAACTCCAGACCAATTAAAACAGACATTCTGGGCCCAGGCATCATTTGTTTTTAGGCTCTCAAGATGATTCCAAGGCACAGCCAGGGGTGGGAAGCAATCTCTGAATTGCTGTCCCTCTGAGGAATATGTAATTTTACTGTAGGACCTTGGAAAATTGAAAAGACTTCAGAATCCAAAGAAATTAATCTCAACTGGCAGATTCTGAGGGGAGGCCCTATGATAGGGGATAGAGTGTTACTGGAGAGGCAGGAACCTCTCACATCATAGAAAGAAAGCATTTGCCTTTCTGATTAATTGAAAGTTGGCTTTGCTTCTGACTTCACTGTCACCACTAAATGAAACAAAAATAATACCCTTTTATTTTATTCATGAGTAAAATGACTTACCCATTCCAAGTGTACTTCCAGAGCAGGTTACTGTAATAAATAAAAACACAAGCATTTAAAATATATTCACTGATACACTCGAGGTGGTGAAGGTATAAACTTTAGAAAGAAAAAAAAGGAAAGTGAACCAAAGAACCAAAGGATAAATGAGAACCAGCTTGGGTGATAAGAGGAGCTACTCCTAAGAGAAGTGAGACAAGCAAATTCACTTTCCAATGCCTCAGTTCATCTTTAAAGTGGTAAGAAGAAAAATAACCATCTCATAGGGTTGTTATAAGGATTAACTGAGTTAATATGCTTAAAGTCCTCAGAATATTAAAGTATGATCCTGGCTAACAGAGTAAGCCATCACTGATATTGCCATTAAAACCCAAAACTTACCCCAAACACATATTTTACCAGGGAGACAGAGCAAAGGAAGATTCCCTAATTTGAATCTAGACAACTAATCCTTACTAAGGTGAAATGGCTGTAGACTTGAGATGGCAGCCCACCAAAGAATATCAGAGCTCTAACAGGGACTCCTGGTGGGTGGCTAACAAACAAACGGAAGAAACAAACAAACACAATTCTAAGGGTTGAATTGTGCCAGTATGGGGCAGGAGAATCAGTAAAAGACCTCCATCACACACTGACTAGCTGTGTGATCATAGGCAAGCACAAAACTCATGCACCTTTTTTGTTTTAAAATATTAACCTATACTGGGCACCAGTTATGTGCCAAGTCCTGAGGTTGGAAACGTCACCACTTAGTATAGATAACACAGTAATATAGTGTGGTAAGAAAAGAGTGCTGTGGGGCTATCAAGGAAGGAGAGGAAGGGCTAACTCAGCATATGGGATTTGGAGAAGTCATCACAAAAGAGGGGAAGTCTGGGCTAGTAGAGTTCTCTAGGTGGAGGTGGGGTTCAATTCCAGGCAAAGAGAAGAGTAAATGCACAAGCACAGAAGCATGATGTAGCATGGTGTGTGGGTATGTGAATGATCCCATGTGTCTAGACTAGAGAATAGTGTCCTCTCAGGAGTGATGTTGTGGAATGAACCTAGAATTCCACTGTCCAATACAGTAGTTACTCAACACCTGTAACTATTGAGCACTTGAAATGTGGCTAGTCCACATTGAGATGTACTGTAAGTATAAAATCACACCAGATTTCAAGGACTTAGTGTGGGAAAATAAAGAACGCAAAAGATCTTATTAATTGTTTATATTGATTACACATTAAAATGATAATATTTTAGATAAATTGGATTAAATATGATATATCGTTAAACTTAATTTTACCTGTTTTTACTTCTCTAAGGTGGCTACTAGAAAATTAATTTTTTTACATGGCTTGCATTATGTTTTTATTGGCCAGTGCAGATGTAGAAAGACAAATTAGGGGAAGATTGTGAAGGACCTCAAATACCCTGCTCAGAAGATTGAATTTAATCCTATGGGGCAATAGAAAATGTTTGAGGACTTTTTAAACATAAAAGTAACAAAATTGGATCAGAATGTCCCAGAGTGATAACTTTGGTAATAGAGTGGAGGCCAGAGTGAAGGCAGGAAGACAAGACTGGTGCAGTAGTCTACGGGAAAGGTGGTAGGGGCCTGGAGCTGTGGGAATGAAGAGAAGGAACCATTATGAAGGCAAACAGGACAGGACTTAAGATGACTTAGATATGGAGGGTAAGGGAGAGGGAAGCTGATTCCAGGGTTTTCAGCTTGTGTACCTGAAACAAGGATGATGGAGAGAAAATCAGAAACAGCAGGAGAAGGTGGTCAGGAGTTTCCTTTGGCCCTGGAGTTTGAAATGCCTGGGGTACCTCCAGGTGGAGGTGTCAAGGTAGAATAAAGATTTAAAGGTTGGGAGAAGAGATTTGGGAGGCTCTGAGTCTCAGTTTTCTCATTTATAAGTTGGACAGAGTAAAACTTGAACCTAACTTATAGGGCTATATTGAAAACTCATTGAGATACTGGATGTGAAAACACTTGGTAAATTGTAAAATATTATGCAAATGTGTTGACACACTGTTATTGCACTTTAGGCTATCCTTCCTAAGAGCTCATCCTCACCCCAAGAACCTATTCCTGTCCCTTCCCATATGTCCTTGCTTTGGGCCAGCTTGTCCTGTAGGCAAGATAATGAAAAACAAGGAATCAGAGCACGACAGCCAAGGACAGCATGAACACCCCCTCAGGAGGAACTGGCCTGGTTCCATCACTAGGAACCATCTCCAACCTTCCTGTTATTTAAAAATAAGTGGAAATTTTAGATTCTGACTATCAGTAAAGTTCTGTGAACCAATATTTATTTCTCTTCCTGCATCTACCTGCAAAGTTCTAGGGCTTCGTTGTCTCTTTATTTTGAAAGTATATGAAAAATATATGCCAATGCCCTGGGCAAGGCAGCAGAAGGGGCTAGAATAAAGAACAGAATTGCTAATGTTTTCCTGCCAGCTCTGGGGAGTTGGCAGTTGCTGACAGTTTTGTGATCACAGGCTGTCTGCCCACTCACATTTCCAAACCTAGTTTATGACTTAAAAATTCATTTTATCTGATCCTCCAACTCTTCCTCAGTGATAATTCTGGATCTCTGCAAATAAAGGTTCAAGTCCCTTAATTTCCAATATCCCAGGTGCCTATCATTATTTCTAAGACTATGTTCCAAATCTAGCCCCAAACTTCAAAGCAGAAAATCATTTTTAATTTGCTTATTTAAGCAGCAAACATTTGGCCTTTTTTTTTTCTGAAGAGGATGAGAAGGGCAGGGAAGGAAGGACTGCCACCAAATCAAATAATAACCAAGTATCACAAGTCCAAGAAGCTTGAGGTCCCTGGCAGTCAGAATCAGCCTGCTGCAGACAGCTGAAAATTTCACACTCCCTTCAACTTTCCTACATAGCAAATAAGTGTGATTGTTGAGTCTTAATTCACAGATCTAGTTAGAGATTCATTTAAAAAAAAAAGGGTCATAACTTGCACTACCTGAATATATTTTTTTTGGACAGAAAGTAAGCTTCAGTCCTGTTTCAGCAACTGGAGAGACCATCACAGTATATACATCCCCGCAGGGAATCTCAGTGACGTCACAGAAACTGAGGCCAGCGCTTGGGACACACGTGAAAATGCCTTTGGAGCCATAGAGGTCAGTGCTGTAATTGGCGGAACCCCTGGAGGCTTGCCAGTAGATCCGGATGCCATTAGGGCCCAATCTATATAATTTCACCCCCAAAGGGCAGCAGGCACCTGGAGGACAAAAACATACAGACAAGAGACCCCCAAATCACTTATTCCTCCATAACACAAATATGATCTTTATTACTGCAGGGAAACAATGTAAGTAACCTATTGTAAATAATATAATTAAAGTCTGGTTATGATTAGAGCAAGATTTGAAGACACACCCAGGTTCTTTCTGTAGTGGGCCACATGTGCAGGGGTGGGGTGAGGTAAGACATTTTTATAGAGATAATGGTGTGTTAAAAAGGTCCACAGTGGCAGATATGTATTGGATATGACTCAAACATTACAAAAGAGTCAAATGCACAGAACCGTTGTCAAGAGTTTTCATAATACCCCAGTTTCATATAATTTTAGTGGGGATAAACTTAAATATAATCAATTGTATTCAGCTTTAATTGAAAAGATCAATTTTGCTGAGCTGGGTAGCATGATGCCTTAGGAGAAGTCACACAACAAACAAGTTGGTCCACTACTTCATACATACCTGCTACTTAGTACTTTTTATTTTTCTTTTCTAAATACCTTGAGCAGGCCACCCGTTAGGTAAAAAGCAGGGAACCAAACAGTGAATTCCTTAGTAACTAAAATAAAGATGCAATTGTGTAATAAAACAAACAAAAAACGTTCCATAATAATCAGACTCATTTGCTTTATTTTCTTTTTAAAAAATTTTTTTTGTGTGTGTGAAGATAAGCAATGAGCCATATTGCCAAAACTGGCTGTCAGGGTGAGAACTTGGGCAGAAAATCTAATGAAAGACAATGGCCAAAAGAAAGTATAAACCAGCTTATGTGTAGCACTTTATAAATGCTTTTACATTATGATTTATTTTGATTCTTGAAACAACTTTCTGAGGTAAGCTAGGAAGAAATTATTTCCCCTATTTTTCTTATTATTGAAGAAACAGACAATCAGGGAAGTTAAGAAAATATAGCTTATAAGAAGCCAGATCTTTAGACTCCTAGCTGAAGACTCTTTCCACTACCCCATGAATGGAAAAATTATATTTCAACTCTCCCATCCCATGCCCTGGGCAGACATAATTCTTTCCCTTAAGCTGGGGGAGACATCTTTAGGAGTTTTTTCCAAAAAGTCTTCCAAGCAGCTACCCAATGAATTAGAATCATTCAAGTGAGGTCTTATTTGCTAACCCTGCACCACTTCTACCTTCCCCTGCTATTCGCTAATGGTGTGGTGGTTTGGAGTTATATACCCCAGGGAAACATGTTTTAATCTTAATCCATTCCTGTGAGTGTGAACCCATTGTAGATAGGACCTTTTGTTGAGGTTACTTCAATTAAGTTGTGGCCCAACCCAATCAGAATGATCCTATACCTGGAGGCCACAGAGAGAGGCCACAAGGAGCAGTCAGAAGCCAGAAGTCAATGGAACCCAGAAGAGAAAGGAGATGATACTGCCTTGTGTGTTATGTGACAGAAAAGCCAAGGAATCCCAAGAATCACAGGCAGTCAGCCCCAGTATGCCACAGTCTTCAGGGAGAAAGCATTGCCTGTTGATGCCTCAATCTTGGACTTCTCCTAGCTTCAAAACTGCAAGCCAGAAAACTAAAACACAAGCTATGATACTATCAGTAGGCAGATGACTTTTCTTTCTCAGCCTGTTGAAATAAGAAACTGTAGAAGGAGTTGGAGTGGCTTAGAAGAGAGAGGCAGTAGTATAATAATAGTAAGAAAAAAATTGAAGCCAAATAGAATGTGTGCTCTAATATTGTCTGAAAATTCTGCAAGGCTTAGTTCTTCTGTGCTGCAGGTAAATGTGTCATATAGAAATACATTCTCCCTTCAGAGAAAAGGTACTTGAACCTTGTTACCAGGGGAATTAATTTATCAACTACCAACCGAAGCCTCTGAAGCTTTGAGGTTCTAAGTCATGGGTGACACCGTAAACATTTTAGAAAGTGATTTGAATTTATAATCCAACTTTGCAAGCTAGGTGGAGATGCGGCACCTTTTTAAATGAAAACAAAAGGCTTCTGCTGGATCTGCATCAGTCAAAGTCCTTACTGATTCTGTAGAGCTAGAGTTTAGAATTCACTTACTAGAGGAATGACTTTGGTAGGCACAGTCCACAGACAGCCCAGTGGCACTAATTGTTTTTAATGCCACTGTGTAATTGACACCACACACGATGCATCCCAGGAGGCAGTGGTTTTGATGGGTGTGGCATTTAGACTGTCCAGCGTGTGACTCCAGAACGGCTTCAAAGGTTTGCACCCCAGTCCCAATGGTCCAGCTCACGTTGATTACCGACTGGGTGACATGAGTTACTGTCAGACCAGCTGGACAGCACGGCACTTGCATGGGGAAAAAAGAAAAAGAATTGGGACTTTACTTCTATTTCATTATACAGAGAGAAGGGAAGATGAAGTCTGAAGTCTTCAAGTGATTTGCTAAATTTCATTCACACACAATACTGTGTAAGCTGAAACAACAACAGTTTTCTTTTATCGAGCGTTTACTGTGCACCAGGCACAATGGTAAGTGCTTTGCAGCATTAGTTTAATACTCACAGCCACCCTATGATGCCATTATCCTCCTTTTACCAATTAGAAAACTAAAACTCAGAAAGCATTTTTTAGAGAAAGACTTGAAAGGAGCAAGCCAAAGATATAAAAAAATAAACCAGCTCATTTGGTTACTTGTTACTCATTCTGGTAAACTGTGTTGTGGAGGGAATATGAGTTCAAATACATATTTTCAGAGGCAATGTATGCCTCCTTTGATGCCTGCTTTGATGTGTATGAATATATTAGTCTTCTGATGATATTTTTACCTAACTTGTGTTCAAGTGTTGAAAGGTTTATTTTTTCTAAGACTGGGACTCTTTGAAAGGCTCCTAATTAGGTTTAATGCATCTTTAATACATCAAATAAGAAAATTCACATCTTAAATCAATTCTTCAGAATCCTACCAAAGTCAATGTCGAGACTGGTGGTTGCTACATACCTGTTTCTAGGAGCACACTGTAGCTGGGCAGGCTCTGTCCCGCCTGGGTCTCAGCCACAGCGGCGATGGAGAACACCGAGCCGCAGGGCAGGCCTGCCATGGTGCAAGACTCCCCCCTGCTACTGCACTGGTACAGCCCTTTCTCTCCTTGTGCAGTCACCGTATAGGTAGCATCATCATTGGTGGATTGCCAGTGCACATTAATTATAGAGGACGCATCCTTGGAAACATGTTTTATTTCAGGACTGCAAGGAGCTAAGAAAATTGAGACTATTAATTGAAACATCATGAGTCAAAAATTTCACATGTGCCATTTGTTCTAAAGCTGCTTTTTTTTTTTTTTTTTAACCCAAACCAAAAAGTCATTACTTTTCATTACATATCATGCATGTCAAGTTGTTGATATTGACCTATGGTATTGGGTTCCTATAGTGTTAGACTAACTGCAAAATGTTTAGGAGTATTTTAAACTCTGGAAGCAAAAGTAACTAAGACACAATTGCAATCTTAACCTTCATGGTATGAATACAGGGCAGGCTCCAAGAAGGCAGGAGGAATGAAAGGAATGGCTTATGTGAACATTGGTAAAACCTTCCACCCTCAAAATCTCCTCTCTTGTGTGTGTGTTTTTTTTCCCTTCTTTCCTCCTTTCTCTTCTACTTCTCCTTAATCCAAAAGGAGCTCTAATAGTACCCACAAAGAGAGGTTAATGGGATTGAACCTTCTTATAGATTTTGCTGAGGGCCCATCCTGAGGGTCATAGCTGTGGTGAACCATTTGGATATGAGTGAATGAAGTCACAGCTCTACCATACCTGTGGTTATAAATTGGGATGTGCATGACATATTGCTGCCCCGGACTTCGCTGAATGAATACACCGTGATGTTGTACTTGGTGTCACATTCTAGAGCTGAAAGGGTGCAAGCAGGGACAGTATCATTGCATTCAACCACGTTGTACCCATCCACAGCCTTGGTTTCGTAAAGTTCGGCACCACGGACAGGAGACCAGACGATCTCCACTCTGTCACTGGACACGAACACGGGGTTAATGTCTCTGGGACAACAGGGAGCTGACAGCAGATGCAGAGAGACAACAGAGGTCAGTGCAGGAGCAACCTCTTCTAGGTCCTGACCTCCCCATGCCCAGAGCCTCTGCCACTGCCCTACACATCTGACCAGCTCTGATCTTGGCCTCACACCCACTGCATAAAGGATAAATCCTCAGCATGACATTCAAAATCATTACAAGTTGTATCCAGTCAACATGCTTAGCTCTGTCTCCCCCACTCCCTGCCATGCCAGACTCCTCAATTCTCCACCCCATGTGTGCTCTAGTTTTTCTGTGCCTTGAAGACTGCTGATCCCTCTCCTGGAATGCCTTTGCCCTCTTTTACCTGATGAAAATCATACTTAATCCAACTTCTCAGATCCTACTAGTCTTTCCAGACACTAGACCAGATGAAGGTGTAGATTTTTAAAAATCTGTATTAGAACAGACCCTGAAGAACCCCAAGAACAAATTCTGACAGATATCTAGCCCAGCTTGGCATTTCTCTGACATGTTGTTGCCCCATCTAAATTCCATTCATCCTTACAGATCCAGTTCAAGGTCACACACTACAGAAGCCTCTCACCCCCATGTTCTTGAAGTCTTTTTGATAATCTCTTAATTCTCTTAGCCTCCAAATTCCAAAGTTACCAATTATTTGGATTCTCTCATCCTGGTAAATTTTATTGTACTCCACCTAATATTGTTATTTATATAACTATATTATAGTATCTTATTTATATATATAATTAATTGCAATCACACACTCCATTCATTCATCAAAAATCAAGGGCCTCCCTTAGGCCAGTCACATTATGATAAGCATTGAGGATGAAAAGATAAATAAAATGTGATCCCTGCCCTGTAGAAGATCTAAGCCTAGTAACAGTAATGGTGATACTATCAAAAACATTTGCATGGTGATTTACTGCCACTTACAAATACTCTTTTCACATTTGTGTTCTCATTATTATTTGTCTCATTTTGCACTGGAGGATGTAGAGGAACTAGTGAGATGGACATCATAACCCTGACTTTACAAGTGAATTAGTAGTCAACTTGGGACTTCAACTCAGGTATTCTACTCCAAAGCACTCCACACCATGTAGTGTCTTCACCATTGCATCATTGTCTTTCTGATCTCAAAGAAAGAGTGAACTTGCATCCCCTTCAACATCTAGCACAGGGCTGAGCACTAAGTAGATCTTGGTGGATTTTTGTTCAGTATTTCAGAGCAGGGCAAATGACTTCATTCTTTCCCCCTCTTTTCACCACAAAACCTTGCCTTCTTGTTAAGCTGGGGTCAGCAAAGCCAAAATTTCCAAGAGATTCCTTTTCTATTTTTGTCCATAGAATGGCAAGAGGTGATCAGTTCTGCTGCTGAGTTTAGTGAACTCAGTACTCCCTTTGCAAGCATCAAGTGCGACTTACCTGTGGTATAATTGAACACGTCACCCAAAGGACTCTGTCCCGCCTTGTTATAAGCAAAAACACTAATAAAGTAAGTGAAGCCACATTCAGACAGGAAATTGCACTGGGTGAGGGATGTGTTACAGTGTACTTCCAAGCCATCATCACTCTTCACAAAGGCCACATAGTAATCACCCAACTTGACACTGGACCAAGCAACAGACAGGTGGCCGGGGAATTCTTCTTGGATCGTCACTCTTCCAGGTGCACAAGCAACTAGGAAATGATAATTAAATATTAAATAGTTGTGAGAGCACTGCAGGAGATTTTCTTTGCATCTTTGCAATTGTCCAGGATTTTAAGACAACCCAAAACTCTGAGCTTTGTAACAGATTGAATTTGACTTGCAAAACTATGTACCAGAAGCATTAGATTTTCTTTATATAACCAAAGGCCCTGATATAGGATCCAAACCATTACAACAGATGCTAAAATCCAGTCCAAATTCTCATTTTATGAATTAAAAAAAAAAGTAATGGACCATAAAATGATAGTCATTTTATGATGTGGGGATTTTCATTGTTAGAGTATTTGTTGAAAGATTTGACCTCTGCCAAAGATGAAGCAAGTTCTGGCCTGAGTGGAATTGAAAATATCTCTGCATTTTTCCTTTTTTGAGATTATAATAGCCATCATTCACTTTGCTTTCAATTAATGTTTCCTCTAATTCTTCCAAAAATTATCCTTACTTTACAGAGAAGGAAACTGAGGCTCATAGAGGCCAGGTGAGTTGCTCAAGCACACACAGCTAGCAAGTGATGGAGCTGGGCCTTTCTGATATACCACAGAGCCTGTGTACCATCTCCATAGTATGGAAAGTTCTCCTAACTTCAGCCTCCCATGTGCTGAATAACATAACAGAATAGTAACATTTTCATGCACATTGCATCGTCCAGGGAGCACCTTAAACAGAGTTAAGATATGAGATCCTATGGACAAGGAACAGACCAAGTAGTATGTGCAACTCAGTGTAAACCAAGGAAGACATTTTCAGAAGTTCTAAAATTTATGTCACACAACATATGCTAAACTATGTCAGTTAACAGGCAGGCATTGCCTTGGTTAATATTGCCTGTTTTTCTGTGTTAAGCCCATGCCTCCTTTACCTAGGATCAGCATGGAATTAAGTCTTCTGGGGGAATGAATTCAAATGTATTCCTTCAAGCCCTAAGCTTTTAAAATTCTAGTCATCTTTAATGGAAATCTTCCTAAAATATATTACACGTATCTGGTCCCCAGAAAACACAGAACTTTCTAAACATAGTTCTATCTTTTATTGATGAGTCAAGGTCACTCCCATGATCATGACTGATTGTGTTATACACAAACTACAGTGGTACCTCCTGGGCCAATAAGTGAGTAGGACTATTTTAGTGGCACTTAACCTTGGATCAATGTTAGAATCAACTGGGGAGCTTTAACAAACTATTCATATCCAGACTCCATTCCCAGCGACTCTAATTTAATCCATCTGGGTAGGTCTTAGGTATTGAGATTTTATCAAAGCTTCCCAGATGCATTTAATGTGCATACAAGGTTGCAAAACACTGGATGATTTGCTTCTGAATTGAATGGCTAACTTACAACTGCTGTGCTTTCGAAAGTGTGTTTCTTTTCTCCTCCCTCACTGTCAGCTATCATGTCCTCGTAACGACTTTAATACACTGTACACATTAAAGTGTAGTGCTGTCAGTTGTTAAAAGAGAAGGCCAATCATCCAGTTTGTTGTATCAGTGACCTGAATTTAACAAAAACTCTAAAAAGCTATGCATCAGAGGGTTTGGCTCTACTTTCCTGTGAAATAGAATGCATCAGCTCGGTGACAGCTCTTTTCTTCACTGCTTTTAAACTTAGAATGACATAATTCTGACTGTTGGATAAAGTGGACATTTCTGTAATTTTCTACACAATTATCTACATTTCCTTTGGCTTAGAGGAGTGAGATCAGGCAAATTCAGGCTTGAATACCAGCTCTACACACAATCTGTGAACCCTTGGGGAAATTATTTAACTTCTCTGGGCTTCAATTTTCTTATCTGTAAAGGAAGATAATAGAGCCTGCCTTGTTGAGTTGTCATGAGAATAAAATATTGTATAAAATAAAGTATTAATAGTGCCTGGAACACTGTAGGTCTTCACTAAATGTTAAGTTTCCATCCCCCAAACACATAAATGCTTCTAAAGAGAGGAATCAACCTCCACACATATGTATGTTTTGCCTTTATGATAAGAATGAAAATGGGAAAATGTCCAAACATGTTCAGAACTACAGACATGCTATCTTTATCTTAAAAAAATAGCTCCCACCAAGTCCAGGTCTGTGAAGAAGAGGCAATTATCTGTATTGCACAGTTAGGGCTGTATATAACTCAAACTGGATGTTAGGATTTTTATAACTTTATACATTAAAAAAACCCTAATTAATAAAAGATCTGAAATAGAAGTCTGGCCTCCTGATTTTCAAAGACATGCTTTTTTCCATGCATGATATCTGGTTTCACTAATATTACTCAAACTCATCAGAATGTCGAAGTCAGTGCTTTCATTCAGAACAGGCTTTCATTTTCACTTCCTCCAAAGTGTCCTGGAACACCACTGGATGATTATTTACTTCCCTTAAGGTAGGCACTTTGACTTGCCAGCCCCACAGGACTTTCGCTCTTATTTACATACCAGTTTTCAGAGTCTCTGCTGCAGTTGATTTGCTAGATCCAGCATCATTACTTGCTACAACTGAAATCAGGTATTCAGTTCCACACTGGAGGCAAGAGATGGTGCAGGAACTGAAAGAGGTACTACAGCTGAACTCTGAAGAGCCACTCAAAGCCATCACGGTATAGTTGAAAGCTCCTTCTGTCAGTGCCCATGAAACAGATGCCTTCAGAGCCCCACTATCAAAAGAGACTTGAATGTTGGAAGGTGCACAAGGACCTACATTTTTGAGAAACAACTGTTAACATTTTGCAGAAACCTCAAGAACCTAAGTTTGATTTGGCCAAAATGATGTTGTAGAGTGGAGGATGAAGTACTCTGGTACAAGGATAATTGCAAGTGTTCAGAGCATAAAATTGGGATTTAGGGTATCTGGGAACTGGTAGCACGTCTACCATTACCTACGCAAATTCATAATTAGCTATGTGACCTTGGTCATGTTATTTAGTCTGTGTTAATTTTTTCTCATCTACAAATGGATCTAATAAGATCTGTGCTTATCACATAGTAGGTGCTAAATAAATATGTTTTGAGTGAATGAATGAATACACTATTTGATGAGTGGTTGAAAGAATTAAATGAAATTATAAATGTGCAGGGCTAAAAGGACCATGAGGGTATGTGATTGTTAAGTGACAGGTCAAATATTCTATTTCATAGCTTCAACAATATCCCTTCTTTATTTGTGGCATCTGCTAAGAATTTTCCTGAAAAGCTTTTAAGTCACAATTGTTCCTACAGGGGCAGACTTTCTTTATTTCCACTCTAAATCAAAGAGAAGCCTCTCATTTGGTTATGGGAAGAAAATGGGGAAAAGATAAAAGTAGAAGGGAATCGAGGCAGTTGACTGTGTTAAGTTTTATTTTTTTTTAATTATTTTTTCTACCAAGGCTGGCAATCCCTGAAATTAGAACAAGGGGCAGTGTGAGATGATTGTGCCTAATCATGTGGTGATTCTCTTTCTTTTTACTGGAATAAAATGTTTCACCTCCACTTATGATTAAAAAAAAAAAAGGATTACTTTTTAGACTTGTCCTGTTTAGATTCTATAATTGCCCAGTGTACTGAAACTTATACTAAATTCTGTGTACTTTTGTTACAATTCTTCTGAAAAACAATGTGAAACATTAAAAGGTATTAATACAAAAATAAATAAATCAAAGAGAAGGAGGGAAAATATAGAGTGTGATGAACACACACTAAAGCTTTTTTATGGTCTCTAAAGCACTTCCCCTACATTCTTAAGAAATATGCCTCCTTGTCTTCAGTGAGGTGTTCTGCTGGGATGGGGAGGAGAGATAGTGGCCTCAGTTCTCCTCTGGGATTTGTGCTGTAATAAATCCCACCTGGCCGGCCTTAGAAAACTGCTGGGACAGTCTGTGAGCAGAGTCCAGAGTCTTCTGGGTATGTATGGGATAAACAGAGAAGACCCTGTTTGAGGACACTCATTTCTCTCCAAGACAGGCTACCTGCTGTGGTTCTCCTGTAGCCTTCTCGACAGGACCCTTCCCCACTCATGATCAGCTGGTCTGCAAAGGCAGGTCTGCTCTGGGGCAGTTCTGGACAAGGCTGATAGGGATAGCTGCAGTGTTTTAGACAACCTTCTTTCCTCCCCATGGAGCATGGGAGACCAGAAAAAGAAATGAGTAGAATGTTGAGAGGCTATAGAATGTTGAAGAATGAATCAGAGAACTTGAAGATGAGAAAATTAAAATCATTCTCTCTGAGGAGATGAAAGAAAATCAATGAAAAACAAAACAAAAAACAAAAAAAACTAAACAGAGCCTTAGTCACCTGTGGGGTACCAGCAGTCAGACCAATATACCCATTGTGGCAGCTCCAGAAGTAGAAGGAAGAGTTGAAAGAAAAAGATAATCATCAAAGACACAATGGGTGAAAACATCACAAATTTAAAGAAAGTATATTCCAATCAAAATTTGAAGGCCAAAATGAGAATTCTATATCCAAAATAGGGAAGCAACACATTGTATGAAAGAGACCCTCATAATAATAATTGCCTATTTCTCATCGGAAACCATGGAGGCAAGAAGGCAATGGGATGAAATACTTAAACTGCTTAAAGAAGATAATTGCCCACTAAGAATATAATATTTGGTGGGGCACTTCCATAACTGAGTGAGAGATATTTAAGATGTTCCCAGATAAACAAAAGCTGAGGGAGTTGGTCATCCCTAGATCTGCTCTGCAAACAATGGTAAAATGAGTTCTTCAAAATGAAAGTAAAGGACACTAGAAAATACACTGATGTCACATGAAGAAATAAGGATCTCCAGCAAGGATAACAACATGGGTAAATATAAATACCAGTACTATTGGATTTTTGGTGTCTAAATCCACATTTTACTTCCTACGTGATTGAAAAGGAAAATGCACAAAATATAATGATAAAATAGTGATTTTTGGACTCATAACATATAATGTATTATTTTTGAAAAGAACTACTTACAGTTGAGGAGCATAGGAACATACTTTGTATGTAATATTGAATTTAAGTTGATATCTAAGCAAACAAGAAATTATAGATTTAGGATGTTAAATTAAAGCCCCATGTAACTTCAAAGAATATATCAGAGAATATGCAAGCTCATGGAGAAAGAAACTAGAACACAGCTAAAAAGGGAAGGGGAGTAGAGGTATGGGAAGTTAACACATACTGGGTGTGGGATTTCTGTTCTGGGAAATGGGAAAGTTTTTGTAATGGAAGGTGGTGAAGGTTCAAAAACAGTGTAAATATTTGAGATCTCATTGTATGGTGTGCTTTGGAGTGGTTTATATGGGAAATTTTTGTTATATATATATTCCCAGAATTAAAAAAAATAGAATGGGCACTTAAAGAGACAGTGACAATTAACTGCAATGTGTTATTGTGGATAGGATCTAATAAGGGAGAAGAGGGAGCCAGAAAGGACCTTTGGGGACATATGAAAAAACTGGAACATAGATTGTAAGAATTATATCAATGATAAATTTATTGAAATTGATAACTGCACATAGTGTGGCTACATAAGTGAATGTCCTGATTCTTAGGAAATGCACATGGCAGTATAACATTCAAAAGGCATAATGTATACAATCTAAATTCATGTGTTCAGAAAATGGATTGATAAATGGATAGACAGACAGAAAAACTGTTAAGTGGATAGATAGAGGGATTGATAGAATGATGGAAACAGAAAAATATGGAAAATTTGGAAAAATGTTAAAATTGGTGGATGTGCATATCTAGAGGAAGGGGGATATGTTGGAGTTCTTTGTATAAATTTTGTTTTTGTTAACTGTCCTATCAGCTTTAAAGTATTTCAAAATAAAAAGTAAAAAAATTTAAAATTAAAATTAAAAAAAGAATGTTGAGAGGCTAAATCCAAACTCTAAAACTTTTTATAACATGGGAAAACAAATGAAGGGGAAGTCTTGAAGAAACCAGTCATCTCTATGAGCTGGCTCTCCCGGTCCCCCAGCCTGATGTCACTGCTCCCTCCTGTGCCACGCTGTGTCATTGATTTATGTATTGTTCTATCCTGGGACACAATCAGTTCTTTGAGGGTGGTGATCATGCTTTATTTGACACTGTACCTCATTAACTAAACAGCATCCAGCACATAGTGGGCCCTCAATAAATGTTTGTGTAAAGAATGAATGGAAGGACGAATGAATACCTGCATGCACACACGCATGTCTAGGAAAAGCCCAGGGAAACTAGCTTGTCATGGACATCCTGACTCACCAGATCCATCATGAATCACCCTTAGGACCACCTTGTTATGATTTCTCCCTACATTTCTGCCTGGGCCCATAATGGGTCTTTCACTCCCTTCCCAACTTAGGGAATGTTGGAGAGAACATTTCTGGTTTCTTTCTACTCTTTCTTTGGTCCTCCACAAGAGATGAAATAGCTAAACTGGTTGTTAAGAGCCTGGCATCTATTAGTCCACCTTGCCAGTGGACAGCATATTCTAACTCAAGAGAAGAAAACAGAGCTCCCTTCCCTCCCCCCCCTCCACCTCCCCCATATTCCACCCTCCTTCCTTCTCATTCTTTGGTCCACTCCTGCAGCTCAGTTTGGGCTCCCAGTCATCATGCACTAGGATCCCCTGGTCAGGGTTTTTTTGTAGTCGGGATGGTGAGAGAAAACATAGCATTCTCCAGCTTCTCAGCCTGCAGCTGGACAACAGGTGGTGGGAAGCCCCCTGTTAGCCTCAGGACTAAATTGTGTCTTTTGGGAAATAAATCTGATGTGGATTCCCACCACAGCATAAAGCACCACGACAGTGGGAACTCTGCTTTGTTCACTGCTGTATCTCTAGAACAATGCCTGCTTGGAGTTGGCAGGCACGCACTAAGTGTCTGCTGAATCACAATTCTCTTTGTTTATCCAATTGGCCTGAACCCAGGAAGGGACAAGGGTAAATGATAAACCTAACAAGAATCATTTCTTGTTGTGTGATATTGAATGTTTATGTCGAAACTCAGTTGGATATCAGCGGGGGAAGTGCCATTCTCTGTGTAGTCTAAGTAGCATTTCTATACACATTCAAAAAGCATTTAAACTATACAGGAACAGTCAAGGCACTATAAATAACTTCATAATAAATTTAAATAGCTGTGGCCAGCTGCTCTGTACTTATCACTTATGCTGCTCTTTTATGCCTACAATGCACAGGCCCCTCATTAATAATAAATGAGGCTGTTTGTGGCTGGGCTGGGAAGTCCTTACTTGTTCTCTGATTGAAGGTGGAGTCATCTCCAGG
The DNA here is from genome assembly GCF_015220235.1 of Choloepus didactylus. Lineage (NCBI taxonomy): Eukaryota > Metazoa > Chordata > Mammalia > Pilosa > Megalonychidae > Choloepus > Choloepus didactylus. Next base: position 132,368,475 of record NC_051308.1, read on the forward strand.
GATTCCATTGGCATTCCACGCATAGGCCTTTATGGTGTAGAGAGTCCCAGCATCTAAACTGGTGAATGTCAAGGAGGTGTTTGTGGTATTCTCTTTCTGTATTCTACCCAAGCCATTAGCTCGCATAATGGACACGGAGAATCCAGTTGCCATATATACAGCATCCCACTGCACCACAATAGAGTCTGGTCTTGGAGAGCTTACTTCTAGAATTGGTGCAGCCAACACTAAAAAGACAAAAATACATGCATATGCATAAGGAAGTCTGAGTCAGGATAACTCAAGTTTAGGGATCAGTAAATTCAAGTTGATTATCCATATTATAAAATAACTATTTGCTTCGCAAAAGGGTCCATGCCAGAGTTCTGTTGAATAATTGCTATTTAGGTATATATTTATGTATTAATTGTGTATTAATCATAAATGACTGGGAAGAGAAGTGAGGAGAAGAGACCCTCAATATTAGACATTACTTTCAACTGGAGATTGGTCAGAAATTAGGTAAAACATCCCTGTAATCATAATATATATATTGAGGGGGAAATGATGGTTTATGCTATTTTAATGTTCACATAGATTTTCAGACATATGCTGAGGTACAACTTTATCAAATTAATTTAAGTAACGGTGATAACAAATTCCAAATGTTTTTATTTGTTAACATATATGCTGTGCAGTCACAGTGCAGCAAAATCCCTTCAACTCATTCATTATTTGGCTCTTTATTCTACTGGGTCTTCATGGATAACTGAAATTAAAAACAGAAATCTCTTTTTCAGGGATTTAAAAGCAGGGATGCTTTTAAAGAGGGCCAGAAATGGATTCTATTTTCCATTGCAAGGCTTCTGGCATATAAATACCACCTCCTCCACAGGTATCTGAGTTCCCAAAAAACATCCTTTGGTGGCTTTCCAGTATAACTGATCCTGTTGACAAGAAAACACTCAACAGAGGATGAGTATTCAGCCACCTGTCTTTGCCTGCTTTGGGGGCGATGCCTGGCTTCTCCCAGCGGCACTGATGGATCTGATGGTGATTCGGTACAAGGTCGCAGCCTTCAGACCTGTCACAGTGCCTGGGGAATTTGCCACCGTGGTTTCAATGACCGTATTTCCGTCTTCAGCCGCCAGGAGGTAACTGGTGGCTCCTGGCACTGTAGCCCATTCCACGGTGACACTGTTGCTGATTTTTGAATATGCCTGATCAATAGTGGGTATTTCAGGAGCTGAAAGAGATTTTGAAGTTGTATATTAACCAGGATGCGCTCAAGGATCAAGTCTCTCATCATGCTGCTTTTCAAATGAAATCATTCTCCTGCCATCAGTCAGATATAACCTTTGCTCTTATTTTCCAGATCAAGGAAAATCTGAGAAAAAGAAAGGCAAAGCTGCTTTCCAGAAAAGGGTCAGAAAGCTCAAATCAAAGGCCGAGTCCTTCACTGTCATTCAGGAATGGGGTTTCTAAAGGTTTTTTCCCAATTGCCAGTGGGTTGATTTGCACTTTTAAAAGAGTTAAATAAGATTGGAAAGTGGTTGTGGAAAAGGACTCAGAGGAGGGAGAGAATATGGGAGGGGCTTTATTCCAAAGCTTTCTGTTCTAGCTTGGCTTGTGAATTTCCCAGCCTGCTTTGCCTCTGAGCTCCCCTCCCGGCCCCTAGGATCCTCCGCCATACCCCCACCTACCCCTGGTGCTGTCCTCACTGACTTACACACTTTGCTATTTTCCAAATAGCATTTAATCTAATGGAGGAAAGAGAAGAGAATGAAGTTCTTTGTTATAATTACTTCCAAGTACTTTATTTCATATTTTCAAAATGGATCAATTTTCAGATTCTTCAATACAAAATAAACTTTATTCTCCCCTTCTCCTTCGGGACATCTGCCTCAGCATAGAATGCTACTCACTTGGGCCTGGCCATGGTTTGCCAGGGGTGTGTGAATGCTTAGGTCATGAATCTGTACAAGACATTCCTATGCTTTTGATATGACGTAGGAGATACAGCATAGTAATCAAATTTACTGCTTTTTTAAAAAAATCCACAGTTGCAAAAATGTACTGGATGTAGAAGAGCCAAGTGGAATAAAAGGTCGAACCAAAATAGCTGGGTTTTAGGTTTAAAACCAGCACTTGGCCTTATACATTAAATGTACTTAATTTCCTGGGTAGAATCACCATATGCCAAATCCAAAACTAAAGGGCAAACCAAACAAAACTATAGGGCAAAGAGGGAGAAATGGTAAACCTGGACCAGTTGTGTAACTCCCCGGTATCAACTCCCTCCCCCAACCTGTCCCACTTGCCAAATCCCCGAGTGCAGGTTACAGACAACCTTCTCTTTCTGCACCAGTAGACTAAAGAGTTGGCTTTGGCAGCATCTCAGAAAAAAATCCTGCTACAAAAATGAACAAAGTCTCCACTGTGCACTGGCCAGACATTCCTTGACTATCACCCAAGACTCTCTCCTTTACCACCGCAAGAAAAGTATGGTGGACATTTATGCTGGGAAAAAGTTGCAGGCTTGCTAATCTTAGCCCATGTGCCGGCAGAAGCTGATCTATAAGTAGGGCCTGTGTCCCCTCTTCTCACTGCAGAATACAAAGCTCCAGCTGGGGCTTCCACTTGCATCTTCCCCCTCCACATCCTCTTCTCCACACCCCCCACCCCCACCCCTAGTTATTTGCCTTGTGTTATAAGTCTCCTTTCCCCTAACCTAGTAGTCTTCTTTCAACTCCTGTTTCCTTTGTTCCCACTGTTTATCTTATCTCCTCCATTAACCAGTCCTGCTCAGTCAAATGGACTTTCTGGAAAAATGGCAACTAAACTAGTCATAGACACAGGAGGACTGATGGTACATTCTTGGAAGGGTTTGAAGGGCATCTTAAAGGCTGGCATGATACAGACTATCTCCCCATGGGGACTGAGAACTCCACAAAACTTGCCCCATTGAACTGAGCTAGGAGAGGCACACTTGTCTGGAAGGAGTAATACATGAAGCCAATTCCAGCACACGGGGGAAAAACAGCAAAGGATATGGATGCAGGAGAACTGGGTTCAAGTCCTGCCTCTGTTATTTGCTAATGTGTGACAAGGATAAGTCATTTAATAGTCTACTCTCCCTTGAGAAATCGTAATATTATTAATAACTACATTTTAGAATTGCTGTAAAGATTAAGTGCAATAGCTTATGTAAGTGTACCTTGGAAGCTCTGAAAGGTAATTTATTTTATTATGCATGTGTGAGTGTGTGTGTATACCAGGAAAAGCAAGTTTTGATGGATTATGGGAAAAGGAGCTAGTTTGGAAAAGCCAGCTCATATGGCATTGCCATGGAGGGGTGCTAGTGAATGTGGGATTCTGGGAGTCTGGGGCAAGTACAGACTGGGAACACAGATTGCCTGCTCTGTAGTTGTTGGTCCTAGGGTTATGGTTGGACCATAACCAGCAAAGAAAGATTAACACCTCTGTTCTATGCTCCCCCTTTAAGAGATGAGTAGCTAGATAGTATCATGTAAGATTCCATAAATTAGCAGTCATTCTTCACTCTTCTTTATCTCTGTGTTTAGCCCACTTACTGGATTGATGAAAGAGAAAACTTCAACTCCCTAGATGTGCAATCAACCACTCGGATCAGTCAAAAGTGAAACCCTTTGATTCTCAGCCTCTCTGAGTTCTACCAAATCTGAGTTTTAAATTAGCTCATGAGGCTCCAGGAGCCAGACACAGATAAACAGCCGATGCCAGAGGTCAGGGAGAATCAAAGTACACTAACCCAAAATGAAACCTCCTACACCATGTCAATAAAATGCATCCCACCTATTGAAAAGGCAGGTTGAATCAACTAAGAGCATCATCAGTGCCTCAATCTGCCCTGCCCTTTCTAATGAACTCTTGAATAATGCGGATGGTATGGGACTAAAAAGAGGCCAGTTTTGTGAGGGTACAGTGTGTCCTGGGTGTGCTGGGACCTCTAGGAGACAGCAGAGCTAGAGTCAGTCTGTCCAAGACCATTTAAATAAAAATCACTTTGTATATGGCAAAAAAATTCTATGTTTTTTTAACCAATCTTGATCATCTCTCAAGAATAATATAAGTGAAGAAGAGAAAGGCAGGAAATAATTTTTTAAAACCCCACTATAGATGCATAGTATTGTGGATTTTTATGACTCTGTCATATATTTACATCAAATTATTTAAAGAATTGCCATATTTTCACTTCCTTTTCTGTGGTATGGACAAAATAATAAATCAAAATTTTGTTCTAATGTATGTTGAATCACCATGAGAGTTTGTTGGTAATATAATCAATATTACATATCCCTATGGATTAATCTAAATCCCAGTATGCATAAAATTCCCATCTAGGGGCTTAGAGTTCCAGAACGTAAGAGCTGGGAGAGGCCTCTGGGGCATTATCTTTGCCTTCCAGTCATTTATTCAAGAAAAGTGGTGATCAAATCTTTTTAAAAGAAAATCTTTTTCCAGTTCGGAATTACCATAGTCTATATATTAAGGATGAAATATTCAGAAATGTAGAGTCCTTTTTGACAAAAATAGGAAACCTTGAAAATTCAATCAAAACCCACCTTTCTAGTCTTCTCCTCTAACAGAAGACAATATAAAAAGTTATGTAAATTATGCATCACTATTTGTGACTAAGATTTTGCTTCTTTCATTGGGATGATGATCACTGCAATATTTTACTTAAGGCTAACTGTGTGTGAGAAAATGCATGACTATATGACTCAATATATTACAGTACTCAATAAGTATACCTTACAAGTTTGCCTTTTAAGTTTGCTCCATTTATTTGTCTCCCAGCACCTGAAACAGTGGTTAACACACAGTGAGTGCTCAGAAAATGCTGATTTTTTCCCGCCTAGTGTAGCCTTTATATTTCAGGGTAGCCCATGAATTAACAGTGGAAATGAAAATCAAATATGGGGGAAAAACTTTTATTTCCAAAAATTTTACCTGTTTTTGCTGAAGCAACCTGAAAGGGAAAGTTTAGAAAATTAGAACAATAAGAAAAAATACCATTTCGGGAAATACAAATAACATAAATCAGAGCAGCGATAAGTTAATCACAACATTTTTATACAAATGCAAACAATCATTCAATCCATACAGAGTATTTATTTGCACAAATCCTTTCCCAACACTCACAGCAATCCTCATTAGATTTTAGAGGCTGGAGGCGGATCACATTTCTATTTCATTTTTCTCCCTGAATCTGCCTATTGAACTAAGTCAGTAGCTGTTGACAGATTTTTCAGAAATCTTTGTTCTTAAAATATAATGATAAACTTGTTTTCTTTCTCTAGAGTATTGCATTACATTTCAAACACACAAACATATACAATCTTGGTATCATCCAAAAATGTTTTAATTCCTACCTCCCCACCCTCAAAAAAAGGAGAAAGATAAAGAATGTACGTTTTTTTTTTTTTTCTAAATAGTAGCAGGTGGGTTGGGATGCTGAACTCACCATTTTAAGACAGATAAGACCGAATCCAATCAATGACAAACATTTCTTGGGTCCACCAGCCATCCTGATGGACATCGCATTCTCATGGCCCATCACAAAGTGATCAGAGTCCTCTTTGGTCCCCAGGAGGGCAGCTCTGTTGGTCGCTGGGATATGGGCTGTGATGCTGGGAACAGACCCTGAGAAGTAGCTCCACCCCTTCAGTGTAGAGCTGACCTGTAACTAGGGACACCGGGAGACTGGAAGGGACAGGAATTGTGGAGGAAAAAAGAGGTGCGGAAAGCTTCACCAAGCCCTGTAACTTGGGTTTCAAGGTAATATGTAGAATGCTCTCCTTTTCTTTAAAATTTTTTTCTTTTTCTTTAAAAACAAAATTTTGCAAAGAAAACTGTTGATCATATTAAACTTGGGAGATCCTGACCAGTTGTTTCTGTTTGTTTGTTTGCCTTTATTTGTTGTTGCTCTTGTTGTTTCAGTCCAAAGTGGTCAGTCCTGTTGGCAGGAGCAATTTGCTGCAAAGCTTCAATATCTAAGATGAAAGGGCAGGAGCATTTTGCCCCACTGGGAAAGATAGTGGGAAGTCCATGATGAACACATTAAATCCACCCATCCCCAGAACCACCCTGCAGTTCCAGAGCCATCAGGAAGTTCAAGCTCTTAATAATAATTAGCATTTAGTCCAAGCACTATAATATTTAATCCTAACAATAAACATGTACATAAATGAGTAATAAACATTATTAGCTGGCTTGTCTGGAATCACACAAGTATTAAATAGTGGAGCTGGAATTAAAACTCATCAGTCTGACTTCTGCTTCCAATCAAAAGGTATAAAGGGACTGAATTTACCTTCCCTGACTTCAAGACTTATTATAAAGCTACAGTAATTAAGACAGGATAGTACTGGCATCAAGGTAGACAAATAGATCAATGGAACAGAATAGAGTCCAAAAATAGACCCACACACTCATGAGCAACTGATTTTCAACAAAGATGCAAAGGCAATCCAATGGAGAAAATAATCTTTTTAACAAATGGTGCTGGGAAAATTGGATAACCACATGCAAAAAAAATCTCATGAACTCTGATGCATACCTCAGTACATATACAAATATTAGCTCAAATGAATCATATACCCAAATGTAACACCTAAAACTATAAAACTTATAGAAAAAAGATAGAAAATCTTTGTAACCTTGGGTTAGGCAAAGATGTCTTTGATACAATACTGCAAGCATGATTCATTTAAAAATTGATAAAGTGGACTTCATCAAAATCAAGTATTTTGCACTGAAAATATCTGCAAATCACATATCTGATAAAGAATTTGTATCCAAATATATATATATACACACACCGTCAAAACCCAATAATAAGAAAACAAACTAAAAAAAAAATGGGCCAAATATTTGAACAAACACTTCACAAAATAATGTATACACATGAAAAAATCCTCAACAACCCTATTCTTTAGGACACTGCAAATTAAAACCACAAAATACCATTGTGAAATTATTAGCTGTTTAAAATTAGAAAATTGGCAAAGATGTGAAGCAACTAGAAACTTCATACCTGGTGGGAATGTAAAATGACACAACCAACTTGGAAAACATTTTGGCTGTTTCTTAAAAAGTTACCTATACACCTATCATAGACCAATCCATTTCACTCCTAGGTATTTACTCAAGAGAAAAGTATATGCCCATACAAAAACTTATACACATTTTTGACAAGGCTCCCAAATCCACTCAATTGGGACAGAATAGTCTCCTCAATAAATGGTGATGGGAGAACTGCTGTGCGCTATCTCACACCCTATACAAAAATTAATGATCAAAATCCTGAATATAAGAGTCAGTACTATAAAACTCATAGAAGAAAATGTAGGGAAACATCTTCAAGATCTAGTGATAGGAGGTAGTTTCCAGACCTTACACCCAAAGCACAAGCAACAAAAGAAAAATATAGATAAATGCAACCTCCTCCAAACTGAGTGCTTCTGTGCTTCAAAGGGTTTTGTCAAAAGGGTGAAAAGATAGCTGACTCAATGGGAGAAAATATTTGGAAACCACATATCCGATAAGGGTTTGATATCCAGACTATATAAAGAAATCCTACAATGTAACAATAAAAAGATGAATAGCCCAATTAAAAAATGGGAAAAAGACATGAACAGACATTTTTCCAAAGAGGAAATACAGATGGCTAAAAAGCACATGAAAAGATGCTCAGCCTCACTAGCTATTAGGGGAATGCAAATCAAAACCCCAATGAGATATCATCTCACACCTACTAGAATGGCTGCTATTAAACAAACAGGAAACCACAAGTGTTGGAAAGGATGTGGTGAAACAGGAACTCTTATTCATTGCTGGTGGGAATGTAAAATGGTACAGCCTCTGTGGAAGATAGTTTGGGGGTTCTTCAGGAAACTAAATAGAGAGTTGCCTTTTGACCCCGCAATTCTTCTACTTGGGATATACCCAGAAGATCTGAAAGCAAGGGCGTGAACAGACATTTGCACACTGATGTTCACGGTGGCATTATTCACAATTGCCAAAAGAAATGGAAACAACCCAAGTGTCCATCAACTGATGAATGGATAAACAAAATGTGGTACATACGATGGAACACAATGCAGCAGTAAGAATGAATGAAGTCCTGAAGCATGCAACAACATGGATGAACCTTGAGGACATTATGTTAAGTGAAATAAGTCAAATACAAAAGGATAAATATTGTATGATCTCACTGATATGATCTAATTATAATATGTAAACTCATAGACATAAAATATAGAATATAGGTTACCAGAATATAGAATGAGGCTAAAGAATGGAGAGAAGTTGCTTAATATGTGCAGAATGGAGGAGACAGGAGCAGGTATTATTGTAAGAATAATGACTAGTACTGAATGGTGTGTGAATGTGGTGGAAGGGGGAAATTTAGAGCCATGTATGCCACTTGAAGGAAAAGTGGAGGTTAAGACATGGGAATGTATAACAGTGAATCTTGTGTTATTTCTTGTGTTATTAACTATTACACAGTTAATCTTGAATGTTATTAAATGTACAAATATAGAAAAATATTAAAAAGTTCTTTCATGAATTAGAACAAGTATATGATCCTATTACAAGGAGTTAATAATGGAAGGATATATGGGGGAAAATGTACCTATTGCAAACTATGGAGTAAAGTTAACAGTAATATTTTAAAATTCTTTCATCAACAGTAACAAATGTACCACTCCAACACTATAGGTCAACATTAGCGGGGAGGAAGGTGTGTTGGAGGATTAGAGTATTATTTTTTATCCTTGTTTCTTTTCTGGAATAATGAAAATATTCTAAAACTGATCATGGGAATGTATGCACAACTATGTGATGTTACTGTGAGCCATTGACTGTATACTTTGGATGATTTGTATGGTGTGTGAAGATATTTCAATAAAATTGCAAAAATAAAAGGTGGAAAAAAAAACTTATACGTGAATATTCACAGTGGCATTATTTATAATAGCCCCAAACTGGAAGAAAACCAAGCATCCATAAATTAAGGTGAATGACAAACAAACAGAATATTGTTCACCAATAAAAGGAATGAACTATTGATACACAGCAACATGGATGAATCTCAGAATAATTATGCTGTGTGACAGAAGCCAAATTAAAAAAAAAAGAATTCATGCTGTTTGATTCCAATTATGTAAAATTCTAAAAAATGAAAATTACCCTAAAAACAGAAAACAAATCAATGGTTTCCTGGGAATAGGGAGGGGTGGAAAGGAGGGATTACAAAAATACAAGAGGAAACTCTTGGGGGTGAAAGATGTGCTTATTGTCTGAATAGTGGTGATAGTTTCACAAATGTACACATAGGTCAAAACATTAAATTTATGCTTTAAACATGTGCAATTTATTGTGTGTCAGTTACACCTCAGTAAAGCTGCTAAAATAAAGTCAGTCTAACTCCAAAGCCCAAGCTCCTTCCACCAAGCCACTCTGTTTTCTATGAGTTGACTAATAAGAATTCAAGGCATTTTTGTTTGTGCATTCAGCAAACATATGTGAGTACCTACTGCATACTGGGAACTATTCAAACATGGACAAACCAGAGCCCTGCACTCATACAGTCTAATGGAGGAGAGACAAAATAGGCAGTTAAATTAATAAATATATAATATGTCAAATTGTTGCTAAATGGTATGAAGAAAATAGTAAAGTAACAAGATAGAATATTGAGGGGATAAGTTCTAGCTTAGATACAGTAGTGAGGGAGGACCTCTCCAGCAACAACTTACTTGAGCAAAGGTCTAAGGGAAGTGAAGGAGTGAGTCCTTTGGAAATCTAGGAAAAGAACATGTCAGGCAGAGGGAAGAGGAAAAGCAAAGCCCTGAAGAGGAGAGAGCTTGGTTAGAGAAGAGTGAACATTCATTCCCCTGGCTGTTGGAAGTATTGGTGAATGACAGCTCTAGCTAAGTCTTTTCTCTGAGTAGCCCTTGGTTATAGAGAGCTGACTTACTCAAAGTCACAACCCCTCTCTGGGGCTGTCACATCTGATGACTGTTGGATGAAGGAATACTGAGGCCCCTTTACTGAATTCAGGACAACTCTGGAGGGGGAATCTGGATGGTGCATCAAGGACATCCACCCGGAAGCCATCAGAGTCCAGGGTGAGAATGAGGCAAGAAAGACACCTAGGATTGCAAAATTGAAGTAGGCAGTCACTCTCAAGTTTGAATGAGTCCTGAGTTCCATGGGTGGGAAGCACAAATCCCTCAAGGGTGTCATTGGGAGTGAAGGCAGTCGGGCCACTTCTACATCCACTCTTATTTACTGGACCCATGTATTTTACTATTTGGGATACAGCACCATATAATGCTCACTGATTCAGGATATATATTGTGTCTAGAACAGTAACCTCATACACACAGTATATTCTCTCCAAGATAGTACTTTAGCTGCACCTTCAACAGGTCACTATTGAGGTTTATGGACATGTATTTAAAAGACACCTGTCAGGATGGCTAGATATTTTCTCCAGCCATGTTCAGTCACTTGTGTGCAGGCACAGAATAGACAGAGCTGTATTTAGCTAAGTTTGGAATATTACTAGTTGTGCTGGTTTGGATATATTCTGTCCCCCAGAAAAGCCATATTATTTAATGCAATCTTGTGGGGGGAGACTGATTAGTCTATTGATTAGGGTGGAACCTCTGATTGAATTATTTCCATGGAGTTGTGGACCACCCCCCCGCCCCCATTCTGGCTGGGTCTTGATTAGTTCACTGGACTGCTTAAGAGAGCTCTGGAGCTGGAGCTGACAGAAATGCTTAGAGATTTTTGGAATTTTGGACAAAAGGACATTTGGAAATACCAAGTGTGCAGATTTGGATGTAGTACATCTCCCAAAACACCATGTTCTTTGACGCAATCTTGTGGGGCCAGACGTATTAGTGTTGATTAGGTTGGAAACCTTTGGTTTAGGTTGTTTCCATGGAGATATGACCCACCCAACTGTGGTGATAACTCTGATCAGATAATTTCCATGGAGGTGTGGCCCCACCCATTCAGTGTAGACCCTGATTAGTTTACTAGAACCTCAGACAGAAGGAGCTTGCAGCAGTTAAGAGAAAAGAAAGTCATTTTGAAACCAGAACCCCAGAGCAAATGCCAGCCACATGCCCATGCCTTCCCAGCTGACAGAGGTTTTCTGGATGCCGTTGGCCATCCTTCAGCAAAGGTACCCTATTGTTGACGCCTTAGCCTGAACACTATTATGGCCTTAAGACTATAACTTGGTAACCAAATAAACCCCCTTTATAGAAGCCAGTCCATTTCTGGTGTTTTGCAAAACAGCAGCATTAGCAAATTGGAACACCAAGATAAGAGATGAAGCCCAGAGTTTGCCCCAGAGACCCACAGTTGCTTGGAGAGAAACACCCTAGGAAAAAGAAGCAAGGATGCACAGGAGCTGAGAGTAGCTGAAACACAACCCGGGATAACAGACACCAGCCACGTGCCTTTCCAGCCAACAGAGGTGTTCCGGATGCCATAGGCCATTCTTCAGTGAAGGTATCATCTTGATGCCTTAGTCTGAACACTTCTATGGCCTTAGAACTGCAATTTTGTAACCAAATAAATCCCCTTTATAAAAGCCAATCCATTTCTGGTATTTTGCATAACGGTAGTTCTAGCAAACTGAACACTAGTCAAGTAAGTGGCTATTCACTAGTCCAGTTAGTGGATATCCAGAAACTGAAAACTGGAAAACAACTAGAAAGCCAGCAGGAAGCAAGGCAGCTTCAGGGTAGTTAACTTGTTTTGGTATCTCCTTTCTCTTTCTCACAGCCAACCTCAAATCACATCCACACAAGACTCCATTCCTTTAAGTACTGGTCAATTCTTACTTGAATTCTCAAAATTCAGGAAAGAGCCAGTCTGGTTTATTTAGCTAATTTTCAACAAACTTATTGAGCCGAGCCCTTTTTATTAGACTACTGGACTAATTCATGGGTCATCAGCCAGCCTATTGACATGGCATCTTTATGACTGCTATCATTCTAATACATTGTATCAGTTCAAGGTCCAGTCAAGAGACAAAACATGCAGTAATTTGATCAGGGAAATTTGATACAAAGAAGTATTAACCAGTAATGGGATTGATTACTAAGTGTACAGAGAACTCTATAAAGACAGGAATAGCATATACAGGGAGCACCCAATGGTATGCCACTGAGACTTGGAACATCATCTGTGGGGTGCTGCTGAAACTCACCAGGATGTTGCCACTGGGGCAGTGGCAATACTTGTTGGGAAGCTGACAGGGGCATCAGTTGACTTGCTGGAAAACAAATCTGGCCCCTGCCACCATGAGGGTGCCACTGAAATTTTCTGGGAAATGAGTGCCACTGAGTGTCCTGCATGTCGCTGGCCCTTACACTAGGAATAGAAGTCCCTTTCTCCCGCAGCATCTTTCCAGCATCCTCTACTGACAAAGCTTAACATTGTGCCAGCTGTAAAGGAGAGACGTTTAGAATCCAGCTCCAGTACCACAAAGTAAGAATAGAATAAAGGCTGGATTTGGAGATGAGAAATAAATTAACAAGCACATCCAATCAGTGGCCATCCCTGCACAAAGCTCAGTGTAGCTTCATATCCCAGAGAAGGGATCAGGATAGGACCCTTTATTCAAGAGGAAATAGTCAATGAACCAGTATTTTGAGTGGCTGGCTGAGTGCAGCACTTAAAGAAATTTCTTCTAGTGGTAGTTAAATATCCAAAACACTGGTGACTTCAGGATTTCTATATAGGAAGGAAAGAGGGCAAGAGGCCATGTATTTGATTAGCATCATCCTGGTTTTCCATGTTTGTTTTTACCGTATGTTTTGCCGTTTTATTGCACGTTTACTTGGGATAGTTAGGAGGAAATGCTGATGGAATTTATGGGGATGAGCAAATACACTGACCCAAGATATAGAGAAATAATTCAGTCTCAGAATAAAAAGTGATTAAGGAAAACCAGCTGAAGACAGGTGCTGGCAAATCTGTTTAAGTGAGGATTTCCTTCCAATAGCTTCCCCATCCCCTCTCTTGTGAAAAAACCTTATGGTTTGTGTTATATGAAATGCTTTAAGGTCAACCGTTTAACTTGCATAACTCATTTTTACAAGAGGGTAAAGACATCTACCTACCTGATTACAGTTTACCTGTGCAAGATGTTATGGGTCATGATTATGTAATAATTGTAGAAATTCTTTGACTATCATGACTATCAGCAGTCTGAGAAAGGGAATAGGTTTTAGTCAGATGTGGAAGGGTAAACCATGTACCTCAACAAACACATTTTCTTAATCTGCATTCCCGTGGGTGTGAAACCATTGCAAATAAAACCTCTTGAAGATGTTCTTGTTTTAATTAAGATGTGGCCCAACGGAATGAGGGTTGGTCTTAACCCGATTACTGGAGGCTTTCTAAAGAAAAGGGAAGAGAAAGGAGAGGACATCGCCACGTGAAAGGAGGCAAAATAAAAACGAAGGAATCCCAGAAACTTGAAGGAGTTCTGGCAGTCACCAACAGAAAGCTACAGATTTAAGGGAGAAAGAACAGCTTTGCCAATGCCTCCGTCTTGCCTCAAAACTGTGAAACAGTAAATTCTTGTTGTTTGTGCCGACCCAATGTATGGCATTTGGCACAGAAGCCTGGCAAAGACATCAGCTATGATGCTAACATTTTTCAGTTGATTGCATTCATGCTGTCATGTCTCCTAAGATAACAAATGATAAAGAAACAATGATCCTATGGAGAACAACTATTTCAGAGGTATTTGCTAAGTGCTATAGGATGGAATTATGGAGGAAGAATTTCAGAAAGATTGACACTATCAGGAAGAAGTTATTTCCCTTCCCCATAAAAATTTTTAAAGAGGTCCTGTAATTGGGTTAATCATTCAAGGCTGATGAGTTAAACATATACAAGACGGGAGAATCAAATTTAGGGCCAGACTTGATTAGTCAGTCAATATTTCTTAATCATGGTTGTACACTGAAATCACTTGAAAAACTTCTATAAATACTGTCTGCGGCTCATCTCTTAACTGTTCGAACAAACAAAACAAAACAAAACAAAAAAACACTACTTATTTACAACCCTCTCCCCCCATTTCATCTTAAAACAGCAGCTACTGCTTTTGAGACACTCTCAGGAATTTAAATATCTGGTTTACCATGCTATTCACTCTCAAGTACCATACACCAAACCCAAGCGCTGAAAAATTTAAGTAAACAGCACAAAGGTCCTACAGCAGGGGTTTAGGAGTTCCTTTGAGGTGGCATGCAAATTTTGAGGCACTTCTATTTTCTAGATGGAGGATTCATAGTTCTCATCAGATTACTAAAAAGGGCCCCTTAATTCAAAAGTTAAGAATGAACACCTGGGAGGAACTGAGAACTAAATTGCAAACAGAACCTACATTGTGCAATATTAAAATGGTTATTTTATATTATAACTTTAAGACTGATATACTAGCCAATGTATAAATACAAATTTAACTTTAGAAACTATGCAAAGAAATGAATACATGGAAAGCTGAAATTATTTTCTAAGTTATGAACAAAATCTGGACAGAAGGTGTTGGCTTTTTTAAAGTTCTATTAAAAGCTCAGTTTTCTCATGTTGTAAGAAATGACCCTGAGTTGTCTTTCACAGCAATTTGTTTTCCCAGTCTTTTAAGAAGTCACTCTCCAAATAAATCACACATGTATTTGGCATTAAATAGTATTACTTACATGTTCTCACTTATCAAGATGTTCTTCAAAAGCACTAAAATTTAATATTAAAAATTAGGAAATCAGTTTGTGATATTCCTTTCACCTCCACTTAAAAATAATTTAAACTCCACATTTCATCTACTATACACTAACATTTCCAGTGGATATATTCAAAGGAGTAGCATAACTAAGACATGTTAAAAATACTTGGTGTTCAGTAAGGTCAATTTACTAGCTCTCACTACTCAAGATTTTTTCAGCTTGTACATTAAAAGAAAAAAATAATTTCTAGGTGTCTACAGCATTGATTTACTTGAATAATTTAAAAGGCAAAATGACTGAATCTTCTACTCTTAAAAAGCAGAGCATTTGTATAAAGGAATCCTCTCATTTAAACGAGAGTCTTCTGAAATGGAGTTAGGTGCAATGTGAAGACCATGTCTGGAGAATTCAGAGAGACATTCACTTGCTCCATTTAACACTTTTGCAAGGTTGGCTTCTGTGTGCCCATCAGTTGGCCATTATAATAAGCAAGATAAAACAAATGTCCATACGGAATACCAGGAAGATCACTCGACTGTCAGGAGCATTCTTAGTTCTGGAACTGGCTGCATGTAGCTCTTTAGGCCTCTATTTTTTGTTCTAAGAATGAACTGGATCAATCATCTTACACAAGCTCCTTCAAGTGCAAATTTCAAATGATTCTAATATGCATTCCAAGTGAAAAGTTTCAAACACTTTTGATGTGAAACAAAATAATCCCAAGCATTACCCTAGTGACACATGTAACTTCCACTGACAAAGGGAACCACCATTATTAAGAACTCTCATGAGGATTACTGACTATCATATATATCTATTTCTAGTCTAAATATTTACCTTTAAAATCCACTTGTCACTCGGGCTCTCAGATACCCCTTTGTACAATGTGCTACTCTACTAACATTTCACTTTCCACAATGCAAATACTTTTCAGAAAAATGTTATTAACAGATGGGGGAAAAGCCAAAACCAGGATAAAGGATTTAATCCAGTATTTATTCCACACTCATGATGGTTCTCTGTAATCAGAATACAAGTCGTAAGAACAATCAAATAATCTGCTGATAGTCTTAAATAATGCAGCATAGCATTACACTTTAATACTTCTCTGTTCTAGATTAAGTTTAAAAACTCAAACAGCAATCTTCATTATCAATAAAAAAAGTTATGAATTTTTTAAAAAAGACACTATCAAGCCACTTAATAATTTAAGTATTTTTCATTTATAAAAATGCTTTGGAAGCTTGAGGCTTGAATCTGTTTCTTACTCATCTGTCCTACCCTCACCCAATTTCATGTTAGTATAAGGTTGCTGCAAGAATGCTAGGCTTTAGGCATTAACTTTGCATTTAATATAGTATTTTAAAATCTGAGAAGGAATTTAAGAAAAAGGATTATATGTCATGTTATTTTTTCAAATAAAAAAGGAAAACTAAGTGAATAAATTTTAGGCATACTAAGTGTCCCTTTGAGGTAGAATGCTAAAAGGACTTGATCCAATCACAGCCTAATTTAAATCTTTGCATCAGAAATAACTTCATAAATTCTCTCTAAAGGTAACTGTGGAGAATATAAGTGTAACATATTAACAAGAGCCTTCCAAGATAATATACAGTGGACAAGAATGTTAAATCCTACAACTGCTGCCTTCAAGTACATTGAATGCACACAGATAATTCTCCTATAATATACATCCAAGATCCATTCTCAAAGTATTTAGCATTCTATTATGAAAAGCACAGCCATGCTAACTCCAGTACACAAACCATAATCCCACACCTAAAAAACAAAAATAGAATTAGTGGCAGTTTATTGCCTTATACAAATTTAACCAACATGGCAGCCATGCCAAATGAATTAAAACATTTCCAGGACATATGTACAGACTGTACATTTCAAAAACAATTAAACAATAAAAATGCAAGAACAACCTGTGCATCATGTGTCAAACTCAACAACTGGGTGAAAACATCAATGCAATAAATGGGATTACAAAGGCACTTCCCTACACAAAAGAGGAAATGAAAATGTAGTCTACAGGGAGCCTGAAGAGTGTGTAACTACTGCACAATCTCAACGCGGGGGGGAAAAAGCAGATTTAATCAAACATTTATAGGATTCAATGTGATCCACTTTTACAAAAAATTTTCACACAGTCTCATCTTTGTTTTTATGTTCTTTTTCTTGGCTCTCTCCTTCTATACTTTGGCTCCTTCGATGATCATGTTTGTCTGACTGGTCCTTACTATCACTGTGATCTCTTTTGTGAGACCGTTCTTTGCTTCTGCTACGCTTTCTAGATTTTTCTTTGCTGGGGCTGTGTTCCCGTTTTCTTGACTTTTCAACACTGTCAGTTCTTCCTTGACTGCCACTTCTACTTCGTTTATTTGATTTTTCTTTACTTTCATTTTTATGTTTACTTGATTTTTCTTTGCTCCTGCTTCTACTTCGCTTCCCTGCATTTCTACTTCTACTCCTACTTCTATGTTTCCTCTCTCTGCTTCTACTTCTACTGTGTTTTTTCTCTTTCCTGGAATCTTTTTTGTCATCTCTATACCGCCTATCCTCTTTGTCTTCTTTATGTTTCTTCTCTTCTACCTCACCCCTACTTCTCCGTTCCCTGGACCGTTCTCTTGATCGGTCTCTCTCTTTTTCTCGGTCATTACCTCTTTCCTTATCATAGTCACGATCACGTCTTCTACCTCTCTCATTTTCTTTCTCTCTGTCCCGATCCCTGTCCCTTCTATCTGCTTTCCTATCACGACTTCGACTGCGACTTCTATGCCTTTCCCTACTCCTACTGTGCCTGCGTTCTAACCCTCGATCAATACTTCGAGATCTTCGTCTTTCTTTTTCCCTTTCTTTGGCTTCACGTTCTAGTCGCTGGCGTTCTTTCTCTCTTTCTAATTCTCTGTCAAAACTAGAAGACCCGTGGCCCTCCCGATGATGGCTTCTACTTCTTGATCTTCTTGGGGACCTCCTTGGACTTAATGATCTCCTTGGAGACCTAATTATTTAGGAGATGAAAAAAATCAATGAATACAATGTATCATAAACACTGAACTTTCATCAGTGTTATTTATAGCTCCAGTTTACATATAATTACAATTAAAAATTTGCTTATTCTCATTTACAGATGCCTAATTTTGCTGAAAATGCCAAGAGGCAGGAAATGACCCTGGGGAGTGGGAGGGTTGGGTGGCAGGTAGTAACAAAATAATAAAATGAACAATATAAACAGAATTTCCTGAAAAATTTGCTATCGATTTACAAGAACCGTTAACTTTCTATAAAGCATATTTAAAAAATAAGCATAATTCAAGAGTTATATTACCTTGAACGCCTGCGTTCAACATGTCTGTCTATTTCCTCAGCACCTTCCTTTCCATCTTTCTTGATTTTTCTAGGTCGGGTTTTAATCTGTTGATCAATATTCTTCTGAACTGGAACTGGAATTCTTGGAAACAAGGTAGAAAACCACTCCAATTTTGTGAGAAAAGATCGCAGCATTTCTCCAATGGTCATTACACAGCCTCCACCAGCCTTTACATCTAGGTCCTACAGAAACACAAAAGATACCCTAGCCGTCAAAAAAGATACTTCAAATATATACATGAATACTATAAAAAAATTACCATCTTTGGAATTTCAAGTATAAAAAAATTCTAACAGAAAAACTTCAATTTGTGTACCTTTCTAATCTGGTAATGAATGATACAGAGAAATACTCGGGCTTAGTGTGTGCATGCAAGTGAGAACAAATCCTGCAGCCTCATGGGTGTAAAGGGAACTGATCTCACTAACAAGAATATGAAAAAGCCCCTTACATTACTAAACTGTGGAACAATCAACTTAAATTTATATTCCACAAACCTATTAAGTATTTATTATTTCTGTGGACATGTCTGCATACATCATAACTAGCACTGTAACCTAGCTATACATGAATTACTTCAGACAATTCCTGTCCAAAGGTTATCTTTTAACAGCTCTAATACAAAATGGAGCCCTAATAAAACTGGAAGCAATAGCAAACCAACTGCCATGAAGCAGTGAGGTTTCTAATTTAGAGTTATGTAGAAAGTAAATAAATGAACAAATAATTGGAAACGCATAATCCATGATGACCATTGTCTCTGAAAAGGGTCATTACCGCATGAAGGCCTTCTTGCTATGCCCTCTCACAGCTCAGGACATGTTAGTCAGCTATTGTCAGTCCCAAACCTATAGTGCAAGCACACAAGGAAAGTGAGATTTGTTATCTAAACAGGAAAACAAGAGCTAAAGGTAAAACTGCTTGCACTCACACACATTTAAGTGTTCAGATATACAGTATTTCCATATATAATCGCTGCAGATATCTAAGGAAGAAAACAATAAGTTAGCTTAAATAGAGGACCTTAGGTTTGTAAAAACAATAAAAAACAGATAAAATAGAAGCATTCAGAAACAAACCTAACACAACATCCACTTATGACCAAGGACATGCTTTTTAAAGATATAAAGGAGAGATGCTTCGGTCTAAAATACTCATATAAAGAGAAAAATAAATATTAAAGATTGTGATTACCTTTAACACAAACACTTTTCACTTCTGAGTCATTAACTCATAAAAAGTTCCAAAAAACGCAGAGGAAAATTAAAATTCTCCATGAGTAAGATTTTTTTTAGGTGTGCACGTAATTTAAAAAACATGATAGAAAGATTTCTATTAGAACTGTTATTTAATTCAACAAATACTTTGGATGAACTTTAAAAAATAAGACTACTGAAATATAGCCATACAAAATATGCTTTATGAACCTTTAAATATAAAATAGTGGTGGCACGGTAAGATTTCCCAAAGTAATTTCTTTCAAGTTTGAGCAGCACACTAGATTTAGAATTTTTAAAAATAAAAATCACTAATTAAATGAAAAAACTTTTCTTCTAGCTTTGTAAATATGTATCGTGTACTAGGAGTCAAAAAATGAGAAAATATCATGTTTCCTCACCTTGAACAAGTCATCTACGCTCTAAGCCTATTTTAAGTCCCACCCAGCTTTTCAATTTTAAACATCTATCCAAGTAGGAATATTGATATTTGGAAGTAAAGGGTAATGAACTGAAAAGTTCCAGAAGAAAAAATTACAATGAGTAGTTTATGTCTTTTACCACCTCAATCTTGAGTAGGGATCACCTTCAAAAGTCACTATCAACTGTACAAGTCAGGATCAATTCAATACACAGAACATAACTAGGAAGAGAAATTGTTTAATAGTTACCAGAACATATTAAAGCAATTTAAATTAAAAAAAAAAAAAAATCCTAAGTTTAACCTAAGATATAAAATCCACCAAGTCTTAGCTAAAGGACATTAATTCCAAAAGTTTTTGCCTGAATAAATTTAACTATAGAAAATTCCGAAAGACATTAAACCTCCAATAAATAAAAGATTAAAAACATGAGAATAATAAAAAAAAACTAATTATTACCCTTGCTGACATACCTCTTCATCATCAAGGAAGGATTCAAACCAGTCCCATAGATCTGTAGGGGGCTGTGTGTACCTACAATCACAAAAGACTATTAAGCTGATGTGATTTAAAGTGAGATACTGATTGAGAATGTAGATAAACACATGCTCACCTTATATACATAAATCCAAGGGCCCTAATATACGGAGAGTCTGTGTGTGTTATGAGACCCATCACTTGCTTGCGAGTTAACTTCAGAGTAAACAATTTATATAATAGGCAAAAAGCTGTAGAAACGATTCCACCTGTTCCAACACCTCGAACCTTTAGGGGAAAAGGAGTTAAGAAAACGTAATAAAATAATTAACAGAGATAGTTAACACCATTTGATTAATCCTGTTAAATGTTGCGAATAATATTGTTGCAATCCAAAACTCAATTCACTTGACATTAGAATTTAGATTTTTTTGCTTTAATTCTAAGATTTACCAACTAATTGCCACTTGAGTGCATAGTTGACAAAGACAGACTTTTAGTTTTCAAATATAAATTTAGTTGTCAGATACAGAAAAAACTGAAAAAAATGCACGTACTTCTACTTACCCCTCCGCACATCCCTGTCTGTCCTGCTGTTTTCCTGCTTCCTTTCTCCCATGGTTCAACGTGTGTGACCTGAAAATAGAAAAGATGTCCACAACAGACATTCATAAATTGAATTTTTTTTAAAAGTCTGGTTAAAGTAAACCCAAGTCTATAATAGGGCAGCTCTCTTCCAAAAGTTTGGAAGTTGGGTATTCTGTCATGATGTATATAATTTTGTTTACTCACATTAAGTAAATGAGCTTTGAAAAACTGCTTAGATATTTAAAGAGCACAAGCAAAAATTATCATGATTTAACAAAACCTCAGTAACTTTACAGAGCAGAAATCCCATTAGGTAGCTTTATAGAGAGAGCTTATCTCGACATGTGGGAGCCAGGAAATTTTTGATAGGCTAGCAGTTAAATTTGCCTCTTAGTAAGAATAGGAAACTATAAGAAAGATAAAGGAACAGCAGAATAGGTTACTAATTTCACACATTAAAAAACTGTAGGTATTACTTTAATATGTTTTAAAGACCAAACTATGAAATCCTAAAGCAAATATAAAACATAAACAATGATTAATGTTTTGTTATTATCTAACCTAGTATTTATATTCTGCTCCATTCAAAAACCATTTGAGGTAGCTATTTACTATATATTATAGATTCAGGTCCCTAAATTGCTGAGGCAAGGCTAAACTATATTTTCAAACTGCTACTATTATCTAAACTTTCATTTAATTATAAAAACTACTTGCCAATATTACAACTTTGAATCTCAAGAATTGCTTAAAAAAACTAAAACTCTCATTTTAAAATGGATTTAAGGCTCCAACTTAAAGCACAAAGTATTAATGAAACAAAGTATTAATATGAAAAACCATCTTAAAAATACTATTAATAGTTCAATTTTTTTGTGATTTAGAAATCTACATTATAAAATAAAATGACTTGAACAAAGTACGCTAAAACAATAAAAGTTACTTCTGATGCGTAATTATGGGTAACACTTTATCTGTACATTTTTTCACAATGATCAGTATTAGTCTTTCCTGACTAAACATGAAACTGCAAAGGTCACACCTACATATGGGTATTGTGCTTGTTATTTTAGTCAGCGTGTAATTCATTTTCAGTCTAATTATGTGAATCAATCCAATTTCTCCCAGAATATAAACTATGTCAAAAACTCACTGTGAAAAGTCATTATACTAAGTATAATGAAAGATGATAACAGTACCATCTTTGCCAAGATGGGCACCCTATAAAAACCACATACTTTACCTAAAAATAGCAAAGAAAAAGAATATTAGCTCTAAAACAGATAAAACACAAGGTCTTTTGAGCAGACCCATTTTTGTTTCTTAACCTAAAACAAAGAAAAGCTGCATTTCCACCCACCCATGGTTACATTTTATAGCTTTTTCAGTGGCTTTAGACAGAAAAGCATGCATTTAAATCTAAGCATTACACTATTTTGCTCAGCAGACTCTTGCATTGCTTTTTTTTCCTTTCCTTTCTCCAGCTAGCTACATAAAGGAGATTTCAATTCCTTAAAGGCTAGCCAAAGGGGTGAATACAATACAAAATAAGATTACAACTGGAAGTCCACATATTTCAATGAGTATTTGAGGATGTCTTGGTAACAAATTCTGGCTCCTACTTTTCTAACTGAATTTAAGAAATAATTTCTGGTAGAATCTCAAGTAGTTTCAAGACAAAATATTCAAAACTTGGAAACAAGCTTTTCCTCTAATGCACTAACATTTGTCTACATTTTAAAACAGAGCCTGCCACAAAAAGGGCAGGAACCCAATTTTCAACTGTTTAAAATTTCCTGCATAAATAAAGCTAACGGTTAAATATCATTCGCCATACTGTATGCATGATAAAGCCTTACCTTTAAAAACCTAAAAAAAAAGACTAGTTCATAGTACTACAATTAAACCTACAATGGACTCTCATGAACATACCAAATTTATTTCTGGGTATTTCACATACCCAAAGTTGAACTGCATTCAAGGTAGAAAAGATTTTCTATAAAAAGCGACTAATCAATAGCCTTTCAACCACTTTAATAGGGAAAAAAGTGGACACAACATGATCTAAAAGAAAAACAATTTCCTCTTGCTAACACCTCCACAGACACCTTCAGATCACAGAAAATACTTTATGCAGTCTGTCTCGTGTGTTTTTAGAGTCAATATAGACAAAAAGAATTGTACTGTATTAGATGCTCTATCTAAAATATTTAAAGACTTAACTATATTTAAATAGTTAAGGCTATCATTAATATTCTTTAAAATATAAATTAGCTTTAGGAGGCCTGGAAGATATTTTTAAAAACTACAAAATCTGCAGGGAAATGGAGAAAGCCTATCTAGCTGGTGAGAAAAGGACCAAAACCAACGGCCAAAAAAACAAAAACAAAAACAAAAAGTCTAATTTTATTAGCTGTTCATTTAATCAGGGAAATGCATTTATGGCGATTGAGCATGATTAATAGTGCATACCTCTACCTGCGACCCTGGGCTGCTCCGAGCCTCGCTGCAAGACTGAGTCAATCCTGCTAACGAAACAAGAACTGAGACAAGAGTGCAGTGAGGAGGCGCCAGGTGAGCTCCCCAGCACAGCCAAGCCAGCACCGACCCTGCCGCAGAAGCCCAGGGCCCAGATAATTCTAAATAAGCCCAATGCACAGGTGGCTTAGACCTCTTATTCCTGACTTCCTGCTGGGAAAATTTCCAGGCCTTCTGTACACCTTTTGCACTGGCACCTCTCCACCCTCAACCCTCCCAACCCACCCGAGACACGCACTGACCATATCCCTGTCTGGATCGGATAGTGAGTACCAACAACACGAGGCCAACACTGAAGTCATTACACGCCCTGGCCCGGGGTGAGCGGGAAAAGCACCAACAAGTTGGCGCTGAGTAGATCCACGTCAAAAGGAATCATTTTAATGCTGTAAACTGGAAAGGCTTGTGTTACTCTTTTCTCCTCTCCCCTGCCTTCCTGCCTAATCCCCCTTAGAGGCAGGCAGGAGGTTGGGGGAGGAGATCGATCAATAGCGGCGGGCTCTCCGGGCCCTGAGAGCCTGAAAAAGGAAGCGGGAGGGCGGCCCCAGTTCTACCCCTCCCGGACATAGTACAGGCCGCGGCTTCCCCTCCGCCCGACCTTTCCCATCCTCCCCCCACAAATCCTCCTCAGATTTCGGGAGTCGCCTCCGCCCGTTTCCTCCATCCCCTCCTTCCATGAACTCACCCTTCTCCCCCCAAGGGCCTAGACGCTTCGTACCTTGAAGTAGATCTCGTCCACCACCTCGTGGTAAGTCTTGAGCTCGTAAAGCTGCACTTTGAAGTAAGGCGAAGACAGGATGTTGGTCAGGATCATGGGGTTGAGGTTCATGGTCTTCTCATTGCCCCAGAGCGGCAGCACATTGCCCTGCTTGCCTGAGACGACCGACTTGGTGGTGGCGCCGCCGCCGCCGCACTGCTGTTGCTGCTGGGCTGCGGCCGCGGCCGCCTGATGCTGCGGCTGCGAGTTGCCTGTCAGCGCGGGGCTGTTGTTAGCCATGTTGCGGCGGAAGGAAGGAAGGAGGGAAAGGGGAGGGGGAAGAGGGCTAAGCTCGATCTCGCTCTTCGGGACAACGGTCCAGGACCCTACTCCATGGAACGCTGTCGGGAGAGGCGGCCGCCTCGCTGCGCCCCAGCCGGACGAGGGGAAGGGCAACGTGGCGCCGACAAAGGGACCTGGGCGGAGAACAAACGCCGAGACGCGGGCCGCAAGAACTCCCGGCAGAAGGCGAGCCGGCGGCTACAGAGCGCGATCTCTTCCGCCAACTGCCCCTGGGAACAAGATGGCGGGTCCGGCGGATGTGACGTCACACGTCCCAGGCTCGGGCTGAGCCGGCAGCCAATCAGAGGCGCCCGGGTAGGTTGGCGCTCCCTCTTCCTAGTTATCGCGTCTCGGCGCGTTCTGCGTCTGCTGCCGACGCGGCCGTGCCCTGCGGGATGGGTTCTTAGGAGTTTCCTCCTGAGAGTTTTCGGCGCCAAGGAAAGGAGTGTAGGCCCAATCCATCTGTTTCAGTGTTCGGAGTTGAGGCCGGGTTTCTCCTCCCGAGAGGTGGGCAGGAAAGCCTTCACGTGGATAGTCACTGTGTGCTTGCGAATTCGTGACTCTTGACTTCTGCAGAGTATCCCCGAAGGCCTCCTGGGCTCACAGTTTTAAAATTCTGTGGAAGGGATGATGGTCCGGGACCCCACTCCTCCATAAGATTTCGGAGCAAAAGCTGCCTATCCTGCGCCGGGCTCTAGCGTCCGACCGGAGCTCTTACTGTTTGAGCTTCCATCGATTAAACTGCAAAATCGGGATAACATCGTGGGCTGTTGTGAGCATTCAAAGAGCATTCAAATACCTGTAATGTCTAGTAGAATGCGCTTGGCATTTAGTGGATGCCACCCTTTTTCTTTCCTCCCTACTTGAGTTCTTCCAATTTTACACATGCGTTATGAGGGGTAAACTTTGGCACTGTGAGTGGGGGAGGGGCAGGAGGCGGTGGGGAAGGTGTGTAAAAATTAGAATCAGTCTCATCTCCCCCAAACCCTGATAACGTAGAGAAGGTCCATGGTGTGGTTGGGAATTAAGGCTACAGAGGTCACTAAAGTTTATACAGGTGGAATTGGGCTGGGCCTGAACATGTATACAGCAGGGAAAATTAGTCATTTTTTTTTTTTTTTTTTTTTTTTTTATGCCTGAATGTCTCTTTATTGGGATCCTTTGTTCCATCAGTACTCCCCACCCCCCTTCCTGGCTCTCTCCTTTTCTTTTTTTTTTTTTTTTTTTTAATCATCATTTTATTGAGATATATTCACATACCACGCAGTCATACAAAACAAATTGTACTTTCGATTGTTTACAGTACCATTACATAGTTGTACATTCATCACCTAAATCAATCCCTGACACCTTCATTAGCACACACACAAAAATAACAAGAATAATAATTAGAGTGAAAAAGAGCAATTGAAGTAAAAAAGAACACTGGGTACCTTTGTCTGTTTGTTTGCTTCCCCTACTTTTCTACACATCCATCCATAAACTAGACAAAGTGGAGTTTGGTCCTTATGGCATTCCCAATCCCACTGTCACCCCTCATAAGCTACATTTTTATACAACTGTCTTCGAGATTCATGGGTTCTGGGTTGTAGTTTAATAGTTTCAGGTATCCACCACCAGCTACCCCAATTCTTTAGAACCTAAAAAAGGTTGTCTAAAGTGTGCGTAAGAGTGCCCACCAGAGTGATCTCTCGGCTCGTTTTGGAATCTCTCTGCCACTGAAGCTTATTTCATTTCCTTTCACATCCCCCTTTTGGTCAAGAAGATGTTCTCCATCCCACGATGCCGGGTCTACATTCCTCCCCGGGAGTCATATTCCACGTTGCCAGGGAGATTCAATTCCCTGGGTGTCTGATCCCACGTAGGGGGGAGGGCAGTGATTTCACCTTTCAAGTTGGCTTAGCCAGAGAGAGAGGGCCACATCTGAGCAACAAAGAGGCATTCAGGAGGAGACTCTTAGGCACAAATACAGGGAGGCCTAGCCTCTCCTTTGCAGCAACCGTCTTCCCAAGGGTAAAACTTATGGTAGAGGGCTCAACCCATCAAACCACCAGTCCCCTATGTCTGTGGTCATGTTAGCAACCATGAAGGTGGGGTAGGCAAATACCCCTGCAGAAAATTAGTCTTAATAGAGGTTCGGTAGTCCAGTTGAGAGGAGTCAGGAAATACGCTGATGGGGAAGTGATGGTCGGATAGGATTTGGGGCCACTGTGGAATGCCAAGATGAACATTAGGAAGTTAATGACATTTAAATCCAAGGGTTATGTAATTACATCCATGACCCCAAAGTCTACTTTAATGATGCTAGTATTGTTCTTATTTTCTGCCTCTAATCCATTCTTCACACAGTATTGCCAGAGTCATCGTTACAAAACTGCATCACTTCCTACTCAAAAACCTCGGGTGGCTCATGTAGTGAAACACTTAATTGCTAAAATGTAACAACCTTATTTATTCAGATTTTTAATGCAATTTTATGAAATATATTCACATACCATACAGTCATTCAAAGTGTACAACAGTTGTTAACAGTATTATCTTATAGTTCTGCATTCATCACCACAATCAATATTTGAACATTTCCATTACTCCAAAGAATAAAAATAAAAAAATAAAAATAAAAGTAAGAAAGAACACCCAAAACATTCCACACCCCTCCTCCCCTCTATTATTCATTTCCTTTTTCTCCCCATTTTTCTACTCATTTGTCCATACACTGGGTAAAGGGAGTGTGAGCCACAAGGTTTTCACAATCACCTGGTCACACCATATAAGCTATATAATTACACAATCAACTTCAAGAATCAAACTACTGGATTGCAGTTCAACAGTTTCAGGTATTTCCTTCCAGCTATTCTAATACACTAAAAACTAAAAAGGGATATCTATATAGTGCATAAAAATAACCTCCAGAATGACTTCTCAACTCCATTAGAAGTCTCAGCCACTGAAACTATTTTGTTTCATCTCTCTACCCTCTTTGGCCAAGAAGACTTTTTCAGTCTCACAATGCCAGCCACAGGCCCATCCCTTGTAGTCACGTCCCATGTTGCCAGGGGGATCCACACCCCTGGGAGTCATGTACATGGGCAGTGAGTTTACCTGTCGATTTGGCTTAAGAGAGAGAGGCATCTGAGCAACAAAAGAGATTCTCTGGGAGTGACTCTCAAACACAATTATAAGTAGGCTTAACCTCTCCTTTGCTGTAACAAGCCTCATAAGGGCAAGCCTCGAGATTGAGGGCTTGGCCTACTAAACTGGTAGTCCCCGGTGCTTGCAAGAATATCAGGAATTCCCCAGCTGGGGAAATTTAGTATTTCCACATTTTCCTCAGTCCCTCAAGATGGCTTTGTGAATACTTTATATTCCCTGCCCAGATTACTCTGAGATGTACTGGGGCTTCATGCTAACCCGTACAAACCAACCAGGTCTCACTCCCTATTCAAGGTTCCATGTAACTATGGTGTTTAGTAAACTGACCATACAAGTTAAATTATATAATGTGCTACAGAAAATACAGATTTTGCACCAAATAAACATCTCTTCCTTTGGCCTCACATAGAAGCCGAAGTTTTAAAACACAGTTAACATCATCCTCTACCCCAGTCTGATCTACCCCAGTCTCAACCAAGTCCATTTCATTCATATCTTCAATCTAAGTCTGATCTACTTTTCAGCCTTTTTAACAGTTGCTGCATGGGGCAATGCTGATACTCACAGCTGCCGAACTCTGGCTCTGAGTCCTAGGCACCACAAAGACACCCGAAGCTCCTGTTACAACTCATGAATAGATGCGACTGCATAGAATCTGGGAACCTTTTCATAAGCCTTCCCCTGATAACTTTTGTTCCCAGATTCACTTCTCCGAGTTTGAACGTTATTGTTAGTCCACATTAGTGAGGCATGATAATGTTTGTCTTTTCATTTCTTGTTTATTTCACTCAACCTACTGTCCTCAAGGTTCATTCACCTAGTTGCATACCTCACAACTTCATTCTTGCCACCGCTCAGTATTCCATTGTATGTATACACCACAGTTCACTATTTGGTTTATCAGTTGATGTACCCTTAGGCCACCTCCAACCATTGCAAATCGTGAATACTGCCTCCACAAACATCAGTGTGCAAATGTTCATTGTGTCCCTGTTCTCAGTTCTTTCAAGTATACAACCAATAACAGGGTTTCAGGACCATATGGCAACCCCATACTTAGCTTCCTGTGGAACCACCACACTGCCCTTCAGATGGGCTGCACATTCTACTTCCCCACCAACAGTGAATAGGTACATCCCTCTCTCCACATTTTCTCCAGCACTTGTATCCCTCTGTTTATTGTTTAAACAGTTTTGTTCAGACACCATGCAATCCATCCCAAGTAAACAATTGATGATTCCTGGTATAATCACATAGTTATGCATTTATCACCACAGTCTATATGAGGACATTTCCATTTCTTTTGCAGTGAAAGAGGAAGAGGAGAACAAAAAATGAATAAAAAAAGATAGAAGAAAAAAAATAAAATACAATGAAAAGGTCATACAACAACACCACCACCAATGATCCCATACCACTCCCTTATATCCCCCTCTTAATTTATCTTTGGTATATTGCCTTTATTAAAATTAATGGAAGCATATTACAATGTTACTATTAACTATAGACTCTAATTTGCATTGATTGTATTTTCCCCTATACCATCCAGTTTTCAACATCTTGCAATGTTGTCATTCATTTGTTCTCCCTCATGCAAAAACATTCTTATATTAATACACTTAATCACCAAAAATTTACCACTATAGACTTCAGTAAGTTATACAGTTCCAGTCTTTGTCCTCTATCTTTTTTTTTATGGTATCATACATTCCCCTAGCCTTCCTCTTTCACGCATACTCACACTCATCTTTGTTCAGAGTACTTACAATATTGTGCTACCATCACCAAGTATTGTGCTATTTCTGGATCTATACAATCAATCCTGTTGAGCATTCTCTACTCCTTCAGCATCAGATGCCTATTCTCTACCCTCTTTCTGTCTCCTGATAACCTGTGATCTCAACTTTAACTTTCAAGTTTCACTCATTAATGTTAGCTCATATTAGTAAGACCATACAGTATTTGTCCTTTTGTTTCTGGCTAATTTCACTAAACATAATGTCTACCATCTACCATTTTGTCTTTGGATTTTATATGTCATATCTTTTTTTTTTTTCCTCTCTCTTTTTATCTCTCTCTTTAGTCTTCATTTCTATACTCTTCCCCAAACCTCTCTGTTCTGGTTTGCCAATGCTGCTGTTAAGCAAAATACCAGAAATGGATTGGCTTTTATAAAGGGGACTTATTTGGTTACAAAGTTACAGTCTTAAGTCCATAAAGTGTCCAAGGTAAGGCATCAACAAAGGGTACTTTCACTGGAGAAAGGCCATTGGCATCAGGAAAACCTCTGTTAGCTGGGAAGGAATGTGGCTGGCATCTGCTTGCTTGTAGGTTGCATTTCAAAATGGTGTTCTCCAAAATGTTGCTCTTGGGGCATTATGTCCTCTCTTAGCTGCAGCTCCTCTTCAAAATGTCACTCTCAGTTGCTCTGAGGTCCTTGTCTGTGAACTCCTTTATACAACTCCAGTGATCCAATTAACACCCACATTGATGGGTGGGGTAAAACCTCCATGGAAATTATCCAATCAGACGTTTCACTCACAGTTGATTGAGTCACATCTACATGGAAAGAATTCCAATCTAATCGACATGAATATGTCTGCCCCCACAAGACTGTATCAAAGATAATGGCATTTTAGGAAACATAATACATCCGAACTGGCACAATTTGGTTACAAAGTTAGTCTGAAGGACATAAAGTATCCAAGGTAAGGCATCAACAATCAGGATTGTTAAAGGATGGCCATTGGTGTCTGGAAAACCTCTGTTAGCTAGGAAGGCATGTGGTTGGCGTCTGCTTGCTCCCAGGTGGTGTTTCAAAATAGCATTCTCCAAAGTGTTGCTCTTGGGGCATTTTGTCCTCTCTTAGCTGCAGCTCCTCTTCAAAATGTCACTCTCAGTTGCTCTCCAAAATGTCACTCTTAGCTGCTCTGAGTTTCTTGTCTCTGAACTCCTTTATACCACTCCAGTGATCCAATTAACATCCACTCTGAATGGGAGGGGTAACACCTTCATGGAAATTATCCAATCAAATGTTTCACTCACAGTTGATTAAGTCACATCTCATTGGAAACATTCAGTCAAAGAATTCCAATGTAATCAACACTAATACCTCTGCCCCACAAAATTGCATCAAAGATAATGGTGTTTTGAGGGGACACAATACATCCAAACTGGCACACCCTCTCTCCTGTCTTTTCCTATCTGCCTGTAGTGTTCCCTTTAGTATTTCTTGTAGAGCAGGTATCTTGTTCACAAACTCTCTCCTATCTGCCTGTAGTGTTCCCTTTAGTATTTCTTGTAGAGCAGGTATCTTGTTCACAAACTCTCTCAGTGTCTGTTTGTCTGAAAATATTCAAAACTCTCCCTCATTTTTGAAGGACAGTTTTGCTGGCTATAGAATTCCTGGTTGGCAGTTTTTCTCTTTCAGTATCTTAAATATATCATACCACTGCCTTTTCGCCTCCATGGTTTCTACTGAGAAATCTGCACATAGTTTTATTGAGTTTCCTTTGTATGGGATGGATCGCTTTTCTCTGGTTGCTTTCAGAATTCTCTCTTTGTCTTTGACATTTGATAATCTGATTTTTAAGTGTCTTAGTGTAGGTCTACTCAGATCTATTCTGTTTGGGGTACACTGCACTTCTTGGATCTGAAATTTTATGTCTTTCATACGAGCTGGGAAATTTTCAATGATTATTTCCTCCATTATTTTTTCTGACCCTTATGACCCTTTTTCCTCCTCTTCTTCTTCTGGGACACTATCCGGGTTTGCTAATGCTGCCATTATGCAAAATATCAGAAATGGATTGGCTTTTATAAAGGGGGTTTACTTGGTTACAAAGTTACAGTTGTTAAGGCCATAAAGGTGTCCAAATAAGGCATCAACAATAGGCTACCTTCACTGAAGAATGGCCAATGTTGTCTAGAAAATCTCTATCAGCTGGGAAGGCACATGGCTGGCATCTGTTCTGGGGTTACAGTTTCAAAATGGCTTTCTCCCAGGACGTTTCTCTCTGAGCATCTGAGGGTGTTCTCTTAGTTTCTCTCCCAGGCAAACTCTGGGCTAGCAGAAGTTATGGCTGTTCTAGTTTGCTAATGCTGCTGGAATGCAAAACACCAGAAATGGATTGGCTTTTATAAAGGGGGCTTATTTGGTTACAGAGTTACAGTTGTAAGCCCATAAAGTGTCCAAGGTAATGCATCAACAATCCGGTACCTTCACTGGAGGATGGCCAATGGCGTCCAGAAAACCTGTTAGATAGGAAAGCACGTGGCTGGTGTCTGCTCCACGTTCTGGTTTCAAAATGGCTTTCTTCCAGGATGTTCCTCTCTAGGCCACAGCTCCTCTTCAAAATGCCACTCTCAGTTGTTCTTGGGGTGTTTGTCCTCTCTTAGCTTCTCCAGAGCAAGAGTCTGCTTTCAACAGCTGTCTTCAAACTGTCTCTCATCTGCAGCTGCTCTCTCAGCTTCTGTGCATTCTTCAAAGTGTCCTTGGCTGTAGCAAGCCTCCTCCTTCTGCTTGAGCTTATATAGTGCTCCAGTAATTTAGTTCAGATCCACCCTGAATGGGTGAGGCAACACCTCCATTGAAATTATCCAATTAGAGTCATCACTGACAGTTGGGTGGGTTGCATCTTGGTGGAAACACTCAAAGAATTACAATCTAATCAACACTGATACATCTGCCCACACAAGATTACATCAAAGATAATGGTGTTTTAGGGGACATGATACATTCAAACCAGCACATGGGTCAACTTAAACAATGGGAGTTTATTAGCTTACAGTTTTGAGGCTAAAAGAAAGTTCCAATCAAGGTGATGCTTTCTTTTCAAAGACTGGTGTTCTGGGGCTGGCTGCTGGTGATCCTGGTCCTTAACATGTCATGTGCCAAGGCACTAGGCAGTGTCTCCTGGTCTTTCCCTTCTCTTCTGGGTTCAGTTTCTTGACTCCTGTGGCTTTTTTTTTTTTGGTCTTAATTCCATTCTCTTATGAAAGACTCCATCCTGATTGAGCTGGGCCACACCTTAAGTGAAGTCACCTCATCGAAATGTCTTACTTTCAATGGGTTCATTGAAATTTAAGAATATGTTTTTCTGGGGTACATACAACTTCAAACTATCCATTTTGATTTAATTTTTACCTGGTGTGAGGTAGGGTTAATGTTCCTTTTTGCCATACAGATATTTAGTTGTTCTAGCACTGTTTATTAAAAAGATTTTTCTTTCCCTGTTGAATTGCTTTAGTGTGTTTGTCAAAAATCAGTTGACCCACCACAATGAGTGGGTCTGTTTCTGAACTCTACTCTGTTCCATTGATTTTTATGTTTATCTTTTGGTGATACCAAACTATCTTGATTGCTGTAGCTTTATAATATGTTTTTAAATCAGGTGGGGTAAGTCCTCCAACTTCATTCTTCCTTTTAAAAATGGCTTTGGTACTCTAGGTCCTTTGCATTTCCATCAATATCTACAAAAAATAAAAAAGCCTGGCATGTTAGCATATAGTAGGTACTCAATATATATGTATCATTCTTGAATAAATGAATAAAGAATGAAAAGAATTGCCATGTGCTAAGGATAACCACTAAAATAAGAGAAATTAAATGTACAAGTATTTTGAAATCATAATAAAGGAAAAATTTATAAACCATAAATCTAGAGTAACATATGAAGCCATTCAGAGCAAGCATTGACTAAAGTACCCAACAACTAAAATCTGATGGGATTGGTAGGTTGCCCAGAAAAAAAAAAAGTCATTCATATTGGCTACAATAATGACAAAAACAAACCAAAGCTAAACAAAACCCAAATCTATGTATGTAAACAATAATACAGTGTCATATGTCATAATTGCTCAGGTACTGGTATGTCCAGGGTATTGTGGGAACACAATGGAGGGTTACCCTGTATTCAGGAAGATTAGGAAAGGCTTCTTGAACCAGGCTGAGATTCAAGAATCATTAAGAGTTAACCAGGCAAACAAAGGGGGAAGGATATTCTAGGTAGGGCTAGCCTGTGCAACAGCTCTGAGACATGAGAGAGCAGATTATGTGTTTGGAGAATGGTTTGTCACAGCTATGGTATAAGTTTGCCAGGGTTGCTATGACAAATACCACATGTTGATTGTCTTAAACAACAGGAATTTATTGTCTCACAATTTGGAGGCTAGAAGTACAAAAGCAAGGTATTTGCAGGCCATGCTTTGTCCCATAGGCTATAACATTCTGGTAGTCGCTTGATCTCTGCCTCCATCTCATGGTGATCTCCCTCTTTCTCTGATTTCTACTGACTGACTGCATACCAATTTCTTCTGCTTACAAAGAGTTCATCCATATTGAAGTAGGGCCTACCTTCATTCAGTTTGGCCTCACCTTAACTAATAATATTTTCAAAGGTTATTTACAAATGGGTTCACATCCACACCCTGATTCACCTTAACTAGTAATATATTCAAAGATACTGTTTATAAGTAAGTTGCCATCCACAGGTCTGGGGTTAGGACTTGCACTTATCTTTTCTGGGTGACATGATTCAATCAGATAAACAGTTTTCTGATATTAAAAGCCAGTAAGACCTTACAAATGCATACTGGCTGAATACCAGCCCTTATTATACTGTAATTATCTGCATATTTGTCATATTTGGCTACCAGAGGGCTATGCCTTTCAGCTAAGCATTCCCAACACTAGGCACAATGATTAACATATAGTAGGTACTAAGTAAATATTTATTTATTGTATGAACAAATAAATGAATTGTTTGGTTCTCCTTAGTTGGAGGGTAATACTGATTCAAAGTCTTTGATGAATGTGGAAGGCAATTAATACCAAAGTCAGGCAAGTCTAGAAAACAATACAACTGGAAGACATAAATCAAAGATGCAGCAGTGTTATTCAAGGGTTGGAGAGATGGATTACAAAAGGGCACAAGAAAACTTTTG
This sequence comes from Choloepus didactylus, assembly GCF_015220235.1. Taxonomy (NCBI): domain Eukaryota; kingdom Metazoa; phylum Chordata; class Mammalia; order Pilosa; family Megalonychidae; genus Choloepus; species Choloepus didactylus. Next base: position 132,403,025 of record NC_051308.1, read on the forward strand.
GGTGTGATGGAAATAAATGATTGTTATCTTGATTGTGGTGATGGCTTAATGGGTACACACAGATGTCAAAACTTATCAAACTTTAGTTTTATATATGTGCACTGTAAGGTTCTTCAATTATACCTGAATAAAGTTTTAAAAATGGGGATAAAATATCCCAAGAAAAAATTACAGAACAATATCCCTTATGAGTATGGATGCAAAAATTCTCAATGAAATATACTACTACACATTAAAGGAATCCAACAGCACATTCAAATGATTATATACAATGGCCAAGTGGGATGTATCCTAGGAATGCAAGGTGTTTCAACATAAGGAAATCAATTAATGTAATATACTACATTAATGGAATGAAGGAAAAAAGTCAAATGTTCACCTCAATTGACACAGAAAAGGCATTTGACAAAATCCAGCACCCATTCTTGATAAAACACTCAGAAAACTAGGAATAGAAGGAAACTTCCTCAACCTGATAAAAGGAATATATGAAAAACCCATAGCTAATATCATGCTCAATGGTGAAAGACTGAAAGCTTTCCCCCTGATCTCAGGAAGAAGACAAATATGCCCACTGTGATGGTTAGATTCATGTGTCAACTTGGCAGGTAATGGTGACCAGTTATCCGGTCAATCAAGCACTGGCATAACCGTTATTGCAGGGACATTTCATGGACTGAAATCATCAGTAAGTTGATTGCATCTATGGCTGAAGACATCTTCAATCAACTAAGGGGAGTGTCTTCTACAATGAGAGATGTTTAATCAGTTGAAGGCTTTAAAGGGAGAGGTGATGACTTCAGCAGTCAGAAGAGAGAATTTTCTTATCTACTTCAGCCAGCCAGCATCTCCTATGGAACTCATCGAATCCTTCATCGAAGTTGCCAGCTTGCAGCCTGCCCCATAGCATTTGGACTCGTGTCCCCACAGTTGCGTGAGACACTTTTATAAAATCATAATATTTACAGCTATCTCCTGTTGGTTCTGTTTCCCTAAAGAACCCTAATACCCCACTTTCACCACTGCTATTCAACATTAGATTGGTAGTTCCAGTCAGAACAATTAGGCAAGAAAAATAAGAAATAAAGGCATCCTATATACAGAAAATACTGAATAATCTACAAGAAAGATACTAGAACTAATAAATTCAGCAAAGTGACAGGGTACAATGTCAACATGCAAAAATTAGTGTTATAATGAACAATGTGAAGAATTCAAGAAAACAATTCCCATTTACAATAACTAAAAGAATCACATATCTAGGAATAAACTTAACCAAGGATGTAAAGGACTTATATTGGAAAACTACAAAACATTGATGAGAGAAATTAAATAAGACGTAAGTGGAAAGACATGCTGTGTTCTTGGATTGGAACTGAATATTGTTAAGATGTCAATACTACTCAAAGTCATTTACAGATTGAGTCCAATAAAAATTTCAAAAACTTTTTTCATGGTAACAGGAAAGCTGATCATCAAATTCACATGGAAGTGTAAGGGGTCTTAAATAGCCAAAACCATCTTGAAAAAGAAGGATGAAGTTGGAGGACTCATAATTCCCAATTTCAAAACTTATCACAAAGCTACAGTAATCAAAACAGTATGGTACTGGCACAAGACTGATATATAGGCCAATGGAATCAAATTCAGAGTTCAGAAATAAACTCTCATATCTATGGCCAATTGATTTTTGACAAGGGTGCCAACTCAATAGGGAAAGAATAGTCTGTTTATCAAATGGTGCTGGGAAAAATGGATATCCACCTGCAAAAGAATGAAAGTGGACCCCTACATTACACTATATACAAAAATTAACTCAAAATGGATCAAACACCTAAGTATAAGAATTAAAACTATAAAACTCTCAGAAGAAAACATAGGGTAATATCTTTAGGACCTTGTATTAGGCAATGAATTCTTAGATTTTACACCAAAAGCACAAAGGAAAAAAAATAGGTAAATTGGACTGTGTGATGGTTTAGTTCATGTGTCAACTTGACTAGGTTATGGTGTCCAGTTGTTTGGTCAAGCAAGAAATGGCCTGATTGTTACTGTGATGGTATTTTGCGGCTTTAAATCGTCGCTAGGTTGATTGCATCTATGACTGATTATTCCTACAATCAATGAGATTGCCTTCAACAAGAGAAGTCTCATCCAATCAGTTGAAGGCCTTAAAAGGAGAAGTGATGATTTCAGCAGTCAGAAGGAAGAATTTCCATCTCTACTTCAGCCAGCCAGCTTCTCCTAGGGAATTCATCAAAAACTTCTTCAGAATTCCAGCTTACAGCCTGCCCTATGGAATTCAGACTTGTCCAGCCCCACACTTACATGAGCCAATTCCTAAAATGAATCTCATAATATTTACATTATATATGTGTATGTATGTATGTATGTGTGTGTATCCTATTGGTTCTGTTTCTCTGGAGGACCCTAATACAGATAACATCAAAATTAAAACTTTTTTTGTATATGTGCATTAAGGAACATTATCAAACGGTGAGCCATTGATTGTATTACCTGGATGGATTATACTGTGTGTGAGTATCTATCAATAAAATTGCATTAAAAATAATAATAATTAAAAAACTAATCAAATTGGACACTTTATGTATGTTTAAATATCGTATTTAATTATACTTCATTAAAGTAAAAAATTTAAAAAAGAAATATTATCAAGAAAGTGAAAAGAGAACCAATGGAATGGAAAATATTTGGAACCATATATCTGATAATGGTTTAATTTCTAGAACATATAACTCATACAACTCAACAACAAAAAAACACAACCCAATTAAAAAATGGGCAAAAGACTTGTATAGGCATTTCTCCAAAGGAGATATATAAATGGCCAATAAGCACATGAAAAGATGCTCAACATCATTAGCCTTTAGGGAAATGAAAATTAAAACCATATGAGATACCACTTCACACCCACTAGGATGGCTATTATTTTAAAAATTGAAAATAACAACAGTTAGTGAAGATACAGAGAAATAGGGACATTGTTAGAGTATTGCTGGTGGGAATGTAAAATGGTGCAGCCACTATGGAAAACAGTTCAGTGGTTCCTACGAAAGTTTAGAATTACCATATGACGTGGGAATCCTACTCCTAGGTATATACCCCCAAAGAATTGAAAGCAGGGGCTCATACTGGTATCTGTACACCAATGCTCATAGTAGCATTATTCACAATAGCCAAAAGGTGGAAGCATCCTAAGTGTCTATCAACCAATGAATGGATAAACAAAGTATGATAGATACATGCTGTTTTGGTTTGCTAAAGCTGCTGGAATGCAATATACCAGAAATGGGTTGGCTTTTACCATGGGGATTTATTAACTTACAATTTACCGTTCTTAGGCCATGAAAAAGTCCAACTGAAAGCATCAACAGGATGATACCTGGAATCTGGGGATAGGCTCCTGGCATCTGGGACACCTCTGTCAGATGGGAAGGCACATGGCTGATGTCTGCTTGCCCTTCACTCCCAGGTTTTGTTGCTTTCAGCTTCTGCTTCCAGTGGCTTCCTCGCTGAGTTTCTCTAGGTCCTTTGCTAGCTTCTCTGGGGCTTTTCTCTGTGAGCTTCTCTTAATTTCATCTCTTAGCTTCTGTATGTGTTTTAATCTCTTATAAAGGACTCCAGAAAGTAGATTAAGACCCATCCTGGGGCAGGTCTCAACTGAAATAACCTAATCAAAAGGTCCCACCCAGAGGAATGGATTAAAAGAACATGGCCTTTCCTGGGGACATAACAGCTTCAGACTACCACGCATGACATGGAATATTATTCAACCATAAAAAGGAATGAAGTTCTGATACATTCTACGACGTGGATCAACCTTGAAGATATCATGTTGAGTGAAATAAGCCAGACCCAAAAGGACAAATATTATATTATCTCAATTATATGTAATAGCTAAAATATGCAAATTTATAGAGTCTGAAAGATTATTAAAGGTTACCAGGGGCAGGAGTGATGGTGGTGAATGGGGAGTGATTGTTTAACGTTTTACTTTCCTAGCTGCTAAGTTAACACACAAGATGTTGACTTAACAATAGGAATTTATTGACTCATAGTTTCAGGGGCTGGAAAGCTTGCTTTCTCCTGGGTTAGTATCTTCTAGCTGGCTGGCAAACTTTAGGTTCCTTGGCATTTCTGTTACATGGCAACGCACTAGGCAGCATCTTCTCCTGTCTCTTTCAGGTTCCATTAACTTCCAGCTTCTGGCTGCTCCCCGTGACTGCTCTTCAGTGTCCAATTTCCTTTGCTTATATGGTGTGCTGGTTTGCTAATGCTGCTGTTATACAATATACCAGAAATGAATTGGCTTTTATCAAGAGGGTCTATTAGGTTACAAAGTTACAGTCTTAAGGCCATAAAGTGTCCAAGGTAAGGCATCAACAATAGGGTACCTTCACTGAAGGATGGCTGATGGCATCTGGAAAAACTCTGTTAGCTGGGAAGGCATGTGGCTGGCAACTGCTTGCTCCCAGGTTGTGTTTCAAAATGGTGTTCTCCAAAATGTCAGCATCAGCTGTCAACGGCCATCTTCAAAATGTTTCCTTAAGCTGCAGCACTGATCTCCTTCTGTCTGAGCTCTTATAGGGCTCCAGTAAACTAATCAAGACCCACGCTGAATGGGCAGGGCCACATCTCCATGGAAATAATCTAATCAAAGTTATTACCCACAGTTGGGTGGGTCACATCTCCATGGAAACAACCTAATCCAAAGATCCCAATCTAATCAACACTAATACGTCTGCCCCCACAAGATTGCATTAAAGATAATGGCATTTTGGGGGACATAATACATCCAAACTGGCACATAGAGGCTTCAGCCATATTGGATTAAGGCCCACCCTCATTCATTTTGGACACACCTTTAGTAACATCTTTGAAGTTCCTGCTTACAAATGGGTTCACACCAAGAGAGGTTGGGACCTGAGCATGCCTTTTGTGGGGGACATGATTGAATCTCTAACAAATGGGTATAGAGTTTGTTTGGGGTGACAGGAAAGTTTTGGCAAAGGCTGGTGGCAATGGTAGCACAACATTGTGAATGTAAATAATGCCACTGAACTATATACTTGAAAGTGGTTAAATTGGGAAATTTTGTTATATATATGTTACAACAATAAATATTTTTTTAAAAAGTTCTCCTTTTTAGTCACTGATAAGATACTTGCATTATCTGAAATAAATTTTAGCCTCTTGCTGGTGAAAAGAAATCATAATCAAGGACATACTAGTCATTTGAATATACCATTATAACTCCCTAATTTTACTGAGGCTGAAAGGGGCATCCAGAGAGAGATCTGGCTTGCATAAGACCCCCAATGAGTGGCAAAGCTAGAGTGACCAGCTGTTCCAGTTTACCCAGGACTGGGGAGTATGGTATTCCCAGGATGTGAGACTTTTTCTGCTAAAATCAGGGAAATTCTGGGCATACCAGCATTAATTGGTCTTCCCAGGCAAAGCCCAACCAGAGACCCAGGATTTCTTTCCTAACTCACTACATACAACTACTTAGTTTTTATAAGGATTCCATTTCTTTTAATTCTCTGATTTCCAAAGGAACTCTTGGAGTTTAAGCCCAAATCTTAGTTTGTTGAATGGTACCCCACTTCACTTTGGGGAGCTCTCAACATTCTTATCTGTAAAATGAGAGGCATGAATACGATGCTTTCCGAGGGTGCTTTTGGGGATCCTATTCTGTGGTTCCACAATAACGATCTCTGTTATGAAGTCTCTGTATTGTCCTCATTTAACCAGAATTTAAGTTAAGTGCAATTCTCTGTAAGACAGCCCTTACTTCAGATACCAGCCACAAATTCGGGGGTTGCCCTCAATCCCTCAGGTTCAATATTTGACTAGAATGACTCACAAAACACAGGAAAATGCTATACTATGATTTGTTTTACTATAGCAAAAAGTATAAAAGTAAGAGCAGACACATAGGACAAGGTTGGGAAAATCTCAATCGTGAGCTTCCATGTCCTCTCCCCTTCGGAATCAGGACACACCAATCTCAGCATGTTGATGTGTATTGCCAATCAGTGAAGCTCACTAGAGCTTCAGGGTCCAGAATTTTAATATGCTTTTAATTACATAGGCATGATTGATTGAATCAATGCCAATGTGGTTGAACTCAATCTCCAGCTCCTTCTCCCAGGAGGTCAGGCTGATATGATGTGGCTCAAAGCCCCAACCCCCTAATCACATGGTTGAGCTTTCTTGTGTGGCCAGTTTCCATTCTAAGACTATCACTAAGGCTGGCCCCACTCTGTGTCATCAATGGCCAGGAGGGGTATGGAAGGGGAACCCACCACAAATAACAAAAGACAGTTCTATCATGGGAAATTCCAGAGATTGAGATGGATCTCCTAGGAACCTGGAACAGAGACCAGCCAAGTTTTTTGTTGTTATTATTGTTAATTATGCAACCAAAGTCTAAATATTTGAGGATTATTACCGAAAGTAGGCAAAGCAATCCAAGTTTGCAGTTTCAACAGAATAGAATAAAATAACATTATAAGCTAATAATAATGTAAATTAAATTTTAAATTATTGGCAATTTACTTTTTTTAAAAAAAATTTCAAACTCTTTAGTAGTCTCGTAAACAAAACCACAAAGACACACCATTTTACATTTACCAGATTGGCAAAAATTAAGAAGTTGGATAATATTAAGTGCTGACAAAGATATGGTGCCACAAAACAGTCAGATGATGAGTGTAAATTGGAGTATCCACTTTGGAATACAGTTTAGAATTATCTAGGAAATTTAAACATTTCTACACTATGTCCCAGAAATTCCACTGCTAGAGCAGTTCTTGTACATATATTCCAGGAGACAGACAGGAGAATGTTCACAGCAGCATTGTCAACGATAGAAAAAACTGGCAATAGCTCAATTGTCATCAAGGGAATGGATTTTAAAAATGGTGATATATATATACATGACGGAATACTATAAAGCATTGCAAAATGAATCACAGCTACTTGCAACAGGGTAAATCTCAGAAACAATACTGTCTCAGAAGAATATATACTGTATCAACCAATTTATTTAAAGTTTAAAAAAACATGCAAAACTAAGTAATACATTGTTTGCAGATTCAAACAAGTAGGAAAACTAGTAAGAAAAGCATGGGAATGATAAACACAAAATTCAGCACAGTATTTGCCTCAGAAATAAGAGGAAAGGTATGGGATAGGAAGGAATATCCTAGGGATTGCTGGGATCAGAGTAATGTGATTTTTCTTCACCTGAGTGGTGGGTACACGGATATTCATTGGATTGGATTGTGAGTCTTTATACCTTATATGCATTTCATATCTGTTCAGCCTATAATAAAAATAATTTTTAAACAATTGAAAAATAGAGGGTGGAAAGAGGAGGCAGAAACTCAATGCCTGGGATCTGAATCAAGGCTGAAACAAAGAAGGTAGCAAGGTGCAGCAATTTACTTTTTCATCACATTGAGGCTCACTGCTTTCATATGCTATATTGTCAGGACATTCCTAACTCTAAGAATGCTAAACTTTGCCACAAATTTTCCTCTTCAATAACAGAAGATTTCACTATAAAAAGCATTATTATTTTTCATATATATATAAATATTTAAAGTGATTTTATTAACTAATTTTATGCTTCCAAACTTTAATTCCATTTGCTTTCCAGATCAATAAGAACGTCCAGAAAATGGCCAATTCCAGCATGGTGACTGAGTTTCTCCTCATGGGCTTTGCTGAAGGATGGAAGCTAAGGTTCATGCACTCCATGTTAGTCCTACTGATGTACTTGGCTACCTTGGTAAGGAATCTTCTCATCATTACTGCCACCACACTTGACCAGAAACTTCACACACCCTTGTATTTTTTCCTCATGATTCTGTCCATCATAAACATGTGCTTCATTTCTGTTACCTTCCCCAATGCTTGTGTGAACTCTCTCACAGACAACAGGGCCATCTCAGTGACTGGGTGTGCAACTCATCTTGCTACTCCTTTATTGGACCTCTGTGGAAATGTTCTTACCATCATGCCAAAATATTTTGAGGTACCTGATTTATATCTATAAAGCTTGGTTGCTTAAACAAACTCTTTTCCATATACCAGGTGTTGATAATTAAAATGAATCCAGATCAAAGCACATACTGGAAAACTGACATATAGCATTTTCTCACCACATATTTATTGATATCTTTTGAGAAAGTCTAGGAATTAATTCTGCCAGCCACCAAGCTATCAGAAGACTTGCTACTGACCTATTGTGTCAGCCTTTCTGCCATCAACATAAACATTGACATCATCATGATCAATCATCACATAATGAACAGGGTATTCTAACAGCTGCTAAGGAGACCCAGGAAACCAACTTTTGATCACCCAGTGCAAGCCCATACCTCCCGTTCATCTGCTGTGCTGTGAGCTCCATGAGAGAAGGACCTAATGTCTTATTCACTCAAACAAGTACTTGATCTCAATTTACTGAACGGGTAGTTAATTCTCATCTTTCAACTGAAAAAACTGACACTCAAAGAAGTTAAATAAATTTCTAAGGGTTAGAGAGTAGGAGTAAAAACAGTATTTGAGGCATATTTGATTTCAAACTCATTCTGAAAAGGTATAACATAGTCTGTATCTCTGTGGGATTTACCATCTGGTGGGAGAAGACAGTATGATGAGAAAACGAGGTGACAAAGACTGTGGGAAGGAGCAGATGCAACTGACAGCTTGAAAAGGCAGAGATTTAGTGATTGGTCAAATATGGGAAGCGTAGAAACGTATAGTCAAGGATGATTTTCAGAATTTGAGACTAGGAAACTAGGAGACCAGGAGAAGGATGGTATCTGAAATAGGCAAATTTGGAGAGCGAAATGGACATTAGGTTGAATTTAAGTTCATAAACGGGTCATATAGCAGATGAGGCAGAAACTCTACGTCCAAGAATACTCTATCGATCATTAACTTTAAATCGTTCTGTTTAAATTACATTCTGCAGTAAGGAATATGTTCTTTCGACCAAGATAATCTATTAAAAGTGCAGTTTTGCCAAGCCACAGGAACTTCTCAAACTGCTATTGACATTATCGTAGCTCTATGAAACTTATTTTTTTTTTTACCTTGAGTTATATACTTTTTCTCCTATGAAACTATCCAAATTACCAAAACCAAGATTGTGTATTTATCTTTGTGGCAACCCCCAAAGTTGTTAGCACAACATTTGCATGCAGTAGGTGCTAAGTGTTTGAAAATACAGGTCCAATATATTATCTATGACATACTAATGGCTTATTAACTCAGTTGTAAACACCAGCTTTAGAATCCTAAATTAGGAGTAAAAAATATTTTTTCCCCAAGGCAGCTTCGCTCCCCAGCCGTCCCCTCATACTCTTTTATCATAGGTATGAAAGAAAATACTGTACTCCTTTGACAAGCGTCATTCTGAGTTTGCAGCAAAAGGAGAACTTTTCTAAGACATCAGATCTGTCCACAATAATAAGCGAAATAACCAGTTGGGGACTGAAAGAAAGTTCTTCTCTCAGCTCAGGTGACACTGCCGCAACTTTACCAGCCTAAGGCCCTTGCGGATTCTTGTGGGAAGGAGCGGGGACTGCCTCGCGTGGAGGCCCCGTTGGTCCCTTGACACCTCCCATTGGCCATTCTCTGCTCGTGGGCCGCGCACGGGAGAGCGACGGAGCCAACACCCGCCCTGAGCCGGCCGCCATTCAGCGAGAGTCGCATGCCAGTGCGAGCCGCGGATGTGGCGGAGTGGCGGCAGGACTACGCGGCGAGGTTCAGTGGAAAACCCAGAAAATGGCTTCGGGACATGCGCCACAGCGGCCGTTATGAAAAGCAAAACCGACACCTCGGAGCCGGGGACCGAGAGGGATGAGGCCGGGAGCCGGGGGCCGGGCGGGGCTCGGGGCGCCCGGGACGGAAGCCCCGGACGGAAGCCCCGGACGCGCCCCGCAGAGAACTAGAGGCGCAGCTTCCGGCAGCGCAGGTGCGGCCTTGGGCGGATAACGTCACGTGGCGAGGCAGCGTGCGGGGGGCGTCTGGTGCGGGTCTGCGAGTTAAATGCGGCTGCAGGGGCTCGGGTGGTGCCTTTTCGGTTCATCTCCTCAGCTCTTTGTTTCTCGACTTGGATGTGCTTCCAACTGAAAGGCAGTAGGCATGAAGACGGAAGCTCTGTAAAGACCGTAACGTTGACTCGCATGAAGAGGGTTTCGTAATACGCGTTAGATAATCACTGAAAAGCTAGGTGATTGACATGTTGCCTAAATTTCAGGCTAAGTTCGTTTGAGTTATAGACGAAAGTAAGTCTGCGATAGGGAACCAAAATTTAAATCAGTTTTCATGAGTGAGCCAGATAGATGTTTGAGCATAAACTTTCCTAATGCCTTGCCTTAGGCCCTGAAGTACTAACGACACTTTTTTTCTCCTTCAAAATTGCATATTGACAATGTATGGACGAGTTATTGAAAGCGATATGAGATTTAGGGTTTTAACGATGAAATGGACATAACTGATAGGGTTGTTCACTTTGTATTAAAGTAACAATAAAAGGAAAGACTGGTTTTGCACTTACCTAGGTTTGGCATAGTGAAAGTAATACGGCTTTGATATCAGACCCTTTGACCTTTTGGGCAAATGACTTACGCCTTCTGAGCCTGTTTGCTGATCTCTGAACCAATATTTACTGGGCAAATTCTGTGAATTAAGTGGTCACGTGTAAAGAGAAGCCCGAGCCCAGCTCTCTGCCTACTGATCTGGGAAGCCATTTCCTCCGGGCTCTTTTCTTTATAAAAACTGACATTTATATTTACAACTGAGTCGTTGATGTTTTTCTGTGTTTTTGTTTGTTTACTAATATAGAGCTTGAAGGGTACATCCGCATTTTTGTTTGCAACGTGACTTAGCTCCTAATGGAGGAAAACAACCTACAGGTAAAGATAAGGCCATGGATCTTCCCGCTCCTATGACGTTTAAGAGTTATCTGGTGATATAGATCGTGAGGTTGGTAGAAGCAGCTCCATCACATTTCGGCTGGACCATTTCCCAGTATGTGTTGAGCTAAAAAAGGATGTACATAGAAGAAATATCTACATTTGATGTATATAAAGTGAAATGAATCTGTTTTTCTTTTTATCAGTTGTTACTTAAGTGGCAAAATCTTTAACATTATTCTTCATCATTAATGTGCACTATTGATTTCATACTGATCTCATGTTGAAATAACATGTTAGATATAATGGGTTAAATAATATAATGTTATAATTCTACCTTTAAAAAACTTTAAAAAGGCAGCTGCTAGAAAGTTTAAAATCACATGCAGTACATGGCTTGCATTTTATTTCTGTTGGACAAGATGCTTTAGATATCAGTGCCTTTTGATTGTACTCGTTTACAAAACTGGTTTTTAGGAACAGGAGCAACAGCTGTTATGGATTAGTCATATAAATTTTTTTCTAATGAGATCCTTACAAAAAATTTCCAGCTTCCTGCCCACCTGGACTACAGGCTTTGGCAATTTACTCCACAAAAGGTTCCTTGTGGCTAGGAGGCTTCTAATTATTGAGTGCATTCATTAGTAATTTTCCTTTTAGCTGCAAGCAAACTATTGGATGCGTCAAGTCTGAGTCTCACTAATTCAAAAAGCATGAGAGAGGCTGAGAGACAAGCTGAACTGTTGAGGAAATGCAGTGCTGCTTAATAACTCGATTTTAGGACATTGGGGTGGTTGAGGACCAGGGAAATAAAGTTGCTCCTCATTTCATTTTTGAAAGCATGCATGATTTAGAACCTTTTCCTTTTTTGTTTATCATCTTGCAGTGCAATGGTGTGGTTGATGGGAATTTTGAAGACATTCTCGGCAAGGAGGTAATTAAGTTTAATCCTCCGTTATACAGACAGCGTTATCAGTACATTAAAGATTTAGTGGAGCAACATAAACCCAAGAAGGTTGGTATTTCTCTTTGCAGACATTTAATTATTAATACTGTCTTATGAACTGTTTCAAATGTGAAGAAAATCTTGAAATTTTATAGTTGGATGTAATTTTGAAGGTCCCATATTTCTAGATTTTAATCAGAATGTCAGCCAAGTTGGTATTGTAGCCACAGGTATTGTGGTTTTGTGTGTGTGTGTGTGTTTTAGATAATGGGCATACTTACTAATTTCAGAAGAAAGTCATGATTTCATGCAATTTAAGTTGAAACACATTATTTTTAGCTAATGACTCATGGTACAGAGCCAAGCATCTGGCAGTAATTACTTGGTCACTACTCTTAAGGATTTAGTATTCTAAATGTAGACTAGATACTGGTAAGGTGAATTTCTGGATGTAAGATTTCTTTTTTCTGCTTTACCTTCAATAGTCAGTTGAGACTCTGCTGTGTTACCACAACCCTTATTTTAACTGCCACTGCACATCATACTGCAGAAATTTGTTTCGTCATAAATATCCAGATGTGTATTCAGCTGAAGTATCTAAAACTGCCTATTTGGCAGCTCAGAAGACTTCAATATGGAATTCCATGTGATTCAACCTAATGTTTTGTTCAATAAAATTTTAGTGACTGCTTTCTATATGTGTGTGACAAATAAAATCAAAGTAAAGTTTTGGAAACCTTTCTTTGCTGAAACATGGTGCTGAGAATATTTAAGACTCAAGTTCTGATTATGAATGGGAAAAGGGTGTGTCCCTAATCTTTTCTCACATTAGTACAGTATAGACAATAGCAATTGTTCTGAAATAGGATTGTTTCTTTCTATTTGAAATTTATATTCCTGAAATTCTGACTTTTATCTGAAGAAATTAATTTCATTAATCTTAAGGAAGAGAATTAATTATGCAAAATTCCAAGGAGATTATTTAAAACTCCAGAGTAACCTTTGTTCCTTTCCTTGGGTTCAGACCCTGTCAATCATCAATCCAACTTCCTTTGAATCTTTACACTAAGATCTTGTGCTCTAAGTAACCTCTCCACAGTTACTTTATGATCATTTTGCTCTTGACATCTTTGTTACGCAGTAATTGGGGTCTTTTATTGGCTGGAATGGGATGGAATGGGATGGGATGGGATGGTCAGAGAGAAGCACAGGGCCCTTGGCACCAAAGGTAGTGATCATTGTCAACTGTGGTTTATCTACCCCACAGGATATGTCTGGGTAATGCCACTCCACTGTATCGGTGTTACGTGTTTGGCTTTCCTGGAAGCAAGGGAGCTAACTATGGGCTAGTCTAGAGAACAGCCAGCTTTTACACAGTCAGTTTAGACTGAAGAACCATAGAATTCTTCAGGAAAATGATTGGCAGTTTAATTTTTTCTAATGAGTTCTGTCAAGTTATTTAAACTCTATAAGCTTTCTTTTTTGCTGGATTGTTTACAAGCATTAATGGGGTTTGTATATCACACTAGTATACTTTTAGCTCACTTCCTATTTGAAAGAAAATTGAGTATACTTTATAAATATTATGGCAGTTTAATGCCTCACTAAGTCTGTATTTTGTTTTCTGGGGCTAGATTTGTTTTCTTTTAATAAGATGTATTCACACACCATACAATCATCCAAAATATACAATCAGTTGATCACATTACCATCATATAGTTGTTCATTCATCACCCCAATCTATTTTTTAACATTTTCCTTGTACCAGAAAAAATGATAATAAGAACTAAAAAAAAGTGAAAAAGAACACCCAAATCATCCCCCCTGCCCTATTTTTCCTTTAGCTTTTTGCCCTCATTTTTTTACTCATCCATCCATAAATTGGATAAAGGGAGTGTGATCCACAAGGTTTTCAAAATCACACCGTCACCCCTTGTATGCTACATTTTCATACAGTTGTCTTCAAGAATCAAGACCACTGGGTTAGAGTTGGATAGTTTCAGGTATTTACTTCTAGCTATTCCAATACATTAAAACCTAACAAGTGTTATCTATGTAGTGCATAAGAATGTCCACCAGAGTGACCTCTCAACTCCATTTGAAATCTCTCAGCCACTGAAGCTTTATTTCATTTCACTTTGCCTCCCCCTTTTGGTCAAGATGATCTGAATCCCATGATGCTGGGTCCAGATTCATCCCTGGGAGTCATACCCTGCGTTGCCAGGGAGATTTACACCGCCTGGGAGTTAGGTCCCACGTAGTGAGGAGGGCAGTGAGATCACCTGCTGAGGTGGCTTTGGGGCTAGATTTTTATCTTTCAATTCTGTACCCCCTCCTCTGTCCCCTGGGTAATGACAGATGTGCATGCTTCTGAAAAGAAAATCACTGAACATGCCCAACCAACGGTATGCAGCTTTGAGGTAGACTGTAAGGTTTATCTAAGATATTAATAGGTGTTCAAGGAAAAGATACTGTGATCAAACATTTTTGTTGGAAAAATTGGGTTAAATGAGGTTGAACATCCCTTTATTGCTGTGCTATTGTCTGAGTTTTCAAGAGGAGAGCTAGAGTGTTCCATGGAAAACAATTTAGGAAATGCCAAGGTAGAGAAATCTTAATCTTGATTTTACAAAGTAGGATTTTTTTGATGAAATCTAAGGTGAACTTTAGAGATAACACTGTTTTAACCCTTTGAAAACCATTATAAAATATATTTGTGCATGTTAAGGCAGTGCATAGAATCTTTCTCAATTCAGGATCCTGCAATGGTTCATGTCCCCAAACATCTATTTTAAGTCTGGATTAGAGCCGTTAACTACCCAAGAGGTTGGTTTGGGGAATCTTGGGGAAGGAGGGTGCACTTGTAAAAAATGTTTATCATGAGTTTCTTTTACTGTCATTTGCCTTTTTCTCCTAAAGTGGGGTTCAGAAATTTGGGTAATTTAGTTAAGGTTAATGAAGATTTTGTTGCTTCATTAAGAAAATCAGATTTAATAAAAATCTGTATGAGTGCATATGAATGTGTGTTAAGGAAATCAGCTATAATAAGAATGTTTATGAATTGTAAATCACTGTTCAGGGATGGCTTTTTTTTAAGTTCAATTTTATTGAGATATATTCACATACCAGGCAGTGATACAAAGCGTATAATCAGTTGTTCACAGTACCGTTATATAGTTGTGTGTTCATCACCAAAATTAATTTTTGAACATATTCATTACTACACACACAGAAGTAATAAGAATAAAAATTAGGTGAAAAAGAACAATTAAAGTAAAAAAGAACACTGGGTGTCTTTTTTTTTTTTTTTTTTTGCCTCCATTTTTCTACTCATCCATCCATACACTGGACAAAGGGGAGTGTGATCCATATGGCTTTCACAATCACATTATCACCCTTCATAAGCTATATTGTTATACAATTGTCTTCAAGATTCAAGGGTTCTGGGTTGTAGTTTGATAGTTTCAGGTATTTACTGCTAGCTGCTCCAATTCATTAGAACCTAAAAAGGATTATCTATATTGTGCATAAGAGTGCCCACCAGAGTGACCTCTTGGCTCCTTTTGGAATCTCTCTGCCACTGAAACTTATTTCACTTCCTTTCACATCCCCCTTTTGGTCAAGAAGATGTTCTCCATCCCGTGATGCCGGGTCTAGATTCCTCCCCAGGAGTCATATTCCACGTTGAAGTAGACACCTGTTTTGATCAATCATGAAGCTGTTCATAGGCACCAAGTTTCCTCTTAGGGAGCACATGCCTGCCACATGTGGTGTTCCTGTGCCAGGCCCTGAGAGTACACACTGAAACTCATCCGAATAAGAGGAGTTTTATATAAAAGCCTAAATACTCTTTCTAGTAGGTCATGGGGAGTTATGAGGATATGATCCTTATTTTTGCCCTGGGTTAATAATGTTTCATTAGATTAATTTCCCTTTTTGTATACTTTTCTATATAAAAAAAAGAGATATGTTCATATAATAACTTTATTCTGGTCTAACTTCTGTTGCTGACTGCCCCACAAAACTTTTTGATCATTCTTGACTTTTGGCTATAAAAATCTTTGAAATAACATTCTCTCTCATTTACAGGTGGCAGACTTGGGTTGTGGTGATACTTCGCTCTTATGGATACTTAAATTCCACAAGTGCATTGAACTGCTTGTTGGAGTAGATACTGATGAGGATAAATTACGATGGAAAGAGTAAATCCTAGTTTCTGAAAGAGTTGTGCATTAATATAAGACTAATGGCATTATTAATTATATTTAATTAATAGTAATAATTATACAGTACTAATATACAATATACTAATATATATACATGAATACTGTGTAATTAATAATTACACTTAAATATTGAGGTTATGGGAGAGCTGTAAGCTCGCTGAATAATAAGGTTGTGTCATAACTAATTTGAGTATTGTCTTGGGTTTTTATGAATACATTGTGAATAACACTCGTGTTTTGTTTGTACCAACTTATAAAGTATAGCTTCAGTTAAGTCATTATAATAGCCCAAACACTGCAAATCCAGTTTCAAACTTGCTTATGACAAGATCTCATTACTTTAATGCCAGATACCATGATTTATAGCGGAGGATTTTAAACTGTTCAACAGAGCACTGGGACAGAGGCACCAGACTGCTTCCTCTAGCTTGAAAGAGCTCTGCTAACTCTTAAACACATTAGACTTCCACAGATTTGTTTCCAGAATGTCTTTCTACTGAAGAAGAAAAAGTTGAAAACCACTGATCCAAACTGAGCTAAAAGACCAAAAGTATTAAAAATGAAAGCAATATCAAAGTTATAATATATAAAAATATTGCTATCACTTAAAATCTGGTTCTCAGTGGCCAGCAATGTCTCCGTATGCGGGGAAATGCCTGTTTAATACATCAAGCTGTGGAAAACGGGCCATGTCAGATTTCTATCAATGTAGGTCAAAGATAGTTATCAGAGAATCAAAGTTCTGTAGCTGCTGAGATACTCTAGATTATTGTGTTCAAAACATCTCTTGCCTTGGCAGGTATAAATTGTCCCCTGTCAGTGGGGATTATATAAAACCCAGGGAGCTGACTATGACTGTTACCTTGTATCATGGCTCTGCAGTGGAGAGAGACTCTCGTTTGCTTGGATTTGACTTGATAACATGTATTGAGTTGTAAGTATTAAGCTGATTCAGACTGTTTGAAAAATCTGAATGAATTAATGCCAGTAAACTTTGTGTTCTAAAGTTTTAGGCCTTAATCTTATTTCTTATTTGTAAAGAAAATTGCTCAGTTGGTAATGTCTTCTCTTTACTGGCTTTTTTTCAACTTATTTGGAATAAATTTAAATGTACATGCAAGTTGCAAAAATAAATAGTACCAAGAACATCCATATACCCTTTGCCCAAATTCACCTATCTTTAATGTTGCCCCATTTTCTTTATCATTTGTACATGGTCTTGTTCTCCCCCATCCCATACATACACAACAATTTTTTGGAAACATTTTTTTCCTTAAAATTTTTACTACTTTGAAATAATTTCAAACTTACAGGACAATTGCAAAAATAATACAAAACCAATATAGAGAACTCCAGATCCCACCCCCCTGACCCCATACCCAGATCCACCAATTTTAACATTTTGCCACATTTGCTGTATCATCTATTTATCGGTTTTCTAAACACTTTGAGAGTAGGTTGTATATATTATGCTCCTTGAACACATAATACTTTCATGTACATTTCCTAAAAACAAGGATATTCACTTATATAACCACCTTAAGTACAGTTTTCAAGTTCGAGAACTTAACAATAATATATATCTTATACTCTATATTCCAATTTTTTCATATGTCTCAATAATGTCCTTTTTTGAAAAGTTCAGTTTTTAATGAGATATATTCACATGCCATACAGTCATCCATGGTATACAATCAGCTGTTCCCAGTACCATCATATAGTTGTGCATTCATCACCCCAATCAATTTTTGAACATTTTCCTTACACCAGAAATAAAAATAAAAATAAAAAATAAAAGTAAGAAAGAACACCCAAATCACCACCTCCATCCCACCCTATTTTTCATTTAGGTTTTGTCCCCATTTTTCTACTCATCCATCCATACATGGGATAAAGGGAGTGCAATCCACAGGATTTTCACAATCACACTGTCACCCCTTGTAAGGTACATTGTTATACAGTCATCTTCAAGAGTCAAGGCTTTAGGTTGGAGTTTGATAGTTTCAGGTATTTACTTCTAGCTATTCCAATACATTAAAACCTAAAAAGGGTTACCTATACAGTGCATAAGAATGTGCACCTGAGTGACCTCTAGACTCCATTTGAAATGTCTCTGCCAGTGAAACTTTATTTTGTTTCATTTCACATCCCCCTTTTGGTCAAGAGGATGTTCTCAATCCCACCTTGCGAGGTCCAGATTCATCTCTGGGAATCATATCCTGTGTTGCCAGGGAGATTTATACCCGTGGGAGTCAGGTCCCTTTTCTCCTCCATTATTAGATACCGTCCAGGATCATGTATTGCATTTAATTGTCATTATCTTTTTAGTTGCTCTCTTTTTTAAAAATTGTGGAAACATATATACAACCTAAACTTTCCCATCTTAATTACTCCCATGTATACCATTCAGTAGGATAAATCACATTTACAAAGTTAGGCTACCTTCACTGCCATCCATTACCAGAACTTCCCCATCACCCCAAACAAATTCTACACCAATTATGCATTAACTCCATTCCCCCAGTCCCTGCTCCTGGTAACCTCTATTCTACTTTCCGTCCTTATACATTTGCATATTCTAACTATATTATGTAAGCAGGATGATAAAATATCTGTCCCTTTATATATGACTTATTTCACTCAACATGTTTTTTTATGAAACATTTTTAAGGGTAAGTTATACATATCTTGACCTTTTGCCATGTATTTTCTAAGATAAGGGGTGTTCTTTTATATAGCCATAATACAGTTATCAATTTCAGTAAATTTAACATTGATAACAATACTTTATCATTCTTATTCCAATTTTGTCAGTTAACCCAATAATGTCATTTATAGAATTATTTTTTCCTCTGTTATAGGACTAAATGCAATGCCTGACCCTAGACTGGATCCTGTAATGGAGAGAAAAATGTAGGATCATCTGTTGCATTTAATTGTCATGTCTCTTTAGCCTCTTTTAATCTGGAATATCCACAGCCTTTGTTTATGGCATTGATAGTTTGGAAGAGTGGAGTGCCCCCTCCACCCGCCGCGATAATAGAGTATTTTTCATTTTGGGTTCCTGGTAATTAGATTCAGATTGTACATTCTCCAAGAACTGAGGGACACTGCAGAGGTGATCTTGTGTCCTCAAGACATCCCATATGGAGGCACATGGTGTCCATCAGCCCTCTTTGGTGATTAATTTTTTTTGATATGCAATATGATTTTATATATGTGAAAATTAAAAAAAAACAGTCAAAACAAGTATTTAGAAACATGCATGTGTAGTGAAAAGTACAACAAAAATGCATTGGAATGTTACATATTAACTTCAGGATAATGGTTACCTGGGCAAGGGAGGAGTAGAAGGGATGGGGGGAGTGATGAGAAGGAACAGGAGTGGGGCATTAGCCATATGTAACAGGTGATGTTAATGTTGATCCCCCGTCAAGGTGCCTGTGTGCTCCATTTATAATTACTGTTTCATTCTTTCAACTAATAATCAGTCTGTGGGGAGACACTTTAAAGACCATGCAAATATGTTGCCCTTTGTCCATATTTCCTCCTACATTTGGTATCCACTATGATTCTTGTCTGACTCAGTCTTTACTGTTATGGTGGCAAGTTATGCTTTTTCCGATTCCAGCATGACTCTACATTTACCAGTTGGTCTTCACCGTTCTGAACAAGAGCCATCCCTTCTCCTCTGTTTGTTCATTCATTCATTCAACTATTCATTATCAGTGTGAAGTTATGAATTCCTATTTTTTAATGGTTAATAATTCATTCCTGTACTTAATTATTTTGTTGCTTAAATTATCCCAGTTTTGGCCAGTGGAACCCTTGAAGTTGGCTCTGTGTCCTTGTGACATGTCTGTATCATTTTTGTGAACACTTCTTTTTACTTCCTGATATAATAAAATGTTTCTGGCCTGTCTTCTACTTTTCCTGCCCCAGCCTGGGATCAGCCATTTCTCCAAGGAACTTGGGTTCCTTTTAATGGGAGATGGTATTTACAAACCACGATCTGTGCATCTTCATGGCCTTTTGGTAGTAAAGAAGCTTGCTTTCTGGTTGGTTTGCTTGGTGGTGTGTTTAGGTTCATTTCCAATTTTTGGTAATGTGCTGTTCTCCAGGAAAGATTTTGGTCTCACCATTTATGCATAAAGTATATCCAGTTTGTCCTCCTTGAAGTCCTTCTTGGACCCTTTATCCTTTATTCTTTATTTGCTAATTATTATGAGAATTATTTACAGGTATTCAGTATTCTGTTTGTCCTTTTAGTTATTTTTAAACTCATATATCTCCTCCTTTTAATTAGAAATCTTTACTTGCTCCCTGACTCTCTAATAGACAGTTATCATCTAAATTAATCTTTATTTCCTCACTAGATAAGATTGCCAAGCTTAATATTCTACAGTATGTCTCTGCCCCAAAGTATTATCTGATATTTTTTAGCTATGCAAATATTAAGCATTTTCTCCTGCTTGGTTCTTGAAGAGTTAAGACAGATGTAGAAGTGATATTTTTCCTTTTAGTTTGAAGGGCTGCCTGCAGATTTCATTTAGACAAAGTTTTTTCTAATGTAGTTCAAAGTGGAAGTCACTGTAATCATTGTCATTTATCATGTATCTTCCCACCTTGAGTTTCTTTAAGCATAGTAAACTCACAGGGCCTAGTATCACAATCTGTGTAATTGGTTTTGTTTCATACTGGGTAGATTTATCCATGTAGGCTTCAATATAAACTGTGGATTTCATGCCAGGGAATAAACCCTATGTAGAGTTTATTATTTATACATTTACTGTATTATTTATATATTATTATAATTGAAATATATTATTTATACATTATACATTTATTTTTTGGGTCCAGAGAAGCTCTTGGACCCTTTGTCCTTTATTTGTTAATATCATAAGAATTATTATCAATCTTCTGATGTTTGTCCTTTGAGTCAACTTCTTACCTGTGCCTTTACCAATCTTGCCTTCCAGATATGTCACTTTACCCATTAAAAAATTTTTTTTTGGAATATAAATTTTCCCAAATTTATATCTACGTATGGTTTAAAATTCAAAAGGTACAAAGAGACAACGTGAGAAGCTTCCCATGCTTTTTTCTTCCAGCTACTCAGTTTTCCTCCCCAAAGACAGCTGTTACTAACAATTCCTTGGTTATACTTCCAGAAATACCCCATCATTTACAAAGATACATGCATATATTTTACTTTACATAAATGGTAGCATGCTATACATATTGTTCTATACCTTGCTTTTTTTTTTTTTTTTCCACTTAGCAATATATCCTGGAGATGTTCCATGTCAGACCGAAAATTGCTTTCTGTGTTTTTTTCATTGCTGCATCTTTTTCCACTCTGAGCTAAGCATAACGTTCTTAACTAGTCTCATGTTGATGAATACTTAGAGTAACCTGGTCTTTTGCTATAGTAATAAGTACTTTTGTGTATGTCATTTTTGCATATGTGAGTATATCTGTAGTATAAACTGCTAGAAGTAAAATTGCTAGGACAAAGGATGTGTGTATTTGTAGTTTTGATAGCCCTTTTGGTTATAGTGAAAACTGAAGTGGTTTAACAGAGGCCACACTGTTGTGATTTAAAGAAAGTAGAACCTTATTTCTCTTAGCTTATAGTCCCGATGTGAGTGGTTCGTGATTGGTAGTAGTTGACTCTTTGAAGTCATTCAAGAACCAAATCCCTTCTGTCTGTTCTACCACTCTCTGTAATGTTAACCCCGTCTCTGTCATCATAGGAGGACCATGGGCATATCCTTGTTTCATTTCCTGGAAGAGGGAGAAATAACAAGCACATACGCCAGATATTTTAAGGCCCAAGCCTGGAAGGTGCACACATGTGTTCCACTTGTATTCCATTTGCGAGAATTTAGGCTTCTGATCGCTCCTGGTTGAAAAGGATGCTGGAAATGTGATCTCTGCTCAGGCAGCTCTTACTATAGAAGAAGAGTGGAATAGATTTTGGTGGACAACTGAGAAGTGTCCACCACAAAAATTGTTGCCAAACTAGCTTCCACTTTGTGTTGATTCGCACGAAGAATCAGCCATGTAGGCGGGTGTGGCCCTCCCCTTCATCAATACAACGTCTTATCCAATTTTTTGATTTTTAACAATCTGAGAGGAAGAAAGTGTTATCTCAGTTTAGTTTCAGTTTGTGAGAATGAACACCTTTTCAAATGCTTGAGCCATTTGGTGTTTATTCTTGGAACTGTATGTATCCTTTATGCATTTTTCTATTGGATTGTTGATATTTTTCTTATTGATTGCATGGTTTCTTCATATGTCAGGAATCAGTCTTTTAACTGTGATATGGAATGCAGACATTTTCTCTCAAATTTGTCATTTAGTTTTTAGCTCTGCTTATAGAAGTTTTTTTTTTTTTAAATGACACACAGTGAAATTAACTCCTGGGCCTCACTGATCTGTTCTTTGTCACTATATTTTGGTCTCTTCAGTAATACCACAATAATGAAATCCTATGGTATGTAACTTTTTGAGATCAGCTTCTTTCACTTAGCAAATGCCTTTGAGACTCATCCAAGTTCTTGAGTATGTCAGTAGTTTGTTTCTGTCCATTGCTGAGTAGTATTCCACTATGTGGATGTACTGCAATTTATCTATTCACCCATTGAGGGATTTTTGGTTGGTTTCCAGTCTGGGATTATTATGAATAGAACTCTTACAAACATTCACATACAGGTTTTTGTGTGAATGTAAGTTTTATTCCACTTGAGTGAATATCAGTGAGTAGGATTGCTGGGTCATATGATAAGTGTGTGTTTGTTTTGCTTTTACTTCAGTTCTTTATTTCCTACCCTCTATTTATCTGGATTTCTTTTTCTTAGAGTATCATGGCAAGGGGAGCAGAAGTCTTCATAGGTGTCCCCTAATCCCATTGAAAACAATTCTCCCTTTGGGACTTTGGCCAGGAAAAGAATGACATGTCACACCTCGACCCTTCTCTCTTGACTTTCATCCTATGTCCCCAGGTCAGATATGGGCTTTCTTCTTCTTCTCTGACCAGAAGCTACTGCCTGTTGCTTCTTCACTCTTCTCAAGGGCACTCAGTCCCATGGAGACCCTCACAATATTGGGGAAGTAGTTCTGTGATCTGGTCCATCAGACCTAGCTCTTGATATGTTACAAGATATGTTTTGGAGTGTAGAAATACTTCTTTGTCTCTAAAGTGCAAGTAGCCTGGAAATTCAAGACTCCTGTTTCTTTTCGGACCTAGGCAGCTTGGTCCTCTTTGCTACAAAGGTGGCATTTGGGAGGGAGAAATGGCTCAGCAGTGGAGATAGAAGGCCTCTAAGAAGACGTTATTGGAGGGGATAACAGAGGAACATTGGTTAATACTTCACAAATGTTATCCTTGTTACAACAGCAAGAATGCTGTCAGCAAAGCCTTGAGGTCTAAAAGGTAGGTGAAAGAGGGTTATAGTGCAGGGAGCGTTAGAGACGCAGACCAAAGGTTGAAATGCAGTTAATGACCCTTGGCCTGGCTATGGGGCAAGGTAGATTTTGTTAGGTCTGTGTAGTGTGTAAAATTTCCTAAATATTTTAGTATGGGCATTTTTATGCTTAAAGTTTTGAATTAGTTGCTCACAGTTCTTAAAATTGGGAGCTTTCAGAGAACCCAGTTTTCCTGCTTCTATTGAAGTCAGACTCTCTGGCACCCCTGTCTAGGTTCTTGGGTCCACTAGAGCCAACTGTATTCCCACCCTCTCATAGGCTTGCATTCTCTGCCTGCTTGGCTTTTCTAGTGAACACCTGGATTCCTAGACATATTTAAATGGAGTCTTGTCAATAAGCTTGTCTCGAAAAGAAAAGAAGGTATAGTAGAAGGGACCCTAAGGGGATTTGTGATTGAGTCTAGGCATCACCTGACCATGTGCAGATGGGGCCAGCAGAGCAGGCCTGGTTGGAGAGGACTCCCTGAGGTGTTCTCCTGACATGTGCATTGCCTCGGGTTCCAGGATCCTGTCCATTTTCATGTCTCTGATTCTTCCTTGGTTCTCTCCATTTTCCTCCATTATAGCTTTAATGACACTATATAATATCTCTTAGGGTGGTAGTAAGAATTCATCAAGAAGATGTGTAAGCACTTCCTGGCATGGAGTGAATCCTCCAATATTATCTGGTACCACTCCCATAAGAACTAAAGTTCTCACAGTTGACCATATTATTTTTTTAAAATTAGTCCAGTCTGTGGAGCCACAATTGTCTGAAGTCACCACAGCAAAGCTCCTCAGCACAGCTGGGGCCTGCCAATCCTCCTCCCATCTTCCCACACTGTTTAGACCCGTGCTCTGTTCAGGGTGGTTCTCTGCGAGGTTTCTGATGACATTTACTGCAGTTTTCACAGGCAAGGCTTCTGTCAATACTAGCCTTTTGGTTCTGCAGTTCTGCCTTTAACCTTGAATACAGGAATGCCTCCTTCCTCAAGGTTGGTGTTGGTGACTCAGACCCCCTTGGTGTGTGGGTCCTTCATTACCAAGCAGTCTCCACTTGCCCTTTTATGTTTTGGAGCTTTAGTAGACATAATTAATAATTCCTCTTTACTCAAGTTGGCACAGACTGAGATAGGAAAAAGGCAGATGGCAATCAAAATATCGACTTTATTACCAATAAGCCTATTGGGAAACATAGCTTGGGTGAACAGCAGCTGTGGGCTTCTTGATACTGTATACCAGAATTAGGCGGTCTTATCTGTCTGCACACCGGGGCTGGGAAACCACAGGTCTCCCCAACTGGGAGCTGAGTATTTACTGGTAAGCTTCCCCCAGGGCTGCAGGCAGACCCCAGCAGGCAGGAGAACAACACAGACAAAGCGGAAGGGGAGGGAGTGGGCTGAAGATATGCAAGCCCAGTTCTTTATCTTGCTCTCTGGGGTTGGGGTAAAGGGGGAAGCAGAGAGAGGCCCATGAATGTTGTGGTAACAGATGTCCCTGCAGCCAGGGACTCGACATCTTATTCAAAGTGTTCCTAGCATGCTTATGAATCAATTGGAAGCTAGGACCCTGTGGTGCACTTGTGGATGTCTGGTTTCTTTAGGGTACATTGACTTAGATGGGATGTCAGCAAGACTTTGTGAGACCTCTGTTTGTAACTTTTAATTTTTATATAATTGCAAATTTACACAATAGTGACACAAATAGTACAAGTCCTCTCATTATACCTTTTACCCAGATTCTCTGGTTTAATTTGGCCCTATATGCTTTCTATCTTGCTTGCTCTTTGTATGTATACGTATGTATGTATTTTTTATCTGAACCATTTGAGAGTAAGTTGGAGACATCATCCCTCTTTACTACTTAAGTATTTCAGTATCTTTTTCCCCTAAGGACAAGACTTTTTCTTATATAGGTGCAGTACAGTTATCTTTATCAGGAAATTTAAGATTGATTCAGTACTATTATCTAATCCACAGTCTATTTGTTAATTAGTCCAGTAATGACCTTCTTTTAAATTTTTAGTTTAGGTTTCAATCCAGGATTACATGTTGCATTTAGTTGTTATATCTCTGTATTCTGGAACAAGTCTTTCATTGTTTTATTTGCCTATGATATTTTTGAAGAATACTTTGCTAATTATTTTGTAGAGTGTGTCTCAACCTAGATTTGTGTATGTCCTCATGATAAGATTCAGGGTATGCATTTTTGACATGAATACCATTGAAGTGATATGTCCTTCTTGGTGCATCATACTGTAGAGCACATGTTCATATACCTATATTACTGGTGAGAATGCGAGTGCCATGGGTGGGGTCTGGGGGAGGATGAAATGATGAGTGGTTATTTTCAGGTCATTTGAGAAGATCAAAGAAGGGAGAAACCAATGCAGTGAAATAATTTGTTTTGCTACATTAATTTGGAAAATACTTGCTGGAAAAGCTATATTATTGTATCTTTCCCATTAACCACTTTAGAATAGAACATTTGGATTCAAAAGATCTGGCCAAATTTCCAGAAGTGGTATTTGGGTTCTTCTCTCCAGCCATGATTGTCATCAGCACTCCAAACTCTGAATTCAATCCCCTGTTTCCAGCAGTGACCTTGAGAGATTCAGATCACAAATTTGAGTGGAACAGAATACAGTTTCAGACATGGTGAGTTCATAAAGGTTTTTGTTTTTGTTTTGGGAGGAATTTAAAATCCTAGGAAATAAATCTTGATACCATATTACCTAAATTATTTTTAAATTTACTTCAATAAATTAGCTTTTCTAATTCATCTTCCTTTTACAATCTGCTTTATGCCAAGATTAACAAAGGAACCTCTCTGCATTGGATCAGAGTAGAAATGAAGAGTGTGTTTTATCCCCCCAAGTCTCACAGGCAGGCGAGTGTGGAAAGGGTGTGTGGGCACCAGACACCTTTTATGTGAAGCCATCTGGAGAGTTGGTGTGAAGGCAAGAAACCAAACAGAAGGAAAGTGCAGAGCTGTGAGGGTCAGCAGTATGCCTCTGTCCCGAGGCACCCCCAGGCCAACAGATGGTCATGTTTTTGGCTTAATTCCAAACCCCAATAGGTAGTTGGGGTTATAGCCTTTGTGGTCTTCTTACCCTCCCACACACCTTGCCCCATAACTTTCCTTTTCTCCATATTCATACAGTTACTTGGAAATGGACATTGTCATTGCTTGAATGCTCACAGAAATCCAGTAACCCCAGTGGTGTGTCATTATGTGATGGTGGAGGAATTGACAACTTAGAAGTGTTTAAGTTCATTGAACATTGTTGCTTATTTAATAATAGCTATAAGTTTAGAAAAAAAAAATGATTTCTCTCCTTGTTTTGACTTCAGGGCTTTAGATGTGGCAAATCTCTATAATTACTCAGTCGAGTTTACTGGCCTGGGGAAACCACCAGCTGGAGCTGAAAATGTTGGATACTGTACCCAGATAGGGATCTTCAGGAAAAATCCAGCAAAGGCAGATGAACCGTGTGTTTCAGAGCAGCACATTGAACATGAACATGTTTATAAAGTTGTGAGTATTCTTTGTGTGGTAGCTAGTAGAGACACATGTATAAAGGACCTTTTTTGAAGTTGACCCAGGGGAATCCTTCAGGTCCCTACTGTGGTTTTGGTTGGTCTTATGGTGACCCTTGAGACTGCCTGGCCTTTTACCTAGTCTCAGAACATATCACAGAGAATGGTCTTCTACTGGAATCTTCTCAAGAAGACTTCTGAACTTCTGTGTTTGCAGTCTGTTGGGATTAGCAGCAGGAAAGAGGAAAGCCAGTTGCAGTTCTCCCAAGCCTGACTCAGGAACCTACTGTTATAACTGATCCTCCAAGCTCCTCAGATTCTTGGGGTTTAAGGAGATGTGGTGAAAAAACAAATTTTCCCTTTTAGTTAACTGGACCTTTTTCCTTAACATTTTCTTTTTTTTAATCTAATAACAAGTAGGAATATTGGGTTAGTATGATTTGGTTGAAAGCTGGCTGGGAGATAATGGGAAATAATCAGATAATGTCTATATGTCAGTCGTTTGACTCACATTATAATGGAGGCATTTAAGATTAGTGAGGTTTGACATATACCCAATAGGTATATATAGTTCTTACATGGCAAAAACCTGACTGGTTTAGTTTTTTTTTTTTTTTGTGGTGGTTGTTCCCTTCAGGTTTATACAGTCACATATCCAAGTTTACAGCAAAAAAAGTACCGCCAGGGTGCAGTGCTGAATGAAGTGATTCCTGAAGTCTACGACATGAGGAGGGAGCACTTGCAAAGTCTTAAGCAGCAGGATGATGGGCACCTTGGGGATATGCCAGAAGACACTGGCTACTTGGAGGCCCCCTTCAAATGCCATGAACCAGAACTTTCTCTTTTGGAAAAGGACAGTGTGGAAAAGGCTCCCAAACCCTTCTGTGTTGGAAATAAGTTTTATGTGCCCCTGGAAAGACTCTTTGCTTTGCCCAAAGTGAAACGCTTGTGTGTAAACGTAGAGATGCTAAGAACTCTGATTGCCGATCGGGTGACTCTGAACAGTGACGGCTCTGCCGTGATGGTGGACATGCATGACGAGGATGATTACTAAGCATTCTTGTCTCCTGAAATTCAGGGTCTTAGCAGGAGTTGGACTCATTTAGGTTTTAAACTTTTTTTGTGTAGTCATAATTCATGTGACTTTTTTTTTTCTCTAAGTGTGAAGTTATGACAGAAAAGACCATGTTCCAGGCCAGTGGCTTGACGTAAAGCCAGACTGTTTGCTATAAACCTAAGAAAGCTATTAGAGTTTAACACCAGAAGTGGTGTACCTTCCTTTGAAATTGCAATTTTTCTTCCAGGTTTTCTCAAGAATGAAGAAATATTAGATGTGGTAGTATTTCACACACTGTTAGTTTAGAACTTACTTAACCCTATATTTAAAATATTCTTTATTTGGGGGTAGGTAGTTAATAGTGTGTTTGTTATTAAAGTTTTTGTGTTAGACCCATGTGTTGAGTGTGACATTAAAAGAAAATAGAATGATTGAAATATGGTTTAAAACCTTTTCCCAAGGGTTCTTATGAGTAATTGACTCTCTGCCTCTTTGGGCTATATTCTAACTTCTGTTATGCTTAGCCTTACAAAAAACCTCATACAAAACAGGAACACAGGATTTGGAGGTGTGTTATGAAGGACATAGAAACCTCCTCGTGGTGTAACTGCCATCTACTATTTTGAAGCATCCTCTTCTCCAGGAGTTTACTGATGGGAGTTGGGGTGGAGTAAGCCATGGGAGAGAGAAACACAGCTTCACGCAATAAGGGGAAAAACAAACAGTGCTTTTTTATTTTTTTTAAATTCAATTTTATTGAGATATATTCACATACCATACAGTCATCCAAAGTGTACAATCAGTTGTTCACAGTACCATCATATAGTTGTGCATTCATCACCCCAATCTATTTCTTGAATATTTTCCTTATACTGGAAAAAGTGAAAATAAGAATAAAAAATTAAAGAACACCCAAAACATCCCCACTCACACCCTGTTTTTCCTTTAGTTTTTTGTTCCCATTTTTCTACTCATCCATCCATACACTGGATAAAGGGGGTGTGATCCACAAGGCTTTCACAATCACACTGTCACCCCTTGTAAGATACATTGCTGTACAATCATCTTTAAGAATCAAGGCTACTGGGTTGTAGTTTGATAGTTTCAGGTATTTACTTCTAGCTCTTCCAATGCATTAAAACCTAGAAAGGGTTGTCTATATCGTGCATAATAATGCCCACCAGAGTGACCTCTCAACTCCATTTGGAATCTCTCAGCCACTGAAGCTTTATTTCATTTCATTTTGCATCCCCCTTTTGGTCAAGATGTTCTCCATCCCATGATGCCGGGTCCAGGTACATCCCCGGGAATCATATCCCATGTTGCCAGGGAGATTTACACCCCTGGGAGTCAGGTCCCACGTAGGGGGGAGGCCAGTGAGTTCGCCCACTGAGTTGGCTTAGCTAGAGTGAGAGGCCACATCTGAGCAACAAAGAGGTACTCGGGGAGATGCTTAGGCACAATTATAAGCAGGTTCAGCCTCTCCTTTTGTAGTCACAAGCTTCATAGGGGCAAGTCCCGTGATAGAGGGCTCAGTACATCAAACCACTAGTCCTCAATGTTTGTGAGAACATCAGCGACAATCCAGGTGAGGAAGCCCAACACCTCTGCATTTTCCCCCAGCTCCTCAGGGAGGCCCTGTGCATATATTTTTATTCTCTGTCCAAATTACTTTAGGTACTGAGCCATTTTAATGTTACTGAATGCCTGACCATGGGACACAAAGTGAATATGTGTCCCAAAATATTCACCAGGAACTGGGTGTTACATGACCTACCAGATTATAAAAGTGGGCATGCATAATAGCAACAAATAGCGTTTTAAATGCAACATTTCTCTCTGAGGCAGAGGAGTACAGGAGTAACCAGACTGGATGTGGTGGCTTTGCAACCACAGGAACCCAGACTCCCACCTTGCTGTTCTACCATATTTAGCGCAAAGATGGAGGTTGGAGTTCTAGCTAACACTTGGCATATTTCAATCAACAGGAAAAAGGGAAGAAAAGGGACAGAAGAGTACATGCTGGTTGTCTGGAAACATCTTCTTGAGAGTTGTTACACACTGTGACTGCTTATTTCTTGTTGACCAGAATGAAGTCTCATGGCCACATGTAGCAGCAAGGGAAGCTGGAAAGTTCAATCCTTATTCTGGGAGGCCATATGCCCAGTGGGTGGTCTTGCCAAGGAAGAAGGAGAAGAAACATGTGGCAACTAGTCATCTGTGCCACAACTGGAACACTGATGAATCTGAAACAGGAACCGTGGCAATGCAGAGTTGGTGCCTGGAAGAGGCTTCCTGAGGGATGTAATTTTCAAGCTGAATTTGGAAGGGTTAAGTAGATGGAAAGAGGATGATCCTGTTAATCAACTGTCCTTAAATTTTATGGACTGCTCCATCAGGTCCCCTGTATATATCTACACTGATCCCTGTCCTCCCCCGCCCCCTGCCTTCCTCAGCTGCTCAAACACGTGTACATTCTAGAACTATGCACCTCCTCTCCACCCCCACAAAAGGTCCTCTGTCCTCCCCTTTCTAGGGCTCTGCACAATTTTCACCCTAGGGCAAAAGTCAGCAAACTTTTTCTTAGTAAATGTTTTCAGCTTTGCTGACCAGCCTTTCTTGCTCAATGCTGCATGAGTTGAAGGATGAAAGCAGCAGTAAATAATTTAATGAATGGTGGCTGTGTTGCACTAGCACTTTATTTACTAAAATAGGCAACGGCCAGATTTGGTCTGGGGACCATAGTTTGCTGATCCTTGCTCTAAACAGAAAGCCATGTACTCTTGCTCTTGGGTATTACAGAAATGGTGATTTTTCTAAAGGGAAAAAAGTGATTAGAGACTTACCTACTGCAACCGAAGCTTCGTTTGCTGTTTGGGGAATTTTGACCTCAGCTCTGTGTACAATAGGGGAAAAACAATCATATCGTAAGAGTTCTTATAAGCACTGAGAAGAGTATGGTCCCTGAGACAGAGATAGTGGCATTTTCTTTTCTTTTTTTTTTGTTTGTCACCCTATCAGATGATTCTAATGTGCTTTTTTTTTTTTTTGTTAATTTCTTTTTTTTTTATTAAATTCAGTTTTATTGAAATACATTCACACACCATACAATCATCCATGATATATAATCCACTGTCCACAATATGATAACAGTTATGTGTTCATCACCACAATCTGTCTCTGAACATTTTCCTTACATCAGAAAGAACCAGAACAAAAATAAAAAATAAAAGTGAAAAAAAACACCCAAATCATACCCCCATCCCACCCCATTTGTCCTTTAGTTTTTATCCCCATTCCTCCACTCATCCATACACTAGATAAAGGGGGTGTGATCCACAAGGTCTTCACACAATCACACTGTCACCCCTTGTAATCTACATTATTATATAATTGTCTTCAGGAGTCTAGACTGCTGGGTTGGAGTTTGGTAGTTTCAGGTATTTACTTCTAGCTATTCCAATACATTAAAGCCTAAGAGGTGTTATCTATATAGTGCATAAGAATGTCCACCAGAGTGACCTCTCGACTCCATTTGGAATGTCTCAGCCACTGAAACTATTTTGTCTCATTTTGCATCCCCCTTTTGGTCAAGAAGATACTCTCAGTCCCACGATGCCGGGTCCACATTCGTCCCCGGGAGTCATACTCTGCGTTGCCAGGGAGATTTACACCCCTGGGAGTCGGGTCCCACGTAGGCGGGAGGGCAGCGAGTTCACCTGTCAAGATGGCTCAGTTAGAGAGAGAGAGGGCCACATCTGAGCAACAAAGAGGTACTCAGGGGGAGACTCTTAGGCACCATTACATACAAGTTTAGACTCTCCTTTGTGGTAATGAGCTTCATAAGGGCAAGTCCCATGCTCGAGGGCTCAGCACATCAAACCGCCAGTCCCAATGTTTGTGACAACATATGCTAGGGGATCAGCATCTCAAAGTTTAGAGATAGGCCTTACACTTCAGGGATAGAGTTAACTGCTGTAAGAGCTTACAATCTAGGGACTATTACAATTATTGTGTCCACGTTAGGCTATGTTCTAAGATTCAATTCTGAGTTTACACATTGTAGTTAGTCCATATTGGTGAGGCATCATCCCTCTCACCATGTTTTCTCCAACACTTTTACTCCTATATATATATTTTCCTACAATTTTATAGAGTTATATTCACATACCATACATTTATCCACAGTGTACAATCAGTTGTTCATGGTATCATCATAAAGTTGTACACTTATCACCACAATCAGCATTTGAACATACTTATTACTACAAGAAAAATTGTTTTTTGTTTGTTTGTTTTTTTTAGCAATAAGAAAAAATGATAAAAAGAAAAATAACATGTCATACAATACAATATACTACTAAGGACAGCAAATAACACCACTACCAAGAATCCCATATTACTCCCCTATATCCCCTTCTCATATACATTTAGCATTGGCGTATTGCCTTTGTTACATTTAATGGAGGTATATTACAATGTTACTGTTGACCATAGACTCCAGTTTGCTTTGATTATGTTTTTTCCTGAATACCATCCCTTTTTCAAATTTCTACATGGTTGACATTCATTTGCTTTCCCACATGCAAAAACATTTTTATATTTGTATATTTAGTAACAGTCATTGGCCACTCCAGTTTTTGCCACGTTATACAGTCCCAGTCTTTATCATCTGTCTTTACCTCTGGTGTCATACATTCTCCTATCCCACCTCTTTCAGCTTTACTCACAGACATCTTTGTTCAGTGTCTAATGTACTTTTACAGTTGAGAATCACTGATGATGATTTTTAAATTTTATTGTGGTAACATATATCCAATATAACATTTCCCATTTTAACCACTTTCAAGTGTATAATTCAGTGGTGTTAATTACATTCGTGATTTTGTGCCACCACCACCACACCATCCCATTACCAAAACTTTTCCATAGCTGTATTAACCTTGAGAAGTGGTGTTAGATAATCTCAATATTCATTCAGGATAATAATGATCATTTTTGCATCCAGGAAGCAAGTTTTCACAGCAGTGTATGTTTTAGGTTTAGGAAGTGAACAAGATCCTCCTTCTACAAGATTGTTTTTAAGATAGGTGAAATACCTTACTGGTTTAAAGGAAAAAGCAGAGCACTGTCAACCCTAAACTTGAGGATGTTCAGCACCCCGTCTGCCCTCCTCTGCAGGGCTGGGGATCTCTGTAATGAGGTCCAGTTCTCTACCACAGCCACTGCCCCTGCTCAACTGTGGTGACCCAGCCACCCTGTCATCTGTGGTCTCCCTTTACTACCCTTCCTAAAGCCTCCTAACTCATTTGAACCATGCCTGCCAGTGCAGTGCTGCATGGTCAGTCCTCCTCCCTATTCTGTTCATTTCTAGGAATTACAAGTTTTCCAAGTAGCAAGGGAGGAAAGGTAGTCGTGGCTGCCTCACAATACAATCTGAAAAGCCCACCGTGATCAAGATGGTGAAGTGAGATGCTTCAGGGCTCTGTTGCCCCACAGAAGCTTTCAACAACCGGCAAGGAACATCTTTCTCACAGCTACAGAAAGCAGTTAAAAGGAATGCAGTAACAGGGTGAGCACCAATCAAGACAAAGGCTACTTAAAAGCAGGGGATCTTGTGGGCTCTTAAACTGGCCAGTGATCCCAGTGTGGACACCTGGTCCTGGTTCTGGAGGGAGCAGAGTAACCCTTGTGCACATACTGGTAGCACATATGTGTGGTCTAATCTGTCCAGTGGTGGCCTGAGGGACTCACTTTCCCAAGATTTTGCCCTTCATGTAGAAGGCAGTTCACAGAGCTCACCTATAGAATGCTGTGGGAGAGCAGTCAAGTCATGCTGCCTGGGGCAAGGAGGGCTAGCTGGAGGGCAGGCAGTGCAGTGCGTGGGACCATGAGGAAACTGTTTCCTAGGGAAGAGGGGACATTTGGAATTGTGTAAATGGGGGAATTCCTAGAGCCACATGTACATGTCCAAGAAAAGATGCCTTAGCAGAAAGGATCAGGGAGGCCCCTAGGCTTTGGCTTGGAGCTATTTTCTAAACTCATTGTATGGATAAGCCCAAAGGAAATCACTTGTACAGGTCAATCTGCAAAGACTGGGAAGGTGTTTTTTCTTCCTTCTCCTTCTCCTCTCTTTCTTCTTCTTCTTCTTTCTTTCTTTATTTTTTTTAGCTCCTAGGATTCAAGGAAGGCTCTGTCATAACAGTACCTGTATACATGCTTAAGAACAAACACCTTAGAGTCCAAATTCCAGTGATGACACATTGAAATATCAAAATGTCCAGGTTTCAACAAAAGGTTACAAAACATATAAAGAAACAGGGAGTGATGGCCCAGGCAGAGGAGAAAAAAAGTATTGGAATCAATCAATTACGAGGACCAGATCTGGGACATACGAGACAAAATGGTCCTAAATATGCTCAAAGAGCTAAAAGAAACCATGGGCAAAGAATGAAAGGAAATCAGGAAAACAATAGATGAAAACACAGAGAATATATAGAGATGGAAATTATCAAAAGGAACCACACGAGCTGAAGACAACAGTAATGGAAATTTAAAATTCCCTAGTGGGGTTCAATAGCAGATTGGAGCTAGGAGAAGATAGTATTGGTGAATTTGAAGATAAGACAATTGAAATAATTCATTCTGAGGAGCAAAAAGAAGAATGAAGAAAAGTGAACAGAGTCTGAGGAACCTGCAGGACATCATCAAGTGTACCAATAAATGTATTATGGGAAACCTAGCAGGAGAAGAAAGAGAGAAAGAAGCAGAGAGAATATTCAAAAAAATAATGGCTGAAGTCTACCCAAATTGAACAAAAGACATGAATGTGTACATCCAAGACAGTCAATGAACTCCAAACAGGACAAACCCAAATAGGCCCATGCCACATCATGTTCTAATCAAACTGTTGAATGCCACAGATAAAGAAATAATTCTGAAAGTCTCAAGACAGAAGCAACGTGTCACATACAAGGGAACCTCAATAAGATGAAGTGCCAATTTCTCTTCAGAAACCATGGAGACAAGAAGGCAGTAGGATGACATTTAAAGTGCTCAAAGCAAAAATTACGTACCAAGAATTCTATATCCAGCAAAACTGTCTTTCAAAAATGAGGGAGAGATTAAGACATTCCCAGGAAAACAAAAGCTGAGGGAATGTCAGCCCTAGAGCAGCCTTATAAGAGATGCTAAAGGAAGTTCTGCAGGTTGAAAGGAAAGGATAATAGAAATTAGACAGAAGCCTCATGAAGAAATAAAGATCTCTAGTGAGGGTAAAGACATAAGTAAATATAAATGCCAATACTACTTTATCTTTGGTTTGTAACTCCACTTTTCACTTCCTATAGGATCCAAACAGTAAATGCATAAAATATAATGAAAAATCAGTGGTTTTGGACTCGTGCATAAAAATGTAATTTGTAACAACAGTTACATAAAGGGATGAAGAATATGGGAACATACTTTGTGTATATTGTTGAAGTAAGTTGGTATCAAAGAAAACGATATTGTTAAAAATTTAGGATGTTCGAGTCCCATGGTAATTAAAAAGAAAATAGAGAATATGCTAGCTCATAGAGACAGATATTAGAGTGCAGGTTGACAGAGGTGGGGGACTGTAGAATGCAAAGTTAATGTATAATAGGTGTAGGGTTTCAGTTTGGGGAGATGGGAAAGTTTTAGTAATGGAAGGTGGTGAGGGTACCACAATATTATGCTTGAGAGTGGTTGATATGGGAAAGTGTTGTTGTATACATGTTCCCAGAATTAAAAAAAGAGAGAAAGAGCAACTAAAGAGAATGACAATTAAGTGCGATACATGATCCTGGATAGTATCTAGGGAGTGAGGAGAAAGGTTCAAAGGGACATTAATGGGACATATGAAAAAATCAGAATATAGATTGTAAGCTTTATATTGATGTTAAATTTATTGAACTTGACTGGCCTTAAGGTGGTTACTTAAGTGAATATCCATGTTCTTAGGAAATATACATGGTAGTATTAAGTGTTCAAGGAGCATAATATATACAACCTACATTCAAGTGTTCAGAAAATGGAGAGATAGAAGTAATGATATGGCAGATACGGCAAATGTTAAAATTGGTGGATCTGGGTATCTGAAGGGGTGGAGGTTTAGAGGTATGTTGGAGTTCTCTGTATGGGTTTTGTGTTATTTTTTTTAACTGTCCTGTAAGTTTGAAAATATTTCAAAATAAAAAGTTAAAAAAAAACACAAACCAATCTGAGTAACATAGTGAGGGATGCTGGGGGTCTGTAAGCCAGGGGTTGGGTGAAATGGGATAGGGACCAGGCTGGCGGGTTTGTTCCACAAACTCTTAGCAGTGTCACTTGCCAATTGCGACTCTTATTCCAATTTTATGGTTCTGAAATTAGAGAAGTAGGTTGGCTCAGTCTTACTTTCTGAGCCTCATAGGTATTTCAGCTTACCCTCAAGCATTGGATTGCTAGTTATTAACCATCTTAACCATGAACCAGATTCCCCATCTTCTTTGGAATTTACATGTTTTCTGTTTGGGTTGGGAGATGGGAGACAAGTTACCTCCCCTTCAGACCCTGTGAGTGGACACAGCTCTACTACAGAGTTCTTAGTTAATAAGCACAATATATACAACTCGTCTGAGGCCTAATTAGATTAAAGAGTGTTTTAGGATCTACAACATTAGGTTAGCCTCCTGTCCGAGGGCTGTATCTTAATGAAATTCACCATCTGAAATTTCACAATCATATGTCTTGGTCTGAGTGTTTTTGTTGTTGTTGTTCATTTGGTAGGCACATTTAACGGGTCCTCTCAATCTGGGGAAATGTTTTAATGTAATTAATACTTTTCTTCCCATGGCTTTCACATTAGGGAACTCCTAGTCGGGCCTTATATATTGGGTAAAGCAGATTTGCTATTGTCATAATCCCAAAGCTAAGCATTGGTTTTAGATCAGGTGGTTTGAGCGGCTCCTAGTTGCATAGACTGTTGGGCAAAGAGGAAGCACGTAGTATAAACTGAAACTATGGCTGAAACCTGATCCTGAGATGTCTGAAATCTTGATGGGGAAGGTGGATGCTACCTTTCCCCCAGCCCTCTTCTGGAAAACAAAACAAAAACAAAAACAACCTGCCAATTTAAAATTGCAAATCTTTTTTCTATAATAAACTAAAAAATTTAAATCACAAAAATAATATGTTTATCATAAAATTAAAACAGTTCAGAATTATATAGAATTTAAGCTTTTGCCCTTTAATACCTGCCCTCCTATACCCTATATTATTTCTGGGGACCTATTTCTATGGTTTTACATATATACACACACACACGTATATGATAACTAGGCCTCTTGGGATTTCTCTCCCAAAATTCATTGTTTCACTTGTAGGGAGCAGCTCTGCCCACCTTCCTTCTTAGCATTCCAATGGATAAAATGTCCATTTTGATATTATCATTTTTACATAAATGGTGTTCTCTCTCCCTCTAAATATATATATATATATATATATATATAATTTCCTGCAACTTCCTTTTATCAGCAATATATTTTGTAAATTCAATATCCTCTAGATATACTCCATTTTTAAATGACCATGTATGCTTTAAAAAATAATAGTAATACATGGTCATGCTCTTAATTCAAATGGTTCATAATGATGTAAAAAAGATGTTAAATGAGCCTCAACGGTTTTCCCCCATCCCACCCCTCCATTTCCACTACCTAGAGAAAATACAGTCAAAGGTCTCATGTTTCTTCCCACTTGTTACAATCTACTATGAGCAGATCAGTTTTCCAAAACCAGTGGCCCCTTGGGGAAAAGAATGTTCCTTTTTTTTTTCGTAGGAAAACCACTTGAATAGGCCACTTAATTTTGTACATGTAAAGCAGAAGCCTCAAGAACAGAAACTTGAGATGTCTTTTCTCCAAGGAATTCAACTACATTGTACGGCAAGGACGAATGTGCTCTCTATAGGAGGCAGTTTCATCGCTGAAGATTTGTTTTACTTTTGGGTATATCCAGAAATAGAGGACACTTAAGAATATTGCTGAGATCTGGCAAAGAAGCTGGTGGCTTGGAGTCACAGAAATTTGTGCAGTAAATGTTAATTTAACCTTTTTTGCAAATACATATCATTTTCTCTTTTGAAAATTATCTGATCAAGCCCTCTGAATATTTCTGTGGGGTTTTTAATATTTCCGCTGAATTGTATGTTCTCTTTACATGCACATTTTTACCTGCATTGCTGCAATTATCTCCTGTTTCTACCTACTCAAACTCATCCTATACACCATGACCCATGCTGAAATTAATCAAATTAAGCTTTAATCACTTTATTGTCTTTCCCAGAAACAATACTCTCTACTTACACCCCTCATCCTTGACCCAGTTGGATCCATCACTGTTCACTGAATAGGCCCATGTTTCTTACGTCTTTGTTCCGGTTTGTCTTTCTGTCAGGATGCCCTTTCTCATGCTGACCTCCCAATGCTTTCTGGTAGAAATCCTAGAGGAACTGAATTTACAGAACCTTTCATTAATCCCGTACCAAAAGAAAACAAATTTATTTAAGTATATAACACTTCAAAATATTTTTGTATGTATTTCAAACGATTTGAAATTATTACTGAAAAAATACAAAATGTGTGTTTTTCCTTTGGTCTCAGTTCCACAGGGGAAAGAAGGCACAGCAGACACGGGATCTCCTGGGAGAGGTAAGATTTGAACCGAATTAGTAATGTTCAATGCCAGATGGTGGCACACTCTCCCACTTAAAATAACTACTCCTTGATATAAACAAGATGCAAAAAACTTTGTTTTGTCAATTTTCTATAGAGGCTTGAAGCTCTCTGCAAAGCATGCTCTCAGGAAATCCTTGCTGACATGGGTTAAAGATCTAGTGGTGAAGTCAACTTAAGAGAAATGGTATTTGAGGAGATATTTCAACCTAGTTCAGTTGTAATTGCACTGGAATGGGGTTGAAACTAATTTATAAAGGAATGCCTCTGACATACTTCTTTATTACATGGCTCACACGGAATGGCGATCACTGACTCGGTGACTGTCTAAATTTAAGCATCTTCTGTTTGTATATTTCCTATTTTAAAAATTACATTTTGTGTAATGAGGAATGGATTAACTCTGTCAAGGATTTCCTCCTTATCATGCAAATGGAAAAATATTTCATTGCATTTCTTATAGGTGCTGCTACCAGATATATGATATATAGCTACAGACAGGAAGAGATGAAAATAAGGAGTAAGAGTGAGAGAGTGGGAGAGAGCAGGGGAGAGGGAGAGAACAGAGCTATGCTAGGTGTTGAGGAAAGAGAAGGGCTGCCATAACAAGACGGCTGAGCATGGGGACTTGACATCTGAGATGTGGGCAAGGAGGGGGTCTGAGGGCAGATGAGAGGGTCCCGCCAGGTGCTGCTGTGATCTGGTACAAAGCTATCCTGGGTGATCCTATAAGATCCTGTGTTTTGGGGAGGAGGTTGGAAAATTTCCCCTACAATGCCAGTACCCCATTCCCTTCTAGCATAGCAAGCAGAGTGCTTTCTCCTTAGTCACAGAACATTTTATAATCTGCAGTGTCCAGGGAGGCCATAACAGTCTGCTGAGAAGAATCTGGGATTAAACTCATGCTAAATCATAGTCCTTTATTAACCTTAAGTTGCCATTATAATTTGAGTATCAGCAGAGGGAATGTGTTTGGGTTATTCTACCTCTCTGTGAGCGTATTCTTCCAGTCAAAGGGAACAACAGCCTGTACAAAGGTGTGGTGACATCGAATGCCATTCATGAAGTGAAGATCTTAAATTCTACTCGTGGCACATTTATTTACCATCTTCTTTGTGCCTAACATTAGAATTAAGATATGCAAGTAGATGCTACGCAAAAGCAAATTCTGGCTTGATAAAACATTAACTGAGTGCCTACTAAATGGCATACTCTTAATGTTAGCTCACATATTCTTCATCACAACCCAATAGAGTGGGTAGTGTTCCCTCCACACTAGATTAGAAAAGAGGTTCAGAGGGGAGTCTGAATTCAGACTCAGGTGTGTCTCACTCTGAAGCCCATGTTCACACCACTGCACAACACTGCCTCAGAGTTCGAAGATACACCTGACACTGAAGACATTCAAATCCGTGCGATACTACTGGGTAATAAATAAAAAGAAACCCTCAGGGAAAAGGAGCATATTGGTCCTTTCATTTTTTGTTTTCTCACCTTGGTATAATTTTCTGACAAAGAATCTGAACGGATATTTTAAAATGTAAACATCTAAATTTTAAGATACGATTTTTATTGAACATATATAGGTTTTACCTTTACATTAGTACAAACACTTTACAATAAAAAATTAGTTTTGGTAACAAAACAAAAAACAAAACATTTCCTGGATTTATCATTATATAGTTGAAACAATGAAATACATAAAAATGAAGGTCATTCTCCAAGTATTAGAACATAATACTAATGGAATCACTTCAATAACATTCTTCATATACAGTTGTATGATTATCCATATACTGTATCAATATCTGGGATCAAATATAAGATGAAGATCCCCCATACAAGATGTGTTTCCAAAAAACAATCAAACTGAATATAGCCTAAATGTCTTCCTCTAGGTGGGATTTGGTCAATGAATATCAGCAAGAAAACTTTCTTGGTTATATACATAAGATAAACATAAACATTTGCAAATGCAGAGTGTGTTGTCAATGTAACTTAAAAAACTTGCCAGCTTTGTCATACAGGAAGTAGCTACAGAGCACATGACCATTTAAAATATACTGTGTATATATTACCTTATGATAAAGTCACATATATAGGTCCTTTACTTCCAGAGCAGTATTATAACAACTTAATATAGGCATATTTCATACTTTATTCATATTAGACTTCATATTCTTTAACATCTCAGCTATTAAAATTACGTATAGTACCTAAGCCAACATGAGTAGCAGCAAAACACAATTTCAACTACAGTACTTGATTATGTTCACTTGACGTACCATCTAAGAGAACTGACCAAACATAATTTCTGAATTTCCCAAGTTACAGACTTGTAAGGAAAATAAAATGCAGCCCTGTCATATGAGCCCAGTGTGTTTCTCAGAGCATTGTCATATATACTGGAAGCCTGAACTTTAGGGTACTTCAGTGAAATATTTAATAATACTGTCAGCGTAAGCTTGCAAAGTGGTCTCATTAGCATGGAAATCTGAAAGTCTAAAATTATTTTTCAATGTTTTAATAAAGACTCATTGCTGCCTGAACTTAAACATGTTTTGACTGCAGACTGGTTGGAGGTTTTTTTTTTGTTTTGTTTTTCCTTTTAGCAACATATGGGCTAAGTGGTGGACCTCTGTGGTTCACAGTTTTCATGCAAAAAAAAAGAACATACAGAAGAACCCAGTTTGGATATCATTACTCTGGTGGTATTTTGCTGGAATGGGACGGTGGACTTCAGGATTCTTGGTCAACTTTTTCAGATCACAAAAAATGATCCACATTCGTTGTTTGCATACAGAAGTCTTCAAAAACACCCCAAAAGGGACATCAACTGTCAGAGTGTAGACTGATAGCCCAGAGAATACAAACATGAGAGACTGTTCTCTGTTCTTGGCTACCCTTCACATCCTCTCTGGTCTCAGTCAAGTTACACCAGCTCAAGTGACACCAAGTGGCTCTCCTGCCTAGCCTCCACATTATTCCAAACGTGGTGTTTAAGACTCTTCTTTATCTGATCACAAATATATAGCTTTAAAATGTCATTTATCATTTTTTCTCTAGGATAGAATTAGAAAAAGAAAGTAGGACACATCTGCAAATTCTTCAAGACTGGGTGATTTGAAATTTGACTTCAATATTTAAAAATCAATTTATTAAGATCTAATTTTTCAAATCTGATTTTCTAAACTCAAAGTGAAATCAAATCAAAAGTAGAGTTGGTTTTTAATAAGCATTTTTTTTTCAATAACTACATGGTTAAGATATTAAGGGTACATGCTCTAAGAAAAACTAGAAAGTAAGGCAGACACTCAGGTAATCTTTAACACAAATATTTTCATGGAGGACTGCAATGAAATTTGATTGCAAAGTATGCTGATGGAACACAAAACAGAATAAAATGAATCTACAGACTTTCACTAACTATGGAGGGCACAGCCATTGATTCTTTATTCTTTCTAATCAATGTTTTTATTTATTGAAATATTTTTTATACTTACTACTACATAAATCAAGATGTTATCTGGTGACTGCTAAAATGATTTATGAAGGCATAATTTTTACTCTTTTCAAAATCTCTCCATATTTTGTTTTTAAAAAATAATTCTGAAACCATTCTAAATACTGACAGTCATCTTTCACAAAGGTATTGGGCTAAGGGCAGCCAAGGATAAGTAAGGCAGGGGCCCTGCCCTGATTATAGCACCTTTTACATGTTTGATGAATATCCTTATTGAACCTTGCTTACAATCTAGATTTTATTATCATTTTCAAAACTGCAAAATTATTTGCAGAATCACCAATAAAATATATACCGTAGAAATAATATTTGTAAAATAGAAAAATATGTTTTTTAAAATGTCATAATATCTCTTTAAACAGTATCTTCATATCTCTATTAAAAACTTTCGCTGATTTTTTCCCATAGTACATAATGAATGGATCAGTCTACTTCTTGTTTATTGCCAGATAGCAAGTCTTTACACCACTTAAGACAACATTTTTCTTGGTTAGACTAATCTGTTCAGGTCAGTGATTTTTTCCTTCAAAACAAATAATAAAAGTAAGAGGAAACTATATAATTAATGGCCCAGAAACCCTATCTCTTGACATTCAAAATATTCTAAAATCTCAGAATCTATTTGTAAAAACAGTACTGGATCAATGTGGAATACCCAATCCTTGAAACAGTAAAAAAACACACACACAAAACCCATGACATAACTATTCACATTTTTCCAAACCTTTAAATTTGGATATTAAAATAATATTTTCTTAAAAACAATACAATTTTCCCCTTATCCTGCCAACATGAAAATACCAAGACCAAAGTAATGCTATTCTGACATATTTCATGTCTTGGACATGGTGAAAGTAAGGACTGAGAATTATTGGTTATGTAGAATCTACATTTTTCTTCAGTGACTGATTCCAAGAAAGATGAGCTCTTTCTGCATGGAAACGGTTACATAAGATCAGAACAACTCTACAGTTTATCTGCTGTGCTGGTCTAGATCAGCTATTCTTATTCTAAAAACTATATTTGAAGTATTTTATATTGTGTTCTTGCCTTAAAACAATGAACTTCTGGGACAGTAAAGAAGAAAGCATAATATTTGATCACAGGGGGCTAAAATAGAAAACCACCACCACATGTCAGTAATGCCAAACTGTCTTCCTGTCTTCTCTCCAATACCACCTCAGAATAATTTTCAGTTTCAGAAAAGTCTGAATTTACATAGAAAAGTCTGCCTTGTTTTGATTAGATGACAATTTTCTTCTTGTGGTTCTTAATTTTTAGTTAAAACTATTCTTACATTATGGTAGCCTAACATATTGAATATCAAACTTATTTTGAATCTCTTACCTAGTGCTAGCGGAGGTTCTGCAGCTCATCTAATATAAACTACAAGTAACAAAACATATTGCATAATAATAACATTACAACCATTCCCTACACTTATTTGATTCATGATTGATACATTTGGAATTACTGCTAAGCATTTTACATGTTTAACTTGTGGTAAAATACTTTCCCAAAGCAGGAACACCCTACAATACTGTAGGTTGTAAAGGAAGATTTCCTTAACAGGAATTACAACAATTTGATAGAATTTATATGGTTTAAATTATATTCACTTACTGACTCTCAAACATAGTTTTTAAAAAAATGATAATTAGAACTCAAATCCATTGAGCATCTCCATCACAAATTTTACAC
Source organism: Choloepus didactylus (assembly GCF_015220235.1). Classification (NCBI taxonomy): domain Eukaryota; kingdom Metazoa; phylum Chordata; class Mammalia; order Pilosa; family Megalonychidae; genus Choloepus; species Choloepus didactylus. The sequence continues at coordinate 132,447,180 of NC_051308.1, forward strand.
TTTAATACTAAAACTTTATTACATGTATAGTGCTGTTTTCTCCACTGGGATGTTCTGAAAGAAAAATCAGGCTTCTCATTTTCTTGTGCAGCCACCACAGCACACACTGGGCACAGTGCCTTTATACTACCATTCAAATGTTCCCTTTTGGTTGGTAGCAAAGAGATGGTGGTGAGCGCTTTCAGAGAAGAAATCAGCGTTGGTTTTCCTCTTGATAGATGAACATGCTTCATTTTCTTAATAGGTTCATTTTCTCATAAGTGCTTGAATAAAGTGCCTTGAGAGTTCAATTGCCCACATCTTAAATCCACAGGGAAGCTTCAGTTCACCAGTTTGACTTTTAGCGTTTGATCACAACTTGTTCATAAGCTCCAGACCCCACCCTAAAACAGCAAGGGGGAAAAACACTTCAAAATTTTGAACTGTAGTGTTTGAAGCTGTTCTAAGTAACCTTGCCCCCAGAGAAGCTAGTACGTTAGGTATTTTTCTACTGTCTTTGATTTCTACAAGTTTTAAAGGTATCACAGATAGAAAATACTTGAAATATTAAATGTTTATAATTAACATCTTAATGTATAATTAATACATTGACTATATATCAAGATATTGAATTTCCAAATCTTAGTGTAGATCTGACCCTCTTACACTTATACCCACAATAATCTAGCAATCTTTTCCAATTCCTATCAACACACTGCTGCAAGAAATATTTTCTTCAAACATGTTTATATATAAATCCTAAAATCAGTCCCATCCAAGAGGATATACTGACTTTATCAGTGCACTGAGTAAATAAATGATGGTCTTTAGTTGTAACAGTAGTGTTGTATCTTAATGTACCTTCCTGGAAGGTGTGGGAATTCTTTTAGTCAATATGCAAATATCTTTACGCATGGCCAGTATTGCAAATTATACCTGCATAATGTAGACTTAAAGGGAAGATATTGAAGAGGGATTTATTTCTTCCACTACTTTGGTATGGCAGACTGCTTGTTGTCGCCCCAAATATAGTCTCCCCTTCTTCATATTTTAACTGGGTACAGGGCTGCTCATTCCCTAACCTCCCTTGTAGATAATGTGTTACGTGATTACGTTCCCCCCATGGAATGTGAACAGAACACGTGTCCAACTTCTGCCTCACTTTGTTAGAGGGAAGTTGCTTGCCCTGGACTCCTATCCTTTCCTGCAGGTTGTAACACAGATGTGGCAGCAATCCCATGTTGGCAATGCCAGTGAAAAGGACAGTAAAGCAACAAAATGGAGAGTACCTTGTTCAGTGAATCACCTCTGGGGCAAAGCTGTCCCACCAGCCTGGTCATTGTATTTTTAAGTCTCTTTTATAATAGCTTAACTTTTACCCTAATACACCAGGTATAAATTGATCTCTATTAATGAAAGTAAGGAGATTACTAAAAGACTTAAAATTTTTAAGTCTTGTGAATAAGGTACTCAGAGATACTCTATTTAATAATTATATAATGTAAAATACACACACAGTGTCTTTTTGATGGCATCTGGCTTTATATTTTTAGGTGAGAAGACCACTCTACCCTTTCCGTGAAACCTCCTGAGTGATCAGGAAGAGAGTTGAAGTGGCTGTGATGCATGGAGGGAGTGTATTATTGCTTAGATATCACCAGGTACGTATCTCCTTGTTTGACAAGATACGAAGGGCTACCCCACCTCCTGACATTTCACTCCGAGTGTGCCAGAGATCAGTCAGACCAGAAGCAACCCCCATGACTGGTCCCTCTCCCTTAGCGGCATTTTAAGAGGAAATTCTAAAAGAAGGAAGTTAGTTAGTGGATACTAGCAGAACGTGGATGGAATTCGGCTTCTCATCTCCTGCTCTTACAGATTCATTGCACAGAAGAAAACGGAACACCCTCAATTAACATCTGCGAAAGGGAGCCCATTCATAGCTACAGATAATCAGAATCTTAAGAAACTCTGCTGAGTACCACTGTGCATTGGCTTTTAGATGCCCTAAAACTGTTCTGCTTCCAGTCATAATGGAGTAACAGGGACCAGATTTGCCCTTCTGCCCGAAATAACTAGAAAACTAGAGAGAATATATGAATTGACAGTTTTCACACATTGGACAACAGGCAGTGTAGGACTGTGGTCCCTGAGAGAAGGGATGTAGATAAAGAAAGCCCTACAAGTGCTCCAGCTTGCTGCCTGCAGACAGTTTCCAGGCTGCAGTGCAGGGAGAGGGGACCAAACACAGCCAGGATGTCTCTGAGTGGAGGATTCAGAGACTGGAGCTGGGGACGCTGCGGGCTAGAACTTACAGGGTAGAATAATGGAAGGAGGGAAAGGCATGGGGCAGGAGAATTATTTGAAGAAATAATGGTTGGAGAATTTCCAAATTTAATGAAAACTGTAAACCCACATATCTAAGATGCTCAATGAACCCCAAGCAGAATAAGCAAAAGAAAAATACACTAAGGCACATCATAACCAAACTGCTGAAAACCAATGATAAAGAGAAAGTCTTGACAGCAGCCAGAGATGAAAGACCAATCACTTACAGAGGAACAAAAATAAGAATGAAAGTAGGCTTCTTGTTAGAAAAAATTAAATGTTTCCAAAGGCCAGCAAGCACGTACATGCACAGTCCTGTAAGTAACCCTGAGCTGGCCAGGCTGTTTCCTCTAGAATTAAGATAGATTACTGCAGATATTCCTCCCTGGGTCTCAATCTCTTGCCACTCTTTTCTTCATTCTTTTAGGTTCACTTTCTGAACTATGATTTATACCTCTTCTCTGTTCTAGGTAAATGATTCTGCTTTCATCCTGTGCCATCACAGTTTATCTCACAGAATAGATCTAATGCTAACACAGAGCTTCTCTGATAAATACCCACTAGTTATTTAATTTTTTTTAATTTTGAAATAAATTCAAAGTTATAGGAACAGTTGCAAAAACAATACTAGCCCCATACACAGAATTCCATCATACCCTGATCCCCCTCCACCGATAGCTCAATCCACCAACTTTAACCTGCTGTCACATCGCTATTTCTTTCCCTCCCTTCCTCCCTCCCTATCTATCATCCATCATCTATTGCTCTGTCTTCTGAACATATGAGAGCTAGCTGCACACATCCTTGAACAAACACTATAATTCACATATACACTTCCCATGAACAAGAACATTCTTTTATGCAATCCAATTAAGCGCAGCTAAGAAGTACAAGAGATTCAACCATGATACGAAGCTTACATTCTATATTTCCTTTTCTTTATGTCTCAACTGTGTCCCTTTGAGCCACCTGTCCTCTATCCTCCAATCCCATCCAAGTTCATCCTTGGCATTCAATTGTCATCTATTTAGACTGTCTTTTTTTTTTTTTTCCCCAATTGTGGAAACATATATACAGCCTAAATCTTCCCATTCCACCCCCTCCCTAGCCTTCCATTAGTGGGATTAATCACATTTAGAATGTTGTAATGCTCCTTCCCACCATCCATTACTAGAAATTTCCCTTCACTTCAAACAGCAACCCTACACTCATTTCTTAACTCCCCATTGCCCCTTCCCCCATTTCTCTTAACCCATACTCTACTTTTCATCTCTATGGTTATATTCTCTGATAATTTCTTTGTGTTTACTGTGGGGCTTAAAATTAACCTCTTAAATCCATATCAATCTTGTTTTTCTTTGATACCACCTTCACTTCAATAGGACACATAAATTATGTTCCTATTCTCCTCCATCCCCCCACCTTTATATAGTTGTCTAAAATGACATATTTTACATTGAGTTCAAAACCACTGATTTGTCATTAGAGTTTGTGTATTTTATATCATGTAGGAAGTAACTAGTGGAATTACAGTTCAAAAATTATTGACTTCTATTTGTATTCCATTGTGGTTGGAGAATGTGCTTAGAGTATATTCAATTTTTTTTTTTTTTAAATTTCTTGAGGCTTGTTTTATGCCCCAGCTTATGGTTCCTTCTGGAGAAAGATCCGTGATCACTAGAGAAAAATGAGTGTCCTGGTGATCTGGGATGTAAAGTACTATATATGTCTGTTAAAATTCTCTATATCTCTTTCTCCTTTCTTTGTTTCTCGGTTGGTAGGGCTCCCTTTAGTATCTGAAGTAGGGCAGGTCTTTTATTGGCAAACTCTCTCAGCATTTGTTTGTGAAAAATTTAAGCTCTCCCTCAAATTTGAAGGAGAGTTTTGCTGGATAAAGTATTCTTGGTTGGAAATTTTTCTCTCAGAATTTTAAGTATGTCATGCCACTGCCTTCTTGCCTCCATGGTGGCCGCTGAGTAGTCACAACTTAGTCTTATGTTGTTTCCTTTGTCTGATCAGAATATGTCTCAGAGTGGGTTTATTTGGATTTATTCCATTTGGAGTTCGCTGGGCATTTATGCTTTGTGTATTTATATTGTGTAGAAGGTTGGGGAAGTTTTCCCCAACAATTCCTTTGAATACTCTTTCTAGACCTTTACCCTTCTCTTCCCCTTCTGGGACACCAATGAGTCTTAAGTTTGGACGTTTTATTTTATCTATCGTATCCCTGAGATCCATTTCGACTTTTTCGATTTTTTCCTCCATTCTTTCTTTTGTTCTTTCATTTTCTGTTCTGTGGACTTCTAGGACACTGAGACGTTGTTCAGCTTCCCCTTGTAATGTCTTCTTTATGCTCTTCTAGGGTCTTCTTTATGTTGCTTACATCCTGGGCCATGGTCTTCTTGATGTCCTTTAAATCCTTTGCCATGTTTTTGTTCCTCGATTGTAGTTCTTTGATTAATTGTGTGAGGTACTGTGTCTCTTCTGGTATCTTGATTTATGTGTTTGGAGTTGGATTCTCCATATTGTCTGGTTTTATCATATGCATTAAGATTTTCTGTTGTTTTTGGCCTCTTGGCATTTGCTTTGCTTGATAGGGTTCTTTCAAGTTGTAAAAAAAAATACCTATCTAATTTTTCAGAAACACAGTTTGGTGGCGTACACTTTCTCTAACTAACCAGCAGATGGCGTCTGTGAGTCACCTATACCCCTCAAGTCAGTTCTCCACCTTGTCCCTGCGATGTGTGGGGAAATGATTTTTGTGGGGGTCAGTTGGAGAACTCAGTTTGGGTGTGTTGCTGGAGCCGTCTGCCCTGAATGTGGGGCATGTGTACAGGTGGCCAGGGAGGAAGAACAGCTTTAATATTCAAATCCCCCAGGGTTCCTGGAGATTCAAGGCCACCGCAACAGTCTAAGCCTTCAGTTCATTTCAGCCCCAGACCCTCTCTCTCGCTGTCCCACAAACCGCCGGACTTGGCGTAGTGTCCCTGGGTTCTCCGAGCGGGTCCCCCTGCTCAGCCGCAATCCTGCAGGACCTCTGCCGAGGGAATGCCGTGCTACGTCACCAGTGCGCGCCATCCCTCAAGGGAAGCCCTGGGCCACCGGGCCGTGCTGAGGCGCTTTCAGCCTGATGCAAAGATGGCCAAACGGGGTGTCTCCACACCCCCTTCCTCACACAGTTCCTCCTTCCCAGCTCTGGGACAACTGGCGGGGCTCTGGGCTGTGGGCATGGCCCCAGGCAGGAGTTTATCCAGCCCTCCGGGGAGCCAGCTGTGAGCTGCGGGGTTTCTTTCTGCTTCTGGCTCTCCCCTCCGTTCCCCCGGCCCCAAGGGTATCTGCAGCAGTCTGTCTTCCAGGCCAGACACTGAGAGGTCTGCCCAGCCCCTTCTTGCTGTGTTTTACTGCATGGTTCCCACTATCGCAGCTGCAGCTGCCCCTGGGTTTTTCCTTTTTTTTTTTTTTTTTTTAAAAGAGCCCGTTGGTCTCCAAACACCAAACCCAGGCTTCCCCAGACCGCCGCACGGCTGCGGGTCTTCCAGCCAGCTTACTCACTCATTTCAGAATGCAGACTCCTGGTTTCAGCAAGTATATGGCCTCTGTGGAACTAGCATACCTCATCCAGCTGGTGCATCGCTGTAACTGGTATTCTGGGTCACTTTCTGGTTTTTATCTAGTGTTTTTCATGGAGGTGTTTTTTTGCCCTGTCTCACCTAGCTGCCATCTTAGTTTCTCCCACCCACTAGTTATTGAGAGCCTGTGTAAACAACATTGTTCTGAGAACTTCAAATAGATTAATCTCTACCTGCAAGAAGGGCCTTTAATTAGCGTAGAGTAATTGGGTGCTTACTGCAAGTCAGATGCTGTTTTAAGCATTTAATGTCTTCTCTAATTTAAACCACATAACCTTTATGAGGTGGGTTCTATTATCATTGCAATTTTACAGATAAGGAAACTGAGGCAGAGAGAAGCGAAGTAACTGACAAAGACACACAGCTAATAAGTGGGGGGAGCTTGACACTGAACCCACTTGCCATAACTCTAGACAGAGTCTATATTTTTAACCTCTGTGATGCAGCTTTTTTTTTTTTTTTTTTCTGTACGATTCCTACTGGTATGTATTTTTTTTCCCCCATTTTTATTGAGATTGTTCAGATACCATACAATTATCCAAAGATCCAAAGTGTACAATCACTTGCCCCTGGGTACCCTCATACCATCACACTTAATTTTTGTTCAATTTTTAGAAACTTTTCATTACTCCAGACAAGAAATAAAGTGAAAGATGAAAAAAGAAAAAAAGAAACGGAAACTCTAAACCTCCCCTATCCCTAACCAATCCCCCTCAATTGTTGACTCCTAGTATTGATATAGTACGTTTGTTACTGTTTATGAAAAAATGTTGAAATACTACTAACTGTAGTATATAGTTTGTGATAGGTATATAGTTCTTCCCTATATGCCCCTCTATTATTAACTTCTAATTGTATCGTCATACATTTGTTCTGGTTCATGAAGTGATTTCTAGTATTTGTACAGTTGATCATGGACATTGCCCACCATAGGATTCAGTTTTATACATTTCCATCTTTTGACCTCCAACTTTCCTTCTGGTGACATATATGACTCTGAGCTTCCCCTTTCCACCTCATTCACACACCATTCGGCGCTGTTAGTTATTCTCACATCTTGCTACCAACACCCCTGTTCATTTCCAAACATTTAAGTTCATCCTAATTGAACATTCTGCTCATACTAAGCAAGAGCATCTACATTTCTTCCACAAGGCAGGAGGGAGAGTCATAGAAGGTAGAGAGGCAAAAGAAAGAGGAAACAAAAAAAAAAAATGACAGCTAGGAAGCAGCAAAAGGAAAAATAACCTTAAATCAAAGTAGAATAAAGAATCAGACAATACCATCAATGTCAAGTGTCTAATATGCCTCCCCTATCCCCCCCTCTTATCTGCATTCACCTTGGTATATCACCTTTGTTACATTAAAGGAAGCATAATACAATGATTCTATTAGTTACAGTCTCTAGTTTATCCTGATTGCATCCCTCCCCCAATGCCTCCCCATTTTTAACATCTTGCAAGGTTGACATTTGCTTGTTCTCCCTCGTAAAAGAACATATTTGTACATTTTATCACAATTGTTGAATACTCTAGATTTCACCAAGTTACACAGTCCCAGTCGTTATCTTTCCTCCTTTCTTGTGGTGTCTCACATGCTCCCCATCTTTCTCTCTCAACCATATTCATAGTTCCCTTTGTTCAGTGTACTTACATTGTTGTGCTACCATCTCTCAAAATTGTGTTCCAAACCACACACTCCTGTCTTCTATCACCCTGTAGTGCTCCCTTTAGTATTTCCTGTAGGGCAGGTGTCTTGTTCACAAAGTCTCTCATTGTTTGTTTGTCAGAAAATATTTTGAGCTCTCCCTCATATTTGAAGGACAGCTTTGCTGGATATAGGATTCTTGGTTGGTGGTTTTTCTCTTTCAGTATCTTAAATATATCACACCACTTCCTTCTTGCCTCCATGGTTTCTGCTGAGAGATCCGCACATAGTCTTATTAAGCTTCCTTTGTATGTAATGGATTGCTTTTCTCTTGCTGCTTTCAGGATTCTCTCTTTGTCTTTGACATTTGATAATCTGATTATTAAGTGTCTTGGCATAGGCCTATTCATATCTCTTCTGTTTGGAGTATGCTGCACTTCTTGGATCTGTAATTTTATGTCTTTTATAAGAGATGGGAAATTTTCATTAATTATTTCCTCTATTATTGCTTCTGCCCCCTTTCCCTTCTCTTCTCTTCTCCTTCTGGGACACCAATGATACGTACATTATTGTACTTTGTTTCATCCTTTAGTTCCCGGAGATGTTGCTCATATTTTTTCATTCTTTTCTCCATCTGCTCCTTTGCGTGTAGGCTTTCAGGTGTTTTGTTCTCCAGTTCCTGAGTGTTTTCTTCTACCTCTTGAGATCTGCTGTTGTATGTTTCCATTGTGTCTTTCATCTCTTGTGTTGTGCCTTTCATTTCCATAGATTCTACTAGTAGGTTTTTTGAACTTTTGATTTCTGCCGTATACATGTCCAGTTCTTCCTTTACAGCCTCTATCTCTTTTGCAATATCTTCTCTAAACTTTTTGAATTGATTTAGCATTAGTTGTTTAAATTCCTGTATCTCAGTTGAAGTGTACGTTTGTTCCTTTGACTGGGCCATAACTTTGTTTTTCTTAGTGTAGGTTGTAATTTTCTGTTGTCTAGGCATGGTTTCCTTGGTTATCCAAATCAGGTTTTCCCAGACCAAAACAGGTTCAGGTCCCAGAGGGAAGAAATATTCAGTATCTGGTTTCCCTGTGGGTGTGTCTTAGAAAATTGCTCCACCCTTTGATGCCTCAGGTCACTGTGCTTTTCTGCCCAGCAGGTGATGCCTGTTAGCCTATAATTCTTGACTGGTGTGAGGAGGTATGGCCGTGTTCCCCCAGGCTCTGGGGTCTGGTTCTGAATGGAAAGGGCCCCACCCCTTTCCTCCTAGAGAAGACAGACCCCCCAGGTGGAGGTCATTAGCATTTCAATTGTCTCGCTCTCTGCTTGTGATGTCTCCACCCTTCCCAGAGTCACAGCCCTGGAAACTGAAAATGACTGGGGCTTTCTCCACTGAGCCAAAAAAGAAACAGATAGTCCCCTTCAGACCCAGTCCAAGGGAACCCTCCGGCTCTCCCGGGTCAGTCTTCACCCAAAGCCTCTGTCTGTTTTTTGGGGATGCGTACCTGTAGTGAGCAGTTCACATTCGCTACCTAAAACCCCAGTTGGAGCTCAGCTGAGCTGTATTCGCTTACTGGGAGAGAGCTTCTCTGTGGCACCACGAGGCTTTGCAGCTCGGGCTATGGGGGAGGGGGTTTCACGACTTGGTTCCGCAGGTTTTACTTACAGATTTTCTGCTGTGTTCTCGGGCATTCCTCCCAATTCCGGTTGGTGTATGATGAATGGATGGTCTCGTTTGTCCCCCCCCAGTTATTCTGGATTATTTACTAGTTGTTTCTGGTTTTTTGTAGTTGTTCCAGGGGGACTACTTAGCTTCCACTCCTCTCTATGCGGCCATCTTGCCCCTGAATGCTACTCTGCAGCTATCTTTTTGGTAGAAAGTGAGAGATGTAAAGTATTTTGCCAAGGTCATGGCTGAGCTAAGTCATTGTGGCTAGGCCAGAATGAAATCTAAGTCTGCCTGACTTCAGGGCCCATTTTCTTTTCACCATTACACATTGTCTCTAACTGCTCAGCCTTTCTGTAGCATATAATATGAATTATCTACTTCAATTCCCAATTCCTACTTCAGGCTTTCATGTATTCACTGATCACTGTAACATTTATTTGGGAAGGGAGTGAGAGCCACAATTATTTTCTTTACCATATGAATGCCTTTATATCCCAGGTTTTATATTAATCCTCAATTAGAAATTATCTTTCTTTCTTCTGAAATACACAAACATTAACAGCTAGTACTGTTAATTACTGCCAAGCAATTTAGGTACTTTACATAAATTATCTAAAATTTAATTCTTGCAAAAAATCCTGTGAGATAGGTAACATAATTATCACTCCCATTTTATAGGTGAGGAAACTGAAGTTTATAGACATTAAGTAACCTGAGTAAAGTCAATAGCGGAAGAACTAGGACTTGATCTCAGGCAGTTTGAAGCCACAGCCTATGGTCTTGAGCATTTACTATTTAACTTCATTTTTTAAAATCTCTTGTTGTTCACCAGTACCTAAATTAGTAACAGCTAGGATTTACTGAACATATTCTCTCATTTACCCTTTAAAACAATCCCTTCAGGTAGGTATGATTATCCCCATTTTTCAATAGTGGTAACTAAGGTTCCACTGAGGTTAAATGATTTACCCAGGTTAGAAGAGTGATTTACTAAGAACCCAAGTCTCTTTAACTAAAAAAAAAAAAACAAACCAAAACAGAAAAACAAACAAAAAACCAAACACATGTTCTCTCCAGACACTGTCCTCAAAATACTACTTTTCTGCCTGGTTCCCTGATATTTGTCTCTCCTTGCTCCAATCTACCCTCAAAATTATGGTTAGCTACTTTGCCAAAATGCCAATTTGTTAGGTCACTTCCCTGTCTAAGAATGACCAATGGCTCCCCACTGTACACAGGATAAAGGATAAACTTGCTATCATGGTGTCTAATGCCCTCTTCTATTTGGCTTCAAGGTCTTTGTCAACTCATGCCCTCCAACTCCCTTCCTCATGCCCCTCTCTTTAGAAAAACTGTTTATTAGCAATTCTTTAAATAGATTTTATTATTCATAGAAGTCAGTAAAGTACAGTGGTTAAGTATAATGGGCTTTGGGAGTGTGCCAGTTTGAATGTATTGTGTCCCCCAAATGCCATTATCTTTGACGTAGTCTTGTGGGGCAGACGTTTTGGTGCTGATTAGATTTGCTTGGAATGTGCCCCACCCAGCTGTGGGTGATGACTCTGATGAGATGTTCCCATGGAGGCATCGCCCCACCCATTCAGGGTGGGCCTTGATCAGTGGAGCCATATAAATGAGCTGACTCAAAGAGAAGGAACTCAGTGCAGCTGTGAGTGACGTTTTGAAGAGGAGCAAGCTTGCTAGGGAGGAACATCCTGGGAGAAAGCCATCTTGAAACCAGAACTTTGGAGCAGACGCCAGCCACGTGCCTTCCCAGCTAACAGAGGTTTTCCGGACACCATTGGCCATCCTCCAGTGAAGGTACCCGATTACTGATGTGTTACCTTTGCACACTTTATGGCTTTAAGACTGCAACTGTGTAGCCAAATAAACCCCCTTTTTATAAAAGCCAATCCATCTCTGGTGTTTTGCATTCTGCAGCATTAGCAAACTAGAACAGGGAGACATGAGTTTGAATCTTAATTCTTTCACTTACTAGTTTTAAGGCTTTAGGCAAATTATTCAACCTGTCTGTACCTTTGTTTTCCTTTTTTAAAACTAATAATGTCATAAGCATTGAAAGAGATAATGTAAGAATTAAATGAAACAAACATATGTACCAGGTACATAACAGATGCTGAATAAATGTTAGCAATAATTACTATATTATTATTTATTATATATTATAATTATTACACCTACAAGTTCATTCTATTTGTTTCTACTAACAGTAATATTTGCCTTCCCATATTTGCCAGATAACCTCTCTCTTATTTTTTACTTTCCCAGAGACTCTCTTCAAATGTCAACTCTTCTAGGAAGTTTTCTCTGTCTGAGTGAGGGCCATCTCTCTTCTCTCAGAGTTCCTTCTACTTCTCTGGAATGTAGCATTATTATGATATTACAACTTTTGGTTGACTTGCCTGTCTCACTTGCTAGAAAGAGCCAGAAAGTAAATATTTTAGGCTTTATGAGCCATATGGTTTCTGTTGCAACTATGAACTCTGCCATTGTAGTATCAAAGCATCCATAGACAACATGCACACAAATAGGCATGGTTGTGTTCCAGTAAAACTTTATTCACAAATAAGAGCAGTGCGTAAAAGCTGGCTCTTTTCTCTTTGCATCTTTACCCATAATTTGGTCCCCCAAAGTTACTGAATTCAATGCACAGATAAGCAAATGAAAGTTAATAACAAGTCTAGATTGTGTTACATCCTCAATAAATCCTTCCTCAAATTAACTTCTTCACAGCATCTTTGTATGTCCCTCTCTTACCTACCTATCACATCAAATTGATGATGGAGGGCCTTCCTGTTGAACTCTTATTTTTGTACCCCTTGTGCCCTGTAATGTTCTGGACCCATAGAAGAACTCAATAAAATGAGTATAGGTAGGAGACATGAATTAAAAATGAGTTCAGGTTTTAAACATGAGAGAATTAAATAATATTCTTGATCCAAGGGGCTTCTTCCCCCTGCATCTCTGACTCACTCTGTAGTTATGTGACAGAAAGTGAAAGAAATATTACAAGGAAATCTGAGTATCAGGGATGCAGAGAAGGGCAGGGATCAGGCTGTAGGCAGGCAGCGGGAGCAGCTGGGATTCCTAAAGTGCCCTCGATTATCAGTGTACACTACTATCTGCTGCAGTACCAGGAATCAAGTTCATTTGAATAACAACAAAAATAATGTTTGGCCCTTAGAAAATTTTTTTTGTATGTATATTAGACTCTTGTGAGGTGGAGGAAAAGAGTACAAGAAAGGCTAATAATAGCTTATGTTGCTGAGTAGTTGTATAATTGCTCATAAACAGATAAGAACGCAGACTGAAAAAATAATTTTGCTTTGCTCTTTATAAAACATCAGACTAAGAACTCTTTTCTAAAGATTCTTTTTATATTGTATCTTGCACAATGCTCTACAGGTTCTTTACTAATATATTCTAAAAATACATCTAAGGAAGTTAAATTGACCTATAAAATATAATTTCAAACATCCCCAGAACAAGGAAAACCAAGAGCTACATACCTTAAGTAACTACTAATTTTTAAGTTTCCTAGCCTCCATTTAATAAGAAATTTGCAATCTACATGCTCTACTTATGAACTTTTTTTAAAATAGAATGCAAGGTTTTATTTGCCATCACTCCTTAGGAGGCAGTAAGCTTTCCAATTTGACTAGTCCTCCTGAAAAGGGGACACAGAGATTGCAAAGTGTTTTCAGAAAATTCACAGGTGCAGAGAAAGGATTGTAAGGTTTAACTCAAAACACACACTCCAGAACCAATCCCAGCATTAACCTATCCAGTGTCACTCCTCTATTTGTCCTTTGGCATAAGAAATTAAGACTAACTATGATATCCATTGCCAGAAGGGGCAAATAATGTCAAGGAAGTCAAACAGTGATTCAGTAGAACAGCTCTGCGATCTGAAACTTGTAGTCTTTGCTTCAGCTTCTGTTACAGAAAGCACTAAAGACATCTAAGGCCACCCTGTCCCCTGTCACCAGAACTTGATGCGGACCATTTTTGATTCATAAATCTGATACCATTTAGAATTGATTGTGATGATTTTCTATCTTTGTAAAAAGGTTTCATGTATTTTGTGTTGAGAATTACAAGTGGGAGAGAGACATCTTGTCTTCCACCAGCACAGAGTCTGCCCCAAACTGGTCAGCACACTGCTTCATGGTGTCCAGGATGCTCCGGAACTGTGGGTCCATGGCAGAATTTAAGGCAGTCTTCAGCATATCATTCTTTAGGTAGTTCAATCTGTTCCAAATAGAAACTCGAATGATGCCATACTGATAGAGAGGGTCAAGAATGCTTCTCTCATCCAGTGAGGGGTTCCCAAAACTTTTGGCATTATTGAGAAGGAGGACCATACAAGTGCCTTCACCATTTTGAAAGCTCTTTTAGTGATGGTGCTCAGCATTGCCAATCAGGTCATCAAAGGCAGCTGTGTCAATAATGTCTAGGAGATGTGGGCCAGAGTCAAAAGGCAGCTGTCCTCATACTCCTGCCTGGGCCAATCTGCCTTCTCAGTAAGCCCTGCCCCATGGCTATTGGTGTTTTGGCAGAGGCCACGCATCTGGGAGCCAGAGTGTGGCAGATCAGCACAAGCTGGCTCTGCTTCTCAGCAGTTATAACACTTCCCATAGAAGCAAGTATTGTTTCTTACAAATAGGAAGGTGCTCAATAGCTTCTGCCTGGTAACAGAAGCTTTGATCTCTGCCCTAGATTAACATATCTTCCAATAACCAAGAGGGCTGGCAGAAACCCAGAATCCTGTCCCAGTGAAAGGCTGCTACCTCTGTGTTGTGTCTATCACGATCAGCATATTGTTCCCTACCTACCACATAGTCTCAGCTATACCATTTAGGTTGGAAGACAATGTTCTGACCTCCTTCAAGTATCAGTAAGGCTTTCAGTTGTGTCCCTTTAAAATCCACATCAGCTTTAGTGATTTTCTTGGTGGCCATGGCATACCTGATTGCCTCGAGCTCTGATGCCCCTTCAGGGTTCTGTTCCTGAGTACTCTTCCTACCACTAGGCTGCAATCTCCTAGAATAGGGAGATGCAGTTTCGGCTCCAGCTTACCCAGAGACCAGCTATCATTTTGTGAAAAGCCTTCTGTCCTCTCAGTTGGCAGCTGAGGTATCTAAGTTATCAATCAGGAAAATTTTGGTAAAGATAAAGATGACAAGGAGAATCACTAACAGCAGAACTCGTTGCTTTAGCTTCATGTTGACCTCTTTTTTTTCTTCCCTTACCTAATCTCTCGCTTATCAAGGAGAGCAGGTGGTCATGGTTAGCAAGGAGATTCCATGATTATACACATTGGTCCGTGTCTTCACTGAAGCACCCCCCAAAATCATTGCTTGTGCCTTTTTATTTTCCTTTGATAAGCACTTTCAAATATGGAAGGGCCTCTTGTTGACTGATTCCACTGTATGGTTTTAGGGGCCAAAGTTCAACATCTTTACATACTTCAGAAAAGTTATTATTGCCAAGCCCTAGGTTCGTTCCGTGGCAGCTGGCACAATACGTGTGGCATGGCCCTGGCTGTCCCTGCCACCTTTGGTGCTGGGGATGGGTTAGTCTATCCTTTGTTTTAATAAGATATTACTTGGACTACATACCTATTTGGGAGATGATGACTGCCAAAGGTTGTACTTCCTCCAGGCCCGACAAATAACCTCAGTCCTTCTTCTGCAATATACATTTAAGATGTTTGTTATTTGTACAATTATTAGACTATTGCCAAATAATATTCATGTTTTAACAATTCACATTTTACATTTCAGTTTTTGCTTATTGAAGAAATTTAAAACTTAAAAAAATCAAAATTACATGCATGTTTTAAAACAGGCAATTTAAAAGATATCTTAATAGTTATTTCTCACCAACTTTCCTAAAGCTCTTTTTCTTTTGACTGAGTAATGAGGACAGCTCTTCCTACAAATCTCCACAAGTAATGTTTATTTCTTTCTCTTTAACCAGTCACATAATGAAACCAAGCCGACTGTTAAGTGCTCTCTGTTCACACAAGCATGAATAATTACACCTTTCAAACTGGTGGCATATAAATTTCCAGTTTCAGTGAAAGGCTAAGAAGGGAATGAAGGCTTCTGTTATTCACTATCATTTTAAGAGCACCACCCAATCCTCCATATTACAACAGTGACTGGAAGCATTTATATCCAGGTTTGATAGAAGCAGATGCTAACATCTACCGTAAGGTACACATGAACACTGATGCGTAATTAAAAAATACAATAAATAAAGCTTTCTTTAAAATTAATTCCTGTTAACTAAAGTCCATTCTTTACCAAATTCAATACCCATTCTTAGAAAGATATGAGCTACAAAATTATCTTGAGATTGTTAGGACATGAAATTTATTTCACAAATATGCAACAGTTAGCATCATGATGCACTGACTCTTTGATGCTGACCGCATGGATTACACAAACGTGGATTGCACAAATTTATCTTTAACAGTTACCCACATACCTTCTGCACTGGAATCTAGGCTGAAGTCTTGACTTTGTAATATTTTCTCCACAATATCATCTGCATCCACTCTGGTGGCATCAACTCGCTTCAGTTGAGATTCCACAGAATCTTGTTTCACTGGGTATCTTCGAAAATTTAAAGAATTAAATTTATTTCCTTTTCATTATGTATTGAAACAAAGCGTATTTTGTTTGTTTGTTTGTTTGTTTAAACTGAAACCCAAAAGGATACCTGTTGAAGTTTTCTGATGCTGTATCTTCTTTATCGGTTGAATCAAGATTTGGGTCAACTATTTTTTGCTCAATTTCATCACACGGCTCTAGAATACTTTCAATTCCTGTTGATGTACTACCCACTGAGGTATTTCTCCTGTGGCAGAACTCAGAGAAACTGGATGACCGGGAGTGACATGTGCTATAGCCTGTCAGAGAAAATCACTTTGGTTATAGTATTAATATAAAAAATTGACTGTAATCTAACATTCTTCTCCACACTAAAGCAGCTTCAAGTCACTTTAGAATGTCTAAGGAATCCGACTTCACTGTTACCCTCTACCTGATACTTTTGACTGCTGGCTGGCATGGCTCGATGTTCGGGAATGTCCACAGGCACCAAGTTCATCGGGAACAGAGGCACTCTTTGCTGAAAGATCTACAATATGTCATAATATGATGTTATTATTTCCTGCCAACAAGTTGATGGTCAATTTATATTCTAATATGCAGATTTTATGAGCTCTGTCAAGTTCATTATCAACAAAAAGTAATTTTCAAAGTGACAGAAATCCCTTTAAATCAGAACAATGAAAACACTGTTGCAAGAAATATAAAACACTTAAATACCTTAATTTTTAGAATCATATTTTTCATTAGATTTAAAGACACTATCTTGAATAAAATAAAACTATCTTCAGTTTTTGTTTTCAGCATTTCTCTAATAAAAATAGGTCAGATGTGTTCTTATAAATTCTACAAAATTTTCAGGTGTTAATGTGGCTTTTGAGGAAATTTTGTTTCCTCAAAAATTTATCACAGCAGTAAACTGAAGAGCACTTTATTACTTTAATGTTAACACTGCTAGTGCTAGGCTATAATTTGGGCAATATCTGTGGCTTAAAATCAACAGCACAGAATGTAGCACTGAGAATAAGACTTCTTAAGAACTTAATTATAGCATTCAGCTTCAAAGTAAATGTCCAAAAAGCAGTGTCAAAGCTATACAATATCTCTAGCAGTTCCCAGATTATACGCATATTCCAGCTATCGATTTTGTATTTCCAGAACCAGGCTTCTTTCACAGAATGCAGAACTGTGACCATTTTCACTAAAATGAATTATTTGGAAACAAGAACTGTTTTTTGCTTAGAGGCGGAAGGAAACCATTGACTAATACAGCAGTTATAGCATCAGTTCTATAAATGATATTGGATGCAATTGGACCAACAAATGCTGTCAAAAAGCAAGCTACTGGAGCAACCTGGCCCTTCAGCAAAGGCTTCTCATTTTTGGACAGACGTAAGATGCAAGTCTAAACAAGCATCCCTAGTTCTGGTCTACAGTGGTCCTCATCCAAAGGTTAACACATACAAAATCTGAGCTCAGAGTTGGTTCATATTAAGAATGATATAAGGCTAACTCTTTATTCCTGGGGTTGGCTCAGATCTTAATTCATCCATTTATCTAATAGTTTTCAAGATGCATTTATTTAATAAACATTTATTAAATTCTTATCAAGCCATGTGCTCAGCACTACACAAGATATAGGGGGTACAAAAATAAATAAGACAGAATACATGCACAGAGTTTAGAGGCAGAAGCAAACAGATATAATACAATGTGGTAAGTTCTAAAATTTACACATTGAAAGAAGGTAATGGGAGCTCAGAGGGGCAGTGCATTTAACACAACCTGGTAATGGGGGAAAGACCTCATAGAGGAGGTTAACCATGCAAGTTAAATATGGGAATTCCTAAGTAGAGGAGTTGGGGAAAGGCAGAGGGAAAAGAATGCCTTATTCGTGGAAAAGGAAATAGTTTGGTAAAGTTAGCACACAGGGTAGGAATATACATGACTGAGGCCAAAGAGGCTGGAGAGATAAGCAGAGGCCTACTGAAGAAGGCCCTTTATGTAATGCTACAGAGTTTAAATAAGAAAATAATTCAGTGGCTTTAAGCAAGGGCGTGACATGACCAGATCTACATTTTGGGATGACTGCTTTGGCAACAGGATGAACTGGGGGGTGAGGGGGTGGGGATTGGGTGTGTGTGTGGGGGGGTGGGAGGCAGATGGAGGGAAAGCACAGGAGCTGCAGATGAGAGACAGTTTGAAGACGGCCATTGAAAGCAGACTCTTGCTCCAGAGAAGCTAAGAGAGGACAAATACCCCACGTTCAACTAAAAGTGACATTTTTGAGGAACTGAAGCCTAGAGAGGAACATCCCAGGAGGAAGCCATTTTGAAACCAGAACTTTGGAGCAGACGCCAGCCATGTGCCTTTCCAGCTGAGAGTGAGAAATGTTTAGGAAGCACAAATGACAGGACTCAATTACTAAATATAATTTGAGACAGGGTAAGTTTCTAGTTTGGGTATCTGGGTGGACGGTAACATCATTAACTGAGATAGAAAATACATGAGGAAGGGTCAGTGGAGTTGTGTTGCATATATGGAATTTGAGACACCTGAGGATGCCCATTCAACAAATGTTCATTGAGTGCCTATTATATCCCCGGCATTATGTTGAAGATACAAAGATAAATAAGACCTGATCATAGGGAACTTAAAAGTCTAGCTAGAGAGAAAGGTAAACAGATGGATTTCAATACAAAAGGTGGCACGAGGTGGACGTTTCCAGAAAACATTGGGAAATATGTACTTGGCGTTCATGGGAGAGGCCTGCAGTTAATACGAATTTGTGAATTAAAAGTATTTAGCTTACGTTTACATGATCATATTGACATTTATGTGACAGTTAAATCTAAGGATAGTTAAAGGCCCAGGCAGAGTAAGTAGAGGGGACCAAATCCTGTGGGACATCAATGTTTAAGAGGACAGCGAAAGAAGCAGCAGCCTCCAAGCTAGAAAAGGAAAGGTCAGAGTGTTGATGTCCAAGAAAGACGACGCTTCAAGAAAGAGTAAGTGGCAAAGTCAGATAAGAACAGAAAAAATGTCCACAGGATTTAGCAATTGTAATTTACTGGAGATAGTATCAAGAAATGGTAGAAGACAGAAGAAACCAGAATCAATGGGAGGTATATTTTTTCTAGAAGTGTGATACACACACACACACACACACACACACACCATACATACATGGACAGAGAAGAGAGAGAAAAATGTATGTGTGAGGGGGAGGGAGAGAAAGAGAAGCAGACAGAGAAGTTAATGAGGTTTTGTTTGTTTGCTTTTTAGATAAGAAAGAATCTAGAATATTTAAATGCTGAAGGGAAAGAGCTAAAGGAAGGGCTAAAAGTACCTAAAGGATATGTTGATCCTAAATCATACTCAGGAAATTTAGTAGTCCCATTATCTGTAAGAAATTGTATTTGTATATATGAAAAGGTGGTTAAAATGTTAATCATATCACTTCACCTTCTTTTCCATTCTTTCAAACAACACACCCTCCTCACATAACATGGGAGATGACAAGAAGCTCTTAAGGCTAGTCTTTTTTTCTCCAACCAACTTGCCATTTTCCCCCACCCTTCTTTTAACTCCCAGAGTAGATTCTAACTATAGCTGGGAGTTTGCAAGGACAAGAGGATCTCAATGTGTGGGCCAGGGACCAGCAGTATTAGCATCACCTGGTAACTTGTTAGAAATACAAATTCTCAAGCCCTACTCCAGATATCTGAATGGAAACCAACACACACACACACACACACACACATACACACCATACATACATGGACAGAGAAGAGAGAGAAAAATGTATGTGTGAGGAGGAGGGAGAGAAAGAGAAGCAGACAGAGAAGGTAGTAAGTTAATGAGGTTTTGTTTGTTTGCTTTTTAGATAAGAAAGAATCCAGAATATTTAAATGCTGAAGGGAAAACTCTGATTTTGTTTTAATAAGCATACCAGGTGATTCTGATGCACACTAACATTTAAGACTCACTGACAGAGGGAAGATGACTCAAGGGAGAGAAGTAACACCTGGGAGGTGACTGCAGACGTTCTGGGCATATGGAATGGGGAAAATCCCGTAGAATTCACTGTTGTAATTTTGGGGAGTGTGTAGATGCAAAAGAGGGGCTGTGTGTCATCACAAAGAGGCTTTTAATTTGTCAGAGCACAATACTTTAGACAAAATGAACATCGGCTTCACCATGAATTATATAATTTAAATCTCTGATGATACTTACTGGCCCATTTCAAGCCATATATCCATACAATTTTAAATCTGGAAGGGACTCAGGCATCTTTTAGAACACTAAGTAGTACTTTCCTTACAAATTAAAAAACTACTATGCTTACACATTCATACCTGCTATTCCAAGATGGACTTTGAGAGTCTCTCCACCTTTTCTATCTTCTTCCAGAGATTCAGATTCACCAGCAACTGGTATAGACATCGATGTAGAAGGAGGCCTACAAATAAACATCTCTAAGGATCAGAACCTGATTTATGTGTGAGCCTGAGATTGGCAGTCAGTACACAGTAATTAATAAGGTGCCTGATAATGTTATCCTTTGAGGATGAAAGTAATTTAAAAAATCAACAATCTCAAAACCTGAATAAATTTCAATTAGAAAAAAGTTTTTTACATAACATAAAATGTAAGACCAGAAAGGGTCTCCATGGAGTCCTGAAAAGAGAGAAGGAATCCGTCAGTGTGTTCCCAGCACTGATCAGTGGAAGCTTCACTTATCAATTCAACTCCCCAGACCAGGCAGGGAGGTATCTCTGTGGTGGACATGGAGGCATCAAGCCTCTTTTTATCTGATGAAGGAGAATAACTCACACCTCCTGCTTCAATGCCCAAGCTCTCCTGCTGGCTCCACTTATTTCTTAAATAGCATCCATGGTTTTATCTTCAACATTCTCCTTTAAACAGTTCACATAGCAGGAGAGTCTATACAGAGGCCCAGTTATTTAGGTTTGTTTTTCGGACTGGATTCTCTGGGAGTAGGTGATGGATATATTTTATTGCTTAATTCAAGGCTCCTGTGCCAATGTGGGAGCTGTGAACCAGGGAGGTGTGGACAAGTTTGAGTCCTAATAAGTTTTGTTTTTTCTTTAACATAGGAATTTTTATTTTAAAACATCCTCAACCATGGGAGGTTAATATTCCAGAGGAAAACCATATCCTTCTAAAAATTATCCCTTGGTGACCTGAGATAAAATAGGAATTGGCTGCAGCTGTGACTGATGACTCAGCGAAGGGCGTATCTTCCACAAAGAGAGAATCCAAGAAGAACAGATAAGCTATTTAACGTTCTGGGGATGCCCAGAAATGACTATGGTCTGTTAATTTCTGATGGATATAGTAGGAACAAGTTCACAGAAATGTTGCTATATTATGTAACTTTCTTGGGGTAAAGTAGGAACATGTTGGAAGTTAAGCAGTTATCTTAGGTTAGTTGTCTTTTTCTTACTCCCTTGTTATGGTCTCTTTGAAATGTTCTTTTATTGTATGTTTGTTTTCTTTTTAACTTTTTTTTTCATACAGTTGATTTAAAAAAGAAGGGAAAGTTAAAAAAAAAAAAAAGAAAAGAAAAAAGACAAACAAGGAAAAAAAAAAAAAAAAAAGATGTAGTGCCCCCTTGAGGAGCCTGTGGAGAATGCAGGGGTATTTGCCTACCCCACCTTCATGGTTGCTAACATGACCACAGACATAGGGGACTGGTGGTTTGATGGGTTGAGCCCTCTACCATAAGTTTTACCCTTGGGAAGACGGTTGCTGCAAAGGAGAGGCTAGGCCTCCCTGTATTTGTGCCTAAGAGTCTCCTCCTGAATGCCTCTTTGTTGCTCAGATGTGGCCCTCTCTCTCTGCCTAAGCCAACTTGAAAGGTGAAATCACTGCCCTCCCCCCTACGTGGGATCAGACACCCAGGGAAGTGAATCTCCCTGGCAACGTGGAATATGACTCCCGGGGAGGAATGTAGACCCGGCATCGTGGGATGGAGAACATCTTCTTGACCAAAAGGGGGATGTGAAAGGAAATGAAATAAGCTTCAGTGGCAGAGAGATTCCAAAACGAGCCGAGAGATCACTCTGGTGGGCACTCTTACGCACACTTTAGACAACCTTTTTTAGGTTCTAAAGAATTGGGGTAGCTGGTGGTGGATACCTGAAACTATTAAACTACAACCCAGAACCCATGAATCTCGAAGACAGTTGTATAAAAATGTAGCTTATGAGGGGTGACAGTGGGATTGGGAATGCCATAAGGACCAAACTCCACTTTGTCTAGTTTATGGATGGATGTGTAGAAAAGTAGGGGAAGCAAACAAACAGACAAAGGTACCCAGTGTTCTTTTTTACTTCAATTGCTCTTTTTCACTCTAATTATTATTCTTGTTATTTTTGTGTGTGTGCTAATGAAGGTGTCAGGGATTGATTTAGGTGATGAATGTACAACTATGTAATGGTACTGTAAACAATCGAAAGTACAATTTGTTTTGTATGACTGCGTGGTATGTGAATATATCTCAATAAAATGATGATTAAAAAAAAAAAAAAAAGAGAGAATGCAGTTGGCTGGATTTAATCCAATCAATCAGCTGAAGACTTTTTTTTTTTTTAAATTCATTTTATTGAGATATATTCACATACCACGCAGTCAACCAAAACAAATCATACTTTCGATTGTTTACAGTACCATTACATAGTTGTACATTCATCACCCAAATCAATCCCTGACACCTTCATTAGCACACACACAAAAATAACAAGAATAATAATTAGAGTGAAAAAGAGCAATTGAAGTAAAAAAGAACACTGGGTACCTTTGTCTGTTTGTTTCCTTCCCCTATTTTTCTACTCATCCATCCATAAACTAGACAAAGTGGAGTGTGGTCCTTATGGCTTTCCCAATCCCATTGTCACCCCTCATAAGCTACATTTTTATACAACTGTCTTCGAGATTCATGGGTTCTGGGTTGTAGTTTGATAGTTTCAGGTATCCACCACCAGCTACCCCAATTCTTTAGAACCTAAAAAGGGTTGTCTAAAGTGTGCGTAAGAGTGCCCACCAGAGTGACCTCTCGGCTCCTTTTGGATTCTCTCTGCCACTGAAGCTTATTTCATTTCCTTTCACATCCCCCTTTTGGTCAAGAAGATGTTCTCCGTCCCACGATGCCAGGTCTACATTCTTCCCCGGGAGTCATATTCCACGTTGCCAGGGAGATTCACTCCCCTGGGTGTCTGATCCCATGTAGGGGGGAGGGCAGTGATTTCACCTTTCAAGTTGGCTTAGCTAGAGAGACAGGGCCACATCTGAGCAACAAAGAGGCATTCAGGAGGAGGCTCTTAGGCACAACCATAGGGAGGCCTAGCCTCTCCTTTGCAGCAACCATCTTCCCAAGGGTAAAACCTGTGGTAGAGGGCTCAACCCATCAAACCACCAGTCCCCTATGTCTGTGGTCATGTTAGCAACCATGGAGGTGGGGTAGGCGAATACCCCTGCATTCTCCACAGGCTCCTCAAGGGGGCACTACATCTTTTTTTTTTTCCTTGTTTTTCTTTTTTCTTTTTTTAACTTTCCCTTCTTTTTTAAATCAACTGTATGAAAAAAAGTTAAAAAGAAAACAAACATACAATAAAAGAACATTTCAAAGAGACCATAATAAGGGAGTAAGAAAAAGACAACTAACCTAAGATAACTGCTTAACTTCCAACATGTTCCTACTTTACCCCAAGAAAGTTACCTAATATAGCAACATTTCTGTGAACTTGCTCCTACTATATCCAAGCTGAAGACTTTTAAGCAAGACAGACAGAGGACCTTCACTTCTTCGGCTGACCAGCGAAGCATTTCCTGAGGAGTTCGTTGAAGTTGCCAGTTCATTTCCTGAGTTCATCGAACACGTTCGTCGAAGATTCCAGTTCACTTCCTGAGGAATTCGTCAAAGTTGCCAGTTCGTTTCCTGAGGAGTTCGTTGAACATCTTCATTGGAGTTGCCAGTTTGCTGACTGCCCAATGGGATTTGGACTCGTGCATACCCACAGTTGCGTGAGTCACTTTTATAAATCTTATATTCATAGATATCTCTCATTGATTCTGTTTCCCTAGAGAACCCTAACTAATACAGTGGTCGAAGGGATCATACAGTTGACCAATTATGTGGTAATTCTTCATATATACATATACACACAAACACACATATAATTTATTTATTTTTAACGTAATTTTATTGCGATACATTCACATACCATACAATCCTTCCAAAGTATACAATCAATGGTTCAGTATCATCACATATTTGTGTATTCATCTATGTGATAATTCTTTAATTCTTTTTAGGATATCTCAATGGTATCATCAGGCTCTTTAGGTCTGTGGGGGTATTGACAATTAAGACTGCCATTAAACCCATTTAATTTAGACTGTTTCTAGCTCAGTAGCTCCTAAATTCCAGACTTGTATATCCTACAGAAACATTTCCAAGATTTGTCCTACCAGTATATCAAACTCAATAAATTCCCAACTAAACTCATCTTCTTTCTTCAAACTTGTTTTCTTCTTTTATTCCTTATTTCTGTGGATGCCAGTATAATCCACAAAAGTCACCCAAACTAGAATCCTGGATATTACCTCTATCTCCTTCTTACTCACATTTCCTAATATTAAATCAATTTCCAAATCCCACAGATTGTCTCTCTTAACATCTTTTCTATTCATCATATCTTCTCCACCTCCACTAACTACTTTACTTTTGGCCGTTATACTTTCTCCTGGAAGACTGCAAGTCTTCTAATTGGTTCATGCTACTATCACTGTGGTCATTCTGAAATGTGCATCTGAATATGCTACACTCTGATTTAAAAGCCTTCAATAGCTCCTCTGGGATAAAGCTCAAACTCCTTAGAATGGCATAAAAGTTCCTTCACAGTCTGGCCTAGACTTACTTCTTCAAGTACCAACAGCAATGAAAAAACAGCTTGTTTAAAAAAAAAATGTAATCAACATTCCATGAGAAAAACTAATATTTAAAAGAAATACACTTACAAAGAATGGACTCTATAGTCACATTTGTAAATCACTGATGGATAATTCATGTCTGCATATCTAAATTCTTATCCTTTTAATACCAGAGGTGGCCTGATTGCAGTGTCTCCATCCTCCTACCTCTTTACTTGCTTTCCAACCCTTCAGAACTCCCAAATTATTTGTTCAATATGACTGAGCTGTCTAGGGATAAATAACCACTGAGTGCCTGTCATGTGCCAGTTTTTATTCAATTACCCGTTTGTTCTGAAAATGTTTTTACATCTCTCATCAGAAATGGCTTAATAAAGTTTGATTATAGAAAGAGATGGGATGATTTTACTTTAACTTCATAGTAATGTTAAGAATACATGAAGAATGACCCCAAAGAATGACAATACTACTATTTACTTGGCATTCTGTAAATATTCCATGTCCTATCACAATGCCATAGACTTGTACAAACCATTTTTTCTTCTTGGAATGCCTCCTCTGCTTGGTAAATTTCAGTATCACCACCACCACCCCACCCCCAGTGAAGACTTACCTGACATTCAAGGAATAGTTGTTAGGGATCCTATCCTCTATGCATTCACGAAATCATTTTTCACAACAGTAATTTCCTGCCTTTTAGAATACGAATGCTTCAGAGCCTTGCTATTCAAGAGGGTTACATTACCCTTAGATCTCCTTTGCCAGAAAATTATCAAATGCCAGTATTACATAATTTCTCTCCCAAATAACCTTTTTATTCACCAGCACTAGTAGTTTAGAAATAGTCTAAATTAAATGGGTTCAATGGCAGTCTTAATTGTCAATACCCCCAAAGACACTGTATGTTCTGTGTCTGTGTTCCACTTAAATAACTGAATCTCTTCAGAGAAGGGGTTAGATGTCATTTAGCTTGCTAAGTGCTGGTGTGTGATAGACAATCAATTCATATGTATTGAATCGATGAGCCTCAATGTCCTCACTTAAAATGGATAATACATAATTGTTTCAAGAACTAACTTGGAATACAGTAGCAGTCACGACGAAATCATTTTGACAACGGTAATTGCCTTCCTTTTAGAATACAAATGCTTCAGAGCCTTGCTATTCAAAAGGGTTACATCATCCTTAGATCTGCTTTACCAGCAAATTATCAAATGCCAGTATTATATAATTTCTCTCCCAAATAACCTTTTTATTCACCAGCACTAGTAGTTGGCTTTCTTTTCAGTTATTTTCATTCCTTTATAAGAGTTGGTGCATACTTAAAGTTTTGAGGGTAGGTGGTTAAGTTGACTTACCAGCTGTAATCTTCATAAATACTGGCCTTATAGTAAAATTTGTGTTTCAGAAAAATTATACAATATATGTCACAGATCTGCTCACAAAATATCAAAATAGAATTTAAATCTGAGAACACTAAAGATCTGCTGCACTTGTGTTTTTCTCTAGTAAACTTTAAAAACTTTATATCATGAAAAATTCAAAGACAGACAAAAGCAGAGAGAATAGTAGAATGATTTCCTCCAGGAGTTATTTACATATCTGTGCCACACGGGGATACTAAGTCAAGTAACTTAACTGCTCTGTGCAGATATGTTTCCTCATCTATAAAATGAGAACTTGGATCACACCAGTACTTTTTAAACTGACTTCATGAAGCTCTTTTAGGGACTTCTGGGAGTAGGTAGGGCAGTGTGCTCTCCCGTCTCACCCCTCAAAAGGTGATTTTATATACTGGGATTCATAGTACATATGAGCAAAGGGTTTTGTGGCTAAATATTCTGAAAAAAAAAAAATCATTGGACTAGGCAACTTTGAACATTCTTTTGGCTCTAAAATAGTAAGGTTTTATATATTTGATATATGTTCAAATATAACATGATAAAAATAATTTACTTTTTACCTCAATAGTTCAAACATTTTTCTAGTCAATACACACTTAATATCTGCAAGGGCATGGATGTGTTAAAGCCTCTCTTTTTCTACTAACAGTTGCACAATTTTAGATATTCAAAGAAAAGAGAAAATATAAACTATTGAGGGTTTGATTTTCCTGGGAAATACTTTTATGTATCTTGGGATTAGGTAAGCTTTGTTTATTCTTGAGTTATAAAAGTCTTTATAAATATCAATGCTAGATTGCCAGAATTAGATTTGTGGAGATAATATAAAACATTAAATGATTGATTTCAAGTTCCTTTATCATCAGTATCTGAGTTTCACAAGTTTAGAGATAAAATGGTAAGAGAAGGGGCCAGAAAGGAAGAAACCATAAAAAGTCCAAGGGAAAGAATCATGAATTAATTTTCTTCTACTAGATTGTGCTGCTCATTTTCTCATTTTATCCTATACTGATTCTACCAGAAAAACAAAATAAGTGTTACCCGAGAGACCAAAAATAGTAGGGCAAAAATTGTTTAGTCCCAAGAGCACAGCAAATAAAGAAAACAGCAAGGAAATTATGGTCTGTGAGAAGACAGTGCAGGAAGGTTAAGTGACAGAAAAATGCACAGTTCTAATCAAGAGTTGATTTGTATTAATAATATATTTTTGTCTTTACAAAACAGTATGTAAGTAGAGAAATATATATATGGACATACATAACATATGGACAGTGCTTTCTAAGTTATAAGAGCTATAACATAACTTTTTTACTTTTCTAAATATATTTTTTCTCTGATATTTGAATAACATCTAGTGAACTTTCACTTTTAATTATTAAGTGTCTTCAAGGTTGTTGGCAATCCTATTCCATTTCCCTGTTCAGTTCACTCTCCCACTGTCTAAGAAGTCTTTCACACAACTTTTCCTCTCTTCTCAAACTCCCACCTGTCATCTTTCCCATTCTTGGTCTTGAATCACCATCTTAGTTCCTGTTTCACTAAAAAATCAGAAGCAATTAGAAGAGAACTTCTATATGCTCCCACTTCTCATGTACCAAGCTATCTGCGTCCATTGCCATGTTCTAAGCTTTCATCCTATTACAAAAGATGAACTGTCCATCCTCTTTGCAAAGGCCAGATCCTCCACCTGGACACCTGACCCCATATTTCTTGACAATCCAAGGACAGTATTCTAGCAATTGTCCCTTTTCTGTTCTGCATCATCAATTTCTCCCTCTCTACTGGACCATTCCCATTAATATACAAATATGCTATATATACTATTTTCCATCTTTAAAAAAAGACCTTTCCCTTGACTGCCATCCTTTTTATCTATGACCCCATTTTTCTGTTCCTTTTTGCAGCAAAAGTCCTCATTAGAACTGTTTATACTCACTGTCTCCATTCTTCTGCAAAATTCTCTTTTATCCACTCCATTAAGGGTTTAGTCTAAAAGCATTCTATCAAAATGCTTGTCAAAATCACCAATGGTCTCAAAACTACAAAATCGAAAGTTCAATTCTCAGTTCTAATCTTCCTTTACCTATCTCATTAGTATATGGCATAGCTCATTACTTCCTCCTTTTTGAAATACTTTCTTCACTTGGTTTTCAGGACAGTACTGTCCTTTGGTTTCCTCCTCCGATCTCAAGTGTTTGCTCTTTTAATGTTTCTTCCTTGTCTCCCCAATCACAAACATGCTAGGATGCCCACATCTTAGTATGTAGTTCTTTCTTTTTCTCTACCTATATACACTACCTCTATGTCATTTCATCAAGTCTCATGGTTTTAATTACTATATATATGCTGATGATGCTATGATTTCCAAATTTATATCTCTAGCCTGGACATCCCCACTGAACCACAATAGTGATTTATTTGACTGCCTACTTGACATGTCCAGTCAGATGTTTAAAGGGATCTTAAACTTAACATGCCCACCACTTAAGCTCCCAACATCTTCCTCTTGCAGTCTTTTTCATCTCAATAAACAAATACCATTCTTCTAGTAACTAGGGCCAAAAACCTTTATATCATCCTGTGCTCCTACCATTCTGGTCTAAGCCATCACCCTCTCTTGCTTGGGTAATTGAAACAGCCTCCTAACACATCTCCCTATTTCTGTCCTTATCCGTCACTGCTCTTGGTTGTCTATTCCCTACCTACCAGCCACAAGGTGGATAACTTGACTCTTCTGCTCAAACCCCCCCAGTAGCTTTCTATCTTAGAGTATTAGCAGAAGTCATTATTATAATGGTCTACAAGACTCTTTATCATCTGACCTTATCTCCTACCACCCTCCTCCTCATTCACGGTGTTCTAAACACACTGTTCTCCTTGAATATGCCAAGCACACTCCTTCCTTAATGCCTTTGTCCTAGTTCACTCTACCTTGAGTTGCTCTTTCTCCAGATATTTGCAAAGCTTGTTTCCAATCTCCTTCAAGTCTCTATTCAAATATCTTTTCCAGGGATGCCTTCCTTGGCTATATAAAATAGCAATCCTTCACCCCACCATGGCCCTCCTATCCTGCTTTACTTTTCTACAAAGCACTCATCACAATCTTTCATATTTATATTTACTTGTTTGTTTGTTTTCCTGTTAGAATATAAGCTTCAAGATGGCAGGGACTTAGTCTATTTGTTCAATGCTGTTTCTCCGGTGTTTAGAATGGGACTCAGACATGGTAAGGCATTTAATAAGTATTCGTTGAAGAAATGAGTAAGTTCACAGAGGTCAAAGTGAAAACTTGAGTTTGTATAATTTCACCTAAAACCTGAAGAAAACAAAAGTCCTATGGCTTAAATAATTCAGAAGATGGAGAGCTCATTCGGTAACTGGACAGAAATTTCTATGAAAGTCAGTCTCTCAGGAAAGGAACCATCCCTTCACTGGTATCAGACTGTAAACACTATAAAATATTAATGTAAAAATTTTAAACAAATAAATCACTTTCTACTTTCAAAGAAATAACCCATTTACTGGGCATCAACTTACGTTTTAAAGCATGGGTCACCAGACATCAGTTGCATACTGATCAAAACCTGAACACAGAAAAACAAATACCATGACTACAAAGAATCTCTTGAGAGAAGAAATCATGTTCTGTTAATCTATGCATCCTTCACAGTACCTTGTCCAATATTTTATATTTAGAAAGCATTAATTAAAATGATTATTGAGTTGGGTTACATCCAATATTAAATTACTACTTCATATAGACATAAAATCATTTTTAATGTTCAAAACCTTTTAAGTGGAAAAGTCAGAATAGAAAAAATGGAAGCACAAAGCAAGTGCTTTTTGTAATCCTGTGGGTGTGGCTGTGCTGAGCTAGTTTATCTGTTTTTACTCCCAGATTCCCATGGTGTTACGTGCCTGGAAAGACTTCCCTCCAACCTCAAGGGATGCTTGCTGCTGGTCTCTAACAGCAGAAAGCTTCTGGCCTTTGCTCCAGCTTAAGATCAGGATTTAAAGATTTTCTAATGCTTTCTGAAATGCTGCTATTCTTTAGTTGCTCACTACTTTTTAAGAGTCAGCCATGGAAGCTTATCTATTCCTATGGGAATGATAATGGTAATAATAACACATTAACAACTGTGCCAAGCATGAGAAAAGTGTTTTATATGCATTATTTCATTTAATCTTTAATACACCTATGAGATAGAGGTCCCTTCATTTTAAGCACAGCGAGATTAAGCGGTAATTCTGAGGTTGGATAACTAGTGAAGGGAGAATTGGGATCTGAATCCAGGACTGAATACCAAACTCATGGTCTTGATGAATAATAGTATATTTATATTAATACATGTGTTTTACCTAACGGCTGACATTTATTCTTACATAACCTTATTTCATTTTTATCTCTTCTCTCCACTGCCTCCACTATGGTTCCTTTTCTCTTTTTTCTTTAACTGCCAAGCTCATCAAATGTGTGACCTATACTTACTACGCTGGTTTCCTTAACACCTTTCAGAGAACCCTACAATCTAGTTTCCAACTCCATCAAAACAGAACTTTTGAATGTTTTAGGAAGGACGTGGAGATGCATGAGCAGCTTTTAAGAAATTTTGTATTGACGTGGAGACAGTGGGTGGAGGGGATGAGAAGTTGTTTTATTTTTGTTTTAAGTATGGGAGATACCAGAACTGTCTGTTTAAATGTTTATGATGATAGTTCATTAGAGGAAGAGATGATTAGGAGAAGAGATAATGCAAGAGGCATAGATCTTGATTAACTGAGCTTTGGATTTTAGAACCCAAGAAAAAGGATTGATTTCTGACAGGAAGAAGGATACTTCATCCATTGTAACAAGAAGCAAAAAGGAAAATACAGCTGAGGAGGCAGACAGGATTGTGAACTCTGGGATAGGGAGATGAGGGATTTTGAGTTTAATGGCTTCTACTTTCTAAATAAAGGATGAGGTAAGGCCATTAGCTGAGAGCAGGAGTGGTGAATGGAGATATGAGGAAAAAGAAGGTATGAAATAGAATGTCTAGGAAACTTGGAAAGGAAGCTTACGATCGAGCACAGTATGATTGCTGGATGGTGAGAAGCATGGCTTCAGTAAAACCAGCTGTTTGGTTGTGTGACCTTCTTCGGCAATGTTCAGTAACTAAGATACAGACCTAAAGAAGATAGATAATTGAGTTCAATTATGCTGGGGATTATTCAGGGGAAAGCAATGGAAAAAGACAAAAGCAAAGGACAAAGGAGTATTTTTAAGGATGTGATCATCTCTGACCATGGAATCTAAACTAGACAAAGACGGAAGTGAAGACAGGTGGGGACTGATAGTGAAAAACTAAAGTGATAAAGTGGTGAGGTTAAATTTAGCATGTGTAGTAGAACAAGCTGGCTGGAAGTGTAAGAGAAAGTGATAGGAGAGACGAATACATTAAATAGGAATTTTGAAGGTGGCAGAGTTTCTAGTGGTAAGAAAGTCTGGGATGTGACTGTGGAAACAGGAGCTGAGATGAAGAAGAAAAGTTTGCTCAAAGTAGAGATTTAAGGAATTGAGAATCATTAGGCACATATAAGATGAGCTAGAAAGAGAACATACAGAGAAAAACTGTAGGTAAAGGGTAATTCTTTATTCCATTAACTTTTGACCATCCAGTTTTAATTCATAATTATTTTCCTTTCTTCTTCTTAGATAATTTACCATCATGGGGTAACAACTAAAATACAGAAAAAAGATTCATCCAGTGAGTTTTACTATATGCCAGGTACTTTAAAAACATTTTATCATTTCATATTCCCACCAACCCTCTGACGTATACATTATCATCTCTGTGGTCACCAGAATACATGGCTCTTGATGGTACTTGGTAACAACAGGGCAGATTTCCAGAAGTGAGTTTCACTTGTTACTTCACTAGTTATAAGAGAACCCAGTGCCTTCTATGTACCTATTACAGGTGCTTTGGAAATTCTGGGGAGCTATAAACATTTCAAAGTGTTCTAGTGCTTTGTGTATTCTTCCCTGTATATTCATAGCACCAAAGGGAAACACCTTAGGATACAAGAGTCAACATGTGCTACTTTTCACTGTTCTGTCATTTGGATAGGTTTTTGCCCTAGGTAGTGAATATTTCAGTGGTGTGGTCAGCTTATGATCTCAGTATTGAGTCACATCTTAGCCTTGACACATCTATGCTTATTTAAAGGCAAAGAATCTCATTTTTTTTTGACATATAAACCTTAACATGCTTACTTTAAGAATGGAATTATCCTGTCTTGTATTTTTGGTATCATAGCCTTCCAGTAAACAGCGACGAGTGGTATTTCCAGATCCAGCAAACTCTGCCAGGTTTAGATCTGCAAAGCCCAGCTATGAAAAGAAAGAGAATTATATTAATAGAATATCTACTAGGCTTCTATCATATTCTCCTTAAAATAAACATTCAACCCCTGCCCTAGCCCAGTTTTCTCAAATTTTAGTCATTTGCAATTTTTGCCATCTTAACAATGCCAGTTCTATTATTTGTTTAATGTTTGTTGTTAAACTGCCTCACTTTTTATACAATTTATTATCTATTCTATTCTTACCTTAAGCAATAGGATCTTTGAAATCACAGATTTGATGTGCTAAATATATTATTTCTATACACATTACAATAAAAATGTAACTGTTAAAAACATATTAAACACTAAAATCATTGCAAGTACCACTAATCATTTGCATACAAATATAGAAAACTAATCAGACTCTCTTTCCCTCTTCTGGTTCTAGCTTTAACCACTGACACCTGCAGATACTGGCAAGTTATAAAGTTATCATTCTCCACACAAGAACTAAGATAAATTAAATAAATCCGATGCTTTCTTTGGTACAAGCTCTTTCTCTTTCATTACTTCCACATTTGCCTTGCTGAACATCCTTGAGCTGAATCTCTCTTCATGGAACCTACTCCCCCCTTCTCCAACATCTCTGCCCTACATCAGCCCCTTCTCCACTGCTACCAGAAGCTCAGCTCAAACCTGTTCCTCTCTCTTATTACCACCCAAGTTTGGTCCCCATATTCTGCAGCTACTAAAAGTTATCCTACAGTCTTTCCTCTGACGCTGCTCAACCCTATTTCTTGTTTCTAAATGATATAACAAATCAGCTCGATTATATCATTATTTTTTGAACTAACCAATTCTACTCTATATGACTAAGTGTATATAATCTTATATTAACAAGAAAAAAGTTCATTTAGCTTGCAATTAATTAAGCACATCTCCCTGAGTATATAATAAAAGGTATTATACATTTCAAAGACTGCTGTGATTTTAAGTAAAGTTTTAAAACACACAGTGGGCACATATAAATGGAATTAAAAAAGAAGCTTTTAATTGCAGGCTGGAACATTATTTAGTAGCTTTTATTGGTATAAATGAATGAAGAATAAGAACTTAAGAGACCAGTTGCAAGGCCGTGGGCACTATATACAACAACAATTCAGGCAACACATCAAGTCACAAGTAACATCTACCTAATTTTTGTTTGGTTGCTCTGGCCTCATTGACTCTTTTAGGGGTCCTGCAGATCAGCAGAAAAGCCTGGATGTGTCTGACGCAAAGCCACTCCCAGCTGAGCATTTTGTGAAAGACTCATGTGATTATTTGATTACACATTATCAACATAGCCTATTTCATACCTAATCCTCCCTCTTTGAACCTCCAAACCCTCCTTTCCCATCACCACTCTCTGTTAACTTTTTTTCCTATTTCATTCAGAAAATAAAAGCAATCAAAAGAACACTTAGAGCTAAGGAGGACTTTTGGAATATGGCAAAGAAAGAAGAACCAGGAATGAACTGGCAGGAACTACTGGAATCAACCATTTTCAAATGGTGCAGGAGTTTCTCCAGGGAAAAGCTGGAGTAAGGTGCTGGTAAACTGTGGCAAATATTAGTAAATTTCACCCTCCATGCCCTGGTTACCATCACCCACTCCCAAGCTGTGTGTCAGGCAGCAGGGGGTACTGCAGTCCTGGTTCCTGGTGCAGCTTGCTGGTGCCAGGGTGGGTTTTAAGGACCTAGACCTCCAGCATCCAGAAGTGTGGGTCTGATCACTCATCACGGCTTTTTTTTTTTTTTTTTTTTTTTCATTTTTACTGAGATTGTTCAGATACCATACAATTATCCAGAGATCCAAAGTGTACAATCACTTGCCCCTGGGTACCCTCATAAAGCTGTGCATCCGTAACACTTAATTTTTGTTCAATTTTTAGAAACTTTTCATTACTCCAGACAAGAAATAAAGTGAAAGATGAAAAAAGAAAAAAAAGAAAAGGAAACTCTAATCCTCCCCTATCCTTAACCAACCCCCCTCAATTATTGACTCGTAGTATTGATATAGTACATTTGTTACTGTTTATGAAAAAATGTTGAAATATTACTAACTGTAGTATATAGTTTGTAACAGGTATATAGTTCTTCCTTATATGCCCCTCTATTATTAACTTCTAATTGTATTGTCATACATTTGTTCTGGTTCATGGAAGCGATTTCTAGTATTTGTACAGTTGATCATGGACATTGCCCACCATAGGATTCAGTTTTATACATTCCCATTTTTTGACCTCCAACTTTCCTTCTGGTGACATATATGACTCTGAGCTTCCCCTTTCACCTCATTCACACACCATTTGGCGCTGTTAGTTATTCTCACATCTGGCTACCAACACCCCTGTTCATTTCCAAACATTTAAGTTCATTCTAATTGAACATTCTGCTCATACTAAGCAACCACTCCCCATTCTTAAGCCTCGTCCTATATCTTGGTACCTTATATTTCATGTCTAGGAGTTACATATTATAATTAGTTCCTATCAGTGAGACCCTGCAATAATTGTCCTTATGTGTCTGGCTTATTTCACTAAGTACATTGCCCTCGAGGTTTTGTCATCAACCAGTTTTTTTTTTTTTAATATGGTTTTGTTCACTCACCATACATTCCATCCCAAGTAAATAATCGATGGTTTTCTGCATGGTCATACATTTATGTGTTCACCACCTTCACCACTATCTATATAAGGGCATCTACATCTCCTCCACAAGGCAGGAGGGAGAGTCAAAGAAGGTAGAGAGGCAAAAGAAAGAGGAAAAAAAAATGACAGCTAGGAAGCAGCAAAAGGAAAAATAACCTTAAATCAAAGTAGAATAAAGAATCAGACAATATCACCAATGTCAAGTGTCTAACATGCCTCCCCTATCCCCCCCTCTTATCTGCATTCACCTTGGTATATCACCTTTGTTACATTAAAGGAAGCATAATACAATGATTCTATTAGTTACAGTCTCTAGTTTATCCTGATTGCATTCCTCCCCCAATGCCTCCCCATTTTTAACACCTTGCAAGGTTGACATTTCTCCCTCGTAAAAGAACATATTTGTACATTTTATCACAATTGTTGAATACTCTAGATTTCACCAAGTTACACAGTCCCAGTCTTTATCTTTCCTCCTTTCTTCTGGTGTCTCACATGCTCCCCACCTTCCTCTCTCAACCGTATTCATAGTTCCCTTTGTTCAGTGTACTTATATTGTTGTGCTACCATCTCCCAAAATTGTGTTCCAAACCATGCACTCCTGTCTTCTATCACCCTGTAGTGCTCCCTTTAGTATTTCCTGTAGGGCAGGTGTCTTGTTCACAAAGTCTCTCATTGTCTGTTTGTCAGAAAATATTTTGAGCTCTCCCTCATATTTGAAGGACAGCTTTGCTGGATATAGGATTCTTGGTTGGCGGTTTTTCTCTTTCAGTATCTTAAATATATCACACCACTTCCTTCTTGCCTCCATGGTTTCTGCTGAGAGATCCGCACATAGTCTTATGAAGCTTCCTTTGTATGTAATGGATCGCTTTTCTCTTGCTGCTTTCAGGATTCTCTCTTTGTCTCTGACATTTGATAATCTGATTAATAAGTGTCTTGGCGTAGGCCTATTCAGATCTCTTCTGTTTGGAGTAAGCTGCGCTTCTTGGATCTGTAATTTTATGTCTTTCATAAGAGATGGGAAATTTTCATTAATTATTTCCTCTATTATTGCTTCTGCCCCCTTTCCCTTCTCTTCTCCTTCTGGGACACCAATGATACGTACAATATTGTACTTTGTTTCATCCTTGAGTTCCCGGAGACATTGCTCATATTTTTTCATTCTTTTCTCCATCTGCTCTTTTGCTGTAGGCTTTCAGGTGATTTGTTCTCCAGTTCCTGAGTGTTTTCTTCTGCCTCTTGAGATCTGCTGTTGTATGTTTCCATTGTGTCTTTCATCTCTTGTGTTGTGCCTTTCATTTCCATAGATTCTACTAGTTGTTTTTTTGAACTTTTGATTTCTGCCGTATATATGCCCAGTGTTTCCTTTACAGCCTCTATCTCTTTTGCAATATCTTCTCTAAACTTTTTGATTTGATTTAGCATTAGTTGTTTAAATTCCTGTATCTCAGTTGAAGTGTACGTTTGTTCCTTTGACTGGGCCATAACTTTGTTTTTCTTAGTGTAGGTTGTAATTTTCTGCTGTCTAGGTATGGTTTCCTTGGTTATCCAAATCAGGTTTTCCCAGACCAAAACAGGCTCAGGTCCCAGAGGGAAGAAATATTCAGTATCTGGTTTCCCTGTGGGTGTGTCTTAGAAAATTGCTCCACCCTTTGATGCCTCAGGTCACTGTGCTTTTCTGCCCAGCAGGTGATGCCTGTTAGCCTATAATTCTTGACTGGTGTGAGGAGGTGTGGCCGTGTTCCCCCAGGCTCTGGGGTCTGGTTCTGAATGGAAAGGGCCCCACCCCTTTCCTCCTAGAGAAGACAGACCCCTCAGGTGGAGGTCATTAGCATTTCAGTGGTCTCTCTCTCTGCTTGTGCTGTCTCCACCCTTCCCTGGAAACTGAAAATGACTGGGGTTTTCTCCACTGAGCCGAAAAAGAAACAGATAGTCCCCTTCAGACCCAGTCCAAGGCGACCCTCCAGCTCTCCAAGGTCAGTCGTCACCCAAAGCCTCTGTCTGTTTTTTGGGGATGTGTACCTGTAGTGAGCAGTTCACACTCGCTACTTAAAACCCCAGCTGGAGCTCAGCTGAGCTATATTCGCTTGCTGGGAGAGAGCTTCTCTCTGGCACCAGGAAGCTTTGCAGCTCGGGCTATGGGGGAGGGGGTCTCGTGACTTGGATCCGCAGGTTTTACTTACAGATTTTATGCTGTGTTCTCAGGCATTCCTCCCAATTCAGGTTGGTGTATGATGAGTGGATGGTCTCGTTTGTCCCCCGCAGTTATTCTGGATTATTTACTAGTTGTTTCTGGTTTTTTGTAGTTGTTCCAGGGGGACTACTTTGCTTCCACTCCTCTCTATGCCGTCATCTTGCCCCCGATCACGGCCTTTGATCAGCTACTTCAGACAGCTGGAGGGCCAACTCCGAGGGCAGCCATTGTTCCATCCCTCCACAGGCAAAAGCAGCCAAGGAGTCTTCAAGAGGCAGTACTTCACCCCCTCCCCGCCTTTGCTCTTTCAATTTCCCATTTGCAAGCAAAAATAGCTTGTAGGAGTCACAAATTGATGGCTTTAGTCCTCAACAAGAATGACAAGAACTTGGCAAGTCCAGAGGAGGGGGAGAACTAGATTTCCAGAGTTGTGACAACACAATACTCATAACGTTCAATTCTCAACAAAAAAATCACAAAGCACACAAAGAAATAGGATAGTTTTGCCCATTCATGAGAAAAAAAGAGAAAAGAAGTATAAAATTCCTAGAAGAAAACCTAGGGAAGCATCTTCTGGGACCTTTTGTTAGGCAGTGGTTTCTTATACTTCATACCTAGAGCACAAGCAGCCAAAGAAAAAACAGATAAATGGGACCTCATCAAAATTAAAAACTTCTGTCCATCAAAGAACTTCATGATGAACATAAAAAGAGAACCCAGGAATGGGAGAAAATATTTGGAAACCACATATTCAATGAGGGTTTAATATCCAGAATATAAAAATAAATCCTACAACCCAACAACAAAAAGACAAACAACATAATTTTAAAGTGTTCACTTAAAATGTTAAAATGACTTTTACATTATGTATATTTTATCACTATTATAAAAAGAGCATTTAACCTACACAAGCTCTTGTGACACATTCCGTCACGTACTGGCATTTATGGCCATGTATTTTTGCCTTCCCATTTGCAGTACTACAGACAAACTGGCTGTACTCCTATCTGTGGCCACCCACTCTCTGGTGCATTGCTTCTGCAATTCTTCTCTCCCCTTTGTTTTGTTTATTTATTTAAATTATCTGTTTTTTATTTTATTTTTTTCTTCCCTCCCCTTTGCTTTCATAAAGTTCCCCTCTGTACTGGATTATTCCCAACAGCACACAAACATGCTGGATTTTTTTCCCTTCTTAAAGAATAAAAGAAAACAAAACTTCTATTATCCCACAATCGCCTCCAGGTTACTGGATCATCTTTCTGCCACCCCTCACCCCCCACCTCTACAGAGAAAATCCTATAAAGAGCTGTTGGTACTGACTTGACTATAGCTGATCCCTCTGTCCCTGTGTACCTCGCCAACTTCATTCTCCCCCACTCTCCTCCTCTGAATCCCAATAGCCACAATGTCTTGTTGCTTGAAAATGCGAAGATCATCTCAAGGCTTTTAACACTTTGTTATTATGCTTGAAACATTCTCTCTTAGATCTTCTAGCTTTCTCCCTCATCTCAGGTCTCTGTTCAAATGTCATCTCTCTAAAGGAGCCTTCCCTGACCACCCTAAAATATGCCCATCTCCTCCCTCCCCTCCTCTGCAGTTGTTACTCAATAACCCCTTACCTGTTTTATTTTTCTCCTTAGTAAAATTATCACATGACACACAAACATATTTCATATTTATTTTGTTTCTTTTCTGTTCCCAGCTACCTCCTATTAGAATGTAATCTCCAGAAAGGCAGGGGTTTTTGACTGTTTTGATGAATGCTGCATCTCCAGAGCTTAGAAGAGTGCCAGGAACAATGCTGGCACATGGTAGGCACTTAATACATAGTTGTTGAATAAAAAGCAGCACACTGGCTCACCAGCCACTGATGGAATACCTGTACTACAGTGTCACCAAGCATAATGCAAGTAAAAAAATAAAAAGAACACGGACAGTCCTCATTAAGAAAGCATATCAAAAGGTGGGATAATTCAATGTAATCTTAATCTGAAGTCTTCAGATTAACAGGTTCAAAATTTATCAAGCCCCTTTTATGTGCCAGGCCTGTTTAAACACTGGAAAAGTGATGAACAGGACAGATAAGGATCCTGCCTTCAAAAAGTTTACAATTTACTGAGTTACTAGAGAGTCCACATTTTGTTATGGTTTTTTTTCTTTGGCTTTACTGATACAATGAAAATGGCACATAAACATGAATACCCGACATACCTGTAGTAGACACTACTTCACTCAGCAAACAATTTTGAGCATCTACATTCCAGGTAATGTTAAGCTCTGGGAATGAACAAGTCAAATAAACCATCCTACTCTCAAGGAGCTTACAGTTTGAAAGAGAAGACAGAAAACACATTCCTATAATACAGTTGGTAACTGCTGTGACAGAGGAAGGCACAATTACAAGAAAGAGTGGAAAAGAAAATTTGTAGTGGGGATGGATGATTAAGCTGGATCTTTAATGATACATCAAGAACATTAAGTCACGAAGGAAAAAAGGTTAAAACTGGATGGGATACTCCAGGAAATTTATGAGGGCAGTATACCTGAAATATAAAGACAAGTGTGTGTGTGTATCTGTGTGTGGAAGAGATGAGGTAGTATATACGATTTACAGATCAAAATAGGTCTTATATACTAGGTTAAGGAATTTAAATGTTCTTTTACAGGCAATGGCTAGCTACTGAAGGACTAAAAGTGAGCAAATAATATGATCATGCTTTAATTTTAGAAAGATCACTGGCAGTAATATGGAGGATTGACAGAAGGGAGACAACAACAGAGGCAGGGAGACCTGATAGGAGGATAATGCAGGTTTTCAATAAGAAATAAAGATGGAATGGTCAAAGGTAGTGACCTCGGAACGGAGGGAAGGGATAGTTTCAAGAGCTTTTTAGAAGGGAAGAATAAGATGGTGTGTGAGCCACAGTAGACCCTGTGGATGTCTACCCAACACTTTATGCCCTGATATTGCCTGCTAGAAGGGCCCCGATTTTATTCAAATTTCCACTCTTCTCAGTTCATCCATGTGTGCAAGGAAGGTGATCAAACCCCTAGCTCAGGGTTAAACTGTGATTAGTCTAAGTTAACCATGGTAATCCATTCCCATTGCCCTGACTTGTTTAGAAGTGGGCTTTTAATGAAGTCTAGCCAATGAATGGAATGGGGAAATCCTCTGAGGGCCAAGAAGAAAAAGTTTTCTCACTCAAAGAAAGTCACACATGGATCGGAAAGGTACCTAGATTTTGTCATATGTGAATGTGTTGACTAAACCTCAAGAAGTTAAGTACCTGGTAACCGTGAGGGAAGCTAACCAAGGACAAAGTCAATACAGAGAATGGAGGAACAGAAAAAGAAGGGAATATGGGTTCTGATGATGTTGTTAAGTTAGTGGATTAGCCAATCATTTAAGAGTTGTCAGTACTGTCTCTGATCCCTCTGTCCCTGTAAAATAGAGCAGCTCTATTTTATGTCTACCAGTTCTATGAGATTAAACAAAACTTCAGATGAGGAGACTTTTCTGTTACTTGTAGCAAAGAACATCCTAACTGACACTGCAACCAACTGAATTTATGGGGTTAGGAAGATTTAGTGGTTAAAACTAATGCCCAGGAGAATAAAAATATATATGCAGGGCCCTCCTGAGGAGCCAGGGGAAAATGTGGAAGTGTTGGACTTCCTCACCTGGATTGTTGCTGATGTTCTCACAAACTGGTGATCTGGTATACTGAGCCCTCTATCTTGGGGCTTGCCCTTATGGAGCTCATTACTGCAAAGGAGAGGCTTAACCAGCTTATAATTGTGCCTAAGAGTCTCCCCTGAGTACCTCTTTGTTGCTCAGATGTGGCCCTCTCTCTCCAGCTAACCCAACTTGACGGGTGAACTCACTGCCCTCCCCCCTACGTGGGACCTGACTCCCAGGGGTATAAATCTCCCTGGCAACAAAGAGTGAGACTCCCGAGGATGAATCCGGACCCGACATCGTGGGATTGAGAATATCTTCTTGACCAAAAGGGGGATGTGAAATGAAACAAAATAAAGTCTCAGTGGCTGAGAGACTCCAAATGGAGTTGAGAGGTCACTCGGGTGGGCGCTCTTACGCACTATATAGATAACCCTTTTTAGGTTTTAATGTAGTGGAATACCTAGAAGTAAATACCTGAAACTATCAAACTGCAGCCCAGTAGCCTTGACTCTTGAAGATGATTGCACAGCAATGTAGCTTACAAGTGGTGACATTGTGATTGTGAAAGCCTTGTGGATCACACTCCCTTTACCCAGTGTATGGATGGATGAGTAGAAAAATGGGGACAGAAACTAAATGGAAAATAGGGTGGGAAGGGGGTCATGGTTTGGGTGTTCCTTTTTACTTTTTTTATTTTTACTTTTGCTTTTTCTGGTACAAGGAAAATATTCAAAAAATAAATTTGGTTGGATCAATGCACAACTCTATTGTGGTACTCTGAACAATTGATTGTGCACCACAGATGTGAATATATCTCAATAAAACCAAAAAAAAACACAAACAAACAAAAAAACAAACAAAAAAAACCCCCACTAATGCCCAGGTTCTTGGCTCAAATGACTGGCTTGATGGCAATACCATTTATAGAGATTGGAAATAAAACAGGACTGTGTGGGTTTCTGGTAGTATTACTAATTCCTTCTATTTAGCAAAAGGGTGAACATAATCATCAGTAATTCCATTCAGCTAGTGAATGTAACAAAGGATGTTAGTGATCATATATATACAGAGTGCTTAGAGAACACAGAGTAGAGATCTTAGTCTTCTCTGAGGGGAGATGGGCCTGAGAATACTTCCCAGGGGAGACTGTTTGAACTAATAGTTGCTATGGCTTAATGCAAACCAGAGCTTGTCCCTTAGGAGAAAAGCTAAAACTTAACGATAACAGCCCATAATTAGCATTTAGAAAGAATCTACCTATAATTTATTGTTGGCTCCAACTGTTCAACCTCCAAGTTGCTTTATTTAAAAATAGCCAAGCTTGAAAAGTAAACCATTTAATTTTTACAGTAGAAGGGTAAACCATTTAATTTTTAGAACAGTAAACCATTTAAATTTTAAGCTTAAAAACAGCAAGGTACAATAAATATTACAGATTCCAAAACAGTTAGAACAACTACTTACCTTTGCATAGGCTTTTCCACCTTTTAATTCCTGCCAAAGATAGAAAACAGTATATAGATATCAGCTGATTAAAGATTTAAAATTTAAATATGTCAAATCATTCTGAAGGACATTTACATGCTGGCAAATACCACAGACAGTAAAATTCTGATAATTTTTACCCCAACTATTTGGACCCTGCATTCCCCAAATGACTAGAATTTTTATTTAGCATTGAATTTTAATCTGAAAGAAACAAATGGTGAGAATAAAAGATAAAATTTAATTTACTTATTCCAAAAAAAGGTGCCAAAAAGTGTCCTGGGCTCATTGCAAGAGCCTGTAACATCAAAGAAAGGTTAAATTAACTTATTTAGTTAAGCATATTAATATAACTTTAGAAAGATTTCAACAAGAGCTGAAAACCCTACCTCAACACAACCACTGTAATTAGTTTTTATGAATCATTTAAAAGATGCTCTATGCAAATAACAGCATATATGTTATATATTTTTTCCCTTTTATCCAAATTATAGCATACTAAATACACTATTCTACACCTTACTTTAAATATATATTGGGGGATACCCCAATATATATTGGGGATTATTCCTTGTTAGTAGAGTAGAAACCCTCTTATCTAACATGAACAAGACTGGCAAAAGTGAAGAATAATAAAATAATATATAGACATCTTAACATTTTAACTTAAAACATACAATTGTACATTAATTTGTAAACCTTTGACTTATGACTTCACACAGCTGTGTGCAAAATACTTAGAACAATGCCAAGCACACAGTATACTCTGTATACAGGTTTGTTATTATTATTAGGGCCAAAACCCCTCCCCTAACCCACATTTAAAAATGTGTTTGTTGAATGGAGTTGTCACTTTCTTGCATAAATCAGATTCATGATGCATCATCTATCACTTCCATCTTTAAAGTCATGAACTTAAACAAGATGAGAAGCAATCTGGGGTCAACTCTTTTATTCAGAAATATTTGCTGCCTCCCCCCACCCCCCCTGCTCCTTTGGTTGGCTATGCCACTAGACGTACTCCATTATGAATTACCACCTTTTTTCTTTTTTATTAGATCATTGCCATATGCCTTAATAGTGCCCTTCATTTAAAAAACTCTCCATATGATCCTTGTCTCATTATGTAGTTCATTTCTTTGCTCTGCTCTTCAATCCAGCTCTTCAAAAGACATATCTATATCTGTATCCCACTCTAATTAACCCCCTCCAAGTGGGCTTTTGTCTTCATTTTCCCTCTGCAATGGCTCT
This sequence comes from Choloepus didactylus, assembly GCF_015220235.1. Classification (NCBI taxonomy): domain Eukaryota; kingdom Metazoa; phylum Chordata; class Mammalia; order Pilosa; family Megalonychidae; genus Choloepus; species Choloepus didactylus. The sequence goes on from NC_051308.1 coordinate 132,491,059, forward strand.
TAAGATTACCAATGATCTTCATTTTTGTTAAAGTCAAAGGCTAACTCTCTATCCACATCTTATTTAACCTCTTAGCAGAATTTGACAGGCTTAGCCACTCCACCTCCTTTCTTCCATCATTTTCTTCTCTAAACTTCCATAGTGCTACAGTTGCCTGGTTTTATTCCTTCTTACTTTCCTTTGCTGGATTCTATTCCTTTATTCAACTTCTGTAGAAAGAATGCTAGTTGTACCTCAATTATCCATTTCCCCCTCTCCATAGTAATAAAATCCCCTATTTTTAATTGGGCATCTGGCCACCCAAAATAAAACAACACTACATTTTCTACCTTTCTTTTGAGCTGTGGCAGTGTGACTAAGATCTGGCCAATAGTATAAAAGAAGCGATAGGCATAAATTCTTGCTCCTTTCTTGTACGTGCCAACACTAACTGATAAGTGTTAGAATGACCCAGGTCTTGTCTAGGGCCTCTTTTATCTACTACACTTTCTCCTTGAGTGATCCCATTTAGGCCCATGACTTTAAACAAGCATATGGTGATGACTCTCAAATTTCTAGTCTGAACGTCTCTCCTGAATTCCAGACTAATATTTTTAAATGCCTACTTATCATTTCCACTTGGATGTCTCACAGACATCTCAAATTTAGTATGGCTGAAATAGGTCCACTGTTCTCTATCTGCCCCCAAAATTGTTCCCCTCTAAGTCTTTGCCATTTCAATAAATAGCACCACCATTTACCCAGATGCTCAGTTATCCCCAACTCTTCTTTTCCCCTTGTTGTGAGTTGAATTGGTCCCCCGAAAAGATATGTTCAATTCCTAAACCCCAGTAACTGTGAACATGACTGTTTTGATTTTCTAACGCTGCTGTTATGCAAAATACCAGGAATGGATTGGCTTTTATAAAGAGGGTATATTTGGTTATAAAGTGTCCAAGGTAAGGCATCAACAACAGGGTACCTTCACTGGAGAAAGGCCACTGGCATCCGGAAAACCTCTGTTAGCTGGGAAAGTACAGTGGCTGGTGTCTGCTTGCTCCCAGGTTGAGTCTCAAAATGTCAGTGTCAGCTTTCAATGTCCGTCTTCAAAATGGCTCTCTAAGTTGCAGCTGCTGAGTTCCTTCTGATTGTCAGCTCTTTTACATGGCTCCAGTTATTTAATAAAGACCCACCCTTAATGGGTGGGGGTAACATCTCCATAGAAATTATCCAATCGAAGGTCTTGCCCACAGTTGATTGAGCCACATCTCCATGGAAACAATCAATAGGTTCCAATCTAATCAACACTAATATGTCTGCTCCCATAATATTGCATCAAAGAACATGGTGTTTTGGGGGACATAATACATCCAAACCAGCACAGTGACCTTATTGGGAAATAAGGTCATTGGTGATGTAAGCACATTAAAATGAGGTTATATCGGATTAAGGTAGACCCTAATCCAATAACTGGCATCCTTAAAAGAAGAGGGAAATTTGGACACGTAGGGAAGAAGGCCATGTGAAGAGGAACATGGAGATTAGAGTTATGCAGCTAGAAGCTGAGGAACACCAAAGATTGCTGAAAACCACAGAAGCTAGAAGGGAGAAGAAAGGATTCCTCCTGAGAGCCTTTGGATGGAGCATGGCCCTATTGATCCCTTGATTTCAGACTTCTAGCTTCCAGAACTATAAGAAAACGAATTTCCGTAGTTTTAAGCCACCCAGTTTGTGGTATTTTATTATAGCAGCTCTAGGAAACTAATACTTCCCTCATACCCTACATTCAACCCATTAGTGAGGTCTAACTCCAATATATATCTTGAATCTTACCATCTCTCTTGTTGTAATTCTATGTGAAGACATAAGCATTTCTCACCTGAACTATGTGGTCTCTCTGTAATTTATCCTTCACATAGCAGCAGAAGTGATCTTATATAAGATCGTCTTCTCCTTATTAAAATCCTCTAGTAGATTCCATTTATAATTAGAAAAAAATCTAAACTCCTTACCAAGGCCCCACCTGATCTAATGTCTCCAACCTCATCACCAAGCACTCTCCCTCTCCATATTTCTCATGCTCCAGCCAGACTCATCTTCTACATTTAAACATGCCAGGTTTATTGTTTATCCTGAATGGGGTTCAAAGCACTTCTGAATCTGTGGCTTGATAACTTTCAACAATTTTCAACAATTTTAGAAGATTCTCAGCCATCTCTCTCTCCTCTCCTTCTAGGGTTCCAAATATACATTGTTTCCCACATCTTATACTTTTTTTCTGTATATTCCATCCTTTTTGTTGCTTGTGCTTTAGTCTGGATATTTTCTTCTGGTTTATTTTTCAGTTAACAATTCTCTGTTGAGGTGTTTTTCATGTATTTAAGTTGAAATTTTAGTTGTCTTTTTCAGCTCTAGACTTTCAGTTTGCTCCTTTTTAAAAATATGGTTTCTGATTCTCTGCTGAAATTACCCATCTTGCTCATTAGTTACAGTTATAGTAAAAGTTGGTCTCCGATCACTCCAAAATCTGATCTTCCATTCTACAATCTATTTTTCCTTTTGATTTTTGGTTATGTAGTCATAACATCTCTTGGTATTCTTGGTAATTTTTGTGTATGAAAACTTGAAGTAATTTGAGATTCAAAGAATGGTTTGGTTACCTTCTTCCAGAGAAGATTTGCTTCTGGCAATTAGTAAGGTAGGAACAGATCACCTTCATCCAAACAGGGATTCAGCTGATTGGAAGTTGGGTTTCAGTCTTTATATGGGTGACTTGATGTTCATCACATTCTTCTTCCTAGCTTGAACTTTAGAAGCCTGGAGTGTTTACTAGGGCCCCTCATCCTTGGAGGGCCCTGGACTTGTTTGTTTTCCCCTTAATCCTTTAAGATTGTTGGAATCCCAGTTTAACTTCTCAGCCACTAGACCACTGTTTTCTGCTCATTTTGTTACCCAATGCTTGCAATTAGCAAATGCACCAGGAGTAAAAGCAATGCAGAATGTCAGGCTCATTTCTCTATATTGATTCTAAGTCCCTCCAGTCCTTACTGCCCTGGCAACTTCTGAGGCCTTCAAACAGATGCTTTTAGTATTTCTTCTAGCTTTTTTGGTTGTTCTGAGGGATTGGTGTTCTGCAACAAACCAGTCCACTGATTTCAAAAGCATAAATCTCCAGGTTTTTAAAATATAATATTAGGGCCTTTTTCAGTTTTATATCCTACTCCTTAGAATGGTCTTTCCCTAGATCTTTACAATTTTCTAAAGTACTATTCTTTTCCCAAGGTATTCTCTATTACCCTACTGTATTTTATGCATAACACATCACTATCTGAAATAATTCAATTTGTTTACATGTTTACTGTTTGTCTCTTCTACCTCTCCTCCAACTCCAACCGGATGTAAAATCCTTGAGAGCAGGAACTCATTCTGGTTCACCAATGTATTCCCAGTGGCTAGAACAGTACTTGGCACATTACATGCATTCACATATCATATTTGTTGACTGATTACTTAATTGCTTCCATGTATCTAGAATACATAGTGTATTAGCAAACTTTTGATTTTGTTCTGATAGGTAAAAAAAGAGTATCTTTTATAGTTTTAATTTGCATGTGTGATACTGAGGTAGCTTTTTAATATGTTTAAATGCGACCTATATTTTCTTTTCTGTGAAATACATATTCCATTCTTTGCTTATTTTTCTAAAGGGTTGTCAATCTTGTTTGTATTGATCTGACTTTGTTTATGGTATTTTTTTTTGCTATGTGGAAAATGTTTAAAGAGTTGAGTTTACAGATTTTTCATTCATGGCTTCTGACTTTAATATAATACTTGGGAAGGCTTCACCATTCTTATTAATCAAGGTTATAATTATGTATAGTTACAGTTTACCTGTAGAAACAGGCCCATTAGTACATACTGGTACACTAGATACAGAGAATAATCTAGACATCTTTAAATTAATGGACATTACAATACATTTTGAAAGCAACATAAATATTAAGTCTAATTTGGGCTAAGCAGTCCAGGTAGTATAAGCTTAGTAAATATCTCTATCTAACCAAGCATGGTAGAAACTATCAGCTGTTCACCAATATCCACTCTCCCTTCTTTAATGACAGAATCTGTTGGCCACCTAGCTAGAGACTGCATTCACAGGTTTCTTTCCAGGTTTGGTGTGGCCATGTGGCTAGGTTCTGGCCATTGGGATGCGTAGCAAGTCATGCACAGCACTTCAGAGCCATGTATTTGTTCTCTCCTGCCCTTTTCTCTCTTCTTGCTGGTTCAGAGATGACAAGACTGGAGTAGCCCTCTTGGATCTAGACATGAACACCATGTGGTGAAGACAGTAGAGGTGCTCTACTAGCCCTGGATTCTTTGGCTATTACCTGAGAGAGACATAAACTTCTAACCTGTTTTAGTAACTGTATGTTTGGGTCTGTTCAGCAATTTATCCTATATCTAACTAGGACAACAAATCCTCATAATCTGAGGACCTGGTTTATTTTTGATGAACAAGTCCTACTTGAAAAGAACTATTAATTTTGTTTTTCTTTAATGCACTTTGGGTTCCTTTAATTTGTAGTTTGCTTTTTTTTCAAACTGAGTTATATGTTTTCTATTCCTTAAAATTCAAAGACTGACAGAATCACGTTTAAAAAATCACGATTAGAACTCCACTTATAAAAGGTTTCAATGAAAGAACAGAAGTTAAGGGGGAAAGGGAAGAAGGTAGGTTACTTTATATACATATATATAACAGTGAATACTTATAACTCAAGGAGAAGAAATTTTAATACCCTTATTTAGGTAAGGAAACAAATTCAGAAAAGTCAGGAAAATTATTTTCCAATGTCTTACAGTTAGTAAGTGGCATATCTGGGATCCAAACTCAAGTCCATATGACACAACATGTGCTTTCAGTACACCATACTTCCTTTAAGGAAGCCTCCACTCAATTACCGCTGCTCCAAATATGACTCTTTTAGAGGTCTATTTTCATTAAAGGTTTAAAACATGTAAAAATAATTTTATATATACATGTACATATGTTACATTTTAACAGAGTAGATTAGGCAATATAAGAGAATTCAAAATATAGTTACCTATTATCATAGTGCTATCAGTTCATTCAAAATGCAGAATAAGAAAGATCAAACTAATATGTTAAAAGGAAATATCTAAGACAGAACACAGACTTAGAATTAGAAAGATTTGGGTTTGAGTCCTGTGGTGGTTTGGAGTTGTTATGTACCCCAGAAAAGGCCATGTTCTTTTAATCCATTCCTGTGGGTACAGACCTGTTGTGGGTGGGGCCTTTTTGTTAGGTCATTTCAACTGAGATGTGACCCACCCCATTTCAGGTGGTTCTTAATCCTTTATAAGAAGAGAAAAGCCAACAGAACTTAGAGAGAAAAGCCCCAGAGATGCTAAGAGAGGACCCACAGAAGTTCAGAGAGGAGGCCACTAGAACCAGGAGATGAAAGCAATGAAACTTGGGAGTGAAGGACCAGCAGATGCTTGCCACATGCCTTGCTAGCTGACAGATGAACCCCAGATGCCAGCAGCCTGTCTTCAGAGAAGGTATCATCCTGTTGATGCCTTATTCGGGACATTTTCATGGCCTTAGAACGGTAGACTTGCAGGCTAATAAATCTCATTGTAAAAGCCAACCCATTTCCAGTATATTGCATTCTGGCAGCTTTTGCGTACCAAAACAAATCCCTACTTGCCATTTATTGGCTTTGTGAATTTGAACAAGTAACTTAACCTCTCTGAGCCTTGGTTTTAGTTTTCCTGAAAATGGAGAAAACAACAACTGATTTCAGCACTGTTGATAGAAATAATATATGTAAAGCCCCTAGTGCAATGCCAAACAAAGAACAGGAATTCAATGAATGATAGACTATAAACACATATTGTCCTCAGACTAATACAAATAAAGTTAATACTTTTATGTATAGTGACAGTGAAATGAAGAGGTTCTTGAATAATGCTTTAATTTATAACTTCAGATTCTTCTTCGTATTTGCCATAGTACTTAAAATTATTGCTGGAAGTGTAAAGTGAAATTACATACATTATAACAGTTCCAACGACAAAGATAAAGCAAAGCTAAATGGAGTGAGTCAGTGACTATGGAACTAATTATGGCTTCTAAAAGAGGAGAAGTAATAGGCTATTTTTATACCTTTCTCACAGATACTCTGTAGATACAGGGATCTAGGATGCCTGTGGTGGCACTTGCACTCATTTTGCACATAAATGAGAACTTCTTTCTCCAGCGAACACAGTTTGCTTGCACGACCTCCCTGAAAGGGGGAAAAAGAGGCCAGTTAATTAACTATTATTGATGATATGTTAAAAGCACACACATACTTTCATTCATGTCTGTAAGTAAAAATGACATATTAAAGCCAGTATTTAGAAATAGTGAAGGAGGATGAAAACAAATCCCTAACAATGTTATCTGAAAATCTTTGGAGGGTTTTAATTAACCACAGGAAACTGGAAAAAAGTGAATTTACTTACCAATTCGATCAATATAAACTGAGAGTTTACTATTCATTCATTCATTCAACAAACAATATAAATATTATTTTATGTGTATTGGGTATGTGCTAGGTGTTTAAAATACAAAGGTGAGAAGGACATAGTTCCTAACCTTGCAGGGCTTATAGTTTATAGTTAGTACTAGATGTGGAAAACACAACTACAGCTTATTGGGGATTAAGAAGACACATGAATAATACTGTCTCTCGAGTAATAGACTGACATATTTGCTAGGACTCTGGAACAGGCTCTTATGTGACAGTAAGACAGTCTAATGAGCCAAGAGACTAGGCTGGGATGAACCAGAGCTCTGAAAAGTGTCTATGAATGATCTCAAGATGGGAAAAACCCAGAAATGATGAAAGCAGAAAATAAGTCTAACATAACACCCTGGACAATACTAGTAATACTCTGCCAACCACAGAGAGTACTTGATAATTACTTGTAGACCAAACGAATAAATGAAGTCATGCATGGGCCACAAATGATCAGTTCTAGCTTCCAGTTCTTTTCTATGTTACTTCTTCATGATTTCTAAATCGATCACTTTGCTGTACCTAGTACCTTTACCCTAATTCAGACCTTTGATATCTCTTCCCTGAAATATGGCAATAACCTCCTAAATGGTCCCCCCTGAATCTAACTTCTTTACTGCTACCAGAGAGCTCCTTCTAAAATACAAATTTGATAATACAATTCCTCTCCTTAAAATCCTTCACTACTTCCCCATATCTTATGGGATAAGATATGGCATCTCCATGATTAGCCTTGTCTCATATTGCTTGTTGTTCCCCATTTTTACTTCAGATGACTTCTCATTTGTATGCCTTGTTCAAGCTGTTTTCTTTTCCCTGTCTGTCATCTACTCTCCCTTCTACCTTTCTACTTTCACCAATGTAATTCTAACTCATTTCAGCTTTCCCCAATGCAGGCTTCAACTGGTGTCCCGGTGGTCCTCCATTCCCTATTCTAAAGCACTGTCACCAGGGGTGGGACCGGGAAGAACCAGCTGAGTTGCCTTTCTCAGTCATTCCATTCAGCCCTCGTCCACAGGATGGAATCCTAACTTCCTTCTTTCCTGCCTTATTTCTGACAGATTCTCCTATGATTATGCATATTTCAAATGGACCAATATTGTAAAGGAATTTTTAAAATCTATAAGCTTAAAAAATCACCTCCTGCCCTTTCTTAATATGAACTGAAGTAGAAGGAGATATAGTAATGTCAATAATTTTTAGTCTTTAATATCAAAATAATAGCCCTGGATTGTTTAAACCAATCTCTCTAAATAAAAACAATCTCTAAATAAAAAAATGGGTTTGTGCATGCCTAAGGCAATTACGCATTTTTTTGGTGATAATTTGAATGCGTACCTGTGTGTTTGACAGCTGCCATAAAAAAGTCCAAATTAGACAATAAACAAACAAAGTGGAACAGTTAGTTTGTGACAATTTGTTATAATGATGTATTACCATGGAAACAACTCAGTCTACTTGGCAACTGAGACAAAAGTCACATTAGCAAATGCTTTCCGTATGAGTCATGAATTTCCTATGATTTTAAACAGTTGCTTAACCACTTTAAGAAGCAAAGCAACAAAAAATGATTTGCACTGATACAGTAGAAAGCCAAATATCTCTAAGATAAAATGATAAAGCTGCTGAATGTGAAATAAAACAAGCAGAGAACCTAAGAGAAGATAAATGTTGCTTTCGGCATTGTTTTTGCTTCAAAAGAGTTACAGAAAATCCAGAAAGTCTTTAAAAATAAAAGTAATGAAAAATAAAATGAAAATTATGGATCCATTTTTTAGGACAACTTAGGTACTAAACCAGCAAACTGCAATACTTAATACTCTTGGAATAATCTGCAAGTGTATATATACTCTAGGCATATATTTAAAATTATGCCATGTCTTGGTAACTCTAGGCAAATATTTAAAATTATGCCATGTCTTGGTAATTCAAAGTATTTAAAAATTTTTAGAAACAATGGTAAGAAACTGCCATGAGGAATGCAAGCTGTTTTGCCAGTCAGCATTGCATGGAGGTTAAGCACTTATGAGCGAGTCAGCTTGAATTCAAATTCTGCTTCTGCTACTTGCAGCAGCCATACTGGACATGTTCCCTAACCTCTCTGTGTTTCAGTTTCCTCCTCCATACAACAGGCATGGTGACAGTACTTATACCTTATAGGAATTTGGGGAAATAATACATAGCATTTACAACAGTGCCTAGCTTCTAGTTTATCTCAATAATATATGTTAGAAGCTGTTATTATCCAGGATATATACAGCTCCAAGTCTGCTTAAATTTGCCCTCCAGATGGAAAAAATTGTTAAATTTACAAGTTTAGAACATTTTCTATAACACTTATGAAATTTTCTATTTTATAAAAGATGTAGATTACTAAAAAAAAAAAAAAAGGAACCTTTGAGAACCAAAACAAAAACAAATATTTTAATACCCCAAGTATAAATCAGATCTATAGAATTGTGACTTCTAATTACAACAGTAAGGATAAATGACTCTCTCATACTCCAGAGGATTTTTTGATTTGGGCAGTTGGGTAGACAGTAATATCATTCATCGAAAAAAAGGGGGGAGGGCACAAGAAGACTTTGTTTTTCTTGTGTATTTATCTACTCATTCATTCATTCACTGACTCATTCATTTTGCTGGTGGGGTACCGAATGAGGGGAAATGGCAATCAGTATGGGACATTATACGTAGGAAAGCCTGTGGGTCCTTCATTTGGAAATGTCCAGTAGGCAGATAGATATATAGACCTAGAACTCAACAGAGAGGTCAGGGCTGAAAATACAAATGCAAAAGTTCTCAGCATGTAAGTGATAAGTGAAGTCATGAGAGTGGATGAGGCCATTCAGGGGGAGTGGATAGGGGAGGAAGGGAAGAGAGCTGAGCCTAGAACTCCAGGGAACATGGATACGTAGGGTACAGGAGAGAAAGGAGGAAGGCAAAGGAGACTGAAGTGTTAACAGACAGAGAAGCAAAAGTGGATTATGTTGTCACCAAAGCCAAGAAAATTTTTTCAAGAAGGAATTGCTCAACAGTATCAAATGTGGCAGAGACATCAGGTAAAATAAAGACTAAAAAGAATTCACTGGATTTAGCAACTGTTAAATTTGACTACTGTAATTTCAGTAGAATGGTGAGGGTGAAAGCCAGACTACGTTGGGAAGTGGAGACAGAGAACACAGACAACTTATTTCAAGTATATTAATAATAAAGTAGAAAAAATTAGGGCAGGAATCAGATGTGATATAGGGTAGAAATACAAGAGAATTAAGCATACTTAAGTACTGATGGGAAAAAGCCAGTAAGAGAAAAAGTTGAAGATCTGAGAGGGTATGAATGATGGCACCAGAAGGGATCTCTCCCTGAGAATGTCAGAGGGGATGGGATCTAGACAATAGCTGTGGACACTACTAGACAGAAGCGGCTCCTCTTCCATCATGAGGAGGGAAAGAGGAAAGAATTTGTTCTAATGCAGGAAAGTTTGTCAACTGACCATTGCTAATTGCCTGGAACTGTTCCAATGACAAATTTCATATAAAAAACACAGCAACACAGCACTACTTGGTACACAGTAGATCCTCAAATAAATGTTTGCTGAATACTTGCACGTTTATAATCTACTTACAACACAAAGTCTTTGTAGCTTTGTATGAGAAAAGACTTGTACTCAGCATCTGGCACATGTCCTAATGAGAAATTTCACTTAAAAAAAAAGTGTGCCTATTTCTGAATGACAATTGACTAGTTAATAATTTGGTTTTTATGAGTAAAAAAAAAGCTTAAACCCAAAATCTGTTTATGTTCACATAAAGAGACATGTATTCTTTAAGTTCTCTTATATCTATATCATTCTTTCTATATACTTTTTGATCAAATTTCTAAACATTATTACAATTAGAATAATATTAAAAAGAAAGACTAGCATCCAGGTGATTAGTATCACATGTCAATTAACATATAGTTTCATATTCAGAACTTTCCAGCTTAACAGTCTGTGAGAGAAAAGCAAGTTGGTATCATATAAAGAGCAAAGGATAGAGAATAAGGAAGTCTTTTATTACAAAACTATATAAGCGACTTTGGACTGTCACCAAACCTACTGGTGCCTCAATTTCCTCATCTAGAAACAGAAATGTTGAACTAGATGCTAACTAGCATAAAAATTTCATGATTCCATGTATGAATTTTTTGATAAAAAATAACATTTTACTATCCAGGAAAGTTGATTTATTTATATATAAGTGTACAAATTCTAGTTCCCCACTTTCCAGAAAGACCATGACAGATGAAGAAGACACAATGAAAAAGGAAATAAGAGAATAAACCATTCTTAGATTAATCTTAGGAAAGACTTCATACTGAAAATTTGAGAATACACACCATGGTCTAGGAAAAGTAAAGGAAAACCATGCAAAATTTCCAAATTTCAGAAAGTTAAAAATCCTGCAAGTATATAGGGAATTAAAATTAGGTTATACACATAGAAATGAAAATATGTTCTCCACAATTCTTAAAAACAAGGGACAAGGAAACAACTTTACAGAACTCAGATGCTGGTGTAAAATCAGGACGCTCTCTACCCAGCCCAAACTATGCATTGTATATTAAGAAAATAGGAAAATTCTCTCAGATATGGAAGGACTAAAACAAAACAATCACCCAAGTACCCTTTCTGAATAAGACACTTGAAGAACTGAACAAGGACATGAAAAATGAATAAAAAGCTAGCTAGAAATTAAGAATCAAGATAAAGCAAGAAATCAAATGAATAGGTTACTTGTACTTTCAAATGTACTTGACTTTTGTCCTAAAGGGATCAGCCTTTCCGTTATGAATATTCTAAAAACACATGTGAAAGTAACAGCTGTAAACAATTTCTTCAATCACAGATACAATCAGCCAGTTTCCAAATCAAGAAATTATGGTTCCTCATTGTCTGTAGACTAAAGGCTAAACATTTCCACCAAGTATTCAACCCTCCATGCTCTGCTTTCAATCTCTCAAATTTGATCCCCTATTATTTACCTTTAATTACTCTTCACTCACACTGAATTATCCACTATTTCTTTATCTAAGCACCATGTACTGATATGCCTTTCTTTGTGCCAGATGGGGAGAACTATGCAACCTATCATGCAACCTCATCCACATGGTATAAAGGAAAGGGAACTAATTTTTGACTCAGAAAACCTGGACTCGAGTCTAATTTCAACACTAAATGATGTTGAACAAAATACTTTCCTCTGCATAAGTTTCCACCTTAATGAAATGTTTTTTAAATGGCTATAAATTGGTAACATGATACCTGAACCTATAAAATGGTTCTAAAAACTTACTTCAAAGGGTAGTTTGAGAATTAAATGATATAATACACATATAAAGCACTTTAAAACCACAAAGAGTTATTTATCATTAAGACTTCACTCAAAAACTTTTGCTATGATGCATTTCCTGAGTCCTGGGTAAAATTAAACTCATTACTATAAATTCCTGGGGTACTCTATATATCCACTGTGGAGTAGCTTGCCTTGCAAATGAAAGATACTGAGAGCAATTTTAACAAGGATTTTAACAAAGTTTTGCAATGTGTTATGAAAGTTTTCTTCCTTTAGTATTTTCACAAGTGTAATTATCAAAAGGGAAATCTATAATATAAGAGGAAGAAAATGTACTGGGTTTTTCTGCTACAGTGATATTAAGCAGTGAATTCAAAACAACATGTACAGGTCACCAAGACATACCTGGAGATACAGATAAGGAGAAGATTGAGGAATGTTTACATTCTGGAGATCTGGAGTGAAATGAGGTGATAACAGAGTTGGAGTTTGACAAAATAGCAAAAGGATATTACAAACTGTACTGTGAAGGTTCTACTCTGGCTATCTTGGTTTTCCTTATATTATAATGAGAAAAAACTCATGCTAATTGAAATAAAATATAATCAAAGGCACAGCAACATAGTCTAGCTAGCTCTTAGAAGGAAGGTCTGGGGAGGAGCTTAGAAAGATTCTGCAAGCAGCAAAGGATGAGCAGCAAAGGGGGTCAGCTGTATAATAAAGGACTGTACTGAGCATACATGTTGGGATATTTCTTGAGTGGGACAGACCTGCTGTGGTATCTCCTGCTGACTTTGATAACAGTCAGTGAAATAAACTTCATGATTATGCATTACATTACCTGTCTAATACCATTCCTCATGAGGAAGGAAACCCCAGAATGAGCAGGGTAGGAGAGTTAGAGAAATGAGAATAAATATTTAAAGTGCCATCTAAATTATTTTAAATGCTGGACTGGTGCTGTTCACATATAGTACCAGCAAAAAGTCATGTGGCAGCTAGACTTTACATGGGTTATCTTAGCAAAAATAGCTTTCAAATTCATTTTTGAGTATGACTACTGTATAGTACTAATTAGCAGTCTCTCAAATGAGGAAATGGCAAGTGCTGATATTTTTTGGAAGTCATCCCATAACCACAAGGAATGACTAAAGTGGGAGCCCTTCATGCCCAGGATGGTACACAGAATTAATACTTTTAAATAAAACCATACAAGACCTGAACTGGCCTCAAAAAAAGTAACAGGAAAAGATAAAATGTTAATAACTTTATGTTTAGACACCAGCACTAGAGAATTGTTCAAATGTTCAAGAGAAAGAGCTCAGTGTCAGCAATAAAGGAATAAATTGGAAACAACAGGAATATCTAAAAAAGAATTATTGCTTAATTTACAGTGCATCCATGAAAGAATTTTATATATGGAACAATTAAAATGACATTTACTAAGTTTTTAATCAAATGGACAATGCTTACATTATAACACTCACAAAAAATCAGGAAAAAATTGAACATGTAATTTGGTTTCGACTGTGTAAAAACTAGAAAGATGTATTCCAAAAATGTTAACAGTTATTATGTTTGATGGGTAACAATTTCTTCCTTGTAATTTTCTAAATCTTCTACACTGATACAGTATTAAAGTTATAATTAGAAAAAAAGGGTTCAAGGTCATCTTGTCTATAGAATAAAATCCAACCTTCATATCGTGGCATTCAAGGCCTGCCAAAATCTGGCCCCCAACACATCTTTCCAGTCTCATTCTTCACTACAATCCCCAACCATTCTCTGCTCCACTCTGCTACCCAGACACCATGTTCTCAACACTATACACTTTTACAGCTCTGTGCTTATGCTTATAAAATCTGTTTCCCTCCTGTGCCAGAGCCAGACATTTTGATCCTGAGGATCTTTGCCCCCAAAGCTCTAAGGCAGAGCTGGAGGGCAATGCTCAAAATTTTCTCTTGGGCTACCTAAAAAAGAAAGAAATTCTACAAATCTTTTAGCCAATCCATAATGAATAGTATTGGTAGCAACAATAAGCATAAAATAAAACTCACTGGCTAAACTAACATGATAAAGTTTGCTCTTGCCTATAAACTGCCACAAAAATTAAGAATTCTTAACAGAATTTATATATGTAAAATCTTACCCCCCAAAATTGGACTTAATAAAAAAAAAAACATTACCACAATCAAATTAGAACAGTTTCATCACCCCCAAAAGAAAATTCACACCTATTAGCAGCCACTCCTCATTCTTTCCAACCCCCAGTCCTAGGCATCTATTCTGTCTCTATGGATTTGCCTATTCTGGACATTTACCGTAATTGGAATCATATAGTATGTGGTCTTCTGTGACTGGTCTCTGTCATTATACACGATGTTTTCAAGGTTCATCCATATTGGACTTCATTTCTTTTTATGGCCGCACAATATTCCGTTATATGGTATACATGTACTACATTTTATTTATCCATTCATCATTTGATGGACATTTGGGTGATTTCCACTTTTAGGCTATTATGAATAATGCTGCTATGAAAATTCATGTATAACTTTTGTGTGGGCTTAAGTTTTCATTTCTCTTAGTTATATAACTAGGAATGGAATGGCTGGGCTATATGGTAACTCTGTTTAACATATGAGGAATTGCCAAATATTTCCAAAGCAACTGCACCAGAAAATGCTTTCTTGAGGAAGATTTAAATGTTTTTTTTTACACATTTAACACAAGTCAAATGTTATTATAAGTCAAAATGTCTGATATTCTATCATCCCATTACCCTCACTCCCCACTCCACATCCCACTGGCTAAATACTAATCCTTCAAGGCTTAGCTCACATGCCACCTTCTCTAAGGAGTCTTCCCTAATTTCTGAACCAGAATTAATAGCTCCCTTCCTTCTTTGACCTTCCATACAATTTTATTTGTACATTTACTGTAGCCTCTGTCACTCTGACCTGTATTACATTTAACAATGTATATGTCAGACAAAGGCACCCAGTGTTCTTTTTTACTTTAATTGCTCTTTTTCACTTTAATTATTATTCTTGTTATTTTTGTGTGTGTGCTAATGAAGGTGTCAGGGATTGATTTAGGTGATGAATGTACAGCTATGTAATGGTACTGTGAACAATCGAATGTACGATTTGTTTTGTATAACTGCGTGGTATGTGAATATATCTCAATAAAATGAAGATTTAAAAAACAAAACAAAACAAAACGAAACAATGTATATGTCAGTACCTCCCACTAGACTGTTAGGTCCTTGAGGGTAGAAATCATGTTTTATAACTATGTTTACAGTAATGATTACTATAAGGAATATGTTGTTTGAGATAACGAAAAGGGCTCATACAAAAGATGAAATTAAACATCACGGATAATATTTACACAGAACAAACTTGCTCGTAAGAGAATATATTTAATAAAAGGCAAAGCAGAAATAAGATTATCAGGATGTTGATATTTGTTGATAAGCAACAAAAAAGATATTATATCTCAAGACTTACATAACAAGCAAAAACAATGGCTTAGATAAGTAGAAACACATGTTGGAAAAAAAGAGGGACTTTCCTGAAACTGTTAAAAAATTAATAACCCTATAAATCTCTCTATATTTTCCTAAATAATATTTTTGTTGGCAGAATGACTGAATAGACTTCTCAATGCTATTGTATAAAATTCATGGCAGAATATCCCTAAATTATGAAGTACAAAAAGAGGAAAACTTTCTTTTTAATACTATTCTACTTTACTTGAATACACTAATATACAAATATTGTCTTGGCCTGATACATTTTAAAATACAAACAAAATTCTTAGATTTACTGAATACTCTAATAGCCTCATCACCATTATAGGCCCTAATGCAGCTTGTAGTTACCCTCCCAGCCTATGCCCTTTCCCTTCGTTCAAGCCGCAAACGAGGTTACTGTAGTTTAAGGGCTGTGTAGCAGTTTTAGGCATGAACCCCTGGATTAGAAATCAAAACCCTATTTCTCTATCATGTAATGGGTCAGCCACATAAAATGGTGAAAGAGTCTTGGACTAGTAGGCAGGAGTTCTGAATTTTGGATTTGCTCTACCACGTATTACTAATGTAACCTTGAGTAAATCATTTAATCTTCCTCATCTTAATTTATCTGCAAAGGAGAATAGTAATAATTGCCCTCTGTGCTTGTGGGAAATCAGCCTTTGAAAGGGTGGGCAGAGGAAGAAGTACCCTCAGAGAATTCAGAAAACGGTTCAGAGGAGTGGGAAGGTAAACTGACGAATAAGGTTCACAGAAGCCAAGACAATCAAATTTCAAGAAATAGATAATCACAGAGTTTCAAACAGCAGAGAGTTACAAATGAGAAAATACCGACTAGATCTTTGGAGATCTAGTCTATTGGAGATCACTGACGACATTAGAAAGGACAATTTCAGGCAGTTGGTGGGGTAGAAGTGAGGGTCAGGGAGCAGGGGAAGAATGCTTAGAAGATGGCAAATTTAGATAATTTTTTTCATGAAGTTTGGATAAGAATTGTACAATTGATGGTAGTCAGAGGGGGATGGATTCTGTAGGACAGGAAAAACTTGAACAGGTTTTCACACTGAGGTAGATGCCCATATTGAGAAACTGAAGATCAGGAGTAAGAAAAGTTACAAGGATGTGGGATCATACGATACAGGGAAATGGGTTGGCAATGAATAGAAGGATTATCTCACCCTCCGAAAAGAGAATTAAAAGACTGGTGAGGACAAAATTAAGTTTGTATGTAGGGGATGTGAGAGAGAAAGACAGAGGCACATATAACAAAAGGAGGCAAGGCCTCCTAGGATATGGAAGACAAGGCAAGACTTAATGTGACCTCATTCTTGTACTCCTGTAAGTAGAACTTGAGAAGCCATCTTGCATCACCTAGGCCCTAGATGTGACATTAAATTATTTTATATCAGTATTGGAATTCTGAAGGTCAGACAGTTCTGTCTACACCTCTCATCCCTGTAATCCACTGGAAAAGATAAAAATGCAAGTCCTAGTTACCTGTTCTGCTTAAAAGAGTGTTCTATTTATCTTTTTCCTCTCTCTGTTTCATTCTCGTGCAGCTGCTCTTTCCCAATTCATTACACCATGCCACCTGAAACCCTTTGTTCTGAGGTTAAACAAACTCTTACATTCTTAAACTCTTCATATTGCCTAACTCAAACTTGGCTATCTCATGAGGACATTACTTGTACTGAAACCCTGTAGGATAGATGATGTTTATTCTCCACCCTCATCTTCCACAAATCAAGAAGCAGCCCTAGCATTTTGCTAACTTCTCAATGCCACTTACAGGCTGTAAATCTTCTACCCTCAAGCTCCAGGCACATAATACTTGACTAAGTCACATTCTTCCTCTCCTAGATGATGTCATACTGAAGTACCTGTTTTGCAATCTCTCTTTAACCTCAACACTTGCAATCAAACTGGCTATTGTAACAGCATGAAAATGACCTAACAGTCTAGATTCAGAGTTCTTTGCCTTATACCAGTCTTCATACCACTTCAGCAACCAACACTCTCGATCTTTTCATCTCTCTAGACTGCTCTACTGAGGGCATCTCAAGCTTTAACATTCCACTCTTTGGGTACAAACTCCTACCCCCCAACTCTGTCACAGCCTCATCCCTTCCACATGTACTTTCCTTTGACATCACTGAAAACCTTCGGCCTCCCATCTTTATTGGTTCCTGATTTATCTTCCTGGCCTGGAATCTGGACCCCATGACTGATCCCTTAAATTTGTTTCTCACCAACACTCTAATTCCCTTACTCCCTTGGTCTTCCCATACATGTACAGATCCCTAAACCTGAATCAATCCTACCACTCCATTTTCTCCTTTACCTAATCTATGAGCATGGCTAGAGATAACTGCATGAACAAACACAATGTCTGAAATTAAAATTAATGGTTTTCAATTTTAGTTGGGACTTTTGGACTTCTTCCTCCCCCATTCCTTGCAGAAGCTTTTCCAATCTCTTAACAATATCTTTATGTCCCTCTTTCCTCCTTTCTTGGTTGCTATGGAGAAAGCTAAGGACATAAGACAAGAAATCTCTTAAATTCCAGTCCAAAACCAAGCTACTAACTTACCTTCCTTCCTTCCTTCCAGTGTCAGTATGAAGATTTTCTCAGAGGATGAAGACCAATTGTTCTACTTTCTGCTCTTAATTCCATCTCCAGGACCTTGCTCTGTTAAGTCAACCCAATCTCTCCCCTATCTTCAACTGCCCTTCCCACTTTCTACAGGCATTTTCTCCCAGAAAGCTGGATTAGGACTTTCCTATCCTTTACATTATCTTCTTCAAGCTTACAGTCCCTTCTAGCTGTTGTCCTCACTCAATCAGTTTCTATAACTTTCACTACATTGTACAGGATAATAATTCACATCTCATTTCTAAGACCTCTCAAGATCTTTGGATCAAAGTAAGTTCTATAAATGAATCCTGTTTATTCTGATGTCCTATACACAAGTCAAGCTCAGGGTCTCCTGTATTGGTTAGGACTCTCTTGACTGCAACCCATCTTGAAGTAGCTTAAGCAAACAGTGACTCAGAGAATCCAGGAAGAGTTAAATAATGAAGCCATGGTAAGGATATAAATTCATCAGGGCCTTCAGAACATCTGGAACCAAGGACTTGAGAGTTGTCAAGACTACTCTGTCTTTTTTCTCTTTCCATTAACTTCATTATCCTTTTGTTGAAGACTGGCTTTCCCCACATGGCAGAAAACACTGCTATTAACACAATGACAAAAAAAAAAACACCTGACCTTACTCTCAGGATTATAGGTGGGATTATGTGCTTACCCACAGAGCAATAAACTATGGACCAGGGGAAGTATCACATCATACAAAATAACTGTGCCTGTGACAACCATTTAGATTGGGAGGTGGGGCTAGCTATGTGTTCTGGTTTGTCAATGTGGCCATTATGCAAAATACCAGAAATGGATTGACTTTTATAAAGGGGATTTATTAAGTTACAAATTTACAGCTCTGAAGACCATGAAAATGTCCAAATTAAGGTATCAATAATAGGCTACCTTCACTGGAGAAAGGTCATTGGCATCCAGAAAACCTCTGTTAGCTGGGAAGGCACAGGCATGTGGCTGGGGTCTGCTCCAGGGTTCTGGTTTCAAAATGGCTTTCTCCCAGGGCGTCTTCTCTAGGGGTCTGGAGGTGTTCTCTTAGTTTCTCCCAGGCAAACTCTGGGCTAGCAAAAGTCTGCCTTCAATGGCCATCTCCAAAATGTCTCTCTTGGCTGCAGCATTGAGCTTCTTCTGTCTGAGCTCTTATAGGGCTCCAGCAAACTAATCAAGACCCACACTGAATGGGCGGGGCCACACCTCCATTGAAATATACTAATCAAAGGTATTACCCAAAGTTGGGTGGGTCACATCTCAATGGAAACAACCTAATCCAAAGATTCCAACCTAATCAACACTAATACGTCTGCCCCTACAAGACTGCATTAAAGAACATGGCGTTTTGGGGGACATAATACATCCAAATCAACATAGCATGGTTCCCAGACTAAGGGATGTTGTACAAAGAATTAGTCCTTAAGTTTTCACTACACATCTAAAATTGAATTATTTATATCACCATCAAACCAACTTGTTTTTCAGCTGGTGGTATTACTAACTTTATCTAGTCACCCAAACCAGAAACCTGGGAATCACCTTTAATATTTCACTCTTCTTCACTCACTATGTCCAATCAATCACAACTTCTTGTTGATTTTAATCTCCTAAACATCTCCAGAACCAATACCTGTATCTTCAACTTCATTGCCGATGCCTTAGTTCAAATCTCTATCATCTTTCTCCTAGACCAGTTTTCTAACTGATTCCACTGCTTCCCTACCAATTGCTGCAGAGTAATTTATGCAAAAAGCCAATCTACCTTTGCATAAGTCACTCTCCCTGTTTCTGATTCCTTACATTTTGTGCCTGTTTGTATGTATTATGTCCTCCCAAACGCCATGCTCTTTAATGCAATCTTGTGGGGGCAGACCAGAAATCAGTCTCAATGCTTTACAGTAATCTTTAATGAAGATAATTAAAAGAACAAATTTGGTATAAAATGATTGGGAAAAACAAGAAATGTAGGAAGTGAATGAGAGGTGAAATCATAGTGGGATAGTGAGGAAAGATTTCATTCATTCTACCTATAACAGATATTTATTAAGGATGACTATTTACTTACTGGTATAAAATGGCATTAATAATATTTTTATATACTACACTATTCAGAATTGAGACAGAATTTTGTAGACTTACTCCCGGAAAGTCACACCTTGAAAAAAGAAATATATCTGTGAGTACTATGCTTCTTAACTTCATACACAATTTCCTGAGGGCAAATCCAAAGAGGCCAGGTCTGGTGATCTGTTTAGTAGTGACACTTATTGGAGACAGTTTTATAAAACTGGCATTCAGGAAAATCATACTATTTTTATCTACAATAGTTAAAACATAAAAATGAGAGAACATACAACATGAAAGCTGAAACAGTAGAGTTTAGTGACTAAGAGAACAGATCCTGGAGTCAAACTGCCTCCTAGCTCTGCCACTTACAAGCTGTGTAGTTTTCAGCATCTCTGTACTTCTATTTCCTTGGGTACACAATGAGAGTAATGACAGTAATGATAATGGTAATACTAAGAGTGTAATAATAAAATCTTCCCCTTAGGCAAAAACTATTCAACTGGAAAAGAAAAGTCTCTTGAACAAATTGTGCTGGGAAAACTGGACCTGCAAAAAAAAAAAAAAAGGACTCCCCCCACCTCACACCATATATAAAAAATCAACTCAAAATGGATCAAAAACTTAAATTTAAGAGCTAGAACTATCAAATTCCTAGAAGAAAATGTAAGGGAGCATCTTCAGAATTTTGTGTCTGGCAACTGTTTCTTAGGCTTTACATCCAAAGCACAAGCAACAAAAGAAAAAAAATAGATAAAAAGGACCTCATAAAAATCAAAAACTTTTGTTCCTCAAAGGCCTTCAAAGGCCTTCTTTTTCACAAAAGAAGAAAATATTTGGAAACCACATATCCAATAAAGAATTAATATCTAGTATACATAAAGAAATCCTTCAACTTAACAACAAAAAGACAAACCCAATTTAAAAATGGGCAAAGACTTGGGCAGACATCTCTCCAAAGAAGATACACAAATGGCCAAAAAGTACATGAAAAGATTCTCAACATCATTAGCCATCAGGGAAATGCAAATCAAAACCACAATGAGATACCATTTCACACCCATTATAATGGCTGCTGTGAGAAAAAAACAGAAAATAACGTGTTGGAGGAGATGCAGAGAACACTCATTCGTTGTTGGTGGCAATGTAAAATGGTGCAGCCATTGTGCAAGACAGTGCCGCGGTTCCTCAGAAAGTTAATATACAATGACCATATGACTCGGCAATCCCACTACTAGGTATATACCCCAAAGAATTGAAAGCAGGGGCTTGAACAGATATTTGCACACCAATGTTCATAGCAGCAGTATTCACAATTGCCAAAAGATGGAAACAACCCAAGTTTCCATCAACCAATAAACAGATAAATATAATGTGGTATATACATACAATGGAATGTTATTCAGCCATAAAATGAAGTCCTGATTCATGCGATAACATGGATGTACCTTAAAGACATCATACTGAATGAAATAAGCCAGATACAAAAGGACAAATATTGGATGAGCTCACTGATTTGAAACAATTTGAATAAGCAAACACAGAGTCAGAATCTAGAATATAGGTTACCAGGGGATGAAGTGGGGATAGAGAATGGGAAATTGTGGTTTAAAATGTACAGTGTTCCTATTTGGAATGACGGAAATATTTTGGTATGGTAGTGATGTAGCACAATAATGCAAATGCAATTAACAGCCCTGAAATATATATTTGAATATGATTAAAAGGGGAAGTGTTAGATTGTATATATGGTAACAGAATAAAAGTTTTTTTTAAAAAGTCCACAGAACTACACTACACAGTGAACCGTAAGTTAAACCATGGACTCTGAGAACTAGTATAATTATAAAAATGTGCTATCATCAACTGTAACAAATGTTCCACACCAGTACAAGGTGGTGGTGGTAGGGTGGTATATTGGAATACTGCATTTTATGCATGCTTGTTCTGTAAACCCATAACTTCTCTAATAAAAGGGAAAAAGGTTGAAGTAAAAAAAATGTAATTTCACATATGTTGGATCTAATAATAAAAACTGAGTAGTTTCTTAAAAAAAAAAAGAAGTACACAATATGCAGTGAATTAAAATCTTCAAAGCATAAAGACATACTCTGGCCAAACAGAAGAAATCTCAGCTTGTTTACAAAGTAAAAGATCCAATACACAGATGTGCTCATTGCTTCCTGGACACTCCTTGAATCCACATGGGTTTTTTGGCTATGAGCTCATGTGAAATTTAGAAAAGTATTTTAGCTATTAGCACAAAAGGGATAAACAAAATAAGAGAAACCGAGAGATCCTAAAAAATATAGGAATAATTTCTTCCTATTATTCCTTTATTAAAGTTGACCTGTTCTGACAGCCTTAATCAACCTCAAAATTTATTTACATTCATGTTACAAAGGGATGTCTCTGCAAAGATGTAATTAATGTAATATGGTTTTTTGAAAGAGCTTCAAAAATATTTTGTTAGACAATAATTTGGCTTTGGTTTATCAGATCATTACAATTGAATAACGCATTTTCTGAATATTTAATAACTATGGTATTTAAAATCTGGTCATTTAAACTGGTCATTTTAATGACATTTATTACAAAAAACACCTTTTAGTGTTTATATTTATACTAACCTCTACACTGGACAAATATTCCCAGGAGAAACTTAAATCTTCTAAAATTATTTTTCATTAATAATCTTTAAAAGGGCAAAACAGTGTAAGGAAATTCTAAATGAATTCAATAACCAGGCTTGTATGGCTTCAGTAAACCAGAGACAAAGAATTCCACCATAAATAAGTCTCCATTTGCTTATCTCAGGCCAGTCACCTCAAATGTAATACATCAAACATACAATCCACCACTTTGTATCGCCCACCACCACAAACAACAGTCCCATGTGAAAAAGCAAAACAAAATGAAACAAAGATCCTTCTTCCTTACTTCTATCATGGCATCAAAGCATTTCCATCATAGCATTATCATTTCATCTGTCACTTACATCAGAAACCTCAGAGTTCAGGTTCTCATCAGCTCCTGCCTGGGTTGTTTTAATAGCCTCCTAATTTGTCTCTCCATCTCTAATCCATCTGCACCTGAATCCAAAGAGTATTAGCCAGTCAGCCAGCTTAAATACCATTTTAACCACATTATATCTGGGTTCAAAAATTGTAGATTGAATTTAATCCTACGAGCAGTGCAAAGCAAACTCTTTACAATAGCACTCAAGGCCTTTTTTTCTAATCTTCTGCTTCTGTTCAACATGATTCCTCCCTGCAATCAGGCTAATCTATCACCAACTCCTATTAATAAGTTGCTCAAGCCATTCTCCAACCTCCACTTCCTTGTCGATGCAAATTCATTCTCAGTTCAAATGCTAACTTGGTTTTCAGTAACAATTACAGCTGTAACTACTCTTTTCCTTCAAAATATCAATAATACTGAAATATTGTCTGACCCATTGATTAGGCACTAAATCATATACTGTCTCCTACTGTCAAGAGTTATACAGCTATGATCTAATTTCATTAAGTAGGGGGTAATTCCTCTATGGGCCCTTATATTTGTTGTATGTTTCATAGCCCCTAACAGACAGCTAGAAATCCTGGTAAATGTTCAATTAATATATGGTGAACCATGAATGATATTCATCTTTAGTATTTGTATAAGGCCAAATAGATATAGATAGGTAGATAGATATAGTGATGTACCTCTAAGGCTTTTCTCTAAAAAATGAATATTATTTTGTTCATATATGAGAGTCCCAAAAATCACCCCCAAGTTTGATGATTTGTTAGGAAGACTCACAGGACTCAGAATATAATACTCATCACTAAGATTTATTAAAGCAAAAGCATACAAAAAAAGCAGCAAAGGAAAAAGACACATGGGGCGAAGTCTTGTGGAAACCAGGCTTCCAAGAGTCCTCTCCCAAGGGAGTCTATCAGGGAAGCTCATTAGAGACTCAGTGCCCAATGTTAGGGGCTGGTCATGTAGGCACCCTCTACCTAGTGTGGCCCAAAATTCAGGACTCCCAGAAGGAAAGCAGGTGTCAGCATAAACCACACTTTTATGAAAGTCTAGGTCCAGTAAGCCACTCTTATCGTTTAGGGAAAGTTTTATATCAGTGTAGGGAACTGTTTACCACTCAAGTTCCCAGATGTCAGGCAAGGGCCAACCTTGCAAGCAGGCCTTTCTAAGGACAGCAGTTTCAGGCCTATGTCAATTCTTTTCTGCACAGTTCATTTCCTATATTTATGGGAGAAATGTTACAGTGTTAACTATACCTGATTTATAAGAGGCACATAAAGTGATTTTTTAAAATTAAAATTAAAATCTAGAATTTAACTGTAGATCCGCTGCTTAGACTGCACCCACTAGTTAAGAACCAGACAATTTTGAAATAATTCACATCCTTTAGGTACTTCAGGTATTCAAGGTCTTTTTTTTTTCTCTTCTAAAATATGATAGTTTTAAGGAGAAAAATGAGGTATCTTTCTCAAAGCAACACTTGTGTAGTTGTCAGGATAAAGAAATTGAGTATAATATCTAATAGAAATGGACTGTCTTGGACAAGTTCCTTGTCTTCTCTTTAAATGCCAGCTGGGTCCAAAGCACAATGCTAGGTGTCTTGGGTCCATTATCCTACTAAATCCTCACAACAACCTCGTATGGCAGTGACCATCTCTATTTTACAGGAGAAGTTTTGAGAGGTTGAGTAACCCATCCAGGTTTACCATGGTGGAGCTGAGATTCAGGCTCAGACCCGCCTCATTCCAAACCCTTGCCTTTACCTTCACACTGACTACCTCCTAACTTCAAAGGCTATGCATCATTTCTCTCCAAACTATATGCTTTTTTGTTTGTTTATACAGAGCACTATTCTCAACCTTATTGGTCTTGGTTAAAGAATCTAAAGAGAAAGGGGTAGGTTTTACCTAGGATACTCTGCTTTTCCCTTTTCAACTCTTGGCAAAGTACAAATAACATTATGCCCCTTGCTTCATAAAACCAGTAGGAAGCTCCCTGTTCCTAAACTCTTGAGCATGGCACACAATATTCTTCTTCATCTGGCTTCCCCCGATTGAAATTAGAATCGTATCAGAACCTTGGCAGTGCACGTACCAGCTACAGGGACCTTGGGGGAAGTTAGTTATGCTCTCTGAACCTCAGTTTATTCATCCATAAAATGGGAAGCCCTACTTCATAGGCTTGCTGTGAGAATTAAATCAGATATTTAAAAGGCCCAGTCCATACATGTTTGCTGAATAAATGACTGCCCACTATGGGAGTAAATGACTTGTAAGAAGCAAGCCAAAACAGGCAAGTGCCCTCACCACCAGGTGTCACCACTGGAACAGAAGAGGAGATCTAACTGCCTGGATTTGGGGTGGGATCCTGCAGCAAAACAGTCTAGACTTCAGGGTGAGATTGCATTTACACTTAACAAGACATTTCCAAATTGGCTTTTCAGCATTTTCAGAGCTGGTACAATATTAGTTTCACATTCTATGCTGCATTGTTCTTTTACAGGAAGTGTTAAAAATGATTATGGTATAATTAATTAGCTGAATAGCCAAAGAAGATTTGTCATCAGTTTAATTTTTAAAACTATCCTCAGTCTTCAAATTTTGAGACTCAGTGGTGCTTCATACAGCCTTTAGTTTGGCCAATTAGATATTTACATTTTTTGACTTCCACAGGCTTCAATATTGCCACAGTGAACAATTTTCTGGATCCAATTCCACAACCCACTGATATTATTTCCTTTACATTATTCATAGGGGTGACAGATAAAAGGAAAGCGGAAGATTTTCACGGTAAAAAATAAAGTCTACAACCAGTAAATTTAGGCAAAATAAACCCCAAGTGTTAATCCTCCTTAATCTCGTGAACTCAAAGGATCATTAAAAAAATTCTTCAAGTTTTCTTTTTTCTTAAAAAGAAAAACATTAACCTGAGGTTAAAATTGTCAACCTGCTAATGGCCTTGAAATTACAGAACGAACACTGCCACACCTGGCTTCATTTTGTAACCGGACACGAACTCTCCCTGGAGTACCCGCAAGCAAGAGCGGCTCATTTCAAAAGGGGGGCCTGGACTCCCCTTCTGGTCCTAAGCCCTTCGCACTGAAACCCACTAATGGCCACTTCAGTATGAGTAATTCAATGACTACTAGCGCGTAATCGCAGACGCAGCTCTATGAGAAGGCAACACTTGACTCCAGTAAAGCCTGGCCAGGCCTATCCCGGCCGCATCCCGGGCGCCGAGTCCCCACCTCATCTCAAGGGAGAAGGAGTTATGCTAAGCACAAGCTCCTGTTCTAAGCTTGCGCTCTTGGAATGGAACTCCAGCAGTTTCGGTTATTTTTATTTTGTTTTAACAGCAGCTCAAGTTCCACTTTGCATTTTGCGAACACAGAAACGATTTAGAAGAAACCAGAAGCATGCTCTCCCTGCTGCCCTTCCCTCCCATTCCTAGAGAATTCAGGAGGGAAGGACAGATAACGAGGAACCATCTAGAGTCAGGAACACAGGCGCCAAGCCCAGCCTAGATGAAGCCATTTGCGAAGCACTTTGTAGAGATCAATAAATTTCTGACTGATTTCAGACTGGCCCCTAGAGAAAGGGGAGCTCACGATGCGGGCCGAGCTCCAGGAGCAAATGGGCCAAGGAAGGAGAAGCTGCCCATCAAAGAAGCCCCTGCGGGGAAAGCAAGGGCGAAGCGGTTCCGGAGAAGCGGAAGGCGCGGAGGGCGCGGAGGGAGCGTTACCTGGAGGACTCCGCGGTGAAGCTGCCGCCGTCCAGCAGCCGCATCTTGCAGAAGAGGACCCCATTGACGAACGGCACCGAGGAGAGCTCCTCGAGCTCGAAGTCCACCTTAAACTTAAACTTCTTTTTCTTCATCATCATGAGGGCCAGACGCCGCCGAGCCGGGTGCGGGGGTGGACCCAAGGGGCAAGCGGGCGGGCGCCGCCGCCTCAGCTCTGCGGAGCTCCGGGCCCGCCCAGCTCCATGGCCGGGGCCGCGAGCCGCGCGCGGATACGCGGCTGGGGGTCGCCGCGGGCCGGCCGGGGACGCCGCCGCCGCCGCCGCTTCTCGCGGCAGCTCGGGTCGGGGCGCGGCGGCGGCCGCAGCGCGGATCCCGCTCGGCCGCGGGGAGCGGTGGTGCTGCAGTTCGTCCGGGGGGTGGGCACCCCTTTGGTGCTCAGCTCGCCGCCGCCGCCGCCCGTCTGAAAGCCGGCAGAGGCGAAGCGCGGAGAACAGCGGCCGCCGCCTCCTCAGCGCCTCGGGGCCCGGGGCGCCCCCAGCGGCCGCAGCCAGCAGCGCACCGGGGGGCGGAAACGGGAGGGCAGGAGGGGAAATTCAGGGCGGGCGGGCGCTTCGCCGTGAAGCTAATCCGCGGCGGCAGTTGAGGAGTCACGCCTCTCCGAAGTTAAAAAAAGACAAACCCAACTAAAAATGAGCTTCCCTTCAGCGCTTCCTCTCTGCCTTTCTTTTCAATTTTTGCACCGCCTCCTTTCACCCCCTCCCCCTCCAGAGATTTTTTTCCTCCCTGGATTTGAGAGTCATGAGTTCTGGGGGAACCAGAATCTCTACGATTCTGTTGTTTCGTCAAACTGAAACCGTAAAACTAAAATTTTCTTTAGATACTCTAAATAAACGAGCCTTCAAATATAAAATGAGCATGAGGTAGGAAAGAGGAGAGATCAAAGTGTGTTGAAAACCAACCAACTGCCCAGGCACTGTACTTCTGCTGGGGTTGTCTCATGTTCATACCTTATCTAATTCCTGTCACCTAGGATAAAAGGGTTCAGAAGGGTTTCAACTATTTGCCCTTTTAAAATTTGGCTGTCGTACTGAGAGCTGAAAAAAAGGCTAAAAATCAGATTCTGCAGGTCAGGCTTTTAAAAAAAATCTCCCTGGTACAAAGTCGCAATGTAAGATGTCTACTTGGTTAACAGTGTTCTTCTAATTCAAAGATTCGCTAACGGTAATCTCTGAAGGGTTGTAGTCCAAGAGACTCTCTCTTTTGCAGTTCACTCATTTATTCGTGCATTAATTCATATAAAAGTTTTTTAAGTGCCTAAAATGTCAGTCTGGTCCATGATCAAGAAACAATGCCTGCCCTCAAGAATTTTATAATCTGGTGAGGGAGACATGTCAATCAGCCATCAAAAAGTAAGAGCTAGCACAAAGGTAAGTTCAGAATGCCTGGGAATTCAGAGAAAGGGGCAGTTTGTCTAGAACTCAGAGGAGAAAATTATTCATTGAAGTTAACCTGTGTGCTGAATGAGTAGGATTTAGGACAAAGTGGAGGGGGTGTTCCAGGTGGAAAAAAGGGGGGAAGTAAAGACCCAGAGGCAGTGTTTAGGAGTTTGGGGGCGAGGCGGGTGTTGGTAGTGGATGAAACTTGTTGTCCAGCAGGACAAGGCAGGGAGAAGAGTTCAGGGGACTTTGAGGTTTATAGCTTGGACAACTGGATAGATGTTAATTACATTGAAGGAGCATTAGAAGGCAGGAGGAGGGCAGATTAGGAATGGAAGAGATAATCAGTCTTTATGTGAACTGCCCACAGGACATCCAGAGAGAGGGGTCCAACAGGCAGCTGGAAGCTCAGTTGAAAAGTTAAGATGGGAAATATGCACCTGGGAATTAGAGTATTCCCAGATGGCTGAAACCGGAAAGATGAATACGAATGTTGTGGGGAACATTTAATGGATAGACTGAGGAAGAGATGTTTGTAAAGGAGACTGACAATGAATAGTCAAAGAAAGAGGAGGTCAAAAAAGAGAAAAAGCCTGGAAGCCAAGAAAGAGTTTTAATTATTTAACATCAATAGTTATTAAGACCTACTATTTGATAAGCATTGTGCTGTGGATTAGAGATACAAGTGAATAAGACACACAGGGGTTTTAAATGAATGGAAGAAATTGTGGATATGCAATCAGATAAATTAAAAATGTTAGAGAGAGATCCAGGATCCATGGGGTGCAGAGGAGGGAGTTTCAAGAAAGTGCTACAGAGAGATCCAGAGGATTTGAATGGAAAAGAAGTGACTGAACTGAGGAACTAGGAGACCGTTGGTAATCTTGCCAAGAGAAGTCTCCACAGAAGGTGATGGCAAAGTTAAGACTAAAATGGTCTGGGAAGTGAATAGAAGATGGTGAAGAGGAGTGGGTGACTGAAAATCATTTTTTTCTGATTTTTGTTAGTGAATGAAAAGAGAGAGAATAGTAGTTAGAGGAGGAGGGTTCAGGCTTTTTCAGTAACATTAAGGAACTAACCAATATTTATTGAGTACCCATTATGGGCCAAGCACCTTCCCTAGGTACTGTAGATCAGAGATGCAGTCTCTGTCCTCCTAGATCTTACAGTCAATTGGAGGGCACACATGAGTAAACAGGCAATTGAAATACAATGTAATGTTGAGTGCTATCTATATATGAAGGCTAATAGAGGCTGCTGTTGGAGCATAGAAGAACATCAAACCAGCATTAATAGGTTATGAAAGGTTTTCTGGAGTAAGTGACATTTGAGCTGAGGCTTGACTGATGTGAGTGGGGGTGGGGAGCAATTTCCAGGAAGAAGGTACCATGTGCAAAGGCTCAGAGGAAGAGGGACCTTGCTGCAGAGGGAACTGAAAGTAGCTCAGTCTGGCTGCAACTTACAGTATGGAGTGATGATAGGGGTGCAACAGGGAGCCTTTGAAGGTTTAAAGCACAGAAATGATGTATTCAGATAAGCAAATACTATGAAATGGGTCACGTCAAACAATGGGAATTTAATAGCTCACAGTTTTGAGGCTAAAAGTCTAAATCAAGGCATCATCAAGATGATGCTTTCTTCCCAAAGACTGGTGTTCTGGGGCTAACTGCCACAATCCTTGGTCCTTAGCTTGTCTCATGTCAAGGTACATGGCGGCATCTCCTAGTCTCTCCTTTCTCTTCTGGTTCCACTGATGTTCAGCTTCTGGCTGCTCCCTTTGTGGCTTTCTTTCCCTATGTATGAAATTCATTCTGCTTATAAAGGACTACAGCAATAGGATTAAGACCCCTTCTGATTGAGGTGGGTCACACATTAACTGAAGTAACCTCATTGAAGGGTCCTATTTACATACCCACAGGAATGGATTGGGTTTAAGAATATGTTTTTCTGGGGTACATACAGCTTCAAACCACCACATCAGATTTGCTTTTTATAAAAATCTCTGTCTACAGTAAAACTGGAGGAAGAAAGACAGTCTGTTTCTCTCTCTTTTTTTTAACTGTTTATTTTGAAATACATTCACACTTTCAAGATAGTTTCAAAAAGAATACAAAACCCATATAGAGAATTCTAACATATCCCTACTCCCCCCAGATACCCAGATCCACTAATTTTAACTTTTTGCCACATCTGCTGTATCATTCTATCTATCCATCCAACCATTTTCTGAACACTTGAGTGTAGGTTGTGTACATCATACTCCTTAAACAATTTAATCTGTCATGTACATTTCCTAAGAACATGGATATTCACTTAGTTATCAAATTCAAGGGCAGTTATCAAACTCAAGAAATTTAACATTGAAATAAAGTTTACAATGTATTTACATATTTATCTATTTTTCATATGTCCCAGTACTGTCCTTTTGAGCCTTTTCTCCTCCCTTGTTAGATCCCATTCAGGATCATGTATTGCACTTAATTGTCATTGTCTCTTTAGTTGCTCTTTCTTCCTCTTTTTATTGTGGGAACATATATGCAACATAAACTTTCCCATTTCCACCACTGCCAAACACACCATTCAGTGGGGTTAATCACATTCACAATGTTGCAGTGTCCTCACCACCTTCCATTATTAAACTTTACCATCTTCCCAAACTGAAACTCCACAAACATTATGCATTAACTCATTTCCCTTGCCCCACCCAAGCCCCTGGCAACTTACATTCTAATTTCTGTCTCTATGAACTTGTGTATTCTCTGTTTTCTTTGTATTTACAATGAAGCTTAAATCTAACTTCAATAGTATATACAAGCTATGCTCCTATACCCCTCCATCCCCCCACCTTTATGTAAAAACATGTAAAAAATTACATGTTTATATATCATAAGTCCAAACCCACTGATTTATTATTACATTTAATGCATTTGCCTTTTAGATTTTGTAGAAAGTAAAAAGCAGACTTACAGACCAAAAATACAATAGTACCAGCATTTATATTTACCCATGTCATCGCCCTCACTGGAGATCTTTATTTCTAAATGCAACTTTGATCTGTTGTCTATTGTCCTTTCTTTTCAACTTGCAGAACTCTCTTTAGCATCTCTTGTATGACCAGTCTAATGGTGAAGGAGCCCCTCAGCTTTTGTTTTTTGGGGAATGTCTTAGTCTCTTCTTCAGTTTTGAAAGACAGTCTTGCTGCGTATAGAATTCTTGGGTGACAATTTTTTTGCTTTTAACACTTTAAATATGTCATCCCACTGCCATCTTACCTCCATGGTTTCCAACAAGAAATTGGAATTATGTCTTATTGAGGCTCCCTTGTACATGACATGTTGCTTCTCTCTTGCAGCTTTCAGAATTCTCACTTTATCTTTGGCATTTGACAGTGATTATAATATGCCTTAGCTTGGGTCTATTTGGTTTAATCCTGTTTGGAGTTTGTTGAGCATCTTGGATATATATATTCACATCTTTCATTAAATTTGGGAAGTTTTCAGTCATTATTTCCTTAAATATTCTCTCTGCCCCTTTCTCTTTTTCTTCTCCTCCTAGGACTCCCATAATGTGCATATTGGTACCCTGGATGCTGTCCCACAGGTTCCTCAGATGCTTTTTATTTTTCTTTTTTCTTTTTGCTCCTCAGACTGAATGATTTCAATTGTCATCTTCAAGTTCGCTGATTCTTCCTTCTTCTAGCTCTTATCTGCTGTTGAATCCCTCTAGAGAATTTTAAATTTCTGTTACTGTGGTCTTCAGCTCTGTTTGGTTCCTTTCCATAATTTCTGTCTCTCTATTGATATTGTTTTTGTGTCCATCTACTCATTTCCTGATTTCCTTCAATTCCTTTTCTGTGTTTTCCTTTAGCTATTTAAGCATATTTAGGACCATTTCTTAGAAGTCTTTGTCTGGTATGTCCCAGGTCTGGTCCTCCTTGTCAATGGTTTCTAATGCCTGGGACATCACCTCATATTTTTTTAAAAAATATATTTTGTATCCTTTTGTTGTATGTTTTGAAATCTGGACATTTTGATATTTTAATGTGTTATCGCTGAAATTTATATCCTGAGGCATCTATTCCTTAAGATTCTATCCAGCCAGTTTTATGACCAAATTTTCCTTGAGTGCCAGGAGCTAACAAAAAAAAAAAAGAATAGGAAAGAAAATATTTTTCCAGTCTTTGCAGACTGACCTGTGCAAGTACTCTCCTTCAGGGTTTAGCCATACAATGGATTGTATGAGATTAGCCCCAGGTCAAAGCGTAGGGGCCTCCCTGATCCTTTCTGTGCAGCCTCTTGTCTTGGGTATGTGCTCATGGCCCTAGGAATCCCCCTGTTTACACAGTTACGAATTTCCCATCTTCCCTAAGCAAATTTCCTCATGGTCCCAGACACTGTACTAACTATACTATAAGTCCTACAGCCAGCAATCCGTTGCCCTAGGCAGCACAGCTTGACTGCTCTCCCATAGCATTTTAGGAGGGTTCTGTGAACTGCTTTCTACAGTCAGGGCAAGTTCTGGGATAGTGAGTCCCTCCTGTTACCAGCAGACAGATTGGGCCAGACGTACATGCTCCCAGCATGTGCACAAAGGCCACTCTGCTCCCTCTGGAACCAAGCCCAGAGATCCACACTGGAAGCTTGGGCTGGTTCCGTGCCAAGCCCATTAGGGTGAGGGATGTGCCAGCCAGGGCACCAGGAGATCCTACTGCTTTTAAGAAGCCTTTTTCTTGATTTGGCGCTGACCCTGTTACTGCAGTCCTTTAGCTGTTTTCTGGAGCCCTGAGAAAGATGTTTCTGCCAATTATTGCTGATTGTTCAAAGCTTCTGTGGGGTGATAGAGCCCTGAAGTATATCACTCTGCCATCCTGATTGAGGCATCCTGTTACTCTTTCTTAGACTCATGGTTTGATTATTAAACACCTCGTATAAGTCAGAGTCCAGGCAGGAAACAGATGTCACTCAAAGTATTTAAATGAGGAAAGTTTAATGAAAGGTCTCTTTACAGCGCAGAGGCCAGAGTAAAAGATCCACCATCTGGTGGGGAGAGGGAAAAAGGAGGGGATAAAATATCCTGATCTCTCTCTCCTCCTACCTTCTGATCTGCTGATGACTCCCATGAACCCAAACCAATAAAAGCCGGGGAATACAGGAGACTGGAGGACATAGTTCATAGAGGACAGTGTCCTGAGGCTTGGGGTAGGGCAGAGAAGGGTGAAGAATGGATGGAGGTAGGGGGACAAGAAGCCACCAGCACATACCTGATTCAGTCACAGTTCACTGTTTATAGAGAAATCACTTTAGATATTTAAAAAAATTCAAAAATTTCATTCAGACAATATAGTACTTCTGAAATCTTTGAGGAGTGGAAGGGCTGGAGGAGTGGAAATCAGTCAGCAGGCTGCCACTGGACTATTGAATTCAAAGTCATATCAACTGTAATAAACATAGCTAGAGCTCACTAATATCTCATCCTCCTTTCATTCCTGGGCCTCTGGGAATTTGTATTTCCCACTCCCCTTGCAGTAAGGTGGGGCCAAGTGACTAGATCTAGCCAATGAAATGTGAGAGGAGAAGTGACATGTCACTTCCACAATGAGACAATGAGAAGTCTTTGAACAGTTCTCTAGTCTATCTCTTCCCTTCACTCCTCAGGAGGATTTGGTTTAAGATATAGTGGCCACGATATTGAGGCAGCCCAGATCTCTGAGTCAGCACACGGAGAGCAACTGTCCACACCTGCAGTGAACTTTTTTTTTTTTTTTATTCAGTTTTATTGAAATATATTCACAAACCATACAGTCATCCGTGGTATACAATCAACTGTTCACAGTATGATCATATAGTTATGCGTTCATCACCACAATCTATTTCTGAACATTTTCCTTACATCAGAAAGAATCAGAATAAGAATAAAAAATAAAAGTGAAAAGAGAATACCCAAACCATCCCCCCATCCCACCCTATTTGTCATTTAGTTTTTACTCCCATTTTTCTACTGATTTTTTTTCAATTTTTTAACTTTGTTTATCAAAAAATTAAAAACAAACAGGCAAACAACAACCAAAAAAACCCCACAACATTTCAAACAAAGCAATGGATTAAGGAAAACAAATAACCTAAAATAATTACTTTGCTTCCAATATGTTCCTACCATACCCCAAGAAAATTAATAAACCATGTCCAAACAGAGGAGTAAGAAAAACAAATAATCTAAAATAACTACATTGCTTCCAACATGTTCCTACCATACCCCAAGAAAATTAACAACCCCTAAGAAAACAAAGGAATAAGAGAAAAAAAAAACCTAAAATAACTCTATTGCTTCCAACATGATCTTACTATATCCAAGAAAGTTTACAAACCATAATCATTCCTGAGCATTCCCATAACATTGAGATTACCCTCCATAGTTTATCTGTTCTTATTAGATTATCATTCCCCCTCCACTAATTGGTATCTCTAGGTCCCCTACATTCTACAGTATAAAACATTGTACATTTTTCACAGAATTCACATTAGTGGTAACATACAATATCTCTCTTTTTGTGCCTGGCTTATTTTGCTCAGCATTATGTCTTTTTTTTTTTTAATCTTCATTTTATTGAGATATATTCATATACCATGCAGTCATACGAAACAAATCGTACTTTCGATTGTTTACAGTACCATTACATAGTTGTACATTCATCACCCAAATCAATCCCTGACACCTTCATTAGCACACACACAAGAATAACAAGAATAATAATTAGAGTGAAAAAGAGCAATTGAAGTAAAAAAGAACACTGGGTACCTTTGTCTGTTTGTTTCCTTCCCCTATTTTTCTACTCATCCATCCATAAACTAGACAAAGTGGAGTATGGTCCTTATGGCTTTCCCAATCCCATTGTCACCCCTCATAAGCTACATTTTTATACAACTGTCTTCGAGATTCATGGGTTCTGGGTTGTAGTTTGATAGTTTCAGGTATCCACCACCCGCTACCCCAATTCTTTAGAACCTAAAAAGGGTTGTCTAA
This sequence comes from Choloepus didactylus, assembly GCF_015220235.1. NCBI lineage: Eukaryota > Metazoa > Chordata > Mammalia > Pilosa > Megalonychidae > Choloepus > Choloepus didactylus. The sequence goes on from NC_051308.1 coordinate 132,526,428, forward strand.
AGTGTGCGTAAGAGTGCCCACCAGAGTGACCTCTCGGCTCCTTTTGGATTCTCTCTGCCACTGAAGCTTATTTCATTTCCTTTCACATCCCCCTTTTGGTCAAGAAGATGTTCTCTGTCCCATGATGCCAGGTCTACATTCCTCCCTGGGAGTCATATTCCACGTTGCCAGGGAGATTCACTCCCCTGGGTGTCTGATCCCACGTAGGGGGGAGGGCAGTGATTTCACCTTTCAAGTTGGCTTAGCTAGAGAGACAGGGCCACATCTGAGCAACAAAGAGGCATTCGGGAGGAGGCTCTTAGGCACAACCATAGGGAGGCCTAGCCTCTCCTTTGCAGCAACCGTCTTCCCAAGGGTAAAACCTGTGGTAGAGGGCTCAACCCATCAAACCACCAGTCCCCTATGTCTGTGGTCATGTTAGCAACCATGGAGGTGGGGTAGGCGAATACCCCTGCATTCTCCACAGGCTCCTCAAGGGGGCATGCAGTGAACTTTTTGTTAGTGATAAAGAAACTTCTATCATATTAAGACAATGTAGCTGGGTTGGGAAGCTGACAATGGAACACTTTTCTTGCTGCTGTGATCAAAACTGGCTCTCACATCCTTGAAGCCAATATGAGGAGTCTGAATGCCACAAACATATCATTGAACCTTGCTTGCCATAGCATCAAGATGATGGCTTCATTAACTTGTATCTTTTTCTCCCCCATAAGTACATCTGTTTGGCAGAACCTAATTTGCACCTAGGACTTGAGTGGCAAGGGAGTCTGAGAAATATAATTTTTAGTTTTCCAACTTCTTTGAATACAATGGTGGGACAGAAGTTGAGGTACCAGATAGAAACATCTTATCTCAATACCTATAAAGAAAGTTCCTCAAAGGCAGGAATTCGTTTTGCTAATCATTTTTGTATGTCTTGTATCTAGCACCATACTTAGCATTAGTGGCTAGTTCACAAATATTTCCTGAAATGATCTGAATCTATCCAAACCTAAGTGTGCTTCTAGACATGTGCTAAGACTACTTGCTACCAGAGATCTGACAATTATTATAGTATCTTCTACTATTAGGAGAGAGTATTAGAGGTCTCTAATGAGAAGGGGCAGGGGTAGTAAAAGTAACACATACAAAACAAAGAATAGCTATGTAAGTTAAAGTTAGGTTCACCTGCAAAGAAAACTCATAACAACAGTGGCTTAAATGTGACAGAAGTTTGTTTATCTCTTAATCAAACAAAGTCAGGAGGTAAGCAGTCCAGGGCTGATATGGGAACTTTATGATCACCAGAGACTTTTGTGCTCCATCACCCTTAACATGTGGTTTTCACATGGTTTCACAAGCTCTAGCCACCATTTCACAATTCAGCCAGCAGGAAGATGGAAGGAAGAAAGACGTGATCCTTCCCTTCAGAAACATTTCCTAGAAGATACACGCTGGACTTTTATTTAAATCCAATTGGCCAATGGAATGTGAACAGAAATATGCGTCAATTGCAGGCCTGGCCCACAGAAACCTCCCACATGTGATCCTTCCTCTCTTCCAGCATCTGCTATTTGGATTTTGATGTCAAAACCTTGAAGGTAACATATTGAGGATGACAGAGCCTCCATAAACCTGGGTGACCAGGTGACTGTAGCAAAGGGTGATCCCCTCACTTCTTCACTCCTGACCAGGAACATCTACATCGGACTGTTATGTGAGCAAAAAATGACCTGTTACTGTGTTAACTCACTGACCTTTTGAGGTATTTTTTTTATAACAGCTAGCATTAGCCTAACTAATGCAGAAATCAGAACAGAAGTAGGGTGTTATTGTAAAAATCTAAAACTAGTCAGGAAGTGGGCAACAAGGAAACTGTTACCAGAAGTTGGAAAATGGAGCTTCATGGTGAAATATTTGGGAAGAGTTGCTTGTGACAATCTGGAAGAGAAATAAGATGCCTACAAAGCCCATAGAGGTTGGAAATGTTAGTAGGGTATGTTTAGTTGTTAATTGTTGTGTTTAGCAAGATATTAGAAGAGCAGTATTGAGCTCATACAATAATTGTCAGATTTGCAAGCATAACTAGAAAGGAATATAGATGGTCCAGAAATTTGGAACGTCAAGGGGTTAGAAAAACTGACTGCTCTATACTTCAAAGAATGGGGAATAAAATTGAAAAAACTTTTGAGCAACAAGGGCCCATTAAGAAAAAGCCTTGCGGCAAAGATCAGATTTTGGGTGTGGCCTTCACAATAAGGTTAACTTAAATTGAGAGGAGGAGAGGTATGGGGTGATGAAGTAAATAAATAAATAAATAAATAAGTATAAATATAAATAAATTAAAATAAAATAAAATAATAAAATAAAATAAAATATCAGAATTGAGAATTATTTCCAGGAAAGAACTTTAGTGTTACTAGACTGATTGGAAGACTTTTCAGTTTTTGAGGGACTGTATTGCTAAAGAAATCAAGACCCTGTTTTAAAAATTGTATTCTCCTTAAAGAGGTCAGTCTCCTCAATACTAACTTCAAATGTTGGGCTTGGAGAAAATAACTTCCAGGGCACATAACCACTGACCACAGAGGACAACAGACAAGGGGTTTTCTTCCAGAGAGTGGAAACAGGTCTTGCCAAGGAACTTCCCTCACTGCCAGCTTAGGGCCATCACAAAACCTCAAGGCAGAATTTCATCTTTGTTGTCAACCAATGTCTCCCTTTCTCACCTTTCCCTTGTGGAAATATTTGCAGCAATACATTTGCTCCATCCTTATGTATTGGGTATGAGTGGGGGAAGATACCTTATCAGTTAATAGGTCACAATAGGGTATCTCAACCTCAGTATTATTGACATTTTGGACCATACAATTCTTGGTTGTGGGGAATATCCTTTGCTTTGTAAGATGTTTAGCAGCACCCCTAGCCTCTACCTATTAAGTGCCAGTAGCACTCCCTCAGTTATGATGATCAAAAACATCTCCAGACATTGTCAAAAGTCCTATGGGGGACAAAATTCCTTCGAGTTTAGAATCACTGGTCACGGGATGACGAGATATATCCAGAACTGATGAAGAAGCCTATGTATTATGTAGATCCTGGACTTTGAACTTGATGCAGTCACTGGGTGGGACTTTAGGTGATTTCCTTTGAGGAAGTATGCGTTTACTATTTGTTTTGGAAGGAAGGTGAAATGGGTATTTGGGGAGAAAATGGATGAACTATGGCACAGAATGCTAGGTGATCACCAAATCTGTTTTCTCTTTTTCTTAGGCACACGAACTAAATTTTCCAGCCCCCCTTGGAATTAGGTGTTGCTGCAAGGTTGAGTTACAGCCAGTAGAATGTGTGTCACTTCCAGGCCTGGTCCATAAAAACCTTCTGTGCATGATCCTGTCACTCCTCCCTGGATGCTGATATCGTGGGAGTCAGGTGTTGAAGATAGTAAAGCCTCTGTTAGTCTGGGTCGCTTATTAGCAGCTTATAGCAGAACTCCCTCACTTACTCTCCCAACCCACTGACGAGGAAGGACATTTGGGGGTGAGTGAGAAATTTAGCATTTATTTTTTTAAGCCATTGAAATTTGCGGTGTGTTTGTTATACCAGCTATGTTCCTGGAACAAAGTAGGTCCTCAATATTTGCTGAATAAATGAACATTCAGTTGTCGCTAATTCAAAGCATTTGTTCGTGACTTTATGTTGTATTTAATTTGTAAATTTATAATGTTTTATACTTATATTAAAGTTACAAGATATCTAATTTTATGTTTAATATTCATTTAGGAAATGTTATAATTACAGTAATTTAAATCAACATCAGGAGGCCATGACATTTTTTTTTCTATACATGATTCAATTTTGGGAAACACCCCTATTGGGGTGGGTTGTTTGGAAAAGCATATATTCTAAGAAAATTAAATCATATACTTGCCTTAATTTTCTGTTGCCTAACACCAAACTAGACTAGAGTTATCAAGGAATGATTATAGGAGAATGACTTAGGAGTTTGAGTAATAACATTCTCACTCAAGTAAAAGCTTTTTTATTTCACTTCAAAGGAAATATGGTAGTAAAATCACATCGTCTTTCTTTGGTCCTGTGGTTAAAGGGACATTACTGGTAATTGAAGTACTGACATTTACTCTTCTTGAATGCTGGTCTGTCTGATGGAAGAATAAAGGTGTTCAAGGAAAGGAAAGAACCAGATTACCATCTGAAGTACCTCCTTTATTTCTGAAATTTGATTTCTTATCGCTAGTTCTTTTTACCGATTTTCAAATTTCTATGGAAATATGTGAGTACACTTTTCTATCAGAAACCACAATGTTTATTCAACAACTTCTTTTCACTGAGGACATAACTAGAGTGGATCAAGAAGGGTTGTTTAGTTGAGCTGTAAGTACTCTAGACTGATAGCATTTGGAGGACCCTTAAATTCCAATTTGACCCATCCTTTTCCTTGCCTCCTTCATATTCCAATATTAGGGTAGCTATGAGAATGATCACTTCCTCACCTCTTTATTTCTGTCCTGTCATGCAGAACTGGCTGGCCTTCTCTCTCCAGAGAACACTAAATACTAATTTCATAAACAAGTACATAATGGGCTTTGTAAAAATAAGTCTCTTTTTCTAAGAGCATTTCAGAAAATACTGATGAGAAATCTTTTAAGAATTCAAACCCAACCAAACCTTGAATCCCCAATCTGAAGAAACCTTATTAATTTGTTCATTTAGATCCAAATAATTTTTGCAAATTAGTAAACCAAACAGGAATACTTAAAAGAAAACCAAACCGAGGAGGCGGGGCAAGATGGCAGAGTGGTGAGGAGCAGAATTTTGTCTCTCCCCTAGAGCAGCTGGCAGTTACCCAAGAACTATATGAAACAGTGTTTTCGGGGTCTCCAGTAACCAGTCACACATTGGACACAAGTTTGGAATTGGAGGAAAAGCTGAGATCGCAGCGAACATTGTAAGTTCCCCGGACCAGGGGTCTGGCGCCCCTCCCCACCCAGACCTCACAGACTGTCTTGCTGCCGGCTCCCTGAAAGGGGGGGGGGACGACAAAAAACAGCAATCTGCTGAGGGCAAGAAGGGAGGCTCAACCCAGCCTCAACTGCAGAATTAATTAACAAATTAATTAACTAACTTTGGGAGCTGGGGTGCTAAAGAAGGGCTGGGCTTCGAGAAGTGGGAGCACGTAAAAGCGGGCACCCATTCCCAGACTCCAAAAAAGTCATTTTTTCCCCCTACATTTTGTCCCTTCTGGCTTCTCACTGATCCCTTATCTTTTTGCATTTCAGTAGCCCCCGGCAGGGGTGGAACTGAAGCGGTTGGAGAGTAATTATCAGACAATAGCCCAAAGCATATCTTTAAATGCTCTGTTCTGACACTGACAAAACTTCCAGGCTGGGGAAAGACTTTTAAAAGAGACTCCTTTTTTTTTTTTTTTTTCCTTTTTTCTTTTTCTTGATTTCTTTTCTATTTTTTTTATTTTTAAATCTTAAAGTAATATATGTGGTTATTTTCCATCAGAAAGCCCAGGTTGAGGGACTAGGCTGGGCTTGGGGGAGACAGAGTACCCACAGTGTCTTTGAATTCCGTATTCGCTACTGAAGGCCTCCACCCCTTTAATTGGCAACTCAGGCTGACCAAGGAATCTACCTGAAGAGGCCCCAAAGAGGAGAGGGGAGAAGCGAATAGTGCCCCTGAGAGACAACTAGAGTTCTGAGGATTGGGAGAGTGGAGGGAGGTCCAGCTCAACTGGCAGTCCTCCTTCTGGAAATTCAGACCCCAGGGTCTGGAATTCAGATTCCGGCTTCAGTCAGCCATGCCCCTGACAGGATCAGAGTCACCAGGAGAACTAAAGTCTACATACCTCCCTACACTGGTTGGGGAGCTTTGGGCTGGCAAGCACCACCTGCTGGACAGGAGAGGAAAAGCATCAATTCTAAAGGCCTCATAGGAGGGTCTCATTCTCAGGAAAACTCCATACCCTTCCAATGATACCTGGGCCTCACTAGACTGGGAAAATCTGACCAGGGTCAACCATATCTGAGGAGACCCACTCACAAAAAGGTTACATAGAGGCAGAGCAAGAAACAGAAAAAACAAGAGGGGAAAAATTCTGATCAACTAAATAGAACCTCAGTTAGAGGTCTAGAATAAGTTGAACTGAATAACAGAGGCCAGAGAACAAAGCCAACCAACAAGAAAACCACTAGGTAAAAGACAGAAAACAAGCTCCAAACTAAACTAATCAAGAAAATCAGATGCCTAGACAACTTAAGATAACAAGCCATACCAGGAAACACGAAAACATGGACCAGCCAAAGGAACAAACTAATAGCTCAGCTGAGGCACAGGAGTGGAGGCAACTAATGCTAAATAAATTTGATGAAATGAAGGAAGATATAGCAAAAGAGCTGAAGGATATAAAGAAGACACTGGCTTACCATAAAGAAGAATTCATAAACTTAAAAAAACAAATGGCAGAACTCATGGGAATGAAGGCCACAATGGAGGAGATGAAAAACACAATGGGGGAACACAACAGTAGATTTGAACAGGCAGAAGAAAGGATCAGTGAACTGGAAGACAGGTCATTCGAATTCATACACACAAAAGAACAGATGGTGAAAAAAATGGAAAAGTATGAGCAGGGTCTTAGGGAGCTGAGTGACAACATGAAACGCACAAATATACATGTTATGGGTATCCCAGAAGGAGAAGAGAGGGGAAAAGGGGCAGAAAGAGTAATAGAAGACATATTCACTGAAAATTTCCCAACTCTTATAAAAGACAGAAAATTAGAGATTCAAGAAGTACAACGTACCCCAAATAGAATAGATCCCAATAGACCTACTCCAAGACACTTACTGGTCAGATTGTCCAATGTCAAAGACAAAGAGAGGATTCTGAAAGCAGCAAGAGAAAAGCAATCCATCACATACAAGGGAAGGTCAATAAGATTATGTACAGATTTCTCTGCAGAAACCATGGAGGCAAGAAGACAGTGGCATGATATATTTAAGATACTGAAAGAGAAAAACTGCCAACCAAGAATTCTATATCCAGCAAAACTTTCCTTCAAAAATGAGGGAAAGATTAAAACATTTTCAGACAAACAGACACTGAGAGAGTTTGTGAATAAGAGACCGGAACTACAAGAAATACTAAAGGGAGTGCTACAGGCTGATAGGAAAAGACAGGAGAGAGAGAGTTGGAGAAGAGTGCAGAAATGAAGATTATCAGGAAAGGTAAAAGGAGAGGAAAAAATAAGATATGACATATAAATTCCAAAAAACAAAATGGTAGTAGAAAGTACTGCCCTAACAGTAATAACACTAAATGTAAATGGATTAAACTCCCCAATAAAAAGACACAGACTGGCAGAATGGATTAAAAAACAGGACCCATCTATATGCTGTCTACAAGAAACTCACTTTAGACACAAGGACAAACATAGACTGAAAGTGAAAGGTTGGAAAAAGATATTTCATGCAAACAACAACCAGAAAAAAGCAGGAGTAGCTATATTAAGATCAGACAAGTTAGACTTCAAAAGCGAAACAATTAAAAGAGACAAAGAAGGACACTATATATTAATAAAAGGGTCAATTCATCAAGAAAACATAACAGTCATAAATATTTATGCACCAAGCCAGAATGCCCCAAAATTCATGAGGCAAACACTGCGATCACTGAAAGGAGAAATAGATACCTCTACAATAATACTTGGAGACTTCAATACACCACTCTCATCAATGGATAGAACATCTAGACAGAGGATCACTAAAGAAACAGAGATGTTGAATTGTATGATAAATGAACTAGACTTGACAGACATTTATAGAACACTACATCCAATAACAGCAGGATACACTTTTTTCTCAAGTGCTCATGGAACATTCTCTAGGATAGACCACATGTTGGGTCACCAAGCAAGTCTCAACAAATTTAAAAATATTGATATTATACAAAACACTTTCTCAGACCACAATGGAATGAAGTTGAAAATAAACAAAAAGCAGAAGGTCATGAAATTCACAAACATATGGAGGCTAAAAAACACCCTCTTAGAAAACCAGTGGGTAAAGGAAGAAATTACAAGAGAAATTAGTAAATACCTCGAGGCAAATGACAATGAAAACACAACTTATCAAAACTTATGGGATGCCGCAAAGGTGGTGATGAGAGGGAAATTTATTGCCCTAAATGCTTATATTAAAAGAGAAGAGAGCAAAAATTGAAGAGTTAACTGCTCACCTGGAGGAATTAGAGAAAGAACAGCAAACTAACCCCAAAGCAAGCAGAAGGGAAGAAATAACAAAGATTAGAGCAGAAATAAATGCAATTGAGAACAGGAAAACAATAGAGAGAATCAACAAAACCAGAAGTTGGTTCTTTGAGAAAATCAGTAAAATTGGTGGACCACTGGCTAGGCTAACAAAAAAAAAAAGAGAGAGCAGATGCAAATAAATGCAATCAGAAATGGGAAAGGAAATATAACTACTGACCCTGCAGAAATTAAGGAGATAATGAGACGATACTATCAGCAACTATATGCTAATAAACTAGACAACTTAGATGAAATGGACAACTTCCTAGAAAAGCATAAACAACCAATATTAACTCAAGAAGAAATAGATGACCTCAACAAATCAATCACAAGTAAAGAGATTGAGTCAGTCATCAAAAAGCTCCCAAAAAGGAAAAGCCCAGGACCAGATGGTTTCACATGTGAATTCTACCAAGCATTCAAGAACGAATTAGTACCAATCCTGCTCAATCTCTTCAAAAAAATTGAAGAAGAGGGAAAGCTACCTAACTCTTTCTATGAAGCCATCATCACCCTAATACCAAAACCAGGCAAAGATACTACAAAAAAAGAAAACTATAGACCAATTTCTTTAATGCATATAGACACAAAAATCCTCAACAAAATACTCCCAAATCGAATCCAGCAGCACATTAAAAGAATTATACACCATGACCAGGTGAGATTTATTCCAGGTATGCAAGGCTGGTTCAACACAAGAAAATCAATTAATGTAATACACCACATCAATAAATCAAAGCAGAAGAACCACATGATCATCTCGATTGATGCAGAAAAGGCATTTGACAAAATTCAACATCCTTTCCTGATGAAAACACTTCAAAGGATAGGAATAGAAGGGAACTTTTTCAATATGATAAAGGCAATATATGAAAAACCCACAGCTAACATCGTACTCAATGGGGAGAGACTGAAAGCTTTTCTTCTAAGATCAGGAACAAGATAGGGATGCCCACTATCACCATTGTTATTCAACATTGTGCTGGAAGTTCTAGCTAGAGCAATTAGGCAAGAAAAAGAAATAAAAGGCATCCAAATTGGAGAGGAAGAAGTAAAACTTTCACTATTTGCAGATGACATGATTTATATGTAGGAAATCCAGAAAAATCTACAGCAAAGCTACTAGAACTAGTCAATGAATACAGCAAAGTAGCAGGCTACAAGATCAACACACAAAAATCTGTAGTGTTCCTATACACAAGTAATGTGCAACAAGAGGAGGAAATCAAGAAAAAAATCCCATTTACAATAGCAACCAAAAGAATCAAGTATTTAGGAATAAACTTAACCAAGGACACAAAAGACCTTTACATAGAAAACTATAAGAGACTGCTAAAAGAAATTGAACAAGACCTGAAAAAATGGAAGAACATACCATGTTCATGGATTGGAAGACTAAATATAGTTAAGATGGCAATTTTACCTAAACTGATCTACAGATTCAATGCAATACCAATTCAAATCCCAACAACTTACTTTACAGAAATAGAAAAACCAATAACTAAATTTATTTGGAAGGGTAAGGTGCCCCGAATAGCCAAAAATGTCTTGAGAAAGAGGAGTGAAGTGGGAGGTCTCACACTACCTGACTTTGAAGCGTATTACAAAGCTACAGTGCTCAAAACAGCATGGTACTGGCATAAGGACAGATATACTGATCAATGGAATCGAATTGAGTGTTCAGAAGTAGACCCTCACATCTATGGACAACTGATCTTTGATAAGGCAGTGAAGCTGAAGCAACTGGGAAAGAGCAGCCTGTTCAATAAATGGTGTTTGGAGAACTGGATATCCATTTCCAAAAGAATGAAAGAGGATGTCCATCTCACACCTTATACCAAAATTAACTCAAAGTGGATCAAAGACCTAAACATTAGCACCAAGACCATAAAACTCTTAGAATAAAATGTAGGGCAATATCTTAAAGATCTTGTGAAAGGAGGTGGTTTCTTAGACCTCACACCCAAGGCATGAGCAACCAAAGAACAAATAGACACATGGGATCTCCTCAAAATTAAACACTTTTGTACATCAAAGGACTTTGTCAGAAAAGTAAAAAGGCAACCTACACAATGGGAGATGATATTTGGAAACCACATATCAGATAAGGGTTTAATATCCCGAATATATAAAGGAATCCTGCATCTCAATAACAGAAAGACAAACAATCCAATTAAAAAATGGGCAAAAGACTTGAACAGACATTTTTCTGAAGAGGAAATACAAATGGCTCAAAAGCATATGAAAAAATGCTCAACTTCACTGGCTATTAAGGAAATGCAAATCAAAACCACAATGAGATATCATCTCACACCTACCAGAATGGCCATTATCCAAAAAACAGAAAATGACAAGTGCTGGAGAGGATGTGGAGAAAGAGGCACACTTATTCATTGTTGGTGGGAATGTAGAATGGTGCAACCACTCTGGAAGACAGTATGGAGGTTCCTCAGGAAGCTAAATATAGATTTGCCATATGACCCAGCTATTCCATTGCTGGGTATATACTCAGAGGAACTGAAAGTTAAGACACAAACAGACATTTGTAAACCAATGTTTATTGCAGCATTATTCACAATTGCCAAGAGATGGAAACAGCCCAAATGCCCATCAAAGGACGAGTGGATAAACAAACTGTGGTATATACACATGATGGAATATTATGCAGCTGTAAGACAGAACAAAGACATGGATCATGTAATAATGTGGATGAACCTTGAGGACATTATGTTGAGTGAAGTTAGCCAGAAACAAAAGGACAGATTCTGTATAGTCTCACTAATATGAACAGACATTAATGAACAAACTTTGGGAGTTAAAAGCTGACAACACAGGTGACCAGGAGATAGAAAGAAGGCAGAGATCAGCCATTTGATGCTGAAGGACTACAGAATGTTTAGGATTGATTGCATAGATCCAGAAATAGATAGCATAATACTGTGTGATGTTAGCACGGTATTGTAAGTACACTGAACAAAGATGTCTGTGGGTAAAGCTGAAAGAGGTGGGATAGGAGAATGTATGACACCAGAGGTAAAGATAGATGATAAAGACTGGGACTGTATAACGTGGCAAAACCTGGAGTGGCCAATGACTGTTACTAAATATACAAATATAAAAATGTTTTTGCATGTGGGAAAGCAAATGAATTTGTCAACCATGTAGAAATTTGAAAAAGGGATGGTATTCAGGAAAAAACATAATCAAAGCAAACTGGAGTCTATGGTCAACAGTAACATTGTAATATACCTCCATTAAATGTAACAAAGGCAATATGCCAATGCTAAATGTATATGAGAGGGGGATATAGGGGAGTAATATGGGATTCTTGGTAGTGGTGTTATTTGCTGTCCTTAGTAGTATATTGTATTGTATGACATGTTATTTTTCTTTTTACCATTTTTTCTTATTGCTAAAAAAAAAAAGCAAACAATTTTTCTTGTAGTAATCAGTATGTTCAAGTGCTGATTGTGGTGATAAATGTACAACTTTATGATGATACCATGAACAACTGATTGTACACTGTGGATAAAAGTATGGTATGTGAATATAACTCTATAAAATTGTAGGAAAATATATATATATAAGAGTAAAAGTGTTGGAGAAAACATGGTGAGAGGGATGATGCCTCACCAATATGGACTAACTACAATGTGTAAACTCAGAATTGAATCTTAGAACATAGCCTAACTTGGACACAATAATTGTAATAGTCCCTAGATTGTAAGCTCTTACAGCACTTAACTCTATCCCTGAATTGTAAGGCCTATCTCTAAACTTTGAGATGCTGATCCCCTAGCGTATAACCTGATTGGTGTCTGGAACAATGCATATCTCTGAGACACCTGAAACTCAGAGCCAGAGCTCAGCAGATATGAATGTCAGTATTAGTGCATACAGCCACTGTCAAAAAAAAAAAAAAAAAAAAAAAAAAAGCTGAAAAAGAGCCCAGACTTCAATTAGTGATATGAATGAAGCAGGTCTGGTTAAGACCAGGGCAAGCCAGGCCAAAGGGTAAAGGTTGAAACTGATTGTGTTTTAAAACTTCAACTTTCATATGAGACCAAGGGAATAGATATCTATTTGGTACAGGATCTAAATTTTCTAAACGGTACAACTCTACAGTCGATTTGTTCAAACACCACAATTGCATGGAACTTTGAATAGGAAGTGAGATACGGTAGGTTAGTATAGGCTGGAGTGAAATAGTGACACATCCTAGAGTAATTTGGGCAGATAATAAAAAATATATTTATAGCCTCCCCCTCCCCAGCCCCGAGGATCTGGGGGAAGGTGCGGATGTGTTGGACATCCTCACCTGGACTGGTGTTGATGTTGTCACGAACATTGGGACTGGCGGTTTGATGTGCTGAGCCCTCGAGCATGGGACTTGCCCTCATGAAGCTCATTACCACAAAGGAGAGTCTAAACTTGTATGTAATGGTGCCTAAGAGTCTCCCCCTGAGTACCTCTTTGTTGCTCAGATGTGGCCCTCTCTCTAACTGAGCCATCTTAACAGGTGAACTCGCTGCCCTCCCCCCTACGTGGGACCCGACTCCCAGGGGTGTAAATCTCCCTGGCAACGCAGAGTATGACTCCCGGGGATGAATGTGGACCCAGCATCGTGGGACTGAGAGTATCTTCTTGACCAAAAGGGGGATGCAAAATGAGACAAAATAGTTTCAGTGGCTGAGACATTCCAAATGGAGTCGAGAGGTCACTCTGGTGGACATTCTTATGCACTATATAGATAACACCTCTTAGGCTTTAATGTATTGGAATAGCTAGAAGTAAATATCTGAAACTACCAAACTCCAACCCAGCAGTCTGGACTCCTGAAGACAATTATATAATAATGTAGATTACAAGGGGTGACAGTGTGATTGTGAAGACCTTGTGGATCACACCCCCTTTATCTAGTGTATGGATGAGTGGAGGAATGGGGATAAAAACCAAAGGACAAATGGGGTGGGATGGGGGGATGATTTGGGTGTTCTTTTTTCACTTTTATTTTTTATCTTGTTCTGGTTCTTTCTGAAGTAAGGAAGATGTTCAGAGATAGATTGTGGTGATGAACGCATAACTATGTTATCATACTGTGGACAGTGGATTGTATATCATGGATGATTGTATGGTGTGTGAATGTATTTCAATAAAACTGAATTTAATTAAAAAAAAAAAAGAAAAAAAAGAAAACCAAACCAAAACTACTCATAAAACCAAAACCTATTCTACACATTTTCTAATTGAATTGGCACAAGTCCAGATTTCTATAATATTTTGTTTAGCTAGGCACCTGGAAAACATTTTTCAAAATTAGCATTGTCTTCTTGAGGGTAGAATTTCCAGTTACATTTTTTGCCTATTGTAATTTTTTTTGTTTATAAAACACTCAAATTGATCAACTAAAATATAAAAATATAAAATAGCTTCTGGGACAATCTTAAGACAAAGACCATGCCTCTCCTAATGACACTAGAGCTCTGAGTTAGATCTGCAGATCATTGTAATTCTGAAATGAATCAGAGATATGACTTAATAATAGTGAACGTTGTTGGAGGAGTTCCAGGTCTTAATCCCAGTTCTGCTTCAGATGGTTTGATTTTGAGCGAGTGGCAACTTCCCTGAGTTCAGTCTATTCTGCAAAATGAGGGCAGTAGTCTAGACCAGTGCTGTACATCAGAGCTTTCTGCAGTGATGGAAATGTTCTCTGTTCTGTCTGGTGTAGCAGTCACTAGCCACATGTGGTTAGTGACCACTTGGAATGTGGCTAGTGTGACTGAGGAACTAAATTTTAAATGAATAATAAATTTAATTTTAACAATTTAAATTCAAATCGCCACATGTGACTAATAGTGACCATACTGGACAGCACAGGTCTAGACTCATTCTCACTTACTCAGAGAACATTCAAGCATCCACAATTAGCCAAGTAGACTAACTGGGGAAGACAGGGTCATCACCCTGTCTTTGCCTTCAAGGAATTAACATGGAGAAAACTAAATAAATATTTTCTAGTACAATTTACATGTTTCAATAAACATACGTATAAAGGGCCATGTGCACATAGGGGAAAGAGCAATTACTGGAAAGAAGGTCATGTTATCTCTAAGGTCCTCTCCTCCTTTAAAATTACATGATTAAGCAAAAATATTTACTGAGCACCTATTCTCTGTCCAGCTCATTATCAGCTGTTTTTTTAGTACAGCATTATCACTCACACATAGTAGCTGGCAGGTACTATTAGCACTCTCCTTTTGTAGATTCATTCATTCAGTCATCTGTTCATTTACTCAGTATTTAGTGTTTCTCTATATATCAAGCACTTTGCTACACATAAAAAAAAATGAACTTGATGTTTCAAAAGTGATCGCAAAAGTTCATTGTGAAACAAAAACAGACTTTGACTTTATTTTTCAGGAACTGGATTACTAGGTGATGGATTCACTTTGGTCATATTTAGAATTGATGGTATTTCAGCTACCTAACACCAAATTAGCAGTGTTGACTAGTATTAATAATAAAGTGGAAATGAAAGAATTAGGCATATTTGTCCGTTAAGAACTTCTCATCAACTTCACATTGGAATATATCAGAATAAGTGCTTTAAAGATATATTTCTTTGAAAAGGTTCTTTAATATTGTTTTTGAGATATAAATAAGTTTCTCCTTCTCAATGTACTTTTTTCTTTTTTTTTTGCTGGTGTCTAGCCAACTACAGTATCAAGTCCAGTATTTTTCTATGTGCTAGATTTCTTCTGTCACATAAAACTGATATGATGTTGCCTATTTATTGGATATGAACATGTTTATTTCTTCCAGTATTATTTATTTGGTTGACCAGTGCCAATAACACTGTGCTATTCAATTAGAGGATACAAAAGCAAATAAGAGTTGGATCTTCTTCTCAAGGAGTTGATGGTAGGGTAAGAAGAAAGTTGAGAAAGAGTATTTACAAAACTGCCAGGGTACTTCAGAGGAGGAAGCAATTACTTCCAGATGGGATCTTAAGAGAAGGCTTTGTGGAGGTTGTGGTATTGAGCTAGGCTTCAAGCCCTGAAGGAAGTGTAGGATCTGTAAATGCAGAGAAGGAAGGAAAGGCCATTTCCTACTTGAGCAAAGACATAGTGGCAGGAAAGCATAAAATTAGAGAAGAGTCTGAATTGAAACAAAGGCAAACATAGCTGTGCAAACAGTAGAGGAAAACCAGGCTGGAAATCTAGATTGTGGCAAGATCCTTCCTACTTTTAAATACTAGACTGTGGATTGTGGACTTTATATTGTAGATTGTGAGGTATTTGAGCAAAGGAATGACAAAATCAGAGTTGTTCTTTAGAAAAATTAATCTGGCAAGGGTGTTAAGGTACGTTGGGCTAGGAAGAAGCTAAATGCAGGGGCCAGTTAGAAGGCTAGTTATTACTGTAACATAGGCAATAGTTAATGCAGGCCTGAATTAGGTTCCTAGCAGGGATGGATTAGGGAAGAGATGGCTGATGAGAAGTTACTGTGAAACTAGAATCAATAAGACCAGGCAACCTATTGCATATGATGATGGAATAAGGGAAAGAAAGAGCCCAAAAACGACTCCCAGATTATAAACCTCCATGACAGAGATAATGGTGGCATTTCAAGCAAATTTAAGGAATGCAGGAGGAGAAACAAATTAAGCAATGAAAATGTGAAGTGCACTAGAAGGCATCTTAAATTTTTGCACTGTAGTTATAATCTGTGTCCAGATTACTTATATTCAATATTGTTTCCTTTAGTAGTTAGGTGTATTTATTTTCTCAGATTGATGAATTGTAGAAATGCCTTTAGCAACCTTAACTTGACCTTCTTGGTTAGCCAAGTGTCTGAGGTATACAGATTTCTTATTTGCTCAAAACCTTTAGCCAAGGGGAGTCTTAAAATAGCACAAAAGATCTTTAACAAAAAAGTGCCTATCTGTGGATGGACTTGACAAATTTTTTAGCTTACATGTTTTCTGAACATTTAAGTTGAGGGGCTTTCTAGGTTAAATCATATATGATTAATGTATTTAAAATAAACAGCCCATTGATAATTACTGTCACTATTATGATCAATGCAAACATAATTTTCCGGTTGAAAAGTGTACTTTTTATTTACACAATCTTTCTAAGAAGGAAGATTCAGATTTCAGTAAAATTGGTTAAGATAAAGGAAATTTTAAAGGGTTTTAAATTTTTTTTATTAGAGCACTTTCTAAATAGGTGGCTAGGGAATATCTATTATTGAAACCATGTCCATTTATAACAGAAAATATCTTAAGCAGTACCTTACTCTGTATCTATGATTTTTCATCTTCAATCTGAAAAGAATTGTAGTAGGAATATGCAGTAGGCCTGTTTAGCCTGATACTTTAAAAGTTTAAAATGCCGTACTTAACTTTACTCACTTTTAATTCTCTTAATCTTAACAGCTATCATTATAAAAAGCTATTCATTTTGTTTCAGGAGCAGGAGGACTAAGACTTAAAGTATGTTGAGACACCCAATAGCATTTCCTTTCTTTGGTGGGTCTAACAATACCACCCAAGGAAAGATTAGAGGTTGCTGTGTGGGAACAGGAAGACTGCTACATGCTTTATTTTGGCCAAAGGAGATTGTAACTGACTCTCACACTAATGGTTTTAATATGAAGGAAAAAAACAAAAAACAAAAAACAAAACAAAAACCCAGAACAACAATATAGATGGAAAAAAAAAAAGGAGGAAAATTTCCAATGACATATAAGAAAAGAAACTGAGGTAAATGCACAAACAACTGAGTTAGAAACAAGTTTTATAAACATTACCTGGTGTTTTGCTTCAATATTTTGGCATTATTTTTAGTGCAGATGATTTCTTGTTTAACTTATATCTTAGCTAATCAAGTAGCTTCACTGTGGAACCCTCTTTCTGGGCCAAATATATTGGCCTCACACTAATATGATAAGCCTAGAGCAAGAGTGATATGCTGCCTCAAAGATAGAGGCTGTTAGGAAAAGAGGGATAGAGATGGTTATAGAGTACAGAAGGGGCAAGAGCAGAACGAAGGGGGCCCACCTGTCTCTGCTGATTGGAGTGGCTTTTGGCACTGAAGAACACAGATGTGCTTTGACTTATACTGTAGACACTTTCCTGAAATGTTGTATATAAACTGATTTTGTTGTTCATTAAATCTAATGTTAATCAAATGGCTACATTATATTATCAGAATTTATCTTCATTTACAAGTAATCTTTAATTGGCAAAGGCTTCTAAGATTTTAATTCTGAACTACTTCTTAGCCTTCATGTAGTTAAGGCCTCCTTATAAATCTTACACATTTATGGTTAAGATTTTTAAATTCCTTTATAATGTAAAATAAAAAATGGCCCTTTCCTCTGCTTTCTCAATTTAAGCCTTTTATATCTGGATTTCTATATTAGCAGCAAAAGTTTACTGAGCACTTCCCATGTACTAGACATTGTTCAAGTATGTCCATATATTCATTTATTTAAACCTCACCACTCAGTGAAGTAGATGCTATTCTTCTCAATTTATAGATGAACATTAAGCAACTCTCTCAGATCAGCAATATATAGATGCATTAAAAACCCTGGGACTGGATGTGATCATCTGGAGGTGAATGTAATTAGAGAAGAGAGTATAGAACTCGATGAAGTTTTTTTTTAAACTTTGTTTAACAAAAATTCCAGAGGTAGGTGGTCTCATGGTGGGTTCTGGCAGCACACAAGAATGTCATTGATGAACCAGGTTTTTTTCTATTGATCTACTCTGCTATCCTTATCCCCATCATATGCATGTTTGTATGGTGGTGGCTTACACCTCCAGGTGTTAGGTCTGTGTTCGAAGCAGGAAGAAGGGGTAAGGAATGTACCAGGGGACTCATCTCTTACACCTGTTTTGATACTAATACAACTTAGTATTCCATGCATATTTTCAAAGTCTCCTCTTCACTTCACAAATAACATTGATGATCATTGCCTAGATTGATTAGTTCATTAGCACTTAAAATGGTGATAATCTAATTCTGTCATTCCTTCTACAAAGAGAAATTTCCACTAGTCAGCTCTCTGATTACCCTGAGGTATAGGCTAACCATATAGGAAAGGAAAAATAAATGCTTGATACTTTTCATTTATTTATCAATTTTCTAAAATACTAAGCTCATCCTCTAGTATCCTCCAAAATATAAACAATAAAGTGTATATATGTGTATATTATATCAGTAATTACCATTTATTATTATATTATGGATTTAAAGATATTTGATGTTATTATTCTTATTGAACTCAAATTGTGCCATCTTTGGCCAGGGAGAACCCCTTCACATGGGCCCTTGTGTCCTTTTGACATGAGCCCAGTAGTTTTTAATTACTTTCTTGCCATGTGGAATAACCAGTTGTCCCAGGCTCTTGTACATTTCCTGCTCTAGACATGGACTCAGCCATCTCACTAAAGAGGCTGTTTTCTTTTAGAGAGGAATGGTATTTAGAGATCTGGGCTCCAGGAATACTTACTGCTCCTGGGGGGTGTTTGCAGTACTTTTCAGTAGACAGCACTAAGAAATATATATTTTTAAATAGAAAATAATTCATGAGTTATAATGTTACTTTAATCTGAATCAAAGACCACATGATTTATTCTTAACCCCCTCAATCTGACATCTGAATAATTTTTCTCCCATGTCGAGAATTGGAATTCTCAATGACACCAATATAATTCCTTATTTACTTTATCCCATAATACATATACTATAGTCTCACAACAATACTAACACTTCCCCCAAAAATATAGTTGCTAAAAAAACTCTTTTTGCTGTTCTTTTTGTCTTTAGGTTATATCCTGATAGCGGTATAGTCAAAGTTCTGAGTTTAAAGTCATTTGAAATATTTTCTCTTTGTGTAGATACGCTGTCAACTTAATAGCTAATTAAGTTTAGTTGTTGAATTTTGTTTTTGATATTTCAGTATTACTCTTAATTATGCAAAATATTTACAAGGTTTCAAAGTCAAATCTACAGTACAAGGAACAATCTGAGAATATTATTTGTCTCTTCTCCTTGTACCCTCAACCCCCTTATAAGTAACATTTTTTTCAACGTGATAATCTATCCTTCTGTTTAAAAAATATAAACAAATATGTATATATCTTTGTACTTTGTACTCTTTCTTAAATGGTAGCATATTGTATACATATTTCTCCATCTTGGTTTTTTTTTCTTTTACTTAATAGTGTATCATAGAGATCTTTTCTTAGCAATATAAAGAGATATTCCTCATTCATTTTTACAACTATATAATACTCCATTGAGTTAATTTATTATGTTTTATTCATTCAAGTCCATTATTGATGGGCATTTGGATTGATCCAGTCTTTTGCTATTATAAACTGTGTTGCAATGAGTAGTTTTTCTCATATGTCCTGTATTAGTCAGGGTTCTCTAGGGAAACAGAACCAACAGGAAATATCTGTAAGTATGAAGTTTTATAAAAGTGTCTCATGCAACTGTGGGGATGCACGAGTCCAGACTCCATAGGGCAGGCGGCAAGCTGGTAACTCCAATGAATGTTTTCAATGAATTCCCTAGGAGAAGCTGACTGGCTGAAGTAGAGATAAAAATTCTCTCTTCTGACTGCTGAAGTCATCACTTCTCCCTTTAAAGCCTTCAACTGATTAGATTAAACATCTCTCATTGCTGAAGACACTCTCCTTAGTTGATTCTAGATATAATCAGCCATAAATACAATCAACTTACTGATGATTTAAATCCACAAAACATCCTCACAGTAACAGTTAGGCCAGTGCTTGCTTGACCAGACACTGGTGCAACATTACCCGGCCAAGTTGACACATGAGCCTATCATCACATGTCCTTTTGTATTTTGACCAGTGACACCTTTGGGATAAAATCTTAAATATTATCCTGAGGTAGGAAAGAGCTTAGAGTATCCAAGGACCTGCAAAAGACCAGTGTGACTCAGCCCAGGAAACAGTGGCATGAGACGAGTCTGAAGAAGTAGGCAAGGGTCACATCATTTAGTACTCTATGTAGCATGTTAAGGAGTTTGGATTCAATCCTAATAGCAATGAAAAGACATAATATAGTTAATGTTTCTGATAGGAGGTTAAAATGGAACTCTTTCTTGCTCAGTTCAACTGAGGGCCCCATAACCCCACATTTTAAAGTGAAGCATTAGAGTCAGATCATCAATGGCAAAATTAAAAAAGAGGTGCTAAAAACCAATTCTGTGGATCCTTATACCCACCCACCCCCCTGCACACACTCATTTCAAGGCTATATAAGTGTTGAAATTGAAGAGGCTGAGAAGCTACTTGAGATTGAATTCCCTTGAGAAAATCCTCCCTGCTTTGTGAGTCTTCCCTGCCACCCCATGGGACACAGGTGGGACAGGTGCTTTCACCTCCCAATGAGGGAGGTGTTGAGACCACCATATGGAGCATTTGACGTGTGTCCTCTGGATTCCATGGGGCACAGATATACTTGGAAAAAAGTTTACTGGCATGAGTAAGAAATTGCACTTGCAAACAATTGTAATCTTTTCACTGGCCACTCAAGGTATCAAACCCTTGGTAGGAATATATGCCTAGGGTCATTTGAAAAGGGACCATACCAGAGGAGCTAAGATGGCGGCACAGAGAGGAGTGGAAGACTGTTAGTACCCCCCAGAACAATTCATAAATGACCAAAAAACTAGTAAATAAGCTGGAATAACTGTGGGGAGACAAACGTGACTGTCCACTCATCATCCACCAACTTGAATTGGGAGGAATGCCTGAGATCGCAGCATAAAATCTGTAAGTAAAAACGCGGACCCGCACTGAGAACCAAGAGCCAAGAGCCCCTCCCTCACAGAAGCCTCATGGTGCTAGAGAACAGCACTCTCTCAGCCCAGTTCCAAATGGGGTTTTTTTGTTTGTTTGTTTGTTTGTTTGTTTTCCATTTTTATTGAGATTGTTCAGATACCATACAATTATCCAAAGATCCAAAGTGTACAATCACTTGCCCCTGGGTACCCTCATACAGCTGTGCATCCATCACACTTATTTTTTGTTCAATTTTTAGAAACTCTTCACTACTTCAGACAAGAAACAAAGTGAAAGATGAAAAAAGGAAAAAAAGAAAAGGAAACTCTAATCCTCCCCTATCCCCAACCAACCCCCCTCAATTGTTGACTCATAGTATTGGTATAGTACATTTGTTACTGTTTATGAAAAAATGTTGAAATATACTAACTGTAGTATATAGTTTGCAACAGGTATATAGTTCTTCCCTATATGCCCCTCTATTATTAACCCGTAATTGTATTGTCATACATTTGTTCTGGTTCATGGAAGTGATTTCTAGTATTTGTACAGTTGATCATGGACATTGCCCACCATAGGATTCAGTTTTATACATTCCCATCTTTTGACCTCCAACTTTCCTTCTGGTGACATATATGACTCTGAGCTTCCCCCCTCCACCTCACTTACACACCATTCGGCGCTGTTAGTTATTCTCACATCTTGCTACCAACACCCCTGTTCATTTCCAAACATCTAAGTTCATCCTAATTGAACATTCCGCCCATACCAAGCAACCACTCCCCATTCTTAAGCCTCATCCCATATCTTGGTACCTCATATTTCATGTCCATGAGTCCACACACCATAACCAGTTCCTACCAGTGAGACCCTGCAATAACTGTCCCCATGTGTATGGCTTATTTCACCCAGTATATTTGCCCTCGAGGTTTTGTCATCAACCCATTTTTTTTTTTAATATGGTTTTGTTCACTCACCATACATTCCATTGCAAGTAAATAATCGATGGTTCTCTGCATGGTCATACATTTATGTATTCACCACCTTCACCACTATCTATATAAGGGCATCTGCATTTCTTCCACAAGGCAGGAGGGAGAGTCAAAGAAGGTAGAGAGGCAAAAGAAAGAAGAAACAAAATGACAGCTAGGAAGTAGCAAAAGGAAAAATAACCTTAAATCAAAGTAGAATAAAGAATCAGACAATACCACCAATGTCAAGTGTCTAACATGCCTCCCCTATCCCCCCTCTTATCTGCATTTACCTTGGTATATCACCTTTGTTACATTAAAGGAAGTACAATACAGTGATTCTATTAGTTACAGTCTCTAGTTTACGCTCATTGCATCCCTCCCCCAAAGCCTCCCCATTTTTAACACCTTGCAAGGTTGACATTTGCTTGTTCTCCCTCGTAAAAGAACATATTTGTACATTTTATCACAATTATTGAATACTCTAGATTTCACCAAGTTACACAGTCTCAGTCTTTATCTTTCCTCCTTTCTTGTGGTGTCTCACATGCTCCCCACCTTCCTCTCTCAACCGTATTCATAGTTCCCTTTGTTCAGTGTACTTATATTGTTGTGCTACCATCTCCCAAAATTGTGTTCCAAACCATGCACTCCTGTCTTCTATCATCCTGTAGTGCTCCCTTTAGTATTTCCTGTAGGGCAGGTGTCTTGTTCACAAAGTCTCTCATTGTCTGTTTGTCAGAAAATATTTTGAGCTCTCCCTCATATTTGAAGGACAGCTTTGCTGGATATAGGATTCTTGGTTGGAGGTTTTTCTCTTTCAGTATCTTAAATATATCACACCACTTCCTTCTTGCCTCCATGGTTTCTGCTGAGAGATCCGCATATAGTCTTATTAAGCTTCCTTTGTATGTAATGGATTGCTTTTTTCTTGCTGCTTTCAGGATTCTCTCTTTGTCTTTGACATTTGATATTCTGATTATTAAGTGTCTTGGCGTAAGCCTATTCAGATCTCTTCTGTTCGGAGTACGCTGCGCTTCTTGGATCTGTAATTTTATGTCTTTCGTAAGAGATGGGAAATTTTCATTAATTAATTCCTCTATTATTGCTTCTGCCCCCTTTCCCTTCTCTTCTCCTTCTGGGACACCAATGATACGTACATTATTGTACTTTGTTTCATCCTTGAGTTCCCGGAGACGTTGCTCATATTTTTTCATTCTTTTCTCCATCTGCTCCTTTGCGTGTAGGCTTTCAGGTGTTTTGTTCTCCAGTTCCTGAGTGTTTTCTTCTGCCTCCTGAGATCTGCTGTTGTATGTTTCCATTGTGTGTTTCGTCTCTTGTGTTGTGCCTTTCATTTTCATAGATTCTACTAGTTGTTTTTTTGAACTTTTGTTTTCTGCCGTGTATATGCCCAGTGTTTCCTTTACAGCCTCTATCTCTTTTGCAATATCTTCTCTAAACTTTTTGAATTGATTTAGCATTAGTTGCTTAAATTCCTGTGTCTCAGTTGAAGTGTACGTTTGTTCCTTTGACTGGGCCATAACTTTGTTTTTCTCAGTGTAGGTTGTAATTTTCTGTTGTCTAGGCATGGTTTCCTTGGTTATCCAAATCAGGTTTTCCCAGACCAGAACAGGCTCAGGTCCCAGAGGGAAGGAATATTCAGTATCTGGTTTCCCTGTGGGTGTGTCTTAGAAAATTGCTCCACCCTTTGATGCCTCGGGTCACTGTGCTTTTCTGCCCAGCAGGTGATGCCTGTTAGCCTATAATTCTTGACTGGTGTGAGGAGGTATGGCCATGTTCCCCCAGGCTCTGGGGTCTGGTTCTGAATGGAAAGGACCCCACCCCTTTCCTCCTAGAGAAGACAGACCCCCCAGGTGGAGGTCATTAGCATTTCAATGGTCTCCCTCTCTGCTTGTGCTGTCTCCACCCTTCCCAGAGTCACAGCCCTGGAAACTGAATATGACTGGGGTTTTCTCCACTGAGCCGAAAAAGAAACAGACAGTCCCCTTCAGACCCAGTCCAAGGCACCCCTCTGGCTCTCCAAGGTCAGTCGTCACCCAAAGCCTCTGTCTGTTTTTTGGGGATGCGTACCTGTAGTGAGCAGTTCACACTCGCTACTTAAAACCCCAGTTGGAGCTCAGCTGAGCTATGTTCACTTGCTGGGAGAGAGCTTCTCTCTGGCACCACGAGGCTTTGCAGCTCGGGCTATGGGGGTTGGATCCTCAGGTTTCACTTACAGATTTTATGCTTTGTTTTCGGGCATTCCTCCCAATTCAGGTTGGTGTATGATGAGTGGATGGTCTCGTTTATCCCCCTGCAGTTATTCTGGATTATTTACTAGTTGTTTCTGGTTTTTTGTAGTTGTTCCAGGGGGACTACTTAGCTTCCAGTCCTCTCTATGCTGCCATCTTGCCCCTGAAAAAAAACCCAAATGGGGTTTTAATGTTAACTGCTCAATACAGACAGTGAATCCTCAACAAGCAGACAGAGGCTTTTGGTGACAACTGACCTTGGAAGAGTCGGGGGACATATCTGTCTCAGGATGGGGAGCCCAGAGGATCAGGTGCTATCTCTGGCTGACGGGTGAATCTGGGAGCTTTCTGTCCCTTTCTCTCTCTGTAG
Organism: Choloepus didactylus; assembly: GCF_015220235.1. Classification (NCBI taxonomy): domain Eukaryota; kingdom Metazoa; phylum Chordata; class Mammalia; order Pilosa; family Megalonychidae; genus Choloepus; species Choloepus didactylus. The sequence continues at coordinate 132,551,170 of NC_051308.1, forward strand.
AGAAAGTCTCAGCCATTTTTCAGCCTGCAGTGCTTTGTAGTAAAGACAGCGTCAGCCATTTTAAAATCAAAGCACTTTGATCAGCAGAGTCAGGGAAACAAAGAACTTATTGATACCCAGATGACCTCTCTGGAGGGGGGGTAGCTTCCCAAGAGGAAAGGGAGGGCCCAGCTCTACTGCCCGCCTTACCAGAACCAGACCCCAAAGCCTGGGGGAGGACAGCCACAGGCCACACCCTTTTACAACAGCTGGTGACAGGCTGACAGGTACACCTGCCAGGCAGAAAAGCACAGGTGTATCAATCCTCTAAGAAAAACCATCAGGGAAACCAGATACTGAATATTTCCTCCTTCTGTGACCTGAGCCTGTTCTTGTCTGGGAAAACCTGATTGGGGTGGCCTAGGAGGTCAGATGCCTAGACAATAGAAAACTACAACCTACACTAAGAAAAATGAAGTTATGTCCCTGTCAAAGGAACAAACACACACTTCAACTGAGATACAGGAATTTAAACAACTAATGGTAAATCAATTCAAAAAGTTTAGAGAAGATTTCACAAAAGAGATAGAGGCTGTAAAGAAAACATTGGGCATATATAAGGCAGAAATTGAAAGTTCAAAAAAACAGCTAGTAGAATCTACGGAAATGAAAGGCACAACACAAGAGATGAAAGACACAACATACAACAGCATATCTCTAGAGGCAGAAGAAAACACTCAAGAACTGGAGAACAAAACACCTGAAAGCCTACACGCAAAGGAGCAGATGGAGAAAAGAATGAGAAAATATGAGCAATGTCTCCAGGAGCTTAAGGATGAAACAAAGTACAAGAATATACATATCATTGGTGTCCCAGAAAGAGAAGAGAACGGAAAAGGGGCAGAGGCAATAATAGAGGAAATAATCAATGAAAATTTCCATCTCTTATGAAAGACATAAAATTACAGATCCAAGAAGTGCAGTGTACCCCAAACAGAATTGACCTGAATAGGCCTACACCAAGATACTTAATAATCAGATTATCAAATGTCAAAGACAAAGCAGAATCCTTAAAGCAGCAAGAGAAATCAATCCATGACATACAAAGGAAGCTTAATAAGACTATGTGCAGATCTCTCAGCAGAAACCATGGAGGCGAGAAGGAAGTGGTGTGAGATATTTAAGATACTGAAAGAGAAAAACTGCGAACCAAGAATCCTATATCCAGCAAAGCTCTCCTTCAAATATGAGGGAGAGCTCAAAATATTTTCCGACAGACAATGAGAGACTTTGCGAACAAGACACGCACCCTGCAGGAAATACTAAAGGGAGCACTAGAGAGTAATAGGAGAAGACAGGAATGCATGGTTTGAAACACAATTTTGGGAGATGGTAGCACAGCAATGTAAGTACACTGAACAAAGATAACTATGAATATGGTTGAGAGAGGAAGGTTGGGAGCATGTGAGACACCAGAAGAAAGGAGGAAAGCTAAAGAATGGGACTGTGTAACTTGGTGAAGTCTAGAGTGTTCAACAATTGTGATAAAATGTACAAATACGTTCTTTTACGAGGGAGAACAAGCAAATGTCAACCTTGCAAGGTATTAAAAATGGGGAGGCATTGGGGGAGGGATGCAATGAACATAAACTAGAGACTGTAACTAACAGAATCATTGTATTATGCTTCCTTTAATGTAACAAAGGCAGTAAACCAAGGTAAATGCAGATAAGAGGGGGTTAGGGGAGGCATGTTAGACACTTGACATTGGTGGTGTTGCCTGACTTTGATTTAAAGTTATTTTTCCTTTTGGTACTTCCTAGCTGTCATTTTTTTTCCTCTTTCTTTTGCCTCTCTACCTTCTTTGATGCTCCCTCCTGCCTTGTGGAAGAAATATAGATGCCCTTATATAGACAGTGGTGAAGGTGGTGAACACATAAATATGTGATCATACAGAGAACCATCGATTGTTTACTTAGGATGGAATGTATGGTGTGTGAAAAAAACCATCTTAAAAAAAAAGAGGGGTTGATGACAAAACCTCGAGGGCAATATACTGAGTGAAATAAGCCAGTCACATAAGGGCAAATATTGCAGGGTCTCATTGATAAGAACTAATTATAATATGTAAACTCATAGACATGAAATATAAGGTACCAAGATATGGGACGAGACTTAAGAGTGGGGAGTGGTTGCTTAGTATGAGCAGAATGTTCAACTAGGATGAACTTAATTGTTTGGAAATGAACGGAGGTGTCAGTAGCAAGATGTGAGAATAATGAACAGTGCCGAATGGCACGTGAATGAGGTGGAAAGGGGAAGCTCAGAGTCATATATGTCACCAGAAGGAAAGCTGGAGGTCAAAAGATGGGAATATATAAAACTGAATCCTATGATGAGCAATGTCCATGATTAACTGTACAAATATTAGAAATCTCTTCCATGAACCAGAACAAATGTATGACAATACAACTAGAAGTTAATAATAGAGGGGTATATAGGGAAGAAATATATACCTATTGCAAACTATATACTACAATTAGTAGTATTTCAACATTCTTTCATAAACAGTAACAAATGTACTATACCAAAACTACGAGTCAACAATTGAGGGGGGTTGGTTAGGAATATGGGAGGATTCGAGTTTCCTTTTCTTTTTTTTTTTTTCTTTTTTCATCTTTCACTTTATTTCTTGTCTGGAGTAATGAAAAGATTCTAAAAATTGAACAAAAATTAAGTATGGTGATGGATGTACAGCTGTATGAGGGTACCAGGGGCAACTGATTGTACACTTTGGATCTTTGGATAATTGTATGGTATCTGAACAATCCCAATAAAAACTAAAAAGGAAAAAGAAAAAAAAGGGGGGGGGGGCGGACCATACCCAGGAGGCCTTTCTGCCTAACCCAGAAAACCTTAGTAGAAAGAGGCTGGAGATGTGCCATCAGATTCAGAAGCTGTAGGTGGGGCTTTGCCCGCTTCAAGGTTGCTGAAGTCAGAGGAACCAATGGGGGAATTTCCAAGATGTGCTTAAAAGCCACCATGAGAGCAAGAGTTAATTCTCAACACCTGCCATGTGTCTGTCAAACAAAGAGTTTCCTGCCCCTTATCTCTCCTCCTTCTCTGGCCCCTTCAATACTATCTGGCCAAGGTCAGCTGAGAGAGTGAGGAGGAGGGGTAGAAGAGAGGAGCCCCTCTGCAAAGGCCTCTAGGCCCCAGCAGGTTTGGGTGGGTGATGGGGTGGAAGGGTTGACTTCATTGAAGTTTCAAGTTTTGAACACGCTGGACAGGGCATTTCTACTATTGAAATAGGAGCCGTCTGTGTCTAAAAGGGAGAAATTTTATTATTTGTTGTGCTATTTTGGATGTATTATGTCCCCCCAAATGCCATGTTCTTTAATGCAATCTTGTGGGGGCAGATGTATTAGTGTTGATTAGGTTGGAATCTTTGGATTAGGTTGTTTCCATGGAGATGTGACCCACCTAATTGTGGGTAAGACCTTTGATTAGATTTTATCCATGGAGGTGTGGCTCTGCCCATTCAGTGTGGGTCTTGATTAGTTTACTGGAGCCCTATAAGAGCTCAGACAGAAGGAACTCAGTGCTGCAGCTGAGAGAGACATTTTGAAGACGGCCATTGAAAGCTGAGCTGACATTTTGGAGAACACCATTTTGAAATGCAAACTGGGAGCAAGCAGATGCCAGCCATGTGCCTTCCCAACTAACAGAGGTTTTCCGGATGCCAAAGGCCTTTCTCCAGTGAAGGCACCCTATTGTTGATGCCTCCTTAAATAGACACTTTATGGCCTTAAGACTGTAACTTTGTAAGCAAATAAACCTCTTTATTAAAGCCAATCCATTTCTGGTGTTTTGCAAAATGGCAGCATTAGCAAACAGGAACAATTGTCAAATTTAATTAAACAAAAAGAAGTCAAGGGACTTGTCCTAGGTGCTAGGAAAGAACTTGCCATGCCGAGCTGGTTTGATCAGGTTGTTGGGAAGAAAAGAATGATGTTGCTTTCTGTCCTCACCTTAAGAGAGTTCCTGTTTAGTGTTACAGTTTCTTGTTTTAGACCATCATGCTGACTACTGTGTGGATTGCAGAGGTGAGTTAGAAGGCGATTGCTGGCTCCTCTGCTTACTAGTTGTGTGATTTGGGGCAAGTCACTTACCTTCTCTGTGCATCATTTTCCTCAACTTAAAGTGGCAATGTGCTAGAATGCTTTTGAGAGGAATAAATGAGCTAATACATGTAAAGCACTTAGAGAAGTGCCTGGCCCATAGTAAGCATTGAGTTGTTAGTTACATTTTATTTTTACATTATTGTAGCAGTCCAAGTTAGAGATAGCAGTGACTCTGGTTATCTTCAACTAGAGAGTGTGAACAGATTCATAGTGTATTTTGGAATCAGTCAATAGGACTTTGTAGGAAATTATTGGGTGTGGAGAATGAAGTAGAGGGAGAAGGCAAGAATCACTCATATTGCACATCTGGATAGAAGATTATTGAGAATGAGAAGGACAGGAATTGTATATAGGCTTAATAGAGATTCCTGGTAATTGTTGCTATAAAAAGCTTTTGTAATTTAATGGCATTGAAAGATTTGGACATCACAGGAATGGTTTTCTGAAGTTTAAAGTCATATAAAACAAGGTTGTTGCCTTCTGACCTTTTGCTAGAGACTGGGGCGAGCTTTGATGTATACCATCCACCAAGACTGGGGCCTCATCTTGTCCTAATACAATGGTATTCCTGTTGCAACAAACTCTTTTAAGTAAAAGTAATAAATCTCCCACTGTTTAAGTGACAGATATTTAGTTTGGCATTTGCTTTTGGCAAATTCATAAAGCGGCAAAGCCAACCCACATGATTCAGAAAGGAGAAAATAAAGTCAAATGCTAAAATACTGGGCTAATTCCCAAGCAGCTCACATGTAGATAGGAGAGGAGGCCTTTGCTTTCGAATAGAGACTCTTTTAGAGAATAGAGGAATATTTTGAAAGCCGTACAGGTACATATCAGGAAGCAAAGAACTCAAAATCCAATGTTTAATGTCATTTCATCTCATTTTTTTTTTCATTTTTATTGAGATTGTTCAGATACCATACAATTATCCAAAGATCCAAAGTGTACAATCACTTGCCCCTGGGTACCCTCATACAGCTGTGCATCCATCACACTTAATTTTTGTTCAATTTTTAGAAATTTTTCATTACTCCAGACAAGAAATAAAGTGAAAGATGAAAAAACAAAAAAAGAAAAGGAAACTCTAATCCTCCCGTATCCCTAACAACCCCCCTCAATTGTTGACTCGTAGTATTGATATAGTACATTTGTTACTGTTTATGAAAAAATGTTGAAATACTACTAACTGTAGTATATAGTTTGTAATAGGTATATAGTTCTTCCCTATATGCCCCTCTCTTATTAACTTCTACTTGTATTGTCATACATTTGTTCTGGTTCATGGAAGCGATTTCTAGTATTTGTAAAGTTGATCATGGACATTGCCCACCATAGGATTCAGTTTTATACATTCCCATCTTTTGGCCTCCAACTTTCCTTCTGGTGACATATATGACTCTGAGCTTCCCCTTTCCACCTCATTCACACACCATTTGGCGCTGTTAGTTATTCTCACATCTGGCTACCAACACCCCTGTTCATTTCCAAACATTTAAGTTCATCCTAATTGAACATTCTGCTCATACTAAGCAACCACTCCCCATTCTTAAGCCTCGTCCTATATCTTGGTACCTTATATTTCATGTCTATGAGTTTACATATCATAATTAATTCCTATCAGTGAGACCCTGCAATAACTATCCTTATGTGTCTGGCTTATTTCACTCAGTATATTGCCCTCGAGGTTTTGTCATCAACCCATTTTTTTTTAATATGGTTTTGTTCACTCACCATACATTCCATCCCAAGTAAATAATCGATGGTTCTCTGCATGGTCATACATTTATGTGTTCACCACCTTCACCACTATCTATATAAGGGCATCTACATTTCTTCCACAAGGCAGGAGGGAGAGTCAAAGAAGGTAGAGAGGCAAAAGAAAGAGGAAAAAAAAATGACAGCTAGGAAGCAGCAAAAGGAAAAATAACCTTAAATCAAAGTAGAATAAGGAATCAGACAATACCACCAATGCCAAGTGTCTAACATGCCTCCCCTATTCCCCCCTCTTATCTGCATTTACCTTGGTATATCACCTTTGTTACATTAAAGGAAGCATAATACAATGATTCTATTAGTTACAGTCTCTAGTTTATGCTGATTGCATCCCTCCCCCAATGCCTCCCCATTTTTAACACCTTGCAAGGTTGACATTTGCTTGTTCTCCCTCGTAAAAGAACATATTTGTACATTTTATCACAATTGTTGAACAATCTAGATTTCACGTTCCCATTCTTTATCTTTCCTCCTTTCTTCTGGTGTCTCACATGCTCCCCATCTTCCTCTCTCAACCGTATTCACAGTTACCTTTGTTCAGTATACTTACATTGTTGTGCTACCATCTCCCAAAATTATGTTCCAAACCACGCACTCCTTTCTTCTATCACCCTGTAGTGCTCCCTTTAGTATTTCCTGTAGGGCAGGTGTCTTGTTCACAAAGTCTTTCATTGTCTGTTTGTCAGAAGATATTTTGAGCTCTCCCTCATATTTGAAGGACAGCTTTGCTGGATATAGGATTCTTGGTTGGCAGTTTTTCTCTTTCAGTATCTTAAATATATCACACCACTTCCTTCTTGCCTCCCTGGTTTCTGCTGAGAGATCCGCACATAGTCTTATTAAGCTTCCTTTGTATGTAATGGATTGCTTTTCTCTTGCTGCTTTCAGGATTCTCTCTTTGTCTTTGACATTTGATAATCTGATTATTAAGTGTCTTGGCATAGGCCTATTCAGATCTCTTCTGTTTGGAGTATGCTGCGCTTCTTGGATCTGTAATTTTATGTCTTTCATAAGAGATGGGAAATTTTCATTGGTTATTTCCTCTATTATTGCTTCTGCCCCTTTTCCCTTCTCTTCTCCTTCTGGGACACCAATGATACGTACAATATTGTACTTTGTTTCATCCTTGAGTTCCCGGAGATGTTGCTCATATTTTTTCATTCTTTTCTCCTTTGTGTGTAGGCTTTCAGGTGTTTTGTTCTCCAGTTCCTGAGTGTTTTCTTCTGCCTCTTGAGATCTGCTGTTGTACGTTTCCATTGTGTCTTTCATCTCTTGTGTTGTGCCTTTCATTTCCATAGATTCTACTAGTAGGTTTTTTGAACTTTTGATTTCTGCCATATATATGCCCAGTGTTTCCTTTATAACCTCTATCTCTTTTGCAATATCTTCTCTAAACTTTTTGATTTGATTTAGCATTAGTTGTTTAAATTCCTGTGTCTCAGTTGAAGTGTACGTTTGTTCCTTTGACTGGGCCATAACTTTGTTTTTCTCAGTGTAGGTTGTAATTTTCTGTTGTCTAGGCGTGGTTTCCTTGGTTATCCAAATCAGGTTTTCCCAGACCAGAACAGGCTCAGGTCCCAGAAGGAAGAAATATTCAGTATCTGGTTTCCCTGTGGGTGTGTCTTAGAAAATTGCTCCACCCTGTGATGCCTCAGGTCACTGTGCTTTTCTGCCCAGCAGGTGATGCCTGTTAGCCTATAATTCTTGACTGGTGTGAGGAGGTATGGCCATGTTCCCCCAGGCTCTGGGGTCTGGTTCTGAATAGAAAGGGCCCCACCCCTTTCCTCCTAGAGGAGACAGACCCCTCAGGTGGAGGTCATTAGCATTTCAATGGTCTCCCTCTCTGCTTGTGCTGTCTCCACCCTTCCCCAAGTCACAGCCCTGGAAACTGAATATGACTCGGGCTTTCTCCACTGAGCCGAAAATGTAACAGATAGTCCCCTTCAGACCCAGTCCAAGGTGACCCTCCGGCTCTCCAAGGTCAGTCGTCACCCAAAGCCTCCATCTGTTTTTTGGGGATGTGTACCTGTAGTGAGCAGTTCACACTCGCTACTTAAAACCCCAGTTGTAGCTCAGCTGAGCTATGTTCACTTGCTGGGAGAGAGCTTCTCTCTGGCACTCCGAGGCTTTCCAGCTCGGGCTATGGGGGAGGGGGTCTCACGACTTGGATCCTCAGGTTTTACTTACAGATTTTATGCTGTGTTCTCGGGCATTCCTCCCAATTCAGGTTGGTGTATGATGAGTGGATGGTCTCGTTTGTCCCCCCGCAGTTATTCTGGATATTTACTAGTTGTTTCTGTTTTTTTGTAGTTGTTCCAGGGGGACTACTTAGCTTCCACTCCTCTCTATGCCGCCATCTTGCCCCGCCTCTCTTCATCTCATTTTAATTTTTATATGCATGTTGGTCAATTGGTAGCACCAGTTTTAAAAACTTCCTAGGCCAACATCATGTTGGTCATGATGGGATGGTACTTTGGGGACTGTTTTGGATATTTGTCTATGCACTAGACTGAATCTAGAACTGTTTTCTCTTTTTCTCCTTTAAAATTAATTTTGGTCTTTTAGTTTTCATCAAACTGATACCTACCTGTACATAGCAAATATACAATAGTACTGAAGAGTTTATACTGAAAAAAAAAAATGATGGCTCTCTGCCTGACTTTCCAGTCCACTTAAAATCGTTTTCTATAATTACTGATTTTTACTTCTTTATTCCTTAGAACAGACTTTGTTTCTATGCTTACAACAAATGTATACCAATTCATAGAGACAGCAGCACTTTTTAATAGCTCTTCCTTTTGAGTATAATAGTGATTACCTCCCAAACTTTCAATTATATGCTTTTGCTGCCATTTCTTGATTTCTCAATTTAAAAGATATCACTTATTCACTGCCTACAATAAAAATAAGGATTTTGCTACCCTCTCCCAGTTTTTGATAATTATTATACTGTTGTTCTTGGTTACTTTTATAGTTCTAAATAATACACTTAAATTTCTAGGTTTTGTCCCATTGGCTTTATGAAATATTCAACTCTTAAGCATATTTATTCATTCAACTGTTATTTATTGAGCATCTACTATGGTGATAGACCCTATTACAAGTGTTGATGAAAAAACAATGGTCCCAGCCTCCTTGTCACTTCCATTCTAGTGGAAGGAGGGGTATTTAGACAAATCAATTATCTAGTAGACTTTGATAAGTTCAATGGAAAAATAAAAAGTAAAACAGAGTAAGAGAAATCAGGAGTCAGAGAAGTTGGTGTAATGATTTTAAATAGGGTGATCAGATTTGGCCTCATTGAGAAGGTGACATTTGAGCAAAGACTTAAAGGCAAGGAGAGAGTTACCCAAGTATGTATCTGAGGGAAGTGAATTCTAGACATAGAGGACAGCTGGTGAAAGAGCTCAAGGCAGGAGTGTGCTTGGCACCTTCAAGGACTGGCAAGGAGGCCAATATGGCTAAAACGGAGTGAGCAAAGAGCAAAGTGGTGGCTGATGAGGTCAGAGAGATAATGAGGAATAAATGATGTAGAGCCTTAGGGACCAATATAAAGACTTTTGCTTTTACTCTGGATGCAATGTGTAAATGGTAAGATTTTGAGCAGAGGAGTGACATGGTCTATCTTGTATTTAGAAGGACTTGTCTAGCTTGCATGTTGAGAATACCTGCAGGAAGGCATTGGTGGAAGGGAGGTGGTGAGACGTAGTCTCATTCTGGATATACTTTGATGAGGCTTTTGCCGGTTTGGATGTATTATGGCCCCCAAAACACCATTATCTTTGATGCAATCTTGTGGAGGCAGACCTTATTAGTGTTGATTAGGTTGGAACCTCTTGATTGAGTGTTTCCATGGAGATGTGACTCCATCAACTGTGGGCAAGACTTTGATTGGATAATTTCCATGGAGGTGTTACCCCACCCATTCAGGGTGGGTCTGAATTAAATCGCCAGAGCCATATAAATGAGCTGACGAGGAATACAGAGGGCAACTGACAGTGACATTTAGAAGAGGAGCTGCATATAAGAGGGGACAAAACACCCCAAGAGAAACATTTTGGAGAACACCATTTTGAAATGCAACCTGGGAGCAAGCAGACACCAGCCATGTGCCTTCCCAGCTAACAGATGCCAATGGCTTTTCTCCAGTGAAGGTACCCTAATTGTAGGTGCCTTACCTGGGACAGTTTATGGCCTTAAGACTGTAACTGTGTAACCAATAAAACCCCTTTATAACAGGCAATCTATTTCTGGTATTTTGCATTCTGACAGCATTAGCAAACTGGAACAGATTTTGGTACCAGAGAAGTGGGATGCTGCTGGGTTTGCCAATACCAAACATGTTGGAATGGCTGACAATTATAAATATGTATGCATCTAACAACAGAGCCCCAAAATATATGAAGAAATACTGACAGATTTGAAAGGAGAAATTGACAGCTCTATATTAGCTCTACACTAATAGAAGGAGACTTTAATGCACCATTCTCAATAAAGGATAGCACATCTAGTGAGTAGATCAATAAGGAAATACAGGATGTGAATGAGGCACTAAACCAACTAGACCTAACAGACATATACAGAACACTGCACCCAACAAAACCAGAATACACCTTCTTCTCAAGTGCACATGGATCATTCCCCAGGATAGACCATATGTTGGGTCACAAAACAAGTTTCAATAAATTAAAAAATATTGAAATCATACAGTGTATATTCTCTGACCGAAACTGAATGAAGCTAGAAATCAGTAACAGAGGGGAAAATGGAAAATTCACAAATACATGGAAATTAAACAACATACTCTTTAACAACCAATGGGTTAAAGAGGAAATTGAAGTCAAATTAGGAAATATCTTGAATAGAATGAAAATGAAGGCACAACCTACCAAAACTTAAGGGATGCAGTGAAGGCAGTGCTGTAAGGGAAATACTTACATTATAAAGGAAGAAAGATTTCAAATCAGAGAACTAATTTCCAAACTGGAAGACATAGACAAAGAAGAGCAAACTAAACTCAAAGAAAACAGAATGAAGGAAATAACAAAGATTAGAGTGGAGATAAATGGAATAAGAAACAAAAACAATACAGAGAATCAACAAAAGTAAAATTTTGTTCTTTGAAAAGATCAATAAAATTGGCAAGCCCTTAACTAGACTGACAAAAAAAGAGGGAGAATACAGATAATGAAAATCAGAAATGAAAAGGCTGTCATTTCTGTTTGTCAGAGAATATTTTAAGCTCTCCTTCATATTTCAAGGACAGTTTTGCCGGATATAGGATTCTTGGTTGGTGGTTTTTCTCTTTCAGTATCTTAAATATATCACCCCACTTCCTTCTTGCCTCCATGGTTTCTATTGAGAAATCCATACATAGTCTTATCAAGCTTCCTTTATATGTGATGGATTGCTTTTCTCTTGCTGCTTTCAGGATTCTCTCTTTGTCTTTGATGTTTGATAATCTGATTATTAAGTGTCTTGGCGTAGGCCTATTCAGATCTATTCTGTTTGGGGTATGCTGTGCTTCTTGGATCCATAATTTTATATCTTTCCTAAGAGATGGGAAATTTTCATTGGTTATTTCCTCTATTATTGCTTCTGCCCCTTTTCCCTTCTCTTCTTCTTGGACACCAATGACATGTACATTCCTGCATTTCATTTTGTTCTTAAGTTCCCGGAGATGTTGCTCATATTTTTCCATTCTTTTCTCTATCTGTTCTTTTGTGTGTAGGCTTTCAGGTGCCTTGTTCTCCAGTTCCTGAGTGTTTTCTTCTGCCTCTTGAGATCTGCTGTTGTATGATTCCATTGTGTCTTTCATCTTTGTGTTGTGCCTTTCATTTCCATAGATTCTGTCAGTTGGTTTTTTGAACTTCCAATTTCTATTTTATGTACGCCCAGTGTTTTCATTATATGGTTCATCTCTTTCACCATATCTTCCCTAAACTTTTTGAGTTGACTTAGTATTAGTTGTTTAAATTCCTGTATCTCAGTTGAAGTGTAAGTTTGTTCCTTTGACTGGGCCATAACTTCATTTTTCTTAGTGTAGGTTGTAGTTTCCTGTTGTCTAGGCTCGTTTCCTTGGTTACCCCAATCAGGTTTTCCCAGACCAAAATAGGCTCTGGTCCCAGAAGGAAGAACTATTCAGTATCTGGTTTCCCTGAGGGTGTGTCTTAGAAAATTGGAACAACCTATGAGGCCTCAGGTCACTGTGCTTTTCTTCCCAGCAGGTGGTGCCTGTCAGCCTGTAACTCCAGACTGGTGTAAGGAGGTGTGCCCCATGGCTGTTTTCCTCCAGGCTCTGGGGCTTGGTTCTGAATGGAAGGTGGGTAGTAGAGCTGGGCCCCACCCCTTTTCTCTTAGGGAAGATAGACGCCCTAGGGAGAGGTCATTAGCATTTGAATGGGCTCTCTTTGCCTGTGCTATCTCCACCCTTGTCTGGGTCAAGGGTCAGTTTCAGCAATGGGAACTGAAAATGGCTGAGGCTTTCTCCACTGAGCTGAAACAGGAACAGAAAGCCCCCTTCAGGGCCAGTCCATGGCCACCCTCCAGCTCTCCAAGGTCAGTCTTCACCCAAAGCCTCTGTCTGCTTGTTGGGGATTCATAGCTTGCATCAAGCAGTTCATGCTTGGAGCAGTCCACACTTGTTAATTAAAACCCCTGTTGGAGCTCAGCTGAGCTATATTCACTTTCTTGGAGAGAGCTGCTCTCCAGCTCCATGAGGCTTTGCAGCTTGGGCCATGGGGGGAGGAGGCTCCCGGCTTGGTTCCACAGTTTTTACTTACAGATTTTATGCTGCAATCTTGGGCATTCCTCCCAATTCAGGTTGGTGTATGATGAATGGATGGTCACATTTGTCCCCCCGCAGTTATTCCAGAGTATTTACTAGTTGTTCCTGGTTGTTTATTAGTTGCTCCAGGGAGACTAACTAGCTTCCACTCCTCTCTATGCCTCCATCTTAGATCTCCATCCACACTGTACATTTTAATATTAACAAATGTTAACTCTGGGATTTATTCCTTCAGATGTCTGTTTCTTGATTTTGTAAACAGCTGGTGATAAGACAGAGATTTTCTTGAGTGTTAGTCCTTGTTCTGGTTTGCTAATGCTGCTGTTTGGCAAAACACCAGAAATGGATTGGCTTCTATAAAGGGGGATTATTGGGTTATAAAGTTACAGTCTTAAGACCATAAAGTGTGCAAGGTAAGGCAACAACAATATGGTACCTTCACTGGAGAAAGGCCATTGGCATCCAGAAACCTCTGTTAGTTGGGCAGGCACATGGCTGGCATCTGCTAATCCTGGGTTGTGTTCCAGCTCCACTCTCAGCTCCTGTGCATTCTTCAAAATTTTCTTCTTGGCTGTAGCATCTCCTTCTGTCTGTGAACACTTTTATAGGACTCCTGTGACTCAATTGAAACCCACCCTGAATGGGTGGGGTAACACCTCCATTGAAATTATCCAATCAAGGGGCTCGCCCACAGTTGATTGAGTCACATCTTCATGGAAACACTCAATCAAAGGATTCCACCCTAATCAACACTAATACGTCTGCCCCCACAAGATTGCATTAAAGAACCTGGCATTTTAGGGGACATAATACCTCCAAACCAGCACAGTCCTCCTCTCAAAAAGGTCTGCCCGAGGTGAACGCAGAGTGCAGGACTCTGTCTTTTCTGGGACTGTGTCTTGTCCTGTGCTTGTGCTTGTTAGTTGTTTTTGAGTTCCCCTGTTTACAAGAGTTTGAAAGCCCTATTTCCCTGGAGACTGACCTCCCTCTCCAGATTGTTTAAAGCAGTCACATCTTTGCCCCAGGCTCTCAGCATATGCAGTTTCTTATATTCCTTTTATTGTCTCAAGCTGTGTTCATCTAAAGAGCAGGTTTTGGAGGAAGCAGGATGCAAGAGAGGAATTTCCCAAGTCAGTCTTTCACAGCCAAAACAGAGCCAGGGGCCCATGAAGGGAGTGCAGACCAGTTCCAAATTGCCTTGGGGAGGGGATAGGGAATGGTGCCAGGAGCTTCTTCCATGCTCCCCAAAGCTGGGCTTTCTTGACCTGCCCAGGAAATGCAGCCCTTCATCTGACTGCTCCCTGAAGTCCTGAGGGAATATGACATCTTTATGCTTCCTCTGCTGCTGTGTTGTCCAGATGGGCCGGAACAATGGCCTCCTCAGAGCCCAGTCCCCAGCGATCTGAAGTGGCTAATCAAAAGCCATGATCAGTGATTGCCTGTGCCTATGCCTAGCCTTAGGGAGCAGGATTTTTTCATTCCTTTCTGTCACCAATGAGCTCTCCAGGGGCTATATGTCAAGGTGGCATGCTATGAGGATAGGGGATGGGTGCCAGTACCTGCTGCCCAGAGAGAGCAATTTACTAGTCTTTTCCATAATTTATTAGCCTCTTCCTCCTGCTCTTCCCTGGATGCTGTGCATAGTTGTTTCAGACAGATCTTGCCTGTTTAATAGTTGTTCTGGTGGAAGGACTGAATCCTGGAGCATTTTATTCTATCTCCCCACAATCCTGTCTGCAATTGTGTTAGGTGGCTTTCTTGCATGTGTTGATTACATCTATGAATTATAGCCAAGAAACTGATATAAACAAGGGGGATCAAATTGCATGTTTCAAAGAGTTGTTCCCCATGGATACTGTAAAGATTTTATCATTCTTCTTCTCAGTGTGCCCATCACATTGGGTTTCGTTAAGTTGACTGCTGTTGGAAAGATGCTGATAGGACAGAGACATCATATCTGTAATACTTATGAGAAAAAAACCTGATGCAATGAATTTCCTTTGTTGATCAACTTTCATGATATTGTTGGACATGGAGGAAAAAAATGTAAAAAAGAATGAAAAAAGAGGAAAGTGTGAAAAATTATATTTTCATTATACTTGTCCAAATCATGAATGTATTTTATTCAGAATAGGTTTACATAAATTGCATATCCATAGCTAAATATATCAATGTGTTTGGGGAAAAATATTAATTCAAATGAGTTATACTTATAGAAAATACCTAAAACATGGTCCTCAAAGGCATTCTTGTTGTCATTCTGATGTTCTAACACCCTCTACTGATCAGTGAGCCAAATTACATTTAGCTTCCCTCCCCCAAAGGGGGAGGCTAATTACATTTGCCTTTTCAAAAGACTAAAATAATATTTTTTGTTCATTTGCTAAATTTGCAAAATCTATTTATGAATAAAAATAATATTGAAAATAAGAAGATTGGAAGTTTATCTGTTTATGTCTCTTTGTATCATTAGTACAGAGTACAGAATTCCTCAATGGAAGTTGGAGACTTTGGTTTGTCTTCATATCCCTAGCAGCCAGTGAACTGCTTAGCATAGTATATACACTCAGTAAATATTAGATAAATGAAATGTTGACACAATTTGTACAATTATTGTGGTATTAACTTATCCATATGTTATAAAATTATTTCATAACTTTCATTACTGTGTGGGTTTATATAAAATAAATAAAATAGCTATTTCCAACGTAGCACTTTTGTATAAAATGCTAAAGTTATATTGCTTTCAACATAATTAACAGTTGAAAACCCTACTCTCACTGTCATTTTGATAGTGTTTTTAACATGGACTTTTTTTTTTTTTTTTGTCATTCTGGTGAGTTGTGTGTTATTAATTGGAAGAAAAAGCCAGGATCTTTTAATCCAATCTTGTGGAATCTTTGGATTAGTTTGTTTTCCTGGAGACGTGACCCACCCAGCTGTGGGTTACACCTTTGATTAGCTTATTTCCATGGAGGTATGGCCCCGCCCATTAGTGGGTCTTGATTAGTTTACTGGAGTACTTAAAAAAGAGCCACACAGGCCCAGACACTTGCTGCAACTGAGAGAGGCATTTTGGAGACTGTTGTCAAAAGAAGACTTGCTGATGCTTTGGAGATACTAGCCCAGAGTTTGCCCCGAGAAGCTAAGCCCAGAGACATTTTGGAAAATGCCGTTTTGAAACGCAACCTGAGAGCAAGCAGAAGCCAGCCACGTGCCTTCCCAGCTAACAGAGGTTTTCCGGATGCCAATGGCCTTTCTCCAGTGAAGGTATACTTGCGTTGATGCCTTAATTTCGATACTTTTATGGCCTTTGGACTGTAAATTTGTAACCAAACAACCCCCCTTTATAAAAGCCAATCCATTACTGGTATTTTGCATAATGGCAGCATTAGCAAACTGGTATAGGGGATTTATATTAGTTAGAATTAGGTTCATCTGTGTGTGACAACAACCTGAAATAATGGTGACTTAAGGCTCAAGTTTTTCTCTCACATAAACACGGAGAGTCAACATGAAGTCTTCACAGTCATCAGGGTCCTGGGTCCTTCTGTCTTGTTGCTCCATCATGCATAAGCTGTCTTTACTAAGTAGACTATTTATGTTCAAAGCCTTTGGGAGAGTAGACTTGAATAAGCTCCATTAGCAGAGTGGAGGCTGTTCTATTGTAGTTCTGATAGAAGGTGCCAGGTACTAGTTTGGGCCAATTACAATTATATGAGTTTGGTGTGCCCAATTCTAGGTTACATGTGGTACAGTAGTTTTCACAAATTGATAGTCTATATATTTGTGCTGGTTTGCTAATGCTGCCATTATGCTATATACCAGAAATGACATTATGCAAAATACCAGAAATGGATTGGCTTTTATAAAGGGGGTTTATTTGGTTACAAAGTTACAGTCTTAAGGCCATAAAGTGTCCAAGGTAAGGCATCAACAATAGGATAACTTCACTGGAGAAAGGCCATTGGCATCCAGAAAACCTTTGTTAGCTGAGCAGGCACATGGCTGGTGTCTGCTTGCTCCCAGGTTGCATTTCAAAATGGCATTCTCCAAAGTGTCTGAGTTGGCTTCCAATGGCTGTCTTCAAAATGTGTCTCTCAACTGTAGCTAGCTAAGCTCTTTCTGTCTGAGCTTTTATAAGGCTTCAGTGAACTAATCAAGGCCCATGCTGAATGGGTGGGGCCACACTTCCATGGAAACATTCAATCAGAGGTCACACACTAACCAAAGGTGTCACTCACAGTTGGGTGGGTCACATCTCCATGGAAACAACCTAATCCAAAGGTTCCAACCTAATCAGCACTAATATGTCTGCCCTCACAAGACTGCATCAAAGAACATGGCTCTATCTGCGGGACATAATATAGCCAAACCAACACAACATTCATGACCAAAAGTTGGTACTGAAAATTGCCCCCAAACTTTACTAGCATTCTCTTGTAACAAAGCCTTACTCCTCTCCACAATAACTACTCCATGCCTTCTCCAATCTCCTCAAAATTCTGATTCTCATATCCTCTCTTTCTGAGCTCCTCTTCCTCACATTTTCACATCCTTGTTTTCACCACAGTGACTCATTCTTCACTGAAGAAATGGAAGCTGTTGGGTCAGCCCCTTCATCTTTCCACTTCATATTCATAAGCTCAACAGAATTCACAGTTGTTTTCAGTTGCAGTGGTAGAAGAGCATATATAACCGCAGTCAGACACAGGGGGGACATTGCAGAGAAGATGGAAAGTTGGATTTATTCAAGTTTGTCATTTTGCCAAATGAATAAGGCAAAGAAAGAGAGAGCAAGGAAGTAAAAGGATATGCAAGGTAGTGATTAAGATGATGATCATGGAATCCAATTGGAACAAAGAGAGAAATGAGGACACTGTGGGGTGAGGACAGTGATAAAGTGGAAAAATCAATAGACAGTAGGTCCTAGTGGATGCCTGTTCATATTCTTTGTCTATTTATTAGGTCATTTATCTTTTTTCTTACTGTCTTATAGGATTCCTTATATATTCTGAATACTATTTTTTGTTTTTGAAGATGTGCATTTTCTTTATATCTGTGGCTTTTCTTTTTTAGCTTTTAAATGATGTATTTTCATGCATAGATGTTTTCAATTTTATCCAATTTGTAGTTTATGGTTTATGCATTTTAAGTCTTGTTTTGGATCTCCTTTTCTACACTCAGGTCAAAAAGTATTCTCCTGGATTTTTTTTCATAACGTTTGACACTTTCACCCTTTAATTTTGGGTCTTGACTTCACCTGGAATTAATTTTTATACAGAGTATAAGGTAGGGATCCATTCAGTCTTTAAACCACCCCAATCTGTTTTTTGCACCACCAGTTCACCAAAATGCTCATGCATTTCTAGCCAAATAGAAAAGATACTTCTAAGTCCTGGCTCTTCATTTTCAATTTTACTAAGTCTTTCAGTAACATTTGGCACTTTTGGCAGCTCTTTCCTTCTAAAAACAAGCTCTTTAATTGGTTCCTCCTATTTCTCTGAAGGCTCTGTCTCAGTCTCCTTTAATAAGAATAGGAATAACAATAACTATCATTATGAAGCTCCTTCTAGGTGCCATGCCCTGTGTTAAGCATTTTTTTTCCACTTAATCTTTACAACAGACCTTTGAGACGGAACTGATACTGAAGAGGAAACCGAGGATCCGAGAAATTATGCAAGATTTTTCAAATCCAGGCAGTCTGAATTTGTGCCTCAACCCTCAAGCTCTAAGCAATGCTGGCTCTTTTGCCTCAGTCTGATATCTACATCACAGTTTTTCAGACCTAGGTGTAGGACCCTCTTCGTACTCTCTAAGTGATCTCTTCAATAGCTTTAAAAGCATCTATATGCCAGTGACTTGCAAATTTTTATCTTCAACCCAGACCTCTTTCCTGAGCTATGCATGCAATTTTGCAGCTTGCATGACTCACAGGCATCTCAAACTTAACACGTCTAAAACTGAACTTTTGATCTTATCCCCAGTCTCCTCCATCCCAGAGAATGGCAGCTCTGTCTACATGGTATCTCATGCCAGAAACCTAAAAGTTATTCTTGGTACTACTCTTCACCAGCCAGCCCCTACTTTATCATTTAGGTCTTAGCTTAAATATAACCTAAACTTCAGAAAACCTTCCTTTACTTCCCAATTTATATTAAATTCCCTGTTATGTTCTCATTATACTTTGCAATTCTCCTCCATTGCACTCATTTCAGTTTGTAAATTTATTTTTCTATGAGTTATGATACTTTCAGCTGCAGGTGACCCAGTACCCATTGAAAAATTGCTTAACTAAGAGACATTTAATTTTTCTCCCATCCAAATAGGTTCAGTGGATGCTGGTTCTGGATTTATTCACTGGCTCAGCAATGACATCAAGAACTCAGATTCTTTCCATACTTCTACCATCTTTAGGGTTTGATTTTCATCTTCAGTCTTATTGCCCTAGCATTGGTAGAGGTCATAAGGAAACATTCAGCATTATCAGTTCACAGAGAGTGGATTTAAAACCATGAACCCAGAATAATACTAATGGGATAAAGTCTCCCAAATATCAGCTCATACTAAAATTCAGATATGTGCAAAAAATGTGCTTTATTTGCTTAAATTGGTCTTTTGTTTGCCTAAACTGGTCTAAACTGAGCCCCACCTGTTAGATAAGGGGGTAAAATGTTAACCAATACCTAATTTGCTTTAAAGCTTAGATTACTGATGGAACTGAACTAGCCCCTTTAGATAATATTTACTCGTCTCAGATAAAGCTTGTTTGCTCACTAATTCTCTCCATAAGAGAGTATGAAGGCTTTTGGTGGAGGGATGTGATTTACTTGTGACTTGTGTGGTGTTGGGGTGGGGGGAGAAGCAAACCTCCTGTGCAGATCCATGAAAGCATACTGATTGGCATCAGCTGGTCCCTTTCCTACACCCTCAGTGCTGGCCTCCCTTGCTTGGGTCTGTGGCTGGTCCGTTCTTTTGGCTTGAGCAATGATTCTGTTGAGTCCCCTTGGCTCCTGCTGATTATGGGACCCTGAATATCTCACCATAGATTCCAACTAGCCCACTTGTCAGGTTATTCACTCTCATTTCACAAGAGCAATGGGCTCCAAAATATTTTGTTCACCTGCCCTCAATTTGTTTACATTTATTTTTAATTATATATTACATATATTAAATATATATATTTAAATTATGTATATGCAATTGTTAATCATGTTAAATATTAGAAAGTTTATTTTTTTCCCTGACTTTTATAACTATAAAAAGAAGCCCTAATACTGTCTCTCTTTGGTTACCAAAGGTTTGGATTTCATTAGCCCCGTGGGAATGGGAGATGATGTACTGGCCCAGTAAGAGCAGGAGATAGAAGAGGCCTACAAAAACCACATGAAGGCTTATACACATCCACCTGTTTTGTTCTCTGAGCACAAAACAGAAAAAAGTCTCCCCTAAAAATTCATAACCATGGGACTACCTTCAGCCAGTTTGGAGTTTGAATTAAAACCGTCCTGTTTGGGAATCCTCAGCCAAAATTAACTGGGGCTGGGTGTTGGGAATTGGTGATCCCAAGCTAAGTCCCCAGCCATGCATGGCAGAAGCAAATCCAGAACAAGGGACCCTCGCCTTCCTGCTGGCTTCGAACCTGAGCGTTCCGGGGCAGTTGCTAGGCAACTGGCAGCAGCCGCCGCTGCCCTGCTCCCTACGAGGCTCCCTGGACCTGTGGGGTACTCAGCGGCTGCAGCTGGGTCTCGGGGGCCTTTCCCACGTTTCAGGGTCCCCGGTGCTCTGTGGCCATGCTGCGCCGGGTATGGGGCTTCCTGCTGCCCGCCGTGGCCGGCCGGGAGTACGAATCCGACCGCCTTTTTTTTTTTTTTTTTTTTCCCTTCATTTTACTGAGATACATTCACATACCACGCAGTCATACAAAACAAATCGTACTTTCGATTGTTTACAGTACCATTACATAGTTGTACATTCATCACCTAAATCAATCCCTGACACCTTCATTAGCACACACACAAAAATAACAAGAATAATAATTAGAGTGAAAAAGAGCAATTGAAGTAAAAAAGAACACTGGGTAACTTTGTCTGTTTGTTTCCTTCCCCTACTTTTCTACACATCCATCCATAAACTAGACAAAGTGGAGTTTGGTCCTTATGGCTTTCCCAATCCCATTGTCACTCCTCATAAGCTACATTTTTATACAACTGTCTTCGAGATTCATGGGTTCTCGGTTGTAGTTTGATAGTTTCAGGTATCCACCACCAGCTACCCCAATTCTTTAGAACCTAAAAAGGGTTGTCTAAAGTGTGCGTAAGAGTGCCCACCAGAGTGATCTCTCGGCTCGTTTTGGAATCTCTCTGCCACTGAAGCTTATTTCATTTCCTTTCACATCCCCCTTTTGGTCAAGAAGATGTTCTCCGTCCCACGATGCCGGGTCTACATTCCTCCCCGTGAGTCATATTCCACGTTGCCAGGGAGATTCACTTCCCTGGTTGTCTGATCCCACGTAGGGGGGAGGGCAGTGATTTCACCTTTCAAGTTGGCTTAGCCAGAGAGAGAGGGCCACATCTGAGCAACAAAGAGGCATTCAGGAGGAGACTCTTAGGCACAAATATAGGGAGGCCTAGCCTCTCCTTTGCAGCAACCGTCTTCCCAAGGGTAAAACTTATGGTAGAGAGCCCAACCCATCAAACCACCAGTCCCCTATGTCTGTGGTCATGTTAGCAACCATGGAGGTGGGGTAGGCGAATACCCCTGCATTCTCCACAGGCTCCTCAAGGGGGCACTACATCTTTTATTTTTTCCTTGTTTTTCTTTTTTTTTTTTTTTTTTTAACTTTCCCTTCTTTTTTAAATCAACTGTATGAAAAAAAAAAGTTAAAAAGAAAACAAACATACAATAAAAGAACATTTCAAAGAGACCATATCAAGGGGGTAAGAAAAAGACAACTAACCTAAGGTAACTGCTTAACTTCCAACATGTTCCTACGATACCCCAAGAAAGTTACATAATATAGCAACATTTCTGTGAACTTGTTCCTACTACATCCATCAGAAATTAACAGACCATAGTCATTTCTGGGCATCCCCAGAACGTTAAATAGCTTATCTGTTCTTCTTGGATTATTGTTCCCCCTTCCTTAATTGCTCTCTACTGCTAGTTCCCCTACATTCTACATTATAAACCATTTGTTTTACATTTTTCAAAGTTCACATTAGTGGTAGCATATAATATTTCTCTTTTTGTGCCTGGCTTATTTCGCTCAGCATTATGTCTTCAAGGTTCATCCATGTTGTCATATGTTTCACGAGATCGTTCCTTCTTACTGCAGCGTAGTATTCCATCGTGTGTATATACCACATTTTATTTATCCGCTCATCTGTTGAAGGACATTTGGGTTGTTTCCATCTCTTGGCAATTGTGAATAATGCTGCTATGAACCTTGGCGTGCAGATATCTGTTCGTGTCACTGCTTTCCGATCTTCCGGGTATATACCGAGAAGTGCAATCGCTGGATTGAATGGTAGCTCTATATCTAGTTTTCTAAGGAACTGCCAGACTGACTTCCAGAGTGGCTGAACCATTATACAGTCCCACCAACAATGAATAAGACTTCCAATTTCTCCACATCCCCTCCAGCATTTGTAGTTTCCTGTTTGTTTAATGGCAGCCATTCTAACCGGTGTTAGATGGTATCTCATTGTGGTCTTAATTTGCATCTCTCTAATAGCTAGTGAGGCTGAACACTTTTTCATGTGTTTCTTGGCCATTTGTATTTCCTCTTCAGAGAACTGTCTTTTCATATCTTTTGCCCATTTTATAATTGGGCTGTCTGTACTATTGTCATTGAGTTGTAGGATTTATTTGTATATGCAAGATATCAGTCTTTTGTCAGATACATGGTTTCCAAAAATTTTTTCCCATTGAGTTGGCTGCCTCTTTACCTTTTTGAGAAATTCCTTTGAGGTGCAGAAACTTCTAAGCTTGAGGAGTTCCCATTTATCTATTTTCTCTTTTGTTGCTTGTGCTTTGGGTGTAAAGTCTAGGAAGTGGCCGCCTAATACAAGGTCTTGAAGATGTTTTCCTACATTATCTTCTAGGAGTTTTATGGTACTTTCTTTTATATTGAGATCTTTGGTCCATTTTGAGTTAATTTTTGTGTAGGGGGTGAGGTAGGGGTCCTCTTTCATTCTTTTGGATATGGATATCCAACTCTCCCAGCCCCATTTGTTGAAAAGACCATTATGACTCAGTTCAGTGACTTTGGGGGCCTTATCAAAGATCAGTCGGCCATAGATCTGAGGGTCTATCTCTGAATTCTCAATTCGATTCCATTGATCTATATGTCTATCTTTGTGCCAGTACCATGCTGTTTTGGCAACTGTGGCTTTATAATAAGCTTCAAAGTCAGGGAGTGTAAGTCCTCCCACTTCGTTTTTCTTTTTTAGAGTGTCTTTAGCAATTCGAGGCGTCTTCCCTTTCCAAATAAATTTGATAACTAGCTTTTCCAAGTCTGCAAAGTAGGTTGTTGGAATTTTGATTGGGATTGCATTGAATCTGTAGATGAGTTTGGGTAGAATTGACATCTTAATGACATTTAGCCTTCCTATCCATGAACATGGAATATTTTTCCATCTTTTAAGGTCCCCTTCTATTTCTTTTAGTAGAGTTATGTAGTTTTCTTTGTATAGGTCTTTTACATCTTTGGTTAAGTTGATTCCTGGGTACTTGATGTTTTTAGTTGCTATTGAAAATGGTATCTTTTTCTTGAGTGTCTCTTCAGTTTGTTCATTTCTAGCATATAGAAACATTACTGACTTATGTGCATTAATCTTGTATCCCGCTACTTTGCTAAATTTGTTTATTAGCTCTAGTAGCTGTATCGTCGATTTCTCAGGGTTTTCTAGATATAAGATCATATCATCTGCAAACAATGACAGTTTTACTTCTTCTTTTCCAATTTGGATGCCTTTTATTTCTTTGTCTTGCCGGATTGCCCTGGCTAGCACTTCCAGCACAATGTTGAATAACAGTGGTGACAGCGGGCATCCTTGTCTTGTTCCTGATCTTAGAGGGAAGGCTTTCAGTCTCTCACCATTGAGTACTATGCTGGCTGTGGGTTTTTCATATATGCTCTTTATCATGTTGAGGAAGTTTCCTTCAATTCCTACCTTTTGAAGTGTTTTTATCAAAAAGGGATGTTGGATTTTGTCAAATGCTTTTTCAGCATCTATTGAGATGATCAATTGATTTTTCCCTTTTGACTTGTTAATGTGTTGTAATACATTGATTGTTTTTCTTATGTTGAACCATCCTTGCATGCATGGAATGAACCCCACTTGGTCATGGTGTATGATTTTTTAAATGTGTCTTTGGATTCGATTTGCAAGTATTTTGTTGAGGATTTTTGCATCTATATTCATTAGGGAGATTGGCCGGTAGTTTTCCTTTTTTGTAGCATCTTTGCCTGGTTTTGGTATTAGATTGATGTTAGCTTCATAAAATGAGTTAGGTAGTGTTCCATTTTTTTCAATGTTTTGAAAGAGTTTGAGTAAGATTGGTGTCAGTTCTTTCTGGAAAGTTTGGTAGAATTCCCCTGTGAAGCCATCTGGCCCTGGGCATTTGTTTGTGGGAAGATTTTTGATGACTGATTGGATCTCTTTGCTTGTGATGGGTTGGTTGAGGTCTTCTATTTCTTCTCTGGTCAGTCTAGGTTGTTCATATGTTTCCAGGAAATTGTCCATTTCTTCTACATTATCCAGTTTGTTGCCATACAGTTGTTCATAATATCCTCTTATAATTTTTTTAATTTCTTCAGGATCTGCAGTTATGTCACCTTTTTCATTCATTATTTTGTTTATATGGGTCTTCTCTCTTTTTGATTTTGTCAGTCTAGCGAGGGGCTTGTCAATCTTGTTGATCTTCTCAAAGAACCAACTTTTGGTGATATTTATCCTCTCTATTGTTTTTTTGTTCTCTATGTCATTTATTTCTGCTTTAATCCTTGTTATTTCTTTTCTTCTACTTGGTTTAGGATTGGTTTGCTGTTCATTTTCTGGCTTCTTCAGTTGATCCATTAGTTCTTTGATTTTGGCTCTTTCTTCCTTTTTAATATATGCGTTTAGTGCTATAAATTTCCCCCTTAGCACTGCTTTTGCTGCATCCCATAGGTTTTGGTATGTTGTGTTCTCATTTTCATTCGTCTCTATATATTTAGCAATTTCTCTTGCCATTTCTTCTTTAACCCACTGATTGTTTAGGAGTGTGTTGTTTAACCTCCAGGTATTTGTGAATTTTCTAAGTCTCTGATGGTTATTGACTTCTAATTGTATTCCATTGTGGTCAGAGAATGTGCTTTGAATAATTTCAACCTTTTTAAATTTATTGAGGCTTGTTTTATGTCGCAGCATATGATCTATTCTGGAGAAAGTTCCATGAGCACTAGAAAAGTATGTGTATCCTGGTGATTTGGGATGTAATGTCCTGTATATGTCTGTTAAATCTAATTCATTTATCAGATTGTTTAGGTTTTCAATTTCCTTATTGGTCTTCTGTCTGGTTGATCTATCTATAGGAGAGAGTGATGTGTTGAAGTCTCCCACAATTATTGTGGAAACATCAATTGCTTCCTTTAGTTTTGCCAGTGTTTCTCTCATGTATTTTGTGGCACCTTGATTGGGTGCATAGACATTTACGATTGTTATTTCTTCTTGCTGAATTGCCCCTTTTATTAGTATGTAGTGGCCTTCTTTGTCTCTGAAAACATCCCTGCATTTGAAGTCTATTTTATCTGAGATTAATATTGCTACACCTGCTTTCTTTTGGCTGTAGCTTGCATGAAATATTTTTTTCCATCCTTTCACTTTCAGTTTCTTTGTGTCCCTGTGTCTAAGATGAGTCTCTTGTATGCAACATATTGATGGTTCATTTTTTTTGATCCATTCTGTGAATCTTTATCTTTTAATAGGGGAGTTTAATCCATTTACATTCAACGTTATAACCGTGAAGGCATTTCTTGAATCAGCCATCTTATCCTTTGGTTTATGTTTGTCATATTTTTCCCCTCTGTCTATTAATATTCTTTATTGTACCCATACCGAATCTCTTTAGTACTGAACCTTTCTCCAAGTCTCTCTGTCCTGTCTTTGTTTCTCTGTCTGTAGGGCTCCCTTGAGTATCTCCAGTAGGGCAGGTCTCTTGTTAGCAAATTCTCTCAGCATTTGTTTGTCTGTGAAAAATTTAAGCTCTCCCTCAAATTTGAAGGAGAGCTTTGCTGGATAAAGTATTCTTGGCTGGAAATTTTTCTCACTCAGAATTTTAAATATATTGTGCCACTGCCTTCTCGCCTCCATGGTGGCTGCTGAGTAGTCACTACTTAGTCTTATGCTGTTTCCTTTGTATGTGGTGAATTGCTTTTCTCTTGCTGCTTTCAGAATTTGCTCCTTCTCTTCTGTGTTTGACAGTGTGATCAGTATATGTCTCGGAGTGGGTTTATTTGGATTTATTCTATTTGGAGTTCGCTGAGCATTTATGATTTGTGTATTTATGTTGTTTAGAAGATTTGGGAAGTTTTCCCCAACAATTTCTTTGAATACTCTTCCTAGACCTTTACCCTTTTCTTCCCCTTCTGGGACACCAATGAGTCTTATATTTGGACGTTTCATATTATCTATCATATCCCTGAGGTCCATTTCGATTTTTTCAATTTTTTTCCCCATTATTTCTTTTATGCTTTCATTTTCCATTCTGTCATCTTCCAGGTCACTGATTTGTTGTTCAACTTCCTCTAGTCTTGTACTATGAGTGTCCAGAATCTTTTTAATTTGGTCAACAGTTTCTTTAATTTCCATAAGATCATCCATTTTTTTATTTAGTCTTTCAATGTCTTCTCTATGCTCTTCTAGGGTCTTCTTGATTTCCTTTGTATCCCGTACTATGGTCTCATTGTTCATCTTTAGTTCTTTGAGTAGCTGCTCTAGGTGCTGTGTCTCTTCTGATCTTTTGATTTGGGTGCTTGGGCTTGGGTTATCCATATCGTCTGGTTTTTTCATATGCTATATAATTTTCTGTTGTTTTTGGCCTCGTGGCATTTGCTGAACTTGATAGGGTTCTTTTAGGATTTGTAGACCAATTGAAGTCCTTATCTCTAATTTATCAGATCTACAGCTTCGTGGAGTACACTTTCTCTAACTAACCAGCAGGTGGCGTCCACGAGCCACCTGTTCTCCACAAGCCAGTTCTCCCCTGCTTAGCCTTTTTGGTGAGTGGGGGAGTGAGTCTTGTGGGGCCCAATTGGTGTACCAAGCTTGCGTGTGTAGTTGGTGTTGCCTGCCCTGTATGTGGGGCATGTTTCTGGGCAGTCGGGGAGGGGGGGTGGCCCTAACAATCAAATCTCCCTGATGATCCTAGAGTTTTAAAGCTGCTGCAATAGTCTAATCCTTCATTTCAGTCCTGCCACAGTTTGTCTCTGCCACTGACCCACAAGTCTTTGGTATTGGCGTATGGCTCCTGAGACTTGCAAGTGGGCCCCTCTTCCAGGCTGTGCATCCCGGGTCCTCTGTTGAGGGATGACTGTGCTATGTCACAGGTGAGTGCCGTCCCCCCAGGGCGGTTCTGGGCTTCTGGGCTGTGTAGGGAGGCTCCCAGTCTGCTCAAATGATGGCTGAATGAGGCTTTGTTAATTCACTCTGCTCCACCTTCCCAGCTCTGGGACAATCAGCTGAGGTTGCAGGGAAGGCTAATGTCCATGCCCAGTTTTGTGGTGTGTGCCTGTTATTTGAAGCACTTCCGTCACACTGGGTTGTCTGGGGCAGCTCTGGGCTATGGGGCTGGCGATGGGCAGGAGTGTTTCCTGTCCACCAGGATGGTGGCTGTGAGCGGACACCCCCCTTTTCTTGGGAAGTTGTGGTGTTTAGTTAATTTTCTCAGCCACTGGATTATTGCCTTTTGTCTCAGAGCTCTCTTAGTTCTGCTCTTGACTTGACCTGCCCAAATTGCAATTCTTTGAAGCTTTCTGTATTGGGCTTCTTAGAGTAATTGTTTTAGAAAAGGAAAAAAGGATTAAAAAAAAAAAAAAAAAGGGCCCTCCTCAGAGATCTAATGGGTTATTGAAATGCTAAGAGACAAAGCAACCAGGGCCATTAAGGAAAGGTCCACAGGGCAGAGAGATCAGCTTTTCTTCGGGATTTGCATATGCACCTCAAGGCCTGAGCTCCGCCCTTCCCCTTTCTGTGTTCACCAGAACTCCAAAAATCCTCTGCTTTTATTTTGGAGTTTTTCGTGTTATTTTTTTTTTTTTTCTATGCCTGTCTCCTCTCTGCTGGGCTGGCAGCTCTCAGATTCTCTGGTGTCTGGTCTCAGTCTATCTATGGTTGGAGTCTGGATCAGTAGAATGAGTTTCTGAGAAGGGCTACCACTGCAGTTCTCCCTTCTCCTTCCCGGAGCTGGCAGCCCCTCCTCCCACGGGACTGAGCCTGGCAGGGAGGGGCGCGGGTCCCCTGGCCGCAAAAACTTACAGATTTCACTGATCTCAGCAGTTCGACATTTTCATGAGTGTTGTATGAAGTATGCCCAAAGACAGATTGCTCTGTGGTGTCCAGTCCACGCAGTTCCTGGCTTTTTACCTACTTTCCTGGAGGAGTAACTAAAACTTACAGCTCACCAGTCTGCCATCTTGCCCCGCCTCTCTCAACAGTATGCTTTTTAGCTAAGGATCTGTGGGATGTTTATAACATTTTGATAAGCTTTTGACATGAACAAAGCTCTGTGTGGCAAGGTGGTGAAGCTGAGTCTTGAAAGGTGAGTAAAAGATGAATGAAGAGTGAGGAAGAGTGTTGCAGGCAGAGGAAATAGCTTATGTGAAGTTCTGGTCACCCCAGGAGAGCTTGTCATGTATGAGGCACTGGATGACCACTAAGGTGGAAGGCAAGAGCAAGGAGAGGTGTAACCAGAGATGAAGCTGGAGAGGCAAGCCCAGGCAAGCTTATGGCGAGTCTTGAGGCCTGTAAAAGTCTCTGGACATGACCTTGAAGAGTAATAAGATAGCAAGCCACTGCAGAGTTTCAGTATTTGTGTTGGTCAGATTTGTGTGGAGGAAGGATTGGGAATCTGTGCTAAGATCAGACTGTGGTTATGTTGATAAGTGATTTGAGAGATATTTAAGCATAGACTATACCACATTTAGTGATTAGGTGAGTGAGAGGAAAGTGGCACAGTTGATTGTTTTAAGCAATGTGGAGGGTGGTGACGTTATTTATTTATATAGGAAATATCATATGGGCTCTCCAGCCTCTCATTTTTATCTTTGCAAGTAGAAGAAATAAGTGGGATATTGATATTTTATGGAACATTTGCAATAATGTGTTTAGTACTATTTGCCTTCGTATCTTTTCAAACCCTTCAGTTGATCCTTTTTTCTCTATTCCTTTAAAGGAGTGATTGATGCTTCAGAAATTGCCCATGCTCTCAAATTAATAGGTATAAATATTTCTGAAAATGAGGCAATGAAGATTCTTCAAAGGTCAGCCCTTATATATGTATATGTATTTTAGAAATTATTTTTTATTTACTTTAAAACCTTCTTCATTATGAAAGTGACAAGTATGGCAACTTTAGCAAAGCATGAATAATAAGCTTACAATTATTGAGCATTTGTTTGCTAGTATCTTCTAAGAGCTTCAATATATTACCTCATTTAATCCTCATGAGACTGCAGAGGCAACTTCTGTGAAATTGTTGAACAGTGATGTTAAGTAACTTGCACAAGGTCACCATAATCTGATATTCAAATGTTAACTCATTGATAATATTTTAGTGCATGTACTTACTGCTCTTTGTAAGATCACATACTTTTATATTACTTATTAGCCAATGAATCAAATTTATGTATCAATTAGATATTGATTGGGTTCCCTCCTTTGTGCCAGGCATGTACTAGTCAGTGAGGATGGTAAAAAGGACAGTCCTGGCACCTGCTCTTACAGAGATAATAGTTCAGTGGGGCATGCAAACAGTGAGCAGGCCGTTGCAGTGTGGCAGCAGTCACAATAGGAAAATATAGGAGAACAACAAAGAAAGGGGTCTTTTATCAGGAAAAAAAGTGCTGACTTTTCTCAAATCATACTACTTTTCTCCTTTGAGGTATTTATCCAAAGAATTATATTAGTAGACTTTCTGATCTTAAACATTCCTGGGAAAGGCTAACTTGTTATGAACTATTTCATGTAGTAACACATACAGAACAATAAAGAAAACACTATAACAACCATCTATGTTCATCACTGGTTTGTCATATTTAACATTTTACCATGTTTGCTTCAGATATTTAAAAATAAGTAAAATATTATAGGCGCTGAACTTCTCAGTGGATTTATCTCTAAAACCATTTCCTCCCTTCTGCTAGAAGTAACCACTATCCTGATTTATCATTCCCATATGGATTTTTACATGCATATGCTTTTTTACTAAATGTATGTATTCTTAAAATACGATATTGCTTCTCTTGTTTTAGGACTTTAAGCGGTGGCATACTGCATATATCATTTTGTGACTTAAGTTTTTTCTGAAACTTCTATCTTTGAGAGTTATTGATGTCAATGTATGTAGCTCTAATTCAGTCATTTTAGCCACCGTGTGGTGTTCCGTTTAATGAACATAACTTTGTTTATGGATTGTTCTGGTGATAGTCATTTAGGTGTTTTATTTTGTTGCGAATACAAAAGAATACAAAGACTGTTCTTGTAAACTCACAGTGAAGTTGCTTGGTTTTAGGGCAGACACACCCTTAACTTTAAAAGATATTCCAAATTGCTCTCCAGAGTGTTTGTGCCAATTTAGAATCTCTACCAGCAATGTATTTCCTTTCTAACACTTGATACTCTATTGTTCTAGTATTTTAATATTTTCTGAACTCTTGAGTAAGAGATATTGTCTCATTTTTGTTTTAATTTGCATTTTCCTCATTTCTCATGAGGCTACTAAGTATCTTTTCATATGTTTCTTGTCCATTGGGTATTCTTTTTCTGATAATTACATATTTATATCTTTTACCTATTTTTCAACTGGATGGGTTGTTGGTTGTAGTTGTTCTTTTAGACTTGTGGCTATTAATCCTATGTTGGTTCTATTTATTGCAAATATCTTTTCCCAGTTTGTGGTTTATTTTCAAATTCTTTTAAAGGTGTTTTTGTTGTTGTGCAGTAGTTTTGAATTTGAATGTCAGATTTGTCTATTTTCCTTTCATGTTTATTCTTTTAGTATCTCGAGAAATTCTTCTTTACCCTGGCACATAAAGTTATTCACTTACATCTCATTTTAAAATTTTGTACTTCACATTTCATTGTTTAATTCACCTGTAACTCATATTTATATGTGTATGCTGTGAAGTAGAAGTCGAATTTTAGTTTTTTCTTACAGAGTCCAGTTGTTCTTTCACCATTTATTTACTTGTTCCATGCTTTCCCACAGATTTGAAATGGTTTTTTCTTTCATGTATTAAATTTCCACCTATATACAGTTGTGTTTCTGGGCCCTTTATTCAATTACATTGGTTGTTCTCTATTATGCATTAATGCCACATCTTAATTACTCTCACTTTTTAATACATCTTGATATCTTGTCTCATTTTCTTCATCTTCAATACTATTAGGGCCATTCTTGGTCCTTTTCTATATGAATTTAGAATCACCTTGTTTAGTGATACACACATGCACTCACACATCTTTTGAAATTTTGATCACAGTTTTATTAGTATTATAGATTAATTGGGAGAATTGATATATTTATGATGTGAAATCTTCTACTCCCTGAACATTATATATGCTTTCATTTATTTAAATACTCTTTTATTAAAGTTTTTTTTATTACATATAAAGCTCTTATACAACTTTTGTTGGATTTATTCATAGAGACATGGTTTTTATGGCTAAGTAATATCCTTTTTACACTTTTAATAATTTCTGGCTTAAAACATACAGATCGATTTGATTTTCTATCATTTTATTTAGAATCTTTGCATCCATATTCATAAGTAATGATATACTGAGGGTAAGGTAGAATAGGAAATCCTTTCTGTGGTCTACAAGGTTCTCCGTGGTCTGGCCCCGCCCACCCCTCTAGCCTCATCCTGACCACACCTCTCCTTGCACTCTCTTCTGTCAGTGCTTTGAAAGATCTATGGCGTTCTTTCCTCTAGGCTACATTCTCTCTGCTTGGAAAGCCCCTTCCAGCTCCTTTACTGTAGTTACTCCTGTTTCTTAGGTCTCAGTTTAGATGTTACTTTCACCTTTAAAGCTTTTTAAAAATCTTGCTGGTATTTGCTTTCACAGAGGCTTGTTTATTTGCTGTCCCCTTCAGCCCCCTACCACCATGCACTAGACTGTAAACTTCATGAAGACAGGGACCAACGTATATTATCTATTGTTTTATAGTCAGTGCCTAGCAGTGTGCCTAGTACATACTAGCAGCTTCATAAATATTTTCTGAATGATTTGATGGTGCACAAAAGCCGAGTGAGGAGAGTGTCAAATTTAACAGAAATGACCAGCCATGTGAGTATTGAAAAATATTCGTTGGATCTTGCATTTAGGAGATTACTGGGGGATCTCAGTGAAAGCAGTTTCAGGGAAGGAGTAAAAAATTGTCAGATTGCCTAGGGCTGTTGAGTGAATGGGAGATGAAGACATGGGGACTGTGAAGGTGGTTTGCTGATTTGGGAAATTTAGATAAGAAGGAGAGGACAACTAAACAAGTCCTTGAATTTTATTTTTATTATTATTTTTAAGGGTAGGAGAGACTGAGAAGTAGTCTTCAGAGAGGGAGATGTTGGACATGTTACAGAAAGAGGAGATAACTGATTGAACAGTATCTCAGAAAAAATGGGAGGGAATGGGACCAACAGCTCAAGAGAGAGTCCTTGAATAGGAGGCAACATTTCATCCTCTGAGTCTAGAGTACAGGAGGTAAGGATGAATGTGGGAAGAGAGAAGTTTGTTCACTCTACAAATATCTACTGAGTGTCTGCTCTGATGTGCCAGGCATTCATCTATCTAGGTGCTGGGGATACAGTAGTGAAGGAAACAGGCAAAAATTCCTGCTGTCCTAGCTCACAGTGAAAAGAAGAGAAAAACAATAAGTCAGATAAATACTTTATCTATGTTAGATAGCAATAAGTGCTAGGGGGAAAAATAAAGCAGGAAAGGAAACAGTGTGTGGGGGTGGGGGTTGGGTAACAGCTACAATTTTAGATATAGTGTCTAGGAAAGGCCTCAGAGGTAACATTTAGTAGATCTGAAGGAGGTGACAGAGGGAGCCCTGAAGATCTCTGGGGAAAAACCTTCCAGGCAGAAGAAATAGCAAGAGCAAAAGCCCCCATGTGGGCAGCATGTTTGGGACAGGGTGATTCAGGGAGAGGATCTTAGGAGATAAATCTAAGAGATAACAGGAGGCCATGTTACATAAGGCCTTACGGGCAATCTTAAGGACTTTGGCTTTTTCTCTGATAAGTCACTGGATGGTTTTAAACAGAGGTGTGACGTGATCTAACTTAGAATTTAACAGTCTCATTTTGGCTGATGTATTGAGAATAGTTTGTTGGGGGCAAGGGTGAAAGCAGGGATAAACCAGACACAACTTAAGGTTGTCTTATACCAGAATAGAAACAGTAGAGAAGGTATGAAGTGGTTAGAGTCTGGATATGTTTTGAAAGATTGACAGGATTTGCTTCTGGATCATGTGGGGGATGTGAAAGAGAGTAATAAAGGACAATGTCAGGGTTTTGGCCTGAGAATCTAGTTGCCATTTATTGAGACAGGTAAGACTGCAAAAACTGCAAGAAAAGCAGGTTTGGGATGGGGTGGATACCAGTGTCCAGTTTTATTCTTATTTAGGTTCAGATACTTTCAGACATCCAGGTGGAGATGTCAAGTAGGCAACTTGAAATAGGAGTCTGGAGTTCAGAGGCACATTCAGGCTAGAGACAGACATTCTGGGAATCATGGGCTTATAGGAGGTAATTAAGCCATGAGATTGAAAGAGATGATGAGGGACAGTATGGTACACTGCATCCTGCCTGGTATTCTCTCATATTAATAGGAGGCAGGGGACGTGAGGAGAAACCAGTAAAGGAGACAGAGAAGAAGCAGCCTTAGAGAAAGGAGGAAAACCAGGAGAGTATGTTGTGCTGGAAGCTGAATGAAGGAAATGATTCAAGGCAAGGAGAATTAGCTCTGTCAAATGCTGCTGGGAGTTCAAATCATATGAGGACAGAGAATGGATCTCTGGATTTAGCACAGTAGTGGCCATTCGTGGAGGCTGATGGGAAATGGGTTCAAGAGAAAATGAGAAGAGAGGAATTGGAGACAGATGATGGACGTTTCTTTGAGGAGTTTTGCTGTAAAGGCAAGGAGAGTAAAATGGTGCTAGCTGGGGAAGTTGGGGCAAGAAATTTCTTTTTAAAGATGAGACTGCTAAAGCACTTATATTTTGGGGAGAAATAGG
Organism: Choloepus didactylus; assembly: GCF_015220235.1. Taxonomy (NCBI): domain Eukaryota; kingdom Metazoa; phylum Chordata; class Mammalia; order Pilosa; family Megalonychidae; genus Choloepus; species Choloepus didactylus. The sequence goes on from NC_051308.1 coordinate 132,585,394, forward strand.
GAGCAACATGGCCTGAGAATGAGTGTCAGAAATGGGTTAGGTAGTTTGAGGCGATGCATGAAGGTTTGTTCTAGTTGCTGAGGAAAATGAGAAAGGGTTACTAGCTGACTGAGATAAGAACTTGAAGTACTGGCAAGTTCATACTTAGCAAGCATTGGATCCCATTGCCTTTCTTTACATTCTGAATTTCACTCAAGTATTTGAGAAATTCCCTGATGGTATACAATCCTTATTTGGCTTCATTACTATTATTTCATGTTAATGGAAATAATTTAGTATCCATAGTAAATGGAAATTTGTCTTTTAAGAACCATTATTATTCCATGATCTACCATTATTGCTAGAGAAGTAGTAGAAAGTAATAGGAAGAGGTTACAAGACAGGAAAGAGGGGAAATGCTTAAGAAGAAATACTAGAAGACTGGGATGCAGCAATAAAGTCTTACCTTTTTGTAGTCCTTTATAATTTACAAGGCTCTTGTATATATAATCTCATTTAATACTCTAAGAACCCTATATTGTAGGAATTATTCTAATCTAAACTGAAGTTTAGAGATGTTAGGTGAACTTTTTACTGTCACAAAAGTAGCAACAGGCATAGCTCTGACTGTAACCCAAATTTTCTGACTTTAAGAAAATAAAATGTTTCTATAATGCATATTTTATTTCTAAGTCATTGTTTATATTTGAGCATATTCTTATTTTTAATATTCAGGATGGATAGAGATGGGTCAATGACAATAGACTGGGAAGAATGGAGGAAGTATTTTTTATTTAAATCTGCAGAAAATGTTGAAGAAATTGCCCATTACTGGAACCGTTTTACTGTGTTTTTTTTTTTTTTAACCATTTGTATATTTTATGCCATTAATTGGCCATAGAATGTCTTCTTCAACCAAAGTTTCAACCTGCAAAAAGTACCCATTTGTTGAGAATACTACCTGTTAAGAGTTGATTACTCCTACTTAACATTATCATTCTGTATTATAGGTGCCTATTTACATGCTTGAAAGTAGGGACTGTGAATTGCTCATTGATGTTATAGTGATTGCCCAGTAACTATCTGTTGGTTGAATGAATAAACATAACCAGAATTCTCCTGCAAGAGTGCCAAGGTTCTAGTTTTTTCATGAGGATATGTATATACATATAAATATATATCATAGTCTGCATATCTTGTCTCCCAGTGCACTTAGAGATTTGTGCTTCATAATTAGCAAGGAACCATTTCATAAAAATTTGGCTTGGTAACTCCAAATTATAATCTACACTATTCTTCTGTTTCCATGATAATGTGTGTGTATGTGTGTGTGTGTGTGTGTGTGTATAACTATTTTCCTTTTACAACTGTTTGAGGTAAGAATTATTATTTCTACTTTATGGACAAGGAAACTGAGGCAGAGAGAGATAAGTAATTTGCCTAAGCTAAGGAGTATAGTGTAACATCTAAGATCATGAATTCTGGAATCATACTATCTGGGTGTGCTTCTTAGTGCCCCTACTTATTAGCCCTTGACCTTGGGGACATCAATTAATCTTTCTAAGCCTCATTTTTCAGCCATAAAGAAGGGATGGTGATAATGTTACCTACTGCATAGGGTCGATGTGAGGGTTAATGAACAATCCATGTAAAATACCTAGCACAGTGCCTGGCAAAGAGGAAGTCGTTAATGACTGTTGGTGGGGGTGAAGAACAAGGTCTCTGGAGCTATCTGCCTGGGGTCAGATCTTGGCTCCAGCCTTGCAAGCTGTGTGACCTCTCCCAGCCTCAGTTTCCCTAAGTATAAAATGAGACTTAGAAAGGTATCTATTCACTAGGTTGTTGTGAGGATTAAACTAGTTATTAATGTATCTATAAAGCATTTAGAACAGCATCTGGCACATGTTAAGCACCATATGTATTGGCTGTTATTATTAATAGAAAAATGAAGGACTTTGAACTGAAACTTGTACTTCAAAGCTTGCAACATACTGTTTCTTCATGAAATCTGTGTGTTCCTTTCATTTTTCTTTAACATTGGGGCTTTCTTTAAATAGGCTGAGTGTTTAAGAAAAAGTGACAGTAAATATCGACCTGCCCTATCCTCTCTCCCATAATCCCCCAAACCCCAGGATGCCAAAATCAAATTCAAAAGCTGATTCTAACCTAACTGCCTTCAACTGCTTTCTGAGGAAGTTGAACTAAGTGAAAAAGAGTTTTGCATGAGGCCCTAGGGTTTTTTTTTGGTGTCTTTTCAAGAGCCCTCTGAGCTAGGGAGTTGACCAGTAGAATCCCATTCCTATTGCCCGGTAGAAAAACTGAAGACATCCCACCAGTGTGCCTTCTTAATTGTTACCATCATGTTTGTGAAACTCTTCAGGTACCACCATTCTTAATAAAAAATATGTAATAATTAGGGGAAGATTTTATCCTTTTAGTAGGTTTACATTGTTTCTTTACTTTTAAAGATATTTAAAGAGAATTCCAGTCAATGAATATTGTATGCTTCCTATAGGATAAGTTTTCTGTTTCATACTGAAGATAAAAGGCAAGCAAGATGTAGAAAATAGCTATTTTGAAGATTAAACGACATTGTGCCTGTGATAACCTGCCTTTTGGATATAGTGCTAATATTGGGTGCTTCATTTGTTCCAGGAGATTGTATACTCTTTGACTTATAGTAATTTCACAAGTGTATGGGCATTGAATTTAAGCTATTTTGGTTCAAATCCCAGCTCTGTCACTTTCTAGCTGGGAGAGTTGGGCTAAATTAATTAATCTTCCTGGGCCTCAGTTTTCTTAACGTAAAATCGGGATAACAATACTTATCTCTCTTAGGGTTATCATGAAAATTAAAGATGACATATAAACTTTAATACAATGCTAACTCGTTCAGTAAATGCTAATTTTTATTTATTTAACAGATTTTAATTGAGCTATTTCCTAGCCACATTGTTGCTAATAGCTACGTATAGCCTAGCACTTGGAAGCCTAAATTGTCACCACATAATTTACATTTTACAACTACTAATATCAGTTAACTAACATTCACAGTGTTTTTTAGTGCCAAGCATTTTACTAAGTGCTTTATATGATTTGAGTGGATATTAGTAGTATTGCTTTCTCTTGGTGTTAGAGGAAATTGAGACTCAGAGAGAAGGTTCAACTAGGAATGAGGGAAGCCAGGATTTAAATCCATTTTACTCCTAAGCTCAGGCTCCTAAAAGTGATATATGCGATGGACTTTCTAGACTCTCAGAAAACTTCTAGTTATAAGTAGAGCAGAGCTCATTACCTGCTTTTAGGTACGATTCCACTATAGGTAAAAATGTAAAAGGAAACCTTTTAAATGTGTGTTGTATATTTTTATCTGTTTTGTTAGAGGTAGAAAGTTTGAGATAACAAAGGGATCCACTAGGTCATGAAAATTGAAGATACTTTTACGTAATTGCCAATGAAATAGCTACTACCTTACTAGTGGTTTGTGTAACCTAAACATATTTATTAGAATTTGATAGATTGTTCTTTTTCTATTCAATCTTAGACAAATCATTTTCAACCAAAAATGAAACAGATTTTTAAATGGGAAATGGAAGGGCTATCTTAAACTATGATAAACATGATAAAATAGTTATATTAATTTATACTTGACATTATTTTAAGCTGATTTATGAGTCATTTAAAATTGTAACAACTGCTAAAGCACAATATGCTAGGAAGGGCTGATGTTAATTTACTGTGGAGTTTGAGATAAAGAAAACATTATTTAGCTCTTATAAGGAAATAAAATTTTCATTTGAGATCATCTAAATTCAACATTATTTATTTATTTGTTTGTTTTAATAGGGAATTGATGTGGGAGATAGGTGGCATTTTCCAGATGATTTTCCTGATAGAGAAAGACAATCTGGCCAGTTGTGGAAATACCTGTTGGCCGGAGGCATAGCTGGTACTTGTGCTCGAACATGCACAGCGCCGTTAGATCGTCTGAAAATCCTAATGCAGGTGTGTTGCACAGTTCATGTGCACGCTTCCCTCCCCCCTCCATGGTTGCTCCTTTTATTAGATAGGTTACACAGCTGCTGCCACAAATAAATCCCTTAATTTCAGTGTAGGGTAGGAGTCAGTCATAGCGTGGTCTGCCTCCTTTCTCTGGGACCCACCAATACATCCTGCACTCAGGACTAGGTGTGTCAGGATAAAACACAACCAATCCCTTAGTAGATAAGGGGGCTGCCAGTACATTTCTTCCCCTATTGTCCCAAGCCCATGTAAAGGTTCACTGGACACAGTTTGACAATGGTGGGCATGTTTTAAGACATCCAGCTCACACCCTGGTGTTATGTTTGTCTTTGGTGGGGAGGGAGCAGGGTTCCTCCACTATGGTGCACAAACACAAGAAAGGGGTGCCCTGCGTTGGTCAAAGATTGAGACCCACTGGCTATGGGGAACCGATGCCCAACTAGTAAAGCTGACCTCGTCCTGTCTCTTCTGTATGTGAGTAAAATGTTGTTGCATCCAGTGCTGTGTGAGTCATGCTTCTGTTGGTGACCCCAGCACCTATATTGGTATCTTTCTTTCTGCTGCAGTGGCTTACATTAGTATACTTTTGAGTAATGTGAGCAATGTTTGTTGCTTTTCAAAAGAAACATTTCAGAGGTCTTAACACTATCCCTTGATATTCTCATGTGCAAATTACTTCATTGCCAGGAATCTCCTACCCTCATTTGTTTAACAAGCTGCCAGGCACTGAACTCAACCTTGAGGGTACAAAAAACAAGTAATAAGCCATATGAATTTTGGAGTCTAGTGGTAGAGATAGACATGTAAACAAATAATTAGGCATAGTCTGATAATCTAGCTCTCGTGTTCCAGGGTGAGCCAAAATTAAGGAAGTCTCCTTTTTTGGTGGTGGTGGGGAGGGGTTTGGATTAGACCATATTAAAATTCTTTTGACTTTCATGAGATGGAAATTGTGAGACACCAAGAGAAACAGACTTGTCAGAGAGTGGCACTCCTTTATTTCTTATCACGTGTAGTACCCTTTAGGTGGATTTCTTCAACTGTCAAAAGGTTTTGAGCCCTGGAGCTGTTGTGGTCCTTTGAAGCCAGGGCAGACATTGGAGGGAATGCCTGAAACTTACAGCCCAAACTTTATGGATTTGCTTGTGCAATTGTAATGAGGGATAAGGAGTTTCCACCCTTTTCATCATACTACTTAAGGCAGAGATTCGGGGCCTGTGACAACATTGGGTCAAATCTCCTTTTACCCTTTTTGAGTCAACAAGGCACAAATTTCCCTCCAAATTTTACAGAAACATAAAAAGCAAGCAAGCATGCCAGGCTGCTGGTATTCTGGGTTCAAAACAGGGGAAAAGAGCAGTGGCCCACACTGTCCATCATGTGTATTTTTTCACTTTATCTATCTGATTTCAATCCTATGCCTCACTGAATTCCTGAATTCTGCATTCCTGAATCAAGAGCTTTTCTTCACTTTCTCTAGAAAATGAAGCCCCAGGGGTTTTTAAGGGTGAATCAATTTCTATAGGCATTCTGCTCTGCAGACTTAGATTGAAACTTTTACCCCACTAGATCAGTTCTCTTTTTTGCTTCTGCTTTCTACCTCCCCCAAATTTGTTGAAATCTCTAGTATACTTTTCTTTGCAGGTTAATAGTCAGGTGATTATATACTTTTTGTATTGACAGTACTGAAAAGTGAAAGAGGGTGCTTTATAATCATGGAGGGACAATTCACAGGCAAACCAGATGTGAGGCAACCCTAGCTCCTGCCTTCTTTATTCCTTTACCATTGTCTTTGTGTGGTTTGGGGAAAGAAGAGGGAATAAACATGTGTGGTCAATCTGACATTTTTACTGAAAGTCAATTTCTTGCACATCTAAACATTATCTTGCTTTTTTCTTCGAATGTTGGTTTGACCCAATATCATGGTAAAAAACACTTTTTCTCAGAACTTTTAAGGCACTGCCCTATTGTTTTCTAGCATCCAGTGTTCTGAGAAATCTAATGCCAACTTGAGTCTTCATAGGTGACCTGTTTTTCCTTTCTGGAAACTTTTAGTCATTCCTCTACCTTGGATGTTCTGAAATTATAAAATATGAGTTCAGGTAGGGTTTTTTTCCCCCATCCATTGTGCTTGACACTTGGTGGTCTCCTCCTAACTGTAGATTTATGTCTTTCCTCAGCATTGGGATATTCTGTTATTTCTTTCTTAATTTTCTTCTGTTTGTTTTCTCTCTCTGGAATTCTTATAGTTGGTATTGTACCTCTTGGATTGACCCTCTATGCACCTTTTCTTTTGATATATATTTTCTATCACTGTGTTTTTTATTCCACATTCTGGGAAATTTCTTAAATTAAGTCTTCCAACCATCAAGATGGTTAATATTACATTTTGTTCTATAATCATATTTACATCCTCTGTTTTGTCAAGAGGATAATTTTATTTTTTTCATTTTTATAACTTTTACTTTGAAAATAATTTTAAAGTTACAGACAGTTACAAAAAATTATATCATAATACAAAGAACTCCAATACACCCCGTACCTACATACCCTATTTGTCTACCTTCAATATTTTGCCACATTTTTGCATAATTATATCTATATCTGTGTCTCTTTATCCATCATTTACCTATCTATATATCTAATTATATGTATACCCATTTTCAAAATTTGATAGTAAGTTACATACATCATAATCCTTGAACATGTCATACCTCTTTGCATATTACTGACCCCACAGAAATTAAAAGGATCATAAGAGATTCTATGAGAATTGATATGCTGATAAATTGGACAAACTAGATGAAATGGACAAATTACTGGTAACACACAAACAACCTGCATTGATTATACAACAAATAGAAGATATCAACAGACCAATTCCAAGCAAAGAGATTGAAGAAGTCTTCCAAAAATCTCCCAGCTAAGACCAGCTCATGATCAGATGTCTTCACAGGTGACTTCTACCATTCATTCCAGGAAGCATTGATACCAATCATGTTCAAACCCTTCCAAAAAACTGAGGAGAAGGGAACACTACCTAATTCATTGTATGAGGGCAATATTGCCCTAGTGCCAAAGCCACATAAAGATACTACCGGATAATGAAATTAAACACCAATTTTTCTTATGAATATAAGTGCAAAGATCCTAAACAAAATACTTGCAAATTGAATCCAACAGTGCATGAAAAAAAAAGATCAAGTGGATTTTATTCCAGGCATGCAAGATGGGTTAACATTAGAAAATCAAAGAATATGATATACATTATCAAGCGTAAGGGAAAAGACAACATGGTCCTCTCAATGGATGCAGAAAATGCTTCTGACAAAATGCAGCATTCTTTCTTGATGACGATACTTAGTAAGAATAGAAGGAAACTCCCTCAACTTGATAAAGGACATAAAGACAAATCCTACCTAACGTCATAGTTAGTAGTCAAAGAATGAAGCTTTCCCTCTAAAATCTGGAACAAGACAAAAGATGTCCGCTGTCACCACTGTTGTTCACCATTGTTCTAGAAGTTCTGTTCAGAGCAGCTAGGCAAGAAAAAGAAATAAAAGGCCTGCAAATTGGAAAGGAAGAAGTAAAACATTTACTATTTGCAGATGACATGACCCTATATATGGAAAGGCACAAAGAAAATACAAAAATGCTTGTTGACCTAATAAATGAATTCAACAAAGTGGTAGGGTACAAGAGCAATAGCTAAATATATTCACTGTTTCTATACACAAACATTGAATAATTGGAAGAAGGAATCAAGGAAAAAAATTCCTTTCACAATAGCAACTAAAATATTCAAATATCTAGGAACAAATCTAACCAAGATGTAAAGGGCTTGTACACAGAAAATAAGAAAACATTGCTAAAAGAATTAATGAAGACATAAATAAATGATAGAATATTCTGTGTTAATAGGTTGGAAGAAAAATATCATTAAGATGGAATGAGTGCATGAATCTGTCATATTCTGTTATCTCTCAAACGGAAGTGGGATCCAGGTTCAAGTTGTTGTAAAGACCAGAATCGGCATCAGTCAGAGGTGGTGGACCACTGCTGCTAGGGTGTGGGGTCTTCTGGGAGAATGGCAGGATACAGGTATGGAGGTGACCATGGAGGATTTGGGGACCAGGGTGCCCATCCTGGTACCTGAGGGTTCTCCATGTAGATCACATGTGGGGAGGTCCACATCAGCTCTTCAAGGGGCACAAGGATGGTGCAGGCCTGGTGCTGGAACTCAGGAGGTGGAAGGTTGGCCATGTCGGCATGGGAACAACTTGAGGAGACACTGTCCTCCCAGTATACTCCATTATCCTGTGCAGGGCCTCTCCACAAGGACAAGGCAGGGGTTCAGTCCTTGGCTTCTGGTTGGCCTCATGTATAGTCCAATATAAGTCTGTCAAATTTAACATGTGGAGACATTGTTGCCAGCTCTTCTTTATGTCCCTCTCCCTGAGCCCCTGGGCAATTGATTTTGACAGCACGTGATTCTTTTTCTCCTGTCTGGGATATATCACACGTTCAAGGAATTCCCATTCCTGAATGAAACTCCTGATTTCTTCATGACTCCAAGGAATATTTAGCTGACCTCCATTTTTTTCCTGAGACTTTTCTCTGTTGCCATGGGGCCTAATCCAGGGCAGGCAGGGCTGGCACTTACAGTGTTGCAGAAATCCAGGTACGTTTGGAGGCCCTGAGTATGGAAATGTGTTTGCTTCTCCCTGCTGTGTGGAGTCTTTCAAGGGGATGATTTTAAACATTTAAAACCAGTTGTCTTAATTTGCTAGGCTGCTATGAAAAATACCGCACAATGGGTTGGTTTAAACGATGAGAATGTATTGTCTCATTGTTTGAAGGCTTTCTTCCTGAAGATAAAGTGTTCTGGTGCTGGCTGCCAGCAATCCTTAGCGTTCCTTGGCTTATATCTCTGCCTCCTATCTCCTTTCTGGCTTCTATAACTTCCTGGCTCTCTTTATAAAACCTCCAGTAAAATAGGTTAAGACCTACCCTCATTCAGTTGGGCCATGACTTAAAATAACAAGAGGTCATATTTACAGTGGGCTCACATCTGCAGGAATGTATTAAATTTAAGAACAAGCTTTTATGGGGTACATACAGCTTCAAATCATCACAGGTAGGAATCCTACCTACCCCTAGGCTTGGGTAGAAGTCCCTCTATCTTGGCCTGAGGAGAGCTCTTGCTTCATGGTTCTGCCCTTGAAGTAATTTTTCCTTCATTTCATCCTGTCTTTTTCCCATTCAGTCTGGGTTAGCAGTGCTTCTGGTCATACAGAATTCTCAAAAATCTTGTCAGTTTTATGTGTAGTTCAAGGAGGTGCATGCCATAAGGCAAAAGGATTTCCACGGATCCTTCCTGGACAAATAGATTTCCAGTCCTGACTTCCTCTGAGATGGGTGGTGTGATCCATGTTTAGCTACACCCTCTTTAGCAAAGGGTTGTTCAGTTACACCCTCATGCTGGGCTCTGTTCTTTGGGGACTCACTTCCTGGAAGCTCAGGGAAGGCCCTGATAGAGCTGTTTCTGGCCCTAGTCTCAGAGCACACCATCTGGATAGGTTGAGAATTTTCCAAATTATCAAATGGTTCCCTTGGTGCTTAAGAGTCCAGTCCTCAGTGTATCCCTTTCCTCTCTCATTTCACTATAAGCAGCAAGGAGAAACCAGGCTGCACCTTCCACACTTGGCTCGGAAATCTCCTTGGCTAAATATCCAAGGTCATTGCTTGCAAGTTCTGCCTTCCATCTGATATGAGAACACAGTTTTGCCAACTTCTCTGGTACTTTATAACAAGGATCGCCTTTCCTCCAGTTTCCAACAACACTTTCTTCATTTCCTTCGGAGTTCTCACTGGAAGCACCGTATTCCAGATTGCTACCAATAGCCATACTCCTACCAACATTTTGCTCATTACAAATTAGTACTCTCTAAGATGATAGAATTTTCTCTAAAGCTCTCTAAGCCTTAATCAGAAATACAGTTAATATCTATATCTATACTGGCAGTCTTTTGAAAGCATTCTAGGTTTTTTTCTACCAAGTGCCTCAAAATTATTCCAGCCTCTACCCATTACCCAATTCCTAAGCCAGTTTCACATTTTTAGGTATTTATAACAGCAGCACTGTTAAAATCCTAGAACCAAAAGCTGTCTTAGTTAGCAAATACCACATAATGGTTTGGTTTAAACAATAGGTACTTACCATCTCACAGCTTTGAGGCTAGAAGAAGATCAAGATATCAAGCAAGGCTTTCTTTCTCCCCAAAGACTGTAGCATACTGATGCTAATTGCTGGCAATCATTAGGGTTCTTTGGCTTGTATGTCTGCCTCCCATTGCATGGTGATGTACTCTTTTTTCTGGCTTTTTAAACTCCTGAGTTCTCTTTATAAGGCCTCCAGTAGTATGGATTAAAACCCACCTTTGTTCAATTGGGCCACAAGTTAAATAAAAATAACATCTTCAAAAGGTATATTTACAGTGGGTTCATATCTACAGGAATGCAGATTAATATGAAGGACATGTCTTAATTGGAGTACATAATTCAATCTACCACACCAGTAAGTAGCATTTACATTCTTATGGTGATGTAAATATTATTTATCATGGAGCCAAGTGGTATGCTAGAATTATATTTCTTTCTTTATGAATCTAATGCCATACTTCCTTGTGGTAGATTGCTTGCTAAGATAGCGTCCATGATTCTTCCCTTCCTTGTATGCACACCTCTTTGCGATGTGACTTTCCTCCTCCTCCTATCAAGAGGTGGAGTTTTTTTCTCCACTCCTTGAATCTGTGCCGGCCTTATCTAGTGGAAATGACCTTGGAGGTTGTGCCGGTTTGACTGTATTATGTCCCCCAGAAAAAGCCATATTCTTTGATGCAATCTTGTGGGGCAGACAGAATAGTGGGGATTAAGCTGGAACGTTTGAATTAGGTTGTTTGCATGGAGATGTGCCCCACCCAGTTGTGGGTGGTGACTTCGGTGGGATACTGCTATGGAGGTGTGACCCCACCTATTCAGGGTGGGCCTTGATCAGTGGAGCCATATAAAACATGCTGACTCAAAGAGACTGAACGGAGTGCAGCTGTGAGTGATGTTTTGAAGAAGAGCAAGCTTGCTAGAGAGGAATGTCCTGGGAGAAAGCCATTTTGAAACCAGAACTTTGGAGCAGATGCCAGCCACGTGCCTTCCCAGCTAACAGAAGTTTTCCGGACGCCATTTGCCATCCTCCAGTGAAGGTACCTGATTACTGATGTGTTACCTTGGACACTTTATGGCCTTAAGACTGTAACTGTATAGCCAAATAAACCCCCTTTTTATAAAAGCCAGTCCATCTCTGGTGTTTTGCATTCTGCAGCATTAACAAACTAGAACAGAGGTCTTCCAATCTTAGGCTTCAAGCAGTCTTATGGCTTTTGCTCTTGTCCTCTTAATGCACTGAGACCATCATGTAAAGAAGCCTTGTCTTTCCATGGAGGATGAGAGATCACCTGGAGAGAGAGAGGCCCAGCCAGCCCCAAACACCATATGTGTGAGACCATCTTGGAATACCCAGCTCCAGTCAAACTGCTGGATGACTGCGGCCACATAAGTGACCACAGGAAAGAACATCAGAAGAACCATCCAGCTTAGCCCAGCTCAAACTGATGATCCATAGAATCAGAAGCAAATAAAATATTTGTAAGCCACGAAGGGTTGTGGGGTGGTTTTCTATGCAGCAGGAGTTAACTGACACACTTAAATGTCACACAAAGGAGAATACTTAAGAAAAACCAAATTACGTTATGACTTGACTCTGGAGGAAGACTCACATTAAAAACATTTAACAATCTGGGTGGACTAAAGTAAGTCACAGAGTCTGGAATACCAATAAATAGCTATATGAGGGTAATTTCTAGGGAGCCTGGGCTGGTGGTAAGCTGTCACAGCCTCAGGGGCCAAATGGATACCTGGCTTTTGTCTGTCCAGGTACAATTGCTACCATTGGGATACTGTCTTAGTCTGGACCTGCTCTGAATAAGGAGGCCCAGGTGACATGTGGGATGGTTAGTTGGCTTGTAGGAAGGCAGGTATGTGGGCTGATTAGTGGGCACCTGGCTTGGCACCCCTTCAATATGGAGCCCACCTGGGATTCCCTGGAGCCAGAGTGACTAGTGCAGTAGGGAGTAGGTATGCAAGGGCTTAGCTCAGTGGCTCTTTACCAGCCAGTCCAAAAGTATTTCCTTATTTTATATATCGGTTATTAGCCTTCTATGCAGACTTATTGTATAATTAAAGTTAAGTTTGTCTATTATTGCAGCTGTACAACCCAGGTATCATTTTGAGTTTAAATGTTGTCTTCCAGCTGCAGCTGACTGGGTGCTTGTCCTCATTCTTGTGCTTGGGTTTTGCTTTGTTTTGTCCGTTTTTTTTTTTGGTCAGATTTTCCTGCTCTCTTCTTCATATATGTATTACAGGGAGCCTGATGATCCCTTACATATTTACTAAATATCCAACTGTAAGGTATGTCTGCCCAGGTGCCTAAAAACAAATAGCTCCTTAATACCTTTTATTTTTACACCACTCTTGTATCTTTCCTTACTGGATTATATATATTGAATTTGTCTGTTCTTTTTCTGTTGTCTTCCCTCCCTTGCTGAGTCACATTGTTTTGGGCTTTGTTTTCCTTCTTCTATGATCAATATATTCAATGTACAGGGAGGGCACACTCTCTGATGTTCCCTCAAGGCCAAACTGAATTTCTCTTTCCAAACATGCTCCCTAAAGAAAGGTCTCAGAGCTCTCGGATACAGAATTAGTTGGATTCCATCTTTTTTCTCTGATAACACTAACTGTACAGGTCATACTTGTCAGAGGCCTCACAGCCACTTGTTTGTAATAAATTCTCTTAGTTTCGGTGGCCTTAACTTTTTAGGAATGTTGCTTCTGTTCGAATTTATACCTGATTCACTCGTTTGTCCATCCCCTTGAAGAGTAGGAAACAAAGCAACCATTTCTGTAGTGTGTTTACTTGTGTGTCATATCTTAGGTTTCCTCTTTCTTCAGCTATAGTGCAGGGAACAAAATAAACATGTTTCCAAAGCTGTCTAATCACCCAGACAGTGGCTGCTTCCCCAACAGGAGAGACTTTCAGCAATTTTGGACCTTTAACTCTTTCCTGCCTACCAAATCATAATGTCATTTTCAAAGTTCTTCCTTTTCTTCTGAAGGCTCAGAGTTCAGAACCAAAGAAAGTGAAGTTAATGAGCCATTTGATGGAGATGGTGAAAGAGGGTGGAGTGATTTCTTTGTGGAGAGGAAATGGTGTGAATGTTCTCAAGATTGCTCCTGAAACAGCTGTTAAGGTCTGCTCATATGAACAGGTAAATCCTTTTGCCTAGGATATTTATTAACAAGGAAAAGTTAAAATTTATTTTTAAAAACTGCTTGGGATTCTTACAAAACAAAGGGAAACATGTCAGTGTCCATATTGGAACATTACTATAATACTATATTATTATACTATTATAATGCTATTTTATTTTTATACAGTTTTTAAAAGAAATTCCCTTTTCTTGATCTTCATATTTCCTCAATAAAAGGTCTTTTAGATAATTCATTTGGGCTTCTACATGGAAACTTCACAATAACATTCTAGGTTAACTGAAATCTAACAGGAATATGGTTTGACTCAAGGGAGGCAAAATGAGGTAATGGGTAGAGCAGGGCTTTAGAGACTTGTGTTTGAACTTCACGTCTGGACTTGGACAAGTTTCCATAATGTCCCTGAACTTCAGTTCTCTCATCCATAAAATGTGGATAATAATATTTATCTGGTAAGTTAGTTTGGCACATTGTAAGCATTCAATAAATAGTAGTGAGAAGTATTACATAAAGCAAAGGGCAAGATACTGTGGGAAAACGATACAGAAGGGCCCAGACTAGGGTGAGGGGTTAGAGAAGTCCTCCTTAACACAGAGAAAAGAATGTACCAGGAAGAGTGTAACAGCATGTTTAAAGCCCTGGAGGTAAAACAGCAAGGTGTATTTGATGTCCTAAAAGAAGTTCAGTCTGGCTGGAGAGGAGAGAATGCTTAAATGAGGCTGAAGAGGTAGGCAGGTAAAGTGAGGAAGGGGCAAAAGTATATGTAGGTAGACCAGTGAGGACAGCATGCAGTAATTTAGGATGGAAGAGAGTCATGTCAGTGGAGAGACAAGTGGGCAAATTCCAAATGTATTTAGAAGATAAGATTTTATTAACATTTCTTTGTAGAGAGTAAAAGAGAAGTTGTCAAGGACGATACCAAGGTTTCCAGCTTGTTCAACTGGGGCCATTTATTGTGATAGGGAAGACCTCAGCAGGTCAGCCATGTCACACATCCCCAGGGGCACCATTCACTATATAAATTTTATTTTATTGTATTTCACTTCATTTTTATTTTTGTTTTTTATTTTATGTAAATGGCGTTTGTCCTTTAGAAGGATCCCAGGATTTTGGGGGGAGGGGAATTGTGTGTGTTCAGTTTGGGGGCATGTTGAGCTTGAGGTGCCAATATCACTTAGGAATATTTAAGTCATAAATCAAAGAAAATGTGACTCAAACTGGCTTACAGAATAAAGGGAATTTATTTTCTCACATAATCTGAAAATTCCAGAGATAGGATGGACTTCCTATGAAACTTCGTTTATCAGTTTACCCCTTTTACCAAAGACTCTGTTTTCCTCATCTCTTTCTCAGTCTTCCATTGAATGCTTTTTTCTAAGACTTGCTCTCCTTGTGGTTGAAAGATGACCTCGAAAAGCTTCCAGGGGTTCATGCTTCATTGTTCATGTGTAACAGGAAGAGAGCTGTCTCTCCTCATAGCTCTCTCAGAAGACCAAGGAAACTTCTTTTGATACATCTTCCCAGAATGTTTTCTTGGGTCTCATTGGTTCAGATTGTGTCAATCTTTGAACCAATCACTAAGGCGAGAATGATAGGATGTACTGATTGACTTGGAAAATGAAGAAGCTAAAATAAGCAACACAGAGACTAAGAAAGTATTCTGCTTAAAATTTATTCTGTAAGAAAAAATTTATCATTATCAAGATGTGTAAAACTAATAAAAATCAGTTATTCAGTTTTATATGGCAAGCACATTACATGTCTGCCTTATTACATTTAATCTTCCACAACAATCCTGCAAAGTAGGAGCTGCAGATGTTATGGTGAATGGCATAGACAAGACTCTTTCAGATGTAGAAACTGAGTTATAGAGAAGTAAGTTGTCCTGGATCACTAAGTAAGTGACCAAGTCAGGACTAAACCTAGATTTGTTTGTGTTCTAGTTTGCTAATGCTGCAGAATGCAAAACACCAGAGATGGATAGGCTTTTATAAAATGGGGGTTTATTTTGCTACACAGTTACAGTCTTAAGGCCACAAAACGTCCAAGGTAACACCTCAGCAATCGGGTACCTTCACCAGAGGACGGCCAATGGCATCTGGAAAACCTCTGTTAGCTGGGAAGGCAGCTGGCGTCTGCTCCAAAGCTCCGGCCTCAAAATGGCTTTCTCCCAGGACGTTCCTCTCCAGCAAGCTTGCTCCTCTTCAAAACATCACTCACAGCTGCACTCTGTTTCCTCTCCTTTAGCCAGCTCATTTATATGGCTCCACTGATTAAGGCCCACCCTGAATGGGTGGGGCCATGCCTCCATGGGAGTATCCCACCAGAATCACCACCCACAGCTGGGTGGGGCACATCTCCATGCAAACAACCTAATCCAAACGGTCCAACTTAATCCCCACTATTATGCTTGCCCCACAAGATTGCATCAAAGAATATGGCTTTTTCTGGGGGACATAATACATTCAAACCGGCACATTCCACCCCCTGGACCCCAGAAAAACATACTCTTTCCAAATACAAAATACATTCATCCCACAATACCACAGAAACTTAAATCATTTCAGTAACAATAGTTAAATACAAGATCTCATCAAAATCAAATATAGGCGTGGTCAGTCCTAAGGCATACTTTTCCTTTAGCTTTGGATCTGTGGACTTAGAACAAGTTATGTGCTCCCAATATACAAAGGAGGGACATTCTTAGGATAAACATTCCCATTGCCATAAGGAGAAACAGTAAGGAAAACAGGGTTAACGGGAGTAAAACAGTTCCTAAAACCCGCAGGACAAACTCCATTAGATTTCAAAGTCTGAGAGTCATTTACAGAACAATGTTGCATCCTTGGGGCTTGAGAGAGGGGGAGTCTAACGCTTCCTAAGTGCCTTTGTGGCAGCCCTTTCCTCTCCAAACACTTGGGTGAGTGCTCCAACATATCCACACATTGGGGAGACCACCTTCTCGGCCCCACCCTCCTCAAACATCGGGGCAGCTCCCGGAATCCCTTGCATCTCCGGGGCACATGCTCAACCCCTTCAGAACAGTGTGGTGGCAGCCAGGCTCTCCCCAATTCCCTGGGAATGTGCTCCGCCCTCTTTGGGACCTCAGATGGCAAAACTCTTCCAGAGCATCGAGGCGGAAAGCCTGCCCTCAACCTCCAGGGCAAACTCACCCTTTCCATGCATGTAGGCTGCTCTGCTCTCCCAGCCTGAGACCTCTTGACTCCAGACCTCAACCTCCATGGCTCTGTCTTTGAAGAAATTTTTCCTTTAATTTGTTCCTTGTCTTTCTCCTCCAGTCCCGACTGGCAGCAGCTCTGTCTGTAAAGATCTCACAGAAATTCTGTTGGCTTTGCATGAAGCATGCAGGGGTCAAAGCCATCAGACAATAGGACTTTCCACAAATCCTTTCTGGATAATTCCATCTCCAATCTTGGCTTGTACTGAAATGGCGGCTGGATTCCATGTTTGGTTAAATCCTCACATTGGGCTGTAGCTTCTGGGATTCCACCCCTTGGAAGCTCATAATTTTCTAAGCCATCAGCTTCTGGTTTCTTTGAACCCAAGAGTTCAGTTCTAAGTTTATCTCTCTCTGCTCGCATTTTACTATAAGCTGCAAGAAGAAGCCAGGGTACCTCCTCCACATATAGTCTGGAGATCTCTTCAGCTAAGTATTCTGGGTTGTCACTTTCAAATTCTTCCTTCCATCTGACACCAGGACTCAATTTTGCCAAATTCTCTGCCACTTTAAAACAAGGATCGCCTTTCTTCCAGTTGACAACAACACATTGATCATCTCTGTTCAAGTCCTTGTCAGAAGTATCTTTAGAGTCCATATTTCCACAAACAGTCTCTTTAAAGCAGTTTTGGCCTTTTCTATCAAGTTCCTCACAACTCTTCCAGAAACTCCCCCTTATCCATTTGAAAAGCCGTTCCAACATGTTTGGTATTTGCAAACTCAGCAGCAAAAGCACCCCACTTCTCTGGTACCAAAATCTGTTCTAGTTTGCTAATGCTGCAGAATGCAAAACACCAGAGATGGATAGGCTTTTATAAAATGGGGGTTTATTTTGCTACACAGTTACAGTCTTAAGGCCACAAAGCGTCCAAGGTAACACCTCAGCAATTGGGTACCTTCACCGGAGGACGGCCAATGGCATCTGGAAAACCTCTGTTAGCTGGAAAGGCAGCTGGCGCCTGCTCCAAAGCTCCGGCCTCAAAATGGCTTTCTCCCAGGACGTTCCTCTCCAGCAAGCTTGCTCCTCTTCAAAACATCACTCACAGCTGCACTCTGTTTCCTCTCCTTGAGCCAGCTCATTTATATGGCTCCACTGATCAAGGCCCACCCTGAATGGGTGGGGCCATGCCTCCATGGGAGTATCCCACCAGAATCACCACCCACAGTTGGGTGGGGCACATCTCCATGCAAACAACCTAATCCAAACGGTCCAACTTAATCCCCACTAGTATGCTTGCCCCACAAGATTGCATCAAAGAATATGGCTTTTTCTGGGGGACATAATACATTCAAACCGGCACAGTTTGTCATGTCATATTGCTTCATTAAAATTTGACATCCCTCAGAACTTATTGCATAAGATTCTCGATTGTTTCCATCGCAATAATTTCCCTATTTCCTAATCATAATCAACACTTGGCAATATATCAGATTTTATATCACACATATATATATACATATATATAAAATCAGGTTTTATTCTAGGCAAAAAAGAGATGCAAGATGAAGACTCCACTGATAAGTTTGGGGACTCCTATCTAATGTGCTTGACCATGTTTAGGTACAGGGTGATGTGTATTATAGATTTTAACTAAATTTTAACTAAAATAAGTGCCCATTAATATTGAATAAGTTGTAATCCCTCTTGGACTTCTGAGTACTTACATTCCTTTGAACCCTTGTTTACACAGTATAAGAAATTTTTTGCTTCTGAAGAAGTCAAATCAGAAGCTACTGAGAAATTTGTTTCTGGTGCTTTTGCTGGTGCTACTGCCCAGACCTTCATTTACCCCTTAGAGGTAAGTACTGTCAAAAAAAATATGATTTAATTGCTATCTTTAATGAAGCAATATTTGATTTTTTTCAAATGAGCCACAATCTTCTTATCATTGGTAGTGATTATAGACAATAGGGAAAATCTATTGCTAAAACAACACTGGAGCCGTGACTGCTAAGCTAATGTTTCTGTTACTGTTCTTTTGCATTTTCTCTTCCATATGAACTTTAGAATTGGCTTGCCAAGTTTCTTAAAAAAAAAAACCCAAATGTAATTTTTACTCTAATTTACTGAATGACTTTTGGGAAGAAATGACAATTACACTATTGGATATTTTCACCCAGGAATGATGAATCTCTCTCTGTCTCTGCCTCTCTCTCTCTTTAGATCCTTTGTTGCATTATTCAATCGAGTTTTATAGTTTTCTCTAGATTTATATATTTTGTATCTTTTATATTACTAGATTAAGATATTTGTTGTTTTTAATGTATTACATTACATTTCCTAATGTTTATTGTTGTTGTATACACAAACCTTGGAATTTTTATGTTTAATTTGTATCCAAACACTTGATATTACTTTACTAATCCTAAAAATCTGGAAGCTCTTAAGATTTTCTCTCAATTCTTGCTGTTTTGAAATTTTACCATGCAATATCTAGGTTTGGATCTTTTTCCACTATTCTTACTCAGTAAATTGTGGGTCTTTTTCAGTGAAAATGCTCACATTTTTCTTGCTCTGGGAAATTTTCTTCTATTAGATTTTTTAAAAATTCAATTTTATTGAGATATATTCACAAACCATACAATCATCCATAGTGTACAATCATAGTACCATTATATGGTTGTTCATTCATCACCCCAATCAATTTTTGAACATTTTCATTACCACAAAAAAATAAGAATAAAAATTAAAGTGAAAAAGAAGACCCAAAACATCTCATACCCCCCATCCCTCCCTATAATTCATTTACTTTTTGTCCTCATTTTTCTCCTAATCTGTCCATACACTGGATAAAGGGAGTGGGAGCCACAAGGTTTTCACAATCACATGGTCACACATTGTAAAATTTATAGTTATGCAATTGTCTTCAAGAATCAAGGCAACTGGGTTGCAGTTCATCAGTTTTAGGTATTTCCTTCTAGCTATACCAATACCTAGAAACTAAAAATGGATATCTGTGTAATACATAAGAATAATCTTCAGAATGACCTCTCGACCCCATTTGAAATCTCTCAGCCACTGAAACTTTATTTTGTTTCATTTCTCTTCCCCCTGTTGGTCCAAGAAGGCTTTCTGGATCCCATGATGCCAGGGCCAGGCTGATCCCTGCAATCATGCCCCACATTGACCAGGAGATGTTGAGTTGGGGGGAGGGCAGTGAGTTTACCTGTCAAATTGGCTCAGAGAGAGAGGCCACATCTGAGCAACGAAAGAGGTTCTCTGGGGATGTCTCTGATGCACAATTTTAAGTAGGCTTAGCCTCTTCTTTGCAGTAACAAACTTCATAAGGGCAAGCCCCAAGATCGAGGGCATGGCCTTTCAAATTGGGAGTCCCCAACGACTGTGAGAACATCAGCAATTTCCCATGTGGGGAAGTTCAAAATTTCCACCTTTTCCTCCAGTCCTTCTATGAGATTTTGACTATGTTTTCGTTTTGGTCTTTCTGTACTCTGCTTCTGGAACTCTTATTTGATGAATACTGGAATCCTGATGATATCATCCAAAAGCCCAGGAGTCTTACCTCTTATATTTTCCCTTTCTTTGCCCTTCTGAATTATATTCTAGGAGAATTCATTGGCTTGTTATATGCTAGTCATGAATTTACTCCTTTGCTGTTTCCATGTTGCTTTTCAGCCTGTCCGTTGAATTTTTTTCTACGGTGAAAATTTTAATTTCAATTTATGATGTTTCTAGTTGTTTGTTTTAAACCTAGATGCAATATACTTCTGTACTTCTCTGTGGATTTTAATTATATTTATCTTAAAGTCTTTTTCACCTGTTCTGTTAACTCTGTTTTTGTCTAAACTCCAAATTAATATCTGCAAGGAACTAGGAGCCCTGGATTAAAGATCAAAGTGATTAATTTTAGAGCTAGGAGTCACAACAGCTATGTGTAATTTAAATATATTTGGAATAGCTTTGTTCTCCTGTAATGTTAATCCTGTACTACTTTGCAGTCACAAGAATGAAACATCCAATTTTTGAAACCAATATAGTTTTTGCATATGTTTTTTAATTTTAAGATCTTTTTCACTCAACATCTAAACTGGCTTGTGTGTTTGAAAGTGATACTTAGGATAAACAGTACTTCCTTCAGATTATGCAGCCTTACATTTGTACAGTAAGAAGGCAATTGATTTAGTAGGAGATAAGGAGACTCCTGCGTATACATTTCTATTATAGCATTTCTCAATGGAAGATGCATAGATAGTATAAAATTGAGGACCACTAACCTGGAAAAAGTTAAAACCTTTCTCTTATAATGAACTTCAACATCAGCAGGGTTTTCTGTTTGTCATCCTTTTTGACTATTCCTCTTAGCCTTTCCATTTTCTTCTGTTGTCTTCCCAAGGCTTCCTGAGTTCTCTTACAAATGTTATATCAGCTTTTGTATTTGCCACGAGTAGTAGGGAAGATGTGGTTTAGCAAAGGCATACCTAAGAACAAAAATGTGTATGAAAATCTTTTAATATAGGGTGGGTGGGTGGGTGGGGGTCATTTCTGCTTTTTAGTGGGGGAGAAGATACATTTTTAGGCTGATATAATTTCAAACTAAATGTACAAAATAATACAGGGAAATCCTGTATATCCTTTACCCAGATTCACCACATGTTTACATTTTGCCTTATTTGCTTTCTTTCTCTCTCTTTTCATATACGTGTGTATGTGTGTATACGTATTTTTAAATAGAACGTTTAAGAGTAAGTTGGAAACATTAAGCCCTTTACCCCTAAATATTTCAGTTTTAGTTTCCTAAGAACAAGAACTTTCTTAAATATATTACCAAAATCAGGAAATTTAAACAGTGATACAATATTGTCTAATCCACAGTCCTTATTAAAATAACATTAATTTTTAATTGTCTCAGTAAGGTTCTTTATAGTAATTTTTTTTTTTTTTACTGGTTTCAGATCCAATCCAGGATCATCTATTGCATTTAGTTATCAGGTCTCTTTTTATCCTTTAATATGAAACAGTTCTTTAGTTTAACACTTAAAAACAACGATAACAATAAAGAGAAATACTACATTTGAGCTGAAAAAAGAAAGTCATGACAATTGTAAGGAGAGTAGACTGGAGTATTCAAGTTTTTGTCAAAGAATCTTTACCCTCTTAAAAAATTGTAGTACTGTGGTGGTTTGAAGTTGTATGTACCCCAGAAAAACATATTCTTAAATTTGGTCCATTCCTGTGGGTGTGGACCCATTGTAAATAGGACATTTTGATGAGGCTACTTCAGTTAAGGTGTGACCCACCTCAATCAGGATGGGTCTTAATCCTTTTATGGGAGTTCTTTATAAATGGGATGAATACAGAGAAAGAGAGAAAACCACAGGAAGCTGAAACATAACTCGGAAGAGAAGGGAGAGACCAGGAGATACCACCATGTGCTTTGCGTTGTGACAGAGGCTTGGAGCCAAGGATCACCAGCAGCCAGCCCCTGAATGCTGGTCTTTGGGGAGAAAGCATTGCCTTGATGTTGCCATGATTTGGATTTTTAAAATCCATTAGCGAATAATTCCCCTGCTTAAGTCAACCCATTTCAAGGTATTTGCTTGAGCAGCCTAGAAAACTAAAACAAGTACCTTGATTAATTTATTCAACAAATACTTATTGAACATTACTTGTCAAGCACTGTTTCAAGCACTGGAGGAAACATTCTAGCAGGGGGAGGCATACAATAAACAATAACTGTAAGAAATAAGTAAATTATATAGTATTTTAGAAGGCAATAAGTATGGTCTAAAGTGATAAGTGCTAGAGAAAAAGGAAAAATTAGCACAGCGTAAGAAGAAGCAGAAATGTCGGGGCAGAGTAGCAATTTTAAAGAGAGGCTCATTGAGAGGGTGACTTTTGAGCAAAGATTTGTAAGGAGGTTAGGAAGTAACACAGTGATACCTGAGGGATGAGCATTGTAGGCAGAGGAAACAGAGCAGAGTCTTAAGATGGCTGTGTGTGTGACTGATTCAAGGAACAGTAAAGGCTGGTATATGACTGGAGCAAAGTGGATGAGGGAGGGAGTTACAGAAAATGAGGTCTGAGAGTTAATGGGGGAGCAAATCAGAGTAAATTTTGACTCTTACCCTGGTGATAAGTGGAGCCATTGTAAGGTTTGGTGTAAATGATCTTGCTTTATAAAAATATGACTCTGGCTGCTATATTGAGAATAAACTGTAGGTGGCAAGGGTAGAAGTCAGGAAATAATGAATTGATCCAGGAGAAAGATTTTGGTGGATTAAACTCTGGTGATGACAATGAAGTTGGTGAGATTCTGCATATATTTTGAAGGTAGAGATAATAGGATTTCCTGATTAGGAAACAGGATTAAATATAGGGTGTAAAAGAAGCAGGAGTCAAGGATGGCTCCAAGTTTTTCATCTTGACCAATGGACAAGATGAAGATGCTCTTAACTGAGATGGGAAGGCTGCAGGTGGAGCGGGTTGGAAAGGAAATCAAGAGTTCAGTTTTGGACATCTTGATCAATGTATTAGTTCCCTAGGCTTGCTGTTTCAAGGTACCACAAACTGTATGGCTTAAAATAACAGAGATTTATTCTTTCACAGTTCTGGAGTCTAGAAGTCTGAAATCAAGGTGTCAGCAGGGCCATGCTACCTGTTTCGGTTTGCTAAAGATGCTGGAATGCAATATACCAGGAATGGATTGGCTTTTCAATGGGAATTTATTAGTTCACAAATTTACAGGTCTAAGGCCATGAAAATGACCAAATGAAGGAATCAGGAGGTAGATACCTTCTCAGAGTGCGGGATACTGATTACGTGCTTCAACCTGGCGGGCCTGGGCCGGGGGACCGGATCCACCCCTGGGGAGGGTAGTGGGTACGGGTGACAGCGCCCTCCACAGCCCCCCGGGCCTGAGAAGGTGAGGCCGGAGGCAGGCCCCAATTCCTCACCCAAAACCAACCGTTGGAGGAAGCTTGCCGGGTAAGACCGCCTCCCTCGTCTAACCACTCAACCCCTCCGTTACAATGCAACGTCCCCTACTGCCAGTGCGCATGCACCAATCATTGTGCAACACCCAACAACCAAAGACAACCTCCGCGCCCTCTCAGAACCAATCCCAGCCTTTAACCTCTACAGCTACCCCGCCCTCTAAACCGCCCGATATAAGCTTGTACTTTCCCCTAATAAACTCTCTTGGCTTCTTCACCCTAAAAGAAACGTGTCCCGCCTGTTCCTTTCTCGCCGCCCTCCATACTTTGCACGCCTCCGCCGGGGACCGGGCCCAGTCCCCCGCCTCGCCCTCGCCTCCGGGAAAGAGCCCCCGCCGCCGGTACCCTCCGAGCAATCCTGAGAGCCTAGGATTTAGCAACCGGCCGCCACTCCCCCCCCTAGACGAGCCAACTGCGACCGCATCAGAGGAAAGGCTGATGGCATCTGGGGTTCCTCGTCACATGGGAAGGCACATAGCTTGTTCTGCTGATCCTTCTCTCCCGGATGTAGCTTCTGGTTTCAGTGGCTTTCTCCAAAATGTCTCTGGGCTTCTGTCTCAGCTTCTCTCAGCTCTCTATTTGTTTCTCTGTTTCTCAGGGAGCGTTTCTGTCTAAGAGTATTTGAGCTCTCTGAAAATGTCTCTGCCTTCTTTCCTCTTGTTGATGACTCCAGCAAAGGAATTAAGACCCACCTTGAATGGGCAGGGTCACATCTCCATGGAAACAACCTAATCAAAAGGTCCCACCCAGAGTAGGTCTGTCCCCACAAGACTGGATTAAAAGGACATGGCTTTTCTTGGGTACATGACAGATTCAAACCAGCACACTACCTTTGCTTCTTCTTAGCTTCTGGTGGTTGCCAGCAATCCTTTGCCTTCGTTGGCTTGGAGCTGCATCACTCCAATCTCTGCCTCCAATCTCTGCCTCCACCATCACATGGCCTTTTCTATGTGTGTGTGTGTGTGCGCGTTTGTGTGTGTGTCCAACTCTCCCTCTGCTTTTATGGACAACAGTCACTGGATTTAGGGCTTACCTTAACTCAGTATGACCTTATCTTAACTTGATTACGTTTGCAAAGACTCTATTTCCAAATAAGGTCACTTTCACAGGTTCCAGGTGCACATGAATTTTTGACAGACACTACACAATCAAACAAAATGTTTATTGACTTACATGGCAAGTTTCTTTTTTTTAATCTGTGTATCTGTACTTATTCACAAAGGATGTGCATATAGGTGTATAGATATGTGTGAGATTCTAATATCAGTTTATTCGAATATTAAGATTGGGGATGAGGGTTATAAGAGCTTCTCTTTTCTTGTGGATTCCTTATTTAAGTTACAGCAAAATAGCTGTGGCCAAACTTGTGTGTAAATTTGAACAAAAAAAAAAAAGCAGAGCTGAATTCAGACACTGTCTTCCTATACAGTTAAACTTAGAAATTTGACATAAGCACTTAAGTACTATATTTGTAAAATACAACTATGAAAAATTAAAATATTCCAGGGAACAGTAGGAAAACACTGAAAATAGTGTGTGACCTAAGATTTCTTTCTCTAATATTCTATAATAAGATGGCCTCTGTAACCCACATATTATGGGAATCCCTGGTTTGGAGATTAATGACCTAATAACATTACTTTCTTTCACATTTAGGTTTTAAAAACCAAGTTGGCCATAAGTAGAACAGGTCAGTACTCTGGGATGTTGGATTGTGTCAGGAAAATTTGGAAGCATGAGAGGGTTAGAGGCTTTTACAAAGGTCTTGTTCCTGATTTTCTGGCTGTCATACCATATGCAGGTGTGGATATAACTATTTATGAGATGAGTTTGTTTCCATGATGAAGTTATGTAATTTATTACATCTGAAAATACAATGCATTTAAAATTTTAAAACCAAATCATATATTTAAGATAGTGTATTAGTCAGGTTTCTCCAGAGAAACAGAACTGACAGGATATATACATATATGAATTGGCCCACATGAGTATAATCACAGGGCATAGTACCACTAAGAGATGTCCTACAGGATCTCCTGTATTTCAGGAATACTCTTTCTTACTGCTATTGTGTAGCAGCAGTCCAATTTCTCCTTGGTAATCATGATCAGTCATCCCAGCCAGTACAGTAACTGCCTTCTTCGCTTGTCCATTCAGAGGCATGAGGATCTCAAAGTAGCCTGATGGCAGTGTTAACTTCCAGTTCAGTGGAATCATTGTTGTGTCTCCTGATGGAAGCACTCCTCCATTTGGAACTAAGATCTCTAGGCCAGCAAAGCATAAAGTTACAGGTACAGAAAGCAAAAAATTTCTAGTGGATCACTAGGGGTAATAGTGAGTGGTGCCATTCCCATTTGCACCCCTTGATTCCTGGACCTGTAAATCCTGGCTATAGGAGAAATTGCACAGTAGATTGGACACTGATTAAGATCATATACAGCCTTTGGAAGGACATTACCCCAGCCTGCAAGGTAATGCCATCCATTGGTACTGTGATTGAGTCTTCAGAAGGTCATTCCAGCTATTAATCCAGCTGCTTCAGGATGATGGAGAACAAGGTTAAGTCCAGTGAATTCTGTGAAAATGGGCCCATTCCCACATTTCATTTGCTTTGAAGTGGATTCTTTGATTAGAAACAATGCTGTGAAATACCACGATGGTGGATAAGGCATTCTATAAGCCCACAGATGTTAGTTTTGGCAGAAGTATTGCATGCAGGGAAGGCAAATCTGTATCCAGAGTGTCCATTTTAGTAAGAAAAAAAACACTGACCCTTCCATGATGGGAGAGGTCCAATGTAATCAATCTGCCACCAGGTAACTGGCTAATCACCTCAGGGAATGGTGCCATATTGGGGACTGAGTATTGGTCTCTCTTGCAAGCAGATTAGGCATTGACCTTAATGAGTGGAAGTCCATGTTACTGAGCCCAGGCATAACCTCTATCCCTACCACATGGCCACTTTGTTCATGAGTCTATTGAGCAATGACTGGAGTGCCCTGGGAAAGAAGTATACTTGTACCCACAGAATGGTTCATCCTATCCACATGTGAGCATCCACATGGGACACAAGTATCTCCATGTTTTTTGCCCATTCAGAAAGGTCAAGCCATGTCCCTACCCCAGACCTTGTTGTCACCATTTTCCAATCAAGTTTCCAAGTGCCTGACCATCCAGCCAAACCATTGGCCCCAGTCCATGAATTAATATACAAATGTATCTCTGGCCATTTTCCCTTTCAAGCAGCTAGGTGCACTGCTTGAAGTTCTCTCCATTGTGAGGATTTCCCTTCACTGTTCTTCGGGGATGTTCCAGAAATGGGTTATTTTTTACAGTGCTGTGGCTGTCCACTTTTGGGTGGTACTTGCATATTATGCAGAACTGTCTGTAAACCAGGCCTGCATTTTCTATTCCTTAAACAGAGGTGGAAGGGCTGATTCCTCAGGGAAAGCCATTACAGATTTATCTGGCAAAGAAGAGTCATCATGAATAGCTGATACGTCACCATTCCAATTTTCGGACCCAATTCCTTCCCAATAAATGCCCTCACTTAAATAGGAGACAACCTGCAAGGCAGGGAATTCAACTTGCTTTGTAATTCAGTTACTTGCATTTGGTTTTCAGAAATCTCAACTCTGTGGTTATAAGAAATGAAAGTTTCTTCCAGAGAACACTTAGAAACTTTCATGCCATTTGTACAACAAACTTAAGCTGGGAATTGAGGCCTTCAGCATATTCTTTTCTTTAACATCTGCATCCATATTTAGAAACAACCAGTCACCCTCATTATACTTTTTAGCTTCACGGAAATATGCTAAGGTATAAAATACACTGTCACCAAGAGCCTTGCCTTTTATAAGCATTTGAGTAGGCATAGCTCTATTGCCAATTCATGGGCATGGACTATCAGTGCCCTCTTAATCATTGGAAATAGTCACTAGGGCCTTTACATCTAATCAGATTAGAAAACCAAATCCATAAACTCCAGAAATCTCATCATTAAGATTGTTTCTCAGGAGTCACTTTTGGTACCAAAATCTATATTTTTCAGGGTTCTCCAGAGAAACAGAACTGACATGATATTTTCAAGGTTCATTTATATGATATTATGTATTGGTACTTTGATCCTTTTTATGGCTGAATAATATTCCATTGTATGAATATACCATATTTTGTTGATCCATTCATCAGCTGATGGACATTTACCATTTGGATATATGAATAATGCTGCTATAAGTTTTTGTATGGACATATGCTTTCATTCTCTTGGGTATGTAAATAGGAGTAGAATTGTTGGGTCATATGTTAACCATATGTTTAATCTTTTGAGGACTGTTTTCCATAGCAGCTACACCACATTTTACATTCTCAACAGAAGTATATGTTCTTCTACATCCTTATCCAGTATCTCTACATCCTTATCAAACTTGTTATTATTTGTCTTTTTTATTATAGCCATGTTAGTGTCTGTGATGTGGTATCATTGCCATTTTTAAATTGGTTTTCTTTTTATTGTTGACTTGTAATTGTTCTTTGTATATTCTGGATACAAGTCCCTTATTAGATATAAGATTTGTAAATATTTTCTCCTATTCTGTGAGTTGTCTTTTCACTCTTAATGGTATCTCTTTTTCTGTATTAGAAAAATTGTGTATTTATAGAACAATCATGCATAAGGCACATAAAATACAGAGTTCCCATGTACCACCCTATTATTAATAACTTGCACTGATGTGGAACTTTGTTAAATTGATGATATCATGTTCTTATAATTGTACTATTAATTATAGTCCATGGTTTAATTTAGAGTTCACTGTTTGTGAAGTGTTGTTCCATGGATTTAAAAAGAAATTTATTCTATTACCATATATACAATCTAACATTTCCCCTTTTTTCAGACATGTATTTCAGTGTCATTAATTATGTTAACTACATCATGCTACCATCACTACTATCAATTACCAAAACATTTCCATCATTCCAAATAGGAAGCCTGTATATTTTAAGCCTTAACTTCCCTTTCCCTATCCCCACTCTGCCCCCTGGTAAACTATATTCTAGAATCTGACTCTATGAATTTGGTAATTCTAATTATTTCAAATCAGTGAGATCATACAATATTTGTCCTTTTGTATCTGGCTTATTTCACTCAATATGATGTCTTCAAGTTCATCCATGTTTTCACGTGTATCAGGACTTCATTCTTTTTTACAGTTGAATAATTTTCCATTGGACATGTATTTCACATTTTATTTATTCATTTGTCCATTGATGGACACTTAGGTTGCTTCCATCTTTTAGCAATTGTGAATAATGCTGCCAGGAACATCAGTGAGCAAATGTCTGTTTGAGTCCCTGCTTTCAGTTATTTTGGGCATATACCTGATAGTGGGATTGCTGGGTCATATGGTAGTTTCTGAGGAACTGCCAAACTGTCTCCCACAGCGGCTGCACCATTTTACATGCCACTAACAATGGATGAGTGTTTCTATTTCTCTGCATCTTCTCCACACTTGTTAGTTTCCATTTTTTAAATAGCAGCCATTATGGTGGATGTAAAGTGGTATCTCATTATGGTTTTGATTTGTATTTCCCTGATGGCTAATGATGTTGAACATCTTTTCATGTGCTTTTTGGTCATTTGTATATCTTCTTTGTAGAGATGTCTACTCAAACCTTTGCCCAATTTTCAATTGGGATGTTTGTCTTTTTGTTGTTAAGCTGAAGGATTTCTTTATATATTCTGGATATTAAACCTTTAAGGATATGTAGTTTCCAAATATTTTCTCCCATTGTGTAGGTTGTCATTTCACTTTCATGATAAAGTCCTTTGATACTGAAAGGTTTTTAATTTTGAAGTCCCATTTATCTAGTTTTTCTTTTGTTGCTTATGCTTTGGGTGTAAAGTCTAAGACACCATTGCCTAATACAAGATACAGGAGATGCTTCCCTACATTTTCTTCTAGGAGTTTGATAGTTCTGGCTCATATTTAGGTCTTTGATCCAATCCATTTTGAGTTGATTTTTGTATAAGGTGTGAGGGATAAATTTTCCAGTTTTCCCAGCACCATTTGTTGAAGAGGCTATTCTTTCCCAATTTAGTGGTCTTTGTTCCCTTGTCAAAAATCAATTGGCCATAAATGTGAAGCTTGATTTTTGAGCTTTCAGTTATATTTCATTGGTCTATATGTCTGTCCTTGTGCCAGTACCATACTGTTTTGATTGGTGTAGCTTTATAATAAGTTTTAAGATCAGGAAGTGTTTTATGGTAACTTTTGAAGCACAAAAGTTTTCTGAAGTTTGTTTTTGAAGTTTGATGTCCAATTTATGTATTTTTCTTCTGTTGCTTGTGCATTTTCTGTCACATGTAAGAAGCCATTTCCTAATCCAAGATCACAAAAGTGTATTCCTATGTTTTCTTTTAAGAGTTTTATAGTTTTAGTTCTCATGTTTAGATACATGATCAATTTTGGATTATTTTTATATGGTGTTAGGTAGGAGTCTAACTTAATTCTTTTGATCATGGTGTTCCAGTGGCCCCAAACCATTTTTTGAAAAGACTATTTCTTCCCCATTGGATTGTCTTGATACCCTGGTCAACAAATCAAATGATCTATGTCTATCCTTATGCCAATACCACACTGTCTTGATTACTACTGTAGCTCTGTAGTCAGTTTTGAAATCAGAAAGTGTGAGTATAGCAATTTTGTAAAAAAAAGAACAAAATTGCTATACTAAACACTTCCTGATTTAGAATCAGCTTCTGTTAGCAGTTTTAGGGGAGTGGAGAAAATAGGAATAATGATCTTGGTATGTTGGGAGAATAAACTGTCAAGGGAAATATAGTACCAATACAGGGAAAAATTAAAGGTCTACTTAAGATTTGATGATCATGAATTTAAAATGAGACCAATCAGTATGGGTAAGTATTTTTTAAGTCATATTTAGCTGCCTAGGAGCAGGTACAGAGTAAGCAGAATTGGTTTTAAACAGGGTGGTTCATCCATGCCAACATTATGAAGGGGAAAATATAAACAAGGGAATTGTAGGATAATAATAGGACCTACTTCTTGGGTATTTTATATGGATTAAATTAATAGATGTGAAAAAGTTAGATCTTCCCCAGGCATGTGAAAAGTGCTGTGTAAGTGTAAGATTTCATCATTATTTTCAATTTGTTTCAGAGATGGTGTCTCTCCCCTTTCATACTAAGTCTGATTATTCTACCTCAGTTCTTGATTCAGATCCTTGATCCATCAGTATTCCCCATTTTCAGTTGGTAATCACTTTCAAATCTCTTTTTCAAAATAAAATAAGAATCTAAGCAAAATGAAACAATTTTTTTCTCTACTCTTCCTCCTTTATGAGTAACTGCTATCATTTTCTCATTTCCTTCACTTCCAAAGGATATGCAGTATTATATTTATTTCCTTGCTGTTTTTTATTTTCTTAACCTTCTGCTATGTGGCTTCTAACCCTATTACACTAACCAAACCCACTTTGATAAGATCATTAATGACCTCTTTAGCTTCTGAATCTCTGGATCTAATAGAAATTTTTCAGTTATGATTTTATTTGATGTGATGATTTAGTAAGATAACATGTATAAAATGTTTACAATTATATTTAGCATGTAAATGTTAGCTCTGATTATTATTCCACATATTTTTCCTTTATGTATTTTTCCCCATTTTCAATTTCTACCACAACATACTTTTCTGCTCCCTTATCTCCCCTGTTTTTTTCCTCATCTATTTTTCTTTTACTCTTTGCTGCTGTCATATGCATGATTTTATCATCAGCATTTTTGCTTCTCACTCTACAAACACACATTCTGTTGATGACCTCATCCCTTTTCTGTGTTTCAGCTACCATCTTCATGGTCATGGCTGCCTGATACTAATTTGTAGCTTCCCACTTTTTATTCTTTATCTTTGGACTTAAATTATATTTGGGTCCACTCTCTTTTTCAGTTCACATGCTAGAATGGACTAGCAAGTGGTACTGATTTTACTTCTTAAAAAAATTTCTAAACTCATTCCATTCTCACTTCTATAGGGCTTTGGTTTGGGTGCTTGTCATCTTTCATCTGGAACATTGTAATAATTCCATGAAATGTATAGCTCCATTATAATAATTTATTGAACTGAGCTACTGCTTTCTGCACAGAGTAATAAAAGATGAGCAAAACAATTATTGGTCTCAAATAATTTATAGTCTAATCAAGGAGACAGATACATAAATGGGTAATTTCCATGCCATGTAATAAGTGCAGCAAAAAGTGCTATAGGAGATCAAAGAAGACACAGTTAGCCTATCGTAGGACATTTAGACAAGGCTTTCTAGAGGAGAGGTGCTTGATCTGAATCTTGAGAGATTAGTCTCTTTGCCTCAAGCTTATCTCCATTCCAGTCAATATACTGCAATGCCATTAGTTATCTAACATTGGTTATGGATCAGATCATGTCATTCCCCTCTTTTTACCCTCTGTTAGATCCCTATTACTATAGCTTGGATGACTAGGTAGAGAGTTTTACTTAGCATAAAGCGTAAAACTGTTTATGACCTCATCCAAATACACTCTTCTAGAGTCAGTCATCTGGTTGACTGCATGCCAAAACTGTATATTTCTATCCTGAGTCAGAAATATATTTTACATTGTGACATGACATACATCCAATATGTGCATATGTAACAAAAGTTTCCAAAAACAGTTCTCACCCTTGTTACATGTAATGCTCACTGATATTTTTCTATTCTATTCTATTCCATTTATTTCCTTTAAAATATTGTTTGTGTCTTAAGCTGATTTCATGAC
Organism: Choloepus didactylus; assembly: GCF_015220235.1. NCBI lineage: Eukaryota > Metazoa > Chordata > Mammalia > Pilosa > Megalonychidae > Choloepus > Choloepus didactylus. Next base: position 132,617,787 of record NC_051308.1, read on the forward strand.
TGATTTATAGGTTTTGATCTGCAGTTGAAAAATTAAATGAATCCTAAATGAATCTGGTAATTAGCCAACTTTGGGAAACATTTAATGAGGAAAGCCTTAAAAACAATCAGTGGCATTATCTAGCATTTTTAGATATTGAAGTGATCATTTCAATATTTGAAAACCATTTAGCCAGTTATCTAAAGCATAGTCTGAAAATTCTAGGGGGTACCCAAGACCCTTTCTGAGGAACCATGAAATCTAAACTATTTTCATAATAAAGACATTATTTACCTTTGTCATTCTCATTCTCTTAGGAGTTTACTATGGAGATTTCCAGAGGCTGATTGTGTGATGACATCATTGCTCAGATAGCTAATAAGAATGTATTCTTGTGTTTAAACATTTTTTGGTTTTAATTTCTAATATGATAGATAATATTGATAGCTATAATCTGTATAAACCAAAGCTTTTTGGGATCTTCAGTGATTTTTAAGACTGTAAAGGGGCCCTGAAACAAAAAAAAAAAACATTGCTGTAAGAGAGAATGCAGTTCGACAAGATGAATTTCCCTATAGATTAGGCAACCAGGGTTCTGCAAGTGTTTGTAGTCAGGGTTTCCATCACTAAGGTTCTCTGTTCTCTGGTTGTTAGTATCTAGAGAACCCCTCTGGCAAATTCTAAAGGAGGTAATCTTAAGATAATTTGAGTCCTTGAAATATTGGGAGTTTGGTAACTTTAAATGCATGAAATGACACTAAAAATTGGCAGCTCACAAATGTATATTTTATGGCTCATACTACTTTGTATTGGATTGCTGCATTCTGTCTTTTATATTCTTTGCTACAATGTAAAACATAAGTTAGAAAAGAGTGTATGCCTGTGGTTAGAATACATGTTAGTCTTTGTTATTTTGGTTTGTCTTGTAATATTTGTTAAAGTATATTATTACTTTGTTCTTTGACAGCTTTTGAAGATTCACTGGCTAAACACTTACGCGGAAGGTCCTGGGTTGGTGATTTTGGTGGGTTGTAGTGCTTTGTCCAACTTTTGTGGCCAGTTTGCCAGCTTCCCCCTGAACCTAGTGAGAACTCGCATGCAGGTTCAAGGTGAGGTGTATGTGTGTGCGCGTGTGTGTGGAGGATGACAGTGTAAAAAGCTCTATGTAGTTTAGGGATTTACTTTTTACTCTCTGCTTTGAAAAATGCCTTAGAATCCTCTTCATTTCCATCGTTCAGTATTGGCACTTTTTGTTGGGGACGATTAAGGTAGCATGTATAAAATCCAGCCTCAGCAATGCCGGAGATATGCAACATGACCGCTAGGGCTGATGCAATAGCAGCTTAAGTTGCCCTCAGCCTTCTATGGAAGTGATAGCCGTTTGCGCCTAAGATTTGCGCCTAGAGTGCTAGCTTTGCTACCTGCCTTCTACCCCAGCAACAGTAGCCACCAATCCTGTGCTAGCCTTACATCTGCCATCCGCCCTAGCAACAGCAGCAGCCAATCCTAGACCGCCACCCGCCTTTGCAGCCACCAATCCTAGGCCGTCACCCGTTCGTACTAGCCACTCCCTCTACCTTAGAGTATATATACCCTGACTCTTCAATAAAGTTTTGCAGCTTGATCAGAAACCTGTCTTGCTGTCATTCTTCGTGTCTCTTGTCCCATACCATTCTTCCCTCGCAGGAGCTGGAGCCTCGGTTGATCGTCCCGCGGGCCGGGACAACTTTTCAAAAGACAAAATTAGGAAATCCTTTGCTTATGAGTGCTAATGGTGCTATTTACTTCAAATTGAGTTTAAAGAATCAAATCTGAAATTTGTAATCATATGAAGATGAAAGAACTCATGGGTGTTCAGTTTATACTTGAACTAGACTTCACAAGATTGTGATAATAAAAGATTCAAAATCTAAGTATTCATCCAAATGACTTTTAGAAAGTTTTGCAACATGAGCTACAACAATTTTATTTCACTTAAAAAGAACTAAAAAAAAAACAAAAACCTCATGATTATTGGGAAAAAATTATCTTTTGAATTCAGAAAAGGAAGATTTCTGTTTTTTATTTTGTGGTAGTTGATTGTAGGAAGAATATATTGAATACATTAATCATCAACATTAATCCACATGGATTGTATAATTTCCTAAAACTTATTGAATATATACTATTTATTCCCATCCTGTTATAAATATCATGTTTAATAAACCTTTATTTTCTTCTTATTACAGTGGAAAAATCTATTTGTCAGTAGAGGCAGATTTTCATTTTCTTGTACTCAAAAAGATGGAAATTGATTTCATTGGGGGTTGAAAAAATGTGATTTTCTAACACTCTCATTACATCTACATTTGTTAACTGGCACAGTTATGTAAAGAGCTTCCCTTCTTCAACTGGGACAAACTAGTTCTAACAAAAAGACAGGGCAAATGTTTAATTCTTTCCCCTTATGTATCAATTTTTAGAGTAAGGAATTGCTGAATCCTCATCCTCAGTGGCTGATGAATTTTCTTAATTTTCTCTTTCTCATCACTGTGGATTTATGGATTTTTATATGCAGTGTGTTAAAATCAATTATAATCATTCTTTTTTATGCTCAAATTTTTCCAAATTTGGGCCTTCAAACAGACTTTGGTATTCACCCTTCCTGCCTCCCTTCCTCCCTTCCTTCCTTCCTTCCTTCCATCCTTCCTTCTTTCCTTCCTTCCACCTTCCTCCCTCCCTCCATCCTTCTCACTTTTGCTCTTCCTAAATTGAGTGTAATAAAAGACAGTTAAGTAAATATAGGTTAAGGGTACAGATCAATGAAGTTTTACAAATGTATACACTCATGTAACTATGAACTAGACCAAGACATCATGCATTTCTAGCACTCCAGAAGGCTCTTTTGTGCCCCTTCCCATTGAATAAACACCGCCACTTCAAGGTGATTTTTACTCTGATTTTTATCACTGTAGATTAGTTTGCCTATTCTTGAAAACTCTTTTGGAGAATCAGCTATGTTGCATGTAGTCTTTTTCTTTGCTATACAGTGTTACATTTTATGAGTACTACACTTTATTGTACTGTTGATAAACATTCCAGTTTTTGGAATGATTGAAATGAATTTATTATGAATGAAATTGCAATGAAAATTCATGTCCTTATCTTTAGGTAAACAGCAACACTCATTTCTCTCAGGTATATACCTAGGAGAAGGATTGTTGGGTCTTAGGGTAAATGCATATTTAGCTTTTAGTAGTTATTGCCAAATTGGTTTCCTAAAGTGCTTGTACCTATTAATACTATAGAAGTATAATGTATATATAATGTATAAGAGTTTGTTACTCTATATCCTTACCAACATTTGATATTGTCAACTTTTTAATATTTTAATATATTTTAAATTTCTTTTTTGTTCATATTTTATGTTTTTTGTTTTTTCTGTTATGTATTTTTTATTTTTTTGTTAATTTTTTTTATCTCTCAGCCTTTTGATTTTAGACATTCTGATGATTGTATAATAAAATCTCATTGAAGCTTAAATTTGCATTTCTTGATGACTAATAACATTGATTGCCTTTTTATATGCTTATGTACCATTTGAATATCCTCTTCTGTAAAGTTCCTGATCATATGTTTTGCCTATTAAAAAAAAATTTAGATTGCCTGTAATTTTCTTATTGATTTGTAGGAATTCTTAATATATTCTGGATACAAGTCCTTTGTCAAATTTGTATGTTGCAAACATCTCTTAGTCTATAGCTTGTATTTTAACTCTTAATGGTATCTTTTAATGAACAGAAGTTCTTATTTTAATGAAGTCCAAATTATCAACATTTTCTTTTGGTTTTCTGCTTCCGGAAACTGCCTACAAATCACAAAAATATTTTTCTGTTCTATTAGGATATAATGTGTATATTTATAGTGAATAATGATAATTTGGTTTCTTTCTTTTCAGTCTTTACTCTTGCTATTTCTTTACCTTCTGTCACTGGCTAAGAACTCTAGTACTGTGTGTGTGTGTATGTGTGTGTGTGTGTGTTATATCATATCAATCAAATACATTATTTAAATGTATAAATAATATGTTAATACTTGAATATATTATTTAAATTATTTTCCTGTTTTTTCTATTGATTACCGAAAGAGGTGTGTTTAAATCTCTAACCATGTCTATGGATTTCTTTAATCCTTCTTTAATTTTGTCAACTTTTGCTTTTTATAGTTAGGAGCTATTTTATTAGGTTATTCTAATTGAGGATTGACCATTTTATTGTTATGATATGTTTCTCTCTCTCTCTCTCTATATATATATATGTGTGTATATATGTGTATGTGTGTATATATATATATATATATATATATTTTTTTTTTGTCTTAAAGTCTACTTTGTCTGATATTGATATAGTTACCTTTCTTTTTGTTAGTGTTTGCTTGGTATAGCTTTGTACATCCTTTTACTTTCAACCTTCCTGAATCCTTACATGTAGAGTGTGTCTGCTGAAATGCATATAGTTAAATCCTTTATCCTATCAATCTGATATTTTTTGTCTTTTAATTAAGGCTTAGTACATTTATATTTTAAGTTATTGCTATAATTGGGTTTAAGTGGAGAACACATACCATCTTGCTATTTATTTTCTATTGCAATCTATGGTCCCATTTGTTCTTTTTCCTTTATTTCTTCCCTCTTCACACCCTTCTGAATTAGCCAGGTATGTTTATTATTTTTCCTCTATTAACTTGTTAATTATATATTCCTTTATTTAAATTATTTTAGTAGTTACCCTGGAGATTAGATATTCGTTCCATGTTGATTGTAGCTACCTTAAATTAGTATTTTTACTGATTTACAATTTACCTTCATTTATATTGCCCCCTTTTGTGATACTGTTGTCATATATTTTACTTCAGCATGAATTTTAAACCTCACAAGACATTATTGTTTTAAAAATCAATATTTATGTATACAAATAAAACTCTTTTAGTTTGTCTTTTTTCCTTCCTGAATTTCCTTGCTTCCCCCGGGATCATTATACTTCTGCTTAAAGAACTCTCTTTACTAGTTCTTTTAGTGGTGGTCTATTAGCCACAGATTCTCTCAGTTTTTGTTTGTCTCTTTCTGTAGCACATTTAAGATACTATTCCAATGTCTTCTGAATTCCATAATTTCTGTTGAAAAGCTAGCCATCAGTTTTACTGTTGCTCTTTTAAGGTACTAACCTTTTTCATTTTTCTTTTTACTCTGGCTGCTTTTAAGATTTCTCTTTTGTGTCTGGTGTTCAGAAGTTTGACAATGATATGCCTAAAATGTGGTTTGCTTTCTGTGTATCCCACTTGTGATTTAAAAATCTTTGATTAGTTTTTGTCAGTTTTTGGAAAATACCCAGTCAGAATTTCTTCAAATATTGTTCCATTCCGTTATCTCTTTCTTCTCATTTTGATATTCCAGTTACATGTATGTTAGATCTTTTCCCATGTCTCATTTATCTACTAAGTCCTTTTCTGGTATTTTTTATTCTTTTTTTCTCTTTATGCTTCAATCCGGATATTTTTCTCTTACTGAGCCTATCATTCATTCATTCATTCTATGTTTTATTGTATCTAATCTGCAATTAAGCCCATATATTGAAGTGTTACTTTTAGTAGTTTCAGTTTTGGACTTCCCATTTGGATCTTTTTTTTTTTTTTTTTTTTAAATATAGGTCCAGGTCTCTTGCAAAAGTCTCCACCTTTTTTGCTAATTGCTTAACATATTAATCATAGTAATTTTAAACTCTTATATAAGAATTGTTTCTGCTTATTTTTATTTTGTTTTTTCTCTCTCTAGGTTTTCAGTCATTTTATTTTGTTTGTTAGCATACCTCATTTTGGGATTGATTGATGGGCATTTTGTGTGAAGATTGTAGGGCTCTAGATGATGTTACTTTTCTCTAAATAGGGTTAAACTTTTTTCTTATAGGTAGCTATAGCATAGGCAGTTCATATTAAACCTGTTAAGAATTAGTTTTAGACTTTGTTAGGAAAGATGGATTTGAGCTTTGCGCTTTCCCTAAGGGTACAGGCCTTACTTTTATGTTGTGGTACTTACTTACACTACAGTATTGCCCTTATTCATAGAGGGTGACCCTTCTGAGGTATTATCTAGTACCATGGTGATTACCATGGTCCCTGTATCTTGTTGGGTTTAAATTCCAACCTTTGTGTACTTAGCACTGTGCTCCTGCTAAAATATCTCCATAGGTCTTTTGCCTTCCAGCTGCCTTTTTCTACTGGGTTTCTTGGAAGAAATCCTGGAAAACTTTTTCAGAGAAATGTTTCTTGAACTGAGAACTGAAGGCTGAGGTGGATTTCGTAGGCAAAGGTTGGGGCAGGGGGTGACTTTCAAACAGAAGGAAAAGCATGTCCAACTAGCCTGAACAGGGAAGAAGCATGGGCATTTGAGAAACTGAAAATAGCCTGTATGGCCCAAGTGCAGAAGGCAGAGGCCAGATACTATCTTTGAGTATAATAGGAAGTTAATGAAGCAGGAAAGTAACATAGAAATATTTGCATTATTAAAAGTGTACTCTGGTTAAGATATGGAGAACAAATTGAAAGAGATGATAATGGATTTTATAGGTAAAAGATTGATAATGGCAAAAGATGATAGAGATTTGGAGACTGGAGTTGTGCTGTGGACATGGTGACATGTGGTTGGATTTGAGAGATACTTAGAGAGCAAAATTAATGGTTGATGGTTTGAATATGTGGGATGAGGGAGAGGGAAATGTCATGGATACCTAAGTTTACAATTTTAACAGGTGGATGAATGGTGGAGCATTCCCTGAGAAAATAAATATTGAATACAGCACATATTTGATTGTGGATATTCTGAGTTTGAGATATGAAAGAAGAGATCTCTATATATCTAGATAATTTATTTTTCAGTTATAGGTCTGAAACAATTATAAGTTAATTTCACCACCAGTGGGCATAATTTGTTCCTAAAAGGAAAACAAATGAAATAATGAAGAGCACCAAATAGTTCCATTAGAATCCCTAACTCTGTGCTATGATGAACTAGAGATGTTCCCTTGAGGTTGCATGTGAAGGAATTAATTCTTATACCTTATTATCTGTTTTAACATATGTATTACCTTGGTGTTTGAAAGAAAGCTAAACTATCAAATTAATTTGACTTTTCCCTTCCTTTCATTTTCTAGCCATTACAGGAGTTCCACAACTAAGTATGATGGGCCTCTTTTCTGAAATTTATCAAAGCAGTGGAGTGACAGGATTTTTCAAGAGGCCTGACTCCAAATTTCTTAAGTTTCTTCCTTCAGTATGTGTAAGCTGTGTAGTTTATGAATCAATAAAAACATATTTGGGAGTATTGTAGAAATGAAATCTTGAATTGGTCAATATCTGTACACTTGTACGTAAGTGTGAAAATGTCTTAGCTTTCTCCTTAAATTGCAAGAAGTCTGTATGAAAGATGCTATATCCATTCTCCAAAAAGAGTAAACATACATTGATGGTTTGGAGGTTTTATATGGACTCTAGAAAAGATCATGGTCTTAAATTTAAATCAATTCCTGTGGGTGTGGACCTTTTGTTGAAATAGGATCTTGAGTTAAGATGTGACCCGCTTTCATTCAGGGTGGGTCTTAATCCTCTTACTGGAGTCATTTATAAAAGAATCTCAGAGATAACACCAGAGGGACTGAGAGGTAAAAGTCAGAGAAGCCGAGAAAGAAGCAGCCAGAAGCTGAAAGCAATGAAACCCAGGAGAGAAGGACAAGCATACATTGCCATGTGCCTTCCCATGTGACAGACGAACCCCAGATTGCCAGCAAACTTTCTTCAGGAAGAAGGTATCATCCTGTTGATGCTTTGATTTGGACATTTTCATAGCCTAAGAACTGTAGCTTATAAATTAATAAATCCCCAGTGTAAAAGCCAGTCCATTTCTGGTATATTGCATCTCAGCTACTTTAGCAAACTAAAACATATAACAATTAGACCTAAACTTGAATTTTAATTTTACATAAGCCAGAATCATAGTTTATTAGGTCATTTATGAGTTAAAATAATTAATATTCATGAAATGTACTTAAGCTTCTCTAAATTTTTATGAATGCTCACCTGAAATTTGCATTTAAAGAGATTAAAATACAATCCATATTACCTAATATAACCTAATTATAATATCAACTTAATATAATTTTATGCTATATGGCAAAATTTGAATACTTTGAAGTTTTTCAGCATTTTCTACTTTATGTTTTAAAAAGCTAACATTTCAGAGCTTTGCATATATATTTTAAATTTGTTTGAAAATGTTAAAAGAAAATGCAGTTAATCCTACCAGTGTTGAGAATGGAGGAGTAGTGACCTACTGCTCCCTTAATGAACACTTTCATTTATTGATACAGACAAGTTTTAGCTTATTCTTAGTTCTTAAAATAAGCAAATATTAAAAGAAAGTCACAAATGTGAGCAAAGTAATTTTAAAAATTGGGGAGCTCTTGTACTTAAATCTGTGTTTTAAAAAAAGGCAAGAAGAGTTTCCTGAAATGAATTCACTTTTTTCCTATATTTATAATGTGTTTTAAAACTCAGTTCTTGACATGAAAGCTTTGAACAACCAGCAAGAACTGGCAGAAGTGTCTTTTTCAAAGCTCCAGAAAACATTTAAAATCTTGCAGAAATATGGTGAGCACTGAATCAAGAAAAAGGCTACTTAAAAGTGGCCACTCTCTCACCCCTCTCACCTGCTCAACATGGAACGGCCTGCACTCCCAATGCAGGTCCCGGGTCCTTGTTCCAAACTGAGCAGAGTAACCCTCATGCACATTGTATATTGCTTAATCTGACTGGCGTCAGCCTGAGGGACTGAACCAGGATACTCATAACAGACTTGACATCCCAGAATTTGCCCTGTATATAGAAGGCAGTTCACAGAGCTCTCCTACAGAATGCTATTGGAGGTCAGTCAAGTTGTGCCTGTCTGGAGCAAGTAGTTGCTAGCTGTAGTACAACCCAGTACAGTTTGCAGGACCATGAGAAAACAATTTCCTAGGAAAGGGGACATTTGTATCTGTGATAATGTGGGAAATCCTAGGCCACATGTGCATGCCCAAGACAAGATGCATGTGCAGAAAGGATCAGGGAGGCCCCTATGTTTTGGTCTGGAGCTATTCTCTAAACTCATTGTATGGATAAGCCCTGAAGGAGAACATTTACACAGGTTAATCAGTAAAATCTGGGAAGGGTGTTTTCTTTTTTCCTCCTCTTCCTTTTCTTCCTCTTCCTCCTTCTCCTCCTCTTCCTCCTCTTTTTTCTTCTTTTGTTGTTAGCTACTGGCATTCAGGAAAAGCTCTGTCATAACACTAGCTAGATACATGCTTAAGGAACAGAAACCACAAAGTCTAAATTCTGGTGAAATTATAAAATATAAAAATATTCAGGTTTCAGCAAAAGATTACAAAACTTATAAAGAAACAGGAAGCAATGGCCCAGGCAAAGGAGAAGATTAAAGCATTAGAATCCATCAATGTGGAAGACTAGACCTGGGAAATACCAGACAAACACTTTAAAGGATATGGTCCTAAATATTCCCAAAGAGCTAAAGGAAAAACATGGACAAAGAACTAAAGGAAATCAGGAAAATGATAGGTGAACATAAGGAAACTGTTAATAGACAGAAATTATTTAAAGGAACCAAATAGGGCTGAAATTAAAAATTCCCCAGAGGGGTTCAATAGCAGATTGGAGCTGGCAGAATAATGAATCAGTGAACTTGAAGATAAGACAATTGAAATCATCCATCCTGAAGAGTATAGAGAAGAAAGAATGAAGAAAAGTGAACACACATACCAGTATACACATTATGGGAATCCTAGAAGGAGAACAAAGGGGCAGAGAGAATATTCAGAGATAAAAGCTGAAAACTTCCCAAATTTAGTGAAAGAGATGAATATACACATCCAAGATGCTCAGTGAATTTCAGTCAGGATACCAAATAGCCCCACACCACCAGCATATTATAATCAAAATGTCAGATGCCAAAGATGAAGGAAGCATTCTGAAAGCCAAAAGAGAGAAGCAATGTGTGACAAACAAGAGAGCCTCAATGAGATTAAGCACTGATTTATTATCAGAAATCATGGAGGCAAGATGGCAGTGGGCTTTAAAGTGCTGAAAGCAAAAAATTGCCAACCAGTATATCTGGCAAAGTTGTCTTTCAAAAATGAGGGAGAGATTAAGACATTCCAAGATGAATAAAAGCTGAGGGAGTTCATCGCCACTGTATCTACCCTATGAGAGATGCTAAAGAGAGTTCTGCAGGTTGAAAGGAAAGGGCAAAAGACAGTAGATTGAAGCCACATGAAGAAATAAAGATCTCCTGTGAGGGTAAAAACATTAGTAAATACAAGTGCCAGTACTATTGTACTTTTGGTTTGTAACTCCACCTTTTACTTCTTACATGATCTCAAAGGCAAATGCATAAAATGCAATGATAAAGTAGTGTTTTTGGACTCATAATGAATAACATGTAAGTTGTGACAAGAACTACATAAAAGTGGGGGAAAGGTGGGGTATAAGGAACATAGTTTGTGTATACTATTGAAGTTAAGTTGGTATCAAAATAAATGAGTTTATTATAGATTTAGGGTTTTAAATTTAAGTCCCATGGTAACTACAAATAAAATATCAAGGAATATATGCATATTGACAGAAATTAGAATACAGGGTACCAGTGGTGGGGGGCATGGAGAATGGGAAGTTTATGTTAAATGAATGTAGGATTTCTGTTTGTAGAAATGGAAAATTTTTAGTGTTGGAAGATGGTAAGGACACTGCAACACTGTGAATGTGATTAATCTCACCGAGTGGCATGCTTGGGAGTGGTGGAGATAGTAAAGTTTATGATATATATATATATATATATATATTCCTACAATTAAAAATAAGAAAAAGAAAGAGTAACCTAAAGAGACAATGACCATTAAATGCAGTACATGATGATCCTGGACGGGATCTAACAAAAGAAGAGAAAAGACCCAAAAGGATATTATTGGGACATACAAAAAGATTGAAATATAGACTGTAAGCTTTATTTCAGTGTTAAATTTCTTAAACTGGATAACTGTACTTAAGATGGTTACATAAGTGAATATCTCTATGTCCTTATATGCATGGCAGTATTAGGTGTTCAAGGAGCATGATGTATTCTTGATCTTGTATGCCTAGTGAAACAGCAGGAAGAAGATGTCTTGTTTCCAAATTTTATGAAAGATATCTAGTTGGAGGAAACTAATTTTCTTACAGAACTCAGTTTTCAAAGGAATTGAGCATTCCATGGTCTCCAAATAGAAGTACAGAATGAAGGTTGGAATTGTCAATCCAAATTATTTTCTATAGCCCCCAAGTAATTCTTTTAAACAATAGATACTATCACACAAAAATAGCCCACTAAGAAAATTTCCACACCACTTGTTATAAGGATATGACTTCTAATAAAGAGAGTAAAAATAATAGCATACTTTTAAATGCTTACCAGGGGCCAGCTGTAAGCACTTTACATTATCATTTACTTTTATAACAATCTTATAATGAAGGTATAATTATTTCTCATTTTATAAATGAGAAAATGAGTCATAAAACAGTTTAAGTAGCTTGCCAAGGTTGAATAAATGGTAAGAGGCAGAGCTGGGATTCAAGCTCAAGTGTATCTGAGCCAATACCCTCTATGCATTTAATCCTGTGTAATCCTATACTTTGATGAGGTTAAGAACAGGATAAAGAGATGGAAAAAAACTATGGGGAGACTTTATGTCCTTCCCCCACCCACCAAATACACCCCAAATCCTAGAAAGAGTCAGGTTTAGAGGTCAGTGGGATCACAAGTCCTCTGCAGTGTCTAACTTTTATAAATTTAATAATTCCACATGTGCCAGTTTGGATATATTATGTTCCCCAGAAAATGCCATGTTCTTCAATGCAATCTTGTGGGGACAGATGTATTTAGTCTTGATTAGGTTGGAACCTTTGGATTAGGTTGTTTCCTTGGAGATGTGACCCACCCAACTGGAGGTTACACTTTCAAGTAGATTATTTCCATGGAGGGGTGGCCCTGCCCATTCAGCATGGGTCTTGATTAGTTTTCTGGAGTACTTTAAAAAGAGCCACACAGGCCTAGATGCTTACTGGCTTAGCTCTTAAATGCTTGGAGTTGTGGACCCCTGACATTGGCTGATGCTGATGCTTAGAAGTGCTTGGAGATGCAAACAGAAGGAAGTTTAGCTAAGAGATAAAGCCCAAGAGTTTTCCCCAGGATATGCTAAGACAGGACCCCCAGGCACATAGAGAGAAACTCCTGGGAGAAAGAACCAAGAATGCAAAGAAGATGAGAGAGGAGCTGGAACACAACCCCGGATCAGCAAATGCCAGCCAAGTACCTTTCCAGCTAACAGGTTTTCCGGATGCTATCGGCCATCCTTCAGTGAAGGTACCCTATTGTTGATGCCTTAGGTTGGATGTGGCCTTAAGACTGTAACTTTGTGACAAGTGAACCCACTTTATAAAACCCAATCAATTTCTGGTATTTTGCATAATAGCAGCATTAGCAAACTGGAACACCACACTTTTAAATGTAATTTTTTTTCAGGTGAGCAGTTTGATTACATTCCTGTTATAGCTGCTCTTTATATATGCAATAACCTGAAATATACAGAGTACTGTATGTATGGGAAAATATTCAGCAATATTTAGTTAGTAATAGCTGGTTGCTTAAATTTAGATTCAACTTTGTTGAGGTATAATTTATATATGATAAGTGCACTCATTTAAATGTACAGCATGATGAGTTTTGACAAAAGTACACACCTGCATTACCACTATCACCTTCTGACTTTTATTGTTCCCCATAATGTTTTTGAGATTTATCCATGCTGTGTGTGTGTATTGGTGGTTCATTCCTTTTTTTATTGCTGAAGAGTATTGAATTTTATTGATATGCCACAATTTGTTTATCCTTTTACCTACTGAAGAATATTTGGGTTGCTTTTGGTTTTGGCTATTAAAAATAATGCTGCTATATACATTGGAATATTGAGCAACTATGAGAAGGAGTGAAGCCAAGAGACATGCAACGAGGTGAATGGATCCTGTAAACAGCACTTTGAGTGAAGTACTCCAGAAACAAAGGCAAACACTATAATGCCTCACCAATATGAACTAACTACAATGTGTAAACTCAGTATTGAATCTTAGAGCACAGCTTAACAGGGAAACAACTGTTGTAATGGTCCCTAGATTGTAAGCTCTTACAGCAGTCAAATCTATTCCTGAATTGTAATGGCTGTCTCCAAGCTCTGAAATGCTGATCCCTTTGTGTATAACCTGATTAGCCTCTGGAACATGGGGTATCTGTGTGACATGTGAAACTCAGAGCTAGAGCTCGGCAGATATGAATGTCAGTAATAACGCATACAGCAACTGTTAAAAAAAAATAAAAAGCTGAAAAAAGAGCCCAGACTTCAATTAAAGATATGAATGAAGCAGATCTGGTTAAGACTAGGGCATATCGGGCCAAAGGATAAAGGTTGAAACTGTGTGTTAAAACTTCAACTTCCATGTGAGACCAAGAAAAGAGAAGTTTATTTGGTGTAGGATCTATATTTTCTAAACAATATAACTTCTACAGTCAATTTGTTCAAACACCACAATTACATGGAACTTTGAATAGGAAGTGAGCTATGGTAGGCTTGTATAGGATAGAGTGAAATAGCAACACATCCCAAAATAATCTGGGTGGAGAATAAAAATATATATACAGGGTCCCCCTGAGGAGCTGGGGGGAAATTCAGAAGTGTTGGACTTCCTCACCTGGATTGTTAATGATATTCTGACGGCTTGGTATGCTGAACACTCTCTCTTGGGGCTTGCCTTTATGAAGCTTGTTGCTGCAAAGGAGAGGCTAAACCTGCTTATAATTGTGCCTAAGAGTCTCCCCCTGAGTACCTCTTTGTTGCTCAGATGTGGCCCCCCCTCTCTCTCTAACTAAGCCACCTCTGCAGGTGGACTCACTGCCCTCCCCCCTACATCGGACCTGACTCCCAGGTGTGTAAATCTCCCTGGCAATGCAGGATATGACTCCTGGGGATGAATCTGGACCCAGCAACGTGGGATTGAGAAAATCTTCTTGACCAAAAGGGGGAAGCAAAATGAAATGAAATAAAGCTTCAGTGGCTGAGAGATTTCAAATGGAGTTGGGAGGTCACTCTGGTGGACATTTTTATAGATAACCCTTTTTAGGTTTTAATGTATTGGAATAGCTAGAAGTAAATACCTGAAACTATCAAACTCCAACCCAGTAACCTTGACTCTTGAAGATGATTGTGTAACAATGTAGCTTACAAGGGGTGACTGTGATTGTGAAAACCTTGTGGATCACACTCCCTTTATCCAGTGTATGAATGAATGAGTAGAAAAATGGGGACAAAAACTAAATGAAAAATAGTGTGGGATGGGGGATGATTTGGGTATTCTTTTTTACTTTTATTTTTTATTCTTATTTTAATTCTTTCTGGTGTAAGGAAAATGTTCAAAAATAGAGTGGGGTGATGAATGCATAACTTTATGATGGTATGTGAACAGTTGATTGTACACCATGGATGACTGTATGGTATGTGAATGTATCTCAATAAATCTGAATTTAAAAAATCGATATTCTTTCCCTCTGGATGCTTGTAGTATATCTTCTTCGTCTCTAGAGTTTAGCAGTTTCACCAGGATTTAACCCGTGGGCTTTCATTACATACATATTTCAAAATCAAGAGAATTTGCTGCCTTCTTCAAGGAATACAATCAGCAAATGCTATTTTGAGCTTCTTGTGAAGCTCCCAGTTTTAAGGCAAGAAAGTCAAACTATATACTTTGCATGGCCATTCGTTTTAGCCTGATGCTAGGGATTACAAAGGCACCTACCTCTCTCACAAGGATATCTCAAAAAAGAATTGCTGTTTCAGACATACACTTATCTATCCATATGTTGGCATTTACTTTCTACAAGGAGGAAGTTGGAAAGAATAGGGAGTTAATATTATATACTGAGGCTGCTATTTTTCTGTCCACCCATCTAATTTAACTATTTGGTATAATGTTATCTAAAGTCCAAATAATTTGAGACACTAGAGTTGAAGAGAATGATAATATATTCATTTGTCCAGAGTACTCCATTTAGGAAAGTAAATTTGAACTGTTAACTTTTGAACTCAGAAATGTATTCTAATTATTCTAACTTCTCTCTTTGTTATTTATGGCATTTGAAAATCATTCTATATGTGTATATGTTTCAAAAGTCTTTCATCAGAAGCAAGCAAACTCTGGTCTGGACAACTCATTACTCACATGTTCACAGAGTTTCATAATCTACCAAGAACGCAAGGTGGAGTTTTAAAATACTATTATTCAAAATACTTGTTTTCTGTCATTAGAGGAGGAATTACAGAGGACTTGGCAGTATCCCTGCGGCAGAAGGATGATGTTTCTTCATCCTCTTGTATCTAGGAGAGACAAGATGGAACATCTGGGTTCCTACCACTAGGCGCTGACCTTCCCCGAAGGATGGAGTGGTGCCAGGGTGCTGGGCGCTCACCTCAGGGTTGTGGGTCGGAGCGACTTACTCCGGCGGCCTCCTTTCCATAGTCATTTGCTCTCGCAAGGCAGAGTTAGCGCCGTGAAATGCTGGACTCCCGAACGCTCTTTCCGCGCCACCTGGGAAATGCACCCTCCTTCCCCACTTCCCCCTCTACTCCATCGGTCCTGGATACCTATCCGCCAAGCACTACTCTCGGCTTGGCACCAGGGCCAGGACTCCCACGTGGTGGCGCTTCGGAGGTTCTGCTGAGGGTCCTCTCGCTGCGCCTGGAGCACCTGGGTGTGGGTTCGGAACCGCGGCGGCTCCGCTGGGCTCTTGCCCCAGCCGCGCTTATGGCGCGGACCCGCCGCCTGGCGCAGATTCGGCCTAGTGGAGGAGACAGCAGCTCGCGCGGTGCGTGGGGCAGCAGCTTGGCCCCCGCGTGAAGGGCTAAGCTGCGCTGCGTGCGGCGCGTCATCTGTGCTGTATCTGGCGGCCAGCCCGGAAGGCCAAAACGACTCTGAATTGCTGGACCACGACGGGGACGGGAATGTGGACATCATCAAGCTCCAGGAGGGGTTCAAAACTTTGGGCGCCTCCTTTAACACGTACTCGAAGCGGGTGGGTGGCCAGGAGAATGCTGTGCCGGGAGTCTGTAGAGACGCTGGGCAGAGGGTGAAGCCAAACTTGCACTTTCAGAGCTCCCTTCAAAGGCCTATGGGGTAAGGGTGGGATTCTCTTCTGTGAGCATCTTCACACAGAATAACGCAGCCCAGCGAAACGTTTTAACTTGGTTTTTAAAAGTCACCTTCCACAATGACAAGAGCCTTCTCCTAGGCTTTTTTGAGAGATGCTGAGTCGGTTTCTGGTGGCTCTTTCAATATTTATTGGACCTGCACAGAACGGCAGGGGCTGTGTTAGCTATTGTGAATGCAGAAGTAAAAGACAATCTCTGCTCTCAGGAAGTTCACAGCTTATCCCCTTCAGATTGATGGCTTAATTGGACCATCTACATATTTTTGTTTTAATTTTGTCCCTAGACCCTGTGTCTTAGAACATTCTCGGTTTCAAGCACGCAGTCTGTAGTACCATTCCTTTCTCTTAACCCCGACTTCCAGGACATTTCACCCCAGCCTGTCAAGTACATCCAGCCTTCTGCTTACCTGAAACGGGACATCAGAGAAGAAACCCCAGAGAGGTAGGATCAGAGAGGAGTGGTAAGGATATAGGAACATTAGCATGAATAGTGGTTTGGGTGTGTACTATGTCTTAGAGGATGGCATCCAGTTTTTTCAGGGTATCATCTTCAAGCTGTTGCTTGGAAATAAAACACTTATTTGTTCTGTCACTCGGTCGGATAGCAGCATCTGAGTGGTACTGTCTGTGCTAGGACTGGTAGATCCTGTGATCACCTGCCCACCGACATACTACCTTTGCTGGGTAATGGGCCTCTTGGTCCAACGGACTGTGATGAATAATCCTGGGTTAGAAATTAAACACTTTGTAATCCTTGGATTGTCCTGCTTGTTGAGGATCCCCAGGCAAGTAGGGCAAATCCATACCTAGAATACGTGTCAACAGCAGCCAAGATGAAACACCACACCTATCAGGGATGAACAATTTCAGACTAATGAACTTGCCACTCAATGGTTGGTAGGTTTTCTCAAAGGATAGTGTTGTGTGAATGATTTCTGCATTAGTCTCTGATGCTAGTAGGCTGGCCGTTTGGCAGCAGCAGTGGCTAGCTTAGCTTGGTGAGTGGGAGTCCCTGCTGCTGGGTCCATGGATAGACTCCATTTCCACCACACTAGCTACTTCATTCATGAGTCCATTGGGTCAGCACTGAAGTCCATAGTATCAGCTGATAACAGAGGCTCACAGACTTCAACTGGCTGGTGTGAGTGACCAGATGTCTTAGTTTCCCAGCTGCTAAGACAAATACCATAAAATGGGTTGGTTTGAACAATGGGAATTTATTAGCTCATGGTTTTGAAGCTAGTAGACATCCCAAAGTGAGTTCTCCCTGAAGACTCTGGTGTTCTAGGGCTGGCTGCCTGCAATCCTTGGGTCTTTGGCTTTTCTGTCTCATGGCAATGTACATTCATTTGAGTTAGGCATGCTTAAATTGTCATGTGTGCTCTTTCGTCTCGGCCACCTACATTCCTTCCAGATTGAGAAAGACTCGGAAACTCCGGGGCCATGTGAGCCATGGCCATGGCTGTATAGGCAAACACCAGAAGCATCCGGGAGGCCAGGGTAATGCTGGTGGCATGCATCACCACAGGGTCAACTTCGCCAAATATCACCCAGGTTACTTTGGGAAGGTTGGTATGAGACATTATCACTTGAAGAGGAACCAGAACTTCTGTCCAACTGTCAACATTGATAAATTGTGGACCTTAGTTAGTGAGCAGACATGGGTAAATGCTGCTAAAAACAAGACTGGAGTTGCTCCCATCATTGATGTGGTGCGATCGGGCTGCTACAAAGTTCTGAGGAAGGGGAAGCTCCCAAAGCAGCCTGTGTTCATGAAGGCCAGATTCTTCAGCAGGAATGTTGAAGAGAAGATCAAGGGTGTGGGGGGAGCCTGTGTCCTCATGGCTTGAAGCCTTGTAGAGGGAGGTTCATTAAATGCTAACAAATGCTTTTCCCTTGTGGTCTGTGTTTAGACTCTTTGATCTGAGTGTAGACTCTGAGCAAAGTCAGCATCAGGAACCCATGTTAACCAGGTTCTAAGAAGAAATGTGGAGGCCTTAGCTAATTAGCAAACTTGAACCTTACTTTCTTCTATAAAATGAGAATGATAACTCTTGATAAAATTTTAGTTGAACATCTGTTTGCATTATTTACAGTGGGTGGGAAAATGTACCCTCATCTGTTCCTTAGGGATTATGAGACAATTTTGATGGGTCACATTCTGCAGAAAGGCAGGGTGATGGGTTTGAGGCAGTCCTATAGAGCTAAATTCCTGATCCTAAGGGTTGTCTCCTGGGTTCCTTACCTTGGACTGAACTGTTCTAGTTATAACTAGAATTAGTAGTATTTCTTATAATCAAAATGTATCTGATAGAGAAAATCGGGAAATCCTGAAGGCCAGAAACCGAGTCAGGTTTTCTAGGGCCCATGTCTTCCTGTTGAAGCCAAACTATGATAATGACCAATGCTCCTGTGCACTAAAACCTATAGATAATGGCCTTCCCTGAAGACAAATTCTAGTTTTTACCACAGAATGACAGAATTTGCTTATGATACCCCAAATAGCAATTTCTCAGCTTCAGTTATTTAAATGTTTATTCTCCATTGGCCCCTTATTTACAAAATTAATAAATACAATAAAATAAGGCCTTGAGAATATATATGTATATAATTATGTCTGTCCAATTTCAAATAATTTAAAAGTATGTTTGAATGATTCTGGGTAAGAACATTCTACTAAGATAAATATTTGGATAAAAGTAAAAAAAAAAAAAAACAAAACTTAAAATTCTCTTGTGTTTGCTAAATTTTTTCCAACTTTGATTACTGTGCAAGCTGGTGTCACTGGGAATTCTCTTGGCAAAAAAGTGCATTATCACATATGAGGTGAGCTGTTCTTTTCTCATTAGCCCTCATCAATTAATGTGGTCTTATTTGATGTTAGAGTTTAAATGTAAATGCACAGGGGCAATGAAATCTATATTTGTCCTTAGTTATAAGATGGTTATCTAGTCACTTACCTTGTTTCTTTTTAGATTATCTTCAAAAGGAAAACACAAAATTAGACAATTCTCATAGAGGACACTCAGACCCCTAGGAGTTTGTGGATCTCAAGCAACTCTGGTCTAGATTATATAATTATTATAGATTTAAATTGCCAGTGCCCTCTGTCTTTCCCCCTGGTCCCCAACCTGTTTCTTAAGGACCTGCTAAGAGGGAGCAGGACCTAGAAAACCGGCCCAAGAGCTTACCAAACAAAAAGAAATGTGCAGTTGTTGGAGTTCTATTTATAATCCCTTTACTCCTCCCAGTGAAATTCTCCTGTTTTAGCATTGGGCCTAAATGTCTTTGATCTATATCAGTGCTCATGCTCATTGAGGAAGAATAGTGAAGGAGTGACGAGAAAGCCCTCCTTTCTTTCTTGCCACCCATACCATTCCATTATGACTTCTAGAATTTTGGTCCCATTAACAATCCTCTAAGCACTTAAACCTCTTCACAAAACCTCAGGTTCGGGAGGTGAGATTAGAGACCCTCCCGTGCTCCTTCCCTAGGAGACCAACTGCTTCTGTGAGGCCCATGCCACCTGCTGGCTGGGCGTAACCCTTTTAGTCTCTGCCACTTGCTGACTAGATGCCTGGGTGACTTCTCCATCCACATGTATGCTCTGTCTAAACATTCAGGCTTCCTAGTTTCTTCACCTTATCCCTCCAATGACCTTCACTTCCACACCATTTCAGCATCTCACTCTCACGGTCCCACTTGTGTAAGATTCCCCACATATGAAATGTAAATAAGGGTTGAGCCTTCGTGCTGGGATAGTCGTGAAGATTAAACAAGTTAAAGCTTTAACACAATGAGAAAATATAGTCGTCACTTAGTAAATGTCAGATGTTATCATTGCACTAATGTATCTGTGAGATTAGTGGAAATAGTGCAAAAAAGATTTCCGTTTCTACTGATTTTGCTGCAAGTGTGGAAGATTCTGAAACACTAGAATGGGAAACCCCTGGGGAGGAGCTGAGAAAGGCCCTGCCTTGGGTGCAGCTAGCCATCCCCGCGATCCCAGCGCTCCAACTCCCCGCGGGCGCGGTGGGCGCTCTGAGCCCCGCGTAGCGGCGAAGCCCCTGAGCAGACGCACTGCGTCGCTGCCCAACTGCATCGGCGACCTCCGAGCTGCAGAACCGTTCGCGGCGCGACCGGGTTCGGGGCGAGTGGAGCCGCAGGAGTGCGCGCGGAGGCGGGCGTCCCTGCAGGGTATGGCGGAACCGAAGGTGATGTGAGGATGGTAGGGTCGTCTCGCCAAAGGGAGCGAGAAATAAGTCAAGAATTCTTTCTCCCACTTTGGGAGAAAGGTCTTTCTTTTCCACGGGAATTACTTTGCAGGTGTCAAAAAGTTAAGTCTCAAAAGCTTCGACTGAGAGATGTCCTTTGTCGGCAGCAGTCGGCTGGGCAGCGCGGCCGTGCACATGAGCGCGAGAAGTCTTTCAAGCACTGGAAGTGCGACTGTGCCACGGCCGCGCCCGGATAGCTGAAGCCCCAGTGCTGCACGCACACGGGCTAGGAGCCGTTCCGCTGCACGAGGTGCAGCTGTGCCAGCAGGGACAGCTGCAAGCTGACAAGGCACACGGTCACCCACACGGGCGAAAAACCCCAAGCGTTACGTTTGCCATACTCGCTTTACTCAGAGCAGCTCCACGAAGGTGTACAGTGCCCAGCAACACATCAAAAACGTTCTCAAATTTCACTGTCCTTACTGTGACACAGTCTTACCCCGAAAAAAATACGATTTGGGCTCCCATTTGCGAAAACAACATTTCCAGATGGAGCAGGACAAAAAGTGCCTTTACGGTGATTCTGTTTCACAAGAGCGGTATGCCTTCAACCAGCACCAGAAATCCCATAAAAAGCAAGAAGCGCTTGAAGTGTGACCAGTGGATTATGCGTGCAAACCTACATTGTTGTACACAAAAGAACCAATACTCCAGGAAGCCTTT
Source organism: Choloepus didactylus (assembly GCF_015220235.1). Classification (NCBI taxonomy): domain Eukaryota; kingdom Metazoa; phylum Chordata; class Mammalia; order Pilosa; family Megalonychidae; genus Choloepus; species Choloepus didactylus. The sequence continues at coordinate 132,639,066 of NC_051308.1, forward strand.
TAATTGTAGCTGCTGCGACAAGGCATTACGAAATGTCAAATTCCTCAGTGCAAATCAGACTGCACCCTGACCTCAAATTTACCCCTCTGTTTAAAATGTGGAAAAATATTTGCATACTGAAACAACTTGGCAAAAAACGAATATGGCGATTCTAATGACATAAAAGGGAAAAATGGAAGAGAAAATAAGATGGATAGATGTGAAACACTGAATCTGTAAATCACTTTGGGTAGAAATTATATCATAACAATATTTTTTCTTCTAGATCATGAACGTGGAATGTCCTTCAATTTATTTAGGTCTTTGATTTCTTTTAGCAATGCTTTATAGTTGTCCATGTATAAGTCCTTTACATCCTTGGTTAAATTTATTTCTAGATATTTGTTTTTTTAGTTGCTATTGTAAATAAATTTTAAAAATTATCCTCTTTGGATTGTTCATTACCAGTGCATAGAAACACCAATGATTTTTGATTGTTTCAGTTTGCTAAAGCTGCTAGAATGCAATATAACAGACATGGGTTGCTTTTACAATGGAGATTTATTAACTTACATTTACAGTTCTTAGGTGGTGAAAAAGTCCACCTCAGGGCATCAACAGGACCATACCTGGACTCTGAAGACAGGCTGCTGGCATATGGAACACCTCTGACAGATGGGAAGGCACATGGCTGACACTGCTGGTCCTTTGCTCCCAGGTTTCGTTGCTTCAGTTCTGGCTCCTCTGTCGGTGGCTTCCTTTCTGGCTTCTGTGTCTTTCTCTGTGTGCTTCTCTGAAGTTCATCTCTTAGCTTCTGTATGTGCTTTATCTTCTTATAAAGAATTCTAGTAGGAGGACCCCCCCACCCCCACTATACATCTAGGTTATCTAATTTGTTAGCCTCATTTGAGGTGGGTCACATCTCAGTTGAAATAACCTAATCAAAAGGTCCCACCTACAATAGTCTGCACCCACAGGAATGGATTAAAAGAACATGGGGTACATAACAGCTTCAAACTACCACAGTGGTGCATTACATTAATTGATTTTCTTATGTTGAACAACCCTTGCATACCTGGGATAAATCCCTCTTGATCATGATGTATGATGTATCATAATGTACTGTTGGATTCAGTTTGTTAGTATTTTGTTGAGGATTTTTGCATCTATTTTCATAAGGGATATTGGTCTATAGTTTTCTTTCCATATAGTATCTTTATCTGGCTTTGGTATTAGGGTGATGTTGACATCATAGAATGAGTTAGGGAGTGTCCCCTCCCTTCAATTTTTAGGAAGAGTTTGAGCAGGATTGGCGTTAATAGTTCTTGGAATAGTTGGTAACATTCCCTTGTGAAGCCATCTGATCCTTGGTTTTTCCTTGTTGGGAGGTTTTTGATTACCAATTTAATCTCTTTTCTTGCTAATGATCTATTGAGATCTTCTTTTTCTTCTTGAGTCAGTTTAGGTAGTTTGCGTGTTTCTAGGAATTTGTCCCTTTCATCTAGGTTATCTAATTTGTTAGTGTACACTTGTTCATAGTAAAGTCTTATAATCCTTTTGATTTTGGTGGGGTTGCTAGTAATGTCTCCCTTTTCATTTGTGATTTTAGCTATTTGCATCCTTTCTCATTTATCTTTGCCAGTTTAGTAAAGAGTTGCTGATTTGATTGCTCTTTCCAAAGAACCAACTTGATTTTGTTGATTCTGTTTTTTTAAATTTTTCTATTTAATTTATCTCTGCTCTAATCTTTGTTATTTCCTTTCTTCTGCTTTCTTTGGGTTTAGGTTGTTGTTCTTTATCTAGATCCTCCAGTTGTGAGGTTAGATCTCTATTTGAGATCTTTCTTCTTTTTTAGTGTAAGCATTTAGAGCTATAAATTTTCCTCTCAGCACTGTATTCACTGCCTTCCAAAAGTTTTGGTGTGTTGTGTTTTCAATTTCGTTTGCCTCAATATTTCCTAATTTCTCTTTTGATTTCTTTTTTAACCCAGTGGTTTTTTAAGAGTGTGTTGTTTAATTTCCACATATTAATGAATTTTCCATTTCTACCTCTGTTACTGATTTCTAGTTTCATTCTGATTGGAGAAAATACATCGTATGATTTCAGTATTTTTTATCTTATTGAGGCTTGTTTTGTCATGTATTTTATGGTTTATCCTGCTGAATGATCCTTGTGCACTAAAGAAGAACGTGTATTCTGATCCTGTTGGGTGAAGTGTTCTATATATGTTTGTTAGGTATAGTTGGTTTAGAGTATTGTTCAAGTCTTCTATTCCTTATTGATCTTCTGTCTAGATGGTCTGTCCATTATTGAAAGTTGTGTATTGAAGTCTCCTACAATTAATGTAGAACTGTCTATTTCTTCCTTTACATCTGTCAATATTTACTTATATTTTGAGGCTCTTCTTGTTGAATTGACCCCTTTATGAGGACCTTCTTTGTCTCTTGTAACAGTTTGGACTTAAAGTCTGTTTTACTAGTGTTAGTAGATTTACCCCAGCTCTCTTTTTGTTACTGTTTTCACAGTATATATTTTGTCTGTCCTTTCACTTTCAACCTACTTGTGTCTTTCAATCTAAGGTAAGACCCTTATAAACAACATTTAGTTGGGTGATGCTTTTTACATCCATTCTGCCAATATATGCCTTATGAATGGGGAGTTTAATCCATTTACACTTAAAGTAAATATCGATAATGCAGGACTTTCTTCTGCCATTTTGGTATTTGCTCTTTGTAGGTCTTATACCTTTTTGTCCCTCAATTCTTATATTAATGCCTGCTTTCATATTTATTTGAGTTTTTGTATTGTACCATTTTGAGTTGCTTCTCATTTTTTTCTCTTGTGTTTTTTCGTTTATATTTATGTGGTTACTATGGGGCTTAAATTTGACATCCTTAATCTGTTATATCATGTTTGATTGAAACCAATTTAAATTAAATAGCATACACATATACTGTTCTTACACCCACCCCCCTCCACTGTTTGGTACTTGTCACAATTACAAGTTATATCTTCATACATCGTATGTCCCAAACCATAGGTCCATAGATTTCGGGGGGACTTGAGCTTGATTCTGTGCAGAATGTGATGAAATCTGCAAAAACTTTAGAGTATAAGAATATTTGATGATAGAGCCACCACAAGTAAGAATGGAGAAGAATTTTTCATTAAATGATGTTGAGAGAAAAGCTTACAATTTTGAGGAGGGGAGACTTCATGTTTTCTTATTAGATAAGTGTGTGTTTACAGAAAAGTCATGCATAAAATACAAGGTTACCATATACCTATTATTATTCTCTTGGATTGGTGTGGTACATTTGTTACAATTGATGAAAGCACATTTTTATAATTGTACTATTAACTATAGTCCATGGTTCACTGAGTTGTCCTGTTCCATGGATTTTTAAATTAATTTTTATTCTAATCATTGATTGTGACAAGAAGCTTCTGAAACAAGCAGGCATCAGAACCTTTTGCAAAGGTTATGTTCCTAACTGGCTAGGCTTATACCTTATGCAGACTCAGATCTTGCTGTTTATGAGGTGTGTTTATTCTTGTAATATGACATTATGTATTAGATTTGAAGAGATGGCACAATACTGTTTTTTATTCTAAAAATATGGTTATAAATGACTTTTCATGACATGAAGTTCTGACTAAGAAGTTAATTGAATGGTTTTAGTTGGCTTTTCATTTTATGTGTTAGAAATCTGGTTTTCTAATAACTTTTTCCTTGATGGTTTCGAGTGAATTAACTTTTGTTAGAAATAATTATGGATCTAAATTATGGTAAAATAAAATAGTGGCTCTCAACCCTGACTGCATATCAGAATCATCTGTCTGCAGATCTTTAAAAAATAGGATTCTGGAGCCACATCCCAGATATTCTGATTTGCTTAGTCTGTGGAAAATCCTGGGATTCGGGATTTTTAGCTTCCCAGGAAACTCTCATGTATGGTTAAGATTGAGAAAACTGAGATATCTTACAGAGTTGTAAAAATGAAGAATTGAGGAGTGGAGTAATTGGGAGAGGAGAGACAGCATGGAGATATGGCAAAAATACTAATAATGTTCTGATCAGGCAGGATTCCAGTTTACTCTCCCTTTAGCCAATCATTTCATTTTATGACTGTATATCTGTTCTGGTTTGCCAATGCTGCCAGACTGCAAAACTCCAGAAATAGATTGACTTCTATAAAGGGGGTTTATTTGCTTACACAGTTACAGTCTTAAGGCCATAAAGTGTCCAAGGTAACACGTCAACAACTGGTTACCTTCAGTGGAGGATGGCCAATGGTGTCTGGAAAACCTCTGTTAGCTGGGAAGGCACATGGTCGGTGTCTGCTCCAAAGTTCTGGTTTCAAAATGGCTTTCTCCCAGGTCGTTCCTCCCTAGGCTGCAGCTCCTCTTCAAAATATCACTCTCAGTTGCTCTTGAGGTTTGTTCTCTCTTAGCTTCTCCGAAGCAAGAGTCTGTTTTCAACGACTGTCTTCAAACTGTCTCTCATCTGCAGCTCCTCTGTTAGCTCCTGTGCATTCTTCAAAGTGTCTGTCTTGGCTGTAGCAAGCTGGCTCCTTCTGTCTGAGCTTATATAGTGCTCCAGTGAACTAATCAAGGCCCACACTGAATGGGTGGAGCCACACCTCCGTGGAAATTATCTGATCAGAGCTATCACCTACAGTTGGGTGGGTCCTATCTCCATGGAAACAATCAAAGAATTACAATCTAACCAACACTAATTCTGCCCACACAGGATTGCATCAAAGATAATGGCATTTTGGGAGACGTAATACAGTCAAACTGGCACAATATCCATTTCAGATAGCGTGTGATTGGAGTACTTAAATTCATTCTCAATACAGGACAGGCAGCGCTCTAGGAACAGGCTCAGTGGTTTTTTTGTCAAGTGTTACCACCATCACCATATGAAAGATAGCCATTTAGCACTTTTTAAAATATGCTTATATTTTTGGTAGAAGTTTAAAGTATTGAATATTATACTGTAGCATGTATTTCTTTTCCTCTTTGTTTTCTTGCTTCTGTGATCTTAAAAAAAATCATTGCTGCTTTTATGTTGGGCTCCTTATATTCTTTCATTTCCACAATTCATTATCATTTGCTTTCATAGCAGAATTGCTTTACATATTTCTCTCTTTATTGTTGCATAATTGCAATAAGTAAACACTGAGTAAAGACATTTTGAAACTTATTTTTTCAAAAGTATCAAACTGGCCATTTTATAGAATTGCTTCAGTATATAATGAAAAGTTGCTATACTTTAAGAACATGAGAAGTCCTAAGGGAACTCAGTAATGATACAAAAGTGATGATAAACTTTGATAATATATTAAGCCCACATTTCTGAATAATTTCTTCCAGCCACCTTTATTCAAGGGAAAACAAAGTTGGAAAGACGTAAAGTTGACAAAAGGTGGTTTTGATAGCCTAGAATGCATTGTGCAGACTTCTTCTCTTAAATATTCTAATACCTTTGGGAATTTCCAAAATTTGTTTGAGTCTTTGAATATCATTTCAAATCAAAACAAACAAAAAGAAACAAAACACACAGAGAGACACAAATGTAGGAGGACTCAAATTGAGATTATATGAGTACATTTATTATGTACCCTGTACTTGATATGACAGAAGGACAATCCCCTCTCTATAGCCGGGAGTAGGAATCAATCTCTTGCAAAGATTGTGGTAAGAACACTGTTATTGAATCAAGTGACCAAGTTTGACTTCCATTTGCCAGGTTTGTGAGTCGGTCCAGATAACTTATTCTCTCTGAATTTGTTTTCTCATTTATAAAATTTATAAAATGGAGACAACATTATTGACCTATCAGGTTTCTGTAGGGGTTAAGAGAGATAACATCTATGTAAATGCTGAAAATATTCTTGCATAAAGTAGTTTCTCAATAATCTTTGTTGAAACTGAGTGAGCAAACAGCTTTATTCTAGACTTGCATCATAGTTAAGGATATTTACTACCATCTTCTCTGCCAGTTTTTGAAGAACTATTGGCTAGAACATTAAGCAGGAGACTCCAGAGACCCTGGAATAATTATTTTGCTGGAGTGTAGTACATTTTTTCATACTTGTGGTCAATTAGCTTCTTGCTGAACCTAATTAGAACTCACGTGCAGGATCAAGGTGAGTTTGTTTTTATTTTTTCCTAATGAAGAAATACTAAGTTATAAAGTATGTTTTCAATGAGTAGAGGTTAATTATTGCAAAAAACATAAAAACTTTTGAACAGATAAATGAGTCAAAAGGTGAATCTTTGATCTTAAATTTATGCTTTGTTGGCTAGAGCCTTTTGAGATTTTAGATTTTCTTTCTTTTCTAAAGTTTTGTTTGGAATGTTCCACATTTCCTTCAGTTACTGATGATCTCTTTAAAATGTTGCAATCAGAAAATACCATGTGAACAATAGAAAGGGTTTTCTTTTCTTCAGATTGAATCAATGGTTATTCAACATGAACATGTAATTTTCCTCCAGTTCTGCTGTTGCTGTCATGTTCTACAGCAGGAACTTAATAAATTTGTGGAATTGAACTAATTTAGTGTTCTGATCCACTTATGGTGGAGATACTTAGCAATATGGTAGGGACTCTGTTTTATTCTTTTCGAAATGAAATGTTAGGACTTTAGATTTTAAGAAAATATATTTATCACCTTTCAAGAAGAAGAGAAAACCATCCACGTAATCCTATTATTATCCCACTGAGTAAACTATTTAAAGGGTCCTGTGGTAAATGATAGTCTACATTTTTTTCTCTTTCTCCCTCTTTTTAGTTAGAATTTTGCATTTAATTTATATTGCAATCTAAGTGAAGAATCTCTATCCCTTCATCCCTCTATTGCACTATGTCATACTCAATTCCAAATGCTCCTTTAAGGTTCTTTATGAAAGACTTTCTAGTGTTGTCCAATAGAATGTTCTAAAATGAAGGAAATACTTTCCCTCTGCTCTATTCATTATTGTAGCCACTAGTTACATGTGGTTATCAAACACTTGAAAAGTTGCTGATGCAGTTGAGGAACTAAATTTTTAGTTAAAAATTTTTAGTTTTATTTAATTTAAATTACTTAACATATACATTAAATAGCATGTGTGTCTAGTGGCTACCATATAGAACAATGTAGGACTATTTTAGAGGTAAACAGAAAGGTATATTTTGAAGGAATTTGGGTCTCAGGAAATTCTCATTTATCACTGGAGCATCTTTATGTAGGAAGATTGAATATTGAATTACACTGATTTTTTTTTTTCATTTTATAGTGCTGGTGGAAGGAGAACTAACACCTTCTATGATTCATTTCATTCAAGAACTGTTTCACAAAGATGGAAAAGGTGCTTCCTGCAGTAACTGTCAGCTGTGTGACTTACGAAAAAGTGAAACGATATTTGGGATTAGCTATAGATGTGAAATATTGAATTGTCGTCATAGTCATAATCAGATTATAAGATAATACCTTGGTTGTACAGAGATATTTATACTTTTCCAAAAGCAAAGAAAGTAACAAATAGTTGTTAAAATGTTTCTCTTTATTTTATATGTTACAAAATCTATAAATTAAGTAAACATTTTGATAACTTTCTTTAAAAATTTAAAATCCTTAATATCCACAGAATTCTATTCATATTTCCAACTACTTTCTCTTGAATCCTAACCTGAAACATGTCTTTTGACTCAATTTAAATATAATAAATTTAAAAATATATTATAAAACATTTGGTGAGTTGTAGCAGTTCATGTTAACCATTTTGTATTTAAACACTTTTTTGAAAAACTGAGCTTGGCGCTGTGTTAGACACTAAAACTAAAAGAAAACACTATTGGAGAAACTAAAATGGCAGCTAGGTGAGACAGGGCAAAAAAACACCTCCTTGAAAAACACTAGATAAAAACCAGAAAGTGACCCAGAATACCGGTTACAGTGATGCGCCAGCTGGATGAGGTCTGCTAGTTCCACAGGGGCCGTATACTTGGTGAAACTGGGAGTCTGCATTCTGAAACGAGTGAGTAAGCTGGCTGGAAGACCTTCAGCCACACAGCGTTGTGGGGAAACCAGGGCTTGGCGTTTGGAGACTGATTGGCTCTTTTTTTTAAAAAAAAAAAAGGGGAAAAACCCAGGAGCGGCTGCAGTTCTGGGAGTGGGAACCACGCAGTAAAACACAGCAAGAAGGGGCTGGGCCGGACTCTCGGTGTCTGGCCCGGAGGATAGTCGACTGCAGATACCCTCAGGGCCGGGGGAACAGAGGGGAGAGCCGGAAGCTGAAAGAAACCCCGCGGCTAGCAGCTGGCTCCCCAGAGGGCTGGATAAACTCCTGCTGGGGCCGTGCCCACAGCCCAGAGCCCTGCCAGTTGTCCTGGAGCTGGGAAGGAGGCACTGTGCAAGGAGGGAGGGGTTGAGACACCCTGTTCGGCCATCTTTGCATCAGGCTGAGAGTACCGCTGCACAGCCTGGCGGCCCAGGGCATCCCTTGAGGGATGGTGCACACTTGTGAAGTAGCATGACATTCCCTCGGCAGAGCTCCTGGAGGATTGCGGCTGGGAGGGGGGACCCGCTCGGAGAACCCAGGGACACTACGCCAAGTCCGGTGGTTTGTGGGACAGCGAGAGAGAGGGTCTGGGGCTGAAATGAAATGAAGGCTTAGACTCTTGAGGCAGCCTTGAATCCCCGGGAACCTGGGGGATTTGAATATTAAAGCTGCCCTTCCTCCCTGGCCACCCGTACACACGCCCCACATTCAGAGCGGACGGCTCCAGCAACACACCCAAACTGAGTTCACCATCTGAACCCCACAAGAATCATTTCCCCACACACTGCGGGGACAAGTTTGAGAACTGACTTGAGGGGTATAGGTGACTCACAGACACCATCTGCTGGTTAGTTAGAAAAAGGGTACGCCACCAAACTGTGTTTCTGAAAAATTAGACTGGTATCTTTTTTTTACAACTTGAAAGAAACCTATCAAGCAAAGCAAATGTCAAGAGGCCAAAAACAACAGAAAATCTTAATGCATATGATAAAACCAGATGATAAGGAGAATCCAACTGCAAACACACAAATCAAGATATCAGAAGAGACTCGGTACTTGGCAGAATTAATCAGCGAACTACAATCAAGGAACAAAAACATAGCAAAGGATTTAAAGGACATCAAGAAGACCATGGCCCAGGATATAAGTGACATAAAGAAGACCCTAGAAGAGCATAAAGAAGACATTGCAAGAGTAAATAAAAAAATAGAAGATCTTATGGAAATAAAAGAAACTGTTGGCCAAATTAAAAAGACTCTGGATATTCACAATACAAGATTAGAAGAAGCTGAACAATGTCTCTGTGTCCTAGAAGTCCACAGAACAGAAAATGAAAGAACAAAAGAAAGAATGGAGAAAAAAATTGAAAAAATCGAAAAGGATCTCAGGGATACGATAGATAAAATAAAACATCCAAACTTAAGACTCATTGGTGTCCCAGAAGGGGAAGAGAGGGGTAAAGGTCTAGAAAGAGTATTCAAAGAAATTGTTGGGGAAAACTTCCCCAACCTTCTACACAATATAAATACACAAAGCATACATGCCCAGCGAACTCCAAATAGAATAAATCCAAATAAACCCACTCTGAGACATATTCTGATCAGACTCTCAAATACTGAAGAGAAGGAGCAAGTTTTGAAAGCAGCAAGAGAAAAGCAGTTCACCACATACAAAGGAAACAACATAAGACTAAGTAGTGACTACTCAGCGGCCATCATGGAGGTGAGAAGGCAGTGGCATGACATATTTAAGATTCTGAGAGAGAAAAATTTCCAACCAAGAATACTTTATCCAGCAAAGCTCTCCTTCAAATTTGAGGGAGAGCTTAAATTTTTCACAGACAAACAAATGCTGAGAGACTTTGCCAAAAAAAGACCTGCCCTACTTCAGATTCTAAAGGGACCCCTACCAACAGAGAAACAAAGAAAGGAGAAAGAGATATAGAGAATTTTAACAGACATATATAGTACCTTACATCCCAAATCACCAGAACACTCATTTTTCTCTAGTGATCACAGATCTTTCTCCATAAGGGACCATAAGCTGGGACATAAAACATAAAACAAGCCTCAATAAATTAAAAAAAAAATTGAATATACTCAAAGCACATTCTCCAACCACAATGGAATACAAATAGAAGTCAATAATTTTTGAACTGTAACTCCATTTACTTCCTACATGATATAAAATACACAAACTCTAATGACAAATCAGTGGTTTTGAACTCAATGTAAAATATGTAATTTTAGATAACCGTATAAAGGTGGGGAAATGGAGGCGTATAGGAACATAGTTTATGTGTCCTATTGAAGTGAAGGTGGTATCAAAGAAAAACAAGACTGATATGGATTTAAGAGGTTAATTTTAAGCCCCACAGTAAACACAAAGAAATTATCAGAGAATATAACCATAGAGATGAAAAGTAGAGTATGGGTTAAGAGAAATGGGGGAAGGGGCAATGGGGAGTTAAGAAATGAGTGTAGGGTTGTTGTTTGAGATGACAGGAATTTTCTAGTAGTGGATGGTGGGAAAGAGCATTACAACATTCTGAATGTGATTAATCCCACTAATGGAAGGCTAGGGAGGGAGCAGAATGGAAAGATTTAGGCTGTATATATGTTTCGACAATTGAAAAAAAAAAAAAAGACAGTCTAAATAGATGACAATTGAATGCCAAGGATGAACCTGGACGGGATTGGAGGATGGAGGACAGGAGGCTTAAAGGGACACAGTTGAGACATAAGGAAAAGGAAATATAGAATGTAAGCTTTGTATCATTGTTGAATCTCTTGTACTTCTTAGCTGCGCTTAGTGGGATTGCATAAAAGAATGTTCTTATTCATGGGAAGTGTATATGTGAATTATAGTGTTTGTTCAAGGGTGTGTGCAGCTGGATCTTATATGTTCAGAAGACAGAGCAATAGATGATGGATGATAGACAGGGAGGGAGGGAGGGAGGGAAAGAAATAGTGATGTGACAGCATGTTAAAGTTGGTGGATTGGGCTATCGGGGGAGGGGGAGGGGGTCAGGGTATGATGGAATTCTGTGTATGGGGTTAGTATTGTTTTTGCAACTGTTCCTATAACTGAATTTATTTCAAAATAAAAAAAAATGCATTCAACCCATTCCAATAAAAAAAAAATAGAGCGGGGTGATCAATAAACAACTGTATGAAGGTAATGTGATCAATTGATTGTATATTTTAGATGATTGTATGGTGTGTGAATAAATCTTAATAAAAATAGATCAGGGTGATGAATGCACAAGTATATGATGGTGCTGTGAACAATTGTACGCTTTGGATGATTGTATGGTATGTGAACATATCTCAATAAAATTCAATTTAAAAAAATCAAAAAAAAAAAGAAAACACTATTAGCTCATTTTGATTCTTGATATTTTCAACTTTTAAAAGGAAGTTAGGAATGAGAGCAAATCAACATTGGACAAGTTTTTTATTTGAGAGAAAGAATTTTTAAATTAAATCTTGTATTTTATACTTATTGAAGCAGTTCTTATTTCAGCTTATTAGGAATTGGTTGAATCCACCCCTCTGAAATCCTAAATATTGTTTCCTCACTTTTATGAAAAATTGAATCATATTCTCTGTTGGAATTAAATGAAAGTGTGATGAAACAGTGGTAATGGGCTGATTGGCCACTAACAGGCCCCAAACAAAGAGCTGCCTATCTTAATTGACTAGGCATCAGGGTTTGATCTTTAGCTTTACCGGTCCCAAAACTTGGCTTTATTAATTTCTCACAAATTGATCATTTTCTTGGTGATAGATTAACTAAAATTTTAACTCTCAAGTCTGAGATATAGATCACAATGCAAAGTTATTAATTTGTGGGAGTGTACACTTCCCACTAACCAGAATGCTTTCATCCCTTCTCCAGGGCACGCAGTTTCCTCCTAGGAGAACAAATAAGTAAGATTGATGTGGAATTAGAAGAAAGAGGAAAATAGTTTTGAGCAATGTTTTACTCAGGCCTATCCCAGTTAAGGTGAGAGGAATTCCATATACAAAGGAGGGAGTGGAGACATGAAGGAGAGAAGCGGGAAATGGTGGAACTTGAGCTACACTAAGCCACAAATCACAAGAAGGGAAGAATGTAAATCTCTTGTGAAGTCTGGGAGTAGATGTATAAGAAGCTTGAGTAATAGTGGTAGTTGTGCAGATATATTTTTAGAAAGCATTCCAAGTTGATGAAATAGCTTGAACAGTAGTGTGGATATGGGAAAGTACATGACTGTTTTCGAGCCTAAGATATATAGGAAGATATAGTGAGATAGGAGGCTACTGCTGTAGGATGGTGACAGGTCATAGAGGACTTTGAATTACATGTGATAATAACATACTATGGTGCAAGAAGATAACTGAACAGAGTAAAGCCATTGAAAGAGGAGATATAAGAATCAGAGAAACATATTAGGAGGTTATTACAATAGATCTAGCCATAAAATGTTGTCTTCTGAGTAAGGACTTCTTTTTAGAGTAGGAAGATGATCTCTAGGCTTTTTGATTATTATTCCAGAGGTCAAAGTCCAATGCTGTCATTTTTTTAAAATTAAATAATTTTTATTTTATTAAGGGCCTGCTGTGTATGCCAGGTACTATTCCAAGGCAATTCAAAAGGTTCTTTTGAGTAATTTTAACAACCATTCTAGAAGATTGAGATTGTTATCCCAAGTTTCAGATGAGAAAACTAAGTTTTGAGTGATAAGTGCCTTGAACAGATCTCCTAATCTTTCCCCTCTCATCAAGGGCTGTTTTCATCCCTAACCTTTGGGGCCTTTATTCTACCAGAAGGCTTGCCTGCTGGCAGCCATAGCCTTGGCTGTGGACTCTCAAAGTGATGATTTAGCTCATTTTCCTTAGAATGCAGCTCTCAATTCTCTCAGATTGAGTCTAAACCTGATGGTTACTCTTCCTGTCCTCAGATACTGAGGATGACTGAGGGATAACCTTTATGTAAAAATGGTTATCACAATGTACCTTGAACACTGAAACTTGGGAGTTGGAGTGAATCTTGAAGAAACATCAGAGATCCTGTCCAAGTGCTACAGGAGAAATAACTGGACAATAGTATAAGGTCTTTGGTATCAAAAGTTGAGTTTAAGAAAAAGGCACCTTTATCCATGGTTTATCAGATGCCCTTAGACCTCAGTGCTCAGCCCCTTCATGGGTTACCCTGTGTCCCTGTAGGTCTGTGATATAAATTGGTGAAACTCTTTCTTATTGTCTTTGGAGGGTTAGTAACATGTTATAGGATATAAATAAATTATTGAATCTGGTAAGGAGTGGGTTACAGAAAAGGCAGTAGGATGAATTAAGATAAAGAAGAGCCATAGCAGAAGTGATTATCTGGGAAATGATTGGGATTAAGTGCCTATTGAAATTTCTGATCAAAGAAATCACTGTACATCACTCAGAAAGATAAAGCACCTCTGGATGATCACTGGGGTGTTTTAGGATTTTTTTGCAGTCCACTGAAGCAAAACAATAAGCCCCGCAATCTCCAGAGTCCTCTAGAAAAGCACTTAACTTCTCTAGCTCATACAAAGCCTGTATGCCTGAAGGCACTGCAGAACTTTTTTGATATGCTCACTGTTTAGACTGCATAGTAAATACATTAGTTTATTAGTACATTCATTTTGGAGAGATTAGTTGAGAAAGCCATAGCATGTTGATCACAACATGCCAAAGGGTAGTTATAAACTCTTGCACAAACTGAAAAGCATTCATGGATTCTCAGGTGTATAACATTTCAGAAAACAGACCATTTTTTAATCTCCCGCTAGGTCAGATTCTAATTTTCCCAAAGATCTAGTTTCAGAAATTAGTAAATCTATTGTAAGTATGTGGGAAAAAAATCTCGAAGAAAAGTATTTTATTTTACAAGGAGCTAATCAATCCTCTAATCAATGCACTGTTCCCTGCTTTATTTTCCATAAAGGCAGTAGGTATCATTAGGAGTGATCCTGGTGAACTGATGGATAAAACTGGAGCAGTGAGCTTTCCCTGAAGCTTTCCATAGCTTCCGTCTCTGCCTTGTCCTAATACCACCTTGGATGTTCTCAATGATCATCCAGCCTTACTCTGCTCCAGAACAAAAAAAGCTCCGACTGTAAGACCATCAGGAACATTCCCCCCACCAGTACAAGTCTTCTATCAGGGGTCAAATATGATTTTAAAGTTCAACAAACTTGTGTCAGGCACTGCATGAGGCCAGATGTCTAAAGAGCATTGGAAAGAAGCCTTAGTGTCCAGCACAACCATTCTTCAAATGGATGACCATCCGCCATATACTACTACTTAAGTGTGGGACAAGAGGGAACAATCTGCTTATCTAGATCCCCACTGCTTTGGCACCTAGGAAGTGACCAGTCCTGTACGTCGGCCAACTGCTGGGGACTCCTCTGTTTTCAGGGAATTTGATAACCTTTCCTTCTCTTTTGAAACTTCTTTGGCTCAGATTATCTATCTATAGGTTGAACCTGGCTCTACGTCTGGGAATACAGCCCTTTGAGATTTACAGCTTTATACACAGGTGTCTGTTCTAACCTTCGACCTGACTCAGGTCCAAGGTCTCATATCCTTTTCATCTGAGCTTATTAAATCCCAAACCCTTCGTCAAACTCTTTGCTGCCACTGGGTTTACTCTGGTTCTCAGCTCCATTGTCCCCCTCTCTCATCTGGGGGATTTCCCTTTCTTTTTGGCAAGCTTAACCAAGAATTTAAGATTATTTTTAAATCATATTTTATCAGTCACTGTTAGGTGTTTGTAGTAGGGAAGCTTTAGTGCTGCCTAGTCCAACAGTGCATCCCTTTGCCATCTTTTATCCCCATAGCTAAATACTATGCCTAGCACACAGACAACTCTCTAAACCACACCTTCTTTGCTATTGTGAGGTTCAAAGGAGATAATGAGCATGAAAGTGTTTTGAAGACTGTAAACCACATATAAGAACATGCTTATATTTAGGGGAAATAGTGTGTTGTGGTGAGTTCAGGAAGACCTAACTTCCAGTCCTGTCTTTATCATTCACTATCTTATGATATTTGGAGATTCAGTTAATCTTTGAGTCTCAGTTTCCATATTTTTTAGGTGGGGACAATATATTGCCTTTTATAATCTTTACTTATAAGGTTGTTTTCAGAATCAAATGAGATAAGGGATATGAAACTGAAACTGCTTCATAATATATGAATTATATAAACCTTAGTTTATTAAGACATACAGTCTCTGCATTGACTTTGGAGAGGAGAATATGTGTGGACTTTGTAAAACATGCATATACATCACAAAATAGGCAACTGTAATGTTGGTTAAGATTCAGATCATTTCTGGACTGCACAAAGATGGTTTCTTCCTGTATGCCATTGCCTAGCAAGGAAGGAGCCAGGTGCTGCCTGGGCTGCACAGGGGAGAATTGTACTGGGGTTGCAGCTGTTTGAGGGTTCCGGTTCTATAATAACCTCTATACTGCACACCGACTACCCAAGCCTGGCACTTCTGTCTTTCAGCTTCTGCAAGATTGTTTCCACCTGAGGTCTAGGTCAGGGACTTAGAGTCCCTCTAACATCTAGCTTTAACAACAACAACAAAAATGGCACCGTTTTATTCTGATGTTAGGAGGACAGCGGTCAGTTTGGCAGACCGTCTAGTGTCCCAGAGACTGAGGGGAATAAATCGTTAGCTTGAGCTTACTTATCCCTAATAATTAAGTTTTGACTCTAAATAGAGTGAGATTGCTCCTTTGTAATCTTTGTTTCTTTGTAAACTAACAGGGAATAGTAATTTTTTGCAGCCTCGCTGGGTTTTTTACGTAATTTATCTCATTTAATTCTCTCATCATCCTATGAAATAGGTCATGAAATGAATAGGTCTGTTTTATTTTACAAACAAAACAGACTCAGAGAGATAAGTAATTTGTTCAAGTTCACACACCTAGTTTTTCAAATTCACTTCTGTTGATGAAAAACTAATGCTCTTTCTCTGATGGTAAATTAGAATAATACTACCTTGAAACAGAATTAGGTTAGGCAGTTTATCACTTGGTCAACTTCATCCAAGACAAATTTTTTTTGTACCAGGCTGAAAGTTTGGAAACTGGTGCCCTTTTGGTGGCTACTGACTTTACAAGGATGGGTAAGCATGGAAGAGGAGGTAGTATTGACAGAGAAAACTACACAGGTCTTCAAAATGCCCTGAACTCCTCAAGTAGGGGAAAATGGTTGAGAAATCAGAACAGGTAAAAATCCAGGACAGCAGGCAGTATGCTGAAAGAGTGATCTTGACTGAACCAAAAGAACCGCTTGGGGATATGTTGAGGGACTAGATGGGATTAGAAAACCAGAACTATCCTTTCTATACCACTGGGTCTGGAGGTTAAGTGTCTTCCTTAGTCCTTATTGCTATTTCCAAACAATTATCATTCTCTTCTTCATAAAAGCACTCCTGTTTGAACCTTAAGTCACCAAACTACACCATCTACAATCTATCTTTGTTGCAATCACTTACTAACCCCTGGGCCATTCTCTCCCATTCCTTGAGGATTTTAGCTCCGGGCTCGTAGTCAATCTCTTCAGCACGCTTCAGCAATACTCCTTCAAAACCACATAGATTATGTGGATATTGTGACTTCAGTATCCACATAGACCATGCCTCCAATACTCTAGTTTCTCAGTTCCTTCACTATCTACCTTATCCATCCACTTCTATTGATATCCCATTACCTAGTACTACAGCTTCTTCATAATTTCATTTTCCAAAATTCCACCACCATCCATCTTTCCAGCTTGCTACTTTAGAATCCCAACTCCAGCAATCCTTTTACCCAATGGAAACTTGAATCCATTGATCCTGTTACCTTTTTTCTCTCAACCCACTCATGTGGGTTCCCTTCCTTCCCCAGCTCAAATTCTATAATCATTCTCCTATATCCATGTTCAACTCCCTTGTACCTCTCTCACTTTGTTGTGTTCATTTGGCTAACCCACCACTCTGTGTACCTCTGCCTATTCTGAGTGTGGCTGGAGAAAAGCACACAACCATGCCCACTGGTCTCACTTTAAATTCATGACCATACATCTCAAGTGGGCCATAATACTGCCCAGCAGTCATACCTCATTTCTTTATTCCATTCACTCTCCTCACTCTCTTAAATGGATTTTATATTTTCTCCTCTTTCCTAAAATTTCCAACACATCCTCCCCATCTTCACTTTCAGTTGAAGATTTTGTTTCCTATTTCACCAAAAGGAAGGAAGGAATGAAGGAAGGAAGGAAAAGAAAAATGCTGAAGTGAAAAAAAATTCATGAGCTTCCAACCCACATCTACCTACTTATTTGCATCTGGGCTCATGTATTCTATTTTCTCTCCTCTCACTATTGATGAATGTCTGTGGGCCAAAGCCAACATTACAAGATGGGATCCACTTGTGCAGTAGATCCCATCTCTTCTAGTTTACTTACAGGCAACATTCTAGTTATTCTACTCTCTCTTGCCTTCATAATCACTTTTTGTCTCTACTGGATCTTATCCATCAATATGCAAATATGCTGCTATTTCTCTCATCTTAAAAAGTGACTCCTCTTCCCCTCCCTGCTTCCACCCTATTTCCTTGCTTCTCTTGATGGAAAAATTCCATGAAGAGTTATCTATAATCTCTCTTTTCAATTTATCTCTTGTGGAACTCACTGCAATCAGGTTTTGCTTCCACCATTCCACTGTAACTACTTCTACCAGTATCACTAGTGACCCTATAAATCCAGTGGTCAATTCTCAGATCTCATCTGTCTGATCTGTCAGCTGCATTTAACACCAATGATTTCTCTTTTGTCTTTGATACACTTTCCTTACTTGGCTTCTGAGATACCACATTTTTATGAATTTCCTCATACCTCAATTTTCAAGCTTTTTTCTCTTTCTTTTTCTGTATTGGCTTCTCATCTCTTTACCTCTAAATGTCAGGGTATTACAGGTTTCTTTTTTATTTTCACTCTTTCCTTAGGTAATTTAGTCATAAAGGTTTTATTGTTACCTATATGCTGACAACTTTCAAACTTTTATCATCAATCGGGATCTTGTTCTGAATGCATGACTTGTTATTCCGACTGCCTATTTGACATCTCCATTTGGATGACTAATAGGAACCTAAAACCATTATCAAAAAATAGTTCCTGATATTCCCCCACACTCAAATTACCTCTCTTTCAGTCTTTCATTTTCAGTCAAATGCAACTAATTTATTCCAATAATTCATGACAACAAACAAAAAATCCTGTGGATTAATACTGGAGTCCTCTCTTTTTCTCATACTACATATTAGGTCTATCAGAAAATCCTGTTATTTCTCTCTCTAAAATCTATCCAGAATCTGAAGAGTTCTGCATCTGGTAATGGCAGAATAGCAATTACAAATTATTGGCAAAATATGAAAAACTGTTCGATGGCACTGGAGAACAATTAGAACCTGGAGAGACAGAATCTGTAGAGGAACTGATCATCAAAAGAGGGGAAGAAAATTAGGTGAGTACCACATTTAATTTCCCCTGAGGGTTCTTCCCATTCATGGCAACATACATGGGGCGTAGTGCTCAAACAGAGATAAGGCTGAAGAGAGGGGTTGGCATTGGGGGCTGACATGCCTCCTTGAAATTAGGAAAATCCAGAAAGTGGGTAAAAAATACTCATAAGTCCTCAGTTAACTACTAAATTGCATATGAGAAGGGCAACACCCTAACAAGTAAAGCAGGAACCAGCCTTGTGTAGCAGAAGTTTCAGAGGCTGCCTAGTGCTGGGAAGACAGAGCTTCAAGTTCAAGTCTTGCCAAGTTAGAGGGGCTTTGGTAAACTCCTTGGACTGACCACTGAAATCCCAGAAGGGCCATGTCTTAGAACTAAGTCTCAGACTAAGGGATACTCCTGAGGATGAAGGGCTTAAACAAAACAAAACAAAACAAAACGAAACAAAACAAAAAAACCCTATCCTAACAAAACTAAATCCTAGCTTCCATAGGATCATGGTGACCTACCAATAATTTTAACTGCTTATAAGAATAAAACTCAATAAACTTTAGTGGATGTAACATAATACACAGTCTCTACTTTGTATTTTCTACAATTTCCAGTAAACAATAAAAATTACTACAGGTGAAAAAGCAGGAAAATGTCACCCACAAGAGAAAAATGGTGAATAGAAGCAGACTCAAAGATAAACTAGATTTTGGAATTAGCAGAGAACTTTAAACAGTTATTATAAATAGATTAAAAGGTCTACAGGAAGACATGGACAGAATGGGCCAAATGATCCCCAATTTCACAAGAGAAATGAAAACTACAAAAGAACCAAGTGGAAATACTGTTGGAGGTTGACTCCTGACCTCTCAAAAGACATGTTCAAATCCTAACCTCTGGTCATGTGGGTGTCACCCATTTGCAAATATGACTTTGAATATGTCAAGTGTGGCCTAACTGAATGAGGGTGGACCTTCTAATATGGCTGAAGTCCTTATAAACAAAGGAAATTGACTCTGGCATAGAAAGCCAGAGGAGGAGGTAGAAAGAGCTTGCCATGAGATGGAGGCAGAGATTGAGCCTAAATTAGAATGCTACAGACTGTAGGAGAAAGCATGGTCTGAGAATACCTTGATGTTGGACTTCTAGCCTCCAAACCATGAGCCAATAAATATCTGTTGTTTAAGCCAACCCATTCCGTGATATTTGTTCTAGAAGCCCTGACAAACTAAGACAAATTCTATAAATGAAAAAATCTCAAAAAATTTCACCTGATGCAGATAATTGCAAATTAGAGATAACTGAAGAAAGCATCTGTGACCTTAAAGTTGAATAAGAAGTGGAAAAAATTGGGGAAAAACATGAGTTTTAGTGATCTGTAACACAATATTCAGAAGCCTTACAGACATATAATTGGAGTCCCAGAAGAAGAGGAAGAGAAGATATGGTGTAAACAATATTTGAAAAAAATAATGGAAAAATTCCACCAATTTGGTGAAAGATGGACAGGTTAAAGAATATTAATGAGCATTAAGCAAGAAAAATATATATTATACCTGTGTACATAATAACAAAACCATGGAAAACCAAATATAAAATGAAAATCTTGGATCAGCCAGAATGTGCTTCATTGGCTTCCTACTGCTTTCAAATTAAAATCCTGAGCTGGTGTTTTTCTTCTGTTACTTTCTTGTGTTTTTGTCAATTCCCTCTTCACTTCATGTTGTCTGGTTATAACCTTCTGTTGTTTGGCCATCTCTTTCTCAAGTTTTTGTGTGTCTATTTTGTGGTCTTCCTTCATAGTTGCAATTGCTTCATGATGTTTTTTTTCTTTTAAAAAAATGCATGAAAGAATATTGATTCATAATTTTCACCTTTTTTTTTTTTTTTGTGAGTGGCAGACTGGATTATGTACCTTAATTTAGACAAGTTCTTAATCTTACTCCACTTTCCTGTGGTGTGAGCCCATTGTAAATAGGACCTTTTGAAGATGTTATTTTTAGTTAAGCTGTGGCAAACTGAACCAGAGTGGGCTTCATCTGGATTAGTAGAGGCCTTATAAAGAGAAAGCCAAAGGAAAGACCCAGAAGCTGAAAGTCAGCAGGAACCCAGAAGAGAAAGGAGAGTATATTACTATGTGATGGGAAAGCCAAAGAACCCCAAGAATTGCCAACAGCCAGGAACAGGATGCTACAGTTTTCAGGGAGGAAGCAAGCCTTGCTGATATTTTGATTTTGGACTTCTCCTAACCTCAGAAATGTGAGCTAATAACATTGATTGTTTATTCCATCCCACTGTGTTGTATTTGTTATAGCAGTCTGGCAAACTAAAGACAGTGAGTTTCAAGAGTTGCATGAAAGTTGGCACTATCGTTTTTTTCATTTAACACCTTAGTTAAAGTGCTGAGCATATTTATTTTTATTAATCATAGTTGAATTAGATGGAAATTTCTGGAATAGAATTAGAAAGTTCCAGTAGATTTGGGGGAGAAATGGGTTGTCTTTATAGGTTTCATAGGGCAGGGACTTAAAACAGCTGCCTCCATATAGCCATACCTCCCTCCTCTGGCTCAAAGAACCCAGCTAGGTCTTGGGGGTTGGGAGATTGGGGAGAGATGGCTAAGGAGTGAAGTGTTTCTTTTTAGATAATGAAAATGTTCTAAAATTGATTGTGATGGTGATTGCACAACTCTGTGAATATGTTAAAAGCTGTTTAACCATATACTTTAAATGGGTGAATTGTATGGCATGTGAACTATATCTTAATAAAGCTGTTTAAAATAGTGATACCTTTGAGTAAAAATTTTAAAACTTATATGAATATGTTTTTAAAGCACCATAATTAACTTTTAATGCTAACCATAAACTGGGAAAAAGATATGATACATACAATTTTAATAGATTAAAAATCTATGAAATTTTTTTAGATATTATTCCTCAAATCAATTTGATTTTATTTGATCTTGAAAATAATAAGAAAAAATATCCCTCCCAACAAAAATATGTGCAAAGGCCATGAATAGGTAATTCACAGAAAAAAGAGATTCAAATGACCAATAAATATATCTAATATATTCAATAACATTAAAGCAAACTTATGCTCCTGACCATAATGGAGTAACTGGTACTAAACTAGCCTTTGTGACTGAAAAAATTATTTTTAAATATTGAACAGTACAGAGCGTGATCCCTGAGAGAAATGAAATAAATGAGGTGAGTTCTACAATCATCCCAGTTTTGGATAGAAGAATTTACTAGACTCCAGTGCAGTGAGGAGGACCCAAGAACAGCATGACAGTCTTGCTGAGCTAAAGAAACAAAGATCAGAGTTCATGGAGGTTGAGGTGGTTAGAAAATATAGGTCAGAGAAATGGAGGATGGGAATTCAGAGAAAGACCTCCAGATATCCGGGTAGGGATGCTCTTGAGGCTTTGGCTGAATGCTAAGCTGTGTATGTGTAGACTCCAGGAGATTGCATTCACAGGTGACATCACCATCTAGGTAGGAAATCATGAGGCATATATAAAAAACTACTAATAGGAGAATTCAGCAAGGTGACAGGATACAAAGTCAATGTACAGAAATCATTTTTATTTAGATATACTAGCAGTAAACAATGGGAAATTGAAGCAAAGATAGCATCAAAAACCCTGAAATGGATAGGGATAGATTGAACAAAATGTGTTCAAGACTTGTACTCTGAAAATACAAAACTACATAAAAAGTTTATTTCAAAAATACAATAATTACATTATAATGCTAACCCAAACCAAAATAGAACTGTAGATTCAATGTAATCCTGAAAACAATTTCAGCAGTTTTATTGTTTGTTTTTAGAACTTGACAAGCTGTTTATAAAATGTATATGGAAATGCAAAGAAACAAGAATATATGAGACAATTTTGAAAAAGAAGTTTGAGGACTTACATTACCTGATTATAAGACTACTTTAAAGCTATAGTAATAAGACTGTGATATTGGCATAATGTTAAACATTTAGATCAATGGAAAAAATCAGCCCAAGAATAGATCCACACATATATGGTCTAGTGATTTTTTGACAAAGGTTCTTAGGGAATGGGGAAAGTATAGCCTTTTCAACAAATGGCTTTGGAACAACTGAATATCCATACAGATTAATATGAACCTCACCCCCTCCCTTGCCCTACGCACAGAAATTAGCTGAGATGGATCATCCCTAAATGTAAAAGCTAAAGCAATGCTACTCAAAGCACTGGAGATTAAAGTAAGACAATATTTTCACCTCTTTAATCAGGAAAGTTTATAATATTCTATTAATTAGTACTTGCATTAAAAAAAAAAACTTAACGAACTCTCTTACTCTGCCTGTTGTAAATTAGTATAAGCTGACTGGAGGGCAATTTGACAATTATGGCAGAGAAAGCCATAATTGAGCAATTTCATTTCTAGGAATTTATTCTAAGGAAATCATCATGGGTATTAAAAAAGATTTATCTATTGGAGTTGTTATCTTTTCCATTGTTCATAATAGCAAATAATTGGAATAACTAATATGCTTAACAAAATATAGAAGTCTGATAGTATAATATTATGCAGCTCTTTTAAATGATGATATAGGAAAATAATAATGACATGGGAAAACGTTCATGCTATATCAGCTAGGAAAAGCAGATTCAAAATAGTATATATAATCTAAGTTTATTTTAATCAAAAGAGAAATATGCAATAATGCAGCTATATAAAAATAAAAGGAGAAGGAGAATTACAATCAAACATATATACAGAGACAAAAGACTGAAAGATTATATTGCAAAATTAAATCTCTGGATAGTGGAATAATGAGTATTATCTCCTCTGTGCTTTTCTGTCTTTTCCATACAATAAATTTGTATAGTTTTGTAATCAGGAAGGAAATTACAAAGGTCATTTAAAAGTAACAAAATAAATTGTTATAAAGGAGAGAATTTTAAGATGGCTGAAGCAATCATTCTAATTTAACACAGGTGGCTAGTGAAGTGCCCTCGGGTTTTAAGATTAAATGCCTCAAGCAGCATTTGAAAAGAAAAAACATAAGAATAAAATAGACTTATTTTAATCCATTAAAAAAAAACTTAGTAATTGTATAATACTTGATTCTGTTAGTCACCACCTCTCTGTTCTAAATAATCTTTGTTCTCCTCGGGAGAGGACAATAAATTCTCAATGCAGCTGAAATGTTGTTCATAATGTTGTTCATTTCCTCATCCTGTCATGTTGCAAAAGGCTACCAGGAAGTTTGTGCAGGATGCTGGGTGGGCAGCAGGAAGTTCTTCTGAGGTTTAGCAAATAAATTTGGTTAAAGAAAATTTCAACAGGTGTACATGTAGCTACCTTTATTTTAATTCATTCATCATAATTGGGGCAACTGAAGCAAAATAATAATTAGGCTGATAATGATTTGTATAATCCAAATAAATTTCTTTCAGTGTAGTGATACAAATGAAAAAGAATTTTCTCCATTATCTACTTTTGTTTATTTTGGTAACAGTGTTATGTTTTTAGACCAATAAACTTCTTTTTAAGCAAGGGCAGAAGAATAGGCAAAATCAGGTATTGATCTTCTCCCCCAATAATAATAATTTTGGGTTAATATCATCCTTTATAGAGTATTATCTCATATGATTTTTTCGGGATTGAATCATGTACCCCACAAAACACACATTCAAGTCTTTATCTGCATTGCTGTAGGTATGAACTTGTCTGTAAATAGGACCTTTGAAGATGTTATTATTAGTTAAGCTTGGCCAAACTGAATAAGGGAGGGCCTTAATCCAATATGACTGACATCCTTAAAAGCAAAGGACGTTGGACATGGAATCAGAAGCCGGAAGTCAGCAGAAATCAGAGGAATGGACATAAGTAGAGAGAGGCTGCTGTGTGACAGAGGATTGCCAGACTCTGGGAGAAAGCAAGCCCTGCCAGTACCTCAATGTTGGGCTTCTAGCCTCCAAAACCTGTGAGAAAATAAATTCCTGTTGTTCAAGCCAACCAGCATGTGGTATTTGTCATGGCAGCTCTGGCAAACTAAGACATGCTTCTTCCAATTTCCCTTGGAGAAAGACAGAGCTGGCATTACTAATCCAATCTTGTATACAAAGAGACTGGAACTCAGAGATTTTAGATAGATTTGCTGGAAGTTAAACATATCTAAGAGAAGGAAATGGGGACTGATGTAATGTTTAGAAAGGACAAGGTCAGTAGAACCAAATATGTATATGAATCATGATTGTCATTTAGGAAAGTCAGTCAATCTTGTTGATAATCCATGTTCCCATATATAAAAAAAAAAGTATTAATTCCTACTTTGGAGGATTGTTATGAGACCTAAGTGAGAATAATATATGAAAAGCATCTTGAATTTAGAATTTCTCTAACACCTGTCTCCACTCATTTATCTTAAATATCTCTATGTTCAGTGAGACAGTTATAGCTGAACAAATATGGAAACGAGCATGACTCTTGGGATGCTATTTTAGTTTCCTATGCTGGTTCACTAAATACCATGAAATGGTGTGGGTTAAACAATGGGAAATTATTTGCTCATGGTTTGAAGCTAAGAGAATGTCCAAATCAAGGCATCATCAAAATGATGCTTTCTCCATGAAAACTGTGGCATTCTGGGCTGGCTGCCAGCAATCCTTGTTCCTCAGCTTGTCACATGTCAAGGCACATGGCAGTGTCTCCTGGTCTCTCCCTTCTCTTTCGGTTCTGTTGATGTTCAGCTTCTGGCTGCTTCCTCTGGCTTTCGCTCGCTCTCTGTCTGAATCTCCTACTTATAAAGAACTCCAGCAATGGGATTAAGATCGATCTTGATTGAAGGGGGCCACAATTTAACTGAAGGAACCTCATCAAAAGGTCCTACTTACAATGGGTTCACACCCACAGGAATGAATTAGATTTAAGAACATGTTTTTCTGGGTTACATACAGCCTCATACCATCACAGATGCAATTACATTACCAGGCATTTTTAATGGTGTTTCCCAGTCTTGCTTCGAATTTATTCTGTGGGCTAGTTCTTCCCTTGCTCTAGATGAATTTTAGGGCAAGTCTTACGGCTTTTCTTATCACCTGCAGTTAATAAAAGGTTCTTGCAAAAAGTAATGACTGTGACTCGTCCAGTTTAGTCATCAAAACCTCAATCTCAGTGTTAAGTTACAACTTCCTCTCCCCCTGTTCAGGCCTGCTGCAGAGGGAAAGCCTGCAGTGGGAGAAGTGGGTATGTTTGGCCCCTTCTGTTTTTATCCCTTCTAGAACCCCTCTTTCTTTAGCTTGCTAACCCCATCAGAGTCACAACAGTGTAGAGAGGAGAGAAAAGGGCTAGCAGGCAGGTGCATACTTGACTAATACTGTTGTGAGCAGCACTTAGTTCTATACCCTGACCACTTTTAAAGCTCTTTCTTTCTCTCCTGAGGCTCTTTTGTGGATTCGTTGGAAGCCTTCTATATCACCCAATTACTAGGAAACTCTTGACTGTACTTTTTTGATGGGGATCACTCACTCCCACTGGCTGGTCACTTGTATCTTATTCTTCATTCCCCAGACTTCTGTGTGTCTCCAGCTATTTTCCTGCTGAAGTCTGTTTATCCCTCCAGGCAGCCCTTTTAGACAGGATCTAAGACAACCCTACCCTGGTTCTCTCCTTTGCAGCCAACATCTGGTGCAGGGGAAACATTCACACATTCTTTGCTGTAGCAAACTCTGGGACTGGAACTTGCCAAGGCAGCAGCTTCTCTTTTAGTTCGTTGTGAGAATGTTTAGCTAACTTTTCTGAAGCATGAATCGGGCATCAGTCTACTGTGTCCCCCAAACCCATGAGACTTATATCAGACTTTTTGGGTCGTCTCATGGAAGCCCCTTGCTTGCACCATGTGGGAGGTGAGGGGCAGATACTCCTTTCCCCTTGGAGAGAGGTAGGGGTGGTGGAAGACGTGAATTCAGTATAGTAGCAGCTCTCTCTTCAAATCCTGCTCTAAGCCAACCCCTTTTAACCTGCAATGTGGGTGACAGCTTCAATGGTCACAAAACTAACTTTCAATCACTCCCGTTGAAAATTCTGCATTAAGGTCTTGCATCTCATTTTGGAAAAGGATAGCTATTGTCTTGGTTTCTTAATCTAAACTTTTATTTAACAACCTGCGTTGCTTTATATAACATTTGTGTTCTTCTGAAGTTGCTTATAAATTTAGTTTTTAATTGAATCCCATTTTTCTATTGACTCATACAATGATTTCAAAGATGTGTTATTCTTTTATCTTTTTTATTTTCAAATGGAACTGCCTTTTTAATATTTGATTAAATGAATTAAATGTAATCTGACACACTGAAATCCCAGTCAATTAAATTCAATAAGAGAAACCTATCTGTTCATATACATTCCCTTCCAGAAAATTCCCCCTTTCCCTCTCCTTTTATGATAGGTTACACTGGGGATTACGATGTTTGACATAACCTTGAATGCAAGGCTTTGTTAATTGCTGCAGTGGTGAGCACATATCCTAAATCAGAGAAACCCTTGTAAGGATTTGGAGAACTCTCTGGTGCCTGAGGTTGTAAGATCAGACAATGAGAACTGTTGCAGTCATGTTTTCTACCATGTGAAGAAAACTGATCTGCAGCATGGAAAAAACCAAAGCAGAAGCATGGATAGGAGTAGAAGCACAAGGTAAAGGGTGTACTCGCATCCCTGACGGCTATGCTGGGAACCAAATTCCAGTTCATGGTTCTTGTTTTACCTGAGTCCCAGCTGCCTCCTTCCCATTGTGCATAAATTAACTCAGTTTTGGTTTCTGGAACCTGGAGTTTCAAAACACTTTCTCTTTATAGCCTACTAAGGTTTCTTTAAATATTATTTTTGAAAATATAAAATATAATATAGTATAAAAACTAGGATTTAATACGACTATAAATTTACCATATACACACATGTAATACAATGCCTTATGCAGCGTCAAAATCTAGAAGACATTTGAAACTGTAAATATTAAAAAGGAGGGTTAATTAAAATAAACAATAAGGAAGTACTGTGACAACTTTAAAAAGTAGTTCATTTGCCAGCAGAGCAAGGGTTATGAAATTATCACAAGCTCTTTTTGCATCAGAAAGTCATATTATATACCTTAGGGCTTAATTAGATGGTTGAGTCACTGAGAAATCACTCACAGGGATAATAAGTTTCCTGGTGCAATGTGAACCTTTGATTGGCTATTGGTGAAAGGTAGCTGATATGATAGATTACTTTTGCAATAAATGAAACACTTTGAAAAGATAAATACACTACACTTCTGATGATTTATTTTAATTTTATTGAAGTGCACAGAGATGAATAGAGACAGAGAATATTTTTTAAACAGAAAAAATACGCTGTGTTACTGCTAGTATTTTATTTTCTCCCAGGTTTTAAATCATAATATTTTTGTTCTTTGCCTTTTATTGAGTTTATTTTCAGGATCTAAAACTATTTTAATGGCTAAAAAAATAAAGATTCAATTCCTTCTTTCCTCTCATTCCCTCCTGCCTGCACTCCCCTCTTGGCATTTACTATTTAGCCCAAAGTCATTCTTCATTTTTAATTACAACACCCTCTAGTGATCTGTTAGCAACATTACATTGGGCCTTTTTTTTTTTCAGAAGGTGTTTCCTCAGAAGAAAAACAACACTTTGAAAATGTACTAAAAAAAAGAACTCTGCATATTGAATTGCTATCAAACTATTTGAAACTTATTATAAAGAGATAATAATTGCAGGCACATTGCTACAAAGAAACAAGCATTCATGAATTTAAAGATACTACAAAGATACAAGCAAACTCGTGTCAATGTAAACTCAGTGTAAAGCAGCACATTGAGTTTTTGAGTCTATGTAGCAAAAAGGCATGAAAGAAAAGACAGCAGAAAGTTTTGCTATAAAATGTGTGGTAAATACTTTAAAATGAGAAAAGTGCATTTGAAATTTCTCTCTGCACGGGGTAACTTTAAAAAAATGAATACGAGAGAGAATTTTTAAATAGTTTCGTAGATTCTTAGTTTTGTTGTTATTTATTTGACTCAAATTTCTTCTAGCTGTCATACTTGGAGGCATGATTAAGTCCCAATAATAGTAGAAAATAGGTAGCATTAGCTTTGCAACTCCCACCCAGCATCCACCCCTAAAACAGAATCCCTAGAATGGAAGCCCTACATTCCCTGCCTCTTACTGGGTTAATCTTTCTCCATAGCACTACCACATCACATCTATGATCTATTTTACCATTTTGTTTATTTCTGTCTCCCCTAGTTTTGAGAATGGTATTTTGAAAGAAAGACCTGGGTAGTAGCCGTGCTCATTGCTACAAGCATGTCACCGCTTTTAGGTCCTCTCAGTGGACAGAGCTAGGAACACACACCCACACACCACACACACACCCCTTTATATTTCCTCTACATCTAAAAATATTGAAAACCATGAATTCACACCAAAACTGTTAATTCCAATTCAACATTGCAGGGTTCTTTGTAATTTTCGCCTCTTCACATTTTAACTCACTTCTCCAAACAAGAAGCCCACCTCTCATTATCTGCAATCTATTTACTTCTTTGCTCAATCCCCCTTGTATGTAACCAACCCCCCAAGCTCATTCAGGCTGCTTAGCCACCTTCCTTCCTTAAGTTTTGATCCCTGCTGGGCAGTTTTCCTCACTCAAACCAGCAAAATGGCTTTTAACTGATGATTCAGGAAAGAAGAGAGGAAAGGAGGAAGAAAGAAAGCAAAGAAGAAAGGGAAGGAGGGAGATGAGGGCTTTACATATAAAAATAAAGGTACAGAATATTGAGAGTTCACTGAGGCAAATGGTCCAGAGAAGTGCAGTGTCTCGTGGAGTCACACGAAGAAGTCAGGGACAAAGCCGAAGTGGCCCAGATTCGAAGCGGAGAGAGCCACCTCTGAGCCGGAAGGGGCGTCTTGTAAGGGCCCTCCAAAATGGGCGAAGAGCCTTTAAGTAACCTGCACATCCAATCCTCACCTCCCTTCTTGAAGCCAAAAATACACCAACGCAGAAACCCAAGATCTTCTGGGGCTTCCTCCTTGTACTCGCACCACTGACAGCCGCGGTCGGGACCCAGCAGAACTCACTGCTCAGGTCCCCTGAGCTCCTGCAGCTCTCCAGGGGGCGGAGAACCCGAGAGGCCACCCCGCAACCCGTTCACTTGCAGCCTGCGGAGGCGGGCGCCGGACGAGCTCCTTCGGCAGCACCAGAGGGCGCCCCCGGGGCTGGCCAGGCACCGGAGGAGCCACGCCCTGCGCGCCGAGCCGGTTTCGGGTGGGGTTCCCCGGTCCCGCGCCCTAAACGCCGCGCAGAAGCCTCGCCCCCGACAACGCCTCAAACGCTGCTTCGCGGCGGACTCCTCCCAGCCAGGACGGCTATCGTGGTGCAGTCCTCGTCGTGTCCGGCTCGGCTCTCGGCGCTTCACTACCAGGGCGGCGGCGCGCTGGGCCTCCGGTGACTTCGCTCTGTTGGGCCTCCCGGCGCCGCCTCCGGGACCATGCTGCGTTGGGTGCGGGGCTTCGTGCTGCCCGCGGCGGCCTGCCAGGACGCAGAGCCGCCGACGCGCTACGAGACCCTCTTCCAGAAGCTGGACCGCAACGGGGACGGGGTGGTGGACATCATCGAGCTGCAGCAGGGCCTCGAGAGCCTAGGCATCCCCCTGGGCCAGGACGCCGAGGAGGTGGGTCGCTGCTGGGGCGCGGGCCCGAGGGCAGGAAGGGGTGCGGGGATTCTGGGGATGCTGCCCGGACCGCCAGGAGGAAGGCGGAACCGTAGCTTCCCGCCCGCGGAGGGACAGCCCTGGTTCAGAAACTCGGGAATGGGGCGTGCAGCCAGTTACTCCTGTAACGCGGCGTGGGTCAGACTCTAGAAGGCAGCCAGTAGTTTTCCAAATATTAGTGTTGTGAAAACTGTTGCTCACGGGCACTGTTAAATTTTTAAACCCTGTACCACAAAGGCTTTTTGGTCTGAATCCATTCGGGTCCTTTTCTTTTTCCTGCTGTGTGTGTGTGTGTGTGTGTGTGTGTGTGTGTGTGTGTGTGTGTGTGTGTGTGTGTGCCTTTGCAAGCATTTAGTCGATAGTTTTTAGCTCTCAGTGGGCCCCAGTTTCTGCAAAAAGGGACACACTTTGTGTGTTCGAAGTCATTTTGTTGCAGGAGCTAGTTTTAGCTACTGTTTCACAGGTGAGTCTTTTGGAAAACCAGTATGTTTCCCCCAACTTCCTGTTGAGGAGGAGATGCAGCATTCCTTTGTTTTATGACATACTCAAGTTAACGTGCTAAGTACACAGATTGATCTGAAGGGTTGGTCTGTGGTGCTGAATTATTTGAACTTGTGCAGCCTCTGAGTCATTTTAATTGTGTTCCTGAAGTTTGGACCCCTAAGCAGGGTGGACATATTTGGAACCTTGCCAACTCTGCCGCCACATAAAAGGACACTGTGGCATTCCCTAGCTAAAGAGGGAAAGTGATTAGGTAACTGTGAGTGCCAGCAACTGTTTTTAAACTTCTCTTCCACTGTCTTTAATAGTTATAGCCCTATTAAGTTTACCATTTCGTCTTGAGTCAGATTTAGTAACTTATAAAAGTTCTGGCTGCATCTGTAGTTATGGTACCTTTTTATTCCTGACAATTATCTTTATTTTCCTTCTTTCAATCTTTTCAAAGATTTGTCTGCTTTATTTATAAATTGAGGAAGGAACTTTTGTTATTTTTGCTGATTGTTTCGTTTATTTCATTATTTTCTGTTTCTTTATTTCCTCCTAATTTCTTTAGGTTTACTCATTTGTTCTTTGTATAATTTTTTTAGTTGAATGCTTAGCTTATTAATTTTATATTATAACACCTTTAATCATCTATTTACCAGCATCTCACAAATTATTTTTTGCTATTACTTAGTTCCAACTATTTTCTAATTTCAGGTATGATTTCATCTGGCCCATGATTTATTTAAATATGTTTTTCTATCTGCTTTTTGAGACTATGAATAAAATAGACATATTGGTTAAGAAAAAGAACTCAGATAAAATCAAGAAGAAAGAAATGTCTTCAATTTTCTGAACTTTATAGAAACACAAATTATAAAATAATTTGTATAAAATCATGCATGTACATAAACACAGAACAGGGTGAGATTATTTTTTACATAGTTTTTGAAAAACTGAGGTGATGTTAACATAAAATCAACCATCTTAAAGTGTACAGTTTAATGGAATTTAGTACTTTCACTTCAGCCACCATATCTATCAAATTCTGAAACATTTGCATCATCCCCAAAGAAAACCTCATATCCATTAAGCAGGCATTTCCCATTCTCCCGTCTTCCTAGTCCCTGGCAACCACCAATCTGGTTTCTGTTTCTGTGGATTGAAAATGGATGCAGAGATAGCTCCAAGGGCCCATCTTGCCACAGAAACATGAAAAAAGTCAGCAAAATTCTCGGAATCAACTTAGAACGAACTCTGGAAAATAGTCACAGGTTTACAGCAACCAAGAGGATGCTGAATCAAGAAAGAAGGAACTTAAAAATGGTAGGAGAGCTTTGCTGTGTTTTTATTTTCCTTTGCCCCACTCTCCTCCCCAGCACATTGGTATCTAAAAGATGGCAGCCCACGTTCCCGGTGTAGGTCCCTGATTCCTGGTTCCCAAGGGAGCACAGCAACTCTGCTACCCACAGCAGAGTTTGTTTGTTTTTTTTCTAAATACATTTTTTTTATTGTGAAATTTAACATCTATACAGAACAGTGATAACTTTCCAAGTATGGTTTAACAGGTAGTTATATAGGTAATTTCAAAGAATATATGGGTTATAGTTCCACAGTTTCAGTTATTTCTATATTGTAAAATATAAGATATATACAGAAAGGTGATACCTTTCAAAGTACAATTTAACAAGTAGCTAAAGAGCAAATTTAAAAGAATGTTATGGGTTACAGTTTCACCATTTCTGTTATTTCCTTCTAGCTAGTCCAATACCCTAGCATCTAAATATATGTGTGTGTGTGTTTGTATATATATACATATATATACAGATTCAGTATTTGTAATCCTTTGTTAAATCCTGTCTTGTCGGTTGCTACACCTTCCTCTCGTTTAATCACTTTCTCCATCTTCAGGCAGTGACCACCCTAACTTGTTCATATAACAAAGGGGTGTTAACGTTATGGGGAAGAGGGCTGCATCAGGTGGATGTTCTTAAGAAGGCTGTTGCCCTCTGGGTTTTAGGATTTGTCTGGCATAGGAACACTCTGGTGGATTTAAGCTTCTGAAAAATAAACTTAGTGAGTAAAACTTTTATAGAGTCTCAAACAGGGACCTAGATATTATGGGACTACTTTTGGTTAGAGTTGGCATACTGTGGCTATTTGGGATATCTACCTGGAGCTTGCATAAGAGTAACCTCCAGGATAGCTTCTTGACACTATTTGAAATCTCTCAGCTACTGTAGTCTTATTTTTTACCTTTCTTTTCCCCCTTTTGGTCAAGAAGGCATTTTTAGTCCCTCAATGCCAGGGCTAGGCTCATTCCTGGGAATTGTGTCCCACATCGCCAGGGAGATTCACTCCCTGGGAGTCATGGCCCTCATATGGGGTAGGTTAATGAATTTATTTGCTGAGTTGGGCTTAGAGAGAGAAAGGCCACATCTGAGCAATGAAAGAGGTTCTCTGGAGGTGCCTCTTAGGCATAATTATAGGAAGGCTTAGCTTCCCTTTTACAGCCATAAGTTTCACAAGAGCAAGCCTCAAGACTGAGGGCTTGACTTATTAAGTAGGGGGTTCCTCATTTCACACAGCATATGTTTTATCCAATGTAAACAATCAGTATCTCACATTATCTTCACTTAGTTGTACAGTCATCATCAGTTGCAATTTTAAACAATTATCATAATACAAACCATCCCAAAGCTCTTATCAGCCCCTAATTATTCATCTCAAGTATTAGTGTAGTACTGGTAAGTATTCCTATTACACATAGTCTATAATATGTAATGGGTAGTTTTCCATATACCACTCTGTTGTCAACTCTTCGTACCAGTGTTATACCTTAGAAGTATATCATGCAAACACTTACTTGTAGTGCTAGTTTGTGGGATACATGCCTTTCAACAACCACTTTTGATCATGTTTGCCTTCAGTGTGGCACTGATACTTATAATCCCATTAACGAGTAATCATCACCCCTGTCCATTCCCATACCTTTAAGTTTGCCCTCATTATCATGTCTGTACATACTAAGTTATCATTCCCCTTTCACTAGATTCTATCTCTAGGTCCCCTGTATTCTACATTATAAGACACTTATTTTACATTGTTCAGGGAGTTCACATTAGTGGTAATGCACAATATCTCTCCTTTTGTGTCTGACTTATTTCACTCAGCATTATGTCTTCAAGGTTCATCCAGGTTGTCACATGCTTCAGGACCCCATTCCTTCTTACTGCTGCATAGTATTCCATCATATGTATATACCACACTTTGTTTATCTGCTCGTCTGTTGAAGGACACTTGGATTGTTTCCATCTCTTAGCAATTGTGAACAATGCTACTGTGAACATTGGAGTACAAATGTTGATTTGTGTCACTGCTTTAAGATCTTCTGGGTATATACCAAGAAGTGAAATTGCCGGATCGTAGGGTAACTCGATATCTAGTTTTCTGAGGAAACGCTAAACTGTCTTCCAGAGTGGCTGTACCATTATACAGTCCCACCAGCAATGTAAGAGTTCTAATTTCTCCACATCCTCTCCAGCATTTGTACTTTCCAGCTTTGCTGGATAAAGAATTCTTGGCTAATTGCTTCTTGGCCTTTTGGCTAAGATCAAGTGAAGAATTCTTGGCTGGCAATTTTTCTCTTTCAGTTTCTTAAAATATGTTATACCACTGCCTTTTCACCTCCATGGTGCCCATTGAGTAGTCAGTACTTAGTCTTATGTGGTTTTCCTTGTATGTTGTAAATCATTCCTCTCTTGCTGCTTTCAGGACTTTCTCCTTTAACATTTGTCAATCTGATTAGTATGTGTCTTGGAGTGGGTGTATATGGGTTTATTCTATTTGGAGTTTGTTGGGCTTCTTTGATTTGCATATTATGTCTTTTATAAGGGTTGGGAAGTTTTCCCCTTTACTCTTCTCCTTCTGGGACACCAGTGATCCTTATATTTATGTGCTTCATGTTGTCCATCATTTCTCTGAGGTCATTTCAAATTTTTCAGTTTTGTTCACTATTTGTTCTTTTGTGCATTTGCATTAAACTGTCTTTGTACTCTAGCTCACTTATTCTTTCTTCTGCCTCTTCAAATCTGCTGTTCTGTGTCTCTAGTATATTCTTAATTTGATATACAGTATCTTTTATTTCCATAAGATCTACTATTTTTCTATTTACTCTTTCAAATTCTTCCTTATGCTCTTCTAGAGTCTTCTCTATGTACTTTATGTCTTTAGCCAACTCATTGAAGTTGTTTTGGAGATTTGTGTGTACCTGTATGATTAATTGCTCCAAGTTCTATGATTCCTCCAGCTTTTTAAGTTGCTTGTTTGGCTTGTCCATATCTTCTAGTTTCTTCATGTTGTTTATGATTTTCTGTTATTGGCCTCAGGGCATTTGCTTGTTTTAATAAGTTTATTTTGGGATATGTAGCATTATTTGAACATTTACCTATAATTTGGCAGAGCTACAGCTTGGTGGAGTACACTTTCCCTGGCCTACCAGCAGATGGTGCTCTTGAGCCACCTCTTACTCTCAAGCTACCTCCCCCCAAACTTTGTGCACTAGCCGGTGTCCAAACCAGGTGGAAATCCAATCAGTTCACAAGTTCTCTGTATACATAGGGTACTGCCAGCTCTGTGGGTGGAGGGTGGGCCCCGCACAGTTTGGCAGGGAGTCCACCCCAGGACACGGTGGGTCTGGCAGTTCCCAGGGCTGTAAGTGGACCACTCTGGGGCTGTGTGGCTGCACTTCTCACCCTTCAGCTCAAATGCACTGCAGTCCCTGTCTACGTTGTGCCCACAAGCCTCTGGGATTTGGGAGGGGCTCCTGGTGCTTCAGTGTGGCACCCTTGCCTCTCAATTGTGCATACCACGGGCCTCCTTGGAGAAAGAGCGAGTGCAGTCACCACAAGACTGCCAAATCCTGAGTTCCCTCACAGGATGTCTTGACTATGGTTTATTTTCTGTGAAAGGTTATCTTCCTAGCCAACTGCTGAAATGGGTGCAAGGGGCATGAAAAGCTGCTCCCTCCCGAGCTCAGCGGCTCACCCTGCCAGTCCCTGGGGGTGGTCCCAGCCAAACAAACTCACTCCGTCCTTTTAAGCGCAGTCTCTTTGCCTCTCCATCTAAGTCACCACTGTGTGGTGTAGAGGTCCCTGTTTGGCCGGTGGCACCCTAGAACTGCTCTTCTGGAGCAGTTTCTGCCCTTTATCTAGTCTTTTATGGAGGAGAAGTTTGCTCTCCTCTCCTAATCTGCCATCTTTCCAGAAGTCTCTGATGGTTTTAAAATAAGCAACCCAAGTAATTCTTAAAATGTACACTGCAGTTTGAGAATTACCACTCTGGAGAATTTGTCAAGAATCATGTAATGGCTCTTCATGGCTGACCCATGGATCAGGGCTGTGAAACTTTTTCATTTAGTCTCTCAGCAAATATTGTGTTGACCTTCCTCTCTGTCACAGAATAAGACAGACATGGCTTCTGCCCTCAAAGGGCTTTCATTAGGGATATGATCCCAGAGCAGCAGCATAATTTCTCTGCTCTTCCATATGTATAAACTGGGATAGTAACAGCAACCGTCTCCAGGATTAAGAGACAACATTAATTCTCCCCAGCAGGTTTTCTTGAAGGGCAGTCTGTGCTGCACAACTTCCTGGTCACCACAAGACCACTCATTGCACCACACAGATCCTCTTCATGTAGGTTTGGGGAACAGCTCCTTCATGGTTCTTGTAAGCCTCTTTTCCTGAGGGGAGACTTAGAAGAGGGAGGTCAGTGGTATGAACAATTGTCTCTGTTGCTTTAGTTGGTCACAACTGTTATTCATCATTTCCTTTCTCTGGTGTCTATTCTATTCACTCACGCTCAGCCTCTAGCTTTGTATGTCTTTGTAGCTTATCTGATGGTGTGACTTAAACCTTCATTCTGAGGGGACTGAGCTTCTCAGGTTGGTGTTGTGACATGTACTCATTCACAGTGATAATTGGGCAAGGCAGTGTCAGGAGGTAGCCCTGTGGAAACGCAGGGTTCCGTTCATATTCCTTCCTGTCCCTGTTGTGTAAAAGTAGCTCTACTTCTTGCTGTTCAGGGTCAATTCTCCCTGCCAAGATGCTGACTCCTCTTCTTGCTTCTTGGTCCCTGGACATAGGAATTCAAAACCCTTACTGTATCCCCTGGCAAGAGTACATCTCTTTGAGGACCAGGACCTCTAACCCTGAAGTCCTGATTGTGGGGGTGGGAAGTGAAAAGTCCCCCAATGGGTCATTGGAAATGATATAAGTGTGTCTGCTTTTGCTTCCACTTCTTGGTTCTCCCCATGTATTCTTCCCATTGGAGGCACAGAGCTGTATAGAGGTTTAATTTAGTGCATGTACTGGATCCTAAAGGAGGGTTACTGATCTTTGCCCACTACTGTCTCCTACCTAGGTGGTGCTTTGTGCTTTCAGTAGGTGTTCGTTCCAGCATTGTGTGAAGCCACCTGCTTCTGGATGATGTGGCATGTGATATGGCCAGTGGGTCCCTTGTCATGGACCCACTACCACACTTCTTTTACTGTGAAATGGGTTCCCTGGTTGGATGCTAGGTCATGTAGGATTCCATGCTTGTGGATCAGGCATTCCATAAGTCCTCAGACAGTGTTGCTGGCTGGTTCTTTAGACAGGAAGGCAAATCCACACCTGAAAGAGATATCTGTTTCTGTGAGTAGGAGCCATTGGCCTCTCCAGGACATAGGAGCCCAATATTATTGACTTGCCACCAGGTGACTGGTTGTTCTCTTTGAGGAATAGTGCCATATCAGGGTCTCAAATTTGGTCTCTTTAGCTGGCAGGTTGGGCATTCAGAGGTGACAGAACCTGATTGTCCTTGATAATTGAGACCATGCTGTTGGGTCTGTAGCGGCCTCTTTGTAGTTCATGTTGGCTTGTGATGCATGCCAGCCAATGTCAGAAGACTGAATCATTTTATCTGCTTGGCTATTCAGTGCCTCTTCTGTGGTGGTAGATGTTAATGTGTGATACAAAAGCCTTCACTCTTTGTATCCACTCCCATATATCTATTCATATGCCTCGATGCTGGACCTCCTTCCTTGTCTGTGATCTTCCATCCTTTTCATCTACACCCCTGACCAACTGGCCAGGCTATTTCCCACTGTTTGGTAAGCCGTATACGTTCTCACCTTGGGCTATTTCTCCTTCGTGCAAAGTGGCTGACTCTGACCCCTGGGAAGATTTTCCTTCTCCACTATCTTTCAGAGCCACTCCTAGATGTTGTAATACAGCCAATTTCTATTTTTGGATTGCAGCCACATACTGAGCCAACCCATCAGTAAACCAGGTTCCAACTTTTTCCTCCTCATTCATTCCAAAGGAGGGAAGGAAGGTTTGTATAGAAGAGTCTCAAACCACAGTGCAGTTCTCCAAAAGTTTAGGAGAGACTGATGGCCTGGATTGTTAACCATTAGAGTTGTCCTGTAATTGGGTAGAAATGACCCAGCTCTAGTTCCCCATCATGACCAGTCATTTGCTGGAAGCAGCCACTGGAAGCTTGGCCTTGGTGTTCACCGTGGTGTATCTGAAGGTGCCCTGGCTAGAAGGTGTCAGCCTACTGTGCCTTCCACAGCAGGATCTCTTGAAGATCTGAGTGGTACAACTCCATGTTCCCCACAATAAACAGTAGCTTTTTGGGGACAATAATTTTTAAGAGTGTAAAGGAATCCTGAGACCAAAAAGTTTGAGAACGATTGCTTTACATCAATTTTTAATTGATGCATGATATTCCATTGTATGTTTGTTTCACAGTTTACTTCATAAATTCTTTATCGGTCAGCATTTAGGTTATTGATAGTTTAAAATTTATTTTAAATGGCATTGCAGTGGAAGTCCTTTTTATTCACTTTTTTTCCCATTTTGGTCCCATTATCTTCATAGGATAAATTCTGAGAAGTGTAAAGTTTGAGAATACACATATTTTAAATTAAAGCCTTGCACTTATTTGACTGATAGTTGACTGACAGTGTCTGATTCTCCACATCCTTATCCATACTGGATATCATCAGTCTCTATAAACTTTTCCATTTTGAAAGTGAAATATGATTTTGTACTGTTGTTTAATTTGCATTTTTATAGTTATAGTTAGGTTAAGTATCATAAACTTTTTTTCTGGCTTATACATTTTTTCTTTTTTGTTGTTAATTGCCTATTTATGTCTTTTACTTATTTTTAAATCTGGAGTCTTTAAAACTTTTGCTTTGTAGGAGTTTTTCTTTTTTCTTTCTTTTTCTTTTTAATATTAAGGATATTTACTCTTTTCAGATGTGTTGTAAATATTTCCCAGTTTGATTTTCATTATAATTTATGGTGGTTTTTGTCACTCAAAAGTAATATTGCAATTTTTATGTATTTATTTTTTATCTGGTTTTGGCCCTTCCTTATTTTATAGTTTTGGCCCTTATTTTAATGCTTATGAAAGGCCCTCTCTCCCCCCAGGATTATGAAGCAATTTATTTACACTTTCTTATAGTACATTTATGGGGAGAAGGCAGTATTTAAGATAAGTCTTGAAGGCTCTAGAAGGGGAAGTGCCTTCCAAGCAGTGGAATCAGCCTTGCATGCTTTTAGTAGGGTTTGATATGAGAGGGGAAAATTGGCTGGAGGTAAACTTGGAAAGGCAGGTAAGGGCTGGATCCTGAAAGGCGTTAGGACCTGCTGTTGGTTTGGATTTTTATTATGTGCGTGATGGAAGCCCTTGAAGGATTTTAATCAAGAGAACACAGGCAGCCTTATGATGTAGGAAGAATTCTCTGATGGCTCTGTGGAAATAGATTGGATGAAGAGAGAGTGCCTGGGAAACAGTAGCCAATCAAACACTTGAAATTAGGATTACATGGCCATTCTTCATGGGGGAAAATTTCAGAGGCATAGGATAAGGGTTTGTGTCATGTCAAGGATTAGGAAGATTGTCTAAAGTATCTAGAAATGTGAACTATTGGGTGAATCTTCAAGGGAAGGTTTCAAGATAGTAGTTTTACATCTAATAGAAATACTTAACTTGAACTGAAATTTCTGTGTCTGTGTGATTTGATCTCCTTTCCATGCTTCCAAACTTTTGTAGTTAACTCAGCATTTAGAAGACAGCAAATTCTGTTTAAGTTCTTTTAGACCTTAGACCCATATCGTGTGTTGGCTTAAACAACTGGCTTGCAGTTTTGAGGCTAGGAGAAGTCCAAAATCAAGATATCGGCTTTCTTTCCAACGATGGTGGCATTCTGGAGCTGGCTGTTAGTGGCCCTTGGTTCTTGGCTTCTCTGTCACAGGGCAATGCACATGGTGGCCTCTCTCTGGATTCTCTCTCCATCTGACTTTCACTCTGCCTATAAAGGACTTCAGTTATCTGGATTAAAGCCAAGGGTGCTACAGCTTAACTGAAGTAAATCTTGAAGAGATCTTATTTACAGTGGGTCCACACCCAACAGAATACAGACCAAGAACATAACCTAACTGGGGTATTCAATTCGATCCACAAGTAGAAGGTAGAAAATAGGCCTAAGGAATCCAACAGCTAACCATTGCTAAATGGTCCAGAATTAGAGAAGGGGAAAGACTTGAAGGCAAGTCCTGAGTTAAAATTAAGAACCAGCTCTAAGTGAAACTGTTACAAAGTTTCATTTGATATAACCTGTCTTTTCCATGTATTTCTAAATCTTTCTATGATAATAGTGTTTCAGAAGAGAAAAAATTCAGATTAAGTTCTCCTAGGACCTAGAGAATGTAAGAAAAGGGAATGAGAGTAGAATGTAGTAGGAGGTACAAGGAGATACAGTAGTTAGTCATAACTAATTTTCCCACACTATCTAGTAATCCAGTAGAGTATTCTGTTTTTCTCTTTCTTATTCTCCTTCTTTTTGTTTGTTTTTCATCAAAGCCCATATTAGAACATTTTAAAGACAGCCCCAATGTTTGGGTGTCATTTGAATACTCTGATGAAAAAAGTAATCATATTTCAGGACATTAAAGAGTGGAAGAAATAATTTTAATTTCCTAAAATGGAAATCATGAGAAAAATAGAATGATAGTAAAAAGTAAGTAGTTTTAGCTGGTAGTATGTTTATTTTGTCTCTATTAAGGCTTGGAATGCTTTGGAGCACCTATATAGGCAAAAAAAGCCCCATCTGTTTGGGTTTAGATAAGGCAATAAAATGATTGGAATTAAGGCAATAGGTTTTTACAGATATTTTCTCTTGCTTCTTTAGTCTTGGTCTCATTATATTGGCAACTCTTATTAATGTGTGGAGGGGTAAAGGGCTTGGTTTTGTAGAGTATGAAGGTACTCCTGTACAGAAGTTCAGTGCTAGCTGATTTAATAAATGTGTTCGGTTAGCCTGGGAAATTACAATTTCTAAAACTAAGTTGTTTGCCATATTTTCATAGGAACACATTCTTACTGTAACTTTCTTAGGAGAGACTTGGAAGGGATATAGGACCCTTGAAGCTAAAAGGATTACCTACAGCAAGAAGGGAGGCAGCAGGCTCGAAGGATTCTGTATTTGGTGTTAAGTGACCATGTACCCTCCATTAAGTCATTTCACCCCTTGAACTTGAGATTTCCTATTCCAAAAATGCAAGTATTTTCCCTGCCACCCTGGACAGAGCTCTTAATAAGATCAAATATGACTGGGTATGAAAGTTTATGTAAAAAACTTTAAAACCTGATATCACATGTACTAGATGGTGAACTCCTTGAGGACCCTGTGTCCCTGTGGGTATCAGGTGTATGTTGAATGATCAGGCTGCCACAAGGAACTAGTTAGACTGGGTAACCTGATTTAAAGGCTCCTTTCTTAATGCTCTGTCTTTAAATTTTACATTTACAACTTAGAGGGAAGAGAGTCTGTGGTAGGTTGAATTTTGTACCACAACAAGCATATGTTCTTATTCTCAGTCCACCATGGTGTGAACCCATTGTAAATAGGACCTTTTGAAGATGTTATTTTTAGTCAAGGTATGGTGAGCTGAACCAGGGTGGGCCTTAATCTGGATTCCTGGAGGCCTTATAAAGAGAATCTGGAGGCCTTATAAAGAGAATCTGACTCTTGGATATGAATTTTGAAGCCAGAAGGAGAAGAGTATCACCATGGGATAGGAGGCAGAAATACAAACCAAAGAATCCTGAGGAATGCCAGCAGCCAGCACTAGGATGCTACCAACCCTGGAGAGAAAATATGGTCTTCCCGATGCCTTGATTTGAACTTCTGGCCTCTGAAACTGTGAGCCAATACACGCTCACTGTTTAAGCCAAACCAGTTTGTGGTAATTGTGATAGCAGCTCTGGCAAACTAAGACAGAACCCCAGAAGTTTAGCAAATATGCATTGCTTTGAATGGAATTTCTTTTCAGGGTTTTACTCCATATGATAATTCCTCTGTTAACAAGAAGGATTCATTCCATTAACATTCAGTTGTTAGAAAGTTTGTCATCAGAAGAAACAGGATATAGTGTCATGGAGATGCATTTTTAGGACATTACAGCAGGGAGAATGTGGTACAAGGTAAACAATGGAATTCTAACTACATTCACGTGAAATGTTCTAAAATATGTAAAATCTGTATCCTTTCTGTATTCCCCTGACTTCTATTCTAAAATCTGATATTATCCCTTCTTTGAAAAAAATGGCAGAATTTCTTAGTAAGAGCATAAAATTCCCTTTCCATTTTGGTAGCATTCTACCTTTTCAGTCAACTTCACCCCAGACCCCCAACATTCTGTATTCCCTGACTGGGCTGTAACCATGTATATTTATCCCTTTATTTTCTTCTCTCTGCCTGGAATTTCTCTTTCTCCCTTTTCTGCCCGGCAAATTATTACCCACTGTTTAAGGCTTCAGCTCACATTTGTAATTTTACCATAGCCCAGTCAGAATTATTTCCTTTATCCAATAAATGCATTTAGAAATAAATAAATTTCCATTGAGATAACATTACGTAGGGGTGCTGCTTAACTCCTCTTGACCACTCTCAGTTCAAAACTTGTATCCAAGAGTCAGATAGATCGACTGAAATACTTGTATTGGACAGGATTTATGAAAACAACAAAAGGGTTTGTTGACAGAGTTTGAAGCCTCACTCAGAAATGTGAATCATCTACACATCACTACACATAATCTGGTGTAGTGTGTGTAGCAGTTATTATTAAGGGCTGTGGAACCAGTTAGATCAGGGTTCAGATGTTGTTTTTACTACTCACTTGTGACCTTGGGCAAACTTCAAATGTGAACTAGGAGTAGTAAGAACTACCCAATAGCTTAGCATGTTTACCAACATAAATAATAAATTCATTCACTACTGTTCAGTGTACTGGGGATTTGGTGGTGAACAAGACAGACAGAGTCCCTCAATGGTGTTCTCAAAGCTGACCCTATAGTAAGGTCTGTGTTTGTAGGATGGGTGTATAGGGGATAATATATAATAAGCAAATAATGAAGAATAATTTCCAAAATTGGGAAGAGCTATTCATAAAATCATTGCCTTTCAGCAGACAAGACTACCAACTTCATGGCCTGTCCTCCCACTAGTCTGTAAAATGCTGTCATCAGTTTTCCTTCTTTCCCTAGCCATTATTTATCTTTTCTGCTTGATCCTATAAACTCTTTCTAATCTGAGGCATGTGCTGTCCCTGGATATCTATCTCTAGTTCTTTGTCACTATTTGCCTCCTCCTCAGTACACAGGGAAGGACTCTTCCTTTTATGGAAAAATTTATTCTTGATTGGGCCGTAGCACAACTTGTGAAATAGCTTTAGGCTTTGCCACTGCTCAACAGCTCTGGGGTGGGGGGTGAGGGTGGGGGTGGAGTTTTTATTGAGTAGCCTGCGGTAGTACTCACGGCTAACCATGATGCAATCTCCTGCTAAAGAGAAATGCCATGTGTATTTCAAGGACATGTGATAGTCCTCTTTATTCTCTTAGGACTTGAGATGATGCCTGATGTTCTGGTTTGCTAATGCTGCCATTATGCAAAATACCAGAAATGGATTGGCTTTTATAAAGGGGGTTTATTTGGTTACAAATTTACAGTTCTAAGGCCATAAAAGTATCCAAACTAAGGCATTAACAAGGGAATACCTTCACTGAAGAAAGGCCAATGGTCAGAACAACTCTTTTAGCAGGGAAGTCATGTGGCTGACGTCTACTGTTCCTTTGTTCCTGGGTTGCATTTCAAAATGGCTTTCTCCAGAATGTCTCTGGGTCTCTCTTAGCTCCTGTCAGCTCCTGTGTGTCCTTGCTTCTTTCTCCCAGGACGTTTCTCTCTAAGTGTCTGGGGGTGGGTTGGGGTGGGGTGGTGGTCCTCTCTTAGCTTCTCTGGGGCATACTCTGGGCTAGCATCTCCAGATGTCCTTCTGTCTACATCTCCAAGCATCAGCTTTCAATGGCCATCTCCAGAATGTCTCTCTCAGCTTCTTTTGGGGTGTTTTGTCTCCTCTGCTCTCTGTGTGAGCTCTCTTTACAAGATTCCAGTGATCTAATTAAGACTCACCCTGAATGGGTGGAGTCCACACCTCCATGGAAATAATTCAGTCAGAGGCTCCATCATAATCAACCAACTAATCATTTTGCCCTCCATAAGATTGCATTAAAAAATACGGCTTTTTTGGGGGACATAATATATCCAAATCAGCACACCTGGTATTACAGCAAGAGCTAACTAGATAAAGGTTGAATTACATTTTCTTTATGAATTTTAATAGTCAACTTTCTAAAAAGTACTCCGTAATAATAATAAATAATAAATTACATACAGAGTGTTGTTTTCACTGTGAAACTTGCACCTCCACATTTCCAGTGGCGGAGGATGAGAGACCATGGGTGTATGTATAGGGAAACCAAGGACCTTTGTGATTCTGGAGGGTGGGGACTAGAGGAAGCCAAAAAGACTATTTATGAGTATCTCCTGACTTTTTTCTGGGACCCTGGCTGACTTAAGCCCATTCTGAGATTTTCCTTATCCCCAAGTATGCTGCTGACAGCTGTAAGGATGGAGCTGGGACCCAGGGGCTTTGCCCCTGAACCACTGCAGGTATTACGTG
Organism: Choloepus didactylus; assembly: GCF_015220235.1. Taxonomy (NCBI): domain Eukaryota; kingdom Metazoa; phylum Chordata; class Mammalia; order Pilosa; family Megalonychidae; genus Choloepus; species Choloepus didactylus. The sequence continues at coordinate 132,683,941 of NC_051308.1, forward strand.
AAGATAAGGAACTTGAAGGGGAGGGGGAGGTTCGGGATGGGTAATAACAGAACGAAAGGTCCACATGGGCAGATTTTCTTTGGGTCCTGACAGCAGTTCTCCAGTGCCTCAACCTTAGATGAAGTATTTTTACGTTTGACTAGACAACTTCAAAAAAATGTTAGGGAACTTCCATGACCAGTCGTTTACCACCCCAAGGCCACAGCCCAACACTCTTCTACCCACTTTTCTTGAAAAAGAAGCCCTACTTTTAGAAACCGTCCTGTGCTGTGCCCTTTTGGAAAGTCTCTGAGGAAGGGCGCGACTATCCCCCTCTTGCCTCCTTCCTGGAGTCGGGGTGGAGCCTGGGCTTCTGATCCGCTGACCTGGGAGTGCGTCTACACTGCGTCTGAAACCTGCGCCCGGGCTTCCTCGGCCTCTCGCTTCGCTACGCGCGCTCTGTTGTGAAGCCGTTGCCAAGACAGCAATGTGCCCTTTTCTTCCTGCGCCGTAAGTTCTGGAGGTGCAGTGTCTTTGGTGCCTCCGAGGAGGCCGCCTGCTTAGGATCTCTTCCATCTGGAGGCGCAGTTGGAAGAACTCCCCTTCGTTCTTCTCACTTTCACCCCAGGGGGATTTACGGGGGTGACAGCGCGGGCCGCGTGACATCCCTAATGGACGCCCTGTATCAAGACCTCTTTTGGTTCCTGGACTAGAATGAAAGTGGGACTCTGGACATCCCTGAGCTTCAGAAAGGCCTGCAACATCTAAGGGTCCCTCAGGCCCAGGACAAAGGGAAGGTGGGTGGGCCTGGGTAGGGCTGTGATTGGGTGCCCTGGAGAAGCCTTGGGCAGAGTTGGGGCAAAGCCAAATTTACACCTTCCCAAGTTTAGCCCACACCCCTTTTCATATGCTTTACCATCTGTACTGTTTACTGGGAATAACCCAAGACAGCTAATACTTTCCTCAAGCATTTTTCTGAGTTTTTTCCCTGGTTATAATAAAACTTCTTATTTCTGATTGCTCTCAAGTTGTTGGCTGCTGCCTTGTTCTTTCAGGTCGCAGTGGCCTAGATGGGCATCTAGGCCAAAGATGCTCCCTCCCCAGATTGGGGAACTGGCATAATCACTCTATGTGTGTTTGGGTGTCAGGTGGTAGGGGAAATTCTTTACTACTACTATGGTTTGGTTTCTGTACCAGGAAGTGGGGGCAATCTGAGTGGCTTGTACTGTTGGGATTTCACCGGTGCTGAGGTGTCCTCATAGTATTCCTTAATTGCAGACTTTTAAAGACTATTGCTTGGCATTTCCTTTGCAAACCCTTCTCTTCCCCAGCAGGCTCTAAATTATAGGCTCCTTGTCAGTATGAAATGCCCCAGGTATATTCCTATTACAGTATTTCCAGTTATTTTCCATTTGGAAATTATTATTATATTTAATTATTATCGCCTAATTATAGTTTCTGTTTGGGTGTTTGACCCTTTAAACTGGGAGAGTCATGAGAGTAAGAACTGTTGAATTCAGTTAGCTTAATTGGTACATAGTCTGTGCTCATGAACTGTTGGTTAAGATTTAAGAACATCAGGTAGTACTATACTATTAACAAGCTGTGTGAATTTTGGGAGTCTTTTTTTAAAAGCATCACTCAATCAATTGTATTTGGAGCACATTCCATATGCCAAGCACTGAGCCGTGGTTTCCTCATCTGTAATATCAGAGGGCTAGACTAGATGTTGTCTATGTGCTAGTCTAGTTTCAAAATGTTAATCACTATAAAGTTCACGTGGGTTGTTTAATTCTTCAGAAAAGCTGAAGTGTTTTTCCTTTTAAAGTCAAAATACCCATCATGTTTTTTTAAAGCTATTCTTAGATTTACAAGTATGACTTGTATTGTTTATGTAATTTCAAGCTAGCCCTTCATAAAAAATTCTGGATTTTGCCGTAACGAACTTCAAGCCATTAAAACACATTTCTTTCAAACCAAAACCAATTTCTTGCATATCTTTCTTTTGGTTTTGGTAAGAGGTGATGTGAGCCATGTGAATGTTGTGTAGACCTGGTGAAGACTGATGAAGGCTTACACATCAAAATGCAGGAATCGGGAACCCCAGGGGCTCTGCATCAACCACACAGATCACTCACTGAATTTCAGAGCACAGTTGTAGACATCTTTAATAAGTTCTGTTGTGAGCTCTTTTCTTACATGTTTCCAGTTTCCCTAACAGAAAACTTATTTATATTGACTAAGAATTCAGATGGTTCTTAAAAAAGAGAAATGGTACTTACATTATGTAGTGTTAAGATAGAAAAGATACAACTTTTTATTGTGATAGCTATTTTAAAGGCTTTTGGATTATATATATATATTATACATATATATATATATATTTTACTATGAAAGGATTACACAAGAAGACTCAAAAGGGAACCCTGATGTTTCATATTATTGTAAGTCAGAGTCAAGAGGCAATTGTAACTCCGGGCATCTTCATTTACCATAAGAAAGGTTGCAGAAATATGGGTAAGAAAATCAAGCAGCACAAAGATAGAATCAGGGATGTCCTTTAAGAGGTAATTTCCCAAAATGGTAGTTCACTGATATTTCCATCATTCTGGGGCCTCAATTATGATTATGTATTAAACTTGACCAAAATATAAACTTGTTAGGTGTAACTTTAATAATTGAGGCCCCAGAATGATGTGGCATTTACTCTAGGATTATACAAATCTCAGTATATGTTTTGAATGATCAGGAAATAATTTCCTGATGAAGATCATACTCAATCTAATTTGTAAAATGAATTAAATAACAATAATTATTTCTCAGTGACATAATAGAAATATATTTGCTTTTGAAACTGTAAGTAATAATTGATGGTATTTTAATCAGGGCTTTTTGGGTTGCAGATAAGAGAATCCCACTCAAACTTCTAAACAAAAAAGGCTAGAATTATTTATAGAAATCCTTTATCAGCATAAGGAAGCATCTCTCTTTTCCAGAGTTTTAAATTATGTATGAGGCTGAATTTCATCAGATGTTTGTATGGACTTTAGAAGTCATATGACTTTTCTCTTATTCTGTTAATGTAGTAAATTACAAGTTTTTCTTTTTGTTAACTCAACATGGTATTACCAGAATATATTCATCTTGTTTATAATGTGTTATCAATTTTATATATTGTTAAATTGATTTTCTACCATTTTATTTAGTGTTTTTGCATCTATAGTCACAAGTGACATTATTTGTAATTTTTCTTTTTTGTGATGTCCCTCTTAGGTTTGGGTATCAAGGGTATCTCACCTCATAAAGTGCACTGGGACGTATTCCTACCTTTTCTATTATTTTGGAAAATTAGTGTTATTTCTTTATTAAATGTATAGTGGACATTGCTGTTAAAGCCATCAGGGCCTGGATTTTTCTTCATGGGAGCATTTTAAAATTACAGATTAAATTTTTTAATATTGTAGGACTACTCAGATTTTCTATTTCGTCTGTTTCAATTTTTGATAAGTTCTCCTTTTCTAGGTATTTTTAAATTTTATCTTGATTTTCATATTTTTTGTTGTAAAGTTCTTCATAAATCTTTAATGTCTATATTGTCTAGTGATATTTTTCTTTTAATTTCTGACATTATTTGCCAGTTTAGGAATTGATCAATTTTATTGGTCTTTTAAAAGAAGCATCTTTTTTTTTTTCATAAAATCTGCTTTTCCCCTTTATTTATTTTTAAGTTTTATAGCAACTTTATTCATAATCATCCAATATGGAAATGAACCAAAATGTCCTACAATAGTTAAAGAAAGAATGAAACCGAGGTATATCTATACAGTGGAATACTATTTAGCAATAGAAATGAATGCCCTCTCAAGCCAAGGAAATATATGGATATTTCTAATTAAAAGAAGCCAAATTGAACAGGCTACATGCTGTATTTTATCATTCAAATTCTGGAAAAGACAAGCCAATAGAGAAAATGGACAAGTTAAGGTTTGCCAGAATTTTATTGGGCACAGGAGAGTTGAATTGCTAAAGTTTCTCTATGATATATTTTTTTAAAGATGAGAATAAATTTAACATTAAATTAGCACTTCCTAATGCTACTTCTAATTATAATTTTTTTAAATTCAGTTTTCTTGAGATTTTTTTTATATACCATGCAGTCATTTACAGTGTATTATCAGCTGTTCACAGTACCATCATATAGCTGTACATTCATCATCCCAATTAATTCTTGAACATTTTCCTTACTCCAAAAAGAATTAAAAAAAAAATAATAATAAAAGTAAGAAAAAACACCTAAAGCATTCCATCTCCCCCATTTCAACCCTATTTTTCATTTAGTTTTTGTTCTAATTTTTTCTACTCATCTGTCCATACACTGGAGAAAGGGAGTATGAGCCACAAAGTTTTCACAGTCTCACAGTCACCCATGTAAACTACATAGTCATGCAGTCGTCTTTAAGAATCAAGGCCACTGGGTTGCGTTTCCACAGTTTCAGGTATTTCCTTCAAGCCATTCCAATACACTAAAAACTAAACAGGTATCTCTTTATAGTGCATAAGAATGCCCTCCAGAGTGACCTCTCGACTCCATTTGAAATCTCTCAGCCACTGAAACTTTATTTTGTTTCATTTTGCTTCCCCCTTTTGGTCAAGAAGATTTTCTCAATCCCACAATGCCAGACCCAGGCTTGTCCTCTGGAGTCATGTACCGCATTGCCAGGGGAGAGTTACATTCCTTGGAGTCATGTCCCACATAGCGGGGAGGGCAGCGAGTTCACCTGCTGAGTTGGTGTAGAAAGAGAGAGGCCACATCTTAGCAACAAAGAGGTTCTCTAGGGGAGACTCTTAGGCACAATTATAAGTAGGTTTAGCCTCTCCTTTGCAGTAACAAGAAGAAGCATCTTTTGACTTGTTGATCCTCTCAATGGTATGGTTTTTTTTGTTGTTACTTTTTGCTCTTACATTTATTTCCTTTGCTTTTTTTTTTTTTTTAGTGTAATTTTTTCCCTAATTTCTTGAGGTTGAGGTAAGCCTCAATCATCACTCATTGATTTCCAGCCTTTCTTTTTTTCTAATATATGCATTTGAAACCATATGTTTCTTGCTAAGCATGGTTTTAGTTCCTTCTCACGTGTTTTAGACCTTTCTCTTTCTGAGTCCAGAGCTTGGAGGTCTGCTACTATGCCATCCTGCCACAATGTGGCATTATTGTCCCAGAAGAGTATGACTGACAGACCAAAGAATTTGTAAGCTTTGGGTAGGTGATTGCAAGCATCTTAATGGGCAGAGAAAGTTTATATTTTTGGATGGTGGTGGGAGAAGGCTTGATTTCTTCCTCAAAAACAAGATATCTATTTATAGAAGAGTAAGCTGAATATTAGAAGAATAGTTCATTTAAAAATAATTTTAGGCTATCTAAAGGTAGACTGGCATCTCTGAGGAAAAATGGACTGTTGGATATGCAGCTTTTTGTAAGGATCATCTTTGGGAAGAGATTCTTTGATTCTGCAAATCAAAGGGAAAATTAACTATTTAAGACATTTAAATCCCATGCCAGATCAAGTGTTTGTCTTATATCTTGGGGTTAATAAAATACAGGTCAAAAATTATAGGGTGTGATTGCATTAGCATTAAAATGACATGGTTTATAGAAATTAAAGCATCAGTTTTCTAACAAGATCCAGAATCATTTGCAGTAGTGTGGTGACTTTCATTACAGATCTTTATCATACTAGATAATAATATATTTGGCCTAAAGTTGGTACTTCAGTCATATAGGAAAACAACCAATCCACTTGAAGTATGTGTACAAGCAATTTAGTATTTTAGCCTACAGTGACAATAAAAACTTCTCTCTAATTTGTTTTCTGTTTTTTTTTTTTGGTAGAAAATTTTTACTACTGGAGATATCAACAAAGATGGGAAGTTGGATTTTGAAGAATTTATGAAGTACCTTAAAGACCATGAGAAAAAAATGAAATTGGCATTTAAGAGTTTGGACAAAAATAATGATGGTGTGTCTTTCTTTTCTATTCATTACCAGCCAGGAAGAAATACTTCTCATGCTTCCAAGAGTCTAAAATGATGTATATTTAGTCCTTTTAAAAAGATAATACTTGTTATTTGTGTTAAAACTTGCTTTTGTTAATGAAGTTATTTTTATATAAATTTGTGTTTTTAGCAAAGAAAACTTACAGTTTTGTTTACTGTATTAAAAGCTGTGGGTACAAGTATTTTGTAAAATGTTAACTATAGAACATTATACTGACTTGACTTAAAGTTTTGGCTTAAAAATAATAATTATGTTCTTTGCTCTCTGGGTAAAAGAGATTTTTTTTTTCCACATGTAGGCATGAATATTATGTATTTTAAAACTTAAAGACCCTTTTGGATTATCTTTTTATAGTCTTTGTGAAGGAACTAATTTTAAGAAGATATCCTCTGATCCTGAAAATTGGAAAAAAAATATCATATAGACATTTAAATATATACCTGCTGTTTAGGATAATGGTTTCTGAATTTAGATTAGTAGCTTGGAGACAGAGTCCCAGTTTATAGAGCAAAAAGCAAGGACCACAGTAGGAAAAAGGGAGTAGTAGCGAAACCCTCACCACCAGAGGCAACTTTCTGTATGAAGAGTATTTATTTATATAGAAATTATAGCCTCAAACCCCAGCCTACTTATGTTTAATCAGGGCCATTCCATTCTCAGACTTCTTATTCATGAAACAAGTTAAATAAGTAGATTGAGAGAAAATATGATTTATACCAGGGGTCAGCAAACTTTTAATGTAAAAGGCCAGATAGTGAATATTTTAGCTTTGTGGTCCATGCGGTCTCTGTTGCAACCACTCACCTCTGCCCTTGTAGCACAAAAGCCTCCATAGACGATATGTAAATGAATGGGCATTGCTGTGTTCCAATAAAACTTTATTTACAAAACTGGCAATAGGTCTCATTTGACCCTGGGGGTTTTAGTTTGCAAACCCCTGGTTTATACTGAGCATTAACTCCAGTTGGAATCAAAACAAGATCTTTCAAACAACAAAACTCTTCATGGTTTTGATGGTTTTTCTAGTCTGTGAATCACAGCCAGAAAGAGCTGAGTTTGTGATTGCTTTCCATAAGCCTTATGTTATATGCCCCCAACTCTAGCCTTAGCTTCAATCTTCTAGCAAAATCTACTTCTTGCCATCAGCTTTCCTTCTTCCCCCAAAACTTGTGTCTTGCCCAAGATCTTCTACAGTTCAGTTGCAAAGATAGGACTGTCTGTGTACTGTTAGGGCAGACGATATCTGAGAGATGGGACTACCTCTGGATCAGCTGCCAGATAATTAGAGGTCAACTCTCCCAGTATGTAAGTTGTGTATACATCAGCTGTCCATTTCAGAAAATTCTAAATGAACCAAAGGAAATAATTAAAGATGAGATTTTCATGATAAATTTGCTGTAAATGCAAATAAATAATTTATCTTGTTTGTATATTTAAAAAGAATTTTCCATTATGTTTTTCATGTTTTTGTTAGCCTTCCTTAAAGCATATGTATGTCTCTTTAAGAGTGCAGTTATGAAGGGGAATATTCAGAGTGGTATTTAAAGAATTTCATTGCTAACAGATGAATGTCTCCAACTGTCTTTGCATCATCCAAATCCTCACGCTGCTCCTTTCCTCTCCCCGGGAGGATTCTCACCAAATCCTTTCATTTCTTCAAGGTTCTTCTCTTAATGAAGTCTTTTTTTCACCACTAACAGTGATTTTTGCTTGCTCTTTTTCTGGTTTTGCCATTAATGCTGGTTTGGCAATATACGCTCTCTTGCTTCGTTTTGTTTCATCTTGTTTCATCCTGATCCATTTTAGTCTTAGGGGTCTGGGAGCTGTTTGAGGGAAAAGCAGTGTTGCTTACATTTATTGCCTATACTTTCTCTTTATTCCTCTCTTCTGATGCTTCTCTTTCTGTCTACAAACATGCTCTAATTTTCTTGACACTAAAACTTTTCCCTCTTCTGTGGTCCTACTGTCCCACTTCTCATTGTTTTCGTTGTTGGAATTTTCAAAAGAGTAGTTCACTTTCTTTGTCTCCATTTCTTCATTTTCTAAGTTCTCTTTAATCCAGTATAATATGACTTTATATTTAATGAATATCTTACCATTTACTAAAATGTAGAAATGCATCCTTCTTAATTAATAGCTCCTAGTTTAGTTTGAATTTACCTTGGAGTCAGAATATCTTGATATGAATCTCAACTCTGCTACTTAATTATGTTCCTTGGTAAGGCCACTAACTCTGGGTCCTGCTTCTTTAGAGGGAATATTATTTACCTACAAGGTTGTTTTAACTCCTGAATGAAATAATGAGTGTATGCTTTTCTAACGTATTTGTTAAATTTTGAGTGTTAATGATGTAATATGTATTTAAGCAAATCTATAGCTCATCAAAATGCATAATTTTGCCTTAATCAGTTCAGTCTTTCCCTTGTAAAATAAGGGATTTGAAATTCATGGTTTCTAAAGTCTTTATCAGTTCTAAGCCTGAGTTTTTGCTCTTTTCATTTTCTTTAAAGGAAAGATTGATGCTTCAGAAATTGTCCAGTCTCTCCAGATACTGGGCCTAACTATTTCTGAAAAACAAGCAGAGTTGATTCTTCAAAGGTAAACTTTTCATCTTATTGACAATTAAGAAAAAAATTATTGTGGTAACATTTATACAACACAGAGTTTCCCATTTCAACCCCTTTCACGTGTACAATTCAGTGAAATTAATTATGTTAACAATATTGGGCTCCCATTACCACTATCCATTATCAAAATTTTTTCTTCATTCCAAACAGGACCAATCTGTGGGGACAAGTATGGTACTAGACAAATTACATATAAGTAAGAGGAGGTACTTAGTTTTAAACTATTCTAAGATTCTTGTCTTATTCAGGGGGAGGGGTGGTCTAAATATTAACTTTGATACAAATAATAGTAAATATATATAGACTTTGATATAAATACATGATAAAATGTCAAGGTAAACCACTAAAGGAATTGAGCATATAACTTCCAATCTAGGGAGGGAAAGGTGGAATAAGAAAATGTATAAATAAATAAGCAGAAAATTCAGATGAAACAATGAAGTGGAGAGTGTAGGGAAAAGATTCACAGAATGAGACAAATGGAAACAAAAGGTAAGATGGGAGAAATAAGTTCAAATACAAAAAAAGCCTACCAGCAAGTATCCTGAAATAATGTTGGGTGCTGTTATTCTTTCACCTCCATTTTCAAATGGGGCAGGCTAAATAGTGTTCTTATTTGCTGTTGGGACAGGGGTCAGGAGAACAGTAAGGATAGGAGGCAACTGCTTTCTGATCAGTCAGGGCTTTCTCAATTTAGTGTATGGTCAGGTGGGTGTATATAGATTTCAGTATTTTCATATTTATACTTTTTATGACAGAACATACTGATTAAAAAATACTGTTTCTCATTGACCTCATAGTGACATGAATCCATATTACACAATTAAATTTTTTAGACCCCATTTATATTATGTTGGGGTTTTAATGTGTATAGAATAAAATTAATATAAATTTCGCCAGTTAGATGGCAGAGATTGTCAGATGAAATAAAAACCAAAGTAAAACAAAATAAAAAATCTAGAGTAGCTATATTAATATCAGACAAAATAGATTTTAAGATAAAAAACATTTCCAGGGTGTGGAAATAGTACTCCACCCAACCCGTTCTGTGAGGTCGCCATAACCCTAATGCCAAAGGCAGATAAGGAATAAAGGGGAAATTACAAATCAATATCATTCATGGATGTAGATATAAAAATCCTAACAGTAAAACTTAAGAAACATTTACTTTAAAATCAGGAGTGAGAGAATCTACTATTTTGCTTTTATTCAGCATTGTACTAGAAGTCCTTGCTAATGTTATAAGACAATCCAAATAAATAAAAGGTATAAATATTGGAATGGAAGAAATGAAACTATTATTATTTGCAGAGGATATAATGCTTACATAAAAAACCCAAAAGGATCGATAAACAAATTGTTAGAACTCTAGAAAGTTGTTTGGATATTAACTCAATATATAAAAACCAGTTGCATTTCTGTATTCTAGTAACTAACAGAAAATGAAATGTTGTTAAATAGCAGTAAAAAATATAAGGCATTTAGAGATAAAATTTACAAAATTGCTTATAACAAAAAATACCTTTATGTTGCAACTGATAAAATTTCATTAGAAAGCATTAAAGACTCAACATGGAAAAGATGTACCTTCTTTCCAAATTGACAGTAGAGATTCAATGCCATTTGAATTAAAAATCCATGTTTGTTTGTTTGTTTGTTTTTTGAGGAACTTTTCAAGCTAAGTCTTTAATTGACATGGAAGTGCAAAGGCCCAAGAATAACCAAGACATTCTTGAACAGCAAGAGGAGTGGCTTGCCCTGTAATATATCAAGAGTTGCTATTAAACTATAATTGTCAGTGGAAATGCTATAGAAATAGACAAGTTGACCAGTGGAATGTAATAGAGGGAGCCCAGAAACAGAGTCATCCATATTTGGAAAATGCCACATGACAGTGTAGCTTTTCAAATCACTTGGAAAAGGAGAGACTATTCAATAATTGGTGCTGTGGAACCTTGTTATCTATACAGAGAAAAACGAAATGCATTACCTACCTCCCACACAAAAATCAACCTAAATACTTTCAGGTAAAGCTATAATGCTTTTAGGGGGTAAATAGGAAATGTCTATTGCAGGGTAAGGAAGAATTTATTAGAAAGAAAAAGAACACAAAGACAATAGCTATTAATAAAAAAGTTGATAAAATCACCTACATTAAAATTAAGAGCATCTATTCATTAACACCATAAACAAAGTGGAAAAAAAAACAAGTTATTTGCCAACTATGTAATCAATTTTATAATCAACGATACAGAATCAGTTGTATAAAGAACTGTAAATAAATCAGAAGAAGACACACAAACCATTAGAAAAATGGTTTAGAGACATGAATAGGCATTTCACATGGGGAAACATGAATTGTCAATAAACACTGTAAGAGATGCTCAACCACATTAGTGATTTGAGAGAAATGCAAGTTAAACCTATAGCAAGACACTATTATCATTTAAGAAGTTTGTCAATACTAAGTGTTCTGTGGCTCCAAGCTACAGAATTTGGCATTCATTTATTCATCCAGTAAATATTTATCAAGTGCCTGTTTTGTGTCTTTCACCGTTCTAGACAATTTGGCTATTTAAGTGAACAAAATCAACAGAAGTCCTTGCCTTTGTGGAGGAGGTTCATGTATGTGTGTCTTGCTTTTCTAGAGCTGCCATAACAAAGTACCACAAACTGGGTGGCTTAAAACAGCAGAAATTTGTCGCATTGTTCTGGAGGCTAGAGGTCTGGATCAAGGTGTTGGCAGGACTGTGCTTCCTCTGTAGCCTGTTGGGTTCTGGCAGTGGTTGCTGGCAGTCCGTGGCCTTCTTTGTTTGGGGCATAACTCAGTCTCAGCTTCTGTCACTTGACTGTCTTCTTGTCTGTGTCCAATTTCCTATTCTGATAATGACACCAGTCATATTGGTTGGCAACCCACTTGAATAGCATCTTCAAAGATTCTATTCCCAAATAGGATCACATTCGTGGTACCAGGAGTTAGGACTTGATCATATTTTTTTGGATATAATTCAGTCCCTCACAGTATGTGAGACAGGTAGGGTGGTGGTCCAGACAATAAACAATCATAATCAGAAAGTAAATTATTAAATCTGTTAGAAGAGAAATGCTACAAGAAAAAAAGGGAGCAAGTAAAGGGGATTGGGAATGCGGAGTAGTAGAGGGCTGTGGGTGGCGATAGGAGATTGCAGTACCAAATAGGTAGTGAGGGTAAGCCTTTTTGGCCAGATGGCATTTGAACCAAGACTTGAAGATGAGGGAGTGAACTTTACAGATAACTGGGGGAACAGCCAGTGGGGGACCCTGTGCAGGAGAAATGCTTGACCCCTCTGAGGAACTCCAAGGAGGCCAGAACGGCCAGAATGGCTGGGTGTAGGAGGGAGCAGAAGTAGAAGATGAGGACAGAGGTTATTGTGCACTGTTCAGTTCATCATGCTAGCTTTCAGTTAACAACTTGGCTCATGTTCATCTTGGCTACAGCGTTTTCATGTTAATTATAAATAATTTAAATTTAAAAATTTACGTGATTTGTTACAATTGTGTCATGTTATATCCCCAGTTAACACAGATGATTCAAAATTGCATTAAAATACAAAGTAGTGATAAAAATAGAGCTGTAGATATTGCAACTCAAAATAGTGTTATAAACCTAAACAGTGACTGGGATGCTCATGCAAATATAATGTTAATACCTGTGTGTTGGGACAAGTGAAACTGTAAGGGTGATTTCACATATGCAGGTCAAAATAAAAAGTCGTACTAGAAAGCACAATAACTATCTGAAAATTGAATTTTATTGGACTGTCATCTTTATGCATTGTTTTTACATGTATTGCAGAATAGTTATGAAATCTGAAGAAAACATCAAAACTGTTTTCCAGAGACATTCATTAATTCAGCAAACAAATGCGCACCTTCTTTGTGCCAGCCTCTTTAAGTGCTGGGTACATGGTAGTGAATGCAAGTCAAATTCCTGGCACAATTCAGAGTTGCTCTTAGGATAAAATAGGTACATATGGCATTATTGCCAAGTAGTTTTGTATAAACAAAAGGTTAATGACAGTTATTTAAGGCTAAAATATTTTCATTTTAACTGTTGAGGTTGAGGTACCAGAGTTTCTTAAGACTCAAAAGGCCCTATCACCAAGAGTTCAATTTGTTACACTCACTTGCTAATTTTCTCAATTTTGTTGGAGAAGGAAACTGATTGCATATTTGAGTATATTTCAGAATTACATCCAAATGCTGCAACAGAAAGTTACGAAAGATCTTCCTGAGTCAATTCAAGCAAAAATCAAATTATGAGTCCATTCATTATTAACCCCCAACATTTTACGTTCCAGCTTTCCAGCTTTTGAGTTTGATAGCTTGTTGACTTCTTTTTTGAGTTTGATAGCTCATTGATTTCTCTGCAGTTTTTGGTCCATTTTTACCTAGGTAATTAAAACTATCTGAGAGGAACATTAAATGCTTATTGCCATTTCCAGTAACCTATAATTGTGAGTGGGATTTTTTTATATTGGCAAGAATATTGCATTGGAAAAGAAACTGTCGTCTGAAAGATGGCCAATAAATGTCAGTAATATTTATCAGTTTTGTTTTGTTCTTTAATCAGATTCTTTTCATTTTCAGCATTGATGCTGATGGGACAATGACAGTGGACTGGAATGAATGGAGGGACTACTTCTTATTTAATCCTGTTACAGATATTGAGGAAATTATCCGTTTCTGGAAACATTCTACTGTACGTGTGCTTTACATATTCAATTATACTTACTGGAGCGGTAAGCCATAGGGCTAACTATTATCCAAGAACAAACACCTGTCATCCTAATGGGCCAGGAGGCCCAAGTCCTATAGCCTCTTAACTTGTGGAGTTCTGCTTATTCTATTAGGTATATTTTAGAACAGCTTTAAAAAATTTAAACCCAAGACTGCATAAATACTGAGGATATAATACCTATTTTTGCCAGACTCTCAAACCTTGGAAGAGGTACCCACTTGATGAATTTTTAAGTATTCTCTCTTAGGGAAGTATAAAAGTAATAGGTTTTTACTTTTTTATAGATACAAACCTGCCTAAATAATCTCAGTATCCCATGACTGCCGAGGATCTATATCCTTAGCTATGATGATGTGGTCAAAGTTCTCTTCTAAAATTTTTCCTTGTCTGATCAAACAGCATAGATTTATCTCTAGCATAAGGCACTTATAATAATAATCTTTGAGGGTTAAAAAATCTTTGGGGCTATTTGAGCATTTCACACCTGCCTGTAGTCCACAAAATGTTCAGATTACTTATATTCTATTATTATTCTACTAAAATATGCAAGTGAACATGAAATTTTATTTATTGTGCAATCTGCTCCTGAGACCAATGGGAACTCTCTGGAGGAAATTTTTTTTCTGATGGGTTTGTCGCCTATACTTTTTCATGGATTTCAGTAAACTTGGTATGTATGAAGATATTAAAGAGTATTTCATTAGCACTAAGTGAAGCTTAGAGTTTAGTTCACTACTGGTAACACAGAGCTTACACAGTGCCTTGTAAAATTATTGGTGGTTAATGTTGTCTCAACTATGAGTATAAAATAATACTGTAGTAGTAGTTCAGTTGCCTAGATAAATTTTTTAATTATGTGAAGTTATAATTACATGATTGGCTTCTTACTGTATCTTTAGAAACAGTAATAGTTGAGATTAAATCATGTACCCATTTTAATGATGGTAAAATGAAGGAAGAGAGAATTACTATCATAGCATAGCTTCTTAACCGTATAACCTTACCTATAAAATCTTACACTAAAATCATTCCAATAATAAAATTGTAAAAATATTATTATTGTAGAACTTTGTTTCTGTCAAGCTATAATTTGTAATCTGTAGTAATGTTTAGAGAGGGATCATTCAAAATAATATCTCTGTTAGCAAAATTTTAGAAAGCTATTGTAGTTTTAAAATGATGTCAGATTTAAAATATATTTATAAGTAATCTATAAAAAGAAATGAATTTAAGGGGAATTCATATAATTTAATCTGATTTATGTGTTTAATACACGTATCCTAAGTATACTGTGGATTTAATTTTGAGATAAACAGAGTATCTTTGAAGAATTGACTGAATAATTTCTTAAATGATGCCATTGCCCATTAGAATGTTTTTCTAGCATTAGGAAATATAGCTGTCACTAGAAAAGATTCACTATACCTGATAAAATGTTGCCCTTTCATTCTTAGACCAAGAAGAGAAAAACTGTTCTGAATCTATTAAGAAAGTTATAGCTGTTTCTTTTGTTTTGTAATTTTGCAGTTATTGTTAATTTTCATTTTTTGCAAACTGAGTTTATACTTTGTTGATTGTAAACAGGATTTACAACAGTCTATATGCATAATTTCAAACTTACAGGAAAGTTACAATAATAGTACAAAAACAATATAGAGAACTCCAATATTCCCTATCCAGATACTCAGAATTACTACCTTTTAACATTTTGCCACTTTGTTATATCTGTCTGTTTCTATTTTCTGAAATTTGCGAGTAGCTTGCCTACATCATGTTCCTTTAACACTTAATATTTCCATGTATGTTACTAAGTAAAGGTTATTCACTTATGTAACACATTAAATATAGTTATGGGATAACCTAGTTTTAATTAAAGGAGCATGCGGATATTTTTCTATTTTAACAGGGAATTGACATAGGGGATAGTATAGCTATTCCAGATGAATTCACAGAAGATGAAAAAAAATCTGGACAGTGGTGGAGGCAGCTTTCAGCAGGGGGTATCGCTGGTGCTGTCTCTCGAACCAGTACTGCCCCTTTGGATCGTCTGAAAGTCATGATGCAGGTGAGCTTTATCATCGTGTGTCTGCATTTGTTCTAAATATTCTAAAACAACATGTAAAATGATGCTTTTAAAAAGGAGTTTAGAATTTCTCAGCAGTAGTCTTTTATACCTTTTACAAAGCTCTAGTTTATTGCTATTATCCCTACATTCAGTCCATGTAGACATTTCAGTGTTCCACTAAACCTTAAATTGTTGGTACATATATATGTGTAATGAACTTTCAACCTTTGACATTCTATGACTATTCAAATGTTTAATTAAAAAGAAAACTCTAGCCAGTTTGTAGTGTTTGTCTTAAATTATTTATATTTTCCTTCTATTTTATGTACGCTATCAGTAGTGGGTATTTCTGAGTTCTAGAATCTTGGAACAAAAATATAATTTTAAATATCACTTTTAAACTAAGGTTAGCAGAAAGAGACCTGGATTTGTAGACTGACTTTGCTCTTTACTATCAGTGCAGCCTTGAGTTGGTCAGAGAGGAAAGAAAGAGGGAAAGGAAAGGAGTTAACATTTATTGGTGCTCATTATGCTACAAAACCCCCATTGTAGTCCAGTGAGGTAGGTATTTTATATTCATTTTATTCTCATTTTTCATTGTGTGGAACTTGAGGCTCAGAGAATTAAGTAACTTTTCCTCTATAATAAATGATAGACAGAATGGTGTATTTTTGGCTTCCAAGCCTGTGGTTCTCCCATGGCATGAAAATCCTGAGGTCTTATTTTCCTTCCTTCTGGAATAGGAATAAGAATATCTAACAAGGGTGGTTGCAAGAATTAAATGATACAATGTGTGTGAAAATACCCGATTTGTTGGAACATACATTACTAGAACATAATAGTTGTTTAAAAAATATTTTTAAAAAGTTGTGTTTATTATACTTACAGTCAACACTTTTTATATTTGTACTTAGATTTCTATATGAAAAGATATCTGGTAATATTTTAAGCTAGAATCCATTCAGAATGTGCCCAGATTTCAAAATGTATTAGGGGGGCAAAGACAGTGCTTTAGAAAAAGAGGAGGGAGTCTTTGTGAGTGTGGTTTTTTTCTTTTTGTTCCTTCAGGAACAATAATAACTTGACTTTGAGAGGTCTTGAATAAACATTCTTTTTTTGCTTTGTCATATTTTAATGTGAAGTTTATTTATTTAAAATGAATTTCTCTGGACTTTTGTTTTTTTTACTTATAAAGTAAGAACATAGAACCTGCTATTCTAGATTAATGTTCCATTATTATAAACAAAATTTAAATCTTATTCCAATATTATTTTTTCTAGTACTTAAAAATATTTATTTAATAAATAAAACTATTGAGTACTTACTACATGTGTAACATGTAGTGTTAAATGCAGTGAAGGGAAACCAAGCTGAATATTCTAAGAACAAAAGAAGTTTACTTTGAATTTAGAGAAGTGTGTTTTCAGTGACTATTATAGCCATATTTGTACAAGTAACAAATATACTGCTATAGCAAATGCTCTCTATTGTCTGAAATGGAAGGTAATGAAAGGTAATATAATATGTTGACCCAAGATTGCTGATGTCCCTCAAGTACTATGTGTGTTTCCTCAGGGCAAGGATATGTGTTAGAGAAATATAAGTAAGACTCTATGTCTACCAGTCTTTTTTTCATCACATCAGTCTGTTAATTATATAAACAAATGGACTGCTCTTTTATTAGCAATAGAAATATAGTTTCTAAAGTATTTTTTATTTTAAGAAGCCTAGTAAGAGATTTAGCACTTTTTTTTTTTTTTAAGTGATAGCTGCTTATTTTGTGCCAAACAATCTGAAGAATGGCTGGTTTCTTGGATTATTTTTGGTTTATTAGATTTAATCATGAAGTCTAGTCTATTTAAATGGTTAGTACCCCTGTAATATAAGCCAAGTAGTTCATCAATATTCACTGGTTTAAGCAGTGGCCCACGTTGCCATGATTTTTTTTTTGTTTGTTTGCCTAGAAAGGCCTCACGATGTACCATAGAAGTTACAATTTTAATTTTGACATCAGGCAGTATATGTTCCAGCATCTATAGCTCTAATGTTGACCAATGTGTCTAAATCATTTTAAGACCCATTTATATTTCATGTTTGCACGACTTCTTAAGGGTGGAGGATAATATATCACCTGTTATATACTTTTTTATTTATCTTAAACTTGCCTTGAGCAAGTTCCAAAAGGTGTTCCCTCTCTTAGTATTACATAATTTCATTCTTGTTATCTTAGGAATGTTGTTTATACTAATTTTAATTTTGATCATTTCCTCTCTGTTAGCTTTCCCAGATTGAAAAATACTAATTCTTCTTGCATTTTAGATTCAGAGACAGGCCTCTAAAATGGTGGTAATAATTGCTTCTATCATTATATGTTTTCCCCAACCTTTTGTATTTTTAAATACATCTTCTTTGAATTGATGTATGGAAGAAGAGAAAATGGTTTGTATGGTTACTTTAGCAATAGTAACAATAACATGTACCATTATTTTATATCATTTTGCTTTATTTTTAGGTTCATGGTTCGAAATCAAATATGAACATTGTTGGTGGCTTTCGGCAGATGGTGAAAGAAGGGGGTATCCGTTCCCTTTGGAGAGGAAATGGTATAAATGTCATTAAAATTGCTCCAGAGACAGCTGTTAAGTTTTGGGCATATGAACAGGTAATTGTTATCACTGTGGAATTTATTAACCAAGAGGAGTTAGTCCCAAAGTCAATAAACGTGCTTTGGGTATTATTGTACTGCACGATCATTTTTCACTTGTACTCTATGAGGAAATTCTTTTACAGGAGATTAGACTAGATAAACTCAGAGATTCCTAATGACTAAATTCTGGGGTTCTAAATTCCATATTATTTACAAAGAAAGATTCGTGTTCTTTTCTAAGTAGATTTTAAAGGAAAGGTAAAAATTTAGGTTATTTATTTTGAATTCGGAGTAGAAGGTGCACGCTAATGTAAGCATCCCAGCCCAACATCTGAAAGTAAACTTTTAAATTTGAAGTTCTTTGTGTACTTCAATATTTCTATATAATAGGGCTGAATTTAGAGTGAAAGCTCCAAGAAGGCAAGGTCTTGCTATCTTCTCCATGTACTCCAGCTCTTAGATAGAACCTGGCACATCAGTGCTGAGAGAGTATTTGTTGAGTGAATGTATGCATTCTCCTCTGAATCAACTTCTCTGTTGGCTTACATTGTTTAGGAAATTGCTTCAGCCTAACTTGGTGTTAAGAGGAAATTCAGTAGTGAGTTTTGGAGTTTGGTTTCTCTTAATGGTCATTAGTATGACTGTCTAGTTGAGCACTCACAGAAATTATTTTCTTTTCATTATTTCTTCCATTGTTGTTTATCATAGACTATAAGGGCCTTCTGTACCATATATTCTTCATTATTTGAAGTAGATGTTAAATTATTTTGAGGAGTGTTATGTTCTTGAGTAGCAGAATACTCTTGAGAAGATTACAGTCTGGTGGGTGTCCTTTATTGGCTGAGGAAATAGAGGGAAAAAACTGGAAGAAAAACTAGTCTCCAGGGCTCTGATTTGAACCTATCTTTGGGAAGGATGTTTTCTTTCTGTAAGTGTTTAAGGATTCAAATCATAACTCAGTGCCAGTAAATCCTCATTGAATGAGTGAAAAGCAGAACTGCCAGAACTGGAATTTGAGCCCAAGCCTGCCTGTGTCTCAAGCCTGTTACGATGGAGGGAAGGACGGGTATTGCAAGCAGAAGGAGCAGCATGTGGACAGAGTATAGGGATGAGAGAGTATCACTCACTAAGGAAACAACAGGTGGTTTTATGGCTCAAGTGTAGAGGAGTGTGTGTCTGGGAGGATAATGATAAAAGAAGGGAGTTTAATTTTGTCCTGAATATGGTAGGGGACTATTAAAACATCTTTTATAAGAAAAAGAACTGAGTAAATTTACATTGAAGATATATAAACCTGGCAAAAGAGTGGAGAATGTATTGGAGAAGAGTGAGGCTGGACTAAGGATACATGTGGCAGTAAGAGATTGGATCCTGGGAAAAGTCCAAGAAGCAGAACTGCACTGACCCGGCCCTCCTCCGTGTGTCTGCTTCTGTCTGTTGATTTATCCACCTCTCCCTCTGGTGTCAGTGGTCGATTACTTCTGTAGACTCGTCTCACTTTTCTGGTTTGCCTGGCCAGTTACCTCAGTCTCTGTTTGGGCAGAGCTTTTCTCAAGTTGTATAAAGATAATATATTATTATTAATAGTAATATTTATTGAACAATTGCTACTTGCCCAGCACTGTGCTGCATTACCTTATTTAATTTTCATAAAACCTGGTGAGATGGTCACAGATGAGGAAGCTGCAACTTGGACATGTTGGTGAACTTGCTTGGCTCTGGGATGCCAGTCCAGGTCTGCCTGCCTCAGGAGCCCATGATACTGACATTGAGCCAAATTCTCACCCTTGGTCCACTCAGCCTGGTCGGGTTGCTTTAGCGGTGGTCAACCAGGTGGGCCCTGGGATTACCTATAGAAGTTATTTTTCTAAGTTGTTTTGTTAATATTTCCCACTTATTCATTAGTTTTATTTTTGCTGGTGAAAAACTCATCTTAAAAAAACTATGAGTAAAATATCCTAAGACTATGCAAACTATTTATTAACCCCTGATTTTCTGTGATCTGAGAAAGAATGCTATTTTTCTATTCTATCAAAGGAACGATCTGTAGAACTTCTTTGTTCTGTGAGAACCTAACTTGAAAACCCTGCCCAGTAAACTGAATGTATTAGCATTTAAGCCTTGCTTTTCTGTTTAGTATTGTTGATGTAGTATATGCACTTTGGAAACGCATTATCAGTTAATTGATTTCTAGGAGCTGAGTTTATTTTGGTATTAATGTGCATTTAAAAACTTATTTTTACAGTACAAGAAGTTGCTTACTGAGGAGGGACAAAAAGTAGGAACCTTTGAGAGATTTATTTCTGGTTCTATGGCTGGAGCAACTGCACAGACTTTTATATATCCCATGGAAGTAAGTGTCATTGTGAAGACTGACTGTGTTTGTATTAGGTATCTATTCTATCTATTGCCGTATAACAAATTATGCCAAAATTCACAGCTTAAAACAACAGACATTTTCTCTTAGTTTTTGTGGGTCAAGAATCTGGGAGCAGTTTAACTGGGTGCCTCTAGCGTGGGGTTTCCCACAGCCTGCTGTCATGGTGTTGGCAGGAGCTGCAGTAGCTTCAAGGCTCAACTGAGGGTGGATCTGCTTCCAAATCCTTCGCACAGGTGTTGGCAGGCCTCAGGCCCTCACTGAGTATTGGCTAGAGACATCAGCTCCTTCCCGCTTGGGCCTCTCCGTAAGTGCCTGAGTATCCTTGAAACATGGCAGCTGGCTTCTTCCAGAGTCAATGACGAGAGGGATAGAGATAGAGAGAGATGGAGTGAGAGAGAGAGAGCATGAAAGCCAGTCTTTTGCCATGTCTGCTATATTCTATTGGTCACCCAGAACAACCCTGAAAGAGGGGATTACACCAGGAGGCAGGGATTGTTGGGGGGCATCTTGCAGGCTGGGATCATTGTTGGGGGGCATCTTGGAGGTCGGCTGTCACAGTGTTGGTGAGAATGACGTTTCTCATTCCTCTACAAAGAATTTCTGTACTTTAAATTTAATAGTGGAACCTCAGGATTTGATTAGGTAATTGTAATCCTAATTAGACATCTTTTCATTAGAGCACAGGTCAGCAAACTACAGACCCATGGCCTGTTTTGTACAGATCTTGAAGTAAAAATGAATTTTATATTTTTAAAAAATATATATTTATATTTTTAAAAGGCTATAAAACACAACAAAGAATACTCAACAGAGACCTGATATTTTAGGCCTACAAAGCCTAACATATTTACTCTGAGTTTTTACAGCTCCAGCTTTAGAGCAAAAATAATTTTGTAGATGTGGATATTTTTATGGATATAATGAAGAGTTTTTCAGTAACTGATAGGACCTAAACAAGACACATCCTCAAGTTTCACTGCTTTGTGGTATGCATAAGATAGCTTTCTTTGAAAGCATCTTAAACTTGATATGATTGCATTACCTTCATATTACTTCACATAACCCTCAAAAAAATCCCAACTCAATACCTAATTTTTCCTTTCACAGCCTCCATCTCAGTTAATAGCATTACCTTCCTATCTCTCTACCTCCCCATCTTATGTGCCAAGCTAGAAGCATCCTTTTTGCTACCACTTACCTCATCTATCATGTCTTACTGGTCACCAGTTCAATCTTCTAGGACATTAAAATATTATCTTTCCTCCATTCCTTCGCCACTGCCTTTATTCAGCTCCTTTTCTTTACAATAAATGAGTCTCCCTGGGTCTGCTCCCAGTCCCTCAGTAGAGCCAATGCTTGAGAGCAGAGACATCAACAAATCGGACAATTGTATGAGTGACAATCTGTGCTAGGTAAACAGACACCTAACTGTAAAATTTCTTCTTTTGAATCTCATGATGATAGAATTAATATGAACAGTAATATTTTATGTTCTTTCATGTACAGGTTATAAAAACGAGGCTGGCTGTAGGCAAAACTGGACAATACTCTGGAATATTTGATTGTGCCAAGAAGATTCTGAAACGTGAAGGCTTGGGAGCTTTTTACAAAGGCTACATTCCCAATTTACTAGGCATCATACCCTATGCAGGCATAGATCTTGCTGTTTATGAGGTGAGTATATTACAATCTTTAGGAACTGAAATTATTGTTAGAATTTGACTTTATATAAAGAGATAGATATATGCCAGAAAATAGTTTGTGACCAAAAGTAGATTCAGTGGTGTGTTATTTGATCTTTCTTTTCAAGTACCTTGAATATGAGACCTCATATGCCTCATATGCTTTTGTAGTAGGTTTTCTTGTGAACTATATTTGTTAATGAAGAAAGTGGACTCAAATTCAGGTATAGCTGTCAGTTAAGAAGATCATACTAGGGATTTTCTTGTAGGGGGTGGGGAGAAAATAAATTCATGGCACATTGTCAGAGGTCTCCAGAGAAACAGAATCAACAAGGGTTATATATTAAGGGGTGTATTTTAAGGAATTGGCTCATAGATGTCCGTAGGGGCTGGCAAGTCCAAACTCCTTAGGGCAGGCTGCAAGCAGGAAATTTTGATAAAGATGATGCTGTAGTCTTTAGTCCAAATTCCACAGGGGAACCTGACTGGTTGGAAATTCCAGCAAGAGCCAGTGCTGAAGTTGAGTCCCAGTTCCTCTTCTGACCTCTAAAATGCTCCTTCTGGCTTTTAAGACCTCCACCTGATTGACTGAGGAGACTCCCCACATTGCTGAGGGCAAACTCCTTTGTTGATTGTAGATGCAATCAATTGATTATAGATTCAAATCCCATCTTGAAGTATTTTCACATTAACAAGCAGGTCAGTGCTTGACCAAACAACTGGATACAATAACCTAGCCAAGTTGACACATGAAATTACCCATCACACACATTTTCTTTCATTTGTTAAAATCTGACACTGTGACCAAGAGTAGCACAAATTTGTCCTTGTCCTGGAGAAAACTCAGAATGCTAATCTTGGATCAACACTGCCATCTAAATCATTTAATAGTTTATGAATCTGACAAAGCATTTATGAAGTACATACTATGTGCAAGCCCTAGATTAGACACTATGGGTCTAGGGATTGAAAGAAGGACTTGGTGTCTGCCTTTAAAAAACTAATGGTCTTGTGGGGGAGATAGACAAGCCAACAGTGAAAACACAGGGTGGTTAGAAGCAAGCCAGGATGCATGTTTTGAGGGGCCCCAACCTAAGTGAGAGGACAGGAGGAATGTGTGATGAAAACTTTCTTAGCAGACTTTACTTCTTGAGCTGAATTTTGAAGGATAAATAAGAATAGATATAAAAAATGGGATTGGACTTTGGTTAGAGTATTGGCAAAGTGAGTTGTATACACAAAGACACAAAAGTTGGAGAAAGCCTGGAAATTTGAGAAATTGCATGTAGCTGTGATTTTTGTGATAGGCTTGAGCAGTGTTAGTTGATGAGGCTTGAGAAGTAGGATAGGCTCAGATCCTAAAAAGCTCTGTGGGCTGGGATGAGGAGATTGGCTTCTATCTTAAAGGTAACAGAGTTAGTAAAGGGCAAACCAAGTGAGGGACATCATTAGACTCAGATTTTGGGGAGATGTTATTGATGGCAGTACTGTAGTCCTAAGTATGTATTGATTTAGGACTTCCAGTAATCTGGAAGAGGAACAGATTAGGTTGGGGTAGGGAGTATGAATTTGTTGTTTTACATATTGAACTTGAGGTATTTGTAGAACATCTAAGTAGAGATGCCCAGAGGTAGGTGGATGTATAAGACGAAATACATTATATTGAGTGAAATAAGCCAGACACAAAGGTACAAATATTGTATCATATCACTGATATGAATAATTATAATAAGCAAGCTCATGGAGTTAGAATCTAGCTTATGGGTTACCAGGGGATAGAATGAAGATAGTGAATGGGGAGTTCATACTTAATTTATACAGAATTTCTAATTAGGTTGATTGTAAAGGTTTGGAAATGGATGGTGGTGTTGGGAGCACATTATTGTGAGTATAATTAACAGTGCTGAATTATGTATGTGCATGTGGTTGAAACGGAAAGTTTTGGGTTGTGTATATTACTAGAAAGAAAGTTAGGAGATAAAACATGGGACTGCATAACACAGTGAATCCTGTTGTGGATTATGGACTGGGGTTTATAGTACAAGTGTAAGAATGTTCTTTCTTGAATCATAAAAAATGTATGACACTAATTCCAGATGTTAATATTAGGGTGGTTTATGGGATAAAAATAAAGCTGGTGTAAACTGTGAATGATAGTTAATAGCACTGTTAAACAGTACTGTTTTTATATTCTTCCATCAGTTTTAATAAGGCACCGTACTAATGCAAAGTGTCAGCCATAAGGGGGTATAAGGGAATGTACCAGTTTGTATATATTGTGTCCCCCAGAAAAAGCCATGTTCTTTGATGCAATCTTGTGGGGGCAGACATATTAGTGGGGATTAAGTTGGAATGTTTGGATTAGGTTGTTTGCATGGAAATATGCCCCACCCAACTGTGGGTGATGACACTAATTGGATAATTTCCATGGAGATGTTATCCCACCCATTCAGGGTGGGTCTAAATTAAATCACTGGAGCCATATAAATGAGCTGACAAGCAGAAGGAACTCAGTGCAGCTGAGAGGGACATTTTGAAGAGGAGCCACAGCCAAGAGGGACACTTTGAAGAAAGCACTGGAACTGAGAGAGGAGCTTCAGCTTACATAGACATTTTGGAGACGGCCTTTGAAAGCAGACTCTTGCTCTGGAGAAGCTAAGAGAGGTCAAACACCCCAAGAGCAACTAAGAGTGACATTTTTGAGGAACTGCAGCCTAGAGAGGAACGTCCTGGGAGAAAGCCATTTTGAAACCAGAACTTTGGAGCAGAGGCCAGCCACGTGCCTTCCCAGCTAACAGAGGTTTTCCGGACACCACTGGCCAGCCTCCAGTGAAGGTACCCGATTGTTGATGCGTTACCTTGGACACTTTATGGCCTTAAGACTGTAACTGTGTAACAAATAAACCCCCTTTTATAAAAGCCAATCCGTCTCTGGTGTTTTGCATTCTGGTAGCATTAGCAGACCAGAACAGGGAATGTGATGTTTCTTGCATGACTTTTTGGTAAACTTGCAACTTCTCTAATTTAAAAAAAAAAATTACAAAAAATCATTGCGCTAAGTGAAAGAAACCAGACCCAAAGTACTACATGTATTTGGCAATTAATTGTATGATTCCATTTATATAAAATACAAATAAATTTGTGGGGACAGAATTAGATTAGCAGTTATGTAGGGCTGGGGAAGGATAGAGGGATTGAGAGGTGACTGCTAAGAGGTACATGGTTTTTCTTTTTGGAGTAATGAAAATGTTCTAAAATTGATTGTGGTGATGAATGTTTAACTCTATGATTTTACTAAAAGCCATCGATTGTATGCTTTGGATGGATTGTATGGTATGTGAATATATCTCAGTAAAACTGCTTTTTAAAAAAACAGAAAACAAAATGCTAGAGAGGATGTGGAAAAATGGGAACACTCTTACATTGTTGTTTGGAATATAAAATGGTGCAGCCACTATGGAAAACAGTTTGGCAATTCCTCAGAAAATTGACAATAGAATTACCATATGACCCAATCCTATTTCTTAGTATAGACCCCAAAGAATTGAAAGCAGGGACTTGAACAGATATTTGCACATGGATGTTCATAGCAGCATTATGCACAATTGCCAGAAGGTGGAAGCAACCCATGTCCATCAAAGATAAAACAAAATGTGGTATATACATACAGTGGAATATTATTTGACTTTAAAGAGGTATGAAGTTCTGATGCATGCTAAACATGGATGATACACATAAGCAGAATATGCAAACTCTTAAAGTCAGAAACTAGAATACAGGTTACCAGTAACTGGGTAGGAGAGGGGAATGGAGAATTCATGTTTAATTGGTATGGAGATTCTGTTGGGTTGATAGGAGAGTTTTGGCAATGGATGATGGATTACAACTTTGTGAATGTAATTAACACCACCAAATTGTATATTTGAAAGGGATAAAAATGGAAATTTTAAGTTGTATACTAGTTACCATATACATGCTAAACCATTGAACTGTACAACACAAAGAGTGAACCCTAATATAAATAGTGGGCTAAAGTTAATAGCATAATTATAATGATATTGTTTCATCAATGGTAACAAAAGTTCCAAACTAATGTAAAATGTTAGTAATAAGGAAAACTCTGTGTGAGAAGGAGGTATATGGGAGTTTTCTGTATGTACTATATGTACTTTCTACATGATTTTTCTGTAAACCTACAACTGCTCTAATAAGAAAAGAACTTCCACTGAGACTAAATTTCATCTTTTCTAAAATCAGGATAAATAGATTGGTATCAGTTTTTGTAAGGACTAAATGAACTAATTTATGTGTAAAGCACAAAATGAGATACTCTTTGTAGTTTCATATTATTTATTAATAATCACTGTAAGAAATGTTCTTTAGCTTCTACATCATTTGGGGTGCTATTGATTTTCACATTTGTTTAGAAGAAAATGAGCAAGCAGTGCATACCTCATGTTCTGAATCCCCAATGGCTTGGCCACCTCTCCGCAGAACTGCTGCCTCATATAGTGCTGCCACTTCTGGAAATGCCCCAGTCTTGCAGACATGTGGTCTGTCTTTTATGAGGCTGAGGATAGCTGTGAAAGTGTTCTAGTCGTGGGAAAGCAGTTGTAAAGATTCTCATTATTTTTCTTCTTTTCTGTTTCCCTGGCAGCTCTTGAAGTCCCATTGGCTAGAAAATTTTGCAAAAGACACTGTGAACCCTGGAGTCGTGGTCTTGCTGGGATGTGGTGCCTTATCCAGCACCTGTGGTCAGCTGGCCAGCTACCCCTTGGCCTTGGTGAGAACTCGCATGCAGGCTCAAGGTGAGTTTTTGATTCAAGAATGACTCTGTAAGAAAAGTACTGCATTAGCAGTGTGCTTTTGGAACTTCTTAGTTTCAGTTTTAAGTTCTGCTGAAACAGCAGAGTGTAGTTTTAAGACCATCACCTCCCCAAAGAGCCTTTTAGACATTTTTTTCCTAATTGCCCAGTCTTCATTAAATTTAAATACCATAGATACACTGCATATGTACTGTATGTATATCTGGACTTTATACATTAGACCATTTTCCCACCTGTGTTGAGAATGCAATGAGTATAAGCTTTGGTATCTAGAAGGATTTAGGTTCAGATACTCACCCTAAACCTCTTTGGGTTTTCACTTTTCTCATCTGTAAATGGGAGTGAAATCATGCAGTGTTGTAAGAATTACCAATTATGTATGGAAAGCACCTGGTATTTGTTAGATTCTTGGTAAAGGGTGGTTGGAATTGTGTATTATTATTTTTTTAACTGTTTGAACCCTACAACTTTTGAATGTGATCCCTCCCTGCTATGACAGTCTGTTCCCTTGGCTTTGGTTACACTGTATCCCCCTGGTTATTCTGCCATCTCTGTGATTACTCTCTTTTCTTATTATTGCTCCACCCACTCTATTAAAGGCATGCATTCTGTGTCTTTCTTTTCTTTTTGCTCTTTCCCTGGCCAATCTCACCTGCTGCCATTTCTTCAGATGGTACACCCTGGGTACTGCTTACCCCAATCTACAGTCTGTCCCCAATCTCTCTTCCACGTGCCAGCTCTTCCCTCAATCAAGCAATCAGTCATAGATTAACAAATACTCCTGAGGTGCTGTTGGGTGCTTGACACTGCCAGATGCTTGGGTTAGAGCAGTCAACTCATCAACTGTGGTTGCTGCTTCCATGAAGTGGAGCAGACAGACGTCAATGAGTAAGCAGCCGCCTTAAACACCTTTCCCTTTGTTAGGGGAGCACAGAGCAATGGGCTGTAACCTAATGTGGGGGCTGCAGAAGGCTGTCATTTAAACTGAGACCAAATGAGAGTTAGCTGGGCAAAGGCAGTTGAGGTATCAGAAGAAGGAGCATTCCAGTGTGATGGAAGGCATATGTGAAGGCACAGAGCAGAAAGTTTGAGGAGCTGAAAGACCATTGTGTGGCTGGAGAAAAATGTGGGACGTAATAGACAAAATATTTGCTGTTTGTTCTCTCACGTAACCATCATAACCATCTTTTGAAAGTGAGACTAATAGTATACCCATTTTACAGATGAGTTACCGGGGGCAGAGAGGGGTTAAGTAACTTCCACAAGGTTATATATTTAGTAAATGGTATGGCCAGAGTTCAAACCCAGGCTGTCTGATTCAAGACTTGCCTAACAGGTCTTCCCCTACCTGTCTGCCAGCGCCAGCTCAGACCCTTGCATTGCTGAGAGACTTGTCCTTTCTGAACCAAAAGTCTGATCATTGTACATCTGTTCAGAAGTCTTTATGACTCTTCATAGTCTTTAGAGTAAACTCCAGACTTCTTAGTGGGCATATAAAGCCTTTAACCATCTGGCCTCACTCTACTTGCAGCTGCATTTCCATTTCCCCACCCCTACCTTGTCCATCTGCAGCCTCTCTGTGCCATCTGTGTAATAACCACATCCCACCATTGCCCATGTCCCCTTAGCACATGCATGTTTCTGCCCTTGTCTTTGTTGTGATGGCAATGCTGGCTTTCCTTTCTTTCTCTTTCATGCCTCCTGAGATAATGTTCCAGGCCCACATCCCTAATACTTTTCAAAAGTTCATCAACACTTTCCCCATAATCTCCCCACTCGCCAAGAATTAACTCTTTTCTCATCAGCACTTGGTTAGTGAGGAGGAGGACACATTGCTGTGTGGTAGAAAGTGCCTGCACTTTGGAGTCATAAAGACCATCCTAAACCTGCTCTGCCACTTATTAGATAAGTGGTTTGGGACAAGTTTCTCCATCTGTTTAAGCCTCCAATGCCTCATTTTAAAAATGGGTATAATTGTATTTACCTTGCAACAGACCTTCTTGGTATGTAAAGTAATTAACAGCACCTAGCACATGGTAACCACTCAAAAATAACTAATTATTATTTTAGTCAGGGCACTCATTATTAGATGCTATATAAGGAGAATTATATAAAGGAGCAGTCTCTTGGTCCCCTTTGGAATAAATTTTATCATTTAGTTGTATTCTAGAATATCATTCTGGATCATAGCTGTTTGTAGTAAGAGTAAAAAATGAAACATGCTTAAATGTTCCATCCTTCTGGTTCCTCTTGTTTTATTTTCTAGCCATGGTAGAAGGAGCTCCACAGCTGAACATGGTTGGCCTCTTTCGACGAATACTTGCCAAAGAAGGACTAACAGGACTTTACAGGGGCATCACCCCAAACTTCATGAAGGTGCTCCCTGCTGTAGGCATCAGTTACGTGGTCTATGAAAATATGAAACAAACGTTGGGAGTAGCCCAGAAGTGACGTGTTGAATTTTTTGCTTTAGCATGATTACTGACTTTCTCAACCATCTCTGAGTGACTCTTACTCCTAGAATTGCAACCAGCCCATGGCAGAGGAAGCTGTATTTCCTTTTTCCACAAAAGGGAAGAGCATATAAGTGATCACTTCATACATTTCAGCTCAATTTTATACATACAGAAATGTCTAAAATCATAGTTTTTTTATAAGTTCGTGAAATTTTTTAAAGCCACAAATTGTATTTACCTTTCTTACTAGCCCTATCCACAAATCTCTGCCCTGAATCCTAATCTTAAAAATGTGCTTGCTTGAACTAAATTTGTTTTTGTGGTAGAATTGGAGATCATTAATCTTTATCTTGGTTGGTCTAAGTGTAATGCCAATTCCTTTGTACTTATATGTCTTTTCCTTAAAAAATAAAACAATCGAAAAACCTTGAGACTAGAATTTCTTTCATGTATTTTAAATCTCTTTATACATTTTACAGATTTCCACGTATAGAACCATTAATAGAAAATCATTGCATTAAAATGTACTTTACAGTAGCCTAATTAAGTATAGAGTTTATATCCTTATCTTTCCTTAAGCAGAACAGAAATGATCATCAGGGGCAGTATTTCAAGACATGAAAATACGTTAGTCCTTCCATGTCATTTTTGTGTAAGGAGAAGAGATGAAATAATATTGATTTCATTGGGCACATTTCCATTTTACTTGCACTAGTATTCAGTCCCTGGGTTTGCACACTGATTAAATGCCAGTATATTAAGGATAAATTGTCAACACAAAGAAAATGTATTTGAAAAACTGTTTATTTCTGTGATTGCTTTGAAAAGCAACAGGAACCAAAACCCTTTTGCTTACATCAGCTTCTGAAGAGCATCTTCTTTTTGTCCTTTGTCTCCTACTTCTTGAATCAGAGTCCATTTTAATCAGGAAGGTTTGTTGGGATAATATGAGTGATCTGAAATTTCTCTTAATTACATGAAGTGGATTGATCATGGGTGAATGACATTCTCATTTTTCCTTACTTTTAAATTTCTTTGAGTGTATCTTTCTTAATTTGGACAGCAAAGGCCTAAGAGAACATGCCTATTTATGGTAGTATGTCTTAATCTTGTATATTAGATACCTATATTTAAATGAGAGACATAACTTATAAACACATATTTTCATATTCTTGTCATTCCAAGTTTTTGGAACATGTGATGTAGAAAACTTGATTCATAATATTGATAGCATTTTTAATTTTACTAAAGCCCTTTTAGTCAACTACCTTTTCTGAAATTTGTGTGATTAGGACTTAGGAAACTATTTATTAGTTGAAGGTATCTTTATCACTTAAAATTTAATTCCTAAAATTCAAGCTAGTTTGATTTCTAATAATTTGTTATAAATTACCAGCATGTTTATGAAAATCTAGCAAAATTTACTTGTTTTTTGAACCTACCTCTTCTGTTTTCTGAACCAAAGAGAAAAGTTGGACTTGTGATTGGGAAACATATTCTAAAGTATAGCTTTAATCTGTACTCATTATTCCTGATACATGTCTCAATATTTTTTATAACACATGATAAGCATGGGACTCAACTTTATCTTCTGGGTTGCTTGTACTTTTGAGTAATACATAAAATGCCAGTATAAGGTACATGATTATGTTTCTTTTTTTACAAAAATAGGAGTGAATAGATAATTTTGCAAATGTTTTGGAATTTCAAGCTGCTAAAAAATAAAATATCCATTGTTCATTATGAATTTAAATTGCTCACTAATTAAAAGTTATAAGGTGTGACTGTAATTTATCTGTGCCTTGTATCTTTTGAAAAAAATGCTGTTTACTTTCAGAAAGCTTAACGTTGAAGATATTTTCCCTCTGGCATTATCACATATGTACTCTTCATTTGCATTAAAAAATACTTTCTTTTTAAAACAACTTATTTCCTGTTTTTGTTTGTTTTTGTTTTTTTAACTATAACTAAAGCACAAAATGTTGGTACCATACAACTTACACCACTGGCAACGGTTTGAACAATGCTTTTCACATCTGGCTTTATTGAATCTTTACAAATATGTTGGCCCTTACTAAGTAGCCACAGTAGTTATTGTCTGTATCACACATTTTGGCATAAGATGATGTTTTTGTGATATCCAGATTCCACATTTACTAATTACTAATTACAACTCTGGTGGCTCACAGCATCAAGGAGAATACAGAGACACAGGATTATTCTTGATGGAATATCAGTTTAAGATGTGGGAAACAAAAACTAAGTAATTTTAGTGGGTAAGTTTTAAAAATTTATGATACATGCTGATTTACAGAGTAAGTATAAAATTTGATCTTATTTAAATAAAATAAATGGGACTGCAAAGAAGTTCTGCATTCCAGCTCAAACACCACCCTGACTCCAGGAATAACACACCAGCCCTCCTGTGCTCACAGGGGCCTTTTGTTAGAAAATGCTGCCAGATTTGTTTCATGCCTTTTTAGTCTTGTTTCCCCAGGTAATAAGCTTCATGCAAGCAGGGATCATGTTTTACACTGTTTTGTTCTTGAGCTTTTCATCAGGCCATTTAGATAGAGGCGTGTCATGTTTTTTTTGCAACATTTCTGTTCTCCTGGAATTTCTTATTTTGAGAAGAGTGCCAAAGGAGTGACAATATTTGTGGAGGGCAACAAACAGAAACCCGGCCTCTCTCTTTTTTGCCGTCTTCCCTCTTTGGGAGAAGTGTGGAGGGGAGCAAACTCAGGCTGATCTCGGCGACAGCACGTCCCACTATATTCCATCTGCCCACCTTCCGCCTCGCAGGACAGATAGAGCTGTGCTGAAGTCAAAACTGCCTGGGCCTGGTGCTCCTCTCTGACTGCAATGGAAATGAAGACACCTGTCCAAGCCTTCTGGTGAGTATTTCAGAGGTTTATCAGATATATGGATTCTCTGGTCTTCAGTGGACCCCAAAGCCTTGTACTCAGCTTCTTGGCTTCAAACATTGCAGCATTGTTGAGCAGGCAAACGTCTCCAAACCTGGCCAGTTGGGCATTCATTCCATCAGCATTCACTCACTCATTCGTTCTTTCAGCGAGTAACTTACTAAGCGCCTCTGAGACACTTTTTTTTTTAAATTCATTTTTATTGAGATATATTCACTGTGCAGTCATACAAAGTGTACATTCAATTGTTCACAGTACTATTACATAGTTGTGTGTTCATCACCAAAATTAATTTTTGAACCTTTTCATTACCACACACACAAAAATAATAAGAATAAAAATTAAAGTGAAAAAGAACAAAGTAAAAAAGAACACTGGTGACTTTTTTTTTTTTTTGGCCCCCATTTTTCTGCTCATCCATCATCCATACACTGGACAAAGGGGAGTGTGATCCATATGGCTTTCCCAGTCACATTGTCACCCCTCATAAGCTACATTTTTATACAATCGTCTTCAAGATTCATGGGTTCTGGGTTGTAGTTTGATAGTTTCAGGTATTTACTGCTAGCTATTCCAATTCATTAGAACCTAAAAAGTGTTGCAAGACATTTCTGAATGAGTATTTATTAGGCTTATTAAGGGCTAAGGATACAGCATTGAACAAAAGATACAATATCTTTCCTCATGGAGATGATCTTGGGGGGAGAGAGACAAAAAAATAAGTGAAATACGTAAGATGTCAGATGGTGAGCAGTGTAGGGGCGGGGGTTGCAATTGTAAATAAGAGTAGCCAGAGAAGGCCTGGCTGGAAATTTGCTATTTGAACAAGGACCTGAAGGAGGTGAAGGAACTGGCCACACAATGTCTGGGAACAAGAATTCCAGGCAGAGCGAAGGCAGTGCCAAGGCCGTGGGCTGGAGGAATACCAGGGAGGCTGGTGTGGCTGGAGCCGAGCCAGCCAGGGGGAAGACAGTAGCCACGAGGCCAGAGGAGCTCCGAGGGAGCAGAGGGAGACAGGAGTGGTGGTATCGTGGTACTGTTCCCTAACCAAGGTTCAAATGTCTCTCCTTTGGGGGTGTGTTCCGGTTTGCTAATACTGCCCTTATGCAAAATACCAGAAATGGATTGGCTTTAATAAAAGGGATTTATTTGGCTACAGACTTACAGTTCTACAGCCATAGAAGCATCCCAACTAAGGCATCAACAACAGGATACCTTCACTGTCTGGAAAAATGTCTGTTGGCTGGGAAGGCACATGGTTGGCGTCTGCTGATCCTTTGCTCCAGGGTTCTGGTTTCAAAGCGGCTTTCTCCAAAATGTCTCTGGGCTAGCATCGCCAAACGTCTCCAAGTGTCAGCATCAGTGTCAGCTCTTAGCTTCTCTCCAAAAGACTTTCTCAGCTGCTCTTGGGAAATTTTGTCTTCTTAGCTTTTCCAGAGCAAACTCTGGGCTAGCATCTCAAAGCGTCATCAAGCATCTGGGTCTTGCCTTAGCATATCCTGGGGTGTTTTTCATTTCCCTGCTTTCTGTGCAAGTTCCCTTTAAAGCACTCCAGTAAACTAATCAAGACCTACCCTGTATGGGCAGAGTCAAATCTCCATGGAAACATTCAATCAAAAGGTCACACCCCAATCAAAAAGTTTAATAAATCTGCCCCCACAAGATTGCATTAAAGAATATGGCTTTTGGGGGGGCATAATATATCCAAACTGGCACAGGGTAGGAGTGTCATTATTGCACATGTCTCTGGAAAACACCCACAGTTTCTGGTGATCATTTTTGTTACAGGCAGAAGTTTTCCTGCTGCTGTCCTAACTTGTGGGCCCGTTCCCCTGGGAGTATGTCACTGGCTATCTTGTGCCTACTGCTCCAGGGAAAATTTTCATTTTAAAGGAAGAAATTAACTAAGAGACCTTAAAAATCACCCATTTCTTTTTCTTTCTAGATATTTTCCTTAGAATCACCCATTTCTTTTTCTTTCTAGATATTTTCCTTAGAATTTCAGAGAAATCTAAACTTAGCAAACTAACAAGGCTGTGTTTATCCTCACTTTCTTCTCTGACTACCTCCTATCTGACCAGGGATTTTAAAACTTTCTAAAGTTACTCTTTCAAATGCAAACTGACTAGCCATGCCTTTGGAGGGGTTGCACTCACTGCTTTACACATGTTCTGTAACAGAGTCATAGCCATGAACTTGGGATGAATTAGCCTAAATTCCAGCACCTGTATCTGTGTCCACTGCAGATACACATGGCTCAGCCAGTCTCAGCCATTCTGCAGGAGGTCTCCACAGGAGGTCCCCATATGAATCTTAGTGCATCAACTGGCATGTGCAAAATCAACTTAAATCCAATTGGAAACCCCTATACCACACAGTCATTCTGTCAATGACTTTGGGGTCTGGGCTCCTCAGGACTGGACACCTGTTATGGTCCGTACCAGTTACCTTCTGGAGGCCCTTGGTTCCAGCCTGCTTGGTCCCTTGGTTTCAGGACCTATGTTTTGCTTCGGCATGGAAATAATCAGAAAGTCAGGAGCATCTGTGCCTGGGAGCTGCCCTTTCCATTCTGCAGAGGTTCTGCCAAGGAGTTGAATGTGAGTCTCTATTAACCTTAGGACCCTCTAACCTTTATCTACATCTTAACCTCTGCCCCTTTTCTCTTTGCTCTTGGAGGCACCCCTCTCCTCTTCCATTTCAATCCCCTGGCAACTTTCTGCAGGTGGCTTATGTTTGCAAAAGACAGAAGAGCCCTTGATAGAAAATGACTCTTTTTCACTTTTAAAGTTGATGAGGGAAGGAAATGCTAAAGGCCTGGCTCCTGGTCTGAAATGAGATGAAAGGGAAAATACTGGGAGAATAAATACAAATTAGTATTTTTCTAAGTTATTTTGCTATAGGCTATCAAACTGCTTTCTGGCTCTTGGTTCTCTGTCTTAGGAGTAAGCTTTATTGTGCTGTAGACCAGTGGGTTCTGTTTGTTTTAATTTGGGTGACAGCTCTAACTCCTGTGAATGTACTATGGTGACCAGGCAGTTCAATAAGCACATTTATCCAATTGAAGAGTTAACAACAAATTGAAAGCTGACACATTTTCAAGAGCTTGGAGAGGAGGTAAGCTAGAGGGGAGAGGACAAAATTAGTTGTAATGTGGACAAAATAAGATAATTTGAGTCTAACACTCTTCTCTCTTTGTTTTGTTTTTGAACACTTAAGGTACAGGTGTTGATATATAGGTAAAATTAACCGACTAGGTGCTTGACATTCTTGCAGGAGAAGAATTTGAAAGAAAAGTAAAGGTAAGGAGAGGAAGAAATTTTAAACTCCATTCATTTGATCTTTGCCCTTCCTTTGGTTTTGTTCCTATCCCACTTTACTCTTTGTAAAGATTTCCTCTCTTGAGAGATATGGAGAAATCTTCCATAAGGTGATAAAATTATATTGAGAGGAGGAAAAAGAAGTAGATAAAGGATTTTTCTGTAGTTTGAAAATTTTACTATTTTACATTTTTGTTTTCTTTGACTAGTAAAAACTTGTGACTACTGTTTTAGTGAACTCTGACCAGTGAGTGGAAAACTCTCTTCTCTTTGCCAAGCCCTAATAATTCTCTTATTATTATTATTATTAATTTTTAACTTTTGGACTGTCTCCATTTAAAAAAAAATCTTATTGAGATTGTTCACCACCATACAATCATCCAAAGGTCCAAAGTGCACAATCAGTTGCCCACAGTACCATCATACAGCTATGCATCCATCACCACAATTAATTTTTTTTCAATTTTTAGAACATTTTCATTACTTCAGAAAAGAAATAAAGACAAAAAAGAAAACTCAAATCTTCCCATACTCCTAACCACCACCCCCTCCATTATTGACTCATAGTATTGGTATAGTACATGTGTTACTGTTGATGAAAGAATGTTAAAATACTACTAACTGTAGTACATAGTTTGTGATAGGTATATTTTTTCCCTGTATACCTCTCTATTAACTTCTAGTTATAGTGTCATACATTTGTTCTAGTTCATGAAAGAGATTTCTAATATTTGTACAGTTAATCATGGACATTGTCCACCACAAGATTCACTGTTTTATACATTCCCATCTTTTAACCTCCAACTTTCCTTCTGGTGACATACATGACTCTAAGCTTCCCTTTTCCACCACATTCACACACCATTCAGCACTGTTAGTTATTCTCACAATAGCATGCTACCGTCACCTCTGTCCAATTTCCAAACACTTAAGTTCAACCTAGTTAAACATTCTGCTCATAATAAGCAACCACTCCCCATTCTTTAGCCTCGTTCTATATCATGGTAACTTATATTTCATGTCTATGAGTTTACATTTTCTAATTAGTTCTGATATCAGTGAGACCATACAATATTATGTCCTTATGTGTCTGACTTATTTCACTCAATGTAGTGCCCTCAAGATTTCTTCATCAACTCATTTTTTTTAAGACGCTTTTGTTCACTCACCATACATTCAGTCCTAAGTAAACAATTGATGGTTCCCTGTATAATCATGTATTTATGCATTCACCACCATCACTACTATCGATATAAGGACATCTCCACTTCTTCCACAAAGGAGGAAGAGTCAAAGAAGGCAGAGAGACAAAAGAAAAAGAAAAAGAAAGAAAGAAAAAAGACAGCTAAAGAGCAACAAAAGGAAAGATAGAATTAAAGTACAGTAGAAGAGTCAGACAATATCACCAATGCCAAGAGTCCCATACCACTCCCTTATGTCCCCCTCTTAGAGGCATTTAGCTTTGGTATATTGCCTTTGTTACACTAAAGGAAGCATAATACAATGTTTCTGTTTACTATAGCGTCTGGTTTGCAGTGATTTTATTTTTTCCCCAATACCACCCCATTTTTTAACACCTTGCAAGGTTGACATTCATTTGTTCTCCCTCATGTAAAAACATATTTGTACATTTTATCACAATTGTTGAGCACTCTAGGTCTCATTGTATGCAGTCTCAGTCTTTATCTTTCCTCTTTCCTTCTGGTGTCCCACATGCTCCTGACCTTCCTCTTTCAACCATGCACACAGTCATCTTTGTTCAGTGTACTTACATTGTTGTGCTACCATCACCCAAAATAGTGTTCCAAACCTCTCACTCCTGTCTTTTCCAAACTGTCTGTAGTGCTCCCTTTAGTATTCCCTGTAGCGCAGGTATCTTGTTCACAAACTCCCTCATTGTCTGTTTGTCAGATAATATTTTAAACTCTTCCTCATATTTGAAGGACAGTTGTGCCGGATATAGGATTCTTGGTTGGTGGTTTTTTCTCTTTCAATATTTTAAATATATCACACCACTTCCTTCTTGCCTCCATGGTTTCTACTGAGAAATCCACACATTGCCTTATCAAGCTTCCTTTATATGTGATGGATTGCTTTTCTCTTGCTGTATTCAGGATTCTCTCTGTCTTTGATGTTCAATAATCTGATTACTAAGTGTCTTTGCATAGGTCTATTCAGATCTATTCTGTTTGGGGTATGCTGCGCTTCTTGGATCTGTAATTTTATGTCTTTCATAAGAGATGGAAATTTTCATTGATTATTTCCTCTATCATTGCTTCTGCTCTTTTTCCTTTCTCTTCTCCTTCTGGGACAACGATGACATGTACATTCATGCGTTTCATGTTGTCATTCAATTCCCTGAATGGATTGCTCATATTTTTCCATTCTTTTCCCTATCTGTTCTTTTGTGTGTAGGACTTCAGGTGTCTTGTTCTCCAGTTCCTGAGTGTTTTCTTCTGCCTCTTGAGATCTGCTGTTGTATGTCTCCATTGTGATTTTCATCTCTTGTGTTATGCTTTTCATTTCCATAGATTCTGCCAGTTGTTTTTTCAAACTTTCAATTTCTACCTTATGTTCACCCAGTGTTTCCTTTATATCCTTCTTCTCTTTTGCCATATCTTCCCTGAATTCATTGATTTGGTTTTTGAGTTGATTTAGCATATTTCTTTGAAAATCTTTAATTGATTGTTCCATTAAAGTGAAACAATATCTCAACTGTATCTTAATTGAGTTGTAAGTTTGTTCCTTTGAATGGGCTGTATCTTTGTTTTTTCTATTGTAATTTGTAATTTTCTGTTGTCTAGCCATCTGGTTACCCCAGTCAGATTTTCCCGGACCAGAACAGGTTCACATCTCAGAACGGGGTTATATTCAGTTTCAAGTTTCCCTGAGGGTGTATCTTAGAAGAATGAAAGACTTTCCTGTGAGGCCTCTAGCCACACTGTGCCTTTCCTAATCTGCCAAGCAGGTGTGGCCCCTTTAGTTTCTGTTTTGGCTGTTTCCCCCCTGGCTCTGGGGTCTGAATTCTGAAGGGAAGGCCAGCACTAGAGCTGAGCCTCACCTCCTTCCTCTTAGGGAAGATACACCCTCTAGGGAGTTATCGTCTGCATTTGAATTACTCCTTTGTCTCTCTGACTCTGTTACCTCCACCCCTGTCTGGGTCAGAGAACTGCAAACTGAAAATGGCTGAGGATCTCTCCACTGAGCCACTTAGGTTGAGAGAGAGAGAAAAAGGGAAAGAAAGCTCCCTTTCAGAGTCAGTCCATGGCCCCCCAGTTTCACCCATCAGTCAAAGAGAGCACCTGTCTTTCCAGCTCTTTAAGGTCAGTCATCTCTAAAAGCCTCTGTCTGCTTGTTAGGGGTTTGTCTCTGCTTGTAGTTTGTAATCAGCCATTCACATTTGTTAATTAAAACCCCAGTTGGAGGTGGGCTGAGCTATATTCGCTTGCTCTGGGACTGCTGCTTTCTCCTACAGTGAGGACTTGTAGCTCAGCCTGCTGTGGGGGGAGGGGGCTCCTGGTGCTGTTCCACAGCTTTTACTTACAGATTCTATGCTGCAATCTGAGCCATTTCACCCAATCCAGGTTGATGTACGATGTGTGGACAGTCACGATTGTTCCCCAGCAGTTGTTCCAGATTATTTACTAGTTGTTCCTGGTTGTTTATTAGTTGCTCCAGGGGACTTACTAAATTCCACTCCTCTCTATGCTGCCATCTTGCCCCTCCTTCTTACTATTTTTATAAGACAATGAGGAAAAAGGTTCAGAACATCAAGAGACAAACATTTTTCAAGAGGGTTATTCAGCAATGTCCTTTCTATTTTTATTCATGGTACTTTAAATAAAGGACCAGATGGTTATCCAGAGTGATTTTTCAACCCTAAGCTGGTGAGTTACTTTCCCCCCTTAACAGAATTCTAACAGGGCAGTTCCTTTGCTCAGGAGGGACAGGAAGAAGGACCAGGAGAGGTGGGTTCAGCTCTGTGGGCATGCCTTTAAAGTGAAGGGTGAACTGACACCCTCATTTGTCACTAAGAGAGTTGCTCATGATGTCATCCAATTTTACCTTTTCTCAGTTGGAGCACTGAGGACTATAAATATGGTCATCTATTCACTAATACAGACATACAAATTCACAAGCATGCATAATTTCTTAGAGAGAGCAATGGAGATTCATGAATCTTGCAGATTATTTCGTGCCTTCCTGTTGAGCTTGTATAAATAATCTCTTTGGAAAAAAAAAAAAAAACAGGCCTTCAGACACTATTAACAATCAAGCTCAGCCCTTCGCACTTGGATGGTTCATCACATCACAAATGGCCAAGAGCCTCAGCCTGAGAGTACTGGATCTTCCCAGGGCTTTTGCCATGCTCTTCCTTTTGTCTTACTGACTGGGAGCAGAGGACTTTCAAACTCTTTAAGTCTATCCTTATATTTGGCCCATTGTCCAAATCAAAATGAAAGAGTAGTGCTGGTTTCCACCTGGCGTGGCAACAGCATGGGGCCCGTAAAATAACGACACCCAGCCCTGCAACAGCAAGGCTTTAAGGCTGCTGTTCATGGGTGCTTTCCCTACAGCAGGCCAGTGGCCACCATTCAAAAGTATAAAGCGGTTGCTAGTTTGTGTAATAGTTGCCCAGTTTTTAATTTAATTTTCAATACCGTGGCCTATCTTGTATTAGCTTTTCATACAGTGCAAGTTAAGATAGTCTCAGATGATATTTCAGTTGATCCAGGTTAAGACAATCTAGAAACTGAGGTAGGACCAAGTTCACCTCAGTTTGTTGAGTTCAAAGTTTATACTCTTGACCCACATAAATTTTAATCCAAATACCATATGCTGCTTCTTAGGGGTGTCGTTTTTCTTCAGGCAATAGAACGGCATCTCTAATTGTGGGTCTCTGTACCCTTGTTGATTGTGGCCTCACAGGGATATGGACAGCTTTCTTTGGGTGAATTAAATGGGCATAAATAATTGTCAGGCTAATGTTGGAACTGTATTGGCTTTTCTCGCTGTCAGATGGTTCATCCACTGCTGTGCATATTTCCATTTTTTGCAAAGCCATGTAGTTTCATAGACTCTCTAGGACTTCTGAAGTGAGCCAGCAAATCACATAGATCATGCCAACTGGACATATCATATTTACAAAGTGATGCATATTAAAGGGGAACGTAAAGATTTAATAAAATTCTTTGGAAGAACAATAGTAAATTAATATTTATAAGGATCACATTTAGACATTGTAAGTTCCCAAGCAGACTGTACTCCTTAGAGTTGAGTCTCTGTAAATAATATTTTAGAACAGCTATATTGATGTATGTGTAACATGCATATTTAAAGTATATAATTAGATATGTTTTGATGTATTGTATATACCAATAAACACAATCAAGATAACAAACATACCATTACTCCTAAAACTTTCCTTTATAATCCCTTCCTCTTGTCTCTCCCCACTTCCTCTTTTATAAGCAACCACTGATCTGCTTTGTGGCACTATAGATTAGTTAGCGTTTCCTAGAATTTTATAAAAATATCTGATTTCTTTCAGTCAACATAATTGCTTTGAGATTCACCTATGTTGTTGCATGAATCAGTAGTTCATTCCTTTTTATTGCTGAGTAGTATTCCAATGTGTGTTTATCTGTTCACCTGTTGATGGACCACTGGCCTATTTCTAGTTTTTGGCTATTATAAATAAGGTTGTTATGAACTTTCATGTACAAGCTTTGTGTGGGCATGTACTTTTATTTCAATTGGATAAATACCTAGGAGTGGAATGGCTGCATCATTTGATATGTGTATATTTAAGAAGTTTTTAATAAATTACCAAACTGTTTTCCAAAGCGGTGGTACCATTTTACAGTCCCATCAGTGGTGTATGAGAGTTCCAGTTGGTCCATGTCCTTGTCAACACTTGGTATCATCATTCTTTTTAATTTTAGCCATTCTAATAGGTGTATTAGGATCTTGTGGTTTTAATTTACATTTCCCTAATGATTAATGATGTTGAACATCTTTTCATGTGCTTCTTTGCCATTAATATATCGTCTTCAGTGAAGTGTCTTTTCAGATCTTTTGCTCATTTTTAAATTGAGTAATGAGAGTGC
The DNA here is from genome assembly GCF_015220235.1 of Choloepus didactylus. NCBI lineage: Eukaryota > Metazoa > Chordata > Mammalia > Pilosa > Megalonychidae > Choloepus > Choloepus didactylus. The sequence goes on from NC_051308.1 coordinate 132,725,786, forward strand.
TTTTTATATTCTGGATACAAGTCCTTTATCAGTTATATCCTTTGAAAGTATCTTCTCCCAGTCTATGGCTGTCTTTTCATTCTCTTAACAGTGTCTTTTGAAGGGTAGAAGTTTTTAATTTTGATGTACCCTAATGTATCCAATTGTTCTTTTTTTGGGTCATGGTATTGTATCTAAGAAATCTGCTTAAACTTAATCCACAGAGATTTCCCCTTATATTTTCTTCTAGAAGTTTTGTAGTTTTATATTTTATGTTTCGGTCTATGGTCTATTTTGAGTTAATTTTTATATATGGTACAAGGTATGAGCTGAAAAACAAACTTTTGCATATGGGTATTCAATTGCTGTGCCATTTGTTGGAAAGACTCTTTACTGAATTGCTTTTACATCTTTGTGGAAAGACAGTTATCCATGTATGTATAGGTCTATTTCTGGACTTTTCTGTTTGTCTATTTTTACATCAGTAATATACTATCTTGATTACTATAGCTTTATACATCTTGAATTCAAATACTGCAAAATATCCAACTTTGTTCTTCTTTTTCAAAGTTGTTTTGGATATTGTAAGTCTTTTGCATTTCCATATGAACTTTAGAATCAGCTTCTCAGTGTCCATAAGAAGGCCTGCTGGAATTTCGACTGAGATTATATTGAATCTATATAGTAATTTGGGGAGAAATGATATACTATGCCCATGAAGATGGCTCATCTCTTCATTTAGTAATTTATTTAATTTCTCTAAGTAATGTTTTATAGTTTCATGAAAACCTGATGTGTATGAATCTAAAAAACCCAAAATATTTAATGAAAAGTATAAGTTGCAGAAGACATATGTATGCTACTTCTCATATAAAGTTAAAAACACACACAATAGTTACCAATATAGTGTTTACAATCATATATAACTTAAAATATAATTTTTATAAAGCAAAATTCATATAGTGGTTACTGTTGGGTGGGAGGAGGTTATGATTTAGGGGGCACTTTGGGGACTTCAACAGTAACGGGATGCCCAATATCTTAGGCTGGATAGTGGAGACAATATTTATATGTATGTATTTATATATTTATATATACATATTTTTGTATAGAATATTTCATTGAAATTTTGAGTTGAAACCAGAAGACTGGAAATAATGTGTGCTTCCTAACCAACTCAAGGAAAACAAAGGAAACTTTGCAACTTAAGCAGCCCAATAGAACTGGGCCAAGGGAATGAACATGAACACATTGTGTACGGTCATTCAACATACGTTTATACTATAAAGATTGCAAATACATAGACAGGACTCTCTAAAGATACACATGAGGGCAGAGAGTAGTTATGGGTGGGTGAGGATGAGGACTTTCACTTTTTAATATAGAACTACGTATTCTTTGAATTTCTACAACAAGTATGTTTTACTTTTATAACCTCTAAACAATTAAAAAATGAGAGTATATCACATGTGACATCCTACTCTTAATTGCACTGATCCTAGGCCTCGTTGCCCTCAGACCCATCCCTCGCCCTTCCTAGCTCTGCTCTGTGTTGGGGGTGGGGGAGTGGGCAGTGGCGACTGCTCAGCTGTGTTTCCCAGGCCCCGGGATCTGCTGGCTTTCTGCTGGGTCTGGCCAGTGGGAGGCATTGGCAAGAGCCTGGAGGGATGAAAGAAGAAAGAAGCCAGGGTGTTTCTCCTGCTCCTTCTCTGCTTTGGGAGAACTTTTGGCAACTGCTGCCCAGCACCTTAAATACAGAAAGGCACACACAGCTGGGTCCACCATGGGGAATTTCAAAACACTAAGGATAAAGAGAGAAGACTTCAAAAACTTCTCAGGTAGAGGGGGAAACCCAGACGGACTATGAAGGAGTAGGATCAAAATGTCAGATTTTGCAACAGTATCACTAGAAAGTAGAAAACAATGAAGCAATGCCTTGAAAGTTCTGTGGGAACACAATTTTCAGTCTAGAATTAACAGCAAGCACACTGTGTACTAAGCTAAAGATAAGGAAGATTAATTTCCAAACATGAAAGGACTCAGGAAACTTATGCTCTCTACATGTTGTTTCTTAGGGTATATTCAAGCAAAACATGGGGGCAAACAAACCAAGAGGCAGAGTGGAACAGGATCCAGGCAATAGCAGATCCAACCTGGGAAAGCAGTGTCAAGAGGTCCCAGGATGCCAGAGGACGATGCAGAGAGAAAGGACTCCAACTTGGGGGATTATGCAGGTGGGAGCTGTGAGACAGTCTACCGGGAACGGGGGGCTTAGTAGATCTCCTGATCCCTGATGAGTGAAGAGATTAGGAAAAAATGACAATATGAAATACAGGCAAAAAGTGCAAGAAAATGATAAGGCCATTAGAAACTTCAGGTAAAAATGAAAAAGCTCCAATACAAAAGAAATGTCATTAGAGTGAAAATTAGCTCTGCAGGGAAAAGTACTTTGCAGTGGCATCATCAATGCACTTTTAGAATCAAATTGTAGGCAGAACACTGAGGACTTAAATACAGCTATAGAAAAATGTAAATGAAAAGCAGATGTAATCAGAAGTTAAGTGGAAGGGGGGATGGGAAGGGACCAAAAAGAAAGTGAGGGATGCTAAAATCTTCATCAGAGAGGATAAGATACTGCCTATCATGGATGGAACAAAAATAAAGAGGTTCATATTTCTTTATAGTTGCAAAGTTTTCTTAACAGAAGGACTAAAAATAGTGGTATTGGGAGAATAGGAAGAGGAGGGAGTGTGTGCAAGTAACTCCACAGATGAGATGGCTGCGATAGGTGCCTTCAGCCAGGCCCAAGGCTGCACACAATGGCTCTGCATCCAATTGCACCTGCATGTCTGTGTCTCTGCATCTCTCTTGCAGCTGGAGTTCCCTTTGTTACGCATGTGACAGGCCAGCGGTGCTAGAGAATTTATTCTTCCCAGGAGCATGCACCATCCCAGGGATCCTGAGCTCTGTTTTACATTGGTTTCCATTTCCCCACTGGGGTGGGCCTCTGGCTGCCCACAGCTGGCGGGTTTGATGTTGCCCCCTTAATTGACCGCTTTCCTCTCCTTGTCTCTTCCCCAGCCTACCCTTGAGTCCTTATCTCAGGTCTCCTTCTGAGGGAACCCAAACTAAAGCAGTCTACCTGTTATGGATTGAATTATGTTGCCCCCAAAAGAGATGTTGAAGTTCTAATCCCCAGTAACTCAGAAGGTGACTGCCCTTGGAAATAGGGTCATTACACCTGGAATTAGGCAAGTTAAAAAGGCATCATACTGGAGTAGTGTGGGCCCTTAATCCAATAAGACTGGCGTCCTTGTAAGAAGAGGAAATTTGGACACAGGCAGAGGGGAGAATACCATGTGTCAATTGAGGCAGGGAACACCATGGATTGCTGGGAAGACACCACCATAAATCAGGAGAGAGGCATGGAATAGATTCTCCCCTACAGACTTCAGAGGCAGGCTGGCCCCGCTGACATCTTGATCACAGACTTCCAGCCCCCAGAGCTGTGAGACAATAAATTTGTATTGTTTTAAGCCACTCAGTTTATGCTACTTTGTTACAGCAGCCCTAGGAAACTAAGACACCATCTCTGACTGATCTGGAAGTAGCAGCAAATACATCGTATTTAGAGATTATGGAGGAAAATACCAAAAAAGTGACTGAAGGAAGTACAAGTAGTTACCTCTAGGGAATAGAGATGGGAAGGGGTGGAGCAGGAGACTGACACCTTCAAATATAGACCTGCACATGTGCAACTTTAATATAAATTAAAAACAATTATTTAAAACACAGCAAATTGGAATAATGCAACTAATGAAATTGAAGGAAGAGAACATACTTACTTCTAGCTGACCGTAACCTTCCTTAACTTCGCTTGAACATGCCTATAATTTTTGAAAGACAGCCATAAACTAAGATAGATCATTGCATGGATATGAACAGCTATAAAATATTCTCTGTACAGCAATTTTACAAATGTAACTTTAATACTTGTGGTGGGGTATATGTAGACTTCCCATCTTGTGTTTCCGATATCATATAGGAAAAGACACAGAGAATACACTGAGAAGCACTATAGAAATGAGAAGGGATTTGTTAAGTAAAACACTTAGCACTTTACACAGCACTACTTTATTTAAAGAAAAAGCACTTCATATAAGGGTCTAGTGTGTAGTTTTCATTTATAGGAAAGAAGTGTTTCCTGTCTTAGGTTTGAATTTTTGTTGTTGTTTTTGTTGCTTATTCCCCTGATAGTTCACCATGTTTCAGATGGAAGCTACGGTCCATGACCAGAGTGCTGTTTGTAGAAGGCTTTCTTGATGCCCCATGAGACCCTGGCACCAAACTTCCATTATAAGTAACCATAAGTGGCTTCAATTTTCCACTAGGTGGCAGACTTCTCCCAGCTCTGTGCCCTTCTTGGTACTTGGGAGAGGAATACAAAACTTCTTAGCTTTGCTTTCTCCCTTTGCCCTGACCTGGAAAATCACTGGGCTGCTGTGGGCCAGACTTAGATTTTCTGCACAAACCATCGTTCCATTGTTTAGAAGAGTGAGTTAGGGTCAGCCTGTTACCATTACAGGAAAGAAGGTGACAAAGAAGGTCCTTTATGTGTAGCACTGAAGAGGAAGGCGTGTTCTCACTTTTCAAAACATTTTTAAAAATAGAAAAATTCCAAGTTTTATAAGTCAAATTATAAATTATAAAAACCAAGCATTACTGGTTATATACAGAGTTGTGACCACAGAAGGTATTTTGGGATATTTATTTTCATAGTGAGATGAATATTTTTTCATTTGCTTAAAATGTTTTCAGAAATGTAGTCATAATTCAAGCTTGGAAGTACAAGGGCAGTAAAATAAGGGCTAAAATAAAATAAAACAAATAAGTAAAATGCACCACAAAGTTTAGTTTATTTCGTTCTCTTTTAGGGATATTTAAGAGTTTTTTATTTTTTATTTTTTTATTGATGTTGGTGACACTCCAGTTAATACTGTTTTCAAAGAAATAAAATTTGGGTCTCAGATTAAGACAAGCATGCTCTGATATATTCCTGGAACAATAAACATCAGAGGAAGGATTTAATAGACAAATCAAGCAACCCCATCTGCATTTTTGAATGAATGTGGAATATTCTTTAATTCCAGTAAACAGGTAGAAATACTTAGAAATTTCAATCAGAGGGTTACAGAAATTAGAGTGGGGAAGAGAAGTCTTGGTGATGAGGACATGACCCTCACGCTATTAGCCAAGCGGGCTGCTTGCCCATCTTTACAATTCCCTCCCAAAGCAGGAACTGAAGTGGGTGCACAGATCTTCACCTCCTCTGCCTCCTTCCTCCCCCCACCACCATCCTTTGAGTTTTTAGTCATCACTCTTTCCTTCTTGATTCTTTCCCTTTATTTTTTAACTTATTTAAAAGTTGTAAAATGGTCATCCCATGAACAGCCTGAATGCCTTTAGAAGAAAAAATGCTAGAAAAATTTAAAAGAAAATCATGGTAATAAAACTGGCCTTATTAAATTATTAAACTCCTTCAACTCTGCCAAAACTGGAGATGAACTTTTCAGCTCATTTCCCACCAAATTCACAGAAAAATTGAAACAAAAACATGGAGAGAATCTAGAGCTGAGATTTAGTGATATTCTGGCTAATTTTTAGTCAATGGTAGGATTTTCTCACCAAATGATCAATAATTAAACATAATAAGGGAAAAATATTTTTGTTAACAAATATGAGAAATAAAAGATTATAAAAGTTGAAATTATAAGGTTCATTCAAAGAGAACACTGTATGTATACAGCTTCCCAGCTTTAACTATTATTATTGTTTAACTTTTTGCATGTTGTTTTTAGTTGTGACACTGAAATCTACTCAACATTCACACACTGATTTTTTTAAACCCCAAACACAGTGGTTTGAAAATTTGGCTGCACATTAGAACCACCTGGTGTGGGTGTGGGTGCTTTAAAAAAAATCTCATGGGATTGGGAAAGCCATAAGGACCACACTCCACTTTGTCTAGTTTATGGATGGATGAGTAGAAAAATAGGGGAAGGAAACAAACAGACAAAGGTACCCAGTGTTCTTTTTTACTTCAATTGCTCTTTTTCACTCTAATTATTATTCTTGTTATTTTTGTGTGTGTGCTAATGAAGGTGTCAGGGATTGATTTAGGTGATGAATGTACAACTATGTAATGGTACTGTAAACAATCGAAAATACGATTTGTTTTGTATGACTGTGTGGTATGTGAATATATCTCAATAAAATGAAGATAAAAAAAAAAAAAATCTCAGACCATAGTCCAGACCAATTAAGTCAGAATCTTGGGGAAGGGGCACAGGGTCTTTTTAAAGCTCCCCAGGGAATTCCTATGTGCAGCCAAGATTGACAAACACTACACACTGGTTTCATTCATACCACTAAGTATAAATAATACTGTTAATGGTTGGTATTAAAAGACTATAAATAAAGGGCAATGTTTTCCAGCCCCTACCTAGGGAGAGGATACCAGGAAGGAGAGCAGATAGGATTTGTTGACAGATTAGACAGACATGTAAAAGAAATTGTTGAGTCAAGGATGACTAAATGTTTTAACCCAAGAAACTAGAAAGATGGAGTTGCCTTTAATCAAGATGGGAAGATGGGGTGAGGAACAAAGAAGGGTAGTGGAAAGGGGAAAACCAAGAATTGGACTTTGGACATATGAAATTTGATTCATTTGGAATTTGAGATGCCTATGAGATACCCAAGTAAAAATTTCTAGTAGGCAGTTATGGAATTCCAGGGAAAGTTCAAGGCTGGACATGAACATTTGAGAGTCATGAGCATTGAGATAGTATTTAAAGCCATGAGCTCAGATGCTATCTAAGGAGCGAGTCTAGATAAGGAGTAGGAGGAGAGGGACAAAGCCAGAAACCAGATGCAACCTATAATAAAAGGTCAGAGACATGAGAAGGGAGCAATGAAGGTGATGGAGAAGGAGCAGCCAGTGAGGTAGGAGGAAAATCTGAAGACTGTGGTGTGTTGGAAGCCACATCAGGTAAGATGAGGACCGAGAACCATTGGGGTTCACCTCATGTAGGTCGCCAGGGGAAGGAGAGGAAGAAAATCTTGCCCTACTCCACTTGATTTCTCCTGCAGTATTTAACGTCCAAGGTGTACGCTCAAGTAAAGCAGAAGTGCTCTGAAAGCACAGAGGGGAAAGGAAATTGGGAGTGTACTGGAGATGGAACTTTTGAAATTAGGACCAGTGTATCAAAGTAGATGAAGGGGAAAGAGGAGATGATGTGTAGAGAAAAGTGTGTGGGTTGATGGACTGGAAGTCCCAAAGAGTTTTTGAAGAACAAGGGTGGTGGAAGAAATTGGCAAATAAATTAGGAGGAGAAAAGTGGACCAGGCAGAGATTTTTGAGTTATAAATCTAGCAGAGAAACAGCTTGGGATGGAGACAACTTCAAGTGACCCAGCTACCTACAGTCTGTAACGAATGAGTGTGTGTGGCCGGGAAGTGGGGGAAAGTTGTTGACGACAAGAGGCATAGTGGTCGGATGGCAGGACCTTCTGTGGAGCAGGGATTTTGCAATATGTCAGGGTCTGGAAGTGGAATGGAGTGTGAAGAGCATACACAGTCCATGTCCCACCCTACTGAGGGCAAAGGGTGTCCTCTCAGGAGATACAGGCTTTATACTCAGGGTGTTCGTGTACTAGGGGACCTGAATTCCAGAGGGTGCTATAAAGGGTTTGGTGGAAAGAGAAGGATAAGGCAGGTAAGGGAGAGACCAGGGGAGTGCAGAACTCTCTGAGGCTAAGGAGTGAGGGAAGCTGATGACAGGGTGAGTTGACAACGGATGATGATGACCAGTAAGAATAGGAATGTGAGGTGGAGTTGACATGTTGGTCCTTCTTTCCTGTCAGGCTGGTGCTGCTTGGGGATGGAACACCCATAGTGGTTCGCTTGAGGCAGGGTGCTGCTTGCCAGCTGCAACAAGGTAGGAAGCAAGAGGGAGGCCTGGGAAGTTCTATCCTGGAAAGATGCCAAGGTCAGCTGGTCATTGAGTTCAAACTGAATCATCAATCCGTGTTACTAAGAATGTATGGGGCCATGGTACAAACAGTGCAGACCCCAAACACGAGAGTGTGGGGAACCTGGAAAACTGACTGTGAGAAATAAGAGGATTGGCAAGAAGCAGGGGAGAGGATCCTGGAGGCAGAGCAATGACCTGCATTTTTGTGTGGTGACTTTTTAATTCAATCCCAATGAATTCTTCTGTAGGTGAGCTTGGCTCATTTAAAAGGGCAGGAAAAGGATGAGCGGAAGGCATGGTTTTCAAAGAGGGAAATGGAGTCATTACTGCACAATGACAAGACTGGAAAGAATGAAAGCAAATTAAACAGTGTAAGATATAGAGGCTGTGCCTTTTAAATCAAGAATAGCCAATTAAGCTGTTTTGTTTTGCAATTTCTCATTCATTAGCTATTGGCTGTATGCAATGTTTCCGTGAAGTTAATTTTTATTCCATTATGAAGGAATAAATCAAATCCAGTGAAAGGAAATCTGGCCTCATTGCTACCTACAGGAGGAGGAGCTTGAACCAAAAGTTATTTTGTGGTTTCATATTTTTGGTTTGAACTTAATAAAGACAAGGAGACTGAGGGATAAGAAAAGAGTTCAGGTTTTGTCATTTCCACTTGGAGTAAATGAAAAGAAAGAAAAGAGGTAGTGAGATGTAGACAATCGTAAAACATGAATCAACAGAAAATATTAAGTTTTGATAGGGAGGTACAAGCACCAAGTATTTATGGTACCACAGAAAATACAGTAGTTAATTAAACAAGTTTTATTGCATACCTGCTAACTATATGCTAGAGCTTTTGCTAGGAATGAAAACATACCCAAAGATATATAACACATAGATTTGTTCTCAGAGGTCACAGCCTACTGGGAAAGGCTGACATGAAAAAACAATTTCAACTTTAAGTGATAAGTGCTATAACATGAGCATTATGGGAACAAGTGGGCTGTGTAACTGACAAGCCATCAGATGAAATTTTAGTTTGGTCTTTGAAGGATGAGGGGATTTTGCCACACAAAAAAGATAAGAAAAGGATGTTCTAGAGAGAGGGAACAGCACTAAAGTCAAGGAGGCTTCAAAGGGGATGTTTGGGGAAATAGCAAAATTGTTCTGTGTGAACTAGAGTGTTCACTGGGGAAAATAGTAAAAACTTTGGCTAGAAAGGTAGATTAAAATGATTATATGCCATGATAAGGAGTTGAGTTTCAAAAGAAAAGAACTACTGGAGGAGTTTAATCAAAGGAAAGGGGCATGATCTGCTCCTGCAGCTTTCCAAAAGATGGGTGGGTTGGAGGGGATACAGGCTGAAGGCAGGGAGGCTAAGCTCTTATTGTTTACGCCTGTATTTCTGCATCAAGCACATAGGTGGTGCTCAATGTATATTTGTTGAATGAATAAATGGAGGAAGAAGATTACCGAGCCCAGGTGGTAGATGCAGGATGTTGGGGATCATTGTGCCTCTCTTCCTTCCCTCGCCAGACCAATCCACCCATGCTTCACTTCCCTGCTGAATCATAAAAGCAAAGTGCCCATTAGGGAGACTGAGAAGGAAATAAAAGCCAAAAAGAGCTGGCATCACCGAAGCTGAGGGAAGAGAGAGTTTCAAAAAGGAAGGCATGAACAATGCCATCACATGCAGCAGAGAGGCCCAGAAAGAACAAAGTTGTTTGGCTTTGCCAGGTCTGCGGTCTTGGGTGACTTCTGTGTGAAGAGTTCGCTGGAGGACGGTAGCAGGATCAGCAGATGGCAGTGGGTTGAGGAATGAATGAGAAGGAAGGAAGAGAAGACGGTGTGGACAATCTTTCAAAAAGTTTGGCTATGCAGGGAAGAGGGGGAGGTGGCTTGAGGGGGAGGTACAATCAAAGGGATGCTTTTTTTTTTTTTTTTTAAAAAAAAAAAAAGATGTTAGGTTTATGAACCAGAAAAGAGGCAGTGGAAGGGAAAGATTAAAGCCAGGAGACAGATAGATTAAGGATGGGTTTGAATATGGATAATTGAAATTTAGATCTATTTTTCAGTTTAAAATTTAAAACCTGATTTTTAAAAGAATTAATAGATGATAGTAAGGGAAGCAGAACCAGATGAAGGAGAGAATATTGGACCAAGGGGTGGGAAACCAGAGTTCTAGTCTTTGCTCTGCTACTAGCTAACAACTGCATGAACTTGACCAAGTTATTGATCTGCTCTGAGCCTCATCATTTCACCTCAATACAAGTGAAGTTTCTTGTAATGCTTTCTTTCAGCAATAAGATTTTATGATTCAAAGTGTTGTAAATTTTGTAATATATATATATTAAATTAAGTCTTTCCCCAAAGTACAATTTGACTCAAATATAACAGATATTTTGTTTGGGGAATTTTTCCTTTATTTACATTAATCTTTAAGAATAAATGAGATAGTATGTGAGAAAGAACTTTAGAGACTTAAGAGGTAAAACAGTATGAAAGCTGAATTTCTATTTATTATTAATAATGCTAATATTCTTGACCAAGAGAACTCCTATGTTTACCCAATTTTGTATATACCACCCCAGAGTTTGAAATCTGATCAGAGGAGAAACAAAAATTAAATTAGCCCCTTATCGAAATCTTTTAGATGCCCTACTACAAATCTCTCAAGGATAATAAACTAGTAATTTCCCTGTGGATTGCGAAATTATGGTTTGCATAATTGTTTCCTCATGATTTAATTGAAAATATTAAACATTAAGCACACAGATACCAGGGACTCTAATACAGGATAACGTATTTCCATTTTTTGTTTCTTTAGTACTTGTAGCCTATAAGGTTTAAATGAACACTGAAACACTCATAAAAGATACGGCTGAACTTAGACTTGGGTTGGGCCATTCTAGGGCATAATGAAGTACTTGATCACTGGTCTAGGACATGGATGTCACTTTCCAGGCTTCCATGAAGAGCAGAGGTTAGCAGTTGTCTTTTCCCACCTCTAACCTTCCTAATCCTGCCCATAAATGTCACCCTACTGGCTCTGGCAATGCCACTCAAGCACTCACACCCCTAGGCCTGGCAGTATGGGAATTGGCTGGCTTGTTGGTCCTATCAATAAATCTGCTGTGTAGCTCTCTCCTCCAGCCTCTGGGAGGTGGCTCCACCTCCTGACCCCTATTTCAGAGGCATAACCAGTCACACCATCTAGAAACCTGACGGCTATCCTCACCTCTTCCTTTTCTCTCTCCCCACCATGTCCAATGAGTCATCTACTCCTTTGGATTTTGCCACCTAAATGTCCAACATTCCTCTCCTTTCCTCTGGGTCCCCATTGCTCTTGCTCTATTCATTGCTCTAACTTTAGCAACAACCTCCTCCTACTTCTCCTGCTTCCAAGCTGTGCTCCCCTCATAACCATATTCCACACTGCTGCCAGGGTGATCTTTCTAAACATAAGTTGAATAATTTCTCTCCTTCCTCCAACCCTTTAGAAACTCTCTGTCCTTCCTCACAGAGACCGTGCCTGGGACCTAGACCTCTGGACTTGGGCATGGCTGGAAAAGAGAGATGGGAGAGTCCAGCCTTCCAGATGCAGGTGGCATGAGCCCACCAAGTTTTCCCCCTCTCCTCAGTCAAACTGAAGAGGAGAACCTGAGAATGCAGCACATTCACTGTCAATCGGAAGGAAGAGCTGGAAGCCCTGTTTAGTTTGACCAGCTATCCAGATCACCCTACCCAGGAAGTGCTGGCATCAAAAGTGCATTTACAATATACAATAGTGTAGGTCTGATTCACTGGGGTATGCCAAGGCTACCCTATGTTGCCATGATATTTCTCACGGGTGCTTCCACCCTCTCACCCCAATCCCATGAAAAAATATTCATTATAATAACCCTCCTTTACTGAGCAAGTATTAGATGACCTAGACGTATTTCATGGTCCCATTTTACATATGAGGTATGCTGGGGCATAAAAGAGCAAGATGACTTTTTCCAGGGCTTGAAAACTTGTAAGTTGTGAAGATGGAATTCCAACCCAGGTCTCTAACTGCAGAGCCCTGTTCTACACTGTCCCTACGTAAAACCCCAATGAGAACAGTCATCCTCTAGAGTCAGACATACATTGTCTGTGTAAGCTTATCCCTGGTCTCTACTCCCTTGGGGTACTAAGAAACCAACCAGATGCCTCCAGCTAGAATAATATCCCAAGGGCATATTCCCTGCCTCTTTTGGTGGGTCCATTACAGAGACTTCTGAAAACAACTTGGCTAACAAAATAGATTCCATATACTTTGTAATTTCTGCCAATCTGAAAGGTGAGAAAGTATCTTGGCACTGTTTATTTTACATTTCTCTAACTGTGAATGAGATTGAACCTCTTGTACACCTGAGGAAAATTTTTATACCTTTTTAATGAATTGTCTGTTCATGACTTTTTTTTTTTTTAGGGTATCAGCCCTTTCTAGTGTGTGCTGCGAATATTTCCTACCAGTTACTACTTGTCATTTTACTTTTTTATTTGGGGGGATATGAAAAAACTACGTGGTCAAATTTATAAAGTATTTAATGCCTGCATATTTTGAGTCATACTTAGAAAACTTTCGCCTACATCCACATGGTAGAGGAATTCATCCCTGTTTATTTTTTGCACATTAGTGGTTTCATTTCTTTTACATTTAAATTCTTGATCCATCTGGGATTTATAGGTTGTGTATGGTGTGAGGTATGAAACAGTTTTTTTTTAATGTCTTAAAATGGCTGACCATTTTAAGCATCATTTATTTAAAAGCCGATGTTTGCTTCATGAGCTGAGATGGTACTTTTATTATATACTAAATATCTGTGTGCCTGTCTGTTTCTATTCCCTGGTCTGTTTGACTCTTTATGATCCAGTACCACACTGTATTAATTAGAAAAGCTTTTGAGTTTTATTTTTAATGAAAATAAATTGTCTTGTGGAGCTGATCCACTCTTATAGCTTTTCTTTCTGTATTTTCCTTGCTATTCTTGCATGTTTGTTTTTCCATATAAACTTTAATCTCCGGTAGACTAGCTCCATGACAAAGCTTCTTGCTATTTTTATTGGGATTGTATTAAATCTGTTAATTGTCTTTTGATGGTTCACATCTTTATGATGTTGAGTCACTCTATCCAAGAAGGGATGTGTGAACTGTATAGTTGAGAGTGGTTAAAATGGGAAATTCTGTAGTATATATATTACAAAAATAAAAAAAAATTTAACCCCATAGAACTATACAATACAGAATAAGCCCTAATGTAAAGTATGGACTGCAGTTAATAACATAATTATAATATATTGGTTCATCAGTTGTAACAAATGTACTACACTAATGCAAAATGCAAATAATAATTTGCAAAATGTTAATAATAGGGAAAGTTGTGTGTGGGGGCGTATATGAGAACTCTGTACTTTCTGCATGATTTTTCTTAAACCTACCACTGCTCTAAAAAATAAAAAAATAAAAACATCAATGCAAAAATTCCTTGATAAACAAATTATCAAAATATTAAATCAGAACAAAACTTCAATCCTGCACTTGCTCAACCCTGACTTGCTTGCCTTACCTTAATCCTGGCCCTGCAAAATAGCTTAAATGATAAGAAATTATTATATTACATAACAAGAAATTTGTAGGAAGAAAAGGGCAGATCGCATTCATGTTACAATCATCAGATCAATTACATCGTTGAGGCCCCAGGTTCCTTTCATTTTCTGCTGTGCCATTCCCAGTATCAGTCTCAGCCCAAGCCTAGTTTCCTGTGTGATTCCAGCTTGCAACAGAAGTTGCAGGAACTACATCCAGAGGTGATCACGTCCAGAGGCAAAAATGGGAATGTACCTTCTGGTGTCTCCTTTCCAGAATGAAGATCTTTCCCAGAGGCCCCCTAGCAGATCTCCCCTCATGGCTCATTAGAAAATGATCACAGACCCACCCCTAAATCATTTTCTGGGAAGGGGTACGAGGTGCCCATGATTCACTTACCAGTCTTTATCCTGAGTGGACATAGGGTAGGGCCAGTTACATAATTTGTGGAGCCCAGTGCAAAATGAAAATGCAAATCTCCTGATCCAAAAATTAAGGATTTCAAGACAGATACATACAGAGCATTGAACCAAGCCTGGGACCCTCCTTGAGCAGGTTGCATGCTCATAAAACTGGTTCTAAACTAGGGTTCACTTTCTTGATTAAACAGGGGTTCTAGTAACAAGGAGGAAGTGGCAAGTGGATGTGGAATGACTCTATTCTTTCCTTACTGACTTGAGATGCACATTCATCATTTATCAAATTCTTACCATATATGTGCCTGTTTGTGATTTTTCCATGGCATTGATTTATATTTATTCCTGTACTAAGGCCACACTATTTTTTTAAATACCTGTTAATGTAGTGAATTTCTTTGCTAGATTTCTTAATGCTGAATTATCTTTGTATTCTTGGGACAAATCCTATCTGGGTTTAGTGCAATATTTTTTAAAAGCATGGCTGCAATTTGATTTACTAATATATTTTTGTAGGGTTGTTTTCATCTAATTCATAAGTGAGATGGACCTGAAGTTTCCTTATCTTAAATTGCCCTTGTCTAATTTTCTAATTAGCATTATGTTAGCTTTGCGAAGTCTTTTGACTAAATTCCCACATTTTTCTATTTTTGGAATATTTTGTATTTGACTTTTGGTGTAGCTTGCTCTGAAACCAAAGTTTGGTGTCTTTATTGGCAGTAGTTTTGATTATTACTGCATTTTATTTTATAAATAATATATTCAGGTTTGGAATTGATTCAGATTTTCTATTTCTTCTTGGGCCAGTTTTGGTAAATTGTATCTTCTTAGAAAATGTCCACTCCATTAGTCTTTCAAGCATATAAGTGAAAAATTTTTAGAACTTTTTACAATTAAGAAATAAAACCCTCCGTATCTGTTGCTATATTTCCCCCTTTGTTCCTCATCTCTCACTCATTCTCCCTCTGTCTTATCCTTTGCAAAAGCTGAAATTATATTAGTCATTTTTTAATATTAGTCATTATTATATTAGTCATTTCAGAGACACAACTTTTGATTTAGTAAAACACCTCTGCTTCTTCTGGTGTTTCATTAATTTTTACTTTTGTTTTTATTGTTTTTTTGTTTTGATTTTCTTTGGGTTTCTTTCATTGTAATTTTTCTAGCTTCTAAACTGAAAGCTCTCCTTCCTTGGGAATGAATTGTATCATACAATTACATTTATTACATTTATATCATTCTTGTTTTCTAATAAATGGGTGTGGTAGTTTGAATGTATTGTGTCCCCCAAATGCCATTATCTTTGATGTAATCTTGTGTGGGCTGACGTTATCAGTGTTGATTAGATTGTAATTCTTTGAGTGTTTCTGTGGAGATGCGCCCCACCCAGTTGTGGGTGATGATTCTGATTGGATAATTTCCATGGAGGTGTGGCCCCACCCATTCTGGGAGGGCCTTGATCAGTGGAGCCATATAAATGAGCTGATGGGCAGAGGGAACTCAGTGCAGCTGTGAGTAACATTGTGAAGAGGAGCTACAGCCAAGAGGGATACTTTGAAGAAAGCACAGGATCTGCAGATGAGAGACAGTTTGAAGATGACCGTTGAAAGCCGACTTTTGCTCTGGAGAAGCTGAGAGGACAAATATCCCAAGTGCAGCTGAGAGTGACATTTTGAAGAGGAGTTACAGCCAAGAGGGACACTTTGAAGAAAGCACAGGAGCTGCAGATGAGAGACATTTTGAAGACAGCTGTTGGAAGCATACTCTTGCTGTGGAGAAGCTAAGAGAGGACAAATGCCCCAAGAGCAACTAAGAGTGACATTTTTGAGGAACTGCAGCCTAGATAGGAACGTCCTGGGAGAAAGCCATTTTGAAACCAGAGCTTTGGAGCAGATGCCAGCCACGTGCCTTCCCAGCTAACAGGAGGTTTTTCAGATACCATTGGCCATCCTCCAGTGAAGGTACCTATTACTGATGTGTTACCTTGGACACTTTATGGCCTTAAGACCGTAACTGTGTAACCAAATAAACCCCTTTTATAGAAGCCAATCCATCTCTGGTGTTTTGCATTCCAGCAGCATTAGCAAACTAGAACAATGGGGATCTATTAGTTTTTTCTAATTTTATTATATTTTATTGAGTGAACTGAATATATTTTAGAATTTACTGTGACCTAGTAGAAGGTTTATGTGTGCATGTATGTTCTCTGCTTAAGTGCAGATATATACACACACACACACACATACACACACATATATATAATGTCATTTGTGTTATTGCATTAGATAGTTTTCTATATACTTTCCCCTCATCTCTTTGATGTCAATTCTGAGAACATACATCTAATTATTATTTTAGACATTCTTCCTTGAGCGCAATATGTTTGCTTTAAATGTTTTAAGGCTATATTGTTACAAAATTCTTCTTAACTGTTACATGATCTTGGTGATTTTTTTGACAATATAAAATATCCCTCTTTGTCCCATGTAATTTTTTCAGCTTGAGCTCCTTTGTTTCAATTATTCTTTACAAAACGTGGTTAGGTATTGTTATTTCCCCAGTTTTCTAATGAAGAAACTTAGGTTTAGGGAGATAAAATAATCTAAATTAAGTAATGATGATGAAGCTATCCAAAGAGCCCCAAAAGAGCAAAACACACTTATTGAGAACCTTTGGCTATTGCTGAGATCAGTGCTTAGGATTGTCACATTATCTGAAAGAACTTTGTTCTATGATACAATTGATTCCCAAGGAAGGAGGGTGTGCTGGTTTGGATGTATTATGTCCCCCAAATGCCATGTTCTTTAATACAGTCTTGTGGGAGCCGACATATTAGTGTTGATTAGGTTGGAATCTTTGGATTAGATTGTTTCCATGGATGTGTGACACACCCAACTGTGGGCAATACCTTTTGATTAGATTATTTCCATGGAGGTGTGCCTTGCCCATTCAGCGTGGGTCTTGATTAGTTTACTGGAGCCCTGTAAGAGCTCAGACAGAAGGAGCTCAGTGTTGCTGCAACTTAGAGAGACATTTTGGAGAGTGCCATTTTGAAACGCAACCTAGGAGCAAGCAGACACCAGCCATGTGCCTTCCCAGCTAACAGGTTTTCCAGATGACATTGGTGTTCTTCAGTGAAGGTAGCCAGCTGTTCATGCCTTTGTTTGGGCATTTGCGTGGCCATAAGACTGTAACTTTGTAACCAAATAAACCCCCTTTATAAAAGCCAATCCACTTCTGGTATTTCGCATTCTGGCAGCATTAGCAAACCAGAACAGAGGGCCACATGGAATCTTCTACATGGGTCTTCAAATTCATTCATTCACTCATTCATTCATTCATTCATTCAATACATTTATTATCTAGTGGTGAAAGTCGTGGTTAGATTTTGGGGATGTAAAGGGAGGACTATGGATTAGGTCACTATTTTCTTATTTATAAAATGGGCTAATAATCTCTGCTTTGTCTCATGACATTACTGAGAAGCTTATGTGATATAACACATAGAAGCATTTTGAAAATATTAGGTGCTATGATGAAATAAGATGTCTTTAACTCCTGCTCTGTGCAAGGTCATTTCACGTATTTTCATTTTTTATCACCCTAGAAACCCTAGGACGTGAGTATTACCTCATTTTAAAGGCAAGGAAACAGGCTCTAAATGATTAAACATTGTATCATATATCTTACAGCTATTGAAGCCCAGGTTTGCAGGATTTCAAATTTGACAACCTTTCTACTATACTACAATGTCAGAATATGTTTACGAATTCCAGTCAGCTGCTTTACCACTCCTTTGGTGTATGCATTCCTCTGAGGATCAGTCTGGGACTAAAGGTAGTTTTCCAGGTTGTGCCTGAGCATCAGGTTGGTTGGGAACCTTGGCCACGTTTGCCTATAAGTCATGGCTCAACTTGAGGACAGCAGGGAAGAGAGTGGGCCCTGGACTTGGAAGGAAGCAGAGGGGGCTGAGGGAGATCAGTTGCGAGTCACATGTCTGTGTCATTCTGAGGAAGGCAAAGGAATAAACTGAGTGCAAGAAGGAGATGCCCTGTTGCTTTTTGGGGTCCCTATTCTCAGGCAGAATTCTACCAGTGCCCAGGTATTTCAGATTGACAGGTATACTTGCCTTCAAGTTGGGACCTGTGATAATGTCATGTCCTGGGGTCCACAGTGGCCTTGCTTGGTTTAGGGCAGTGCAATGGCAGTTAAGGGATAAAGACTGAGAAGGATACCCAGGAAGCTGTGTCTGTCTCTTTCTCTTGCAGCAAAGTTACCTGAGGACCACAAAGACTGCTCTTTTCCCTACCCATTTCAAGGGAGAAGCCAATGTTATGCTTTAAGAGGGTATGCTGAAGGTCTTCCTGTCCCCACTCCCCTGGTGAAATTCTACTAAGAGATATTTTGGACAAAAAAGGGGAACTTTTGTGTGCATTAATTCAGTAAGATATTTTCTTCCTAATATCCAGTTTTGCTTACCTGGGAGAGATTGAGTTTTGGGGAGGGGAGTAATGATGGGGAAAATGGAGGCAAAATTTTGTGCTTTTTAGGACACTTTAGGGAGGACAGGTGTACCGGGTTGGGTGTCTTCCCAAAATGCTTGTCCATCTAGAACCTCAGAATGTGACCTTATTTGGAAATAAGATCTCTGCAGATGTAACTAAAGTTAAGATGAGCCACAGTGGATTAAGATGGGCTCTAAATTCAGTGACTGGTGACCTCTTCTAAATAGTGGGAAAACTGGGCACAGAGACACAGACAGACAGAGAAGGCAGCCACCTGAAGATGGAGGCAGAGATTGGAGTTATGCCACTGCAAGCCAAGAAGTGCCTGAGGCTACTGGAAACTGGAAAAGACAAGACAGGATCCTTCCCTAGAGCTTTGGAGGGAGCATGGCCCTGCCAACACCTTGATTTTGACTTCTAGCCTCCAGAACCGTGAAGGAATATATTTCTGTTGTTTTAAGCTGCCCAGTTGTCATACGCTGTTATGGTAGCCCAAGGAAATGGAGACAACAGGTCTGGCTGGGCTCTGGGAACCAAGATGGAATGAGATGCAAGAGTACTGAGAACTTTGAGTGGGGATAGAAGGTGCCAGAAGGAAGGGAGGGAAATGTGAGGGAGGTGCAAGAAAGAGAAGCAGCATAATGTCTGCTGAAGAAGAGTATGTAGGACCTACTCTGCTCCTTCCTACCTTTTGATAAAGAGTCCTATTTCCAGGTAAGTCTAAACTGTCATTTGACCTTCAGGAGATGTCTAGTCTCTCACCTGCTCCATGGAGTGGCCCTGTTGTCATTCACATTGATCCTGAGGGACGTCTCCCAAGTTGGCTGTGCAGGTCCTCAGGAGCTGTGTGAGTGGTGTGTGCATGTGTGAGTGTATGTGTGTGCATGGTGGACTCTATAGCAACTCTGGCACCAGAATGGAACTCTTATTTTCCTATGACACCATGGAGGCATCAGCCTTGTTCACAACATGAAAACCTCATCCTTCCTGTCCCCTAATGGGGCAGCCTGTGCCAGGTCTGGAGGGCCCTCTCTTGGACATGTGTCACACTGAGTGGGGCTGGCTCTTTGTAGGCTCACTATATGACTCCACTCAGGGGCTCCCCAGACCCTTGCTGACTGATTGTTGATCTAAATGAGGCTGGGTGCTGTGCATTGAATTGTGTCCACCCCAAAGATGTGTTCAAGACCTAATCCAGGTCTTATAAATGTGATCCTATTGGAAATAGGATCTTTGAAAAGATTATTAGTTACGATGAAGCCAAACTGGATTAGGGTGGGCTAATGTGACTAGTGTCCTTGTAAGGAGAGGAAATTTGGACACAGAGAGACAGAGACAGCCATGTGACAGAGGCAGAGACTGAGTTATGCCACAGGCCAAGGATGCCACGGATGGCTGGCAAGCCACCTCCAGAACCTGACAGGCTTCCCTGCTGACACCTGGATTTGGACTTCTGGCATCCAGAACTGTGAGACAATAAATTTCTGTTGTTCTAAGCCACCCAGGTTGCAGTAGTTAGTTATGACAGCCCTAGTGAACTAGGACCCTGGGTCTTTCCAGTACCAAACGATACTTCTTCATCCTTTAGGCTAATGTCAGAGGCTGGTCACAACCCAGGGATGTCATACAGTTTCTGAAAGAAGGATGTACCAGTAAATTTTGTTAAAGAAAACCTCCATTCCACAGCCCCATGTTTCCATGTGGAAAGACTTTAATTCAAGTAAAACTTCTTTATCCAGGATCACATACACCTAATGGGTGGGGGCTGGCGGGAGACAACTAACTTGATTGACTTTGGGAGAAGGAACTGAGCATGGGTCTCAGCAGGCCCCTCCCCTCCTTACTCTCTCTTCTGGAGCTTCCCGTCCACAGGGCATGTTTGCCTTGATCTGCTTTCTGCCACATGCAGTGTGTCCTGACCCAGGTGAGGACAGAGTCCCACTCTGGGTGGAAGTATTAGAAAGTCCACTGCAGCTGCACTTCTAAGCCACACGCTTCAATCCAGCTTATGTCAGTAATAAAACAAATGTTTCTTTTCTCCAAGTGTCTGACTCTTGTTTTATTTTTTTCTCAATGATTCTGAACTATTGACCCCTAAAATCCCAAGCCTACAATGGAATTTATTCCCAAAGAAAGAGGGACATATCTCCCATAGAAAACTAAATTTTCCCATTTATTCAACAGATATTTATTAAATAAGTACCAGATGGAAGATGTGGTGCTAGATGTTGAGGATGCTGTGGTAACCAAATCTAGCATCGTGGAGGTTATACTCCAGTGTCAGGGAGAAGGGTTGAGGAAGAGGGTCAGTGAACAGATAATGACCCTATTAATTTATTACAAATCTTAGTATTTTACTATGGAGGAAATGTGCTGTAAGAGTCACTGTTACTACTCAGCTAGATGAGCCTACCCTCAGAGAGTTCAAGGAGACCTTTACATGTGCTGCAAGGTACAGGGGTACCCTTGCCCCATGCAAACTGAGCCCTGGCAATATTCTCGTATGTCCCCAAGGCAGCTATGCAGATTAAACTCTTACAGTGATTCTGGGTTACAGAAATATCTTTAATTAGAGATGTTAAATTGCCAAATTAAGAAAATTAAGAAAAGAGAGAACAACTACCAAAAAAAAAAAAAGTTCAAAGAGGGAATTGCAAGGAAATAATTGCTTAATAACCTCACATGGTTGTACTCTTTCAAGAATAGGAACAGGAACACTATTAACAACAAGAGTTGGGCACCTCTCAGAAGTCGGTAGCAATTTTCCAACTCTGCTGTAAGGCGTGTGAATATTGAGAGAGGGACCAAATGACCAGGGGAATGCTGTTGTTCAGAAGTATCTTTCCAACATTCCCCCTAATTAGAAATTCATCTTGGTTAGCAAATTCTCTATCATCAGGATTAAATCTATTAATAATTTATTTCTTAGTGTAGATTAGAGGCCTTGGAAAGGTAATCACTTTCCAACCCTTAGAGGAGATAATTTGCATGGGGATATTAGGAATTTGGGTTGAGGAACTGAGGAAATAATAATAACCACTATTATTTATTAAGAACTCAACTGAACACTTTCTATGAATTATCCAATGAGGATCTTTTAAAGCGGGTACTGTTGCTATGACAATTCAGCAGATTGAAGAAACATGAGTTTAGAGAAGGAAAGTGACTTAAGGTTGTACCACTATTAATTGGCAGAGTCAGGTTGGATGCCAGGACACACGGACTCCAAGCTCAGTGCTTTAATCCCATGGGAAATGCAGGGCTGGGGTTCTCTGAAAGGCTGGAAGGCAGCCTGAGAGAGTAATGGAATAATAATGATGATATTATTACAGTTTGTTGGTATCTCCTCTGTGCAATCCATCTTATATATGTCATATTATCAACCCTGTAAAGAACCCTGGGAGCAACGCGAGCCTCACTTTATTCTTGCTGAAAGTCACACGTCTTCAGAGTCCTGAGGGTGGCCTGGATTGCGAGGTAAAATGACAAAACCTGACTTCCTTGTCATCAAAGCCCTGGTGCTGTTTAGGGGAGGGTACGCTGTTGCAGGCAGCAAGTGGCCTCAACTTCAGGATTCTGGCATAAATGGCCTTGGGAAAAAGCTGAGACCCAGGAACTAGAATTCTATTGCATTTGTTTCCCTACTCTGATTCCCTACATTAATATATCTAATAAACCCAGAATCACTTTTAGAGTGCAATTTGTGTATCTTCCCTGGGGAGTTTGGACTTATTGCAGGAATTCAGTGTGTACGGGTAGTCCTGGAATCTGGAGGACAGGGTGAAGAGAAGTGCAGGAGGGGGGCCTTCTATGGAGTCCTTGGTCTTTGGGGTTGCCTGAGGATGCACCATCTTGGCTGTGTGTCAACTGCGCCTCATCTTTCCCGGTTCCTCCCAGAACAGTGTGGAAATCCCCAAATTGTACAGTGTTACTTTTTGAAGGTCATCATAAGACAGCTCAACTCAAACACCCTCATAAGCATGAGCCCCTGGGGGGTTTGGATGGTACCATAATACTCCTGATAAGGCAATTACCTCTTCCAGAGAAATAATCTGTGCTGTGGCATCTTTCCTTGAGGACTGAGCCCAGAGCCCTGCCTCTTAGGTGTTTGTTTCAGGGGCTGCTGTGAGGGGGTTCCCATCCCGGCTGCTGCCAGGTCTGACGCAGCCTCCTCTGGTGCTCTACCACTTCGGTCTCTTCTACACAGACTCTGGAAAAGACCCCAAGTGTTCTTGCCATGCTATTCAGTTCCCAGGAAAAGGATTGGGTACCCCAATTTCCCTGGGGGCATAAATGCAAACTAAATGGCAAGAGTAACACAGGGACCACACTCTTAGATTTGGTAGTTTAATTACCCATGTTTTCTGGAAGTCAAATTAGGCATGCTAATAAGACCTTAAGTGAAACATAAGCCGGGTTGTCTGATGAGAAAGGGCTTTGCTGACAATGTCATTAAACATATATGAGGAAGTGAGTCAAGCATTTTAGCAGAAAGGAAATCTAGGAGACAGTGGGCAGGAAATAACAGGTACACCAGCAGGGTTTAGAGATAAATGAGCATGAAAAGCATAGTTCTGAGGATGAGAATAATTGGTTTTGGCTTGGAGGCATGCAATTATAGAGAATTAATGAGGCTTTGTTTATTCACTCATTAAAAAACATTTATGGAGCTATTTTAATTCCCAGGTACTGTGATAGACAACGGGAAATTGGATGAAGAATAAGAGCTAGTGCCCACCGTCCTGACACGTACAAGTCTAAGGGCTTAACATTATCAGGACTTTACTAGAGAACCATAGGCTAATGAACAATTTAGGCAATGTATTTACTAATAGTCTCTTTTTAAAAACCTCTATTTTGAAATGTAAAGTGAAAACTGTATAAAACAAAAGCACAATTTAAAACATTAAGAAAATAAGTACCTACATACACATATCCCAGGTTAATAAACAGAAAAATTCTAAAACTTCAGAAGCCTCTTACAAACCCTTTCCCAATTTAATTCACTTCCCAACCCTCTCCCAAAGGTAATACCTGAAATTTGTGTTAAGTATTATCCTGCTACAGTTGTTTTCCTTTGTATGTATCTCTGTACTGTATTTTGGAAGTTTGAAAAGTATATAAGTGAATCTAAAGATTATTTTGATGAAACCTGATTTCATTATGATTTTAAATCTCTGTCCAAGAAAAGGGCATCTCTTTCCATTTACTTAGGTCTTTCTTAAAGTCTTGCAACAAAGTTTTATAACTTTTTCTGTAAAAGGCTTTACATCTTTTGTTAGTTTTTCCCCCTAGGCAAATGTATCTTTTTTACAAAGCTGTTTTAAAATGTATTTTAAAAAATTATGATTTCCAACTGATAGTGGAGGAGGTAGAACAGTGCAATTAACATTTTCATATGGATTTTGTAAATAGCAACTCCTAAACTCTGTTTTAACCCTTGTAACTTGTCTGTAGCTTTTTTGGATTTATATGTAGACTTTCCTATAATTTGTAAACATTGACATATTTCTTCCTTTCAAATCCTTATTTTGCATATTTTTCTTGTCTTACTGTACAGGCTAAGATCTCCAATACAATGTTAAATAGTGGTCAGTGGGCATCCCTGTGTTGTGCCTGATTTTAACAGTGAAAGCTGAAAGCATTCATTTAAGTATGAAGTTAGCTATGGTTATTTTTATGTTTCCTTTAATAAATTAAAAGCTTTCTATTTTCAGCTTGCTAAGAGGTTATTTTTAAAATCATGAATAAATAGTGAATTTTATTGAATTCTCTTCTTGTACCCATTGAAATAGTCATTTGGATTAATTTTAAATCAAACTTTCATTCCAAAGAATGAAAACTGACTGGATTATGTTGTATTATCATATTGTAGGTTTTGGGATTCAGGGTGCTAATATTTTCCTTAGGTTATTTACATTTGTGTTCATGAGTTGAATCATATTTGCATGATACATGTCCTTTCTTCTTTCTTGTTTGGATATGGAATTATGGTAACCTCAGAATGTGAGTTGGGGATTCATTGTACACTGGGGATGATTGTATGGTATGTGAATATATCTCAATAAAATTGAATTTAAAAAAATGTGATTTGGGGAATGTTTTCCATTTTATGTTCTAAGGAAGAGTTTATATAAGATTAGAATTATTTCTTACTTGAATGTTTGGTAAAATTTGTATGTAACAAGCTTTCTGGGCCAAGTTTTCTTTGTGGGAAGGTTTTTAAATGCAGATTCATTTTCTTTAATGATTACAGGAATAGTCAGTTTTTCTATTACCTCTTCAGTTATTTTTGATAAGGACTCTACTCACCCCAGGGATTGATACGTCTCATCTATTTTTCAGATTTACAAAAATTTGTTCACAATATCCTCCTAGTATCTTCATACTTTTCAACTCAGACCTGAAATCAGCTATATCTCCAAAAAGCCTCATTTCCATTGGTGAGTTATAGTGGTTAGAAGATATAATGAGGGTGCAAGGGGTGCTATTGCTACTAAAATATTATTGCATGTAGGTAATTTCAGAGACACAGCTAAAAAAATGTGACTTTGAAAACAATGAAAAATATGAATTCAAACTTTTATATTTAAATTCTTATTTAACACCCAAGGTTTTTATTCTTTGATCCTTTTAATTGCATTTTTTTCTCTTACAGTGAAAATTTTGGTTCCCAATGATATTAACATAAGTCCTTATTTGCTTTATCCTACAGAGTAGATTAATTAGTTTCAAAATATCGGTATTACTTCTAAATATACTGAATGAGCTTTAAGATTTATTTGCATCCTTCTTTGTCCTTAAAATGTATTCTACTGAATATTTTGTATTCTAAAGTCATTTGAAAGAATACTTTCTCTGATATGTTACCAACCTGGTAGATATACAATTAGGTTCACTTGTTTGAGTTTATGTTCAATTTTTAGGGCTTGCTTTTTAAATTTAGATTACATGTTTTTGAATTTTAAAACAATTATATAATTAAAAAATTAAAATCTATAATAAGCTATAATAAGATAAATCTTGTTTCCAACCCTGACCCCTTCACTTCCAATAATTAATCACTTAAAATTATTTTTTTGGTTTACCCTTACTTTTTGCAAACATGAGCAAAAAGAAACACACACACACACACACACACACACACACACACACACATATTATTTACTTATTTATTTATTTTTTAAAATAGCCCAAATCCCAGATAAACACAGTCTCTTTCCCCTGAGCCAGTTTTCCAAAGAAAGGATTAATTGGTTATCACATTGCTAATTCAACCTCTATTTCTAGCCTTCTTAACCAATTCAGAGGTGTTGATCTCTGAATTTGCGTGTTGTGGCAAACTGAGTGACATATCCCAGGAAAAATCATGTTCTTACTCTTAATCCCTTTCCTGAGGGTGTGAACCTTTGTAAACAGGACCTTTTGAAGATGCTAATTTTAGCTACAGTGTGGTCAGCGGAACCACTCTCGGTCCTAACCCTGTTACAGAAGGCCTGATGGACAGCAAGCCAGGGGGAGGAGCCAGAAGCCTGAAAGCGAGAAGCGGGAAGTCAGCGCCCCTCACGGAGAACTAGGAAGAGAAAGGAGAGGACGCTATCATGTGACAGAAAGGCCAAGAACTACTTAAGGATTGCTGCCCATACAGAATATACTGAGCCAGGAAAAAGTAAGCTTCCACCTCTGAAACTGTGAGCCAATACATTCCTGTCATTTAAGCCTACCCATTATGTGGTATTTGTCATAGCAGCCTGGAAAATAAAGATGCATGTCTACACCCTTAGCCAGATTCTAGCCCGAAAGCTGAGTTTTATTTAGCCTTTGTTGTGCCTAAAGTTTCTCAATGTTGTGTTTTACCGATTGGGGATTGAGAATCTGTGGGCCTCCTGTTCTATGTAAGTCCTGAATTTGTGGACATTCTCTGTTCTCTTTCACTCCTTTGACAAAACAGCCAAATCTTTCTGAGCTCATATATCCCCTGTGGCATCTTGTTGAATGCAGCAAATTGTAAACACAACATGTAATAACATTTGTTTTCTTGTCCCCTGAGGCTATAAATTCACTCGAAACAGGATTTGTCTTCCAGGTTACTGTTTTAGCAAATGCTTCCCACGGTATAAAAAGGACCACCATTTTTCAGCCTCTAATTATAGTTTCTCTGCTGCTTACCAACTGACCTCTATGCCAGTGTTGCATGCTGAGGGTTTTTCATTATAGCAGAATCCCCTGCCTGATATCAAATTCTGTACTCCAAAATCTCAGTGGCTTAACACAACATTACAAGCTCAGTGTAGGTCAGCAGAGGCTCCGCTCATCATGGCCAGTCTTTTTTGACAAGTGCTTCTATGATCACAGCAGGAAGGAAAAGGGAGGCTGTGCAGCTCATTTGCCTGTTTACTCTTGGACCTATTCTTTGTCCCTTTCCTGCTTTGCTCTGTAATGAAAGAAGCTGATATCTAATGCCCATGTTTCACAGGTCCTCATGTCAGCTTGCTTCTTGTGGGTTTGCTCACAGGAGGCCCTGGCAGGAGGTTACTGGATATTTCTGAATCTGAAAGTCTTGGACCACTGCAATACTATTTGATCCTCCCACATACTCACGTGTTTTTGGTGCACCTGTGACTTGAAGACCATGAGGCCTTCTCTCAGTTTCACTAATTGTTCTCAGGCTTCCTTCTCCAGTTTCTACTTGGGTGAGGGCCTCTTCTTTTGGTGGTATTTTTTAGTTTGTTGCTGTTTGGTTTTCAAGATGAGTTTTGGGGCGATTCAATAACTTTACGCTGCTGCCATCATTCTTTTTTTCAGGCAGTCCCTGGGGCCGCTTCAAATATTCTGGTTGAGTTTTTGGACCACAGAGTTGGTGTGAATTTGAACTACAAGCCCCAAGAGAGCTCTCTGTGGTTATGATTCTCAAGGAGATCCACCCCCCCATCCACCGGCATTAAATTGGAGGCAGATGGTCCCTTTGTGCATAGAGGGATTTATTTTTCATTACTCTTATTCTGATAGTTTACCCTTTTGGGATTTCAGCTTTATGCATGGGGCTCCCATTTGATTATGACATTAGGTATGTCCTGGGATTTGTAATCCCACTGTGCACTATGCAGTTGCCAAATATATCTTCTAGGTCTCCAGGGTTCAGCAAAAATCATTGATGCAGAAGTCAGCTTTGGTACTTGCTTATCATTCCGGGTTCCTGCCTTCACTTCATTTTGGGCTCTTGTGCAAGCTCAGTGATGCTCTTAAAATATTTTTTAAAAAATTTTGTCATGCATTTAAGTTGTTCCAATTGAGAGGATTGTTCAGGGTATCTAGTCTGTTGATACTGCCAGACAAAGAAGCCCACTTTTAGTCTTTAAATTACTTTCTGAAGCAAAATTCACTGGGACAACAGATCCCATTTTAAAGTGCTGCTGCCACAACAAAAGGTCATGGGAAATAGAAAATGTGCTTAGTTTGGATGACTGGTTTAGTATTGATTACAAGCTAGTAATAAAGTAAATTAATACTTTTAACCTTTTGATGGTCACCTGGATTTCCCCAGGTACTCTTACCTGCTGGAAGGTAGGAAGGTCTGTTTTATGAATTTAAATAAACATGGTTTGAAACCCCATCTCCAGTTAAAAAGGGAAAGACATACTCCCTAGAATAGGTCTGGGGATTTTAGGATGAAGGAGGGTTTAGGCTTGTCAGATTTATCGACTAAAAATACTATTTTTTTTAGTATAAGTATATCCCAGGCAATACTTGGGATGTATTTACAGTAAAAAGAAATTGTTTATCTGAAATTAAAATTTAACTGTGTCCTTATTTTAAAATTTGGCAACCTTACTTGAATTTCTCCTAGTCACTTCTTGCTCACATTTTCTACTTCCACCAGGTTCTTCCTCCCTCTGCCCCATCTTTCATGGATATTTCCTTCTCTTTGTTCTTGATCAGTATGAAGGCAACAGTTCTATGGAATAGGTTGTTGACTTTTACTGATGATTTGGAAGTGGATGGTGGATTTGTGCCATATTATATAAAGCTCAGCAAGCAATTTAAAATAAACTGTTTTTCAAGGTCAACAACCATGCTTATGACTTTGCATTGCTTTGTAGCCATCTGTTTTCTGGTCTCAGTCTCCCATCTACTGGCCTTTTTTCTCCACATCTTCTTTTATTTTCCCTGTCAGCTGCTACCTCTTACAGAAAAACTTCTTGATTATTACATACAGCAGTTTAACCCTTTACCTCACTCCTGGCCCACCCGGGACCTGTCTTAAAGGATATATTTCCATAACCAAAGGCCTATCAAGATGTTCTAAACAAAACATCATTCTCCCTAAGAAGGATTTTGCTATCTGAATGTTAAACCCAAGTCTTCATCTTTAGCGCTTATAGGTGTGAGCACAAAGGAGAGAGGAAAGAAAAATCATTAATGGAAGTACTGAAACTAAAACGTGTTGAAAGGAATCAAGAACACCAAGTGTTTTGAAATTTTGCCCCCTTGTTCGAAAAGTTATTGAAAGAATTTATAGCATTGGTGGATCCAGGAAACGTATTCATAGTTTTCTTCTAGCTGGTGATTACAAATACAATATTTACAATGAAATTATACAGTTACTTTTTACATGGTGAAGATTTGTAGTTAAAATGACATATTTTCACAATATTATATGGCGAGAACAGTCATTGTTAGCAATTCTTTTTTTAAATTCATATTTGGAGATATATTCACATACAGTGCAGTCATGCAAAACAAAGCATACATTCAGTTGTTTACTGTACCATTATATAGTTGTGCATTCATCACCAAAATTAATTTTTGAACATTTTCATTACCACACACACAAAAATAATAAGAATAAAAATTAAAGTGAAAAAGAAAAAAGTAAAAAAGAACACTGGGTGCCTTTTTTTTTTTTTTCTTTCCCCATTTTTCTACTCATCTATCCATAAACGAGACAAAGGGGAGTGTGGTCCATATAGCTTTCCCAATCACATTGTCACCCCTCATAAGCTACATTTTTATACAGTTGTCTTCAAGATTCATGGGTTCTGGGTTGTGAGTTTGATAGTTTCAGGTATTTACTGCTAGCTATTCCAATTCATTAGAACTTAAAAAGGTTGTCTATATTGTGCCTAAGAGTACCCACCAGAGTGACCTCTCAGCTCCTTTTGGAATCTCTCTGCCACTGAAGCTTATTTCATTTCCTTTCACATCCCCATTTTGGTCAAGAAGATGTTCTTCATCCCACGATGCTGGGTCTAGATTCCTCCCCAGGAGTCATATTCCGTGTTGCCAGAGGGATTGACTCCTCTGGGTGTCAGATCCCACGTAGTGGGGAGGGCAATGATTTCACCTGCCAAGTTGGCTTAGCTAGAGAGAGCGAGCCACATCTGAGCAACAAAGAGGCATTTGGGAGGAGGCTCTTAGGCACAATGATAGGGAGGCCTAGTCTTTCCTTTGCAGCAACAGTCTTCCCAAGGGCAAGTCCTGTGGTAGAGGGCTCAGCGCATCAAACCACGGGTACCCTGTGTCTGTGAGCACATTAGCAACCATTGAGGTGGGGGAGCCCAACTCCCCTGCATTCTCCACCAGCTCCTCAAGGGGGCTCTGCATATTTTTTTTCATTTTTTTTTTAAATTAACTCCTTTTTTAAAAATCAACTATATAAAAAAAATAAAAAAAAACATACAATAAAAAAACATTTCAAACAAACCATAACAAGGGAGTCCAACATATTCCTACTCTACCTCAAGAAAATGACCTAATATAGCAACATTTCTTTGAACTTGTTCCTACCATAGCTGTCAGAAATTAACAAACCATAGTCATACCTGGGCATTCCCAGAACATGAAATTTACCCATGATAGCTTATCTGTTCTTATTGGGTTATCGTTCTCCCTTCATTAATTGCTCTCTATCACTAGTTCCCCTACATTCTACATTATAAACCATTTATTTTAGGAGTGTGTTGTTTAATCTCCAGGTGTTTGTGAATGTTCTAAGTCTCTGATGGTTATTGACTTCTAATTGTATTCCACTGTGGTCAGAAAATGTGCTTTGAATAATTTTAATTTTCTTAAATTTATTGAGGCTTGTTTTATATCCCAGCATATGGTCTATTCTGGAGAAAGTTCTGTGATCACTAGAGAAGAATGTGTATCCTGGTGATTTGGGATGTAATGTTCTATATATGTCTGTTGAATCAAATTCATTTATCCTTTTGTCTAGGTTTTCATTTTCCTTATTGGTCTTCTGTCTGATTGATCTATCTACAGGAGAGAGTGATGTGTTGAAGTCTCCCACGATTATTGTGGAAACATCCATTGCTTCCTTTAGTTTTGCCAGTGTTTGTCTCATGTATTTTTTGGCACCATGATTAGGTGCATAAACATTTTTGATTGTTATTTCTTCTTGTTGAATTTCTCCTTTTATTAGTATGTAGTGGTCTTATTTGTCTCTCATAACATCCTTGCATTTAAAGTCTGTTTTATCTGAGATTAGTATTGCTACTCCTGCTTTCTTTTGGCTATAGCTTGCATAATGTATTTTTTCCGTCCTTTCACTTTCAATTTCTTTGTGTCCTTGTGTCTAAGATGAGTCTCTTGTATGCAACATATTGATGGTTCATATTTTTTGATCCATTCTGCCAATCTATATCTTTTAATTGGGGAGTTCAATCCATTTACATTCAATGTTATTACTGTGAAGGCATTTCTTGAATCAGCCATCCTATCCTTTGGTTTATGTTTGTCAGATATATTTTTTCCCTCTCTCTCTTATTGTCCTTTAATGAACCAATATTGAATCTTTTTAGTACTGAACTTTTCTCCATATCTCTCCTTTCTTTGTTTCTCTGTCGGTAGGGCTCTCTTTAGTATCTGAAGTAGGGCACGTCTTTTGTTAGCAAACTCTCTCAGCATTTGTTTGTCTGTGAAAAATTTAAGCTCTCCCTCAAATTTGAAGGAGAGCTTTGCTGGACAAAGTATTCTTGGTTGGAAATTTTTCTCTCTTAGAATGTTAAATATGTCATGCCACTGCCTTCTTTCCTCCATGGTGGCCGCTGAGTAGTCACTACTTAGTCTTATGTTGTTTCCTTTGTATGTGGTGAATTGCTTTTCTCTTGCTGCTTTCAGAACTTTCTTCTTCTCTTCAGTATTTGACAATCTGATCAGACTATGTCTTGGAGTGGGTTTATTTGGATTTATTCTATTTGGAGTTTGCTGGGCATTTATGCTTTGTCTATTTATATTGTTTAGAAGGTTTGGGAAGTTTTCCCCAACAATTTCTTTGAATACTCTTTCTAGACCTTTCCTCTTCTCTTCCCCTTCTGGGACACCAATGAGTCTTATATTTGGATGTTTTATCTATCATACCCCTGAGATCCATTTTGATTTTTTCGATTTTTTTCCCCATTCTTTCTTTTGTTCTTTCATTTTCCGTTGTGTGGCCCTCAGGGTCATTGAGTCGTTGTTCATCTTCCTCTAGTCTTGTAGTATGAGTATCCAGAATCTTTTTAAATTTCTTTTATTTCCATAAGATCATCTAGTTTTTTATTTACTCTTGCAATTTCTTCTTTATGCTCTTCTAGGGTCTTCTTCATGTCCTTTATATCCTGTGCCATGCTCTTCTTCATGTCCTTTATATCCTGTGCCATGCCCTTGTTGTTTGTCTTTAGTTCTTTGATTAAGTGCTCTAAGTACTGTGTCTCCTCTGATCTTTTGATTTGGGTGTTTGGGTTTGGGTTATCCATATCGTCTGTTTTTTTCATATGCTTTAAAATTTTCTGTTGTTTTTTGCCTCTTGGCATTTGCTTTACTTGATAGGGTTCTTTTAGGATATGTAGAATTATTCAAAGACCAATCTCTAATTTGTCAGATCTACAGCTTGGTGGCGTACACTTTAACTAACCAGCAGATGGTGTCTGCAAGTCACCTATTCCCCTCAAGTCAGTTCTCCCTAACTTTGTCTTTGTGGCATGTGTCTGAGCGGTTAGGGAGGGAAGGCAGATTTAATAATCAGACCTCCCAGGTGTTCCTGGAGATTTAAGGCTGTTGCAAGAGTCTAAACCTTCATTTCAGTCTTGCCACAGATTGTCTCTGCTGCTTACCCACAAGTCCTTGGTATTGGCGTATAGTCGCTGGGATTTCCGAGTGGGTCCCTCTTCCAAGCCGTGCCCTTTTAGGGCCTCTGCTGAGGGAACGTTGTGCTACATCACAAGTGCGCGCCGTCCCTCAAGGGAAGTTCTGGGCCACCGGGCCTTGTAGGTGCGTTCCCAGCCTGCTGTAAGGATGGCAGTATGGGGTGTGTTAATTTCCCCCTTTTCACACAGCTCCGTCTTCCCAGCTCCGGGACAGTTAGCTGTGGGTGCGCTAAAGGCTACTGTGCATGCCCGATATTGTGGCATGTGCGTGTGTTGCTGGAAACACTTCCTTTCACACTGGGTTTTTTTTTTGGCGCAGCTCTGGGCTGGGGCTCCGGCGCTGGGCAGGAGCGTTCCCAGCCCGCTGGGAAGATGGCTGCACGGGGCATGGTTATTTCCCATTTGGCTCACCTCTACCTCCCTCACTCTGAGTCAATTAGCATTGGGTGTGTGAAAGGCTATCTTTGATGCCAGATATTGAGGTGTACCCACAGCCTGTTCCTGCCGTGCTTCACTGTGTGGTTCTCATTGCCATATCTGCAGCCGCTTTTGGGTTTTTTAAAAAAGAACTGGTCTGCCTCCAAACACCAGCCCAAAGTTTCCCCACACTGCAGCATGGCTGACGGATATTCAGCAAGCTTACTCACATTTCAGAATGCAGACTCCTGGTTTCACCAAGTGCACAGTCCGGGTGGATTTAGCAGACCTTGTCTAGCTGGTGCTTCACTGGAACTGGTGTTCTGAGTCACTTTCTGGCTTTTATCTAGTATTTTTCATGAAGGTGTTTTTTTGCCCTATCTCTTCTAGCCGCCATCTTAGGTTCTCCCTGTTAGCAATTCTTCTGGTTGCAGCATTGATAAATCAAAAATTTATAGCACCATAAATTACTCCAGCACTTATTTTTGCCATTAAGTTATATTTGTTTTTTTAAGACTGTCAAACTCACAGATTTAAACATAACAACCTCCCTCATAAACAGCACTGAGTAACAGAGACAGATTGGCTTCTTTAGATGAATGTGACCATTCCCTTGTGTCTCTGCTGTTATGATACTTGCGTAGTTGTGAGCATATAGAGTTTATCCAAATAGATATGGTCCTTACCTCCCCCCTTTATAGGACCACCCACTGTTGCTGCAGTTCTGCATGCTGGTTAGAGTTCCAGGGGTCCTGCTTCCACCACTTGCTGATTCTGTGCTTATCTCAGTGCTCCCAGGGTCAATTGTGCATGTCTATGTGGAGCTACATTCTTAACTGACATGGGCAAATGTCTTACAAAATAGGGCAGAATTTTTCAAAGTTGTAGACAGTGAAAAGTAGAGTGTACCCTACTTTTATGAGCTGCCAATGACTCTTGATGTGGGCTGTGTTGTAGATTGCATCATGGGACTCAATTCCACACTTTTGCTATGGTCTCATTGTGGCTGAACTTCAGTTCCCTATGCCTTGACTTTGGGCTCTGCTTTGTGATTTACTCTGGGTCATGGCCCATGTGCAGAAGTGATGGAGTGCTGGTTCTGAACCCAGGTGCTAAGAGGCACTGTGCATTTCTGCAGGCCCTGTCATTGCTGCTGCTACCACCATGAGAAGAACATGCCTGGATTAGCTCAATGGTCCAAGGAGGATGCGGGACATGTGGAGCAGAGCTGCCCCACCCACACCCAGGCCACATCAGCCCTTCTTCAGGCACATTAGCTTTAACAAATGAGTTTTGCTTTAAACCACTGAATATTGGGGTAATTTTCTGAATATCATTTTTGTGACAATAGCTGATTGAGACCAGCAGGTTCCTACATTTTTAAAAATAAAATATTATAAAGGCTCTAGAACTGAATGAAGGATGACAATTCCTAACTTGCTTGTTAATTCTGATCGCTATAACTAGCTGCCTGATGCATTGTTCTGAGAAGGATTCTGAAATTGATTCTAGGTTAACACAAGAGAGATGTGATTACTAATATCTGCCACAGATTGGGAGGGGGAAGTGGAAGGATATGTGCTATGTATCTTCCATACTTCTTCAAACTCAAAATAGATATGACTGGGTATTAATGAGTGGTGGGATAAGTGGATGACCCGGAGCTTCCTGAAGTAGATTATAACTTGTCATTGAACCTCCTTTGGCTCTTTCTTTTATTTTTTTTCCTGAAATACTTGCTTCCTCTGAATATTATATTTATGTGTGGTGTGGCAGATACTGTGGTTTGACCTTCTCCATGTCCATTCTAATGTCCTTCTAGTGTGCCTTCCTGTACAGCAGAGGCTAGAAAGCAAAAACTCACATTTCCAAGACTCCTTTGGGGCTAAGGGTTATGGGTGGGATTTAGATTTTGTCAATCAGGTGCACTTGCATAGGCTTGGATTCAGAACTGCGATAAGTGGGTAGAGGGTCAGGGCATGAAACATCCACAGGGATAAGG
This sequence comes from Choloepus didactylus, assembly GCF_015220235.1. Taxonomy (NCBI): domain Eukaryota; kingdom Metazoa; phylum Chordata; class Mammalia; order Pilosa; family Megalonychidae; genus Choloepus; species Choloepus didactylus. Next base: position 132,760,874 of record NC_051308.1, read on the forward strand.
AGATTGTGATAACTCTTCAGTTAGCAACTTCCTGATCTGGTGGGTTCCTTCAAATTCAGGGGGCAGCCTTCTTGAAAGTGTTGCATGGTTCAGGGATTGAGAGTTATTTCTGGAAACTCAGGTCCTAAGCACATCCATATGATTACTAAGATACCCTAATACTCAGAAATGAATGTCTGTGTCTGGTCATGTACAGCTGAACTTTAAACCAGTAAAAAGGATCTTCATTGGGATATTTATAGGGTGGGGTGGAAAGAAACTGGATTTGGAGTCAAAAGACTTCAGTCTAAATCACAACTCACACACTTGCAGGATTTTTGGAAGCTATTTAACTCTTCATTTGTAAAATGGGATCAAGACTATCTACAGCATGGGGTCATTTTGATAATTAAATTAGAAATTTAAAAAATGTTTTATAAAATCAAAATATTATACATGTACATATATGTGTAGAGGTTTTTTTTTTTGCTCCCTTGATCCCCTGCCCTTCATCCTCTTCCTCCTCAGTTCTGAAAGATTCCTCATATCCTCTGTAGTTGCTGTGGTGACAGCAGGTATGTCCCCCCAGCATGCTCTTATTCAGCAACTGTTTTCGTTTTTTCTTCCACATGTTATCAACAATAGCATTCCATTGAGACAGTAATATATTTGATTTACATTTTTCCTGGAAAAAAATCAAGATTAGCATAAGTTATTATGAGTCCTGTAGGTGCATGTCTGAAAGTAAACCACACAATCAGGTGTGGCATTGAAGCTGCGTGGCTCTCTGCAGTAGCAAGAATTGGGTCCCTTGACTAAGAAAGCCCTTGTAGTCTGATCATGGGAGTGAACAGCTTTATGTAGGTTGAAAATAAAACCCAGTCATCATTGTCAAGTTTACCATTTAATTAATGGCTGAAACTTCCTACCCTTTAAAAAAAATCAATAATAAAAACGCGATTTGTTCTATTGAAGGTAGAACAAATCAGTTTTCAGGCATAAGGAAATCATCAATAGCCACAGAATAATGGCATGTTGAGTTGAAAGCAACCTCCGAGGTAGTTTAATCTAACATCCCTCTCAATGGAGAAATCTCCTTTTACATCATCCCTAAGAGGGTTGATCTCTCACTAAGCATGCCAACAAAAGGGGAATCATTACCTCAGTCAAGAAAATTCTAACTTAATATTTTCCAAAATATGCTCCACAGACCACTGGCCCTTGATAATTTGCAGAAAAGGATTCTGGGGTCAAATACCTTTGGGAAACATTTTATAAAATTGCCCCCTCTTGAAGATCCATAGCAAAATAACAGCTCTACAAAAAACAGGTAGGGAGAAAATTGTCTATTTTGTTTAATCCAAAATTTTCCAAACATTTGGCCCTGGAACATTATTTTTCTCTTCATGGAGGTATAATGAGGAGACACTTGGGAAAATATTGCAATAATTATAGAGTTTCTCATAATGAGCAAAATTTTTGTTTGTGTATGTTTCCTCACACTTAAACCAATTAGTCTTAGTTAGAATGTGGAACCATAGAGAAAAATGACTAATCTCTTTTCCACATTAAAACCACTTGGGACTGGAGGTGGGTGAGGGGTGGAAAGAGAGGGTGTGGTGAGGGATAGAAAAAATGAGAGTCAGCCATCCATTTGTCTTTCTTGTGATGTCCAATATTCAGCCCCAATTCCTTCTTCACTTTGCTCCATTGAGTGACCTTCAGTGCTCCCCACCATGGAATGAATAAATTGTAGGTTCCGTGGCATGGTTCACAAGGTGCCACATGATCTGGTCCTTGCTCCTTCATGTTTTCCCATCCCACTTGCACTTGCTCTACAACAGTAATGAATTACTTGTTGTTCTTCAGCCCTCTGTGCTATTCCACACCTTTCAGGCTTTGCATAAGGTGGTCCTTTGCCTGGAAGAATGTGCTGTCATTTCCCATCCCCACTTTATTAAATGACCTTCATGTAGCCGTCTTTAAGTCTATGTCATTCCCTGAATCGTCTCTCACCTGTCTCCCCACTGAAGTTAACCACTGTTCTCTACTATCCTTGAATCTTTATGTAAATTTATTTTTTAGATTTATCACTCCATGTTGTAAAGACTTGTTTGTGTTTGTGTGTTTGTGTCCATTAGACTATGGGTTTCTGAAGATAGGACTACATCTCATTTATCTCTTTACACAGAGTAGAATGTTTGCTGAATGGAATCCTATGTCTAAAATTAGGTATTCGGGTTGTCTTTTTTCCTCCTGTTATTTAAAATGTTGCTGTGAATATCTTTGTGCATCCTTTTTTCTTTGCCTCTGCTGAGATAGGTTGACATAAATTCCTGAAACTTGAGTTCCCATGTTATAGGGCCTCTCAAGTGGTTATCTGAAGATTGAATAGAGGCTGAGCATTCACTCAGCCAGCTAAAGAGATGGACTGTGAAGGGGCAGCCATGTGGGCAGTTGAATGGTTTATGATTCATTAGTCATTCAGCAATGTGTCACATTCTACCCGAATAAGAATAAGAGTGCTGTGGCCCATGCCTTTATGGAGTTTACAATCTAAAAGCTCTAAGCATTGTGTAAATTGCTAGGGATTAGATAAACTAGGATCTCTGCCCTTGAGGAGTTACAAGTCTGGTGGGGAGACTGGCACACTAACGATATTACAATACCAACTAAAGTGTAACATAGAAGAAGTATGTGCTGAGACAACCTCAGGCAGCCAGAGTGGGGGGTGGAAATCAAGGGGAGGATTTCTGGAGATGGAGACCACTCAACTGAGTATGAAATGATGAAAAAGAGTTGGGTGTGTTTTGTTCCCAAGGCTTTTGTGGCTTGGGGAAAAGGGGTTAAGGCATCATCAAAAGTGAGGATGTAAGAAACCAGATGTATATGAGGAACCACAGGTAGTTCGTGTGACTAGAGTATAAATTGACAGTCAGAAGTGAAGGTGATTGGAGAGGTAGAGAGGTTCCAGATCATGAAGGGTTTCCTAAGTCTTGTCGTTTGTTTTTTCTCTGATTGCAAATACAATACATAGTTAGATAATCTCCAAACAATGAAATATAGTATAGACATTTATTCCCACCAAATCCACTCCCAGAAATAACCATTGTCAACATTTTGGCCTTCATTCCTCCAGTTATTCTCTATACATATTATAATTTTATCAAAACAGGATTATAATATATGCATATTGTTCTGAAGCTTGTTTTTAAAATTGAGTAATATTTATTGGGTGTCTTTCTACCTCAAAATGCATGGCTTTACTTTGTTCGAATGATTGCCTGGTGTCCTATGGTATAGGTATATCTGAGAGTATTTAATCATTTCCACACTGATGTAATATATTAGCACAGCTTCTAATTTTTGCAATCAAATAGTGCTGTAAGGACAATTTCTTAATGTATATTTTTGGGCAGTTGTGGGAGTCTTTCTGAGATTTAAATTCATAGGAGTAAAATATGAACAATTTTAAAGGAAGAATCAAATTGCTCTACAGAAATGGTTATCAATTTGCTCTCCTATAATACTCTATGAGCACTCATTTCTCCAGAATATTATCAATCTTTAAAAATATTTGCCAATATGAAAGGCAAAAGGTGTCATTCAATTGTAATGTTTCATTAGTGAGAATTATTGTCTTTTCAAATATTTACTTGCCATCATTTATCTATACATTTCCTGTTTATATACTGTGTATATTTTTCTATTGGATTTTTTTCTTATTAATTTACGTGAGATCTTATATACTGTGGCTAGTAGCTCTTTGTCTGCTAATCATGTTGCAAATCTTTTCTTCCAGTCTGTCATTTGTCTTTTAACTTTGTTATAGTGCCTTTTGCCATATAAAATTTTAAAAATTATATAGTGAAATCTATTTATCCTTTTTATGATTTCTGAGTTTCATGTTTTTTGAAAGAGCCTTTCCCCATCTCACAATTTAAAATATTCTTCTGTATATTATTGTAGTCATTTATTTCTACATGTTTTTTATTTTTTAAAATCCATCTGGAGTAAATTCTTGTGTATGATGTAAAGTAGGGATTTAATGTGTTTAATTCCCTCCACCCCCACCCCTACTGCTTTTAGATGTTTACTTTGTCATTTACTAAATCTTCTATTTTGTAAAAAGAAAATAGGTCTGTTTCTAGGCTCTAAATTTTTGTCTATTCCTGTGCTGATGCCACATTATTTAATTACTAGAGCTTTAGGGTTTTTTTTTTTTTTAACATTTGCGATAAGTCTTTTATTGATCTTTGTCAAAAAGTTCTTAGTTGTACTTGTGCATTCACTCTTTTAGTCAGTATCAATTGTTACTGGTTTCAGCCAAAAACCCAAAGCAATGGTGGCCTAAACTAGGTTAAAATTAATTTCTTTATCATGTAAATAAAATCCAGAGGTAAATTATCTAGGGAGACCATGTTGGTCCTAGTAATGGGACACTAGAATTTTCTATTCTTAACTCTTGACTTCTGTGTCATGGTCTTAAATGACTGCTTGAGCTCTAGTCATAACATTTGGAGAAAGAAGTAAGTTGGGAAGAAGAGACAAAGGGAATATTCCAGCTGTCTTCTGAGGAGGTTTCCTGGTGGCTGCTATACAACATTTGTGCTTGCATCTCATTTGCAGAACTTGGTCCATGGCCACTCCTAACTTTAAAAAGCCTGGACATATATTTGTTGTTCTGGGTGGCCCAGTGTACAGCCTAAATTTGGAAGTTTTATTACTAAGAAAGAAAGTTTGAAGAATATGTATTGATGTAGGCAACTAGCAGTCTCTGCAATCCACTACCCCAATCCTATTGGGATTTTGATAGAACTACATTAATTTATAGGTGAATTTTGGGATGATTAACATTGTTATGACACAGATCTTGCCAACCAGGAAGGTGGCCTGAATTTCCATTTATTTGGCTCTCCCTTACGTTTTTAGTGGAGTTTATGTAATTTTTTTCCCCTCATAAACATTATGCACCTTTTTGAAAGAAGTTTATTCCTGGGTATATAAAATCTATTTTGCTATTGTGACTGGTGCCTCCTTTTCATATGTCTTTATCTCACTATTACTAGTATATAAGAAAGCTATTAATTTTTGCATGTTATGTTTATACTAGGCCACAGTTGTGAATTCTTTTATTAGTTATAATAGTTCCTCAGATGATTCTATTTTTATATAGATAGTTATAACATCTGAAAATAATGATAACTTTTTTTCTGTTACTTACATTTCATAATTCTTTTTCTTGTCCTCTTGAAAGGATTTAAGTTCTCTAGAACAACACTGAAGCAGGAAAGTATCATGGTCAGATTTACCATCAGATACAACATTCCGATGACTGTTGGAAAACGGATTTGAGGGGATAAAATAGAGGCAAGAGAAGAATTAGGAGATTGTTAAAGAAGTTCAGGTGAACAGAGAATGAGGTTTTGAATTGATTCTATGGGAAAAGTGATAGTGACCAAAGAAAATGTTATTTAGGAGGTAAGTCAGCAGGACTTCAGTGACTGATTAAATTGGTTTGGTGAGAGGGAGACGTCTCCTTGAAGTGATTATTTACACTGTTTATTGGAAGGTAGATTGTTTTTGGGGCCATGATCCCTAATTCTTTGAATAATTTTCTGTCCCCTTTTACCCCATTTGGTTCCTGGAAAAGATAGGACAGGGATAAGCAGGAAACATGTATTTTTGCTAGAGTTTCAGAATCAAATGCTTGTCTAGAGCAGCCTTAATGTTGAAAGTGAGTTGTTGAAGTAGAGTGTCAATGAAGGTTGTTACGATCCAGAAGATTAATACGTTTTGTTCCTAAATTGTTGAATGGATGATCATATGGTGGTTAATTGTACTCATGAGGGTGACAGGATGCTGAAGTCTTCAGTAAAAATGGGGGCAAGGCGGCCATAGTCCTGGGCATCAGTAATTAACAGCAAGAAGGAGAGAGAGAATGTTACATATCTGGCATATGCTAGAAGAAAATTCAGGAGTGATGGTATAACATAAATGGTCTGGATGTTACAATGGAGAACTAGAAAAAATTCATGAGAAATGTGCGTGTTGTGTGAAGTGACAAGGTAGTGAAAAAAGTTTAGTGTGTGGAGGAGATTTGATGGGGTGTGGATGATCTTAGGGTACGAGAACTGACAGTTCACTGGATGTCTGAAAACAAGATGAGAGTCACGGGTTGATTGACTGTACTAAGGTTTTGATGCTGGGCTGCTGAGGATGAAGGAGTGATTGAGACTTCATGGTTAGCAGAAAGCAGTCTTTGTTGATGAAAATTTATTCTGGTATTTCATGAGGAGAACTTGCCCCAGGTAGATTAAGAAATAGGTCAACAATCTACCTTTAGTGGAAACCCAGGGGCCTTGAGTGGCTGGGAGGCTTAGAGTGGGCTCAGGGAAGTAGCCATTTGCCAATATTCTCCCTCTTGTTTGATGGAATCCAGGATTCTTGTCCGAGTGCAGATGAGTAGGAGAGGAGTCAAGGTAGCTAGGGATATTCTCAGGTCAGAATTGATTCTTGAGATTAGTTTTGTGGTTAAGAATACTGAGCCAGACTTCATGAGGCCTCCTTCCAAGTTGGAATAAATTTTTATCTATGTGATGGCTGAGATTAAAACTAGAAAAAAAAAAAAAAAATTCCAGCATTAGGTTGCCTGTCCCGTTTTTCGTTACTCTATTCCTTCCTTTGGCTGGGCAAGTGAATTGGAGAGAGTTCTCTTTACTTTCCTTATTTAGGTTTTCATATTAAGGGTGTAGCATAAAATAAACTATAAACTTTATTTAAAAACAACGCTTTGACAAAAGTTTCAATAACAGCCACATGATTGAGACCAAATCACTTGTCTTTCATTATGTTAATAGTTGTGTGATAATTCAGGGAGGGTCATGCTTATCTCTTGTGTGTTTTGTTAGTTTCATTTTCCGAAATAAGATATCACTAGAATAGCTCCTGACTAGTATGAGAAAGAAATCTAAGAGTTTTACAGTTTGGAAAAATTACTTGAAGATCATGTCAAGACAACATTAGCCTTAAAGGAGAAGATATACGAAGATATATGAACAATTATTGAGAGAACTGAACAGGTATCACCATTATCTCTTTATTTTTTTTAAAAAAACTTGTTATATTAAGAATCTTGTATTATAAACCCCTGATATAAAAAGAGATTTGAATGACTGGGAAGTAGGAAAAAGTTGTCCGGCTACAGTTTATGTCCTACGTTTTCTTTGATATTAGGTAATAGTCTTGTGAAGTCAACTTCCAGACATGAGAACCCCCAGGTAGAGAAATGGACTGTACCATCAGGTATTCTAGATTTTGTGGGATGGGGTGTTCATTGAAGACCGTACCTAGGTCAATAGAGAGGCTGGGGTCATGTTTAGGGTGTATTGGCTTGGATATCTTCTTCTCACAATTGCCCCATTCTCTATTTTGTATAAAGTAAAATTAGATTAAAATGAAAATCAAGAGTAGTTGTAGGAGAGAAAAAGGACAAAAACCAAAACAAAAGCCAGGGAGATATGATTGAAAACATAATTTTGAATAGAGAGGTCGTCTCTCTGGTGGAAGTAATAAGGATTTAGAAGTCAGCTGGATTTGGTTTCAGATATCTCAGCTTTGCCACCTACTGGTTGGGGGAACTTAGACAATGTCTCTGAACCTCACTTTCCTCAAATGAAAAATGGGGATAACAAATATATACCTCACAAGATTGTAAGGATTAAATGCAAGAATGCTGATCAATACTGTGCACCTGTAAAATTCCTATTCACCCTTTAAATATCAGTTCAAATGCTGTTTCTTTTGAGAAGTCATTCCAGACTTTTCCCAAAGGGAGTTTTAGGTACTACCTTCCCCTCTGTTCCCATATTTTGTATATACCTCCAAGAAAGCACCCATTATTGTGCTGTAATTGCCTGACTATCCGTCTCCCACCATAAGCTTCTTGAGGCCAGTTATTATGCCTTATTCATAGTTGTATCCTCAGTATCTAGCAACGTGCTTCCCATTTGGAACATGCTTAAAATTATTGTTTTGAATGAATGAATGAAGCACTTATTCTTACTAGAATTTCTGGCTCTTAGTAGGTACTCATTAAAGATTAATTCTTAACTTCCACTGTCCCTTTTTGTGTTGGTGGGTTGGGGAGGGAAGAAGGAGAAAGACTGAGATAGAGAGGGGGCTTAGGATTAATTTGTACATAAGTATAAAAATATTTTGGTATCCCCATCCTTCCAGTTGCCTGTTTGGGTCACTGCTCATCTACCTGATGAAAGGAGAGTGGGCCTTTTGCTACTCACTAACCCTGATCTAACCCGTTTTTGTTAGCTCATTTCCTTAAGATCAATGATTTATGGCAGGTATTGAATACAATGGAAGTACTTTGCATTTATTAATTAATTTTATTTAGTCCTAAACAATTGATTTTTTGGAACCTCTTGACTCTCATATCCAAACTGATGCAGAGGAACCCAGACTCTCAGGAAAGGAGCATGCAGTACTGTTTGGCAAGGGAATCAGGACTCATGCTGGCTTATGTACTAGATTTCCAAGTGCAACATCCAGCAGATGGCCTGTTGTAATCAGGCCTTGGCCTTGTGTTGATGAAGACAATTCTTGGAGTCTCATTTGTTGACCCAACATTTGGGCCTTGCTATTTGCTAAAGCAAAAAGTAGGGTAAGTTGCTTCTCATGAGGTCAGTGCACTGGTTTCCTATTATTAAAAACAGATGTGTTATCTATGAAAATCTTCCTGCTATTTCACCATATCTAGAGGATTTCCCTTAACCCAAGTATGCTGGTATTCAAAATTGTCCATTGGTTCTCAGGACAGTAGTCTACTAGCTAGTCTACTAGGATTGAATGGCTATCTTTCATTTCTATAGCCTTCTCATTGTGAAATTCACAAGAACTTACTCTGTAGTATTTGGTCATGAGGTTTGGCATGGTTCAATGAGGAATGTGTACATCTTTTGGAGTAAGACCATTTTTTTTCTCAGATCATGCACAGAGCAAAGGGTTTAGCTGTTCTTCTGAGCATGAGAGGTTTATAATGATGTTGGACTAGGAGTTATGAGAACCACAGGTGGCTTTGCCCTTTCATTTAATAATCAAATGACTCAGTCACATTTTTAAACCCATTTATGGACAAAACTAGCTGCTAATATTGAGCAGATAAAATTCAAAAAGAAAGTTTTTTCCCTCTAAGAACCATAGTTTCTTCACTCAGAGGCACATCCTGAAATTAGCATCCAACATTTAGAGAATTGAGGAGACTTACTGAGATATTATATGTAATTAATTGCCAAAATTTAATTGTGATAGCCAAATCTGACATCTTTATGGAGAAAAAGATCTTATTTCTTTCTGAACTGCTTTGATGAAAAATTTCTTGAAAAAAAACACGTTCTGAAATATCAGTCACTAAGAATTATCTTGACGAGTGATATTTAAAGACAACAAATTTTGGTTTTAAGTATCACATTTCTCTAAATCTTAGAAACAATTCTTTCTCTGTATCTTACCTTTCAGTCTTTTTTCCTCATGTTTATATGTTTTTGGATAGTTGTAACAATAGTGCATGTACTGTTTTCTACTCTGCCTTTATTTGGGTACTGGGAGATAAAATGATAACAAATACAATAATTGAAACAGAATTCTTTTGAATATAATTGTAACTAAAAATATCATTCGTAAAATCATTTAAGTTGGAGGAAAGAGAAAGAAAATGGGATATTTTATTTGTGGAACTTGTATTTGTGGAGCCACGTCAGCACAATATTTTTTATTTTTACCCCTCTTCCTCTTTCTTCATTTCCAGCCTGTTTTAAGGCAGCTCACTCTGCTTATGGAGTCCTTGGGGATGTCTTATAAGTGCTTGTGAAGCCAGCAGCCTCAGCTACGTTGTCAGCTATGATGTTTTCTTCTTCTGCTCTGGATCTGGCTCAGGGTATTGCAGATGTCAGTCTGTCTCTCCGTGGCCATACTTTGTCATTCCAAGGCACCCCATGTGCCACTGTACTCGGTCAGGGAACAGTTCATCTTGTCTGAGATGAAGTAGGGAGAATCGCTTCCCCAACTATGGTTTATATGCTTTTATGTGAGCAGTATTGTTCTACTTTCTCATTGTGTTTACGTGAACAGGCTTTTTATCTTTTACCTACAGCATGTTCTGCCATCTCCCAGTAGTATGTAGCTTGGCACTGGTAAGCTTATAGGTTTGGGGGTTGTTATCAGTCCAAACCCAGAGACACACTCCATAAACATTCTTGACATTCAGCTGTATATGTACTTTAGCACCAGGAAGGTTAATTTATGATGAGTTTATTGAGTTTCAATCTTGAATAGATGAGTTGACAAAAGCCATGGGCTTTTACTTTTGAATTAACTGGATATAGTCCAGCTCTTAACCCTCAATACTAGTGTGAAGGTGAAAAATAAAGGGTTTGGTGTGGGAGTGGATCAACAAATGCTTGCACATGAACTCAAATTCAGAATTTCCCAAAGGCTTTGAATCTTACAAATCTTTCCCCTATAGAGCCTCCAGGAGATCTGGGGCAACAGGGTTCCTCCGGGAGTTCCAGTACTTGGGCTGTCCCTTTTGCCTGCCTTTTTACAATTTTACCACATTCTGATCTGACAACTTCAACTCGGGCCCCTAAAAATGAGGAAGACTTTTAATCTTCTGTTACTGATGGAACTGAGCTGAAAACCATGGCACAGATATTTGCAGGGTCCAAATACAATGAGAGGTGAGGATAAGGAAGAGATGGTTACATAATATTCCATATACCCTACGTGCTATTAAACTAAAGACCTAGCAGGATTGGTGTTTATCAAGGGGTAACTGTAAGCCTGTAACCCCCAAGATGCAGCACATTGAGGAGCAATAATTATCATGATCCCCAACATCTTGCCAAATACAGTCAGATCAGAGAAACAAAGTAGCAGTTTCATATAATTTATGTCATTAATAATTTCATCATCAACGGTTAGAGAACAGCAGTGCCCCCAAGAACCCTTGGGCCCTTTCAAATTGGTGTACACTTAGGAGACAGTTGTATACCATCTCTTTTTCCTGGTTAGTTATATGCATTTGATAATACCTACACCTTAAAACCATCACTGAGAACAACTGGCTTCCTAGTGTGCAGTCTGGAGTATCCTGGGCTTGTAGCTTTGGTACACAGAGATATTTTATGCATCTATTCAGAATGCAGTAGTCTGTATTACATCTACATTTTGCTTTGTTTTTCTGCATTAATTACAATATAAGCACCTGGGATTTAAAGTTTGTTAGGTGACCACACATTCTGGTTGGTCTGGAATGGTCCTGGTTTTGTGCCTTTTGATTGGGTGTGTGATGGTTAGATTCATGTGTCAACTTGGCCAGGTGATGGTGCCCAGGTTTCTGGTCAAGCAAGCACTGGTCTAACCATTACTGCAAGGGCATTTGTGGCTGATTAATAAACCAGAAGGCTGGTTTATTAAATCATCTGTCAATTGATTGCATCTGTAGCTGATTACATCAAAAAGGGAGTAACTTCTGCAAAGAGATAATTCAGTCAGCTGGATTTAACCCAATCAGTTGAAGACCTTTAAGGGAGAAGACAGAGAACTCTCATTTCTTCTTCAGCCAGCCAGCCTCTCCTGGGGAGTTCATCAGAAACCTTCATCGGAGTTGCCAGCTTGCTGCCTGCCCTACGGAATTTGGATTTGTGTATCCCGCCCTATGGAATTTGGACTTGTGCATCCTGCCCTGTGGAATTTGGACTCGTGCATGAGACACTTTTATAAAATCTTGTATTTACAGATATCTCCTGTTGGTTCTGTTTCCCTAGAGAACCCAAACTAATACAGGTGTAAATATCAATCAGATCCCTTTTCATGCTCAGGTTGTCCTGATTTGCACAATAAAGTGTATGGTCACCTTACAGATGAAGTCATAAGTCACTGGCTCTAACCAGGTGCTAACTTCAGCAGAACATCTTTCTATAGTGTTCTTTTCAGAGTCAAGTTTCTTACAACTCTATTTTATGCTTTTGCTACCCAAGAAGGACATAACCTTGCTCTTTCTGGGATCTTTCTTCTCAGTCTCATCTTCCACTCTCGAGGAAAACAAAAGTTTTCAAGATTTATACAAGGCATCCTAGGTGTGATTGCTTTGAGAGAGGAAACTGCCTCTGTCTTTTGACAGGGTATGTACTCAAAGATGTGGGATGAGAAGAACATCCAGAGCTCCCCTGCCTCCCACCTATAGCATTGGGCAAGTATGTTAGATTGGCTGGGATCAGTGGACCACTTCTCACACACGTATCCCCAGTGGCTGCTGTAACCATGTCTTCCTTATCCTCACTCCTCGTCCAGCAGATTCCATCCTCACATACACAAAGTAGAGAGAAACATTTGGTCTCTGGACACATAATCCCAGTCTAGTTAATGCTTGCAAAGGGAGGGACTCAGGTGGCCATCATATTATAATTCCACGATGATGGTCGCTTCTAACCATTAAACTCTTTAGAGTACCAAATCCCTTCTCTTTTTCTAATAGAACCAGGTCTGACTTCTTGTTTCTCTTGTACCTCTTATAAGAAAAAATTTGAAATCAGTCTATAATATTCCATAAATTTCAGTTTCACTGGAGTCCGCCAGTCACCTCTGAGACCTATATCTTTTCCTGTGCACTAACCATGTCTGCCGTTGTTCCAATGTTCAAATAATTCTTGCTCTAGATATACTAATTAGTCTGTGGGGGCAAATGTATACTGGACAAAGATTCATAATTATTCTGGACAGAATCCAAATGTAACTTGTGTAGGCAGTCTTCCCCAGCCCTATTCATCCTCACATTGATACCCCAAGTTACAATGACTTTCAGACCCTGTTAGCCAAATTAGCAGGAAGTCCAGCTTTTTCCAACCCTTTCCTTCCCTGGTATTTCTGAGAATCACTAAGGCAGCTAATTTGTTCCTGAAAATTGTCCTGATTCTCCTCCTATTTGCAGGTATATCAGGAACTCAGAGAGCCCCTTGAGGCCAACAGTGACCTTGCAGGGTAGTTCTCCAGTGTTTACCACCGAGATGAGCTTGCTGTGAAGTTTGCAGAACAGAAATCTTGGTGCTGCCTGTTAGTTCAGATCCCCCTCACAATTGAATGAGGGTGGGGTGGTGGTGGAAGGAACCCCCTAGGCAAGGTTGCTTGTGATCCTGTGGGTCTTATTCCTGTGGCAAAATCGCTCTTGTCCCCACCACTGTGACAAGCTGTATCTGACTCCCTTGCCATTCTGAGGAAAGGAGCACTGCTAAATCCTAGTATCTCATTTTTCACTGCATGTGTTAGGGAAGAGGGAGCACTGGAAGCTTTGTGTCACTGCCAACTTTATGGAGGCCCTGACAGCCTCACAGGGATGTGACCACCAGGATCCCCCACTCTGTCAGCCCCAAGGCTCTGCTCTGCTATCCACCACCACCTTAAATTATAGGATGTCTTAAGGTGGTGGATGAGGGAGTACTTGTATGGATTGAATTGTACACCCCAGTTTGGATATGTTCTTGGTCTTTGTCCTCATTTTGGTGGGTGTGGACCCATTTTAAACAAGATCTCTTCATGATGTTACTTCTGTTAAGGTGTGGCCCAACTGCACCAGATTGGGCTTTAATCCAGATTGCTGGAGTCCTTTATAAGAAGAGTGTAAGTCATACTGAGAAAGAAACCACTGGAGAAACAAGAAGCTGGAAGTCAGTGAAACCCAGAAGAGAAAAGAGAAGATGCTGCCATGTGCCAGGAGCCCCCAAAATTGTTGCCCAGCCAGGAGGAAGCAAGCCTTCTAGCCTCTGAAACCATGAGCCCAAAATTACTGTTGTTAAGCCACTCATTGTATGGTATTTGTTTTAGCTGCTAGGAAACTAAAACTGTACTCTTTTCTTTGCCGTACCTTCTGTGCCAGTTTGGATATATTCTGTCCCACAAAATGCCATGTTCTTTGATGCAATCTTGTGGGGGCAGATGTATTAATGTTGATTAGGTTCGAACCTATTGGTTCAGTGTTTCCATGGAGATGTGACTCAATCAACTGTGGGCGAGACCTTTCATTGGATTATTTCCATGGAGGTGTTGCCGCATCCATTCAGGGTAGTTCTTAATTGAATCACCGGAGTACTTAAAAAGATCCACACAGGCCCAGATGCTTGCTGCAGCTGAGAGACACATTTTGAAGATGGCCATTGAAAACTGACATTTTGGAGAATGCCATTTTGAAACGCAACCTGGGAGCAAGCAGGTGCAAGCCACATGCCTTCCCAGCTAACAGAAGTTTTCCTAATGCCATTGGCCTTTCTTCTGTGAAGGTACCCTCTGGTTGATGTCTTACTTTGGATACTTTATGGCCATAAGACTGTAACTTTGTAACCAAATAAACCCCCTCTGTAAAAGTCAAATCCGTTTCTGGTGTTTTGCAGAATGGCAGCATTAGCAAACTGGAACACCTTCTGTGCCCCATAGAAATATGCTCTGGATCCCCAGGATTAAAGCTCTCCTAATACTGGCCTGCCTGCAAGGTAACTTAGTGGGGAGAGTTCTGAGAGAGGCTACTATCCTGACCCAGAATCAAAACTCCCTGTTGACCCTCAGCCCTTGACACCAAGACCCAAGCTCTGCTCTTGATTCCTGCCACCCATATGGAAGTGAGTTCCTTTCCAGATTCTTAGTGCTCTTTTTACAATTCAAACTCATTCTGCTGCATCCAGAGTTCCAATCCATCAGACATGTTACAAAAACTTTGAATCTCAGAAGGCAGGATTTGGAACTTCCAGAAGTCTTTACTCTTTATTTATGGGTGCAAAAAGATGGTGGCCAGATACTCAGTAATTCTCAAGCTACAAAGCAAATGGACATATTAGGAGGAACAAGATGGAAATCTACCAGCCACCTGAGTCCAAGCCAGCACCTGCCCAGCCAAAGTTTCTTGTAATATACGATATATAATGCATTTAAAAATAAAATTTGGATCATGCTGAATATGCTCTTTTATAACCTTCATTTTTAAAAATGTCATGAATATCTTTTCGTGTTAAGTATTCTTCTACAGCATCATTTTCGTGGCTACGTAGTATAGTTTTCTGATCCTTTATTATGAAACATTTAAATTATTTCCAACATTTCCACTATCAAAAACAATAATGAGATGAATATCCTTTTACAAACAAATTTGTGTACATCTCTGATTATACCTTAGGATATTTTCCGAGAAGTGGAATTTGCTAGGTAAAAGGGCAATCCAGTGCCAGCAGGATATGGGGCTTCCCAAAGGGCTGTTAATAGCCATCTAAAGTAATTCAGGAGACTTTCTCCTGTGGCTTTTCTTTTAAATGCTCCATAAGATAATGAAATCAAGGCTTAGAATTGTTCACACATGGATATTCCCAAGTCCCTGAATATCAAACTAGACAGTACAGTTTAGTTAACTGCTTTGTCTCAAAATATCTTTTGTTAAATATATTTTCATATTTGCTTTGCAGCAAAACATAATGTCAGCTATAATACTAATAGTTTCCAGAAAGGATTTTTCTTTTCCCTAATGCTCTGAGTGTTTGTGTGTCAAAGAAGAATTTTTATGTCCTCTTAAAAGAACAGCAAATATGGCAGGGTGAGAGTGGGGACATAGTTGCATCTCAACGGACCTCCTGTTCTAGGTGAGATGCTGTGGAGAGGCCAGGAAGTATTTACTGATGAGGTTTGACCCATCTCTCCTATCGCTATTGTAGCCATGAGAAGAATACTATGTGTCAGTGACGATGTTTGTCATTTTGGCTTTTAGTTCGTCACCTGGGACCAGCTTCTTAACCTTTTTATACATCCTATAGTATTTTGGCTCTAGACTTGTGACATTTTGTCTTCCTCCCTGAAGGCACAGAGAGAATTAGGGGACCAGCTGTGCTTGCCCTCAATACTGTGTTTAAGAGATAAAGAAGCAATTACTTCTCTCCTCAGGCAAGCTCTTTTTCAGCTGGGAAGCTTCTGCTCTGATCACTCTTCAGTGAACAGCAGAGAAATGTAATAATTCCACAGTCAGAGAAGCCAGTGGTTGTCTGCTGCCCTCAGCAACTTAAGACTGCAGGAATAGAATTCAGTATACAGAATTAGAGAAAGAGCAATTCCTTTGTACTCAGCAAGCCTACATTTGACATTTTCTTTGTATTATGTACAGGTCACTGGGCTTCAGGGCTCAAAAGACAGCCCCACTCTTAACAAGATCAGGCTGAAGAGAGACAGACATGGCAAGAAATGCTTGTCATACAAGGATATCATAATTTTAATGAGTATTCTTTCAAAGGGCAGGAGGTGTGTAGGGAGATGTAGTACCTGGGACAGGTAGCCAGTGAGCTCTTGGAAGATACATAGGTGTTTGCCCAGCAGGTGAGTGGGTGAGGGAATTCCAGGCAAGGGAACAGCATGTGTGAAGTCATGAAACTGTAATAGTTCATAGTGTATTGGGTGAAGCATCAGGTATTCTAGTTTTGCTATTAAAATATGAGACACTGGGGGGCAGGAAGTGAGATTAGAAGGATAGGCAGGGACAGGTGTTGACAGGCCTTATATGTGTGGGAGAGACTGTTAATTGATCTACAATATTGGTTTTCTCCCTTCTTCAATAAATAATAGCCATTTTAGCTGGATCCATAGCTTTCCAGATTAAAGGCTACATTTCCTTGGCTCCCTTGAAGCCAGGTGTGGCTGGGAGACTTGAGTTCTGTGAACACAAGCATCAAATAGCAGCTCCAAAGAATCTGCTCTTAAACACAGTGGAGCATGAGAGCATCCTTTTTTTTTTTTTCTTTGCTCTTTCCTCCATCTCCATCCTGCAAAGCAAATGTTGCCAACCATAAAGAACAAAATAGAAGGAGCCTGGGCTCCTGATGCCACATAAAACTTTATAGTCTCAGAACACCTACCCAGACTTCTTCCTGAGAGAGAAATAAATTTCTATTTTGTTTCAGCAACTATCATTTTGAGTTTTCTGTCACTTGCAGACACACCCAAACTTATTTAATATATTGTGCAAAGGAGTTTAGATTTTATGCTGTTGCTGAAGGAGAGGCATTGGAGAATTTTGAGTAGGGACAGCAACCTGATCAGAGTTGCCTGCTAGAACCATCTCCTAAAGACACTGTGAAGGGTCAATTAGAGTGGGCAGGAGAGGCAGGTAGAGCTGTAGCAATTCAGGGGAGAGATGAGGTAGTGACTTTGTACTGGGTTAGCTTAGCTAAATGGATTTAGATTTCTCAGAATTCCATTCCCTGTGCTACAATATTGGTTCTTGGTTAGGACTGGCTTCAAGAGAAATTTTCACGAGATTTGGAAGGTGGAAGTGAAGCAGCTGTCATGTTTACATGGAAGGTGGATATTGGGTCCAGGTGCTCTTCACTCACCTACACTGTGAGGATCTGATAGTTCATGTTCCTGACACAAGGCAGCAATCAGGCCTGCAGCTCCTCCAGCTACTGCCGGATCCCCTCTCTCACCTTCTCCATCTCCTGGGCCGGCTGTGGTTCTAGCTTCCTGATGAAGGGTGTCAGCATCTTTGTCAGGTCACCCACATCTTCGAGTTTGGAGGATTGGAGGTGATGAGAGACTGCATGCATTCCAGTTTGTCCTCTTGGGTTCCAACTTACCCTCAGGGATTCTACCTTATCCTTGTTCTGTCCATCTTTCCTCCCCAAATGCCTGCTCTGCTGACTTCATGCTAGCACCGGATGAAGAAACAACAGCTGTCCATTATCTATTTAACCAGTCCCACAATTGCTTGAGATCAAGTACCTATGATAAATCTCTTATCACTTGTAGTGCTTCTGCTTTTCTGATCAAACCATGACTAATATTGAGTATAAAGATGGATAGGGCCAGACTGTAACTGTCTTATTTATCACTGTGTCCTCTGAGTCTAGAACAAGACCTGGAAGTTAGTTGTTCACAATAAACATTCTTGATGAATGAAAAACTGAAGAGGATGACGATGAGAGATTGTCTGGAAGGCAGAATTAATAGGATTTGGTGATTGCTTGGATGTGGAATTAAGCAAGAAGGAAGAAACTAGCAGTACCTTCTAGGTTTTTTGTCTTTGGCTCCTGGGTAAAACTGGTGTCATATGTTGAGATGATGAATCCAGAAAATGGATGAATTTGGGAAGGCAGAGGAAAAGAAAATGAGTTCAGTTTTGAATATGGTGGATTTTAGGAAATTGTGGGGTATTCTTTTGGAGATATGTAGTAAACAGAAATTCAGTGTAATCATGAGGAAAGGGGTCTGGATTTTAGGAGTCATCTGTGTATAAGCAGTAGTTGAACAATGGACATGATTAAAGGGGTTAAAAGTGGTTAAGAAACAAGACCAGGGCTGTAGGCGCCAATAACATTTAAGAGGCTGGTGGAAGGAGAAGAGCCTGCAAAGGACACTGAGAAGTAATGGTCGGTAGAGTGACAGGTGATCCAGGAGAGTGTGGCTCTAGAAACTGAGGGAAAATATGGTTTGGAGACAGAAAGAGTGACCATACTGAGCACCAAATGCTGTAGAGCATTCAAATAAATGGAGACTTAGAAGTGTCCCTCAAAAGAATAGTTTCTGTAACGTGTTGGGGGCGGGGAAGCAGAGTGAAGTGAGTTGGAGAATTGATGGGAGATATTGGAGTTGGTGTCGGTGGGTAAAAACTACTTTCTCTTAGAGCTTGCTCTGAAGGAAAAGAGATGTGGAATGAGAATAAAAAGGAGTATGAAAATTGGACAGAGAATGGTTGAACTAGGACAGTGAGGTTTAATATTTCAGAGGGGAGATATTCTGAATGATGACAAGGTCCAACTGTGGTCTTGGGGGTAGGTGGATGAGGGGAAGTGGAGGAGAAGGTCACTAGAATTGAGATTAGGGAAGTGGAGGTCAGGATGTAGAAACACAGTCTATGTGGGCATTTAAGTCCCTAGTAGATGATGGCAAGATGGCTAGGAAGATGATAAGCCAAAGTCCTTGATGGATACAACAGAGTTGATAAGAGATTGAATATGACAGGGATAGAGAAAAAGAAAGGTGTCTTTCTCAGAAGGTGTGGGCTTTAAAGGAATATGGGGTTATTTATTCATTCAACAATCAGTGTTAAGGGTCTTCTGTAATGACCTGGGAGTATCAGAGGATCATGACTAGGAGAACCACCTACTGGCTCCGTGAAAAGTGGGGTAAGGGAGATAAAACATCTAAAGATTTCCTCAGTGGTTTTTAACTCAGGCTGCACAATGCAATCCCCTGGAAGCTTTAAAAAAAAAATACCATGCCTGGGTCCTAATCCAGCCCAATTCACTCATAATCTCTGTGGGTAGGGTTGCAGCATCAGTATCTTTTAAAATCCCTCGGAGATTTCTAATGTACAGCCATAGTATAGAACCACTGATGAGCAAGGAGCCCTTGGGTATAAAGAGGGGTTTCACTGCTGAAACTGACATGGGCCTCCAGGGTCTAGGGGAGATGGCTGCCTGGCACCTGCAGTTGGCACCCAGAAAATTTGGGGACAGGATGTTTAGTGGGGTTCCAGGAGCTGGGGAGTTCTGATTGTCTGCCGCTGAAGCCCTTGACTGTAAGGCAGGAAGTGAAGCAGGCCCCAGGAGTAGAACATCTTATTGCTTGGAGCTGGCTGCTGGTATCGGTTGGTAGAGGACGAGGAGAGAGGCAGGGCTCCAGTGGTTTTTCCCCACTGGGAAGCTGCTTCTAGAGTTTTGTGACCAGTTTTGGGTGCTGCATTGGAAAAATACCATGAGAAATTGGGGCCTGTCCCAAGAGCGTGAACAGGATGGATGCTGAGCTCAGGAAACCATGTCACATTAGAAATTAAAGAAGGAACTAGGAACATTTATAGCCAGGAGAATAAAAACCTTTTAATGGCTCTGACAACTGTCATCAGTTGAAAGCCTATCATGTATAATACTGATTGGATTACTTTAGCTCCAGAGGCAGACCAAAAATTAGGAATTCAAGGGAACAAGGTTTCATGTCCATGTAAGAAAGACATTTCTAACAGTTTTCTTTAGCACACCTTAAACAGCTGCCTTATGAAATGGGCTTATCCTCTAGAGTTTATAAAGAGGTTGGATTATTTCTCTATGTCAAATATGAGACCGGATATGATTGTCTTTAATAGCTCCTCTTGGTCCTATTCCAGAAAATCCTTTGAGGTGAACATTAAAGATGATAAAACAAGCAGCAAAGCCTTTGTGTATTCTGGCCATTGTCTTGGGCAAAAAGAAGTGTTAAATTGGTATTGTTTTGTTTTTAGCCAGCATCACACAAGGGGAATATGGGTATAACAACATTAAACTATTCAAGTTGGCAGTTTTTTGAGATTAATAATCAAGGGCTTACTTCAGTGTGTCTATATGTATATTTATAGCTTAACACATTAATAACAATGTTATTGGCCTTGACATTTTCAGAGCTATCAATTAGCCAATCCTAACAGTGTGCCTATTTAAGTAGGTCAGTATTTTCACAGGTGGAGAAATTTACAGTAGAGGAAATCGGTGAGACTTGAGTAAAAGTCATAGCTTAAGTCAGCATTGCAACCAAGAATAACCAATTATGATTTGATTGGTATACTTCTCTAGCAGAGAGCTTAAACTGAATATGTAATACAGAGTATATAGATAAATATAGTCCCATGTTCAAATGGAAGTTGTGAGAGGAATAAGGCCCTGAGACTTTAGATATCTGAAGCATGCGAGAAAGTAGAAAATTTCTTCCCAGAATAAAAAAGAAGAACGGTGCTGGATTCAGTGGTCATTGTTTAACAATTAAAGTTGAGAAGCTATTTATTTTTTTGTACTTATGTTTTAAGCCTTATTCTAAATTATGCATCTTACTGTTTACAAATGGTTTTGCATATTCCATTTCATTAAAGAACTATATTTTAATTGAAAAAGGTCTGAATTGTGAACTGAAAGCTATGGCACCACAAAAGCCCACATGGGGAAATCCTAGACAGGTGACCCAGGTGATCAAGACCCATAAAATCACCCTGAGTAAGAATTCACCAATTGTTGAGATCAGTGAGCCTCTAAGCTGTGAGTATAAACCAAGAGCCCTTCCTCAGACACAGATGTCCTCACAATTACCTCCATCTAAAGCCTTTGTGCATAGATGACACTTCTGTTCAAATAGATTATCAGTGAATAAGTAAGTGGTGAAACTTCAAAGACAAAAATATTTAGCTGTGAAAACAGGAAAAGGGGAAAATGTCCCTGTTGTTGTTTAGGGTAGCTATCTATATGGGAGACAAGCAGTTAAGTAGAGGTGAGTAGCAAATGATGGGTCTAGAATGATGGCCCTCTAAGTTTGATCTTCATCATAATCATGTAAAAAACTTGTTAAAAACACGTGTTCCCACATGCCTCACCAAAGAAGATATGCAGATGGAAAATAAGCATAGGTAAAAATGTTCTGCATCACATGTCATTAGGGAATTGCAAATTAAAAAAAGGAGACAGCCCTACACACCTAAAATCCAAAAATCTTATGATACCAAATGCTGGTGAGGATGCAGAGCAACAAGAAATCTCATTCATTGCTGGTGCAAATGCAAAATGTACAGCCACTGTGGAAGACAGTTTGGCAGTTAGCTTCTTACAGAGCTAAACATAGTTTTACAATATGATCCTGCAACTGTGCTCCTAGGTATTTACCCAATTTAGTTGAAAACTTATGTCCACACAAAAATCTGCTCATGTGTTATAAATCTTTATTCATAGTTATCCAAAACTGGAAGCCACCAAGATGTCTGTGGTAGTTTGAAGCTATTATGTACCCCAGAAAAACATATTCTTAAATCCAATCCATTCCTGTGGGTATAAACCAACTGTAAGAAGGACTTTTTATGAGGCTTCTTCAGTTAAGGTGTGGCCCATCTCAATCAGGATGGGTCTTAATCTTATTACTGGAGTCCTTTATAAGTGGAATGAAATTGAGACAGAGAGAGAAGAAGCCATGTGAAGCAAGAAGCTAAATGCAACCCAGAAGAGACGAAAGGGACCAGGAGATGCTGGCATGTGCTTTGCCATGTGACCAGCTAAGGATTAAGGATCACTGGCAACCAGCCCGGAAGCCACAGTCTTTGGGGAGAAAGTATTGCTTTCATGACACCTTGAGTTGGATTTTTTTCCAGTCCTTTCCCATTGTTTAAGCCAAACCATTTCATTGTATTTACCTCAACAGCCTTGAAAACTAAAACAATGTCCTTCAATAGGTGGATGGAAAAATAAACTGTGGTAATCCATACAATGGAAAATTACTTGGCAATAAAAAGAAATGCGCTATCAAGCCACAAAAAGACAGGGAGGAACCTTAAATGCATATTGATAAGTGAAAGAATACAGTCTGAAAAGGCTGCACACTGTATGATTCCACTGATAAGACATTCTGGAAATATACAAGACCATATCAGTAGTCTTATGGCCTTCCAGAGGAGTATTTGCAAGAAATTCTTTGTGAAATCACTACATTTCCTTAATTCTAAGATGAATAATTTTCCACAATTTATTAATTCTGAAATAGGCCACCTCACAATTGGTGTGTATATTCAATGTGGTGGGTTTCTCACCAACCCCCTTAAAATACTTTAAAATAAATTATGTGTCTTATGATTCAGAAACCTTAGAACTGAAGAACTCTGGTAGAGAAAACATGATATAGAAGGTAAAGAGAACAACCTCTGAATCAATTTCTCCTGAGAGTCTAGTGAGAACGGTAGGGAAATGATTTTATTTTCTCTTGATCACATTCTAAAGATGAAAAATTTAATATTTACTTTTTTAGTTAAAATTGCATCTGTGACTTCGGCTTCAGGTCAATATGGAGTAAGAGGGGCTGTATAACCTCTTGCCTGAAAAACTAACAAAACAAAACAAAACAAAACAGAATATATGAAACAATAGTTTTTGAGATGTTGAGACATTAGACAACAAATGGCAGTGATCCCTGAAAGACAGAAAAAACAAGGTGAGCCCTGCAGTTGCTCCAGTTGACTGCCTGAAACTTTCCAGACCGGTGGGGCAGGGAAGGATGCAATTCTGCCACCTGGATTGAGGGGTGAGGGATGAGGGCTAGGGTTCATTTTGCGGTATTGATAATAAGGTGAATCAAAGGTTACGATAGTGTGTTTTTGTCCATTTGAAATATATGTAAAAATAATTAGCCAACTTGATTTCTTTATTTATAATACAGATGTCAAGGTATTTATCAGGGATAGATATATTCAAATATTGATGTCTTCAGGAAAGTAGTATTATGTCAATGATAAAATCACTTTGGGTTTTAGGGGCAGCTGTCAATGGCTTGAGAGAACTGTGGATATATCTGAACTGGATTATTTTTTCATGCAAGTGTGTTTGTGTGCACACACATACAGGGTGAACCTGGCCAATTGGAAACTATAGAATTACCTCTTTGCCCAGATCTTACTTAGAACTAGGAGCGAGGAGGAATGGACAAGATTCTACCTGATAGAGAAGAGGCTCTTTTGGCTCAGTCTCTTCAGTCAGACTCTGCCACAAATGGGATTGAGTATGCTTTTCATCTCACCCTGAAAGATATTCCTGAAATGCTAATCAAGGCTGGTTATCTATTGAATCTGCAGCATTCCAGAAACTGAGTAGGGAAAAGGGTACTTTCCCTGAATACCAATAATGATCATCTCTAGCCTACAACTAACTACAGCTAACTTAAATTTCATCTTGAGGAAATTAATAGCCCTGAGACCCAAACCCCACCCCAGACCTTTTAAGTCAGCATCCCTGGTTGTGGGTTGTGAGGATCAGCAATTTTTAAAAGCATTTTAGGTGATTCTAATATGCACAAAGACTTGAGAAACACTGACTAGTAACTGACCTATAAGTTCCCTTCCAGACACTGGAATACAAATTGAAGTCTAACTTTTGGCCAATGATGGGTCACCAGCTGTGCTAATTCTTTCTCTTTGTGAGGCTTTATTTTTTCTTAATTTCTTTTCTAATCATGATAATTTACTCCTGTGTCTGCAGGCATCTGTAGCCTCAATCCCTGGAACGATACATCTGTCTGACATTTCCCACCTCCCAGGACTAGCTGGAGCAATGTGTCAACCTCTTATTGCTCTTTCCTTATCATTTTAATGAACTTCCTGCTACTTAAAAGTTGTGCTGGCAGTGTATCCTCTGTAGGCCCATTTGCTTATTGCTAACAGTTGGTTATAACCCTAATTAGAATGAATGTTGGCTTTCTTTTCAGTCCTATAATTTAGGGTGCCTAGGCTGCCAAGTTGAGGTCGATTTTGCTTGTGGGATCTGGAACTTGCCATAGTGACCTTGACAGCTAAAACCTTGTGTAGTTTCCTAAGCCTATCTCTTACTATATTAAAGATAATTTTTTTCTAATTACTTGTCAACTGCAACCAGATATGTTAAAAGCTGAAAATATTCCTCGAAATAAATTATCAAAAGCATGATAACATATCTCCCTTGGAAATATTATTATTATTTTTTCATATTAATAACATCCAGGGTATAGAATAATGGAAACTTAGGAAGGGGATTTATAGGTCATCAGCTTCCTACCAAATAAAGAAATCCCTTCTGTCATCTCTCCAATGAGCATGCAACTGTCTCCCAAACACATCTAGTGACTAATTTGTTACCATTTCCATTAAGCAGTGATTTGTCTCTTCTAAATATTTATTTAAACTTTGATATTTCTAATATCTATGCTAAATTTAAGGATTACATATATTTAGAGAAAAAAATCATGATTTGTGCTCCCACACCTTAGTGGGGGGAGCAGGCAAGATATCAACTATGATAATACAATGAAACAAATGCTTTTATAGTTGTAGATTTTTCTTGGAGTCCCCAAACTGGGGAATAATTCATTTTGTTAGAGATTGGAAGGAAGTGATAGCTCACGGATATTTCACAGAGGAGATGATATATGAATTGGGTCTTAAAGCATGGGTTTATTTTCAGGCAGAAAAGATAGAGCTGGAATTGGGTAATAGGGGTACAACAGAACCTCTCACAATTAAAATCCCCCTTTAATCCTTGGTACCTCTATAATTATTACTTCTCTATCTCTCCCTTTCCCTAAGAGAAAGAATAGCATACATCCTTCTTATTCGAATGTAATCCATGGACCAGTGATATTAGCATGACTTGGGAGATTGATACAAATGACTTGGGAGATACAAGTCATTGATACAAATGACTTGGGAGATTGATGAAATTTGTATGAAATTGATACAAATGTTGGGCCCCACTCCAGATCTACTGAAGCAGCATCTGCATTTTAACAGGCTCCTCATATGTACATTAAATTTTGAAAAGTACTGGAGAACAATTTGTGCCTCTACTTCCTCAAACCGTCCCCCACATTGAGTCTTTCAAAAAGTTTTATTTTATATCTAAGTGTGCTGGTTTGAATGTATTATGTCCCCCAGAAAAAGCCATATTCTTTGATGCAATCTTGTGGGGCAGACATAATAGTGGGGATTAAGTTGGAATGTTTGGATTAGGTTGTTTGCATGGAGATGCGCCCCACCCAACTGTAGATGATAATTGATGGGATATTTCCATGGAGGCGTGGCCCCACTCATTCAGGGTGGGCCTTGATCAGTGGAGCCATATAAACGTGCTGACTTAAAGAGATGGAATTCAGTGCAGCTGTGAGTGACGTTTTGCAGAGGAGCAAGCTTGCTAGAGAGGAATGTCCTGGGAGAAAGCCAGTTTGAAACCAGAACTTTGGAGCAGATGCCAGCCACGTGCCTTCCCAGCTAACAGAAGTTTTCCGGACGCCATTTGCCATCCTCCAGTGAAGGTACCTGATTACTGATGTGTTACCTTGGCACTTTATGGCCTTAAGACTGTAACTGTATAGCCAAATAAACCCCCTTTTTATAAAAGCCAATCCATCTCTGGTGTTTTGCATTCCGCAGCATTAGCAAACTAAAACACTAAGTAATACATGTAAAGAATTTTAATAGTAAAATAATTCTATAAGGCTCATAAAAAATGGCAGATCCCTCTTCTACGCCTACCCATTCCTACTAACCACTTCCTAGAATCAATTACTTTTACATCTTTTAGCTATTTCTTCTAGTATTTACCTCAACTATATATAAATTAAAATGATCATATAATTATTTATAGATTTATCAATTTTAGAACTAACCTACACTTCTTATGACAGAAGGTAAGAATTTAACTTTTTTGCAAACCACCTTGATTTCTTCCAACATAATTATAAATGCAATCTTGATTAAACTAATATTTAGTCTTTACAGTGTTATGTTTATAAATATTGTCCACTGAGATGAGAAGTGTACTTTTCTCTTTTCTTCCGGAGTTAATCATTGCCTTGATTTTTTTTTTCCTTTGATTTCTATGTACTATTCTATACCTAGTTTTTCCTATTTTTTCCGACAGAACTGCTATAAAAACCCTTTCAAACTATTCTGTTAGTTCCATTTGCTTTCATTGGAGGTTTTTTCCTTAAATACCTTCATCCTCCCGTTCTAAACTGGGCCAAGCTGCTCTATGGGCAGCTAACACAGCTATCATCTGAAGACTTTCTGTTGCCACCATCCTGGACAATTCTTCTGCCTCTCTCCTGTCCCAAATTTTCAGTTTTTATGAACCCATGATCTCCTCTTTTATGGTTCAATCTTTTGTGGAATATATCCTCTAATAGTTTACTAAAAAGGAGAGTGCCAGGTATATGTCTATTGGCATTTGGTCACTTGGTCTTCCCTTGTAAGGTAGAAGCTGGAAGCCTGGGAACTACATTTCCCAGAATCCTTTGCCAGCAGTGGTTCTTGTTTATAGTGTGCCAGTGAAAGACACACATGAGATCTGGAGGGAGGAAGCAAGAGAGGGTTTATTCTTCTTCCATCAGAAGTAGTAACATGCTAACAGATTTCTGCAGTGGGTTTCTCACATCTCATTATTAGAACTAGCAGCTATGGCTTTACCAGTTGATTCATGTGGTTTCCTGATTGCTGGGTATTTCCCTCCCACCCCTCCAACCCTTTCAACAATGTTAGATCACTTCCTGCTTGGACGAACTATAATAGATTTAGTTTTTCTGACCAAACCCTTACCAAGAAACAAATCTTCAAAAATGGGAATCTAGGCCTAGTAATTGCAGATGACATTTAAAGTAGTGAATAATCTCTAGGATTGTAGTAGTTCATGGAAAATAAGTGACATAAATTATTACCTGTATTTTCTTTAATGAAATGCCTAGTATTAATGGTACAGTTTTTGGAAACCAAGTGACAGTTTTTGGAAAGGTACAGTTTTTGGATACTGTTAGAGTGGGGACTACAGGAACTGTGGGGTGTGCTGGGTATTTCTAAGCACACTGGAGAGATTACAAAAGAAAGATGATTTCAGTGTTAAAAATGTTTGCTTAAGACATTATCAGAAAACCAGACAGCTTTTATGACTGCCCCAAAATAGTATAGCTCTTGAAATTACAGGACCAGTGTAACAGAGTAAACAGATCTGAAGTTTGATCTTACTTTTTGGGGAATTGCAACACAAGTTGAATTCACAACCTTTCATATCTCCTATGTGAAAGGTAAGACGTATTAGGCAAGAGTGAAACCATTATAGTTGAAAAGTGAATTTGGATGAATTTGAGTATCTAGAATCCACAAATTCCAATGTTTCATTTGCCATCAGAAGCAGCCCCTCCTCCCCCATTTGAGGAGTCTAGTTTCTCCTTGCTTTAAGATCCTGTAATCACTTCACCTGAGGTAGATATTTTGTAAGATGTACATTATTCTCAATACCTACTTTACCATTTCTTACTGCCTTCGGACATAACTTAGAGTCATATCTCAGAATGAGTAAAATGTATGACTAGGAAGAAGAAAACTTACTCATCAAAAAATTGTAATATCTTGATCATTTATGTCAGCAGAAATCTGAAGAATGTCTTTAGGAATGGATTTTAAGCATGCTAGACCTGAGAGGGAGAAAAATAAAGTTAAATCAGGCTGAATATATTAATAAATAAATGCTAAGCAGAGATTATGGATTTAATATAATAGCTTGGGCAGCTGGAAATGTCTCTAACAGTGTGCTCAGTTTGTCAGCTGAAACCTGGACTCGGTGGGGGCCTGCATCGAATGAAGCTAAGATGCCATAACTTCCTTAGAATAATGTAGAGGAAGGAATCTAAAGGCATAGGGAGATGGGAATGTTGGAGTGCATTTAACACCTGCTAATTGTTCACTTACCCTTTTACTATGTCCTATAAAAGTTCTCCGCTTTACCAAAACTTGTGGAAAGACATTAGTCAGAGGAGCACCACCAGCTTTCTTGGAAAGCTCTACAGCAGCTATCCTTGAAGGCTGGGATGACAGCTGAAGATTGTGCCTTTGGACTGGGCTCCTTGATTTCAGTGGGGATGATGGATCTCAGTGTGACAGAGGCCAAGTGGCAGGAGACACTGCCAAGACAAAATGGGTCTGATTAGTGTAATAAGCAGCAGGACTGAAGTTATAATTAGAATGGTTTGACCCACAGAGATTTTTGATGATTGTTAATTGATCATGTTGTCCCTAGACTGAAATAGATAAACAGATATACTTTTGTAGGATAAGGCCTTACTGTATACATAAAATAGAAGAGTTCTAGGTCTGTGAGTAGAAGCTTAATTTGAATCACATTGGGGAATTACAGCCACTCACCCCATTTCCAGACCTGAGCCAAGTCTCAAATCTGGAACCTCTTGATGGAAGGGAAGACCTATCTCCTGGGAGGAAGAATCCTGTGACATTGCTCCAAACGTGTATTGTAAATCTTCTACAGAGGGATTCCTAAAACTTTGTGGGATTGCTGCACATCGACTCTGAGCTGACACTACTCCCTAGTGTTCCGAAATGCCACTGTGGTCCACCAGTCAGCATGGAAGCCTGTACAGGTCAGATGATGAAGTGAATTTTATTACTACTTGCCAAATACTCCCATTTCTCTCTCTGCAGTGCCTTCCCTATGGCAGGATTATACTTTGCCATGTTGAACTCGGGAGTGGCCACGTGCTTTGCTCTGGCTGATGAGATGCAGACAAAAGTGACATCTGTCACTTCTGGGAAAAAGCTTTAGGACACTATGTTTTGCCATGTTTCTTTTCCCTTCCCTACAAGCTTGGCAGTGCTCCAGATAGCAGTTATGAGCCTAGGTCCTGAAGACAATGTGGACGGAACCATACACAATCTGTGTGTGTAACATGAACAAGAAAGGTCCTTTGTCTTTGTAAGACATCTATACTTGGGTCATTTGTTATTGCAGCATAATACAGATCATCTTGACTAATGTAGGTGTTAAGTGGAGTTTTGCCCCAAGTCTGTATCCCAGTGGGCCCATTGGGTCCACAGATCCATCTTGTGGTTATTTCCCAGGGCCTGAATGGATAGTTGGAATAGACATATTCAGAAACTAGCAAAATATTTACTCTGGAGTTTCAGGTTTATTATAGTAGTAAGGACAAACTTGTAAACCAGAAACAGTACTGAATCCCTAGGGGGAACTGCGAAGATTAATGCTCCCACTAATGACTTGAAAGATGCATGGGTGGTGATTCCTATTACCTCTTCATTTATCTTGTCCGTCTGGTCTGTGTTAAAGACAGATGTGTCTTGGATAATGAGAGTTGATTATCATAAACTTAATCAAGTGGTGACTATTGTTCCTTATGTTTTTGCTTTGCTGAAATCGATCAACACAGTCCTTTGCAACTGGTATGCAACTATTGATTTGGAAAATGCTTTCTTCCTATAAAATGAATAGCAAAGACCAGCAGAGCAGTTTGCCTTCACCCAACAGGGACAGTAGAGCATCTCACTGTCCTCTTACCTGATTGCTGCCCTAGACCCAACACTGCATCCTCAATCTGCCTTCTTTCAGTTTGGACCTCTCTTGTTTCTGTAGAGATGAATGGCTCTGCCACTACTTGTGCTGCCTCTGATATTCCCAGTTTCTGGGATTTTTGTTCATTTGTTCATTTACTTTTTCCAACTCTGGTTATCTGTTAATATGACTTGACTCATTTTACATAAAAAATTGTCAAAAACGTATATCTGATGTTGCTCTGTCTTCCTCACTGCTGTAGACTTATTCTTTTTTGGGGGTAATGAGGTAGAGAATTTTGTTCACCAGGAAGTCTCTAGAAAGATTTTTTATTTGGAAACTTGTCAGAGTGAGAAAATTGTAATTCCTAGGGAGGTGCACACATTTTCCTCTTTGAGGAGACAAGTGGAGAGAACTGTTTTTTTCAGAAATTCTGAAGCTACCTGATGGATCCCACAAGCAAGAACACAAGTTCCAGCTGCCACTAATAGTAGGGAGATGTTATAGTGGGATGTTATATGTTATAGTGGGATGTTATAGTGGGATGAGGGAAGAAAAGAATCTGAAGGAGTAGAATCTGGAAAAGGTGAAAAAGAGGGGGTGGAGGAGAGAGAGGGAGAAGAGTGGGTGATTGAGAGTATTACAGGGATAGTTACTGCAATAGGTGGAGAAGATAGCGAGAAGGGAGCTGATAGAAAAAGAGAATATTGCAGATATTTGCTGTGAATTAAGAATGTACTCCTTGTTACCTTGTCAGAATTTGTTTCTGTGCAGAAGACATTATATTGATGCTGTGTTTATGGGACCCAGGTGTTTATTTGGGATACATTTGTATATCTTTATTCTGTTTCAATGGGATCTTGGCAAAGAGGACGTCAAACGTGCTCAGTCTCCCCGCTTGAGCTGTTTTAGAATTAAACTTATTGAAAAACATCCAGATGACTTACTGTCTTCTCATTTATTTCTCATTCTCCTTTATTATAACATTTAATTTGTTTATCCTAATTTAAAGATTTTAAGGTGATTCTTTATGATGGAAAATATGGAAGCAAAAGTGGAGGCATCTTCTCTTTGTCATCTATTAAGATTACACCATATTATCCAAGCATTTGTTGCCCTTAGAGTTTGTGGACTGCTTATGGAGGTTTATAGATTTTCTGACACATTTTTTTATACATACAGAATTGAGGAAAACAGGCACATTTCTACCCTCACCTAGTCTATACTTGTAAGTATTTATTCCTGGTTTATGTCTGTCCTTTCTTTTTCTTTTATTCTCAATGTATAGTTGTATGACTGAGCTAATCAGAGAGCTTCTATAGAATCTTATTGATTTATTTAAAATGACTCTCTACTTTTCTTCTACAAAGTTCAGGATTATTCATGACTGCATACCTAGAATTTCATATTTTTAAAAGATCTGAACCCCTTTGTGCCAAATTCCTGTTCAGGATCTCTGTCACCAGATCATACCTACCATTTCTCTAAAATAATTTAAAATCCTGTTTTCGAAAGCTTATGGTACATGTTGAACAGTTTGCAACTTTCCTTTCCTTCCCTATTACAGACTCAAAAATGACATGGTCACTTCCTGTCACATCCAATCACCAACCACATTTCCCTTATTTCTGAGAATTAGGTCTGGAGTGTTGGTTCCCTTTGTGGCTTCCTGTGCCTACCAAGAGATGAAATTACCAGTGGGGCAAGGAAAGAATGAGTATGATACTTGATTTTCAGCAGAAGGGGACTTTTAGAAGTTGCTGATGTCATTAGTGCAGTGAACTCTACCCTGAATTTATAATCTCTGTTAGGAAAGTGGTGCTCCATAGAGCACGCCAACAGTGATTTGAGTTGTGTTCTCTCCTTTTTTATCCCCAACTAAATGCTTTCTAAATTGTTTCTATTATCAGAATAATGCTTTCCCAGACAGTGCTTTACCAATTTATTCTGAAGTGTTGTCATTTCCCTACCCTCTTTCTGATGTGTTTGCTTTTATTAATAAGATATGTCCTTCCAACATTGGCTTATGAGATCCATCTCTCCAAGTCACAGATTTGTGTTTTCTGCACTCTATTAAATTCCTGGTTTATTTGAGCTGTTTTTTATTCCCTGTGGTTTGGAGTATAGCACCCGCCCCCCCCCCCTTTTTTTTGGTTAAAAGATGAAAAAGTTTTGGTAACAGATGGTGGTGATGGTAGCACAATATTGTAAATGCAATTAACAGCCCTGAATTATATATTTGAATGTGGTTAAAAGGGAGAAATTTTAGAATATGTATTTTTACTAGAATGAAATAAAAAAAAAAACATGACTGCACAGTGCAAACAGGGAACCCTAATGTAAACACTGTACCATAGCTAGTAGGGCAATTATAATATTTTTTCATCACTTTTGACAAATGTAACATGTTAATGCAAGGTGTTAATAAGGGGGGGGCAAAAAGGAACACTGTATTTTCTTCATGAGTTTTCTGTAAACCTACAATTACTCTAATAAAAAATTACTTTTGAAGATTAAAGAAAAGAAATAATGATTCAATTATGTTTTAGATATTTACACTGATGAATGTTAGGGTTAAGTGGAATTTTACTTGTTTACTGACAAGGTCACACAATGCAATGTTTAATAAGGACTGTATATTAGTTTTGTTGAATGTGCTTATTTTCTTATTCACAATAAAAACTCATGTCACAGCAAAAAGAAAAGATTATGAATCATTGAATTTCACGTTTTATAGTTATATTGGTTAGGCTAAGAAACGTTAGCTGCTGGGTCAAACAAACCAGCATAGTTCAGTGTCTTCATATAATAAAGGTTTCATTGCTGTTCCCACAAAGTTTGAGGATGTTTCTGCTCAGTGGGTAGACTTCCATGAGGTCATGGACACCTAGGCTCCTTCATTGTGTGGCTCTGCCCTCCTCTATATTCTTGGAATCCTTTCCATTTAGCCAGTAGATAATGAAAGGACAGAGAGTCATGCAAAGAAAGCAGAGAGAAGGTACAGAGAGGGAGAGATTCATGCAGGAAGTGGAGCACATTCCTTTTGCCCTCATTACATCAGCCAGAATTTAGTCACATGGCTACACTTAAACTGCAAGGGAGGCTGGGAAATGTAGGCTGGCTGTGGGCCCAGGAGGAAAGACAAAAAGAATTTGTAAACAACTGTCCTGTCTCTGCTATAATAGTTCATATACTAGTTACAGTTATATAAAGTATAAAATTTGTTAAGAGTCCTACTTTTCTCTTTAATTTTCTGGTTGCTTTTCATGATTCATCTTCATGCCTGAATTAGAGTGATAATGTTATGACAGACTCCCTGTTTTCAGTTTATATTTCTGCCAATACACCTAGGGAGCCCCGATAGATGTATCCTCCTAAAATACTGTTTTCATCATGGTTATTTTTTCTGATCATCGTCTAACTCTTCATAATTTCTCGATAATTTGGCTCCATCTTACTTATCCAATCTTATCCCCCATTAATCCCTACTGATAGCTGTATGCCTCTGGGTGGGGTGGTGGTACTTGCCTTGGGATCTCAACTTCTGTATCCTGTGATACTACAGTTCTCTTCCTCAATCCCAATCCACAGTATAAGGCCAGGAAAATGACACCTCTGTAGTATAATGAGCTTCAGATTCAAACTTCAAATCTGTCTCCTGGAGTTTGGATATTCATGGCCTATAAGTTGCCTCCCTGGACTCTTTCCCTTTATGCCCACACCTAATTCTCAGCCTTAGCGCTTTATCATTCCTATGGGGAAAGCTGAGTCAAAGGAAAAGCTGTGTATCAGTTAACTTTTG
This sequence comes from Choloepus didactylus, assembly GCF_015220235.1. Taxonomy (NCBI): domain Eukaryota; kingdom Metazoa; phylum Chordata; class Mammalia; order Pilosa; family Megalonychidae; genus Choloepus; species Choloepus didactylus. The sequence goes on from NC_051308.1 coordinate 132,794,561, forward strand.
CCGTATAACAAACCATTCCAAAACCTAATGCTGAAAGGAACAAATATGTATTTTCAGGTTTTGCAGGTTGGGAGGGTGGTTCTTTTGGTCTGGGCTGGCTTGGCTGCAGCTGAATGGTCTGGAATAGCCTCACTCAGCCCCTCTCAACATCATCTCTCTTCTGCCATAGTCTAGCCTGGGATTGTTTTTATGGTGACAAAAGGGTTCCAAGCAGCAAGAGAGGGCAAACCTCAATGCATTGGTTCCTTTCAAGTCTCAGTGTGTATCATCTTAACAAGCAGGCTGAGGAAAAGTGAAAATAAAGGAGAAGTTCTTCTTGGTTTAAGACATATCTGGTTTAAGCCATCCATTCCAGATATCCTGAGGGGAAATCACCATCCACCTGGGACAAGAGGAATAAAGAGATTTCTCAATGATGGAATCAAGTGAGAGAGAGAGGGAGAGTCACTGATCATATAGTTACATTGTTTGTCCAATAAATGTCATAAGTCTTTACCTGTGCATATCAGCATTCCTTCTTTTTTGAGGGGAGGGGAGTGATCTAGCAGAGAGAGGATGAAAGAGGATCCTGGAGCATTCCCTGGAGCAGGGAGTCTCAGTATGGTGGGGGAATAGGAAATGTGTGTGTGTGTGTGTGTGGCCTCTTGTTGAGAATCAGTGTGGTAAACGGTAAAGATACTTATGGGAAATTAATGGGCACTAGAAGAGAATCAATCACTGGAGTCTAGTGATAATGGTTTTCTCTTTTCATCCTTATCAGGCCTACTTCCACATGACTTTGTGATTCTCTCTTCTCTCTTAGAACACTACCTTGGTTTCTCAAACGATTACTTATTTATTTATTTTTAAATTTTATTAATCAAAAAATTAAAAAAAAAAACATTTCAAACAAAACAAAACAAAACAAAAATATCCTAAAATAACTACATTGCTTCCAATATGCTCCAACCATACCCCAAGGAAATTAACAAACCATAGTTAAAGTCTCAAACTATTTAAACTCTGTAGGTCCTTTACTTGACACTGCTAGTTACCTACCATTTTACATTATCTTCTTCATTACTAGTATAATCCAAATTTTGTGCAAATTCTGTACATTTTTCCAGCTTCCTTTGGGGCTAGAGATGGTCATGTGACACAGTTTGGCCTATCTGCCAGAATTATAGGAAATGTCTGCTTTCCTGATATAGACACACCCTTTCCTCCTTGTTACTTTGTTCTTCCTATCCCGAATGCAGATGTGAGCTGGAGATAGAGCAGCTATACTGTGACTATGAGGCAGACATAAGTTGAATGCCACATGCTAAGGATAGGGGAGCCAAAAGTTAAAAGTAGCCTGGGACCTTGATCACATTGTAGAGTCACTGCACCAGTCTGGCCTACCCACTTTCAGTCTCCTGTGGTGTGAAAATAATAAGCTTGTATATTTATTGAAGGCACTGCAATAGCTTTGTGTTAAGTGTAGACAAATAATCCCCAAATGATGTTTTTCAGCTATTTTTTTTTTTTTTTTACATTTTTCATGTCTTCCATGAAGCCCTTTCTGTTTCATCAATATTGATCTCTTTTCCTCCTGATCTCTATGGTACCCTCACTTACAATATGCTGTATTAATTTCCTATTACTGCCATAACAAACATAGTGGCTTGAAATAACACACATTTATTATTTTACAGTTCTGGAGGTTAGAAGTCTGCATTGGGCCGGCAGGACTGCATTTCTTATGGAGGCTCCAAATAAGAATCTGTTTCCTTGTCTTTTCTGGCTTCTAGAGGCTGCCTGCACCCCTTGGCTCAGGCTGCATCTCTCCAACCTCTGCATCTGTCCTCACAGCTCCTTTCCTGATTGTGGTCCTCCTGCCTCCCTCTTGTAAAGACCTTTGTGATTACATTGGATCCGACTGTATAATCCAGGGTACTATCTCATCTCAAGTTCTTTCGCTGAATCACATCAGCAAAGTTTCTTTCACCATGTAAAGTAAGAATTTTGCAGGTTCTGGGGATTAGGATATGGACCTTTGGGGGTCATTATGCCCTGTATTTATGTATCTGTAATACATTTTAACTCACAATTGTATTTAATTTAGATCTGTATTTTATATCATTTCTAATTATTTCATGTGTGTAAATCTCACTTCCTTGACAAAAGAATCAATCCCTTAAGGGCAAATATCCCCCAAAGAGAACGGAAGATGCCTGTTGGTTTCAAGATTTCATTTTCTTCAATGACAAATGTTGTATATCTTTTTGGTCTAAATATAAACTCTAAAATATTTTTTATGCTTAACTAACTACAATGAGAATTTATTTACTCCCCTTATTTCCCAAGGGTCTCAGCATTCACCATGTGACAAAAATTTAGAAACTATTATAATAAGCCTAAGAAAGCAGTTTTTATTAGTGCCTTTTAAAACCAAATTTTTGACCAAATTTTAATAATGGAGTCTTTGTACAGTTTGTTTTCAAATATTGTTTGGATCATTGATTCTCAGACTTTTTAATCATAAATTTTTTTTCAACAAACAGAAAAGTAGAAAGAATTGTTCAGTAAATACCCATACATCCATTATCCAAATTCAGCGGTGTATTAATATACATGCATGTAGTTTCTTTGCCAACTCGTTTTCAAGTAAATTACAGTTAATTGATTTTTTTATTCAGTGCCATAAAAATGTGATAATTTATGTATATTTCCTCTTTTCTTTTTTGAAACTCATCAAATTATGTTTGGAGTTTAAAGATAACAAATTATATTATAGGTTTCTCCCCCTTTTTATATCTGGTGTGTTTTAGGGCATTGTACAGTGTGGCTTCTCCTCCCTCGCCAGAGCATCTGTAAACAATTGCTTTTCTCTTTTAAACCGATGGTTGACTCAATGGAATTTTATTTTAATAACTGTAGACTCCACATCCGTCTTAATTTCCTAATTAGTTTCCTGAAAAAAAAAAAGAAACATCATTTAGAAACCATTTTATTTGGTGCCAAATCTCATTCCAGCTTGCTACAGCAATGTTTGGATGCTCAGAGACTAGCAGAATGCTTGATGTTTGCTGTCTTGTCATATTTGTACCACATTTTAACCAGTTTTTACCTGCTTTGTTTCCTTCCTAGGTTGGAGGATTTTTTTAATGCAATTTTATTGAGATATATTCACGTACCATACAATCATTCAAAGTGTACAATCATCACACAGTGTGTATTCATCACCACAATCAATTTTTGAACATTTTCATTACTCCAAAAAATAAAAATAAGAATAAAAATAAAAGTAAAAATGAACACCCAAAACATCCCATACCCTTCATCCTCCCAATTATTCATTTACTTTTTTTTCCCCATTTTTCTACTTATCTGTCCATACACTGGATAAAGGGAGTGTGAGTGTGAACCACAAGGTTTTCACAATCACACGGTCACACGGTCACACCGTATAAGCTATATAGTTATACGATTGTCTTCAAGAATCAAAGATACTGGGTTGCAGTTCAGCAGTTTCAGGTATTTCCTTCTAGCTGTTCTAATACACTAAAAACTAAAAGGGATATCTACATAATACATAAGAATAACCTCCAGAATGACCTCTTGAATCCATTTGAAATCTCTCAGCCACTGAAACTTTATTTTGTTTCATTTCTCTTCCCCATTTGGTCCAGGAGGCTTTCTCAATCCTATCATGATGGGTTCAGGTTCATTCCCAGGAGTCATGTCCCATGTTGCCAGGGAGATCTATACCCCTACTTTCTCAGGAGGGAGAATTTTGACATAATTTAATTTGTATCCACTTTGCTCTTAGTTCTGCTAAGGCAAGCATGGATGTCTTCTCAACTATCTCTGAGAGCTGCTGGCAGGATTAGAACTGGGCAGGGCCGACCCTGTGAATGGTGAAAGTATCGTTTTCTAGGCAATACAAGCATTGGTTGATTGGTTTTTTGTTTGTTTGTTTCTTTGTTTTACTCTATTTTCCCATTTCAAATAGCAACAAATCATCTCCTAAACTCACACATCTTCCACTTGAAAGATCAAATTCAGCAAAAAATCTTTGGCTCCTGAAGACCCGAAGACATTGGCTATTAGTAAGTAAGATTGTTGTTACCAGCACTTTGTACTGTCTGAATGAGCAAAGCAGGTTACTTATGAAAATATTTGTGAGATAGAGCTGGGTTAATATTCTCTCCCCCTCCTTCTTCCTTTGTCTCTGGACTTCTAATTAGAACACAAATTCATTGCATAGCTTTGCCCTACGACTAGGTGAAAATTATTGTGGCCAATATTCCAATAAAATGGTTCATCTTCCTAAATGTAAATCCTTTTCTGTGCTTTAACAAAGACATTCTCAATTCATTGCCTCGTTTCATTTCCAAACCTTAAACTTCTCTTTAACCAATGATTACAGGCAAATTCTACCAGTTTTGCTAGTTAACATATCTTACAAAAGTATGTAGACCATATATCTTCTCTTTTTAGCATACACTCTTACCCTTACCAATCTATAAATCCTCATCTCTTTTTGTTTTAAGAGTTCTTATTTTATCATTAAAAACAAACAATAGGCATAAGAGTTTGAATCTATTGTTTTCCCACCAGAAATGTTGACCAGAAGTAAACCTAATCCATAAAAAAAACATAAGTACTATCATGAAACTTTAGATGCTATCCTTTTAGGCTGTGGTCAGTGTGATTTTCTTATTCTGACAGTTAGATGTCATTAGAACATTTCACTATGCTCTTACAAGCAAATGTTAGAAAATAGTAAATGTTATTACTATTTATCTTGAGCTATTAGAGTTAAAGAATTCTCAAAATAGCACAAAATTGGTATTTTATTTTCAGTATTTGGCTTCATTTGAGACCACAAAAATAATCTGGTCAACTGTATTTATTTATTTATTTATTTATTTTTACCAAAAATATTTTTATTAGAGCATCTACAGTGGCTGAAAAAGGAAATAATAAATGGCTGTAGATGCTTCACAAGACACCCCTTTATGTAGTCACAGTAGTAGATCTTACGACTACATTTTACTCTTAAGTTTTTTCCTTATTCTTCAGATTCTCCAGGTTTACAGATGTCATCAATCTTCAAAATCATTCTAACCATTTGTGTTGCAAGAGATATCTGTTGCTTTTTGCCAATCAAGGTTTCTCTGACATGTTGTTGCTTCATATCATTTGTGCCTTTATGCAAACAGTCAATGCCAAGAGTAGGGTTCTCCTCCTTCACTTGTCTGGCTCGGACTCTGGTCATTGTCTGGATGGGATTCGTGCCACTGTTTTCAGACAGGGCCATGGGGATGGCTTCTGGTGCATCAGCGAAGGCTCTGGTGGCGTACTGCTCCAGGGTTGGACACTTATCTGCCTCTTGGCTGACCGCCAAAGCACACGAGAGCTCAGCAGCGCCACCTCTGTATACAACACAGTAGTCACAAATGAGGTTCCGGATGACACACAGAGCATGATGAAGGGATCATTTTGCTTCCTCAATGATCATCTTATTTCCTCCTCAGATGAAAATGGTCACAGCCCTGGAGTTCTTACAGTGCTCAGTGACCAGCATTTTGTCTTTAGTTGTCCCAAATGATATCTCTTTTACAAGACCAGCAAAACCTAGCTTCTCAGCTGTGAGTTCAGAAAATCGTGGAGCAACATCTTCCAGCTGCAATAGCGATCAACTCAATTTCGGGTCCTCCAACCCAACGAACTGCAGGCAAGTTATTCTGAAGAAGTAAATGATTTGCTTCATCATCAAAGCCCCACTGGCAAATAGCTAGGTTAGCACCAGTTTCTTTAATTTGTTAAATCATCTCTTCAAACTTTTCCTTTTCATATTTCTGAAGAGCTTTATAATCTACAGCGGTCACATCAAGCTTATGTTTTGTTTTTGGTTTAGGTGGTTCAAATGGACACGTAAGAATCGCAGTCTTCACATTTTCCACTTTTTTTGGCATTTGTGGGTGACTGAAATCCTTATCCACAATTACACCCTTAATAAGTTTAGTGTCCTCTAGCTTCCCTCCCACTTTGCCTTCTACTTTCATGAGCTCAAAGTCAACATCCCTACTCTGCATGTCTGCCACTGTGAGGACGGCATTCACAGCAGTCTTGGCCATTTGTCGGTGACAGCCATTAACCACTTTGGATCCCAGCGTGGTCTTTGCGGTCTGAATCAGAGGCTCTGTGTCCTTCAGGTCCATGAGGACGCTGTCGCTGATCCTGTCCAGGTGCTCGATGGCGATGCGAGCGGCCTGCTTGTAGCCATCGGCTCTTCTGATTGGGTGAATGCTGCGGTCCAGCAACTACTCAGCCTCTTCTAACAAGACTCCAGCCAGGACAACCACTCCTGTGGTTCCATCTCCAATTGCATCATCCTGGGACTTGGAGAGTTCAATCATCAGCTTGGCAATCTGATGGGCGACATCCATCATGCTTAAAATGGTGGCCCCATCATTGGTTACTGTCACATTGCCATCTTTGTCCACCATCGTCTTATCAAGCCCATTTGGTCCAAGTGATGCCCTCATTGTATTTGCTATAGCCTTTGCAGCCATTATGTGAGACTTGAGGGCCTCAAGGCCCATAAGATGAGACTTGCAGTCCTGATCCTTGATGATGGGGAAAGGGCGTCCATATTCATTGAAGGTGAGGGTCCCCATGGACGCCATGATGCAGCAGGAGGAGTTACTCTTAACTGTATTTAATATCCACTCAGATTCACTTTCTAGAAAATCTGAAGAATCTTAAATAATTTGAGAGGAAAGTTTCCTCTAAGAAAGAATGCTTACGTTTGGAGCAGCAGACAGAATGCTTTGTGAACAGAGTTTAAACAACAGGATTCTTGGAAGAACTGTCTTCACATATTCCATTTGCACATCTCCTTCAGAGAAGTTAAGTTTTTGCTATTAACCATGTGCTTGAGATGGACTCAAGCAAGTGGTGGGCTTTATTCTGCTGCCTAGTGAGCGGTGGAGCAGGCCATCTTTCTGGAGGGTCTGCATTGCCTGGCCATGTAACTAATATTCTGAAGCACCTGAGAAGGGCATTTCTAGATCTGTGCACAGGCAAAACTGGGATGTGGGTAAAGGGAGAATTCCTTTACTTTAGGATCCTCTTTCTGCTCGTCGTTTTTTCACTTCTTCGCAGTGCCCCCAACACAGACTGTCTCTTGTCCCCGCTATCCAAGCAAAGGTATAGGAATAATCTTGTTCATATTTGATATGAGTATGCATTTAAAATCAGCACCTTGCTGCTCCCTAAGATATTTTCACTAGTTTTATTGTTTTATTTCCTTACTTCTTTGTATTCCTGAAATTATTCCACGGTGATGGCTTCCCATGTATAATGTTTATCTCACTGTGGTGGTTTGAATCTATTATGTACCCCATAAATAGCCATATTCTTTTAATCCACTCTTGTGGGGGCAGACCTATTGTGGGTGGGATCTTTTGATTAGGTTGTTTCCTTGGAAATGGGACACACCCAATTGTGGATGGGACCTTTTAATTAGATTATTTCTGTGGAGGTGTGACCCTGCTCATTCAAGTGGGTCTTAATTAGTTTACTGGAGTCCTTAAGAGAGCTCATAGAGACAAAGATCTCAGAGACAGAGAGAAAACACCTACAGACATTTCAATGCTGAAGACAGCTGTTGAAACCAGAACCAGGAGAGAAGCTGGGAGATGAAGCTTGGAGTTTGCCCTGAAGAAGCTAAGAGAGGACCCCAGATGCTTAGAGAGAAATGCCCTGGGAGAAACAAGCAAGAATGCTCAGGAGCTGAGAGAAAGGAGCGAAGATAGAAGCCCAGAGACATTTTTGAGAAAGAAATGGAAATTAGAAGGTAACCCCAGGAGAGGCCCAGCAGATTCCAGCCATGTGCCTTCCCATGTGACAGAGGAACCCCAGATGCCATTTTCCTCAGAGAAGGTATCTTCCTCTTGATGTCTTAATTGGGACATTTTCATGGCCTTAGAACTATAAATTTGTGAACAAATAAACCCCCATTGTAAAAGCCAATCCATTTCTGGTATTTTGCATTCCAGCAGCTTTAGCAAACCAGAACACTCACTAAAAGGTACATAATTTTAGTTTTTTTATCTTCTCTTTTACGCATACACTCTTCCTCTTACCAGTCTATAAATCCTCATCCCTTTTTGTTTTACGAGTTCTTATTTCATCATTAAAAACAAACAATAGGCATAAGAGTTTGAATCTATTGTTTTGCTACCATAAATGTTGACCAGAAGTACACCTAAATCAGAAAAAAAAAAAAAAAAAAAAAAAAAAAAAACCTGTAATGAAACTTTAGATGCTGTCTTCCAAGGCTGTGGTCAGTGTGATTTTCTCATTCTAACAGTTAGATGTCATTAGAACATTTCACTATGCTCTTACAAGCAAATGTTAGAAAATAGTAAATGTTATTACTATTTATCTTGAGCTATTAGAGTTAAAGAATTCTCAAAATAGCACAGAATTGGTATTTTATTTTCAGTATTTGGCTTCATCTGAGACCACAAAAATAATCTGGTCAGCTGTATTTGTCCTGAACCTGTCAACTATAGGAGCAAAAACATCTCAAATCCATCCCAGTTTTTAAATATGTGTACATAGACACATATAAATTCTATCCATGTTGGTGGTGTCAAACTCTGAAAATTTTATTTAGGTCCAGCTTTTTCTTCAGCTGTTGGAATTCCTGTTTCCTGAGGGCAAGCAGCTTGTGAAGCAGCAGAGGAGGGAGCAGTGAATGGAGTTGCCTGTGAGACAATCTCTCATTAGTTTCCCAGGATGTGATGGGCAGCTGAATTTGGCTGACCAAGTGTCACAGAATCATTTCATTTTATAATTGGGAGGGGTGAAGGGCACAAAGACTCCCTACAGAGTAAAGTGAGAGTATATGGTAAAATAGGTGTAGGAAGGCAACATTTTTATATGGTTAATAGCCATGTGCTCATGTATTTTTGAGATGCTAGAGGAAAAGAGGGGTAAAGTAGGCTCAAATGCAAATTTAGTTTACTCATTCTGGTTTAATTACATGAAGGAATAAATTTACCATGACACTATTATGGAGACATGGCAACCTAAGACAGAAACCCAGGGTCTCTTGTATATGACATCTTGAGAACATAGAGAAGACAGATTATTTTCCTGTCTCATGAGTTCATTCTTTCCACATTATTCAACAAACATTTATAAACAGGATTCTACATGCCAAACACCTGGTAGAAATAAACTTGTTTAAAATAGTTGGTCTAAGAGCTATTGAAGAAATTCTCTTTCAGAATAAAAAGTGAATATTTTGTTAGTTTTAATGCTATCAGTAATTTGCCTGAAGGACATAGGTCAAGCAGTTTCTTTTTTCTTTTCTCATCTGTAAAAGAAAATGTTTGAACTAGATGATCTCCATGTTTTTTCCAACTCTGAAATTCTGGAATTTCGTAGTCTTTGTCATGATTTTATACCCCCAGAAGAATAACATTCAAATATAATTGATGCTTATGGGATAGAATTCTTTCCCAATTGCAAAACTTATTGTTAGGCAAGTGAACCTGATTTTTCAGTATTGCTCTGGGTTCCAAGATGGTAGAATTGCCAGACAGAGGGCACTCATAGATATTGTTTCTGGGATGTTTTGGGCCATCTACACAAAGTTTGGGATGTTTTGGGCCATCTACACAAAGTTATTGGAGGGGGACAGACTAAGGACAGATTTATTCCTCAAACAACTCTTGTAACTGCCACGAGACCAGAGAGGCCATAATTAGAGATGTATTCATTTTGCTTAAGTGTTGCCCTATGTCTAGACCCTTATTATGAATGACTAGAAGTTCTTCCTTTCTCCACTGAATCAGTGAGGATGCTTTTGGCTATAATTAGCAGAATACCCACCTAAAAGTGATATAAATAATAAAAAAATTATTTTCTCATATTAGGCTGCAGTTCAGCTTCTGTGGTATTTTCTTGGCTTTTCTGTCATAGGGATAAGATGGCTAGAGTAGATATAAGCTTTGTGTCCTCACGTGACAGTGTCCAAAGACGGAGAAGAGCTCCTCCCCATACAACTCTTCGTCTGGGAGGAAACCTTTCCTTAGAGCCTCCAGCAGCCTTTCTCTCATTGGCCAGTATTACGTGACTTTCCTGAGCCCATGGCTCCATGGACATTCTGTTAGCAAAGCAGGGAGTGGTGGGAAAACTTTGAGGAGGCAGTCAGTAAGATCTGCCTCATCTGTTTTTGCCAAAGATGTGACAGCAGCTCTACCTGGAAGGGAAAGCATTTTGTTCGCATGTATGTATGTAGGGGGTGCCCCTCTTAGCATGCTTTTAACCCACTACCCTTTATTTTCAGGGGCCCTGGTGAGCCAGTTCTGAATGTGAGGATGAGCTGTGGATGATGTCCATATAGCATGGGGCAGAGAACCACACTGAGGGAGCAGGGCCAGGGCTGCAGCCCAGGTGGAGATTGGGAGTTAGGCTGAGACTAATGGGAGTAGAAAGGCCACAAGAGCAACCAGTAGAATTCTTTAGTCCTGCACTCTGAGAAATGTTCTGTTTGACCCTTAGTGTAAGGGAAATTTGCAACAGATTCCTGTGATTGCTTGCACCAAAGTTCATTTCCATTAATACTTTACACATTTATAGGATGTTTCATCTCAGATACTTAACCAGCAAGCACACTATTTATATCCTTATCTTAATTCTCTGACCCTTGCCTAGGGGTAGGTGATCCAGATGCAAGTCAGAGGCTCTTAACTTCTGATGTTGGACTTACTTCCTTGGGATTAGGGTTCAGCAGAATGAGTGTCATTCTAGTATCAAAACCTATTTTGGTATTCCTATAACATGTAATCAATTTGCTCATGTAATCAATTTGCTCCAGTCCAGTCAAGTTTTTGTCTTGAGGTTATTGTATGGGTAAATTTGTGGGTTGCTTTGAGTTCCAAGCATTCAGGAATGAAGAGTTGGAAGGATTAAGTGACATAAGCCTAGAATGTATCCTGGCATACAGTGGGCACTCAATAAATCTTAATTTCTTTCCTTATCTGCCTTTCTTTCCTAATTATTGTTTCCACAATTCTCAGAAAAATGGTTTTACCGTCCATTTTGGAGTGCCCTTATCCCCATACCAAAAGATCAGGAAGAGTATAACCAATATTCTAAGTCAAGGTAATAAGAAATGGAAAGATGGAAGCAAGGGAATGACTCCTTAATCATGCATTGAACACCCATAATACGTGTGTTAGTGCTTCTAAGATGAATCAAGACATGAGTTCCTACCTAAAGGATCTTACAGTAGGAGGGGAAACCCAGAGAGAAATAAAGTAAGATTTGAAGAAGACGACGACAGAAACATGCACAGGGTGAGGTGAGCACTGAGAAGGGGAACCTAACTTACGTTGGATGGGGGTGACAAAGGGAGGCATCAGAGAAGACCCCCCTGAGGAAACGACACCTGAAAAGCCCAGAGCCTGCCCCCTTATACCTCTGCCTGGCCACAGCTCTCAGTACCTGTATTAGCTGAAAAAGGAGGCTGACAGAGAAGATATTTATTTTTCCAGAAGTCCTGAAGAGAGCCAAAGAACAGCCGTTTTTAATTTAGTTGTAGGATTTTTGACTATAGAATGTATGTCAGGAGGCGAGGCAAGATGGCAGACTGGTGAGCTGTATGTTTTAGTTACTCCTCCAGGAAAGTAGGTAGAAAGCCAGGAACTGTGTGGACTGGACACCACAGAGCAATCTGACTTTGGGCATACTTCATACAACACTCATGAAAACGTGGAACTGCTGAGATCAGCAAAATCTGTAAGTTTTTGCGGCCAGGGGACCCGCACCCCTCCCTGCCAGGCTCAGTCCCGGGGGAGGAGGGGCTGTCAGCTCCGGGAAGGAGAAGGGAGAACTGCAGTGGCAGCCCTTATCGGAAACTCATTCTACTGATTCAAACTCCAACCATAGATAGACTGAGACCAGACACCAGAGAATCTGAGAGCAGCCAGCCCAGCAGAGAGGAGACAGGCATAGAAAAAAAACAACACGAAAAACTCCAAAATAAAAGCGGAGGATTTTTGGAGTTCTGGTGAACATAGAAAGGGGAAGGGCCCTGAGGCGCATATGCAAATCCTGAAGAAAAGCTGATCTCTCTGCCCTGTGGACCTTTCCTTAATGGCCCTGGTTGCTTTGTCTCTTAGCATTTCAATAACCCATTAGATCTCTGAGGAGGGCCCGTTTTTTTTTTTTTTTTTTTTTTTTTTTTTTTTTTTTTAATCCTTTTTTCTTTTTCTAAAACAATTACTCTAAGAAGCCCAATACAGAAAGCTTCAAAGACTTGCTATTTGGGCAGGTCAAGTCAAGAGCAGAACTAGGAGAGCTCTGAGACAAAAGGCAATAATCCAGTGGCTGAGAAAATTCACTAAACACCACAACTTCCCAAGAAAAGGGGGGTGTCCACTCACAGCCATCATCCTGGTGGACAGGAAACACTCCTGCCCATCGCCAGCCCCATAGCCCAGAACTGCCCCAGACAACCCAGTGTGACGGAAGTGCTTCAAATAACAGGCACACACCACAAAACTGGGCGTGGACATTAGCCTTCCCTGCAACCTCAGCTGATTGTCCCAGAGTTGGGAAGGTAGAGCAGTGTGAATTAACAAAGCCCCATTCAGCCATCATTTCAGCAGACTGGGAGCCTCCCTACACAGCCCAGCAGCCCAGAACTGCCCTGGGGGGACGGCACTCACCTGTGACATAGCACAGTCATCCCTCAACAGAGGACCCGGGGTGCACGGCCTGGAAGAGGGGCCCACTTGCAAGTCTCAGGAGCCATACGCCAATACCAAGGACTTGTGGGTCAGTGGCAGAGACAATCTGTGGCAGGACTGAACTGAAGGATTAGACTATTGCAGCAGCTTTAAAACTCTAGGATCACAAGGGAGATTTGATTGTTAGAGCCACCCCCCCCTCCCTGACTGCCCAGACACACGCCCCATATACAGGGCAGGCAACACCAACTACACACGCAAGCTTGGTACACCAATTGGGCCCCACAAGACTCACTCCCCCACTCACCAAAAAGGCTAAGCAGGGGAGAACTGGCTTGTGGAGAACAGGTGGCTCGTGGACGCCACCTGCTGGTTAGTTAGAGAAAGTGTACTCCACGAAGCTGTAGATCTGATAAATTAGAGATAAGGACTTCAATTGGTCTACAAATCCTAAAAGAACCCTATCAAGTTCAGCAAATGCCATGAGGCCAAAAACAACAGAAAATTATAAAGCATATGAAAAAACCAGACGATATGGATAACCCAAGCCCAAACACCCAAATCAAAAGACCAGAAGAGACACAGCACCTAGAGCAGCTACTCAAAGAACTAAAGATGAACAATGAGACCATAGTATGGGAGATAAAGGAAATCAAGAAGACCCTAGAAGAGCATAAAGAAGACATTGCAAGACTAAATAAAAAAATGGATGATCTTATGGAATTTAAAGAAACTGTTGACCAAATTAAAAAGATTCTGGACACTCATAGTACAAGACTAGAGGAAGTTGAACAACGAATCAGTGACCTGGAAGATGACAGAATGGAAAATGAAAGCATAAAAGAAAGAATGGGGAAAAAAATTGAAAAAATCGAAATGGACCTCAGGGATATGATAGGTAATATGAAACGTCCAAATATAAGACTCATTGGTGTCCCAGAAGGGGAAGAAAAGGGTAAAGGTCTAGGAAGAGTATTCAAAGAAATTGTTGGGGAAAACTTCCCAAATATTCTAAGCAACATAAATACACAAATCATAAATGCTCAGCGAACTCCAAATAGAATAAATCCAAATAAACCCACTCCGAGACATATACTGATCACACTGTCAAACACAGAAGAGAAGGAGCAAGTTCTGAAAGCAGCAAGAGAAAAGCAATTCACCACATACAAAGGAAACAGCATAAGACTAAGTAGTGACTACTCAGCAGCCACCATGGAGGCGAGAAGGCAGTGGCACGATATATTTAAAATTCTGAGTGAGAAAAATTTCCAGCCAAGAATACTTTATCCAGCAAAGCTCTCCTTCAAATTTGAGGGAGAGCTTAAATTTTTCACAGACAAACAAATGCTGAGAGAATTTGCTAACAAGAGACCTGCCCTACTGGAGATACTCAAGGGAGCCCTACAGACAGAGAAACAAAGAAAGGACAGAGAGACTTGGAGAAAGGTTCAGTACTAAAGAGATTTGGTATGGGTACAATAAAGGATATTAATAGACAGAGGGGAAAAATATGACAAACATAAACCAAAGGATAAGATGGCTGATTCAAGAAATGCCTTCACGGTTATAACGTTGAATGTAAATGGATTAAACTCCCCAATTAAAAGATATAGATTCGCAGAATGGATCAAAAAAAATGAACCATCAATATGTTGCATACAAGAGACTCATCTTAGACACAGGGACACAAAGAAACTGAAAGTGAAAGGATGGAAAAAAATATTTCATGCAAGCTACAGCCAAAAGAAAGCAGGTGTAGCAATATTAATGTCAGATAAAATAGACTTCAAATGCAGGGATGTTTTGAGAGACAAAGAAGGCCACTACGTACTAATAAAAGGGGCAATTCAGCAAGAAGAAATAACAATCGTAAATGTCTATGCACCCAACCAAGGTGCCACAAAATACATGAGAGAAACACTGACAAAACTAAAGGAAGCAATTGATGTTTCCACAATAATTGTGGGAGACTTCAACACATCACTCTCTCCTATAGATAGATCAACCAGACAGAAGACCAATAAGGAAATTGAAAACCTAAACAATCTGATAAATGAATTAGATTTAACAGACATATACAGGACATTACATCCCAAATCACCAGGATACACATACTTTTCTAGTGCTCATGGAACTTTCTCCAGAATAGACCATATGCTGGGACATAAAACAAGCCTCAATAAATTTAAAAAGATTGAAATTATTCAAAGCACATTCTCTGACCACAATGGAATACAATTAGAAGTCAATAACCATCAGAGACTTAGAAAATTCACAAATACCTGGAGGTTAAACAACACACTCCTAAACAATCAGTGGGTTAAAGAAGAAATGGCAAGAGAAATTGCTAAATATATAGAGACGAATGAAAATGAGAACACAACATACCAAAACCTATGGGATGCAGCAAAAGCAGTGCTAAGGGGGAAATTTATAGCACTAAACGCATATATTCAAAAGGAAGAAAGAGCCAAAATCAAAGAAATAATGGATCAACTGAAGAAGCTAGAAAATGAACAGCAAACCAATCCTAAACCAAATAGAAGAAAAGAAATAACAAGGATTAAAGCAGAAATAAATGACATAGAGAACAAAAAAAACAATAGAGAGGATAAATATCACCAAAAGTTGGTTCTTTGAGAAGATCAACAAGATTGACAAGCCCCTAGCTAGACTGACAAAATCAAAAAGAGAGAAGACCCATATAAACAAAATAATGAATGAAAAAGGTGACATAACTGCAGATCCTGAAGAAATTAAAAAAATTATAAGAGGATACTATGAACAACTGTATGGCAACAAACTGGATAATGTAGAGGAAATGGACAATTTCCTGGAAACATATGAACAACCTAGACTGACCAGAGAAGAAATAGAAGACCTCAACCAACCCATCACAAGCAAAGAGATCCAATCAGTCATCAAAAATCTTCCCACAAATAAATGCCCAGGGCCAGATGGCTTCACAGGGGAATTCTACCAAACTTTCCAGAAAGAACTGACACCAATCTTACTCAAACTCTTTCAAAACATTGAAGAAAATGGAACACTACCTAACTCATTTTATGAAGCTAACATCAATCTAATACCAAAACTAGGCAAAGATGTTACAAAAAAGGAAAACTACCGGCCAATCTCCCTAATGAATATAGATGCAAAAATCCTCAACAAAATACTTGCAAATCGAATCCAAAGACACATTAAAAAAATCATACACCATGACCAAGTGGGGTTTATTCCAGGCATGCAAGGATGGTTCAACATAAGAAAATCAATCAATGTATTACAACACATTAACAAGTCAAAAGGGAAAAATCAATTGATCATCTCAATAGATGCTGAAAAAGCATTTGACAAAATCCAACATCCCTTTTTGATAAAAACACTTCAAAAGGTAGGAATTGAAGGAAACTTCCTCAACATGATAAAGAGCATATATGAAAAACCCACAGCCAGCATAGTACTCAATGGTGAGAGACTGAAAGCCTTCCCTCTAAGATCAGGAACAAGACAAGGATGCCCGCTATCACCACTGTTATTCAACATTGTGCTGGAAGTGCTAGCCAGGGCAATCGGGCAAGACAAAGAAATAAAAGGCATCCAAATTGGAAAAGAAGAAGTAAAACTGTCATTGTTTGCAGATGATATGATCTTATATCTAGAAAACCCTGAGAAATCGACGATACAGCTACTAGAGCTAATAAACAAATTTAGCAAAGTAGCGGGATACAAGGTTAATGCACATAAGTCAGTAATGTTTCTATATGCTAGAAATGAACAAACTGAAGAGACACTCAAGAAAAAGATACCATTTTCAATAGCAACTAAAAAAATCAAGTACCTAGGAGTCAACTTAACCAAAGATGTAAAAGACCTATACAAAGAAAACTACATAACTCTACTAAAAGAAATAGAAGGGGACCTTAAAAGATGGAAAAATATTCCATGTTCATGGATAGGAAGGCTAAATGTCATTAAGATGTCAATTCTACCCAAACTCATCTACAGATTCAATGCAATCCCAATCAAAATTCCAACAACCTACTTTGCAGACTTGGAAAAGCTAGTTATCAAATTTATTTGGAAAGGGAAGATGCCTCGAATTGCTAAAGACACTCTAAAAAAGAAAAACGAAGTGGGAGGACTTACACTCCCTGACTTTGAAGCTTATTATAAAGCCACAGTTGCCAAAACAGCATGGTACTGGCACAAAGATAGACATATAGATCAATGGAATCGAATTGAGAATTCGGAGACAGACCCTCAGATCTATGGCCGACTGATCTTTGATAAGGCCCCCAAAGTCACTGAACTGAGTCATAATGGTCTTTTCAACAAATGGGGCTGGGAGAGTTGGATATCCATATCCAAAAGAATGAAAGAGGACCCCTACCTCACCCCCTACACAAAAATTAACTCAAAATGGACCAAAGATCTCAATATAAAAGAAAGTACCATAAAACTCCTAGAAGATAATGTAGGAAAACATCTTCAAGACCTTGTATTAGGCGGCCACTTCCTAGACTTTACACCCAAAGCACAAGCAACAAAAGAGAAAATAGATAAATGGGAACTCCTCAAGCTTAGAAGTTTCTGCACCTCAAAGGAATTTCTCAAAAAGGTAAAGAGGCAGCCAACTCAATGGGAAAAAATTTTTGGAAACCATGTATCTGACAAAAGACTGATATCTTGCATATATAAAGAAATCCTACAACTCAATGACAATAGTACAGTCGGCCCAATTATAAAATGGGCAAAAGATATGAAAAGACAGTTCTCTGAAGAGGAAATACAAATGGCCAAGAAACACATGAAAAAATGTTCAGCTTCACTAGCTATTAGAGAGATGCAAATTAAGACCACAATGAGATACCATCTAACACCGGTTAGAATGGCTGCCATTAAACAAACAGGAAACTACAAATGCTGGAGGGGATGTGGAGAAATTGGAACTCTTATTCACTGTTGGTGGGATTGTATAATGGTTCAGCCACTCTGGAAGTCAGTCTGGCAGTTCCTTAGAAAACTAGATATAGAGTTACCATTCGATCCAGCGATTGCACTTCTCGGTATATACCCGGAAGATCGGAAAGCAGTGACACGAACAGATATCTGCACGCCAATGTTCATAGCAGCATTATTCACAATTGCCAAAAGATGGAAACAACCCAAATGTCCTTCAACAGATGAGTGGATAGATAAAATGTGGTATATACACACGATGGAATACTACGCGGCAGTAAGAAGGAACGATGTCGTGAAACATATGACAACATGGATGAACCTTGAAGACATAATGCTAAGCGAAATAAGCTAGGCACAAAAAGAGAAATATTATATGCTACCACTAATGTGAACTTTGAAAAATGTAAAACAAATGGCTTATAATGTAGAATGTAGGGGAACTAGCAATAGAGAGCAATTAAGGAAGGGGGAACAATAATCCAAGAAGAACAGATAAGCTATTTAACGTTCTGGGGATGCCCAGGAATGACTATGGTCTGTTAATTTCTGATGGATATAGTGGGGGCAAGTTCACAGAAATGTTGCTATATTAGGTAAATTTCTTGGGGTAAAGTGGGAACATGTTGGAAGTTAAGCAGTTATCTTAGGTTAGTTGTCTTTTTCTTACTCCCTTGTTATGGTCTCTTTGAAATGTTCTTTTATTGTATGTTTGTTTTCTTTTTAACTTTTTTTTCATACAGTTGATTTAAAAAAGAAGGGAAAGTTAAAAAAAATAAACAAGGAAAAAAAAAAAGGTGTAGTGCCCCCTTGAGGAGCCTGTGGAGAATGCAGGGGTATTCGCCTACCCCACCTCCATGGTTGCTAACATGACCACAGACATAGGGGACTGGTGGTTTGACAGGTTGAGCCCTCTACCACAGGTTTTACCCTTGGGAGGGCGGTTGCTGCGGAGGAGAGGCTAGGCCTCCCTATGGTTGTGCCTAAGAGCCCCCTCCCGAATGCCTCTTTGTTGCTCAGATGTGGCCCTGTCTCTCTAGCTAAGCCAACTTGAAAGGTGAAATCACTGCCCTCCCCCCTATGTGGGATCAGACACCCAGGGGAGTGAATCTCCCTGGCAACGTGGAATATGACTCCCGGGGAGGAATGTAGACCTGGCATCGTGGGACGGAGAACATCTTCTTGACCAAAAGGGGGATGTGAAAGGAAATGAAATAAGCTTCAGTGGCAGAGAGAATCCAAAAGGAGCCGAGAGGTCACTCTGGTGGGCACTCTTACGCACACTTTAGACAACCCTTTTTAGGCTCTAAAGAATTGGGGTAGCTGGTGGTGGATACCTGAAACTATCAACCTACAA
Organism: Choloepus didactylus; assembly: GCF_015220235.1. NCBI lineage: Eukaryota > Metazoa > Chordata > Mammalia > Pilosa > Megalonychidae > Choloepus > Choloepus didactylus. The sequence continues at coordinate 132,813,626 of NC_051308.1, forward strand.
CCCAGAACCCATGAATCTCGAAGACAGTTGTATAAAAATGTAGCTTATGAGGGGTGACAGGGGGATTGGGAAAGCCATAAAGACCACACTCCACTTTGTCTAGTTTATGGATGGATGAGTAGGAAAATAGGGGAAGGAAACAAACAGACAAAGGTACCCAGTGTTCTTTTTTACTTCAATTGCTCTTTTTCACTCTATTATTCTTTTTATTCTTGTGTGTGTGCTAATGAAGGTGTCAGGGATTGATTTGGGTGATGAATATACAACTATGTAATGGTACTGTGAACCATCGAAAGTACGATTTGTTTTGTATGACTGCGTGGTATATGAATATATCTCAATAAAATGAAGATTAAAAAAAAAAAAAAAAAAAAAAAAAGACATAATGCTGAGCAAAATAAGCCAGGCACAAAAAGAGAGATATTGTATGTTACCATTAATGTGAACTCTGTGAAAAATGTACAATGTTTTATACTGTAGAATGTAGGGGACCTAGAGATACCAATTAGTGGAGGGGGAATGATAATCTAATAAGAACAGATAAACTATGGAGGGTAATCTCAATGTTATGGGAATGCTCAGGAATGATTATGGTTTGTAAACTTTCTTGGATATAGTAAGATCATGTTGGAAGCAATAGAGTTATTTTAGGTTTTTTTTTTTCTCTTATTCCTTTGTTTTCTTAGGGGTTGTTAATTTTCTTGGGGTATGGTAGGAACATGTTGGAAGCAATTTAGTTATTTTAGATTATTTGTTTTTCTTACTCCTCTGTTTGGACATGGTTTATTAATTTTCTTGGGGTATGGTAGGAACATATTGGAAGCAAAGTAGTTATTTTAGGTTATTTGTTTTCCTTAATCCATTGCTTTGTTTGAAATGTTGTGGGGTTTTTTTGGTTGTTGTTTGCCTATTTGTTTTTAATTTTTTGATAAACAAAGTTAAAAAATTGAAAAAAATCAGTAGAAAAATGGGAGTAAAAACTAAATGACAAATAGGGTGGGATGGGGGGATGGTTTGGGTATTCTCTTTTCACTTTTATTTTTATTCTTATTCTGATTCTTTCTGATGTAAGGAAAATGTTCAGAAATAGATTGTGGTGATGAACGCATAACTATATGATCATACTGTGAACAGTTGATTGTATACCATGGATGACTGTATGGTTTGTGAATATATTTCAATAAAACTGAATTAAAAAAAAAAAAAAAGGAACCTTAAAAAAAAAAAAAAAAAAGAATGTATGTCAGATGGGTTCTAGATGGCCTCCTTTTGGGGCATGTACTGAGTTCTGGCACTTGTTCTAGGAAAATGTGTGCAAAGGTCCAATGCCTTAGTCCTAACCCTGAAATTCTGGTTCAGCTGGAGTGGGATCTATTGAATCTGGTTTTGTGTGGTTCTGGCATGCAGCCAGGGTGGGAGAATTGCTAGAAGAGATTGAGAAGAGTAGTGGAAGAGGAAGCAGCCCTGATAAATGGCAGCCAGGGTTGAGGAGTTTGTTGTCTGATGGTATAATCTAATGGCTCTCAGTATTGGGCTCAAATGAATGAATAAAAAGTAAATGGTTGGATGGATAGATGGATGGCTGGCTGGCTGGATGACTAGATAGAATGATATGACAAATGTAGTAAGATGTTAAAAGTTGACAGATCTGGGTGTCTGGGTTGGAAGTATGTTGGGTTCTCTGTATGGGTTTTGTATCATTTTTGCAACTGTCTTGTAAGTTTGAAATTATTTCAAAAAAATTATGAAAATAAATTCTTGTGGAAGGAATAAATAAATGAACCATTTGTCATCAAGATCATTTCAGTCACAAGTGAAAAAAATCTGTCCTGGTTGAAGCAAGATGATTTTCCATGGCTCACATCCTTAAAAAGCCCTGGGATAGTGATAGACTCAGCTCTCATTTGGTTGGGGGTTCAAATGTTGTAACCAGATGCTATTTTCCTCTCTTTATTTCTGTGTTCTGCTACCTTCCAGGTTGGCTTCTTTTCTGTCATATTCTTTCCTGGTACACAAGATGGCTACAGCAGCTCTAGAGCTTAAAACTTCTCAGCTTCAAATCCGTTATGATAGAGTAAGCTGAGTTTTGGTTTTTGTTTTTCCCTCAGAACTCCCAGAAAAAAATCTCTCTGCCTACATTAGCTCTGATTGGTTCTTTTGGGAACAAATCACTGTGGCCAGGGGAATGTGATGAGCTAATTGGCTTAGGGGCCACTCTTGGAATTGTGGGTAGGGTCTCACCTGAATCACATGAACCAAGAATGGTGGAGGGGTAGACAACAAATGGCTCTATTGAGAGTGTCGTAGGTTGACTAGCTATAAAATATATGTCCACATAGGAGTCACTATTGCTACTTATTTTCATGTATGTTATCTAACTTAAGCTTCATAACTACATAAGGGAGATATTATATAGCTACAGGCATACCTCTGAGATATTGCAGGTTTGGTTCCAGACTGCTGCAATAAAGTGAATATCTCAATAAAGAGGGTCACACTAATTTTTTAGTTTCCCAGTGCATATAAAAGTTATGCTTACACTATACCGTAGTGTAATGTGTGATGTCTTTAAAATACTTTATTTTAAAATAAATACATTATTGCTAAAAAATACAAACCCTCATCTGAGTCTTTAGCAAGTCATAATCTTTTTGCTGATGGAGGGTCTTGCCTTGATGTTGATGGCTGCTGACTGATCAGGGTGGTGGTTGCTGAAGGTTTGGGTAGCTGTGGCAATTTCTTAAAATAAGACAACCAGTGAAGTTTGCTGCGTCAAATGACTCTTCCTTTCATGAAAGATTTCTCTGTAGCATGCAATGCTGTTTGATAGCATTTTGCCCACGGTAGAACTTCTTTCAAAATTGGACTCCATCCTTTCAAATCCTGCCACTGCCTTATCAACTAAGTTGATGTAATATTCTAAATCATTTGTTGTCATTTCAACAGTGTTCATAGCATCTTCACCAGGAGTTGATTCCATCCCAAGAAACCACTTTCTTTGGTCATCCATAAGAAGTAACTACTCATTGTTAAAGTTTTCTCATGAGATTGCAGCAATTCAATCAGATCTTCAGGCTCCACTTCTATTTGCTTGCTATTTCTACCACATTTGCACTTACTTTTTCCACTGAAGTCATAACCCCTTAAAGTCATCCATGAGGGTAGGAATCAACTTCTTCCAAACTCCTGTTAATGTTGATGTTTTGACTTCCTCCCATGAATCACAAATGTTTTTAATGACATCTAGAATGATGTATACTTTCCAGAAGGTTTTCAATTTACTTTGCACAGATCCATCAGAGAAATCATGATCTATGGCACCTATAGCCTTACAAAATATGTTTCTTAAATAATAAGTCATGAGAGTCAAAATTTTTCCTTGATCCATGTGCTGTAGAGTGGATGTTGTATTAGCAGGCATGAAAACCACATCAATCTTGTTGTGCATCTCCATCAGAGCTCTTGGGTGACCAGCTATATTGTCAATGCGCAGTAATATTTTGAAAGGAAGTTTTTTTTTTTTCCTGAGCATTAGTTCTCAACAGTGGGCTTAAAATATTCAGTAAACCATGTTGTAAATATATGTGCTGTCATCCAGGCTTTGTTGTTCTATTTACAGAGCAAAGGGAGAGTATATTTAGCATAATTCTTAAGGGCCGTAGGATTTTGGGAATGGTAAATGAGCATTGGCTTCAACTTAAAGTCACCAGCTGCATTAGTCCCTAACAAAAGAGCCAGCCTGTCCTCTGAAGTTTGGCACCAGGCATTGACTTCTCCTCTCTAGCTAGGAAGAGTCCTAGGCAGCATCTTCTTCCAATATAAGGCTGTTTCATCCCCATTGAAAATTTGTTGTTTAGTGTATCCACCCTCATCATTTATCTTAGCTAGATCTTCTGGATAACCTGCTCAACTTCTGCATCAACACTTACTGTTTCACCTTGTGCTTTTTTATGTGATAGAGACGGCTTCTTTCCTTAAACCTCATGATCTCTGCTAGTTTCACTTTTTTCTTCCACTTCTTCACCTCTCTCAGCTTTAATAGAATTGAAGAAAGTTAGGGCCTTGCTCTGGATTATGCTTTGGTTTAAGGGAATATTGTGGCTGGTTTGATCTTCCATCCAGACCGCTATAACTTTCTCCATATCAGCAATAAGGCTGTTTCTCTTTCTTATCATTCGTGTACTCACTGGAGTAGCACTTTTAATTTCCTTCAAGAACATTTCCTTTGCATTCACAACTTGGCTAACTGGCACAGGAGGCCTAGCTTTTGGTCCTTCTTGGCTTTCAACATGTTTTCCTCACTAAGCTTAATCATTTCTAGCTTTTGATTTCAAGTAAGAGACTTATGACTCTTCCTTTCACTTTGACACTTAAAGGACATTCTAGGGTTATTAATTGGCTTAATTTCAATATTGTTGTTTCTCAGGAAATAGAAAGGCCCAAGGAGAGGGAGAGAGATGGGGGGAACAGTAGGCCAGTGGAGCTATCAGAACCCACACAGCATTTATTGATTTAGTTCGCCATCTTATCTGGGGTAGTTTGTGGAGCCCCTAAACAATTACACCAAAGATCAGTGATCACAGATCACCATAACAGATACAATAATGAAAAAGTTTGAAATATTGTGAACATTACCAAAATGTGACACAGACATGAAGTGAGCATATGCTGTTGTAAAAATGGTATCAGTCGACTTGCTCAATGCAGGATTGCCACAAACTTTCAATTTGTAAAAAATGCAGTATCTGTGAAGTGCAGTAAAGAGAAGCATAATAAAATGAAGTATGCTTTTATTTTGTAGATGAGGAAGCTGAAACTTAGAGAGGGCAAGTGAACCCCCCAAAGTCACCAGCTGATTTCTAGCAGAGCTGGGCCCAGAGCCAGCTTTCCTCTATGCCCTCTGCACCCTCCTTGTACAGCAACTAACCCAAAATTTTATTTGTATATCTTATGCTTTCCAAAAAGGTGTAGGTGTGTGTGTGTACAATAATCTATAAGAAATAGAAAACTAAGAGTATGAATTGCAAGAGTATCCCATATGATATGACCTTCTGATTGAACATCAGATTTTGCTTTGTATTTCCTGGTGTCCAGAGCAAAAAGAGAAACTATCTATTTAAAAGTTTTCCTGTCACAAAAAAGAAGAACCTCATTTATTTTTCTCTTGAGTTTTTTTTTTTTTAATTTTGTTTTGTTTTTGGTATTCTTTCTTTCTTTTCTTTTCTTTCTTTCTTTCTTTTTTTAATCAAGAAGAAAGGAGAATATCAGTTCCTCAAGAAAGTTGTAGAATTTTCAGGCCAATTTCTAGCAGAAATTTTTTATATGGAATCTTATAAGGACCATAAAACCACACAATAAACATGTTTTCCACTGGAGTTTTCTAACAAACACAGAAGTGTTTTTCACTCAATTATGACGTTTTTTCAGAAACATGCTTGAATAAAATGGCAGTGGCCTGCAGTAACACTAATGTTGTCGTGATGCACGCAGAGAAGGGATATATATAAATTTACTTCATTACTGAACACTTGATATGTACCAGGATTACCATAGTAATTTCTACAGGAGTTTCTGAATTTACTGAAAAAATATTGTAAAATTATCTAATGTGTCAGTTGTATAAATCTATATTTTTAGAAAAGCCGAGAAACCTGTTGCCAATGTGTAGTCCCATTTTATCCCACTGCTCTCTGTTATCATGTTTCATTGATATATTTTCCATGTGAAGTTTAGGTTTTCTGTCAGATGAACCTATTCCTTGATATAGGCCTAGAGAGGAGCAGGGTCTGGAATGCTTTGAGAGGGATTAACACTGAAAACTCAACTTCCAAAGTCTTGGATTATATTCAGGGCCCTTTGGAAGTCTGATCGTTTCAAGGGTATAGATTATGTGTGTTCCCTTTTGTAAACCGATACAAGTCAGGTAAATGACAGCACAATTGGGAACTGACTGCAGGGGCTTCTGCGGAACCTGGAGTCCAGCATCAGGGCAGTGGGAGACCTGCTTACCAATGTTTTGTTTGGAGCCATGAGCCCAATTAGTTCTCAGCTACTCATCCTTGTCATTCCTGGCCACCACCTAAAGGGCAAGCCTTTGGATGGACACCCTTTCATGTCCTCATATACCTATGTTGTACTGTGCATTTGAGCTCCTGACTCATCCTCCCACTTCTGTGCTTTCTGCCAGTCTTTGCAGTATGTCCTCTGCAATCTCTATTCGGTTGTAAATGCCCCTGCCTGCACACACTTGTTTGTCGCAGAATGATCCCTCCACTTCCTCACCTTCACTGAGATCCAGCTCTGCTCCAAAGACAGAGTTCTCAAATAGAGGTTGTTCTTTCTCCCAGGTTCCAAAGACCAAAGAGTTAGGGAAGCAACAAGAACATTCTCTTGGCATCCCTTTCCTACTCCTACTCCAAACCCCGCTCTTTCTTTGAAGCTGTGGTAGACTGGCCATACCACCCTCTCTTCTCCTTCCTTCTATCACTGCTGCACTTTTTAGTATGGTAGTCACTCACCACAGGTGGCTATTGAACACTTGCATTATGCTGTAAGTTCAAACGTTTTTAAAGATAATGTTTAAAAAATATAAGATATCTCAATATTTTTTTATATTGATTACATATTGACATGTGATTATACTCTGGATATATTGGGCAAAAGAAAATATATTATTAAAACTAATTTCATCTGTTTCTTTTTACTTTGTAAAACATGCTACTAGAAAATTTTAAATTACATAGGTAGCTTCTCTCTGTGCCTCATAGCATTATAATTCTATTGCATAGTACTTATCTACAGACAGCCAAGTCCTACATGAACATCAGATTCTGGTCTCAAAGTCTTCTCTTGCTCCTTGGTGAGTTTGGTACCAATTTAATAACAGCCCAAGATTTTTTTAAAAAACTAATTTTTAAAAAATTAAAGCAGTTGTAGGTTTACAGAAAAGTCACGCAGGAAGTACAGAGTTCCCATACCACCCCCACATGCAGTTTTCCCTTTTACTAATATTTTCCATTAGTGTGGTGTCTTTGTTACAATTGATGAACCAATATTATTATAATTATATTGTTAACTATAGTCCATAGTTTACACTAGAGCTCACTGTTTGTGTTGTACAGTTTTATACTACCCCACTAATGACTTTCTTTTCCTCAGCAGTCCACTCTCAAGGCATTATTCTAGATCTTTTTATTCCATGGATATGATCTATCCTTGGAAGAATAAACTCTAATATTTAACTCACTGACCTCAATGTTACATTCTTCTAGACCCTTTGTATACTTTCACCATCTCTTCAAGGTCTCAGCTTCTCCCCTAATCCTCTCCACTCTTCCTGTAGGGTACTATGAATGCCCACAGAGGCTGTTCCCTGCAGAACCTGTCTGACCATAGGCAGTGGCCCTGGTTTTATTCCTTGGCTATACAGCTTACACCCCAGGGTTTGCAGAGTACACCATTCTTCCACAAGAATTGTTTTCATCCTTGATGTGCCAGTTTGGATGTATTATGTTCCCTAAAATGCCATGTTCTTTGAGGCAGTCTTGTGGGGGCAGACATATTAGTGTTGATTAGGTTGGAATCCTTTGATTGTTTCCATGGAGATGTGGCTCAATCAACTGTGAGTAAAACATTTGATTGAATTATTTCCATGGAGATATGGACCCTGCCCATTCAGGGTGGGTCTTGGTTTAATCACTGGAGTCCTATAAAAGAGCTCACAAACAGAAGGACCTCAGAGCAGCTGAGAGGGACATTTTGGAGACTGCCACTGGAAAGCAGACTTTTGCTGACACTTTGGAGATGCTAGCCCAGTGTTTGCTCCAGAGAAATGAAGAGAGGACAAAATGCCCCAAGAGCAACATTTTGAAGAATGTACAGGAGCTGAGAGAGGAGCTGGAACACTACTCAGGATCAGCAGACTCCAGCTGCGTGCTTTCCCAGCTAACAGAGGTTTTTTGGACACCAAATGGCCTTTCTCCAGTGAATGTATACTTGTGTTGATGGCTTAATTTGGACATTTTCACGGCCTTCAGACTAAATTTGTAACCAAATAAACCCCCTTTATAAAAGCCAATCCATTTCTGGTATTTTGCATAAAGGCAGCATTAGCAAACCAGAACACTTGACTTTACATAAAGGAACAAAGTAGAGTAGGAATAGAAGGGATAATTGAAATTTACTAAAGGCCTTCCATAGGCAAGGATCTATGCTAAGTGCTTTTCATCTCATTTGATCCTTACCTTTATAACAGCTCTATGAGTTAGGAATTTTCAATCCTCATTTTATAGATAAGGAAACTGAGGCACCAAAAAGCTAGTTAGGAGCTGAACCCACATTTATACACAAGTCAAACTCAAGACTGGCCAGCTCAGTTGAGAAGTACTCAATGGAATGAGCTACACAGGGCTTAGTATGTATTTATTAAAGATAGTGCCATTATACATTCTACCCAGCCATCATCAATGTGTTGTTCTGGTAACAACAACAAACACCATGGCTTTGGATATTGGGGAAAGCCTCAGCAGGACTTCCAGGGGAAACATCTTTACTGGTTTCCATGTGAGTCCTCTTCTACTTTAGTTTTGCTGGCCCTACTTTGTCCTCTGACTCTCTTTTAAATCCCTCATCCTTATTTCCTTGACTTGAGGTTGGTGTACTCATTGCAAAGAGCTTTCAGAGTGCCACATACTAAATCCAGTTTATATCCCTTAATTTGTTAAGAGAAGGGTCATGAGTAATACCTACCCTGATGACACTTTCAGTTGCTGCCTTGAAGCCTGGAATGGGAAGATCAGATGAGCAATACTCCCAGTGAATAGGCTGCAGTTTGGGTTGAGTCCTGGGTCTCTGTGCTGCCTAATATAGCATATTTTTAGACCTAGCTTAGTACTAGTTCCAGAATGAGTGACTTAGGCTTTTTTTTTAATGAATTAAAAAGTACATTAATTGATTTTTTTTCCTAGCTGGAGCTTGCATAAGCGTAACCTCCAGGATGGCTTCTCAACACTATTTGAAATCTCTTAGCCACTGTAACCTTATTTTGTTACCTTTCTTTTATGCCTTTGGTCAAGAAGGCATTTTCAATCTCTTGATGCCAGGGCCAGGCTCATTCCTGGAAGTCGTATCCCATGTCACCAGGGAGATTAACTCCCCTGGGAATCATGTTCCATGTAGGGGGGAGGTTAATGAATTTATTTGCTGATTTGGGCTTACAGAGAGAAAGGCCACATCTGAGCGACAAAAGAGGTTCTCTGGAGGTGCTTCTTAGGCATAATTATAAGAAGGCTTAGCCTCCCTTTTGTAGCCATAAGTTTCAAAAGAGCAAGCTTCAAGATCAAGGGCTTGACTTACTAAGTAGGGGGTTCCTAACTTCACATAGCATATATTCTGTGCAAGGTAAACAATCAGTATCTCATACTATCTTCACTTAGTTGTACAATCATCATTCTCAATTTTAAACAATAATCATAACACAAAACATTAATTGATTTTTATATATTAGAAAGCATTTTCATTGTGAAATATTAGAAAATGCAGATGATCAAAAGACATTAATAAAAACTATCAGTACCCTTTCATATATACATATGCAATTTATTAATTTCACCTATTTCTTTTTACTTTGTATTGTGGCTCCTAGAAAAATTTTAATTACATAGACAAAAATATGTGTATATGTGAATATAATATATAGATATGGATATAAAAGTATATATATTACATATTCTTTTGTAACCTGCTTTTTATACTTTTCAATATATCATAAACATCTTTCTGTGTTATATATTTTACAACAATTTTTTAAATGGTTGCCTAATAGTTCTCTGTAAGGGTATACCATAATTTATTTTGCCAGTCTCTGCTATTTGGGTGGTGTTTTCAAATTTTTCTATCATAAGTGAGGAAGAAAGCCTGGTAAGAGAGAACTTAAAAGTAGATTTTAGAGGAAGGGCCATATTTAAAAGCTACCAACATTTTCTAGCTGTTGAAGCAGCAACTCTGTCACTGAGGAGCCCAATACATAATTGTCTCCTTATTTCCCATCAAATAATTGTCACATACTTTTAAAGCAAATATTCACTGATCGTTCTTAGGAATGCACAGAAGTCAGTTCTGGAAACCAAAAAAAAAAAAAAACAAAAAACAAAAAACAAGCGCTTCAGACTCATATGTTAAGTATTTTTAAAATCGAATAACAACCATTTTCCTGAGAGGAGGACTCCCAGGCGGCAGGATGTCTGGGTCTTAGTGAGTTTGGTCCCTTCGCTCCCCTGTGGAAGGAAGCCAGCCAGGAGCCAGACACCCTCAGATGGGGTGGAGGTCCTGGTAGCTGTGGAGGAGCATGGGCCCATGTTCAGGAGAACCAGGCCAGGAGAGAGCAGCAGATCTGAGAGCTTGGGGACCAATCACATTTTGGAGTGTACATGTCCAGCAGAGGGTGACCAATGACTCCCAGCAGGGATTTGTGCAGTGTGTGTACAGTCCTCAGAAAACTTCAGGAATACCCAGGAGACACTCCTAAGGGACACTGTGGTCTTGGTACTACACAGAGGGAGACTATTAAGCTAGTGATCATTTGGCCTAAAGAAATGGCTGTGATTTCAAAAGGTGACCATCTGCTTCCATCAATGAAGCCAAACCATTGGGGAGTAGTCAAAGAAGGTTAAAGCTGTCCCTAGGTGGGAAAATGTACAACCTCCTATGCCAACTTGGATATATTATGTCCCCCCAAAAGCCATATTCTTTAATGCAATCTCGTGGGGGCAGACCTATTAATCTTTTTGATTAGGGTGTGAGCTCTTGATTATTTCCATGGAGATTTGACCCCACCCATTCAGGGTAGGTCTTTATTAGCTCACTGGACTACTTAAGAGAGCTCCAGGCCCAGATGCTTGTTGACACTGATGCTTGGAGACACTTGGTGATGCAGACAGAAACCCAGAGACATTTTGGAAAAAGCCGTTTTGAAACACAACATGGGAGCAAAGGACCAGCAGATACCAGCCATGTGCCTGCAGAGCTAACAGGTATTCTGGACACCATCGGCTGTTCTTCACTGAAGGTGTCCTCTTATTGATGCCTTAGTTTGGACACTTTTATGGCCTTAGGACTGTAGATTTGTAAACAAATAAACCCCCTTTATAAAAGTCAATCCATTTCTAGTATTTTGCGTAACAGCAGCATTAGCAAACCAGAACACCTCTCCACACACACAGTATAATAATAATAAGTCAGAATAACCAGAGTAAGTAATTTTCATGTCCATAACTGTATGAGATACATTAACAGGGGTGTGCACAGCCATCTTAAATGGGTATCTTCCCAGGGTTCACATAGCAGTCACTGCTGATATTCCAAGGCAGGTGAATGCAGGAGTCAAGTTGCCTGGGTTTGAATCCAGATTCATCATTTGTGACCTTTTACATAGGGCTATGATGAGAAATAAATGAGATAATGAGTGTTAAGGGCTTAGAAAAATGCTTAGCGCTCACTATATGCTAATTGTTTTTCTTATTTTATTATCATGATTTCTCATATGTATTGCAATAGCTTTCTAAATGGCCTCATTACTTTCAATCTTCTCCTTCTCCAGCTATGATCTCCTGTTTAAGGTCCTCCCCCCACCAGGCACACACTGGTGTAATGGGAAACCCATACTTCTTGCTGTGGTCTACAGGGAAGGCCCTCCAGGGTTTGGCATTGCCCCCTGGGTGACAGCCCTCGCCTTGCCCACAGTCCCTGTGCTCCAGCCCCTCTGACCTGCCGGCTCTTCCTTGAACTACCCTCGCTTATTCCCACCTTATGGACTTTGCCTTTGTTGTGCCCCAACCTGGAGTGTTCTGCCCTGGATCTCCACGTGGTGGATTCCTTCCTAGAATTTATGGCTCCATTCAAATGGCACCTCCTCAGAGAGTCTTCCCTGAAGACCCCATCACGTGACTCACCTGGCAGGTGTCATTGTATCACCTTGTTTTGTTTTCTTCGTGGCATCATCACTATCTGATCATTTATTTGATTTCAGGTTTATTGTCTGTCTCCCTGCAACTGGGGTATATTCTCAACTGGAAACTTCTGTTCTTGTACATGACTAACCCCCAGTGCCTAGAGCAGAGGCCCAAGAAGTATTTGCAGAACGAGTGAGCAAATGAGTCAATGAATGATCTAATACTTTATGTACAGTCTAATTACACTATGTCCAAAGAAAGATCCGGTTCTCTCCAAGGACAAAAAGAGCTTTGGCTGAAAAAGGCTCAGAGCGCTAACAGTGGAATTTGGAATCATTTGAATCTTATACCAATTTCTGAGCTTTCTTTATGCCTAAGGGATCATAGTTTGAATGAGATTTCTCTCAGACATATAGCATCTTGAAAATCTCAGTGGGCCATCGAATATGACTACCTCACAGGAGCAAAGCAGAGGCAGACCGTGGCAAAAACAATGAACATGAGCCATGGAAACCACCCTGGGGGGAAAAGGGAAAGGGGGTGGTTCTGCTACCATTCTTCCTTTGCATATTTTCTGACACAAATGTAACTTGTAAGTTGCTTGTGAAACTGCTCTCAGAAGCCTCCAGTCCTCTGCTTCCCATTGCAGCCCTCCCTTTCCTTCTCAAATTTAATTAAATCAGCCCTAATGAGTGGCTATGCGGAAAGAGAGCGCTTGTTTACATAACATGGGGAATAATAATGAACCAACATTAATTAGGATTGTTACTGTAAAGGCAGGGCGATTTCTGCTTTTCAGGAAGCAAGGCTCACAGACTCAAACTCCCTCTTGCAGAGAGAGCACCTTGCTGTCTTTGTTTATCATTGCAAAGTAAACGTTTAAGGAAAAAAAAAAAGTTTAAGAACAGTACCACTGAATTTTTCCTTTGTTCTACTGGCACGTGTCAATTCAGCCAATCACCATTCATTTTTTTTTCTGGCTGTTGCCACTACTGAATTTTCTGAATAAACCCAGGCAACCAAGTTTTAACCACAATGACAAAAATACTTCTTTTTTCTATTCTGCAAGCAAAGGGCCATGGCAGTAGTAGGAGGGTTTGACGTAGAGATCATGTTTATCCTTTGATCATCTGTCGTTTTGTTAGAAGAAAGCATTTGCCATCCTTTGCTCTGTTTTTAAAATAGATTCAGAGGAAGTGAGGAATTAATCTTAACCTCAAACACATTGAGCCCAGTATTTCCTATCCAACTGTAGAATGCACTATCTAGTTTCCTACACCTCCCCCTTGCTAAGTTTAGGTTCTTTGTGCCAGCTGTTAAGAAGGAAAGAAAGGGGGAGGGGGACAGTGCTTTAGATGGGTAAGGCATTTCCCTGTCCATTATCAATCCTGGCTTATTTTCCCACTACTCCATCCCCCATGCCCCATCGTGACAGAACCAAGAACAATGGATCTAATGATCTTTGTGATTTTTCAGACATTTATTCCAGAATCTAATGAGATTGGCATGAATCTCTTTCTCATTGTGTTCCACTTTGTTGACAAGTACTAGGGATGCTGAACATTAGTCGACCCATCAACAGTGTATATCTTGACCATTTTAGTACTGTTTCTAGAAAAGCAAAGTTTCCCCTTGCTTTTTAAAATTGCTGCTAAAGATAGGAAGCTGGTATATCATCAACTCACCTCCTCACACTAGCCTTGCAGCTGATGGAAGGGGTGCTGAGCATTAACGTATGGAGAATTTGTATTTCAAGATTTTTCTTCATTATGTTTACACTGCTAAGATGACTTTCCAGACAATTCATTCAACATTCTTCAACTTTTTAGGACAAGTAAACTTTGAACCATTGCTGATGGCAGCACTGAGAGGCTGTTACATATTCATCTTATATCCTCAGTACTTAGCACCGCTACCTGGTTCATGGTAGGTGTTCAATAAATGCTTCTTGAGCTGAACTTGAGGTAATTGTCTAAATGTCTCTCAGGATGCTTGTGGCCTTCTAGTACAGGTGAGCTGGTCCCAGCCCTCAGTGTGGGCCTTCCTGGTTCATTTCACTGTGTGTGTGTTAGGGTGTGTGTGTGTGTGTGTTACACTTCTGCTCCTTTTTTTTCACCCTCTTTAGCCAGCTGTCCACTCTCTTCCCATGCCTGGTGCCTGAGCTCTGCCCTTCCTCTGCCAGATCAGGATTCTGCTTTCTACATAAGCACAGAGAGAATCGGGGTGGGCTTGGTAATGTCTGCAGTATCTGGTCCCATGAGTTAGAGACATGGTGAAGTCTGGTGAAAATTTTTATCAAATGAGCAGTGAAAGTCAGGAGGAGAGAGTAACTATGAAAAATCTTCTGCTTCCAAGAAATCTGTACTCACTCTTTTTCTTTTTGCATAGAATTCTTCAAACACTCACAAAGGTAGAGAAACTGATACAATAAAACCTCATGTACTCATCATCCAGCTTCAACAACCATCAACTTTTTGCTAGTTTCATTTATGAACTCTTTCAATTTTGTGTGAATGTATGAATGTATGAGGGAAACCAGCACTTTTTGCCTTTCCAAAGTATCAATTAAGCAAAATTAAAATTACAGAAGTGAAAACTGTACTGTCAATTCTTTTACTGAGATGCCCTATTTTTAGGCCCTGGGACTGGAGTTTCCAGAATGTTTCAATTAAATGCTAGTAATGCAGAAAACAGCCTTTTTTTCAATGCCTCATGTCCCCTCCATCAGTGGCATTCAGCCACTTCCCTCTGTCTGATTGAATTCTTAAATGTGTCCCTGGCAGGCTGCTGGTAGGGCTTGTGTTGCTTTGTCCATCTGTCTTCTTCTGGCACCCACACACTGCAAGTACAAGCTTCCTTTGGGCATTTGAGACCGTTGGAGCTCAAACTTTTCTTAATTGCTGTATTTTCAGTGAATGCTCTTTTGTCACGGTGCAATGACCCATTTTTTTTTTTCCAACCACAGAGCTGATGGAGATGGGCTGCCTAGTCACATTGGGGACTGACTCGCAGAGAAGGGAGCAGTGGGCAGCAGTGCCCATTTTTATGGAATACTTTCATTTTATAGAATATGTTCCGTTACTGGTGCATTTGAGAAAGATAACGTGATGTCATCTGTTTTGATTTACATGCTAATAAAATAGGAAAAACAAAATGGAGTCTATAAAATTACCAAGCCACTCATGATTGGTTGTAATGATCAAGCAATGGAATTTGAGTAAGTCAGGAGAGCATAAACTTTGCTTTTGTTGCATACATGCTCTGGTCAAACCGACAAATATTTTGGTATTTCAGGGTTATTGTTTTTTTTCTTTTTTCAGTTAGATTAGAACAAAGTTAATGAGGAAATTGATACATATAATATTTTAAAATGAAATTCTTAAAAATGAGCCTTTGAGGTACACTAGGGCATTAGCTTCCCAAAATGTGATAAAGTAATCACAGTGTTCCTGGAGTATTTGCCAAAAGAACCTTTCCTTGCCTTTGCCTGTCACTTGACTTCCTGTTGGGTTCAGCTAGTGGGAAGATTGGGGGTGGGAGGAAGGGGTAAGTCAGATGTGTTAGTTTCCTACTACTTCTGCAACAAATTACCAAAACTTAGTGGCTTAAAGCAACACATATTTGTTATTGCACAGTTCCGGAGGTCAGAACGCCAAATTAAGTTTTACAGGACTAAATCAAGGTGTCAGCAGGCTGCATTCCTTTTGGAGGTTCTAGGGGAGACTCTGTGTTCTTGCCTTTTACCGCTTCTAGAGGCTGCCTGCAGTCCTTGGTCCATCACTCTGACTTCTGCTTCCGTCATGCATCATCTTCTCTAACTCTGACCCTTCCTGCTTCCCTCTTATAAGGATCCTCGTGATTCCATTGGGTCCACCTGGATAATCCAAGCTAATCTTCCCATCCCAACACCCTTAACTTAATCACAGCAGCAAAGTCCCTTTTGCCATAGAAATTAATATGTTCACTGGTTCTGGGGATTAGGACATTTTGGGGGGCATTATTTCCCCACCACACCAGTGTCCACTCCTAAGGGGACCCTGTTCCCTGGGCTCTGTAACGCTCTTCCTCCCTTCGTCCCTACAGCCTGGGGTGGCGATGGCTTCCTGTGTTGGCAAAACTGGGGCTGCCTCATGCCCCCCAGGTTGTCTTCTCAGCCTCCTTTGTCATCTGTGTAGCAAATCACCGGCATTAAATTTCCTTTGTTTGAAATACTTTTAAAATGACTTCTGCTCTCCTGATTTTGCCCTGATTGATGAAATGAAGTGGTGATGCCTGTGTTCTGATGGTTTCCTCTGGAGATTGGGAGTGTGGGAAAACACGGAGAGTCTCAGATCCTTGGGCAATATGTTAGGATTAGCAGGGGCTCAGCCTTCCACTCAGCAAGAGCTCTCTTTCCCTCTCCCCCCACCCCTTTTCCCCTCCCTCTCTTTGGCCAGGAAGTGCAATCGAGGTGGAGCTGTCAGAAGTACGACCAGTGATGAACTGTATGAGGTATACTGGGCTTCTGATTTAGGCCAGTTCAGCATCTCATTGCAGATTCATATGCATTCATATGAATAGCTCACTAACTGAAGATTCTGTACCATCCCAAAGGGCTGCTAAAGAGAAGCCGTCCAAAGCATTTGTGGGAAGAGGCTTGACTTGCAGTCAGAATACTTTGATTTAAGTTCTTCCATTTACAACTCTGCTTGGCCTTGAACAAATCATCTAGTGTTTTAGCTTCAGTGTCCTCATCTATTAAAATGGGAAAATCATAATTCATTCAGATGTTTGCATGAGGGTTAAATGAGAATATATATGGGGAAGGACTACACAAATGCAAATCTTCTATTGATTAATTAATTCTAAAATTGCTCATTGAGAACCTACCACAGGCTGGTTACTGGTCTAAGTCCCTGCTCTCATGGAGTTTTTAATCAATTGGGGAGACAGACATTCTTCAAGTAATCTCACTAAGGTATATTAATTCCAAACAGGTTGGAAGAAAAGGTACATGGTTCTATGAGAATGTAGAAAAAGAAACCTGACTTTAACCAGGGGCTCAGAAAACACCTCAGCTTTGACTTGAAGTATCAGCAGGAGTTAACTAGGCAAGAAGGTGGGAGAAACAGCAGGCACAAAGGCCCTGGGTCGGGTGGCACACGTGTTCAAGGACCGGAAGGAAGCCAGTGTGGCTGGAGCAAAGAGCAAGAAGAAAACAAATGAGGCTGGGGAAGGCCACACAGAGCCTTGTAGGCCTTATTAAGGATTTTTTTAGCATTTATACTCAGAGCCAGTGGGAAGCCACTGATGGATTTTAGGTAGCGTGTGTGTGTGTGTGTGTGTGTGTGTGTGTGTGTGTGTGTGTGTGTAGGTGACAGGAACAGATTTATGATTTAGCAGATCACACTGGATGCTTCATGGAGAATGGATTGGAGAGGGAGACCAGTTGGAAAAGGCTGTTGATGACTAGGTAAGAGCTGATGGTAGCTGGGGATTAGATAGGTGTGGAGACCAAGGAAGAGGCAAGGGTCTAGGCTTGCACTCCTGGATGAATGGTGGTGTCATTCTTGAAAACAGAGCGCCATGTAGAGGACTGGGTTTGGATGGAAACAATCATGATTTTAGAGGCAGACATGCTGAGTTTGAGGAGACAGCCAATAGGAGATATTCCATTAGCCATTCAGGAGAGGTCTGGTCCAGACTAGAACTTTGGGTGTCATGGTCTTGAAAATAATAATTAAATACTAGGGGATAGATGAGATTGCCTTCCAGACTAGCTAATATTTAGTGAGGGCTCATTTCTAAGCTCTTTACTTGTATCAACTCATTTAATATTTGTAATTGTCTTTGAGATATTTTCTCCATTTTACAGATGAGGAAATTGAGGCAATAGAGAACATCTGAAACTTGCTCAAGGTCTTAACAATTGGTAAGGTTTAGAACCAGGATCAAAACCCAGGTAGACTCCTGTGTCAGTGTTATTAACCCACTTCACACTGCCTTTCTCTGTCCTGTCAAGGCTTAAATTTCATTCCTAAGACATGCACTGTTTGCAAAACTGTGCAGTTAGTTTTCAAGGGGAGTACAGAAGATGTTGCTGTTTCTGGTTGCCATGGTTTGCATAATATACATTCCTCACCTGCTGGAATCCTACTGCCCTGAGTAGCAGCTGCCAGAAGTAGCAGGATGAACATATGCCAGCAACAAAGCAAAGCACAAGGAGATGAGGGTGAGCAGGAAGAGAGGCATGCAGCAATTATCCTTTCAAGCAAAAACATGTTTGAAATTCCTTTGGTTACCAGAGAGCTCTGCATCTTTCCTGACCCCACAAACAAGGTAACCAATGTTTGCTGCAAAACCATGGTCATTAGTATTTACAAACTGGGAAAACTTAGCTTTAAAATTATACAATGAGGTGTCTGTGTTTCATCTGGATATTGTGAAAGTTATGTTACCATGGGAAAAATACCAACTTTATCTCAAACCCAAACAATGCTTGAGCAAAGGTTAGACACCTTCAATCAGCCATTGCCTCCAGCTGAGTGGGTGTAGCTCTATGCCCCAGAGAGGAGTAGAAGTTATCTTAGGCCCCAGATAACTTATATAAGCTCTTGATCAGAAATATATACAGATGCTTTCTCTTAGTGTAATCCACTTTATCACAAGAGGGGGTTGTGTCCTTTCTTGGAGTGTTGTTGCAGCTGGCAACTAGTTCAAGCCCAAGGCAGCTTAATGCCCCATAAAATGATTAGATAAGGATGAAGGCAGGGTCATAATTGTCAGTCCTGTCACACAGCTGAAGAACATTAAATAGCACATGGTGTACAGGCCCCTGTAGGAAAATATTCCATTTGCTCTGTCTGCTAAAGATGCACTGGAGAGTGGCCCAGTGTCTTAGTTTGCCAGAGCTCCTGTGATGAATACCACACAAAAGGTTGTTGTAAGCAGCTAGCATTTATTGTCTCACTGTTTTGAAGGCTAGATGTCCAAAATCAAGATGTTGGCAATGCCATGCTTTCTCCTGGGGTTGGTAGCATTCTGGTGATTACAGTCCTCTGTCACATGGCGATCAGTCTCTCTTTCCTCTCTGCCTTCTTCGGACTTCTGACTTCTCCTACTGCACCTGAATTTCCTCTAAGATTAAAACCCACCCTGACACAGTTTGGTCACATCTTAACTAATAGTAACATCTTCAAAAGCTCCTACTTACAAATGGGTTCATACCCACAGGAACAAAGATTAAGACTTGGGCATGTCTTTTGTAGGTCCATGATTCTGTCCTCAACACCCAGCCACACAATGAACAGAGCTCATTGTTCTTCCATCTGTGCATACCCCTTCACCCTTGGGGTTGGGATGGCTCCAGTGACACTTGGATACTTTTGTTTTTGCCACAGCTGAGCCACTCACTTTGGAAATGATCTCAGGGTACAGAAGTCAACTGGAGAATAGAAAGCTGTCGATTCGTTGCAACAAAAATTGAGCAGCTACTATGTGTTCATTGCAGAAGGAGCTTCAAAGAAGAGTGAAGCCCAGGCCTGGGCCTCAGGGGCCTAGAGTCTGGGGAGGGAGATTGGCAGTGAGAAACTGAAGACTGTGAGAGGGACACAACATATGGAGGAGGTGGCATTTGACATGCATGCAGAAAAATTGGTCGAGTTTTGAAACAGGATGTTAGAGGAGGGTGGATACTCTGGGTAGAGGTCACAACTCAGTTGGTGATTGTAGGTTTCTACTTCATATATAAAGGACCTTAATGGCAACTGGTGGGGTCCCTGGATGGGGTGACTTGCCTCATAAGAGAATGAGCTTCTCGTGATTTTTCCATAAATGATAGAAGGCCATGTGCAAAGGGGGTTCTGGCTTGGAGATTTGGACAACATAACCCACAAAGAGTTTCCTCCTACTCAAAGTTTCTATTTTCCAAGTTTTTCAAGATGGTGTTTTATTCCTCCTGAGAGCGTTTTAGCTTACTGAGCAGGTCATTGAATAAAAATATGCAGACAAAGAAAGTGTAAGAATTCCAAAGTTTTCTGTTCCATATTGGAAGATTTAGTATCCTCTAAATATAGCATTCTATGAAAATTGATACTCTTTACATGGAAATAAGTTAAATAGAATTGAGTGGTTAAAGAGTCAAAACTCTCTTCAAATATTAGTTCTGAAAAGATGGGACAGACCGAGTGATTAGTATGGACAGATAGGATTTTATAAATATTAACGCATTCTTTTTAAAAATAGGTAATACAAGCAGAGCTTAAATAATTCAAATATACCAAGCTAACAGGCCTCCTACCTCTGTCCTCTAATTCCCTAGTGACTCTTCCCCAAAGGCAACCATTGTTAACAGCATTGTATGTGTTCCTTCAGGTAGATACATGTAAACAAGTACGTGTGAATGTTGCATGCTCTATACATGCTTCTATACACTATATTTTGGAAATTGTTCCACATCATTGCCTACTTACATTTAACAGCTGCATATATAGTATATACTAAAGTATATTATAATATTAAAATATATATTGTAGTACATAGTATAGTATGTAGCATACTATAGTGTATATTGTACTCTGCATGGTATTCCCTTGTATTGATGTTCTATAATTCATTTAACCTTGGACTAGTCTGATTTTGACTCTACTATCATTTTTCCACTCATGCTAGTATGTAAGAGTGCACAAGGGCAGGGACTTTGTCTCATTTATATCTGCATTCCTCAATACCTGGGGCAGGTACTTAAAAAATATTTGTTGACTGTGTAAATGAATTAGAGCAAAAATGTTTGTTTAAATTTATTTAAAAAATCTTTACAACTAAATAATTAAATTTGCTTTCATCATAGCAGCAATATAGCCTCATTAAAGAAAATTTTAAAAAAAAATTAGGAAAATAGAGAAGTTATGAATCATAATCTGGTTACTCAGAGACAATCACTGCTAACTTTTGGGCATCTTTCAGCCTTTCTTCCCTGCATATTTTAATGTAATTGTGCTCTTATTTTCCCCATAATTTTTAATCCTTCTTTCTTATATTCTTCTATCATAAGTATTTTTCAATGTTATTTAAAACTTCAGAAGCATATTTTTAAATGGTTTCTTTGTAATGGGGATAAAATGCTAATTATTAACCCATTTTTCTCTTTTCTTTCTGAGTATTTGGTCTTCCTCTTTTGCCTTAGCTAAGACATTCTCCTGCTTGGCATGGGAGTAATATCAGGAGAAAGACTGAAGTAATATGTAGTTTCTGGCATGCAAATAGAATTAGGCTGCAGGAGAAGGGATTTGCTGTATTCCTTTAGCCACTCTTCTGTCTTGCATATTACAACCAGGCCTGGAGGACCAAGATCATGTTCTGCTGTGGTATGGAGAGGTTGCTCTTTCTACCCTCAAAAGCAAAGCATGAGGCTTTCTGCTTAGTAGTTGCAGGAGAATATGACAAAAGAGAAGCAACGTACGAGCTCACTCTCTTTCTGTCCCAGAAGAAGGTGGGACAGAAAGGAGAGGGAAAGGAAGGAAAGTGAAAGAATTAAATGTGTCCCAACTTACCATGCATTTTATAAATTGGGAGGGACCAGAGAACTTTCTCCCTCTTTGTTCTCCACCTCCACTCCTGTTTGAAATCCTGGGAGGAGATAAGTGCACAATGGGGCAGCCCAGGCTGATTAAGATGGTGGAGCTGTGCGGTTGGACAGGGTAAGGATCTGGTTGGCACTTTGTGGGACACTCCTCAGCTCCCAGGAGTCCATACTGAGTTGAAAACCAGCAAGTCTGTAACAGGGTTTGTTGCGGTGGAAAAAGCTGATCCAATAGCAGAGCCTGAGGGTGGACTGTAAGCCAGGGAGCTGGATGGAGTCTATGACAACTAGTTAGGGGTGTTCAGTCATCAGAAGCTGAGGTGAGGCCAGATCAGCCAAGGAGCACTCAGGGGCTTTGGCCAAGCCAAGAGATGAGATTATGAGTTACACTAGCTGCAGTCTTCATCCGTGAATGCCAGCAAAGCACCTTCCAGTTTGCTCCAGAGGCCAGAGGAGGAAGCCAACAGTATGCTCAGGGATGCTTCTTTTTTTTTGCTGCCAAGAGCACAGGTAAGCTGTATCACCACCCCCAACCCTCCACTCCGTATACGCAGATGCCATGACAGTGAAAGAAAGCAGAGGCAGTGGATGTATGTGAGAGATTTAACTCTTTCATCCAAAGGAGACTGAATACCACCTAAATAGATTATTTAAACAATCAGTGCAGATTAAGCTTTAAATCTGCCTGGACAAGTTAATCTTTCCTCCATTAATCAGTGGAGTAAGACCAGAGGAGTTAGAGTTTAAATAAAGAAATTGCAGTTTTTTGCTCATCCAAGTTGTAAAGTGAGTTAAATTTTTTGAGTCCCCCCCCCACCTCCACCCCCCAATCCATATACACTGTACCTTGGTACTCATTATTAATTGGTTCTGGGATGTGCGATGAGTACCAAAAACGACGAGTACCAAACATTCCCATAAGGAATAATGTAAATAAGTTTAATGCATTCCCACACCAAAGGCAGTGCACGTTTTTAAGGCAATATGTAAAAAGATATGGTTGTGCTTCAGGTGTCCTTTCTCTTTTCTGCCTTTTTTCAACTTGTACCACAGGCTCTGACACACTCTTTGTCACCTTCACTAAAAACTGATTCAATGAGGACTGCTTCTGTCTTCTTTTCAGAATTCCTCAAAAATGTGAAATTGTTTGATCATTCAATAAATTCATATTTCTGCTTGTCAGGAGCTTTGTCCAGATAGTACTTCTCCATAAAGTTTTGAACTTCTGCCCATTTTGCACACATTTCTTTTATCAAGAAACTGGGGACATCCTCCCTTATCTCCTCCTCACCTGGAGAAATCTTTTCAGCCAGCTCTTGTTGCTGCTCCTGCATTTCCTGCAGAATGCTGCTTTGTTACTGCTTTAACTCCTTTTGCAACATCAGCCTTTTTTAATGATTTCTTTATTCTTAATGATGGTGGAGACCATTGTTCTAGGCATACTGGATTCCCTAGCAAGATCAATAGTGTGACTGCAGCTCTCATGTTTGCCTGTCATTTCTTTTTTCTGCTCAGCGCTATCACTGCTCATTTTCTTAGGACCCATGATGAGAAAAAAAAGCATAAAAATACACAAAATGACCACAGAAGCTAAGATAAAACTGCAAGGGGATGTGCACACGACAAGAGCCACCATGTGACTAATGCATGACCCTTTGTTTCTGCTGGAAAGGGTAGCGAGTCACAAGGTAACCAACACCAACGAGTTCTAGCTTGTGTGTCCGTCATGTACCAAACAAATGACCAGTACTGGGACAAAATGTTTGAGTCAAAATGTGTCAAGTACCAAATTCGATGAGTTTCAAAGCAGTTGAATACTGTGCCAGTTTGAATGTATTGTGTCCCCCAAATGCCATTATCTTTGATGTACTCTTGTGTGGGTGGACCTATCAGTGTTGATTAGATTGTAATTCTTTGAGTGTTTCTTTGGAATGCGCCCCACCCAGCTGTGAGTGATGACTCTGATTGGATAATTGCCATGGAGGTGTTGCTCCGCCCATTCGGGGTGGGTCTAAGTTGATCACTGGAGCCATATAAATGAGCTGACATAACAGAAGGAACTCAGTGCAGCTGTGAGTGATGTTTTGAAGAGGAGCTACTGCCAAGAGGGACACTTTGAAGAAAGCACAGTACCTGCAGATGAGAGACAGTTTGAACATGGCCGTTGAAAGCAGACTCTTGCTCTGGAGAAGCTGAGAGAGGACAGACATCCCAAGTGCAACTAAGAGTGACATTTTTGAGGAACTGCACCCTAGACAGGAACATCCTGGGAGAAAGCCATTTTGAAACCAGAATTTTGGAGCAGACGCCAGCCACGTGCCTTCCCAGCTAACAGAGGTTTTCCGGACATCATTGGCCATCCTCCAGTGAAGGTACCCGATTGCCAATGTGTTACCTTGGACACTTTATGTCCTTAAGACTGTAACTGTGTAACCAAATAAACCCCTTTTTATAAAAGCCAATCTATCTCTGGTGTTTTGCACTCTGGCAGCATTGGCAAACTAGAACAAGTACCAAGGTACCAGTGTACTACCTTATCAAGTTACTAAACCATAATGAATTTTCCCATTCCCCTTTGGTTGTAAATTTAAGTTTTTCCAGTTTTACATCATTAGAAATAATATTATATGAACATCTTTTTGCATTTAAACTTGTGACATATAGTAGTTCTTCAGTAGATGAACTTTGGAATGAAATTTTCAGTGGAAATGTGGGATACCTTATATATAAGATCTAGGCTTCTGGCAGAAGGTGAGCCCCTAATGATGCCAGAGAGCCAGAGCATCAGAAGAGATAATTGACCTGCACTGTTTTAGAAATGAAGGGAATTTTGGGAGTTTGGAAGAGATAGAGAAGAGACAAGAGGGCTAACCAATATAGTGGAAGACTGGCGTCCAAGTGGCAAGAGACTTTTAGGAATAAGAATAAGAACATACATCAGGGCACTTAAAGTTACATTTCAAAGATGTATATTCTGCCATTTCTCCAATCTTTGACAAAGTCTTCTAATCACAGAAATACCTTTGTGAGGGTTTTATTCATTTGGTTGGTTGGGGTGATGGTGGTGGTGAAAATTGAGGAAACAGTTTGAATTCAATATCTGGGTCAATTTGATGAGGAATTGGTACCATATATCCTAAAACAAACATTCATTGTAAGCATGAGTTCAGAGCTGTAAGTGTATACAAGAGGTTCAACCTCCCCTAGGAATTCAGAAATTTTACCAAGGCAATGGAAATTTTCCAATGAGTGGAAGAGGGGAGCAAATCATTCTTGTCTAGTTATTAGAGACCGGGGAGTTCCAGTCAACAAGTGGGATTTTTTAATACCAACGTATATCTTTGTGGCCACCATCCAGCGGGAAGGGAGGCTTTAGGATACTTGTTTTGGATACTCCACCCACTCCCCCACCCATCCAGTGTCCTTCGTGGCACAACACATACATCATCAGCCTTTGAGAGGGTAAAAACAATTGCAGAATGGAGAGAGCTTGTGGGAGGAACTAAATATAGGGATATAATTACAGCACTTTGCGTTATTCATTTTAGGTAGCACCAGTTAATAGGCCAATTGGCTCTTCCAAGACTGCTGTATTCCCCTTATTCCTGTACCTAGTCTGAGCTATTTCAGCCTGTTCTTATTAGGGAGGAAGCATAAGTTTTGTAGGAGTCTTGGGTCTGCTTCTTTATTCCACGTTGAAACTGGTCTCCTCACAGATATTCAAACCTCAAACCTCAGCAAGTTTCCTGGACTCCACCCCAGTCTAGAAACTTCCCTTAACAAGTTATTCTCTGCCCTCAGGACTTGCCTCCTATGTAAGAGAACACCCCCATATGTTCCCTATGCATCTGAGCCTTTTCTAGACGTCTTCCTTTTTCATTTACCCTCCTTTTATGGTGGCCTCATGTCTTGCCTCCCCCTCTTCTATTTTTTTGCCTCTCTGTTTCCTCTTTTTTGCTTAATTTCCTCTGGGTTTTGCTGAGACTGCTTGGTCACTATCCTCATATGACGTCAAGTCTGCCAGGTCCACAACTGTGTTCATTATCAGCACAATAAAGTCCATATTTGATCTTAAAACTCTCTACATAGTAAAAATGGCTTATAATGAAGCAAACAAATATTTGGGGAAAAAGACTTTCTTCAAGGCATTTTAAAAATCTAAAAGTAGGGAAGTCATCACATCCTACAATTAATGGAGTCTGATCAGGGCTGTCAAAATAGGCTGAAAATATTGCCAAAGAGAGACAATTATAGATTAACACAAAAAAGTAGTAAACAATTAAAAATGCTTAAATTTTATAAACTGCTGACATCTCTTAAACAGAATTTCCAGAGCGAGAGTCAATTTCAAATTCCTTTCCTCTTGCCTTAAGCATCAACAATACTTGGCACAGCAGACTGGAAGTTAAAAACCCTGCCCGGTACAGCCAGATGCCTTATATCTGTCCAAAAGCCTGGAGTTTAAAGTAGTCTGATAACCTGACTGCAGGCAGTCTCAAGCTTGGCATAATTGTATAACATGAGGCTCTTGGGAGAATGATGATAACCCTAATTGGCAGGCTGCCCCTGCCTTCCCAGAGGTGAAGCATGGGAATAGAAAATATGTAGAAGGTGTAGAAAAGGAAACCACAAGCATAAGCCCTCCTTGTTGCTTTTACCTTCAGAAATCAGAGCTTGAAGGATGTTTGGGGGATGGGAACATGGGAGTGGGCAGTGGAAATGGAGAGAAGAAAAACATGATTGCTCTGTAGAGCAGGCATCCGCAGGAAGCTTTCCTGGGCTGAGACAACTCTGCTAGGTTAACTTCAAAGGAGTGTTCTTTAACTGGTGAACTCATATTTTCCTTTTGTCCTTCCTCCTATCCCAGTACCTCACATGTTTAGTGGATGGAATGAAACTTTTATACTTAAATATGCTATATTAGTTAGGGTTCTTTAGGGAAATGGAATCAACAAAAGATATCTATAAATATAAGATTTTATGAAAGTGTCTCACGCAACTGTGGGTATTCACAAGTCCAAGTTCTGTAGGGCAAGCAGCAAACAGGCAACTCCAATGAAGGTCTTCGATGAACTCCTCAGGCAGTGAACTGGCAACTCTGATGAACGTATTCGGTGGACTCCTCAGGAAACGCTTCGCTGGCTAGCCGAAGAAGAAGTGAAGGTCCTCTATCTGTTTTGCTTAAAAGTCTTCAACTGATTGAATTAAATCCAGCTGATTGAATTCTCTCATTGTAGAAGAGACGCCCTTTGTTGATGTAATCAGTCACAGCTGCAGGCAACTGACTGATGATTTAATAAACCAGTCTTCTGGTTTATTAACTAGCCAAAAATGTCCTTGCAGTAATGGTTAGGCCAGTGCTTGCTTGACTAGACACCTGGGCACCATCACCTGGCCAAGTTGACACATGAACCTAATCATCACATGTGCTTTAACATTTCAGTTAATTTTGGAATATCTTACAATAGCAAGATCAAACTGCATATGGACAGGGCTTAATACAGTAACAGCTGGTTTCATGTCATACAGTATCTCATGTCATTGTCACCACAACCAGTGAGGTAAACAGGGCAGGTGTTTTCTACCCCAGATGAGGAAACTAAGGTCCAGGGACTCATTTGCCCAAAGTTAAAGAACTGTTTTGGAAGCACTTGCTTTTTCTACTGTTAACAAGGCTTTAATCAGATGAATTCTTTCTTTGAATTTTGTTGTATTTGTCTTAGTATGGAATATATAAATGTTCGAATGTTTTTTCTGTGAATGTGATACTGGTATCAAGCAATTATTCAACAAACATGTTGAACATCAGATACGGTCAGGCATTGAACTTGTCTCTGGAACTAAAAATACTAAGCATATCAATGTATATCTTTGCTTTTGAATTTCTTATTGTTTATCCCAGGGAATATGGTCATGGGAGGGTGAAATGCAAAATAATTTAATGGGTACCTTTAGAGATGTATGAATAAGGAGATGTGGAAACACCAAGGAATGGCAACTGACTCTACTTGGGGGTGTTGGGGTAGGAGATGTTATCAAAACTTAGTTTTCAAGGAGGAGCAGGGGAGGGGATCTGCCTTGTGAAGGAGGTAAGGAGTGTTCTAGAGAGAGGACAAAGAAAGTGCAAAGCAGAAATTAGGAATGTGATAAGTGGGTTGGAAGTATGGTATATGTGGTAGGGGGTGAGACTGCATAGGGGTTAGCTTGTAAAGGTCTTTGTAGACCAAGCTAAGGAATTTACATTTATCATGTAGGCAATAGGGGACCACCAGAGGCTTTTGAGCAGATAATTTGTCACATAGAGGAAGATTCAACAGAATGGTTACTTTGATATTTAACTTTCGTGACTCAATATCTCTTTGAAAAGGAATTTTCATACATCTAGAGCTGTGGTTTTTAAACTTAGTGTGCATAGAAATCTCCTGGAGGGCTTGTTAAAACACAGATGGCTGGGCCCATCCCTGGAGTCTCTGATTCAGTAGGACTGGAGTGGGGTCCAAGAATATACATTTCTAATAAGTTTTCAGGTGATATTAATGCTGCTAGTCCAGGACCACATTTTGAAAACTACTGCTCTAGAGCTCTCTGTCCAGAGAGGACTTATAAAAAAATCTCTTAATTTATTAATAAAGCACAATTGAAACAAGAGGTAATTACTAAAGCATTTAAGATACAAAAAAGGTCTTTATCTGAAACAATGTATCCTCAAATCATATAAAAAAATAGATGTATGCATGTGGCACTGTGCTAAATGCTAAATACAAGGGAAGCTAACTGGACATGGCTCCTGGCTCCCAGAAGTTTCTGATAATGCCTCAGAGAAGCCTGGGATAGATTGCTGACTGTTCTTTAATTTACCTCTAGGTGCCTGGCCTTCCACTGTTTTTACTGAGATAAAAGTTGTCTCCTACTTTGGTGAAACTTTAGGTGGTGGAGAAGTATGCAACAGTCACGGGCCATCTTATCATGTGACCAGGTTGACTTATGACTATGAATCATCTGACAGTTAATCAGGTCAAAGTAGGGAGGAAATATCCATTTAAAATCAGGGGCTGAGCAATAATAGGAACACCAGTCTGGAGTCAAGAACTAGCTCATGGAATAAATGTAAGAAACGGTAGGGAATTTTGCCTGATTGTAAAGTGGATGACTTTATAGAATCCTTTCCTTAGACTTCTGCTCTACAATGAAGGATCCTTTGTCTTGATTGTAGACAGTTTCTGAGAGTGACATCAATGGGTTTCAGATGAACCTTCTAATGTTGGCAGTGACCAAACTCTCTGAACTTCAGTTCCCACCCTCATTCCGGGGAGTCTGTTTCATGAAATATTGATGGGGAAGATTACTCCAGAGCAATGCATGCAGAATGAATGATGCTTCTTTGATGTTTAAAGACATCTCCCTGCTTTAATGATTGTGAGGCCCAAAATAGCCATTAAAAGAAACCATTCTTAAAAGGAATACTCACTGATCGGAATGCTTAAATATGCCATGAGAGGCCTCTGTGCTCCTAAGTAGAACTAAACCGGCATCTCCAATATAACACCCCAAAGCCCTGGCATGGACCGATGGCTCCATTTACAGTGCATGGGAAGGCATCATTGTTCACTTGGTTTACTGTGGTCACCTGAAATTGGATTTGTCTGCCTCTAGTTGTCCTTGTCTCTACTCCATTCTCTTTAGAGTGGTGGTTTTCAACTGGTGTACCTAGGCACAAAGGTGGATTTGAACCCATCACAGGTATAAGGCCAAATTTTGATTAACAGGTGAAAATAATTTTGGCTACAACTGAGTCTGACACCATCCCCTAATATTTACATATCCTTTACCAGATGCCAGGCACTGTTCTAAGCACTTAATTTATATTAGTTTATTTTATGTTATGAGAAACCTAATGAATATATTCTGTTATTAATCCTATTTTTCAGATGAGGAAACTGAGGCACAGAGAGGGTGAGTAACTTGCCAAAGCTTCTGTAAATAGTGAGTGGCAGAGCTGGGATTCAAACCCAGGTTTCAGAATCTGTGTTCTTGAGGCACCCTTGGGATGAAATAAATGCTCTTCCACTTAGATGTATACTTGCTTGTCTTTCTAGGTCTGACCCAAATGTCCCCTTCTTTGCAGCTCTGCATGCCTCCTTCCACCGCCTCTCCAGCTGCTTTATTTGTGATCCAGTAGCACCTCATATCTGTCCTGATGAGACTGCTTGTCCTACCACCGATGTGTGTTTCTGCATAAATCATGCTGTTAGTCTGGAAGTTCCATAGGCACCAGGCTTGCGACTTATCCACATCTCTGTCCCTGCTTTATGGACCACAGGGCCTAGCGTGGGAGGCCAGTTATTCATGGCAGCAGGTATCACAAAGGGCAAGTACCAAATACCATACTAATGTATAATATAGGGATAACCTGGCCTGAGACTTAGGAAAGGTTTCCCTGAGTTAATGACATGTAAACCGAGACCTAAAGAGTAAATAAAAATTATGTTCTGGGCTCTGATTTTCCTATGAAATGGCAACATTCTCATACGCTTTGTAGATTGTGATATTCTTTCAAGGCTCAGATAAAATTCCATTTCCTCCAAGAACTTTCCCTAAATATTTTAGCATTAAAGCCTCTTCCCTCTGAATTCCTACATTCAATAATGTTTTAAAATAAATGTGAACCTCAGGAATCCACTCCCACGTTGGGAACTGTGTTATTTCACTTCATCTTCAAAACGGTCTTGGGAGTTAGGCATTAATATCTTTCCTTTTCTGGATAAGAAAACTGAGGTTTGGTGAGAGGTTGGGTGATTTTCCTAAGATCTCATAGATAGTAAGAGCTAAGGGGAAAGTGGATTACAAATTTAATTTTGTTTGACTGGATTTCACTTGTATGAGAGTTCTATTGAGTAGGTATTATCATTTCCATTTTATAGATGGAGAAACTGAGACCCAAATAATTGGCCCCAGGTCACACAGCTCCCGAGTGTGACAGTCCCTGGATTCCAGGTCACTTCTGTTTGGTTCCACAGACTGTGTTCTGAAGGGCTGGTGCTAAGACAAAGTATTTCCAAAGACACCCTCTGATCTGAGTGCATGTGGCACTGCTGCGCCAGCTCTCCCGAGCTTCTGTGTGGCTCCGGAAGCTCTGGACTCTTGCTCTACAGAGTGGCCTACTGGGGACCAGCAGCAACATCGGTACCTGGGAATTTATTAGCAAAGCAGAATCTCAAGCCCCGGAGTAGACCTTTTGAATCCAAATCTACATAATAAGATTTGAAGATAATCCCAGAGAGTGCACATTAAAGTTGTAGAAGTTCTCATCTAGAATGTACCTTGCAACTGTCTTTGCAAGTGTGGACTATGGAGTGTTTGCCTTCTGGGTGTAGAGACCCAAAACAGGCCAGCCCTGAGATTTCGGACATTCTAGGAGAATCCTGGGGCTCTGGACTGAGCTGGACTTTCTTCTTAACTCCCACGAGGTCCTGGCAACCTGTGGCAAAAGAGTCCATAGTTTAGAGGGCCTCCAACATCTAAAGGAATTCCCTGGGATTACTGTTAGCTGTGAGCAGAGGCAAGAGGAATCTTTCAGTCATTTTTTTAGCTAGAAGTTTAAGCTTGTGGTAGCTTTAAGCTACAGATCGAAATTAAAAAAAAACACAAAATTACATGATGAATTATAACATCTTCATTAGAAAGAAAGAGATAAATATCTTGCCCACTTACGGAAAGACTTCGTAGAGCCAATAACACTTCCTACAAAACCTCACAAATTTGTGGCAGATCTATGTTTTTGATCCATACCCCTTGTGTTCCAGCCAATAAAAGGCCATGATAACATTACTGAGTTTTAATGAAATCTATCATCATTAATCTTTATAGTTTACTGTTCCCTTTCATTTGTTTATTATTCATTCATTCATGAATATTTACTAAATGCTTACTATGTGCCACCACTACCCTTTACTGAGAAAATTATATTTTTTATTTGTCAATATAGCAAAGACTCCAAAAGACTGAACAATTGCTCCATGACCTGGTAACTATATGATTTAACTTAATTTAAAAAGTCTTGTTCTACTTTCTTTTCAGTTGGAAGGAACGGACCTCAAAAATATTGCTGCTCATGGCACTGTGTATATTTTTGCTTCCTCCTGGACATGTTATAAACACAAGAAATAAAAACTACATTAGACAAGGCAGAGTTCTGGAGACGTGGATAGCCTTCTTTTCTGCGTTGGTCAGATTTTCAAGTTTAATTCTCCTCAGAGTGAACCTGTTCCACCCAGGGATGTTTGTGTGGTATGATTGTGTAAATGTGTGTGTGTCTGTCTGTGCTCAGAAGTCTGCATAAAAGCCAAGATGGTTTAAGTGGTTTATTTTTATTTTTGTTTCTTGTGGGAAAGAGACTCATTTCCATCTCTGCCTGCCAGAACTGACATCAGATATTTATCATTTTTTTTTCTCTCAGAAGTTTAGTCTATGGGGCTGAAAACTGGTTATAGTTTAAGTGCACTCACCCTGTGCCAAGTAATATGACAGAACAGCTTTTCTAGTATATACCATAGAGGTATGAAGTCTAGAAGCCTCTCCTTCTTTTTAAAAATTAGGTCATGACTAATTTCAGAGTTCGCCCTTTTGGGTGTCTGTGAGTTTTCAAATCAGCAAGACATGGGGCTCCAAAAGGACGGTGAACTCAACAATGTGTGTATAGTCCATCTATGAGGTATTTCAGAGCAAGCAAGCAAACACGGAAGTAGCAAATTGGTTTGCAGCTCGAGTTGTGCTAAGTTTGTTTTGGATTTTGTGTGTGTGCTGTTTTGCTTAGAGGCCTGTTTTCAGAACCTGTATTTTATATTTCTTAATTAGAAGGTGAAAAAAGCAGCAGCAGATCAGCCACACAGTTGAGCCCCAAGAACAGGAACAACCTACTTCTGCCCTTCCAGATGTCTTGTCCAGTTTCTTCCTCTAGCTCCTGCAATGATTCAAATTGCCAGCATTGCTTTTCTAGCAGAGGAAGTTTACATCATATCCTGTGTGCACAAGCTGGCAGATTCTCATTCTCATGTTCTCATTACCTCAGATTGTACCACAGCCTATATCATGTTTACCTAACACATCCACTTAACCACTCTACAAGCGCTTGCTAGGTTTGCATATACCAGGCATAAGAGGTGCTGGGGATGCGAGATGAAGGAGGCATTGTCCCTTTCCTTGAGAAGTTCACAGTTGCATTAAGGAGACAGTCACATACACTATAACAATATAAGGTTAAAAGACAAACAAAGGCCTCCTTATAGAAACAGAAGCATGAACAAGAGGGGGGAGCAATTAGCTTTGCCTAAGAGGACTGAGGACGGCACTGCCCCCAGTGGAGAGGCTATTTGAGCTGGATGTTAAAGGCTGAGTCTGAGTTTGCTAGGCTGCACACAATCCTTTCCTCATTAGGTAACCCAGAATTTTAGGAATCATGACATGTCAGTACATCGTTTTACTGTATGGTCTTTTTCTCTTAGCCAAGCATCTCTGCTGCCTATTATAGAGACCCCTGAGTAAGAGGCAGGAGAGTGTAGCAAATGAGTGGTCCAAAGCACAGGCTTTGGTGTCAGAAAGTTTGGGAATCATCGTCTGCTATTTATGGCTTCATGGATTTAGGCAATTGGCTTAACCCCTCTAAGCCTCATTTTCCTCTTCAGTAAAATGGGATAACACAAATCACATAGGACTGGTGTGAGGGTTTAGTGAGATAATGACTGTAAAGGATTTAGCCCTGTCTGGCAGCTAGAAAGTCCTCAATAAATGTAACTACTATTATTCAGATACAAATTCTCTTACCTCCTCCCTATTTGTTTCTGTAACCACTAGTCAGTGTCACAGGAGCTGTTTTCAAGAACAGCCCATTCCTGACTGGGATGCAGCAACTAGTAGGACCCACCTGGATTCAGTTATTTCTAATTTCAATACCTAGTTAGAGATTTAAACTTTGGAATTTTAACAAATTGAGTTATTTCAGAATAATTCAATTTATACAACATGCACAAAATCATAACCAGATTTACTAAGCAATCAAAACAAACACATGTAACTCATTATATTCTTACATTAGCAGAAGAAGACTATATCAATGTGAGCTGAGCTTTCCTCCTTACTGGGGGGTTGGTACCTGATTAATGGCCAAGGGTAATGAGGCTGTGTTTCAGTTCTACTTTTTGGTGTCTTGGCCTTTGGTCAACTTGTTTTTTATATCCCGTTTAATCCTTATTAATTTCATTCTCTGAACGTGCCAGCACCTCTTGAGGGTGCTTTAATTTACATTAGTGGGTTACAGTGGCAACAGATATTCCCTGCAAATTACACAATTCTCATAAACAATTTTCTCCCTCCCTCCTTTCTTCCATCCCTCCCTTCCTTCCTTCCTTTCACCACTATTCATGTATTAAAAAATACCTTTTGCTAAGGGTACACAGATGGTTCCCTGCCCTTAAACAGCACTTGTTTCCACGGAAAACAGAAAAGCTACCCAGCAGTTACAAAACTGTGTGGTGAGAGAAGAGAAGTTCCATGCAGGGGAGACAGCATGGGCAGAAGTTTAGAATCAAAGGAGTCATGGCTTGTGTGTGGAATAGCAAGTCATTCTGTATGCCTGGCCTGTGGGGCACAGCAGAGGAATAGGATGGATGAAAACGGAGAGGTAGCCAGGGCAGGACTGGACCATGCTAACTAGCTTGACCTTTATTCAAAAGATGACAAGATCCTTTGGAATGATTATAGAAATGTCAAATGTCTGCTTTGGAAAAATCACTTTGGCAGCAAGGTGAGGGACGGATTGGATGGGGCAGGGCTGGATGGAAGGAAAGAAGTTACAATAGTTTAGAGGAGAAATGATGAAGCCCTGAATCAAGGCAATGCCAATAGGAAAAGAGAGGAGGGGAAAGTATGGGAGAGAGGAGGGAGAATGGACGGACTTGGTAAGGGAATGCAGGGAGATTGTGGCACCATCGAAGAATGAAAACAAGAGATGCAAGTTTGGGGTGAGGAGAGAAAGGAGGGGATTGCTATCTTTTCTCCCTCACTTTCTGCTTTCTTGATGCTGTTATTTCTTTTGCTTTTCTTTTTCTCTGAAACTTTTTTTCTCTTTTTTCCTCCTTTTTTTGCACTCTATGTACAACTGTTTTGTGTGATGGAAAGAACACGGAATTTGTGTTAAGATAAAATCTCGTGATAGGTTGAATTATGCACCCCAACACATTTTCTTAATCTTAATCTGCTTCCCTATGGGTGTGAACGCATTGTAAATAGGACCTTTTGAGATGTTATTTTTAATTAAAGTATGACCAACTGAAGCAGGTTGGCTACACTGCTTACTGGAGGCTCTATAAAGCAAAGCTGGAAGTCATGGAACAGCAGAAAGGAGGGGACATGGCCATGGGATGGGAGGCAGAGATAAGCCAAGGAACCCCACAGACTGCCAGCAGCCAGCACCAGAATGCTACAGTCTTTGGGGAGAAAGCATCATCTAGCTGATTACTTGATTTAGGACTTCTAGCCTCAAAACCCAAGCCAATAAATTCCTGGTGTTTGGGCCAACACTAGTTTGTGGTACTTGTGATAGCAGCTCTGGCCAACTAGGAGAGATCTGGATGCCAGTGTTCATTTTGCTACTACCAGCTGTGTAACCTGGGCAAATTATTTAATTTCTCTCATCCTTCCTTTCTTCTTCTGAAAAGAAGTAAAAATAATATTCTGTAGAGAGGAGAGAGAACCACACAAGAAATGGAAAAGTAGTTGCCAGAGAGGTAGTATTTTCCGGTAAGAAAATAGAAATCATTTTGGGTATGACAAGGGGTTTAACACAGGACACTGAGGGCTTATGAAATATTTTCAAAGGCATAGAGCCAAGTTCACCCTTTGCAACACTCTTTCCCGATCTTTGGAGACACTACACTTTCCTACCTATGTTGGATATTGCTATTGTTGCTTCTGTTGTTATTAGTTTTTTTTTAAAAATTTTCTTTGGAAACCAGCATCCATCCCTACTCCTTATTAAGCTCTGCACTGTATCAGAGGGGCTGTAATTCTGGCCAACCAAATGTCCCAGCATCCCTTGCCAGCAGGGTTCTGCTCTTGGTTCTACCAAATGAGAGGCAACATTTGTGTGAGATTTGGAATATAGAAGGGAAACAGAAGATATTATTTTTCCTCCAACAATGGCAACCACATGGGAGGCTTGTAGCAGCTTCCAGCAAATCTCCACCTCCAAGCAGGAGGCAGGAGGAGAGAAATTAAACAATTTGCCCAGTTTATACAGCTGGAAATTTCTTGCAATTTCCTAATTTTCTGAAAGAGAACAGTAAATATGAGAGCAGCTTTCTCTGCTCCCTATACTTTCAGATGGATTTGTAAGCACTTAACTTCCTGTATTTTTTACCTTCCTACTTAAAATATCTAAAGTCAGTTCTATTTTCCTGACCATACATCTTTCTGGCCAACTACTCTTCAGTCTCCTTTGCCACCTCTCCTCAACCACTAAAAGGTGGAGACCCTCAGGGCTTTGTCCTAGATCCTTTTCAAGCTTCATTTCCTAGGTGAACTCACTCATTCCGAAGCCTCTAATATACTTCCTATGGTCTAACAACTTCCAGAATTATATCTCAATCCCAGAATCTCCTTTTGCAAACTCATACATCTAACTCTTAGTGTGTCCACTTGACTTTTTCACAGGCTCTTCACACTCACTTTGTACAAAACTCATCTCATGATCTCCCCCTCTCCCTTCACACTTAACTGCCTTCTTCAGGGTTCCTCTTTCTAAGAAAATGACCTCACTCTCCTCCATGTGGCTAAAGCTAGAAATCTGAGACTCATTCTTGACTCCTTCCACTCCCTCAGCCCCTACACGTAATCAGTCACCAATCCTTATTGATTCTACCTGCTCAGTTCTTAAATCTGACCACTTCTCTCCATCCTCTTTTGATTCACCAATTACTGGTTTCCCTATTTCCATGCCCGCCCACTTCCATTCATTTTCCATGCTGGGACCCGAGTGATGGCCTCCTGCTGCTTTAGGGTGAAGTTTTACATGCTTACCCTGACTGTCAGCTGCTGGTGTGTCGCTGCCCTCCTTCCAGCCAGATCTCCCACCGTCAGCTCCTCACTGTGCTGCATACATGCTGTTCTCTGCCCGGCATGCTCTTCTCCCACTCTTCCTCCACCTAATTCCTAATCATCCTTTGGTCTTGATAAATAGCTCTTCCTAACTCCCTGAGTTACATTAGGTCCCTCACTGTTCACTACAATAGCAACATATACTTATCCTCTTAGCACTCATCACAAGTGCAATAATTTGTTAAAAATCTTTTCTTTTTTTTCCAGCTAGAATGCATATGGTGTGGAGAAGAAAACTTTTCTGTCTTGTTCATCACTGTAGCCTCAGTTCCTGGCATAAAAAGGCATATATTAAATATTATTCAATGAATTAATAATACTTAATAAATGTTAATTCTTTTTTCCCTCCTCTCCCCTTTGCCCTCTCCTTCTTTCCC
The DNA here is from genome assembly GCF_015220235.1 of Choloepus didactylus. Classification (NCBI taxonomy): domain Eukaryota; kingdom Metazoa; phylum Chordata; class Mammalia; order Pilosa; family Megalonychidae; genus Choloepus; species Choloepus didactylus. Next base: position 132,850,660 of record NC_051308.1, read on the forward strand.
TTCCTTTCCCTCCTTTCTCCTTCCAAGGCTAGTGTCACCCTGCTGCTACTCCTGATGTTGTTTTTCTCTGTCTCCTTGTTCTTGCTCTCTCTCGCTCTCTTTTCACCCCCCTCTCTCTTTCCTTTCAATCCTAGGTTTTGAATCCAGTATTCACTCTAACACTGTGTATTACTAGGTATTAGCTCCAGATCCCTCTGTCTTCCTATGACTCTTCTGCTGTTAGGTTCCCTGAGAGGTGGAATCACTCATTAACCTCTCAGTGTGCCTCATAGTGGAGGTTGGAAGGGACAGATTTCAAGGCAGAGCACCAGGTAAACAAGGCTTCCAGAAATAAAACAGCTTCTGTCTTCTGTTACTCCTCAATCCCAGGAATTGGCTGTTGATCAGACCTTGATGTTCTGACCACCTTCTCTCATCTCATTTACCCTGTTACCCCCACCCACACCCCAAACACCCTATGAGACCTCCAGTCCATTGGCCCCATAACTTTTTCACTTTCTAACATCCTTTTCATTTCATTTCCCAACTTACCCAGTTCAAATTCCACGACCTATTACAATAAATACTCCCTTGCAAAATAATAGCTAGCATTTACATAGTGCTTATCATTGGCCAGATACTGTTCTAAGCACCTTACATTTGGTCTTAGATTGGATTCTCCTCAAAGCTGAGTGTGAGACAAAGACTTGCATGTGGGCAGTTTATTTGGGAAATGATCCCAGGGAGCAGAAGTGAGGGAGAAGGACCAATAAAATAGAGAAGAAGGGAAAGTCAATACAAGGATGCATTATTAAGTTGGCTATCACCAGGGGCAACTGGTGCTGGGTAGGAAATCTTATAAAATGCATCTCAGAACTGTCTTCCCTTGGGGAATAAGGACACATTTATTCACCAACTGCTTTCCTTCACCCACAGGTGTCTCACACTGTGGCATCACAGAAGCATCGAGGCAGCAAGCAATAAGCATGCAAGGAGGGCCCAAGGTGAGATGTTGTTAGGGTGCTTCTATGTGAAGTTGGTCAAAGACTGAAGGGAATTGGTCATGGTAGCAGTAGCTGGAGCAAAGAGAGGGGCTAAAAGGACTTGCAGTGGTGCAACAAGGTGTTGGAGATGCATATATACTCATTCAGTCCTCACAGCAGTACCATTTCCTGGGTACCACCACTAACCCCATTTTGCAGGTGAAAAAAAGTGAGGCATAGAGGTGTCAAATACTTGCTCAAGGTCATATAATTTGTAAGAAGCAAAGTAGGATCCAAACCCAGGTAGCCGGCTTCCAGAATCTGTACCTACCTTTGTTCACTACTCTATGTGCCTCTCAACCTGAACACACCATCGACTTCTTTGCCCTGTTTTTTCTCCCTTCTTACTCATCAGTAAAATGATCTCATGAGTTTTCACAGAGCATTTGCAAAGCCATGAGGGACATCTAAAATTCAGTGTGATGTCATTTTAAATATTGGTAAGAATTGTATGATCATAAGAATATGAGAGATTACAAGATTCTATCAAGTTGGAAAGAAAGTACATGAATATATCTTAAAACACCCTTCAAATTCAAGAGTCTTTAGAGCTAAAAGAAAAATAAACATGTCTATCATAAGAGCCAACTTAAGTGATCAACAGGGTGGGAGTTATAGACCTTTGAAGGGAATGGAAAATTAGGCCATGTGACCTATGAAATCGCTTTCTGAGACAACTCTTTTCACATTTCCTATCTCCTCAGTCCTTGACTTCTCTCTGCCTCTCCTCCCTTTCACCTGGTGGCTTTGCCTAATTTTAGAAGCCTCCTCATATCTCACTACCAATCTACCAACCTACCTATAACTCTGCCCATGTCATCTGCTTTCTGGAATGAACTGTCCCTTGGCATTTAAAATACTTTCTGACCCCAGCTCCCTCTCTGACCTCTTCTCCTATCATCATACCGTGTTCCAGCAAGATAAACAATTTTGCTGTTGCTCAAGCCACGTCAGTCTTGGTACTTTGTGCTTGCATTCTCTCTGCTTGGATTTTCCTCTAAAAGATATAAAGTGTGGCTTTCAGCATTCAGATCTTGGCTCAAATATTACCATCTCAGACCTTTCCCTGACTATCCTTTCTAGAGCAGCAACCCTACCATTCTTTACTTTTGAATGTACAGGATTTTTCCCTAGCTTAGAACAATGCCTCTGGAGTGCTTGGCAAATACCCATGGTTGTTGAATGATATCTAGATTCCTGTTTTCTTCACTGTTCTCTCAGCTTTGGATCCTGAGATCCTGAGATCCTACCTAGATGAGCCAGAGAGGTCTGTCTTCTTTGCTTTATTTGATTTACCTTACTGTTATTACAGCACTTATGTAACAGTAAGTATACAGAGATGGTGATCAATACATTGAAAGAAATTGAATATACCCTTCACCTGGAAATGGGAAATGAAAGTAAAAGATATCAGTCAACTTGCAGTTTTTTATTTTATTTTTTTGAAAAAAATGTTGAAGCTATTGGCTTCATTACTGTATAATTGAGTAATACCTTATGTTTTGGTTTGCTAAAGCTGCCAGAATGCAATACATCAGAAATGAATTGGCTTTTATAAAGGGGATTTATTAGATTACAAATTTATTGTCCTAAGATCATAAAAGTGTCCAAACTAAGGCATCATCAAGAGAATACCTTCACTGAAGAAAGGCCAATGGTGTCTGGAACACCTCTCTCAGCTGGGAAGACACATTGCTGGCATCAGCTGGTCCTTTGATCAGCTTTTGATTCCAGTGGCTTTCTCTTTAAGCATCTGTGGGTTCTCACTTAACTTCTTTGGGGCAAACTCTGGGCTTCATCTCTTAGCTTAGCATTTCCAAACTTCTTTATGTCTGTATCTCCAAGTATCTGATCTGTATTGGCTCTGAGCTTTCTCTCTCCCTGAGCTCTCTTATGGACTCCAGTAAACTACTTAAGACCCACTTTGAATAGGCAGGGTCACGTCTCTGTGGAAATAACCTAATCAAAAGGTCCCACCCACAATTGGGTTGGTCACATCTCCATGGAAAGAACCTAATCAAAAGATCCCACCCACAAATACGTCTGCCCCCACAAGAGTGGATTAAAAGAACATAATCTTTTATGGGGTACATAACAGATTCAACCCAGCACAACTTATTATAACTAATGTATAGTATCTAATAAAATATTTTAAAACTAAACTAAAATGTTCTGATGTTTTTGTTATAGTATTGAGAGTTATTTACATATCATTCTGTTAGGTATCTAAGCTTGCTTTATTTCATTTATCTTACCAACAATGTAGTTATTATTATACTCATTGACTACTGAGAAGATTTAGTCAGATACCTTGGCATCCCTGTTTCTTATTTCCTTGATTGTTTTCACCCAGTTCCAAAACCTGGTTGTCTTCACCACCCTCTGTCTGGATTCCTGTACTGTGTGCATGCTCTGTGTTCTTCTTCCAATTCTGTTTAACTCCTGGTTTCAATCCCACTCATCTCCATATTGCACTAGGGTGACAAATGTAGATAACCAAAACCTGACTCCTGGTCTTGAAAACTTTTGTCCTAAAATCTTCCAGAATATGCTCTCTACATTTCTGGCCACACCTCAGATCCTGAAGGATGTGCTCACCATGCTCTTTACTTCCGGTTTACTGAAATGAAAGCTCCATGAGGCCAGAGACCTCGTCTCCCATTCAGTATGTCCTCAGCTCCTGGAGACTTGCAGGCATATGCATTCTGGGATAAGTTAATGAAAGTATGAATAAAATGAGTGTTAGGAGTTGGAGGGGGCTGCCTGTAGCACTGGCAGCTGTGCTGTGGGGTGCCCAAGGACGGTAGGAAGTACTAGCTCTGGATCTGGATATAGAGAATCTAAAATAAAATTTTAATAAATTTAAATTTTTTTCAGCAGTTCATTTTTAGAATAAGGAATTACATAATATGAAAACAACTTGAGTTAGCAAATATTTGATTAGGAAAAAACAACTACTCAAAAAAGTTTAAAAATAGCTTTATTGAGATGTAATTCATAAAGGACACCATTCACCAACATTCAGAGTGTACAATTCAAAGCTCAATGTTATTTAGTACGTTTGTAGGGCTTTGCAACCATTACCAAATCTAATTTTAGAACATTTTGCTCCCACTAAAAAAAAGAAACCCTATACCCGCTAGCAGTCAATTCCCATTCCTCCCCTCTACCTCCCCCAACCCCCTCCAGGCCCCTGTCAAGCATCTAATCTACTTTCTGTCTCTATGAATTTGCCTATTCTGGGCATTTCATACAAATGAAATCATACAATAAATGGCCCTTTGTGACTTTCTTTTTCACTTAGTATAATGTTTTTAAGGGTGATCCATTCCAGCGTATGTTTTGAGATGAGTTATGTCCTTAATTCTGTTGTCTACTCTACTTCTTTATCTCAATACTCTAGTCTTGAGAGCTGTCACCGTTGTTAAGCTACTATAGCATATAAAACATTTATTGTTCCTTCAATACTCTTTTTGCTAGGTTGTTTTATTAATTGACCTTCTTTATCTCTCAACTACATTATAAGGCTGGATACTGCTTATATCTTGCAACACAACGCAGGGCTTACCCACAGGAGAGCCCTGTTCCTATGTGCAAAGTCTCCTGGTCTTCATGATGTTTACCCTACAGCAGGTGAGATTTAGACGCCTCTGAAAGAGATTCACAACTCTCAGAAGCTAGATGTGGATTGTATCCAACTTTTAAACTTTTCAGGTGCTGAAACACCAGATGGAGAAAGCCAAGTGGAACATTTGTGGTGTGAGAAATAAATGATAAGTGTTCCCAGGATGACACTTGTGTTTGTCTCTGCAGGAGGATGCTTATCTCCCAGCAGTGGTGACTCACTGGCCATAATTGACAGCTGGAACAATTGTGAGTTGGAGAAATAGGCCTAGTCAGGCAGCAAGAGAGTAAATTAGCTGGATATAGATTACTTTCAGGGAATGTGTGAGCAAATCTGATGGGGTGAGTTTTTATCACGGAGTTCTGCAGCCATTTCCCTCTTGGCTTCTCCTCCCCTCCTGTGCTAGGGCAGTGAAGCCAGCTGCTAAATTGGGTGTTAATTGTCAGCCAGCACATTGGTCATGGTATGGAGAACCATTTTCTGTTAGAAATGGCACATTACTTTCAGCAGACTCCTGGTGGGCACTTATGCAATGATGATTTTTTGGCTCAAGGTACTATTTATTTGGGGCATTGTTTCTCATTTTGAGGGCTCCGCATTTCAAGGACTTAGGTGTTTCTGCCAGACCAAGCAGAGATCAGTGACTTGGCAGGGTTGTTTTTGTTTCTTACACATCACTTTCATTTGGGTTTTCCCTTATGTCTTCTCAGTCCCGTCTACAGTGATGTGAGAAAGTGGGAGATACCTAACGCTGATTAACCATTCTCACCATTGGATTACAGGTACATAAATACACATGTGGCTTCTTTTATATATAAAGAGCATGATGTATCACATGTGTATAGATTATATTTGAATCTGTTATCCTTGCAGAAATAGTATGCATATGATTTTTTTTTCTCTCAAAGTAGGGGATGAAGAAAGTGAGAAATGGACAAAACCTATCTGTAGGCAGAGTACTTTGTTTGAGTTTGAAAGACAGGGCTCTTGAAGAACCTGTCTATCTGCAAGTCTCTCACCATCTTGTTTCTCTACAATGGAAGAAATTCTTCCATCATGTCTTGAGTCTTAAAGAAGCTCTTTTTAAAATGAAAGTAATCTTGAGATGAGTAATACCCTAATTATTTTTTCAACCATAAACAATACAGAAAAAAAAGTTGTCAAAGACCTAATTTTTTCAATACCATGAACTATGGGGAATGAGACATTGATATTTGTGTCTTGGCTGGATGGAGCTATGGGTGAGATGCAGAGGGAGCAGGAAAAGAAGGATCTGGAGCACAATGCTGTCTGTGGAGCACTAGTCTCAGGGTGGGTCATTGGGGACATGTATCATTTTTTTTTTCTTTATTGGAGAAGTTTTGGGTTTACAGAACAATCACGCATACAATAGAGTATCCCTATATACCACCATATTATTAACAACTTGCATTGGTGGGGAACATTTGTTACAAATGATGTAAGCACATTTTTTTTTTTACAATTGTACTGTTAATTATAGTCCATGGTTTAACTTAGGGTTCACTGTTTGCACGGTGTAGTTCCATGACTTTTTAAAAAATTTTTATTCTGTTATATTTATCAACCTAACGTTTTCCCCTTTAATCACATTCAGATATATATTTCAGTGCTATTAATAACATTCACAATGTTGTGTTAACATCATCACAATCCATTATCAGAACATTTACATCATTCCAAATAGGAACCCTGTACATTTTAAGATGTAACTTTACTATCTCTATCCCTACCCCATCTGCTGGTAATCTATAGTCTAGATTCTTAGTCTGTATGTTTGCTTATTCTAATTGTTTCAAATCAGTGAGATCATATGATATTTGACCTTTTGTGTCTGACTTATTTCACTCAACATAATGTCTTCAAGGTTCATCATGTTGTCACATATATCAGAACTTCATTCCTTTTTATGGCTGAATAGTATTCCATTTAGTGTGTGTGTGTGTGTGTGTGTGTGTGTGTGTGTGTGTGTGTATTTATCCATTTATCAGTTGATGGACCCTTGGGCAATTGTGAATAATGCTGCTATAAACATTGGTGTGTGACTGAGTCCCTATTTTCAATTCTTTTGGGTATATAACTAGTAGTGGGATTTCTGGGTCATATGGTAGTTCTATACTTAGCTTTCTGAGGAACCACCAAACTGTCTTCCACAGCAGCTGTACCATGTGACATTACCACCAGCAATGAATGAGTGTTCCCATTTCTCTACATCCTTTCCAACACTTGTTATCTTCTATTTTTTAATAGCAGCCATTCTGATGGGTGTGAAAAGGTGTTTCATGTGGGTTTTGATTTGCATTTCCCTGATGGCTAATAATGTTTAGCATCTTTTCATGTGCTTTTTGGTCATTTGTATATCTTCTTTGGAGATATGTCTATTCAAGTCTTTTGCCCAGTTTTTAACTGGGTTATTTGACTTTTTGTTATGTTGAAGGATTTCTTTATATATTCTGGATATTAAACCTTTATAGGATTTGTGGTTTCCAAATACTTTCTCCCACTGCGTAGGTTGTCATTTTACTTCCATGATAAAGTCCTTTGAGGCAAAAAAAGGTTTTTATTATGATGAAGTCCCATATGTCCATTTTTTTGTTGTTGTTGCTTGTGCTTTGGGTGTAAAGTCCAAGAAACTGTTGCCTAACACAAGGTCCTGAAGATGCATCCTGACATTTTCTTCCAGGAGTATTATAGTTCTGGCTCTTATATGTAAGTCTTTGTCTATTTTGAGTTGATTTTGTACAAGATGAGAGGTAGGGTCCTTTTTCTTTTTTTTTTGCAAATGGAGATCCAGTTTTCCCAGCACCATTTGTTGAAGAGACTATTCTTTCCCAGTTGAGTGGACTTGGCAGCCTTGTCAAATATCAATTGGCCATAGATGTTAGGGTTGATTTAGGAGCTCTCAATTTGATTCCATTGGACTATATGTCTGTCTCTGTGCCACTACCAAGCTGTATGATTTCTGTGGCTTTGTTGTGGATTTTTCAGGATTTTCTGTGTATAGGATCATGCCCCTGCAAATAGTGAAAGGTTAACTTCTTCCTTTCCAATTTGGCTGCCTTTATTTCCTTTTCTTGAAATAGAAATTGCTCTGGCAATAACTTCCAGTGCAATGTTGATTAATAGTGGTAACAGTGGGCACCCCCATCTTCTTCCTGATCTTAGAGGGAAAGCTTTCAGTCTTTCACCATTAAGTAGGATGTTAGCTGTGGGCTTTTCATAAATGCCCTTTCTCATGTTGAGGAAGTTTCCTTCTATTCCTAATGTCCTAAGTGTTTTTATCAAGAAGGGGTGCTAGATTTTATCAAATGCCTTTTCTGCATCATTCAAGATGATCATGTGGTTTTTACCCTTCATTGTGTTAATGTGGTGTATTACATTAATTTATTTTAATGCGTTGAGCCAACCTTGCATACCAGGGACAAATTCCACTTGATCATGATGTATAAATTTTTTAATATGCTGTTGGATTTGGTTTGCTAGTATGTTATTGAGGAATTTTGCATCTATATTCATAAGAGATATTGTTCTGTAGTTTTCTTTTGTTGTGGTATTGTTACCTGGTTTTGGTGTTAGGGTGATGTTGGCTTCATAGAATGAATCAGGGAGTGTTCCCTTCTTGTTTTAATTTCTTAGGCTACTTAAAACAGATACTATGAAATCCATTTTGCTTAAATATTGGGAATTTATTTACTTATGGTTAGAATCTGAGAAAATATCCATATGTCCAAGGTAATGCTTTCTTCTCTAAGACCAAATGCTGGCGATCCTTGGCTCCTTTTCCACATGGCAAGGTACATGGTGGCATCTGCTGGTCTTTTCTATTCCAGGTCTTGTTGCTTTTGGCTTGCTTCCATGCTTTCTCTTTGTCATTCTGTATTCATCCCATTTATAAAGGACAACAGTAAGAGTATTAAGACCCATCCTGAATGAGGTAGGTCACACCTTAACTGAAGTAATCTCATCAGAAGCTTCCACCCACAATGGGCTTACACCCACAGGAATGAATTAAACTCAAGAACATGATTTTCTGGGATACATAGAGCTTCACACCATCACATTCCCCTTCAATTGTTTAGAAGAGTTTTAGCAGAATTGAGTTGTCTTCTTGGAATGTTTGGTAGAATTCCCCTGTGAAAACATCCCGGTCCTGGACACCTTTTTGTCAGGAGGTTTTGATGACTGGCTCACTCTCTGTACTAGTAATGGTTTGTTGAGGTCTTTATTCCTTCTTGAGTCAATGTAGGTAGTTTGTGTGTTTCTAAGAATTTGTCCATTTCATTTAGCTTATCTAATTTATTGGTGTACAGTTATTTATAGTATCTTCTTATAGTCTTTGTATTTCAGCTGGGCAGGCAGTAATGTCCTTTTCATTTCTGATTTTTGTTATTTGTATCCTCTCTTCTTTTTCTTTTGTCAGACTAGTGAAAGATTTGTTAATTTTATTGCTCTTTTCAGAGAGCCAACTTTTGATTTCATTGAATCTCTCTATTGTTTTTTTGCTTGGTTTTGTTTTCTATGTCATTTGTCTCCACTCTGATCTTGATATTTCCTTCTTTCTGCTTCCTTTGTGTTTTAGTTTTACCCTTTTTTCTTCCTGTTTTGATGTTAAGTCCCCAATTTAACTCTTTCTCTTTTTTTAATGAAGCATTTTAGAGCTGTAAATTTCTCTCTCAGCCCTGCCTTTGTGGCATCCCATAAGTTTTGGTATGTTGTGTTTTCATTTTTAGTTCACCTCAAGATATTTCTTAATTTTGCTTCTGATTTCTTCTTCAACCTAATGATTGTTTAAGAGTATGTTGTTTAATTTCCACGTATTTCTGAATTTTTTCATTTCTCTCTCTGTCATTGATTTCTAGCTTCATTCTGTTGTGGTCAGAGAATACACATTGTATGATTTCAATATTTTGAATTAATTGAGTCTTGTTTTGTGACCCAGCATATGGTCTATTTTGGATAATGATCCATGTAGCCTCAAGAAGAATGTGTATTCTATTTTTGTTGGGTGAAATGTTCTATAAATGTCTGTTAGGTCTAGTTGGTTTAGAGAATCATTCAAATCTTATACATCCTTATTGATCTCTGACTCAATGTTCTATTCATTATTGAGAGTGGTGCATTAAACTCTCCTACTATTATGTAGAACTGTCAATTTCTCCCTTCAGATCTGTCAGTTTTTGCTTCATATACTTTGGGACCCTGCTGTTAGATGAATATATATTTACAATTATTACACCTTCCTGTTGAATTGTCCCCTTTATCAGTATATAATAACCATCTTTGTCCCTCATAATTGTTTTCTACTTAAAGTCTCTTTTATCTAATATTAGTGTAGCTACCCCAACTTTCTTTTGGTTACTATTTGCATGGTATAATTTTTTCCATCCTTTTACCCTCAACCTACTTATAGCTTTGAATTTAAGGTGAGTCTCTTACAGACAGCATATAGTTGGGTAGTGCTTCTTTTATCCATTCTGCCAATCTCTGACATTTGATTGGAGAATTTAGTCCATGTACATTTAAAGTCACTACTGATAATACAGGACTTTCTTATGCCATTTTGCTATTTAGCCTTTGTATGTTTTATGCCATTTTTGCCCCTCAATTCTTCTGTTTGTCCCTACTTTTAAATTTATCTTATTTTTTGTGTTGTGCCCTATTGAGTGACTTCTCTTCTCTATTTGGATATATTCTTTCTCTATTTTCCTAATGGTTTCCATGGGGTTAAAATTTCCCATACTAAATATATAACAATTATATTTAATTTGATACCAACTTAACTTCAATAGCATACACATATACTTTTCCTATATCCTTCTGTCCCTCCACCTTTTTTTATATATTTCTTATACTTGTCTCTTTGTACATATGTCTAAAACAATAGATTTATCATTACTTTTTATTCATTTGTGTTTTAGCACCTGTAGGAAGTAAGAAGTTACATACCAAACAATACACTACGGTAATACTGGCATTTATAATTACCATACTGGTTACCTTTACAGCAGGTTTTATTTCTTTATGCAACTTTGAATCACTGTCTGGTGTCCTTTCCTTTCAGTCTGAAAAACTCCTGTTAGCATTGCTTGTAAGGCAGGTCTAATGGTGATGAACTCCCTTGGCTTTTGTTTTTCTGAGAATGTCTTAATCTCTCCATCTTTTCTGAAAGAAAGTCTTTCTGGATATAAAATTTTTGGGAGGCAGTTGCTTTCTTTCTGTACTTCAAGTGTTTGAACCCACGGCCTTCTTGCCTCTGTGGTTTCTGATGAGAAACTGGTACTCAGCGTAATTGGGACTCCCTTGTATATCACACAATGCTTTTCTCTTGCAGCTTTCAGAAGTATTTCCTTGTCTTTTGCATTCGATAGTGTGATCAATCTATGATGTGGTATATTTTTCTTCATGTTTATCCTGTTTGGTGTTCTCTGGCTTCTTGGATGTGCATATTTACATCTTTTGTTGTTTGGGAAGTTCTCTGTCATTACTTCTTTGAATAGTCCTTCTGCCCCTTTCTCTCTTTCTTCTCCTTCTGAGACTACTATAATACATATATTGATGTGCTTGATGACGTCCCAGTGGTGTCTTAGGCTCTTTTCACTTTTAGTAATTCTTTTTTCTTTCTGTTTCTCAGCCTGACTCATTTCAGTTCTTCGAGTTCACTGCCAGCTCCAATCTGCTCTTGAAATCCTCCTGGGAATTTTTCATTTCAGTGATTGTGGTCTTCAATTGGTTCTTTTTTAAAATTTCTATGTCTTTACTAAGATTCTTGTTTGGTTCATTCACTGTTTTCCTGATATCTTTTAGTTCTTTGTATTCTCCTTCTCTCTTTGAACATTGTTAAGATCATTTTCTTAAAGGCTTTGTTTGGTATGTCCAGATTTTGTTCTTTGTCAGTGTTTTCTGGATTTTTATCCTCCTCCTTTAGATGGGCCATCATTTCTGTATTTTTTGTTTGTTTGTTTGTCTTCTACTCTTGTATACTGTACACTTTAATATTTTAAAAGGTTAACTCTGGGATTCATTTTCTGGGATATCTGTTCCTTGATTTTGCAATCAGTTAGTGATTTATTTGAGCTTTCTTGAGCTTCTAGGCCTGTGTCTTGTCCTGGGCTTTTACTTATTAGTTGTTTTGGAGTTCTCCTGTTTACAGGAGTTTCATTGTCTCCTTTGTTTCCCAGGAGGCAGACCTCCCTTTCCTGGTGTTTGAAACCAGCGAGACTTTACCCCAGATTGCCCCACTTTATAGTTTCTTACACTCCTTTTGTTGTCTCAAGCTGTTTTTGGTTGGAGGGCAAATTCTGGGAGGAGAGGCTGCCCAAAAGGCATTTCCCAAGACAGTCATTCCCAGACAAAACATTGCCAGGGACCCATGGAGGTGGCACAGACTGACTCCAGAGTGCCCTGGGGAGGGGGTCAGAAAGCATACTAAGAGCTTCTTCCACTTCTCCCCAAAACTGAGCTTTCTTTGCATACCCAGCAAATTCAGCCTTTCAATTAACTATCCCCTGCAGCCCTGGGGATAGTGCCTTTAAGTCTCCTCTATCATGGTCTGTTTCTGGGGTGTGTTGAAATAATGGTGTTCCTCAGAGCCAGGCCTACAGCGATCCAAAGTTGCTTATCAAAAGCCATGATCTTTGATCTGCCGTGGCCACTCCTGTTCTTGGGGAAGAGGGTTTTTGTGTTCCTTTAAGTCACTAGCGAGCCAGCCAGGTGCTGGACCCCACAGTGGCCTGCCATGATAGTGGGGGATTGGCACCGTTAGCTGCTGCACAGAGAGAGCAGTTTATTCTTCTTTACCATGATTTATCATCCTCTTCTTCCTGCTCTTCCCTGGATGCTGACCTCTGGAGTTTCAAAATAGTTGTGTCAGACAGTTCTTCCTGTTTAATAGTTGTTCTGGGGGAAGGACTGCATCCTGGAACTCCCTTTTCTCCATCTTCCCACAATCCTCATCAACATGTATCATTATACCTGCAAGAATCCATTCTGGTTAGAATACTCTGATTTAGCTTTGGGAGACCATTGCCTCGCACTGTGTTTAGGTTTGGTAGGAGCTGGGTGCCTCTCTTCCCCTGTCTAAGCCTAGGCCAATCAGATACAACCTCCCTAGTATTGAATCCTGGGAGAGGTGCAAAGAAACAGCTGGATCCCATTATACAAAGGTCAATTTCCTCAAGAGACTTTTCATTAGGTCCTGCCACCAAGATCCCCAGATCTGGTTCCCATCCAATCTGAAGTTCATGTCTCCAGCTTTTCTTCAATTGTGTGAGTTACCCCATATCCTTCTAGTCCATTTCTTTTTGCCCAAGTGAGCCAGAGTCAGTTTCTGCTGTTTGCAAACAGAAACTCACAGACACTGGGATGTGTCTGTGTGAGGGGTTGGGTAAGCAGGTGGCAGCAGACTGATCTTGGGAGACTGAGACCAAGTGTGGAAAACCTAAGAGGTGAGAAAGGGGCATGGAGAGAAGAAGGAGGAGGTGCCAACAGCACCCTTGTCTTTCAGCATTTTGCCTAGAAATGGCCTTGTCAATCAAGCTATCACCTTCCTTTCAACCTGGCCAAGAAATCCAACCATGAAAGTTTGGTGAGATAGCAAAACAGGTCTATTACCTCCATAAAATCCCTACTAGATTTAATCATTCTACAAATATTTACCTAGTGTCTATTGATTTCCTGCCCTTGAGCTAAGTATCAAGGATTCAAAGGTGAACAAAATACAGCCCTTATGCTCAAGAGACATATTTTTTAGACCTGCATGGTCTAATATGGTAACCACTAGCCCTATGTGACAATTTACATTTAAATTAATTAAATTTAAGTAAAATTTGAAGTGTATTTCTTACATTGTACCAACCACATTTCAAGTGCAAGACTGCATTTCACTTGTGGCTAGTGGCTACCATTTTGGAAAGTGCAGATATGGAACATTTCCACCACTGCATAAAGTACTATTGGAAAGTGCTGGTCTAGAGAGGTAAAAGGACAGATATAATACAGAGTAATATGCTGTAAGAGGTATAAGCCAGGGCATTAGGAGATCACATGGAAGCTGATGCTGGCTTATGGAGTCAGAGCAGACTTCCAGGAGGTAATGACATCTAAGCTGAGACTGGGAGATGAGTTGAAGTGTAGGGTGGAAAGCACTCCAGACAGAGAGAATAGGTGTGTAAGGGTCCTGAGTTGTTAGAGGATATACTGAAGTGCACTCAAGTAACTAAATGGACAGAGAAGCCCTTAGCACCATCTCTGTACTCACACTTGGCTTCTCGATTTAGCTGACTCTCACTTTCACATGCTGAGGGCAGGGTCCTGAGGGGACTCGCCATCGGACCCATCCATTTTGGCATGTTAAAGTAAAGGTCTGCATGCCCATGTTTTGGAGCACTGAGGTCATATGAAAGATATTTACTATACAAGAAGCTGGTGGATTTGGGCAGAGGCAACAGCAGATTTCAATAAGGAAGTCTGATCCAGTGCTCTGAAGGCTGACCCTGTGTAAACTGTCTCTTACAGCTAAATCCTTTTTACCACTAAAACAATGCATCTTTTTGGTCAGCACTAAAATTAAGGAAGCCAAGAAATTTGTTTTACAAAAGATGGCTGTTTTTTTCCCCCAAATATGTGTACATTTGTTGAACGTAAGTGTGCTCACATTTGGGACCAAGTGGTCAAGTCTGGGCTAATTCAAACGCTCAATAGTATGTTTAAAGTGTAATGCCAGTTCACATGGAAATAACAGATGAAAAGGAGTCAAAACTTTCTAGCTTCTGGCTAAATCATACTATCTTTAGGAAGACTGCATGAGAGGGAGAACCCTTTACTGAGCCTGCGACGATTAGAGCCTCTTTGTCAGGAAAGGGAAAGCTGCCACTGGTTGGACACCTACTGTGTCTCCATGGGCTTTTATCAGTGTTCTCTCTAATTTTCCCACCAATCTCCCCATGGGGAGGAGGAAGTGCAGGCTCCGAGGGGTTCAGTGGAGGAGGCAGGGTTGGAGCACACTTCTTTCCACTATACCAGGCTCATCTCTTGGCTCTGAGAGGCTCAGAGTGCACCTGATTCCAGAGTCCTTGCTCTGCTGGATGTGTTAAGGGGGAGCTGAAAGCTGCTGCATTGGCAGCACCTCTGTGTGCAAGTGACCAGCAATGCAACAAATGGATGGAGTCCAAACCTCCTTTGTGCAGATAGGGATCTTTCTCAAGGGCAGTTAGAGCCTGTCCCAGACAGAGTTCCAGAAAATGGTTCCTTAAACCTGGGGCTTTTCAACATTTGAGGTACCTTCAATTGAAAAAAGGCTCAAAGTCTCTACTTAGAGAAGAAAAAGGGAAATGAAGGATAAATCTTGTTCATAATGTATAGATCTGGATCATAGAATTTTAGATCTGGAAGAGGTATTAGAAAGAATCTAATATAAATGTCTATTTTTATAACCAAGGCCTTGGGAAGTGGAAGCAAATTGCCAACAGAGCTTGTCAGTGGTAGAACTAGGATGAAGCTTAGAAGTATTAACTCCAATTGCAGTGCTCTTTCTATTGACCTTAATCTATGTGGGTTTTGTTGTCGTCATATATTTACTATTTCTTTAAATTGTTTCCTTGAATCACTCATATCAATGTGTTACTTAAGGGATGATATTAAAAAATCACTCTGGATTGTTTTATTTCTAGATAAAACCCTGGGAGGCTTGAGAGCTACTCTCAGTTATCCACCCCCAGCCAGGCTGACCCACTCATGCAGTGTCAGAGTGGCAGGCAGGACGCCTGGAAAGAAGCAAACATGGATTGAAAATCTTGACCTTGAACTGAGGTCCAAGGAGACCCACTTTCAGCATATCTGCATATTTAAAGAGGCTGCACTCCTAGTGAAAAGGAAGAGAAAGGGATTTGAAGAAGAAATCCCTGGTCTAAATACTAGCTACTAGTTTTGTGATTTTGGACAGGTTTTTTAACCACTCTGTACCTCAGTTTCCACATTTGTAAGATGCAAATAATACCAGGAACACTGATTTTTTTTTTTTATTTTTTATTTTTTTAAAGATATGTGACTGTTGGTCTTTTCCAGAGGCAGGCTTTAAGGTCAAAGGGATATTCTGTGACTAGAGTGAGACTCCTCTAAGTGTGAGCTGAACATACTCTAAAACCTCAGCTCTGACACCTGCTAGATACACAGTTAGTTCTTTGGGTGACTGATGACTGACTGAAGGGTGCTAATGGCATGGCAGAGACTGCTGGAAGAGTTGGATGGGTGGGGAAGGTGTGGCTGTTGAGAAAAGAGGAAACTGGAGGAAGGGCATGTAGCTTCCCTTCTTTAGGGGTGTAGCCTTAACCATGGGATAATGCCTCTTTCTTGTTCCCTATTTAAAAGGATAAAAATAACACAAGAAAAAACAGACAAGATAATGAAATGAGGTCACATAATTACAGTAAAACCTAAGATATCAATAAACATTCTGCTAAATAATAAAATTTCTTTTCAAGGACTGATCAAATCCATTTATTGTAATGAAGATGATTGAAACCTATCTACTATGACCCACTCAACAAAGGAGAATGTTGGAGTTCTGGAGAAGGATTTCCAAGGGACAGACCACAAGCTGAGAACCAACCCTGAGGTTGGCTGGAGAGCACCAGGCAGAGGGCCTCGGGGTTCCTGCTGGCGGTGGATTTATGTCTGTGGAGGAGAAGCAAGCCAAGCTATAATCAGGGAAGCTCGAATTCCAGATTTACCTTCTACTTACTTTCCCTCTTACCTGCACCCTATCCAGACCCCAAGCTAAATTAGCTACCTCACAGCCTTGAACAAACTCAGTCTTCCCCCACCTGACAGTCCCCTAGACTGCTGCCTCAAAAGTCCTGCAGATATTTGATGAGGGATGGACATTTAAAAATCTGGGGAATTCTGCTGCTTCATCAGTGTTGTATCTCTTACTCTAATTTGCTGTTGTTGACTGGAGTGAAAAGGACATATTTTATAAGCCTCAGTCATGAAGTTTGGACAGGTGGAACTGGAAGGGAGGTTATCCTGATGGTTGGTCTCCATGGATACCCTAAACTGAGTAGGGCATACTAGAAAAAAGATAAAGAACAACAGAGACAAGTGGAGCTGAAAAAGAGATGCGGGATGGGGGGAAGCACAGAGATAAAGAGACACTGAAAAAAGAAAGAGAAGGAATGAAAATGACATTGTTATAGCTTGTGATGCTAAAATTTTCATTTTCCTTGCTCGAGACAGATTGAGCTTAGTTTCTTTCACATGCAACCAAATGAGTACTGTTGAATTTAGTTGCCAAGGTGGGCCAGAGGGCAAAGGGAGCAAAGCTCAGAATAAGTAAGATTGGATGGTTTAGGAACTGAAGCATCAAATGCTGAGCACATTTAGGGGTTCTTTGTATTAGGAACCAGAGATAACTCATCAAAGGAGCTCCACTATTTCAGCCAGATACAAAGCTTCTAACACTGGGGGAAAAAACATATTAGAGATCTTCAGAGCTCACTGAACTTTTGTACAATTCTTCCAATAGCCAAGTCTATCTATGACACTTATATCTATATTTTATACAAATGATGATAACCATCAGTTATTCACATTGCAAAAGATCCAGTAAAAACAGCACTGGTGAGGGTGTGTCTGCTGGTGAACTGGCCACGCATGCACTGCTGCTAGAAGGGTAAATTGATTCAGACTTTCTAGAGGATCATTTTGTACCATGTATTAAGAGACTGAAAAATGTACCTATTTTTGACCCAGCAATTCTGAAGCTTCAGGTCCAGAATGGACTGCCACTTGCCCAGGAGGGAACCTGGAAACAAAGTTTCAGGTTAAAAGAAGCCACTTGTATAGCATAAAGAAGAGCACCCAAGCTGAGAGCATTCATGCTATTCATTCTACCTTGGGAGGATCTGACAAACACTACCCCTTAAAATTTTAACAATGATAATTTTTGTATTTTCATCTTGCACTTTAAGTAGCAGAAGCACTCTAGAAAAGGTATACATTGCGATAAATTGAATAAACAACACTCACCTCATCCCCATGTGATAGTTAGGATTTGTGTCTGTTTTGTTTACTCTCTCTTCCCTATGATCTGAAATAGAGACTTGAATGAATGAATGAATGAATAAATATTTCTAAAAAATTACTCGGAAAGACTAAAAACTTCTGTTGTACTTCCTCTTTCCTGTGAACATTATGACTATAAAGTTTTATAAAAATTAGTGCTTTATATTTCTTAGCTTGGGATTATGTTGGCAGATTAATAACAGTTAGAAGGTTAGAATTTTTGAAACTGAAGACAGTGCTTCTGGGATACTTACAATTACCTAAATGTGCACATTTATCAGGGATAAAATGAAACTCTTCCTCCTCTATACTCATCTCTAGAAACATTATGGATTGCTTTAGGTTAATAGATGATAGAGTTATTGCCCCTGATCATAATAAGGATGCATGACTCAGGCTCTTTTTTCAGGTGCTGATAAATCAGTAGAGGTTAGTTAGACAGTAGGCACATCATAAATGCTCATTTGAGGGGAACTACTAATATTTCATGTAAAACAAAGGGTCCAATTTTAGGTGTATGGATACCTAAGTCTTTTGTTACAGAAATATTCCCTTAATTGACAACTTTTAGGTAGTCAAACTTCAATTCTGTTACAACTCCCTATTAAATATTAAATGCCTACATTTTTTAATTTCAGTTTAAATTCTGCTTTCTCACAGTAAGTAAGATGGGTAACTATTTAAGGCCTCTTGCACTCTGGTTCTCTATATACAATGAGCTCTTAGTCTTGGCGGGTAATTTTACTTTGAAGCTTTATGATATAGTTTTGTACACTGCCCAGAGAGCTCTTAATATTAGTTGTAACTGTATATTCTATATTTTGAGTCAATCATGGATAAGATTAAGGTCATGTCCTTCCAAAAACAAGTTTCTGGATTGTGGTGGTTGTGGGTAGGGCAGGGGCAGGGGCAGGGGCAGGAGGAGGGGTGGCTGGAGGGGTGGTAAAACAACCTCAAGGAATCTGTAATCATTGCCCAGCACACTCTGTGGATCTGGAAATCCAAGGCAAGACATTTCCTGGCACTTTTCCAAGGATGCCTATTACTTTCTGGGCATAAGAAGTTTGAAAAAAGCATTCAATAAGGAGGAGAAAGGAATGATATAAATGGTGCAATCAAAGGGAAATCACCATCCAATATGAGTGCAAAAGAGCAACTATATGCAACTGCTGCAGAGATTAAACTGCTGAAAGCTTAATACCACGAACCTCCTAAAAGCCTCTTAAGAGGAAATAACCTGCTCATCTCCTCCTCCACCCAATGGATGTGTAGTGTGTGAAAGACATATTTTAACGACTATGCTATAGAAAAACCTTTAGTGTGGTGAAAAAAAATCAATTCAGTCTCTATATCGTGGGAGTGAAGAAAGCATTAGGCAGTGATTCTTTATTTACAGAAATATTCCAGTTTCCCTCTTTCTTTTAAAAGGTTGAGCCAAACATAGGTAAACTCATTCCTTTCTGGTTGACTCCTAAGGTAAACTACTGGGATCTTGCTTGGGGTAATTCAGCAAGAAAAAGAAAGCGATTTTCCCTCTCTGTTGGACATATGACCCGAGGGAGCTATAACTGTTACATTCAGGAGGTTTTCAAAGATAGCACTAGAAGAGCATTTAAAAATAGTGTTTCTTGATTAAAAAGAGGCTAATCTGTGTGTAGCCCCTCCATCAGCACACTCCACCTTCAACATTGCCCAAATTGAATGCTCCAGCCTGAAGCCTCACAGAGTCAGTTCTGTGAATGAGTTCGGACTGTTGATTTTATGGGGCACCTGTCGTGATTGCATTCTGATCCTGATGGTGCTGTTTTCCTTGGTTGCTCTAGGCTTATTGAACTGTCGTGGCATCAACAATCCTCTCTCTCAGAAAGTTCAAGTCTTTTATTTAAAGCTTGCCTTCTATATCTGTCAGAGATCACCTGCAGTATTAGACCTCTCTTTTTGCTTTATCCAGTATCGGTTCCCTCATTCTCCAAACAGCTGCAGATTCAGACTTCCCCCACACGGACTCAAGTCTTGACCTTACAGGAAACAGAATATTAGATGCTGCTCGATTTAGGCATTTTGTCTTGGAGTCAGGCATTTCTTGATCAGTGGCCCTATGTCTATATTTATTGCTCCACTTCCTGAATTCTAGACCCCTCACATGTCCTTATCCTGGATAACTTTTTTTTTGGCTTTTTTTTTGGCCATCAGGACTCCTGAGCGGTTTGGATCATTGCTTGATCTGTGTGAATTTATGTACCATCTTTTTTGCATTTTTTATACGTAGTTGATACCATACTACATATGTGATTTTCATCCCATTTTTAAAGCTTAACATATTTCTCATTTTGTTAAAAGTCATCTACATATTTAAATTGATTTCATGATTTTTATCTTATGGACATTTAGGTTATTTCCTATATATAAAGTATGAATAGCCTATCTATAAAGAATGAACATTCTATAATGTGAACAATAACTTAATGTAGTGTGAAGATTTTTGTTGTTAGTAAATACTTTTCCTGGAGCCTGAATTTTAATGACTGCCTCACATGGCTGTGACTTAACCAAATTCCAGTGGTTAATATTTAGGCTATTTCCAGTTTTTTCACTGTCATAAAAAATGCTATGATTTGTACTTAGAATTTCATCTGCATTTAGATTATTTGGTCACATGAACTCAGGTTTGGAATTATTTTGTGCAAGGGTATAAACATTTTTAGGAGTCTTCGTACTGTATTACCAAAAGGTTTTCTGGATAGGTTGTGCACATTCCATTAGCAGTGTATGTGATTTTTCTGTTTTATTGTGGTCCTATCAGAATTAGTATTATTTTGATAATTTGATAATCTTATCTCCCTTTAGTGGCCATTTTTCTGTATATATTTTTCAGTTTGTTGTGTGCATTTTTGTATTTTACAATAATCTTTGATAGGTTAACATTTAAAATTTTTATGTATTCAAATCTGTTACCCTTTTCTTTTATGATTTCTTTCATTGCTTTTGCAGTTGAATAGTTATTCCTTATTCAGATAGCAGAAAAATATTCACTTGTATTTTCTAATTAATTCATTTGTGCTATATTTTTGGTGAATGGTAGCTCTAAATTGATATTTTTTCTGGAAAAAAGGTAGCCAGTTTCCCTAACAACTTATATTACATGATCCATTTTTCTGACGTTGACCTTTTAGTATATCCTTTTTCATACAGCACACATACTTAGATCTATTTCTAAGCTATTATTTCTGTTCCATTGATCCTTCTATCTCTACTTATGCCAGAGAGGTATCATTTTAATTATTATAAGTTTATAGTGGTTTTTAAGAAAACTTTTTATTATGGAAAATGTGAACCATATACAAATATGGTTACACAAATCTTCATGTACCATTACCCAGCTTCAATAATTGTCAAGTCATGAGTAACCTTGTTTCATATCTACCCCTCCCAAGTACTTCCTCCCTCCCATATTTTTGAAGCAAATACCAGGCATCATCAAAAGATAAGAACTCTTTCATAAAATCATACCCACAATATTTTTATTGCAGCTACAAATCAATAATAATTTCTTAATTTCAGTGTAGTTTGTCCAATTTTCAATTGCTCCAAATTGTCATAAATGCTCTACTTATTTTATAGTTTGTTCTTTGAATCAGAATCCAAATAAAGTCCATACCTTGCAATTAATTGTTGTATTTTAAGTATCTTTTCATCTCTAGGCCCTTCCTTTTTTTCTCCTTGAAATTTATCTGTTAATGAAATTGGTTTGTCTTGCAGAGTTTCCCAAAGTCTGATTTTTTTCTTGCATCATGAGGTGAAATTAACACTGTAATATATTTTTATGTGTGGTAAAACAAGATTTCCCTTGCTATTCTTCCTTTAAAGGATTTTCTTAGCTATTCTTGTCCATTTTTTCTTCCAGACGAACTTTAAAATGATTTTATTGTGATTTTGATTGGAACTTCATTGTTTACAACTTAATTTTGGTAGAACTAATATCTTTAGTTATTACACCTCTTGAGTTAGGTATAGCACATGTTTTCCTATTTTGAGTCTTTTGTCTAGCAATGTTTTTTTAAAATACTTGGTATATACTTATTTATATACTTGGTGTAAAGAATGTTATTTATAGGTACCTTTTTCTCTTTTTTTGTTGCTCTTGTGACCTGGGGTCTTTTTGTTCCATCATCTCTTCCAATTAGTGATTGGAACTTACAAAAGAAGGTTATTGATTTTAGTATATTTATATTTAATCTGACACTTTAATGAACACTCATTTATTTTGGGTTGATTTTCCTAGAATTTCTAAGTATGAGATGTGTACCATTTGTGAAGAATCATGAATTTCATCTCCCTCTTTCCATGCCACTCATTTCTGTTTTATTTCTTATCATTCTAGCTCTGATTTCCAGACCAGAAGAGTTTTCAAAAATAAACAGAGCAGTCATGTTATTCATTTTAATAGGATTGACTATATTATTTTCCTAGCAAGTATGATATTCACTACTTAAAGGAATTAATTATTAAATTTAAGGAATGTGGTGTATTAAAGACGGCCACAAATTCTCTGACACTCCTTCCTCTTAGAGGTGACATCTAAGTCCCCTCCGCTTTGAATCTAGGCTGGCCTTAACAGTTGGCTTGGAACCAGTGACATGTGGTGGAAGTGATGACTTCTGAGATTCAAGAAGGCTTCAGTCAAAGATGCCTTGTAGCTTCTGCTTTTGTCTCTTGGAATGCCTACTCTTCAGATGATTCTTCTTGGAAACCAGCCACCATGCTGCGAAAAGCCCAAGCCACAGGTGGATATTCTGGTCCACAGTTCCTGCTGAGCTCTCAGCCAAGAGCCAGCATCAACTGCCAGCCCCGAGAGTGAGCTGTCAGGATGTTCAGGCCCACCAGCCCTGCAGTTGACAGCAGCCGTAGCTGTCATCTGACTGCCACCTCATGAGACCTCAAGTGAGAATTGCTCCAGTGAGCTCTTCTTAAATTCCTGACTTGCAAAATTGTGAAACATTAAAAATGATTGTTGTTTTAAGCAACTCAATTTTGGGGTTGTTGATTATACAGCAAGAGGCAACCTATTTTGGAAACACGCTTCTTTGCATCTATTCCTTTTTTTTTTTTTGGTTAAAACAATCTTTGATCTTATCTGTTGTGTCTTGGGCATTTGTTCACATGATCATATGGTTTTTCTATTGAGCCTGTTGGTGTAACTGTATTGACATAGTAATATATTTCCTAATATAGAACCATTCTTGCATTCTTTTTACAATTCTATTTAGTTGTGATAAATTGTTCTTTTAACTACATTGGAATTCAACTTGCTAGTATTCAGAGTGATTTCAGATTTTGGTATTTCATACAATGAGTTAGGTAACTTTCCATATGTTTTCATGTTGTAGAATAACATATGTATTGAGGAATTTCCTGTTTTTGTCTTTAAATCCTGGGTCAGGCACTTACTAAGCCTCAGGTTTTTTTGTTTTTTTTTCCCTGTAAAATTGGGAAAATAATAATTCCTACCTTGTAGAGGTGTTGTGAGGATTAAAGGGATAAGGCATGTAAATCACAGTACAATGTGGAGCAGATAGTAAGGATGCAAACATGTAACTATTATCATTATTATTATTAACTGATTGAAATGGCCCCTGGCCCACTTTGATAGCTAAATCTTGGAAAATTGCCTTTTATTTCTTGATTATTTACTACTAATCAAGAAATTTTTCTTTGGTCTATTCTTTGTTTCTACATATTTCTTGGGTCCATTTCGATTTAATATTTTCCAGGAAATAATCACTTTCATTAATGCTTTACAATGTTTTAGTATACCATTATGCATAATATTTACTTGTGATTTCTTTAAAAATGTGTTTCAAATCTGCTGTTAAATCTATGTGTTTTATTTCTTTATTGTTGATTAAATTATCCAGAGGAATTTTATTCACTTTTTTTCAAAGAATTATCTCTTTGAATTTAATTATCAATTCTGCCATCAATTGCATTTACATGCCTTTAGCAAGCAGCAAATGCTACTTGGCAAAGTAAATAGAAGAGAATGTGTATGCTATCAAAGGTCATAAAAGTGGCAGTTAGTGACCCTTTACTTCTTCCATGTCTCTTTTATCCAACTCTCTACTTACCCCTTTAAATCGATTGTCTAAGGAGTAACCAAATCTACCAGTCTTCAGTAGATACTTTGAATTTTTCATTTTTAAAAAAGCATTTGAGCTAAACCTTTACTTTTATTATTCTAAAACTTCAGGGCAGTATGAATACTTCTCAGAACAATGTAATATTATGGACACTGCAAATAATTAGGATATTGAGCCACTAGAGTTCCTTTGCAAGTCATATATGTACATATTCACCTACTGCCTGAATCATTTCAATGGGGCTTTGTCTAAGGGTGTATAATGGATATTGGGAATGGCACACTGAGTGAGGATCTTAAGCAAGTCTGCTTGTGTGAGTTGCAGTTGCTGCAACGTAGCGTACAACCAACTCATAGACAGATGGAGATTGTGATTGTGTTGCTTAAGGCATTGAAAACTCTCCAGCCTCTGTTAAGATTCCTGGTATATTCCTATGTCAAAGACATGCTAATGATCCTATTTATAACACTCAGATCTGTGTTGAGCCAAGTTCTCCAGACGGTGAGAAATGTATTTCAGATGCTCTTTTTTGCTGACTATCATTCAGAATAATTTCTCTATCTACACTTATAGAAAATTTCCAGGAACCTGACAGATGGAACAAACATTATGGTGTTTCTATCTAATTGAGGTCCTCACCCAACTGGGTTACAAATTGATACACAGAGCAGTTATTGTTTTATATGTATTTGTTTTTCTAATTCCTCATGCTTGTCAATGAAGTTCTTTTGATTGTTTTAATTGAATGGTCAATATTATACGCCAGGGAGTATATAAACTATTGTTTTAAAATCTTCTTAGTCTTATTTTGCCTTTTTACTTTAATTTTGGCTCTCAATTTAAATATATAAGGAAAAATATGCCAGTCCTACTGTTGAACATTTCCCTCCTCTTATTCTAGCCTATATAAAGCATGATTCTAACATTCTCTTGCTGCCTCTTTCCCTTATCAAATCCAAACCCGAACTGCAAAGCCTCAGAGTCACCAAGATGCCAAGAGTAACATACAATCTCCACAGCAGTGGGACTTGTGGGTAAGAAGATGATATTCATGACCGTAGTCACTTTAAAGCTTTGGAACCTCAAATACCATAATATTTATATGACACTTCACTGCTCAATATAATGACAACTAGCCGCTAGACCATGTGGTTATTTAAATTAATTGAAATTAAATAAAATTAAATATTATTTCCTCAGTCACACTGGCCACATTTCAAGTGCTCAATAGCTAGATGCAGCTGATGACTACCATGTTGGACACTGCAGGTAAAGAACATTCCCATCATTGCCAAGAGTTCTATTGTACAGCATTTGGTGCATAGTAGGTGCTCAATTAATATTTATTCTTTGCCCTCCCCCTTATATCTTATTCCCTAGGGCACAGTTCACATAGACTAGCAGGATGACAATTAATCTGAATTAATTTCATATTTGTTTCCCACTCCCAAAGTTCCATAATACTGCTTGAACTTAATACATCTACATTTGTTATCTGCTAAAAAGTTTGGAATTTCAGGCAAGGATGGGAGAAGCTTGCCTGCCCATAGCAACCTAATAAAGGAGATGTAGAGGGAGGGGGAAGCCTCATGGGTGCCCCTCAAATTATAGTCAAACTTTTCTCTCTAATTTCAGAGACAAAATAGCAAAGTTGCAAATTCATTCACTCTGTAACTGCAAAATAAATCTGTTTTCTTTCTTTTTTCTCTGACTCTGGTCTTCCTAA
Organism: Choloepus didactylus; assembly: GCF_015220235.1. NCBI lineage: Eukaryota > Metazoa > Chordata > Mammalia > Pilosa > Megalonychidae > Choloepus > Choloepus didactylus. The sequence goes on from NC_051308.1 coordinate 132,876,247, forward strand.
TAAGTACCCATTTACTGTGTAGCAAGGAAAAAAATTACTATTAATCCTCAACAATTTAAAATTTTTCACAGATCAATAATTTAAGCAACCTTTAGGTAATAAGTCTTACTCTTTGGAATAATTGCTCATGAAGCCACATTTTTATTTCTTTTAGAAGGTATGTAACTAGAACATAGGTATATTGGCAGGGGCGGGAGTGTTTTATGTAAACTTAGGGTGGCAGAGAGTGTAGCAGGGGTATACTGGATTGGCTTTTATAAAGGGGATTTATTTGGTTACAAATTTAAAGTTCTAAGGCCATAAAAGTTTCCAAACTAAGGCATCAACAAGAGGATACCTTCACTGAAGAGTGGCTGATGGCATCCAGAACACCTCTGTCACCTAAGGAGGCACGTGGCTGGTGTCTGCTGGTCTTTTGCTCCTGGGATATGTTTCAAAATGGCTTTCTCCAAAATATCTCTGGGCTTCTGTCTTGGTTCCTCTCTCTCAGCTCCTGTGTGTCCTTGCTTCTTTCTCCCAGGATGTTTTTCTCTAAGTGTTTGGGGGTCCTTGCTTAGCTTCTCCAAGTCAGACTTGACAGTTTGATTATAATATGCTATGGTGTGGGTCTATTTGGGTTTTTCTTGTCTGGAGTTCATTGAGCATCTTGGATGTATATGTTCATGTTGTTCGTTAAATTTGGGAAGTTTTCAGCCATTATTTCAGTGAATATTCTCTCTGCTCCTTTCTTCCTGTCTTTGACTTCTGGGATTCCCACAATGTATATATTGGTATGCTTGATGGTTTCCTACAAGCTCTTTAGACTCTTCATTTTTCTCCATTCTTTCTTTCTTGTGCTCCTCAAACTGAATGATTTCAAATATCTTATCCTCAAATTCTATTACTGTTTCTTTTGCCAGTTCCAATCTGCTGTTGAACTCCTCTAGGGAATTTTTTATTTCTGTTACTATGGTCCTTAGCTCTGTGTGGTTCCTTTTCATAATTTTCATCTCTCTATATTGTCTTTGTGTTCATCTATTGTTTTCTTGATTTCCTTTAGTTCTTTGTCCATGTTTTCTTTTAGCTCTTTGAGCATATTTAGACCATTTTTTAATGTCTGATATGTCCCAGGTCTGGGCCTCCTCATGGATGGCTTCTAATGCTTTAATCTTCTCCTTTGCTTAGGCCATCACTTCCTGTTTCTTTGTACATTTTATAGCCTTTTGTTGAAACCTGGACATTTTGATATTTTAATGTGTTATTACTGGAATTTAGACTCTGAGGTGTCTGTTCTTAAGCGTGTATCCAGCTAGTGGTATGATAGAGCCTTCCTTGAATGCTAGGAGCTAACCAAAAAAAAAAAAAAGGAAGAAAAAAAGAGGAAAGCATCTTTCCCAGTCTTTGCCTATTGACTTTAAGTGCTCTCCTTCAGGGCTTAACCGTACAATGAGTTTAGAGAAGAGCACCAAACCGAAGAGTAGGGACCACCCCGATCTTTTCTGTGCATGCATCTTGTCTTGGGCATGTGGTGTGTCCCTAGAAATTTCCTCATTTACATGGTTCTGAATGTCCCCACTTCCCTAGGAAACAGTTTCTTCATGGTCACTGCACTGTATGGCCACAGCCTGCAATCTCTTGCCCAAGGCAACACAACTTGACTACTCTCCCTCAGGGTTCAGTAGGAAAGCTCTGTGAACTGCATCTATATGCAGGAAAAGTTCCAGAGAGTGAGAGCCTTAAGCCACCATCAGACAGATTGGCCCAGATATGCATGTTCCCAGTATGTGTGTGAGGGTTACTCTGCTCCCTCCAGAACCAGGACCAGGGATCTGCATTGTGTTGTGAGCATGGGACAACTCCATGCTGAGCTGGCAAGGGGTGAGGGAGGGGCCAGCAAGGGGCCGTGAGATCCTACCAATTTTAAGTAGCCTTTTTCTTGATTTGGCACTTGCCATTTTACTGCAGTGCTTTAACTGTTTTCTGGAACCCTAAGAAGAGATTTCTGCTAATTTTTGCTAGTTTTTCAAAGCTTCTTTAGGGGGACAGAGCCCTGAAGCATCTCAATCTGTCATCTTATCAGAGTGGAGCCCCTGAATTTCTTTTTGTCCTCAACTTCTTTGAAATGTCAATTCCTAGAGCGATTTATATTAAAAGAGCTCTATTTCAAGACTCAAAAATCACAAAACAAAAATAGAGGAATGAGAATAGCCAGAAGCAGTGAGTATATCACATTTCTAAATTATAATAGCAGTAGAAAGACCATGTATTTGAGTGATTTTAAACATCTACACTAACTGTGGTAAAACTTTATGAAGTGCTCCTTTAATTGCTCATTAGTATGGCTCAAAATCTTATTTCCTCTAATGTTAGAGTCTTCAAACAGGAGCTAGTATTGAAAAGCTTTTATGTGTCCATCTTGGGACAGTACTATAAACATAGGATATTATACTTTTGCAATATTTTATAAATATTTTAGTTTGGGAGCAAATGTGTCCAGAATGTTTATAGGTAAAGAAATGTATCACAGGGATTAAGTTACTTGACCTTTTGACAGAGTCAGAATTGAAATTCAGGATTTGTTAGTCATGCGATGTAATTCAATTTTAGACTGCTTTTGGATTCCAGCTTATTCAGAGGCTGTTTGAATATCACTGATGGCTACAAATAGTAAACTAGTTTGATTCTTGACTATTATGCACACAAGTGAAAAAATAAACCGTTTATAGCTGGAAAGTATACAATGATCATCTACCCAAGCTTTTTATTTTCTAGATGAAGCTATTGACATCCAAAAATTAAATCAGAGGGCAAAAAGGATAGAGCCAGGGCCAAAACCCATTCATTCACTCTCTATTCATTCACTTTCCATTCACTCACTCCATTCCTACATTCTGTGTACTCACTTCATTTGTTCATTTACCCATCCGTTCATTCCAGTGCTCTTTATACTCATTCCTGTTCATATATGGGTCCAAATCCTTTTATGATTTATTGGTCAACTGAGTGTGAGTTTGAAAAACATTTCTAAACTCTTGCACTGAGACCAGTAATTTTAGTACTTCTCAGATTCAATACATACAGGCAAAAAAGACAGATATTCTTATGTTAAAATACAAGTATAAAATTCTGAGCTCTTTCTCCTGGAGATGCAGCAAATAGGCTTTTGTGTGACATCTGACCCCCTTTAAAGTCCTGGGAATAGGTTGAATCATTCTGCTCAGTGATGAGGTCAGTAAGCTGGGGCTTCCTGAATGTCGTCTGACCTGAAGGGCAGGGTGACTCAGGCCTGGCTGATCCCTTCCTCCAAGGGTGATTCCCCTGCTTGGGGAAAAGCACAGGGGAGCCCAGCTTCAAAGTCTCCTTCAGTCTGTGGAGGAGCACAGTCTGGAGTGGGGCAGCTGCCAAGTCCACTGCATGAACATTTGCTTTGTTTGGCTTGTAGTCAAGCAATAGCAAAAGTACAGGTTAGGGGTGAGTAATGGTTACCCGGGATCTTAGTTTGTCAGGAGATCTGATCTGGAGGGTTCCAGGGAGAACACAGGGTTATCAGTTATGGATTAGTTTTCCAGCCCAATTTGTGACTTTATTAATTCCTTTCTGGAATAGATTTAAGGGAATAGTTTTAAACAGGTTCTGATTCTTTCCTTTGTGCCACTGAAAGATCACTTAATTACTAGTCAACTACAGTGTCACAGGACTGGCTGTCTCTCCTGTGGGGGCTAAAGTGTAATGAATTTTGAAATGGTTGAATCAGAAAGGATGCTACTATTATTAATTTTATTATTGATAGAAGCAGCAGCCATAATAGTAAACAAGAAATTCAAGTACTGAGTGAAGGATGCCAGGGAAGAGGTTCCATCCAGAAATACCCAGACTCACCAAGGCTCTGTATTTTCAGTTCCTGCAGCCCAGGTGAAATTTCAGCTGGCTTGCTTTTGCTGCCCTCTTTGAGTTAACCTAGTGTAAATAAACTGCTTGTCTTCTGCTATGCAAATTTAAACTTAGCTTGCATGATAAAAATTGTCCTTCTAAAATATAGGAGGTACCCCAGCATGGCCGAGGCAGGATAATTAAAACATAAAATTGGGTTTTAATAATGCTAAGATGATGAGGCCTGGAGAGATGTATTACCAGGAGGGGTGGGAGTTAGAAGCTCCCAAATAATGACTCTGGAGAAAGAGCATTACTTATGAAAGAAACTTTATATGCTTTGAGGAAACAATGAAGTTCCAGAAGAATGAGTGGATGGGCATGAAGGGAGGAGCAGGAATGGAGAGGGAGAGAACAGCATCTCTTAGACCTTTGTCCCAGGGCTGAATGCCCAGGAAGGAGGAGCATTTTCAGAGATTTTTGTGACTAGGGTGAAATACAGAAGTCTTGGGACTCAGGTCGGAAAGACTTTGTTTCCATAGTGACTAGTGTGTTAAAAGAAATAGCTCTGGCATTAGCATGGAAATGACAGTAAAGGTGGACCAGCAAGGCAAGCCTTCTCTGACAAACCTGCCCTTTCCTATCACCCCACATCCTTCTTTATATTCCTAGAGCATCTTTTGTGTGTGTCACTTTTTAGAGGATATTATACTTAACTATATTCACATGGTACAGTGTTTAGAGCGCAAGCTCTGGAGTCCCACAGTCTGGGTTCAAATTCAAGCCGGGTCTTTCTAATGTTGGTTTCTAAAGGCTGCTGCATACCAAAGGGAGCCAGAATTCCTTGGAAAAATGGCTGATTTCAGGTGTGGGGCATGGAAAAGATGCTCCTGGAATATGTTGTTGTGACAGAAAGCAAGGAAGTGCTCAAAGAATCATGAGGACATGACTAAAGGATATGGAAAAGACTTGGCTCACTTTGGTCAAATTTTGGAAATATTTGAGCTTTAAAAATGACAGTAATGAATTATAATATATTGATTTTTAAACAGAATCACAAAAAAGAATGGGAGAGGTAAAGAGGAAAACAGTTTTTTTTGTAGAAGAAGCTGATAAATTTAGAAGAAAATACTGAATTGGAAAAATCACTATTTTGCAGCACCAATGTAATAAAGATTCAGGCAAGGATCATCAACAGATGCTGAAACAATTGGATAAAATATTGCTGGAGAATAAGATATTTGTAGGATTTTAAAATATCACCCTCCAGATTATGTATAACTTACAAAAGGAAAAAGGAACTTTGCAGTGGAATATCTGCTGGACACATCTTTAACCAAGGAATCAATATTAGTATGTGCAATATTGGGCCGAAGTGATATCATATAAGTGGTGTGATACAACATGAAAAACACCACCAATGTAAAATTCTTGCCAAAATGAGGAAATAATTTAAAAAATGTACAAATCCAATAGATAGGGCATGACATCACTAAACAACTTGCCTTATACTCATCAAATATGTCAGTATCATGAAAAACAAGACAAAAAAAAAGGCACAAGGCTCTCCTCGATTAAAGGAAACTGACATTTAAGAAGCATGATCACCAAATGCACTGAGTAATCCTTGTTTGGAACCTGATTTTGAGGTAAAATCCCCAGCTATCGAGGATATTTTTGAGCCAATTGGGGATTACTAGACATATTATTATATCAGTTATATCAATGATAAGTTTCTTGGATGTGATAATGGTATTATGCTTATGTTTTAGAAGATACATGATGATGCATTTAGGAGTGAAGGGTTAATAATTGGTGAATGTAGGTAATGGCTATAACGGGTAGTCAATTGTACTATTCTTTCAACTTTTCTGTAGGTCTGAAACTTTTCAAAATAAAAAATTAGGAGAGAGAATATTTCCCCAAATTGTGCAAGTTTGTTAAGTTTGCTAACATTATCTCCTTACCTGTAATATATAGATAATGATAATAGAAACCTCATAGATTTGCTTTACTAAATGGGCAAAAGCATATAGTAAGTGTTCATTAAATATTGGTTGCATGATTCTTCTCCTCTTTTCCAGATTGCTAGTGGAGTATGAGTTGGTGAGGACAGGGACTAAGTCTCATTCATCTCTGTATCCCCAGTGCCTAGTGCATTATAGGGGCTCAATAAATGTTCTCTTTAAATTTAGTAAATAAAATAAAATCATATTGAATATTTGGTTTTAAATGGAGGCTATACTAATAAAATTTGGAGAGACTGTACTATAATAACCTATTTGATGTATGGTTTGTACCACCAGATCACTTTCCCACTGCAATAGTTTCTTTTACCTCCAAATGGCTGATTGGAGGTTCTAAACTTAGGCATCCATGAGAATTATTTGGAGTGCTTGTGAAAACACAGGTTTCTAGGCTGCAGCCTAGCATTTCTGATTCAGTAGATCCGGGGTAGGGCCTGAGACTTTGCATTTCTAACACGTTCACAGGTGATGCTGATGCTAATGCTGCAGGCCAAGGGCCACACCTTGAGAACCACTGCCAAGGAGGAGCTCATGAGACAAGAGGAGCCCAGGAAACACTGGGGAAAATACTGTGGCTCCCTAGGCAGAATCTTTGTAAGAACCTAGGCACCTTGATCTATATGAATTTTTGGAAAGTAGCCCAAGAGATGAAAGATGGGCTTCTACCATCCCATCAGCATGCCCTTGGGGTAAAATGATCTTTCACCAACAATTAGATAATAACATTGCACAGAAGAAAGCAATTTCTTTCTTCTTTCACAAATGATTATAAATGATATGTCTTCATTATATAAATGTATACAAATATATTAATAAATGTAAACATAAAATCTAATGTCTTGATGGATTGTACGGTGTAAGAAAAATCTGTCCTACTACTCCTTATAAAGCAAAGTAGCCAAAAAAGAGATTCCTGTTCCTGACTACTTTAGTTGGGATTTCCATAGCATCAAGAGCACCACCGCCATAGTAAATTCCCTTGCATTGTTATTTCAACAGAGAGGGAGAAAAGCAGACCCAGGGAAGTTAGTAAAATGGTGTGGCCCAGATAGTAGCAAAATTGAGAAAGAACACCAGGTGTTTGGATCTACAACTAGGTCAAGCTGCCTTTCTGCGGTTCCTGGAGTGTGCCGTCTTTTTCATTTTCTTTTCCTGGCCTCCTTCAGTGCCTGGAATAGAAATGCTGCCCTACTTCTTTTTCTCCAACCTGCAGAGTTTAGGGCAGAGCCCATAGTTAAGACTTAAATAATCCAAAAATTCAATTCTTGTTGAAAATGCAATGATGAGAGTCATGAGATTTTGATTCAGAATTTTCTAAAGGAATCACCCTTATGAATGATATTTGCACTTACCATTCCTCAAAGAATGGAAAATCACATTCTTTTGGAGCCTTCCAAGACAATTTAACCTCTGTTTTCTTGCTGTTCATAATAATTACTGTTCTTCTTAAGGTTGGCCACTATGAGTAATAGAACAGAGGAATAAACAACAGTGCCCTAATAATTAACACATACCATCTAGGAACCCTCTTAATCCAGTGGTTCTGATTCCCCTAAGAGGAAAATATCCTTGGCATCTCTTGAAAGAATCATGCATGCCAATCTGACTAGATATCCTATTTTCTTTTCTATGACTCCTAAGCTTTATTTTCCAAGACATCAGTATTTTCTAAGCAAATCTACTAAAATTCATGAAAGAATGAATGGAAATAGGATAATCATTTTTATATTAAAGCATGCACCTACCCTGACTATTTTAATGAGAGGATTAAGTGCTCTCCAAATCCCAGGAGCCTCTGAGAATTCAAACCATCCCTCATGGTATGTCTTTGGAATGTGGACAAACTGGGAGCACCCAGGGATGAGAAACTATCATTATTAGTTATATGAACTAAATACATATTTCTCTAAGCTTTGCAACACAGTCACAACCAACAAACTCCCTTTTTACCTCCTTAATATAGCCACTACTCGGTAAGGATAATTACATAAGTGAATCAGTTAGCTCACAGGCAAATTGTATAACCTTCAATGCTCCCCATTGCATATTGAATAGTAAACATTTATATGGCACTAATGAAGTACTAGGCACTGTTTTAAATACTTCCACAAGTTAATGCATTTACTACCCACAATGGGACAGAAAGGCTGAATAACTTGCCTAAGTCCTCATGGAGCCAGGATTCACACACAGGAAGTCAGGATGCAGAGCCCATAGCTTGATTGCTACTCAATATTGGGGCGAAGTTCTGTCATTTGGTGCCTATTTCTAACCTTGCCTTCCACTAAGTTCCTTAAGGACTTAATTCCACAGCCATATGGATTTGCTTATTCTTGCCGACACAGATTCTGGCATGGAATCTGTCTGGGACATATTGCTGCTACTTAAAAGGTTAGGCCTTCCTGCTTCTCTATTCACCCTTGCTCACACGGTACTCCGTCTAAATCTGTTATGACTCTTATTGTAAGGGTATTTTGTAGATGGATTTAAATAATTCGTTGATTGCATCTTTGACTGATTATAGCTACAATCAACAAAGGAGATTGTCTTTAGTAATGAGAGAAGCCTCATCCAATCAGCTGAAGGGTGAACTGATCATTTTAGCAGTCAGAAAAAAGAATTTCTATCTCTACTTCATCTGTCCAGCTTCTCCAGAGGAACCCAATGTCACCATCAAGTTCCCAACTTGCATGCTTGCCCTACAGAATTTGGATTTGCCAATCCCTACTGTCATGTGAGCCAGTTTCTATAAAAAGTCTCCTAATATTCAGATGTTGGTTTTGTTTCTCTGGAGAACCCTGACTAATACAAACAGTTTAAGTATTAAAAATAATTATGGGTCATATTTTAGTCACTATTCAATTATTTTTCTACATGTTGAGAATGTGTATGGAGATGGGAGAGGAGGAATCATTTAATTTAAGTTTCTAATTAATGGCCTGGTTAGTTTAAATTTTGGAATTTTAGTTTATGAATTGCAGGACTAGATGTATGGGAAAATAAAATAAATATATGTGATATTTGTTAGTAGAAAGAATGGAGGTTTTGGAGTCAGAAAACCTGGCTTTGCATCTCAGCTCTCCACTATCTTTGAGATCAAAGACTGGTCATTTAAGTTCTCTGAATCTCATTTTTTCCTTATACGATAGAGATAATACTACTAACTCATAGAGTTGTTGCGTGGGTTAAATAAAATGCTTAGTACACAGCAGATAGTCTGTAAATTTTGGTTCTCCAAATCCTCCACCCCTTGCTCTACCAGTAAAAGATAAGATAGATTTTAAAAGTAATTTCATATATTGTAAATAATGGAAAATTAAAACATTGATTTTGTACATATCTAAATAGTTTAACTACTGTGCTAATTAGATTGAAATTGGTAAGTAAATTATTATTATTTGTTTTTTAGTTTTAAGGGAATTAGGAAGACATTTTCTTCCGTGATGATAGATAAGATAGGATGTAAATGGGATACGTTCTTTGGTTCCATTACTATTGTCATTCTTGATTGCAACTGATGAATCTTACAGGATATGAGAGGTATCAAAAAACGATGATTCTACTTAAATTTTCTTTAGCACATTTGAGTAGTTGCACTTCGGGGCATGTGTGAGCTGCCAGCAGAACTGCCAATGCAATTGAATGACATGAAAGGTGATGCATATTTTCACTAACAGGCACAGCTATTTCATCTTGCATTGCTTCGCTCTTGGGATTTTAAAGGGGCAGGATTCTAGCTTGGGGGAGAAGGGGAGTCTTCTGAAGCTTGCTCCGTCCTGGATCAGCTGAGTGGAATTCCTCTGCAGTGGGGAGAGAAGTCTAGTTTCTATGACGATCCACAGCTGCTCTGCCAAGACTGCCAGTCAGGCCGCCCAGCAGTGCTAATTGCTATGCGGACATCCGTTCATTAGGCTTTGACCTAGAATTACCATCGTCTTTCACGAGGTAAGCAATGAATCATTGTTTTTGGCCCTTGATTTGTCTCCTTCAGCCTAGGTTTTATTTGGATCAGAAATGCAATCTCTGCAGGTCATTACCCATCTCAGTCAGGAAGGTTCCTGAAGGGTAACTTTTGCAACAAGCTAAAGTTTTATTGAAAAACAGTATTAGTTAATAATCTAAGGGCTCAGAGGAAACTGCTTCTAATCCATCTCTGCCACTCTGAGGCCCTGGGATCTGGGGCAAGTTGCTTAACTCCTATAATCCAGTTACCTCATCCATAAAATGGGATAACAATATTTCCATCCTCATAGGATTGCCATAAAGTGCAGGAAGAGGTGAAATAGCCTCTAAAATGAGGAGGTGCAGCTAACTGGACCAACACCTAGATGGCTGCCACTTAAGTTCCACTTTGCTTACTTCCAGCCACCCTTCGGACCATTTGGTTCTCCCCATTAATTCTGCATCCTTAGTATTTCATTTTATTTCCCTTCATCCTTACCCTTTTTGGGTTTGAGAATACTGAGAAGCTGTGAAGAAACTTATGACAATCAAATAGCGATGCAAATTTAAGAAAAGTTTTGTTTCTTCTCTCAGTAACCAATAAAAGTGTCCATTTTTGTTTTTTAAATAAGTCTTCAGACTCTGACCTTATTCCTAAAATTCCAGAGAGACAACCACAGATGTTGAGTGCTTTATTTTGGTTGCCTTGAGATGGAATATACTAGGAGGAGGTAAGTTCAGGTGTACCTTACCTAAAAGAAGTGAAAACAATGACCAGGAATAAACACTTATTGAGCACCTAGTCTGTGCCAGATACTGTAGGCATACAGGTACTAATATAAAAACTGGGCTATAAAATATTTCCTTCTAACTCTATCAAGGGCACATAACAGTTGCAAGAGCTGGGACAGGTTTGAATCCCTGCTCCTCCACTTACCAATTCTATGGTCGTTAGCCTCTTTGAGCCTCATGTTTATAATCTGCAAAACTGGCTAATGCCTCTCAAGTGTGTAGCAGAGGGTCTGGAACTCCTACCAAATAACATAACTAAGTTTCTTATCTGTGCACAAAGTGTGAGCATTGTCATTGGATTGCATGTGTGAAGCCATTAGGAATGAGTGCTAAAGGCACTCCAGGGAACTTTTTAGAATGCATGGCTGTTCAGGACCACCACCTTTGCATGGTCCTTTTTCAAGGAGGCAGTGTTGGGACAGACACCTTTCCAAGCGGGATTTTATAGATGTTGCAAAAACAACTGGACATGAGATTTTAAAAAATGGGGACTTCTGTATTTTAAAAAATGAAGTGCAAATACCTAACAGAAGTTTAATTTTTTTCCTGTGGGAATACTCTGACTTTGAAACCAATTAATTCCCACTGTATCCTGCTAAACATTGTCTCAGTAATGCTCAAGCCAACACTGCCCCGATGGTGACTCACTGGAAGCAGTTGTACAAATGGAGGGATTTTGCCTTTCTGCGTCACTAACTGTTACAACTTTTTTTCCTCTGTGAACATGCATCCTAATCTTCTCTAACTATGAGCTTCTTCTCTTGCTGCAATTCTCCAAATACCTAAGTGCAAAGTGTTTTTTTTTTCCTCCAATTGCATTAAGAAACAATTACCAACACCTCTGTTTTTTCTGCTGCTGCTCCCTGCTTCTTATACAGGGGACCAGAGTACAATTCCTAAGGGTGCTAACAGCAGGCAGCAAGGTCTCAACATGTTCCTGGTGTGGGAGGGGATTCTGTGAGACCAAGTTTGCTGCCACATCTGGGGGAGGACTGGGTGATGAAAGATGACAGCTGTGATGATGAGAGAGGAGCCAGTTTCCGGGAGGCAGGGCAGGCTCCTCTTTTATTCCATCCACTTCTATCCGAATACCATTTGTGTGAATCAGCTGCTGCTTGGCCTCAAGGGACTTTGCCGCCAGATGCTCCCCTCCCCACTCTTTAAGCCAGAGCCAATCCCCCTCCTGACTCTGCCACCTGCAATAGAAGTCTTCTAGGGCCACTTGGCGACAGCAGGGAGCACATGGCACAGTAGCACCCTTTTTTTTCTTACAAATAAATGTACACGAGGCATTGATAGAAACAGTAAAGGGACTGGAGTTGCTCCTGGTCATGTGTGTGAGCAACTTTGCTGGCACTTTCTCTGACATTGTAGAGTACTCACTAACTGTGAGACTCTATGATAAATGCATTATATGCACTGTCACATTTAATCCTCACAACAGCCCTGTGATATGGCTACTGTGCTTATCTGGACTTTACAGTTGTGACAGAGGCAGGATTTAAACTATAGGCCCATAGGGCTGCATTACTTTACTTTATAGACAAATAATGTTTGAAGTCCTAGAATATCCTGGCTGTTTGTAAGACTGAATATGTAGATTGTAGAGGAACCTGATGAGTCCTGAGATGGGGTCTCTCCCTAGCCATTGGAGGGCAACAGCAGTTGTAGAGAAGAGCCTCCAAAGCACTTAGATTTCTTCTCAGAACCCTCCCATTCTCTCTGGGAGAACAGCCAGTAGGGATACCACATCAGAGATCACCAGAAGGTTCCAGCCATGGCTGAACAAGTAGCCCTCCGTTTCTGTCCCTTGCTGGAGAAAATACTGTCATGGCCTCTTCTGGTTGCTGTGACCAGTTACTCCAGGGTGCTGTGCCTCATCTATCTGGAATTGTCCTAAATGTCTCCTGAAGGCCACCTCGGTGTATGACTCTACCTCATTATTTCTCCCCTTAGTTGGGTTGTGGTGGTGACTCACCAGGCCCACGGTACTGTCCCCACTTGTATGATTGTCATGCCTTGCCCCATAATGCTTCTCATAACCTGGATTGGTGCCTGAGGATGTCCACTAACACGTTTGCAGAATTTTGCATTCCACAGCCAATCTTCACTTCTTCCCCTCCCTCCTCTCTGCCATTTTGAAACACTTGGTAATTCTAGTGGACTTCTATAAAGCTATAAACTTGGTGTGATGGTTTGGAGGCTTTAGGGGTCCCAGAAGATCATGTTCTTAAAGCTAATCCATTCCTGTGGGTGTAAACCTATAGTAGGGGATGAGACCTTTTGACTGGGTTATTTTAGTTGGGGCGTGTCCCAGGTGGGTCTCAATCCTCTTACTGAAGTCCTTTATAAGAGGATGCATGTCAAAGAAACAGAAAGACATAGAAGAAAGAGAAAAAGACACAGAAGCTGAAAGAGAGCCATAGAAAAGAGGATGCCACTGAAGTCAGAAGCTGGAAGCAACAACCCAGAAGGGCAAGACAGGCAGAGGCTGCCATGTGCCTTGCCATCTGACAGAGCAGTCCAGGATTGCCTGCAGCCTGTCTCTACAGGAAGAACGTATCGTCTGGATGATGCCTTGATTCGGACATTTTCACAGCCTCAGAACTGTAAGCTTGTAAACTAATAAATTCCCATGGTTAAAAGCCAGCCAATTTCTGGTATATTGCATTCCAGCAGCTTTAGCAAACGAAAACACTTGGTCTCTCTATTCAAGTCCCCTTTGGCTGCCTTTCTTTGTGGTTGTCCTCTTACACTAGATTCATGAGATTACTGGGATGCATGACCTACAGTGTATCATTTAGGATTCTTCGGCTGCAAGCAACAGAAACTAACTCTGGCTAACTCAACACAATGATAAAGAGAGAGACACACAGAGAGAATCAATGTCATCTGTTTCTTCCTGTCACTCCACTCAATATTTAATTTTCAGTAAAGAGACCAGACTGGCCTGATCCATGTGCCCTTGGCAGGACACCCTTGGTGATAATCCTTCCAAGATTGCGTGCTGTGGGAGATAGGAAAGGCCCTAAAGGAGTCAGAAGAAGGAAACGTGAATGCTGCACAGGCAAAACCAACAAATGTCCACCACAGGAGAGTGGAGGTACCTTGATCACCTTTTAAAGCATTTCTAGACATTCCTCTGTGAAGCCTTTTCTTAGCTTTAGTTTCATCATGGCTTAGAGTTCAACTTTGGTAGTGAAGATAAACGATTTGCTCTGAAAACAAAAGTAGCTAATGAATTATGGTTTTAATTCAAATATTTGCAAGGCCAGAAATTTGAATATTTGAGATTTTCAAGTTGAACCCCACAGTGGCATCTGTGTTCTGCTATCAGAGTAACAGAATGGGACGTGTAAGAACCTGTGCTCTCCAGGGCCGCATGCAGAAGTTTTGTGTATCCTGTTAGTTCAGAGAACTTTACAGATGTTTAGACTGGCAGTGTTGAAGTTGAGCTTCCACATCTCTGATAAGTGCCCACACACATTTTCATTGTTTGCTTTAGTAATTTTGCCTTGGGCAAGTATGGCCTTACATTAAGAAAATACTAGTTGACTGCCATTCCTGAAGTTTGCCCCAGTATCTTGGTCGACAGTCTCTCCATCTCAGTTATCACGACAGATCCTATATTCCCAAGTTTTTCATAAAAGGTCTTTAATTTAGCAATTTAGTTTGTCCAGCTTTCTTTCTCTGAGAAGTCAGGCAACAATGAGGTCTTAGGTACACTATGAGATGGACGCCTCCTCTGAGGTGGCTATGGAATCTTGTTCTAACACATTTCTTTGGAAAGTAGAATTTGGCATGAATAAGCTTTTCTTGAATTCTACAGAGGGGGCTCATTAACAAGATGTCAAATGAATCTCATTATAAGATGGTTTTATCTATCTGGCATAAGCTTTCAGGACAGCCTTCCTGTGAGGCTCCAGATCTTTTACGGTCTAGCCCTATCTGTCTTTCTGCCCTCATCTCCAGCCATTAACTTCACACATTCTCTCCCTTCACTTCAGACATACACAATATTTTGGCTCCTCCACACAGCCTACTTTGTGCCTGACTTTGTCATGTAACCTTAGACCTCTGAGTGTTTGCATCTGTTCTGCAATATCCATCCAACTACTTTTTCCACCAGGTGTCTACTGCCTCCCTACCTGCCCACCGGTCTTTCTCCCTCACCTGGGCAGCTGGTCCCTCCCTTCCCCTGTGCTTCTGTAGCAATCTGAGTCCACCTCTACTCTGGCATGCCTTTGTTTGCAATTATGTTTTGGGGCTGTCTCCCCCACTAGACAATGAGCCTTTCAATGGTAGAAACTGGGTCTTAGTTATCTTCGTAATCCTGTGCTTAGCTCAGAGCCTGGCACATAGCAGATGCTCGGTAAATTTGAATGAATGATCATCTTGGGAAGTAGTTTAGGCTAAATACTGTCACCATAAATTGGTCAAGGCCATGGAGGATCCAAGGTGATTACTAGGAGGTAAAACTACTGACAACAGTACTTTGAACTGAGATGTCTTGACTATGATGAGCTTGATGTTTTCTGTTTTGTTTTGTTTCTTTCTGGTAATAAGTGGTATTTATTAAGAGGTCTCTTGTAGGAGCTGTGGTTGTGGGCTGAGAATGGAACAGACACAGGTCCGGCCATTGTTGAAAATTGTCCTGGCTAAAATGATAATGTGAACAATTACAGGAAGTGAACAACATACTGTGCTTCCCACTTCGCTGCTGGAGCTAACCCGTTCACTGTGCGCTATGAAAAGAGGGAGTGACTCTAAACACTTGATAGATGGGGCTATCTCGCTGCCTGAAAATGCAGCTGGTCCTTATCTTAGAGTTGTCTTTAGAATTGATTCTTGAATTTTTTTGTTTTTAAAGCTTAGCTTGAATTGGCAAAATTGTGGTATCCTAAAGAGGGATGAAGGAGAGCTAGTTGAGGGATTTAGTACCCACAAAGGAATTCAGATTCCTTCTTTTAATCTCTGATTCTGGTATTTCTTAATATAACCTTTTAGAAAAACGCTTATATTGTCACTCTCTTTAAACATGTAATCACTTTAAAACCACTGAACTATTTTTTAAAAAGATAATCTCAGGATTACTATCTTCACAAAGTAAAAAAAAATCACTCTTTGTCAGCTTGAGTGTCTCTTCCCCTTATTAAGTCAAATAATATCAGTTTCACATTCTCCACCCCCCAGCCCATCACCTCATGGTCTGTGAGAATCTGGAAACCTCCTTAGGATTTTTTAAAATTCCAGACAGCTTTTTTCCTCCTGGCCTATTCTAAGTCAATCTAAGTCAAGCTTCAGTCAATCAGATTCAAGCTCCTTTATGGGTTTCCATTTGGGTGCAAAAACTCCTATTTGCACCACGTACTTCACAAGTTGAATAACTTTACAGAAGGGTTTGCTATTTATCATCTTGTCTCATTAGCTCTGCCCTCAGGTTTGTAATCCCTCTCCATCCCTTGGTCCATCCCTCTTTAGACTCTGTGCTTCAGGGTCCTAGCTCCTACTTCAAATGGCCTTGTGAAGAAATTTTCTCAAAAAAGGTGACCTCCCAGTACTGCCTTCAGACTCTGGCCAATGGCATCCGGAAAACCTCTGTTAGCTGGAAAGGCATGTGGCTGGCATCTGCTTGCTCCCAAGTTGCGTTTCAAAATGGCGTTCTCCAAAATGTCTGCATCAGCTTCCAACAGCCATCTTCAAAATGTCTGTCTCAGCTCCAGCTAGGTATGAGCTCCTTCTGTCTGAGCTTGTATAATGTTCCAGTGAACTAAACAAGGCCCACACTGAATGGGCGGGGCCATGCCTCCATGGAAATGATCCAATCAGAGTTATCACCTACAGTTGGGAGGGTCGCATCTCCATAGACACTGAACCAATAGGTTCCAACCCAATCCACACTAATACATCTGCCCCCTCAAGAATGCATTAAAGAATATGGCTTTTTTCTGGGGGACATAAATATACAAACTGGCACACAGGGTAAAAAGTCCATAGTGCCAAGGCAATGTGCCCACTCAGGGTCTGTGTCCTCTTCTTTTCCACTATGCTGCAGGTATCTAGGGATCCCAAAATTCCCTGCAAAACTCCACCAAGTCTGCTTCCAGTGGCCTGCACAGCTCTCTTCCCCTCATTCATCCTCTCCTTTGCAAGATTGACACACTGCTGGTGTGCACGCTCCCAGGCCCGATGGATGGCCAAGGGGCAGCTGTTGCGGGCGAAGTCCTGGTCAGAGTTGCGGTGTCCACGTGCCTGAGTGTGAGGCCTCCTGAGGTGAGGGATAGAGCCAGGGGTGGGAGGAGAAGGAGAGGTGGTCCACAGGCTATCGGCCATTGGCCAGGGGCCAGGCCAACCCTCCTTGTACCTCCACATTTTGGCGAGGAACTCTAAGTTGTCTAAGAATTCTGTTTTAACCTGGACTCTCAGATAATCATGAAGGTACATTTTTTTTAAAAAGATGGAATCATAGAGCATATTTCATTCAATCGTTTGTTAGTTTGATTTATAATTTTGTAATAGTTAGCTATATGGTATGTGGCTTCCATTTGTTCTCTTGCTCAAGGCCCCACAAATGTTTGGGGTTGGCCTGCTCTTCCTAAAAGGTATTTTGCTTCTAGACATTAAAAGTATAACAGTATTTTCCATCTTATGATATGTGGGTTTGCTTAAAGCAGGGCATCTCTGGATTTATGAGCAAGATGTAATATTTATAAATGACCAGAATATATCAATGCAATTAAACTAATTGTGTTTCAAAACAACTATTGAGACCTTCAGATATAAGACATTGCAAATATAAAATATAATTGGTATATATCATGTAAAACAAGTCAAGGAAGTTTATGAAATATATAATGAGTATATAAATATGAGAAAACTATAATAGAGTGCTAGGTGAAAAACATTATAAAATTGAATATACAGTACAATGACATTTTTATTTTAAAAAGTATATATTACAAGAGAAAATGGAAAGAATGCACACCAAAATATAAAAGGTAGTTAGTTATCTTATGGAGATGGAATTCCCGGAGATCTTATATTTTATATATAATTTAAATTTTTCTGTATTATGCATATATTACTTTTGTAAAATAAGATTAAAATAATTATAGAGGAGGAAACTATTTGAAAGCTATAATAGTAATAGAAATTACTGGGTTTCTTTTCACTGTTTTACTGTTTCACTGACAATAAAATAGTTATACTTTGTTCTGTGTTCCACTAAAAGAAGTCTTTGTACAGGGTCAGATCTGTCTGGGCCTGGGAGGTTTCTGGTGAGTTTGTACAGTGTGTGTTTAATTTAATTTCAATTTTAAGGAAGGTCAAAGGATCAAGTCAACACACATTTGATGGAATAAAATCAACTTTTCATTTTATCAGGACCTACTATTTTAGGATGTCTGCTTGCCTCTTATAAATATAAAGAAATTAGCAGACTCAGCCTGAATTTCATATCTTACAAAAGAGAATAAATATTTCCATAATATTTTATTTATTTTGTGGTTATCAAACAAGATAGTGGTACATTTTCGGATGGGCAAATTTTTTGGAATTGTTTCATAGATTTTCCTGAACTTTCAGCAAAGACTACAAAGATTTGATTTACTGAGAAAGTTGTATAGATCACAGACTCTCTAGCATTTGCATGAGTAATTATCATGGACAGATGGTTCAGCAGTTTTCTGTTGTTCTTGTTAAGGGTATTAAAATGCTTAGAGTTTAAATTTCTTGGCTAATTATCTCTATCAACCCTTAATAGAGTTCATGTGGTTTTATAAACTGCTGACATCTTCGGTCACTGCATTTTATTGGCTAAAGCATTTACTACATCTTGGGTTTTATACAAATATAAAAGTTTTGGTTCCAAAAAGCCTGAAAAGTTGCCAGGCTAGATGCCCTCCTGTTAGACCCTTAAACTGTTAGCCATATTAAATAATTAATTAATATATATTTTTCCTTTAAAGGAAAAGATTTCCTAGCTTCCCTGGAATCAATTCAGTATTTAAAACTCTCATACTTTCTTTTGAAGCAGAAAGTACTTAGTGAATATTTTCTATGTGCCCATTACCAGGGGAGAAGTGGTAGGTATAAAGTGGAAAGAATTCTAAGGACAAATGGGGATGGCATGTGTCATGGGCTGATTTGGGCTTTGGACTCAGACAGACATAGATTTGAATCCTGGTTGCGCCACATGCTAGTTTGGCTGTGTGACTATGGGCAATTTATGTAATTGTCATAAGCTTCACGTAACTTCACCTATAAGTTTAGTAAAGCCCAACTTTCAGAGTGGTTGTGAGGATTCTGAATAACGCATGAGTGTCTGCCACATGGTTGAGGTAAGCCAGGTGGGAGAACGGATTCAGAAATGGCAAGAAGGCAGAGGGATGAGAGGACAGCCTGACTGGAGGGTATGGTAGAAATCTTGGGTGCTGTAGTTGAAAAAGGATAGCAAGCAATTCCCAGTGGGGTTTCAAGAATCCTTTGTGGTCTAAAGACCTTTATTTAAATAACTGCCAACTTTTCTTCTCTGGAGTGACTGACTAGTCCTTGTTCTTTAGTCTTTCCCCATAATCATCCAACCCTTTAATCATCTTTATGGTCCCCCTCTATGGCTTCATACTTTTCTCTCAGGTTGTGCGTACTGGGAATTTGAATAGTACTCTGTGTCCATGGAGAGGGTGCTTAGTGCTGTGGGAATGAGAGTGATATCACTCTGGCTCTCCCCTTTGCTTTCTAACTAGCTAAGGGAAAGAGATGTGAGGGGAAAGGACAGTTTAAATATATATGCCTAAATATATACTACTGATGAAGCAGCCACAGGGCACTGGAGTAAAAGTGATTACAAACACTTGTAGAGTGCCTACTCTGTGTTGGATACTGTTCTAATTGCTTTCTAGATTTTAACTTACTAACTTCACAGCAACTCAATGCAGTATGTTCTCATTTATCCCTACTCTACTGACGAAAGCACAGTGAAGTTACATATATCCGAAGTTACAGAACTAGCAAGTGACTGACCTGGGAGTTGGACCTAGGCAACCTGGCTTCAGCAAAGCTCTTGCAACCACTACCCAGTGCTGCCTTCTGCTAGTGGCAGGTCTTGAGTACTTGAATAAAGGTTTGGAAAATATGTAGGAATTTATTTGACAGACTAGGGGTGGGAGTGGGAGTAGAGAAGTTTCAAGATGAGGGAACATGGCAAATAAAAGTTTGGAGGTGAGATGAGCCAATGCTCTATGCCGTAGTGGAGAAGTGGAAAGTAAGATTAGGTTGATGAGTTGGAGTCACATTATTTCTCAAAGTGTATCACATTAGAGTCTCTTACAAAGAGTCTTTAATAGGTTAGGCTAGGGGGAGCTACTGAAGATTTAGAGCTAGGAAATATGATGAAAAGTAGATATGGTGGGAAGAATGAATTTAACAAGTTTATGGGCCATGGCTAAGTGGATAAGGCCCAAGTAAGATGAAACACAAGACAAACAAACAACAAACCTTGGCAATAGTGTGGATGAAAACAATGGAATCAAGTCATCTTTGATTTTGAGCCTCATGGACTAGTAGAGAGTTTTGGTGACTTTAGAAGATGAATCTTGAGTTGGAAGGGCTTGAGAAATAATCTAGTTCAATTTGCTTAATCGGTAGGTCAAGAAAAACCAAGGCCCAAATGATTGCCCCAGGTTACCCGACCAGACATAGGAGAGAAAGGACCAGGACTCTGGTGTTTGCTTTCAGTCTAGTGAATTTTGGTGGACACTCACCAGGATTTACAACGTTGCATCAACAAATGACCGTCACTGCCCCATGTGGCTGTGTGTGAGGACCACACTTTCTGCAATCATGACCAACTATTTGGTTGATACGGGATATTGGGAAGAGCAGCCATTTGGTGGAGAAACTACTAAGTTATTTTTTTTATGGGAAAAGCAGAAGTAGGGTACAGATGATGATTTTGACTTAAAATTTCTTTGTAAAAAGAGGAAAGCCAACCTTATTAAGGTTTTTTATTGGAAGTTAACTCGTTTTGATGAATACTGGTTGATACCTTAAGAGGGAGAGCATTTTTTCATTTCATTTACAGAGACTCAGAACTTTAGACATTAGGCATGCAATTCCATTATGAATTGATATGATGATTATTCACCTAGAAACTACAAAATTCACTTTTATTTAGAGTAAGTTAAGTAATAATTTACTATATATCCTGATAATTCTTTATAACCACCTGTGAATTTCTGGTACATTTTATCTTCTGAGATAATTTGGTAGAGTCAGAGTATAGCAATGTGTAATCTTGGTTCTGCGTGATTAATTTATTACCTCCCTTCTACAGCGAAGCCTCTGGTTTTAAAACACTTTGTAATTGAATACTTATTCCTTATTTAATTGAAGGTATGCCCTCTGTGTCTAAAATAAATCAATATAAGCTAATCCATGTTGACAGAAAGAAGTTTTCTTTCAGCATATGTTGGTGGGAATTTGGGGTATTGGTTTTTCTTTATGGGAAAAAAGAAACCCCTTTTATCTCATGCTGTGAACTTTATAAATTCTAATATGAAACATGTTTTTGGTGGGAGTCTAACAGTTACAAACCCATGAGAGCTACAAAATTTATTTTTATGTTTTAAAATGGATTACTTTTTTTCTCTTCACTGCGGAGGGAAATCTCCCTTTTCCATTCTGAAATTAAGTCTTCAATTTGATCCCTTCCTCTTGCAGTTGATAACATCTCTCTCTTATTAAAAGTGGTTTTAATAGTAAAGGAATTGTTTCCTCATTGTACAAAATTTATGAAAGGAGAGAGGAAAATAAGACAGAAAATGAAATAAAATATAGTAACAATTGCCATATGAATTTTTTAATAAAAGATTTAAGTGTTTGAACCTCCTCAAAAGTTACAAAAAGAACAAAAATTCAAACCTAGAGCAGCGTTTTTTTTCCCTAAATTAAATGTAATGTTTGTGGACAACTCTTCTTCCCTTACGAACCTCAGTGAAACAAACTTTGGTGCATCTTGAAAGAAAATATTGTTCCTTTTGAACCCAGTCATTTGAGATTTATTTGAGTTGGATTTTTAGTCCTATTATTTTTGAAGCATAAAATAACAGGTTTTTCAAAAACAGTTTTTAGGATTGATTCATCATTTTCTTAATTGGATTCTGTATAATTTTGTAATCAATGTTGGTTAGGAAGAAAAGAAACCTAGATAGCTTAAACAGATTTCCTAAATCAATGGTGAAAATAGCTCACACATGATTAGGAAAAAAACAAAAAGGTTCATATAAGTATGTGATCAACAAAGTATTCTCATAAAAGTGAAACATTCTGGTTTAAAGTATTAGCAGCGCTGGCTAGAAATGCTTTTAAGTGCTGTACCTTTTCTTGAAAAAATTAATTTTCCCAGATAAACAGAATCACACTGAATAAAAGGGACATGACTTCTTTGGTTTTTAAAGGGCCTATAGAATGTTTTGCTCTCACTTTTAATACCTAGGTGGGGAGAGTGAAAAGGCAGCACCAAAGAGCCCTACCAAGAAGAGCCAAGTTCTCCTGAGTCCAGCGCCCCATCCTTCTTGAAACTCTCTCCTCTACTGGTTTCTGAGATACAGTGTAACCTGCATATTGCAGGAAAGAAAGAGTCAAGTTTGTTCTGTGCTACTTCTAGGCTCAGAATTTGAAAAGGGTTTGTGGAGAGGTGCCAAAGGGTACTGAAAAGGGGGAAGACTTTTTCTTGGGGGAGGGTGTCACTTTTTCTAGTGGCCCTCCCCTGAGGCTCAGAGGGTAAGAATAATTGCTCCAGCAGGTGACAGCATGAGAGCAACTAAAGGGGTCACGTGGACCTGGGAGCCAGGAGAGAACACTGAGATGTTTTAGCAATGAGAGAGCAGGGTGGGCTGGTGTCACTGGTGCTGCTGCTTGGGGAACTAGGGATATGGCTTGTGCCATCACTGATGTGGCCATTCAGCTAAATGTAGGATCTTTAGAAATCAGAAGGCAGGATGCTGCTCTTAGATGGGAGGAGAGATAGTACAGATGGCAGGAGAGAAAGTGCTCTGAGGGGACACAGAGCTCAAAATGTGCACATGGCCGAAAAGGCAATAGCAGGGGTAGCAAATACATTTCCCGCAGTTAAGAATAGCAAGCTTTATTTTGCACATGTGCTTTCATAAATCATTAGTCATTGAGTAAAGTCAGAAGATAAAGATTTTTGTCTGTCATTTACCACTGGATTTCTAGTATTAGAAAAAAATGAATGCTCAATAAGTATGTGTTTAATAAATGAGTGAATTGGTACAGACCAATTTGGAATCCTAAAAGAACTAATAGAATCAGACAAGGAAAAGAAACCCCTGAAGCAGAGTTGAAACTTGCCTCCAGCCACCTCTACTTAGAGATCTTTTGATCCCCAATGAAGAGAGATCACAGTTCAACAAGACCATACCTGCATTAAACCTGTGTAATGGGCCTAAGTTAATATTTTATGAAGCAGATATAGTTTGCCATTGATTTTTTTTTTTTTTTTATTTTCACTAACTTATTTTTTTCCTCTTAAGTCCAAATTTAAAAGATGTTTTAAGGCTAAGTCAGGGTTTGACCTAACTTCACTAGTGAAGCAACAGGGCAGTTGCTTAGAACTAGTCACTTAGAGCTAGTGACTTAGAGCTCGTCAGGGCAGTTGTGTAAATGGCTTCCTCACAGGGGCTAATGTTGAAATGATCATCTGGTGGCCAGTGCCCCTGATTGGGGTGATACAGGCTGACAGCCCTACTAGGGTGGCCAATAGCTCCACTGACCATTTCTCCTTTGGCTTTTCTCCCTTCACCCCTTCACTGTGAGCAGTCCCGAGTCTCAGTTCTCAGTTCTCAGTTTCCAATCAGTCTTCCCCTTGATGATCTCATCATGTATCACTGTTTCAACTGTTCCCTTGCTGATGACTCCCAGCCCTTGCATTCTCACGCTGACTCTCACCCCAGCACTGATCTGCTGCTGTCTTCAATAAAAGTCATTTTGGTATTCCTCAATCCTTCTAACTGCGAGTTACAAAACCTAGGAGTTATTTTTGACTCATCCCTCAGTATTGTCTCCATCAAGTCCAGTTGATTTTATAAAATGCTTCCCAGACATCTCTCAGGTCTTGGTCCTTTTCATCTCATACCTGATTCAGTGCAGTAACTTCTTAACAGGTCACCCTGTCTCCCAAACTATCTTTCCCAGACTTACTGTGGGCCAGAGTTTTCTTCCTAAATTACCATGTTGACCATATTTCTGTCCTACTCAAAATCCAGTGGCATCCCATTATTCCTATTTAATCTTGCCTTTGAGAATTTACATGGTCTCACCCTCCTAATGTGACCCCAGCCTGCTTTCCCTCCACCCGAGTCCTCCAAAAATAACTTGTTTATTCCTGATGCTGTGTTTTGCTCATGGTTTCCCTCATTTGCAAAGTCCTTTCTTTCTAAAGGTCCATTTCAAGTCCTACCTCTTGCATAAAGAGTTTCTTAAAAATGTTTCATTTTGCTTTGATCTCCCACCTTCTAACACATTACAGCACTTACTATTTATGTGATTCTTTTTTGTCCTTGATCATATGCCATTTTGAAATATCATTTAATTGTTATGTTTGCATTTTGTCTTCCTCACTGTACACATTTTTACGATGACCATCTCTATTTATTTATATATGTCTTAGTTCTCAATATGGTGCTATTTGAATATAAAGGAACTCAGTAAATAATAACTTGATGAATACAGCTGTGGTTTAATGTGAAGCAAACTCTACTTGGAGTTGGATATTTCAGATTTGTTTCTCAGCTCTGCTGCTCCACAGCTAAGTGATCATAGGAAAGTCACTGTATCTCACAGGTTCTCAAATTGCCTGGATGTTTCATTCAATGGACATGAAAATAAAAGTATCACAGGGCAAAGTCTGCACAACTGAAAAGATACCCACCTCCTCCACTGTTGAAGCTGGGTGATGGGTATATGGAAGTTCATTATATAGTTCTGTCTACTTTTGTGTAGGTCTAAAATTTTCTATAATAAAAGGTTAAAATACTGCGACTACTACTACTACTACTAAAGAATCACTCTAGAGCACTAGCCAAAAAGTCAGAAATTCAGATTTAGTAGATTCTTGGTTTTTACCCATATATTCTGATTTAGTGGTTTGAGGTAAGTTTCCAGAATCTTGTTCTTATAGCCATGCTATCATAAACTTTGCTCTGCCTCTCTGAACCTTTTCCTAACCTGTAAAATAGAGATGTAATATTTACCCCTAGTTCTGTCGTTAGTGAAATAAGATGTGTAAAAGCATGCAGTTCAGTTCCTTACAGAAAATCAGGTGCCCAATACATGTTTAAAATAACAGCAAATCCTGGACTCTTTAATTTAATCTAGCTTCTGTACAGAAATGAGAAGAAGGAAGGAATTTGATTAAGAATTGTAGTGACATGTCTTCTCTTTTTTATGCTCTGCTAAGTGATTTGACCCTTCTAAGAATGAACTGCAACCGTACTTAGAGTGCTCTGAGATAACAAATTGCTAATAACCAGAGAATTTCATGGACGGTGTCTCTAGACTGGTGACTAAGCTAATTTTGAGCAGCTGGAAGGGCTTATCTCTCTCACACAAATCATGTATTGTTCAGACATTATGGAGAAAATCACTCTCAAAAACAAACTACAACTCCTATAAGTGAAATATGATTTAAGATTGTTGAAAAAGAATTCAGATATTTCCTTTAAACATATTTCCTCTGTCACTTTTTTTTTTGCTTATAGTGAACACTTAATAATTAAATAATATTTAACATCACAACTGTACTAAATAACTTATCTTCTTTAGCACATTTGAAATGATTCTGTTTTAAAATTGGATGGCTCATACCATTTCTGAGCTTTATTTGTTCTTTGCCTTCAGCTACCACTCCATACCCCCACCCTTCACTCCTCCTATGCCTCCTCTTACACTCTTCTCCAGACCTTTAGAGAAACCTGTTTTGATAGAATAAAAGCTAGGCAGTAGAAGGTTAACTATGCACGAGAATGTAGAAATAAAGTGAAAACCTTTTGTAGCTTAAAACTGGAGGTAGCATTGTACATAAGTAATAGGTCTGAGGCCTCTCTTTCATTCATTCCTCCACTCAATAGATATTTAGTGAGCTTTGGGAACTCACAGATGAACTAGGTCATGTATTTCCTTAAGGAGCCCCTTAAGACCAATACAAATAAGACAAGAAGGAAAGTGACACGGCTGGAGATGGGTGGGTGGAGATGGTGGTGAGGTAGGGGCGCGATTGGCACCCATTGTCAGGGAAGGCTTTCCTGAGAAGAAAGCCTTTTTCCTGGGCTTACAGGAGTTTAATGCGGGTAGAGAAATATGCTTGAGCCTTGCTGAAGCTTCCCACCCACCCATAGTACTTATTGGTTACGTATCTGGCTTAGGTTAGAACCACTTTTTTTGTGGCCAGGAACATAGCAAGGCTTAGATGGCTCATGGAGGAAATGAGTCCTACTATCTCTGGCAACAGTTATTAAACAGCTGCTCTGATTTGCCACAGTGTGTAACTAGAATGCAATGCCAGTTTAGTTTTTAATCCTGTTGCAAATTGGCCATTGCTGAGCTCATTTCCGAAAGACCCTTTGAAAAGCAGGATTCAAGGCTTAAATTTCCTCCAGGTTAACTGCAGAGTATTAGAATATTACGGAGAACTTTTAGGTAGAAAATCTGGAGGAAAAGATAGATCAGAAACAGACAATATCTTTAAACCTGTATTTCCTTTGGATCCATTCCCCAAAGAGCAAAATATTGCCTATATCTTTAAATGTGAGAAGTGGGAAAAGGGGTAAAGTTGGCTCAAAACTAATTAAGTTATTTTTAAGGGAAGAGTCTTTTGCTTTTCTTTTTCCATACTAGCTTCTGTACAGAAATGAGAAATACTTTTTAATCTATAGTGAAGCTATTGCCACCATCTTATATACTTCACAAGACATTATTAAAGAATAATTGAGCTTTTATTCTCTGAATGTGAGAGAAGTAACCACCATTAGAAAAGTAATTATTAGGCAGCTATCTGCCATAAAATGTCCAAACTGGATGTCGACGGGAAGCAAAGACTTTCCTATCATTTCATTTCAGAGACAGGGACCCACAGGCTCTGGATTGGCAGCATCTGTCTTCTTTCCCCTTTTTCTAAAAATTAAACTGGTGGCTTCAGTGGTGGAATCTGGCCACAAGCACTTCCCTGCACTCATCATGGATAGCCAAATCTACTGTACAGAGAATTTCCAGCCAGCAGTCAAATCTTGCCAGGCACTTTCAAATAAGAGACCAATCAAAATGAAAGCCACTGATAGATCACAGTAGCAAAATCTCATTCACCTTGACTCATGTAACTCAATTCCCCATCAGTGTGATTGAGATAAGCTGGGAGGCCACGGCCCTGTATGAGTCTCCCTCACTGACTTCCCTGGTGCCGTCAGCACGCCTCTCTGGTTGTATCATGAGAGAGCGGAGCCACTCACCTGAGACGTAGGGCAGAGCTGGCACAACACTGCTGATATTTGGGGGGAAGGTGAGTCTTAATTGTGAATTACCTCAATTAGTGACCATTTTGGAGTTTTTAATTAATGCCTGCAAATCTTTGCTTCATTAAATTGCATCAGTGTTAATTTTGGGCTGGGGGGTGGGGTGCGGGGCACCCCAGAAGCTTTTCCTGGTTCCTGGTACTTCGAGTGATTAAATACAGACAGAATGTGGAAATATCAGGATTCTAGGAGATGACAGTCTTCATTTAGCTGGCTGCTCTTCTAGCCGACCGCAGACCTCAAGAAGACGACATTCTATGTTCTGAGCGATTCTTCTAGCTTGGTATCTGTTCATAAGTTTATATGAGTATCACCTGCCATAAACAGTTAAAGGTAAATATGAAAACAGAAATATCTAGGTGCCTACTTTGTGCTGTCTGTGCTTTTAAGTTATTTTTGCAGAGATTTCCTAAATTGAGGAGATAACTCATGTTTCTGCTAGCTTTATTTTCTTCCTTCACTACAAGTTAAAACCCTTGTAGTTTTAACTAAATCTGCACAGAGATTGTCTATGGAAATCTATTTTACTTTTACCCAGTAAGCTCACATAAAATTTAGGGTATGTGTTTTTGCCCTTAGAAAGTACTAAATAAATATTTCTTAAATGAGTAGGTAAATCATATTTGATAGAATGGCAGGATTTTTTTTTTCTTGGCTATGGACAATAATTTACCATTTATTGAAATGATTCATTTTCCTATGTTGTATTGACATTAAATTATATAAAAATTAATTATCCTATTCTCTTTGGGGCTACCAAGTTCATCCTCGTCTCTCTTTGTAATAATTTGAATTATTATTGTTCTCTCACAAGTCTCTTCAGACTTACCTCTTTCTCTCTTGCACCTTGATCCAATATTCTGATCTAAACAGAAATTTTAGCTCCTGAGAATTGTCAGTGAAGGGAGAAAATAAAGCTAGCAGAAACAGGGGTTATCTCCTAAATTTAGGAAATCTCTGCAAAAATAACTTAAAAGCTATAACCAGCAACAAGCCAAACAATTTGAAGCAGAAACAATGTAGTTTTTGTGTTCTTTTAGTGCTGTCAGTGAGTCTTTCTTTTCAATGAGTGTGTAATAAAAATCAATTTATGTTTTACATGCAAAGTGGAGCATGAATAATCAGCAAAAATACAGAAATACGTGAGTGTTTGTGTGTATGTAAGTGTGTATGTGCATGAGATTAATAAGGCATATTAGGTCTCTATCTTGGTGCTTTTTAGCATTTTCACGTCAGTTCCCAGAAAAACTGGTCAACCTTTTAATTAAATCAACTCCTATTTTGTCATAATAATTCTAATGATCAAAAAAGATACCTGAAGGTTTTCTAAAACACAGCATTTCAAAGTGTTATGTCAGTATGAAAACAAAACAAAGCAAGACTAGGGAATTAAATCAGGAAAGAATAAATGGAATGCTTAAAAAACATGTAAAAGCATTCAAAAATTGAATATTATTAGAATAAAACAAAGAATGAGAACACTACCAAATAATTTTGTTATTCTTTCTTTTCTATTTGAATAGCAATAGGAGGGAATTTCACTTATGTAAATAAAATTTTTAAATTGTACTACACATATGTGGAGCATTTAAAGTCATCTATGTCTAAAGCCATCTTGTTGGTGTCTGCTCTTAGCGATTGCTCTGTGCACTAAAATCTCTGGGGAGGCAGAATATGGCCTCCTGGTTAAAATGTGTGCATTTTGGCTTCATGATACTTCAGTTCCAATGCTGCCTCTTCCACTTATCAGCTGACTGACTTTAGGAAAGATATGTGAGTTTTCTTAGCCTCAGTTGCCTAATCTATAAAATAGAGTAAATAATAGTTCCGGTCTCAGAGGGGTTATGAGAATCAAATAAAACCATGCATATAAAGCATTTAGTATAATATTTAGCAAATAATGAGAACTCAATAAACAGCAATTGCTGTCATTATCATTATCTGATCTCAAGCATGAGGTATGAATTTAACTCAGTATGTTGCCTTTTTTCCAGGAGAATTTCTAATAGTGGGATGATGGATTACTTGTTAAAGAACGTTTAAACATGGAGCAAGGAAGTGTTGATTTGAATGGGGTGCACAGCGGTGCTTTCTGGTACTCCTGCATTCTCTTCATGTGAGTAAAGTCAATCTGTCCTGCAGTGTTGCTTTATTTTCCGGACATTGTCGGTAGCAGGAATAAGTCTGGGTGACATGTAGAAATGGTCAGTGGAGCTCTAGCCTTGCCCATAGCATTGCTGTCATTATATGGTTTACAATCCTGTTCATCGCATTTGTTCATTCATTCACCAATTCATTCCTTACTAGGCATTGGAGAGGATGAATTAGGTACAGTTCCTGGTTCTCAGGGAGCTCACAGGAGGGGGAGGGTGGGGGCAGGGAGAATATAAAAGTTGTGGTGGCAGACACTTAAAAAGAGAAGTTTTCTACAAAGTGGTAAGTACAATGATTGTGGTATGCACAGGATTTTGTGGGAACAAGGGCACCAAGAACTTCCCAT
The DNA here is from genome assembly GCF_015220235.1 of Choloepus didactylus. NCBI lineage: Eukaryota > Metazoa > Chordata > Mammalia > Pilosa > Megalonychidae > Choloepus > Choloepus didactylus. The sequence continues at coordinate 132,905,943 of NC_051308.1, forward strand.
AAAAGTTTCATTACATTGGGTTTTAATCTTTACCCTTTCAGTATGAAGAACTTGCTCTTTGAATGATTTGTTTAGACCAACATGCAAATGTAATCTAAACATTCCACAAATTAGATTAAGTCCATTAGTTGCTGACAGGCGTTCATAGAGCTATTTAGCTTCTCTCTGTAGGTCCGACTTATTCAGTCAGCCTTAAAACATAATGTATACATATATCACTGTAACAATGGACTCATGTCTAACCATGGCTTGAGGGTGGCATGTTTAATGTAAATTGGTGTCTGAAAACACCCAAGTGAGGTGCGAATGACTTGGCAAATTAAACCTTTGGAGCATCATTGTGTGCATGTGTGTGTGTGCTGTGAGTGTGTGTATGAGTGTGAGTGTGTACTCACAGTGGAGAGGCAGGTAGCTCTTGTATTTTCATTTACTTGGGCATCAGTTAGTCAATTCGCCTTTTGTTAGTCCATCCTTTGTAACACTTACAGTCACATTCTTATTCTCCTTTTTAAGCCTCGACTTTGGAAGTTATTTGTGTCATAAATGATCTCAAGTAAATTTCTTTTGTTTGATGGTAAGTGACATTTTGAATAAGGGCCATTAGTGTCTTTGTTGTTGTTGTCATTATTATTGATATCAGGACTGGGACATGTCTGGAGAGAAAAAAATATCCTGTGACCCTAATAAGACCCTGCTCAACTGTACCTAATTTCAAAATCTCACACTGGTTTAGGCACATTTATTAAATGAATGATTATTATAGAACTCTCACTTCACACTCAACCTATCTTCAAACTGATTTTCTGGTATTTATTTTTAAATCGGAATCAAATTATTGGAGCTTAGAGCCTGCATCCCTAATGTTTATGTGAAACCAAACTACATTTGGTCACAGTTGCAGAAAATTAACCCAGCAGACAGACAGCCTGGATTTAAATTTGTTGTCTACAATATTTATAAGTTTCTGCATTTTTAATCCTTTAGGAAAATTATCTTTGATATACTATATCAATGATTTACTACTTTTGTGAAATAAAATAAGAAATAAATAAAATAAGGAATAAAGTAAGAAAAGAAATGTGGGCTTCTGAATCCTGGTGGAGTATCTTAGTGCTTTTGTAAATTTAAGAGTTGAAAGAATGAGATGAAAATTTCAGTCTGGATTGAGTGATGCAGACGTCATAAGCAATGAATTCATAGCTCTCACATCTTTTCCTTCATGGTCTTTTGGTACATTAGGTCTAATTCATAACCTAGTGAATTATCTTGTCCTCATTTTTTTTTATTATGGTATAATTTTGAATATGGAAAGGAACTCAGTACGTGATATCTGTCATCTATTGTCCTGTCTCTCCTGCAGCTCAGGACACCACTTTGCCTGTTTACCATTTTTACATTGTGTAAGGCTGAGGCAAAATCCAAACTGCACAGTGATAAAAGAGAGAAGCAGAGGGTGGCCTGCCCACCTGGTGGGGCCTAGGAAAGCTAATGAGGCACCCAGGAAGTGGCAGACCTTCACTTCATGTGGTTCTATGCTATGTGCAAATAGCACTGGAGAATCCTGGCTGATCTTTTCACCACCAGGAAGAGGGAGCAGAGAGAACGAGTAAAGAGGGGCAAGGTAGCTCATTCGTTCATCCTTTTATCTACTCATTCAAGTAATATTTGAGTCCTTATTGTGTGCCAAGGACCAAGGTTGTTTATGGGAATTCAAAGATGAATGATTGATTATCTGTATTAGTCAGGGTTCTCTAGGAAAACAGAACCAACAGTATATCTATATCTATATATTTATATCTATATGTAAATATTATGATATTTCTTATAGCAGGCTGGGAATTCTGATGAAGGTTTTTGATGAATTCCCCAGGAGAAGCTGGCTGGCTGAAGTAGAGATGGAAAACACCATCCCTTACTTCAAAGTGTTTCAGTCTAGCAGGGAGAAAGATGTTTAAACTAGTAATTATAAATCGCTAAGGTAATCAGTATAATAAGGAGCTGTAGCTCTGAACAGAAATAGCATATATGTGGAGGCAAAATCCATCTCAACCTCTTTAATAGCTCTGTGACCAGGAGAAAGATGTGTAACAACTTTGATCTTCAGTTTCTTCCTCTGTAGAGGGAAAACATCCTCTAGACTTTCAGATAATGCATGTAAACTGCCTAATATCAGGACTGGAACATGTCGGGAGAGAAAAGAAAACTCTGTGATCCTAATGAGACCCTGCTCATGGCGGGCTTAACACATGATGGGCATTCAGCAAATGGGAGAGCATGGATGTGCCCTCAGTGCTAATGCAGGCCTCGAGGGTAGTGGGACCACAAGAGGGTCCTGAAGTCCCACGTCAGATGTGGGCAAATGGCCTGCAGGGAAACTCTGGGGTTCAGGACAACCAAGGAGTTGCCACTGACAGATTTTATCCCCTTACTCATCCTCACTAGGTCTAGTGAGACTTTAAAAACAAAAGGACTGTGGCTGACAGCTCTGGTGAGTAGCCCATTGCCATTTTGTTGCCCCATTTTCTGACACTTTATTATCCTCCTATGTGTTGCCACCTAATTCCTTGTTTACTTGAAGAACCCTGCACTCCTCTAACCTCTTTCTCTTCTAGGCCGTTCCATACATCTCTCTCTTGCCCTTCTATCTCTCCTCTGGTTTACTGTATTGGAGAAATATTATGTTTTGAAGGTATAGCTCTTATATATTATATACATGCACACACAGATATGAATTGTAAGTAGCTAAATTGAATTTGTTTTTGTCATTGCTGTCTTTTTGTGAACAAAAAATAGCTACTGCTGGGTAATATTTATTGAGCTCTTTCTTAATAAGTGTCAGGCACCACACATTTTATGCATTATGTCAGATATCTTCTCAGACTTTAATGTGCGTACTTGTTATCTGGGGAGCTTGTTAAAATGCAGATTCTGATTTAGTAATCCTGAGGTGGGGCCTGAGCATCTGTCTTTCTAACAAGCTCCAAGGTGATGCTGCTGGTCACTGACCACATTTTGAATAGCAAGGCATTGTATTATTTGATCCTGATTACAACCCTATAACATAAATATCATTTCCCCCATTGTACAAATAGGCTTAGAGATATTAGATAATTTGACCAAAGTCATGTAGCTAGAAAGTAGCAGAGTATGGAGTCTAAATCTAGGCCTGTCTCCTGGTATGATATATACATAATACAGTCTTTGGAAATGTCCTACAAAACTCAAGGGTCATCTTATGCTACCTGAAACAGAATTCGTATTTTCAGTTAACCATTTTTTCCATTTTTAAGAAAAATGTTTTCCAATTTATTTTTTCTTTATGCAGGACTTGGTATAAATGGTGATTCAGATATGCTGGCTTTTGTTTTGAAATATGGTATGTAAAGTTTAGTATGATTTATTTGCCAAAATTATGGTCTAGTAAACATTGTGCCATTGATGCAATCTGCACTGAACACAAGAGGAAATTGCTGGGGAAGGATGCATGTGAGGAAAGGAAATCCTCAGGCTGATTTATTGTTTAACACCGAGTGTACACAGTGTGCTGGGCTTGTCGCAGGCTAGTGAAAAAGGACACAGTCCCTGTCGTTAACAGATCACATATTCTTTTAAAAGTAACATTTTGGCCTGCTTATAATATTAATGTGGCTAATAATAGAAAATTTTTGAGGTATTATTACAGAGATGTAATAGTAAAATTTAAAAATGATCTAAACTCCCGCCAAACTAGATTCGATATTTTATTTTTATTTTCAAATTTTAAAAGAATACATCTCAAAAAGGTGACCAAGGACCACATTTACACATAAATGCAAGAGTTCATCCTCGCAAGATTTTGCCATGAATAATTAAAACACTATTTTTGGTTTTGGGTGACTGTGTCCCAAGGCAGTGAAAGGTTTGGGTTAGGGGTCCCCAAAAGCCTTATTTTAAGGAAAGCGAAAGCACTGCCTCAACCAGCGAAACGGTATCCCAACATTGGCCAAGGTTCCTAAAACCTAGCCCTTCAGGAGTAGCCTAAGGTTGATGCTCTTTGCTCTCAGAGCCCTTGTGTCTTCCGCGCACGCGCAGTCTGGCCGCTAGGGCTCCGTGGGCGTTTCGCCGGCCTATTTCTCTCCAGCAGGTTTTTGTGGGGTCAGCAAAAGGGCCAGAACTGCAACGATGGAGAACGGTTCTGAGCCAGAGAGGGAGAGGGAAACCGTTTCTAACTGAAAAACCCCTCGAGTCCAAATAGACTCGGGGTAGACTGTAAGCTTCTCACACACTTTTAAGGTGTAAAAACATCCTTGCGAGCAACTAACTTGGGGGAAGAGACTAAAGAATTGTATGTAGGAGAAAATTTAGGGGACTGAATGGGAATGGGTGAGAGGGGACGACGATATCAGAACTTTTAGTCCTGTTTTCTCAAGATGCTCTATGCCTTGTCTTCATTTTTCTGGGAGATAGGGGCGCTCCAATGAATCCCTCGGTCCCGGAAGACTTGTTTTTTTTTTTTTTTTTTTTTTTTTTTTTAATTGCGCTCACTGTTTAGGGGTTCCCCACAGGCTCGACCACACTCTCCCCAAACCCGGGAATCCGCCCAGAGAGAAAAATCCATGGACGCCTGGAGTTGTGCAAGCTCCGCAAACCTAGGGGTTCATGGGTGGGCGGTGGCGCTGGGATCCCCTTTGTCGCCACCTCCCCTCGCTCCACCAGTCCTCCTTTCTCCTTCCTTCTCTCTCTCCCTCCATCCCCCGCACTCGCTCACAGACCCCAAGCCAGTGTCCTCTGGCACGCTCGCATCCGCGCCTCTGGGGACCTCGCAGACGGCAGCGAGAGCGGCGGGGCGCGCTGGGCATGCTCAGTCGCCGGGCGCCGGCTCCCGAGTCGGAAGCCTGTGCGCGGCCGCTGCCGCCGCGGAGCCGGCCGGGGCGCACGGAGGGAGCGCGCGCGCCTCCCTGCAGTTGCTCCCGGGCCGCGGCGGAACCGGGCCGGGACCCGAGCTGAGGTCTGCGCTGAGCCCCCAACCGGCCCGCCGCGGCGCCTGCTCTCTCAAACCCTCGCGGCAAAGGAGCCGGCCGCGCTTGGCGTCGGCGGGGCGCGGAGGAACGGCGGCGGCGGCGGCGGCATCCTAGTCGCCTGTCCCGGCATCCTCGCCTTCTGCCCCGGCCCGGCCGCGTCCAGGAGCCGTCGGGTATGGAGCCGTGGAAGCAGTGCGCGCAGTGGCTCATCCACTGCAAGGTGCTGCCAGCCAACCACCGGGTGACCTGGGACTCGGCGCAGGTGTTCGACTTGGCGCAGACCCTTCGCGATGGAGTCCTGCTCTGCCAGTTGCTCAACAACCTCCGGGCGCACTCCATCAACCTGAAGGAGATCAACCTGAGGCCGCAGATGTCCCAGGTGAGGAGGCCGGCACCGGCGCCCACAGTCCCCACCGTGCCCCCGCCTCCAGCAGGCATGTCCCATTAGTCATCCGGCTAATTTCTTTGTGTAAATGCAAACATCTAGGTATGCACAGCTTGCCTTGCCTCCCAGCCCTCTGCTTTGGGGATCACTTCGGCTTTTTATACCTTAGCTAGAAATGGTTTAGCTCTTTAACCGAATGCTAAAGCTCTGCGTCCGGAGATGGTGTGAGGATTTCGTGAAGGCTCTCTGTGAGGTGGGGGGAGAAAAGTTGTCTTCGGGTGCCCTTCACCTACTTTTTGGTGGCGGTGGTGATTGGAGGACGGCAAAGGGAATTTGATCCAGCTTCTCTGTAATAACAATAGAGAAGGATGAAACGAGACGATGGGATAATTCTGCTTTTAGTCTGTTCATGTCCCCATGTTTTCTTGAAAGAGGAACCATGACATAAACGAGAACTCTAGGAAGTGGAACGCGTTCCGGTACCGTTATCTGCACAGGAATGACACTGGTCAAAAGGGAGGAGGAAGAGGGAGCTGAACCCAGCGGCTCCCCCCAAAGGCCTCCTGAGCTTGTGGCCAGCTGGTTTGGTTGTGTTTACAGTTCTTAAGCCATGTGAGAAGGAGCGAGTCCAGCCTCTCATCAGCTACAGGAAACCAGAAGTTTAGCTTGAGATTCTGCTTTCCTTCATTCAGTGCTCTGTGCTCAGGTGGTGTGATGCGGCTTAACCCCTGTGGCTAGAACCTTGCCTTAACCTTTGAGGGTTAAAAAAAATTGCAACCCCGGAGGGCTATGTGCACCCTAGAGTCAGTTCAAAAGTCACGACTCGGTGTGAATAATAGTTTGTTGGCCCTGTCGGAAAGTTTTAGTGCAGAAAGATGTTGAAGAATATTCAGCACCTCTGTTTTCTCTTTCACAATGTAAAAAACACTTTTGACTTAAAAGGAAGAGGAAAGAGTCCCTTCCGTGACACATTTAGGTGGAAGCCTGTATAATACAGAGCCTCAGCTACTTAGCAACAAGAGCAGTGTCTTTTAAGAATGAACTGACTTGATATGATTTAATAATTATGTATTTAAAGTTAGAGCACACACAGTAGTCTCATGTTCTCTGTGTCAGTATTTCATCACAGTCTCAAATTCTGAGGCTATCCCTTGCCCCTCTGTCTTCAACCTGCTGATTGACAGTCAGTCCCTAAGAAAGAATAGGCATGTAATTGGTGAGAGTTGTATGTATATAAAGAGCGTGGTAAACTATTTCAGACACTCCCATAAACCTTGGCGCTGATTGCTAACTCTGTGGACCCCCTTCAGAGTTGTCCTAACCCTTGATATCCCATTTCCTTTATACTGTCTTGATCAGAGTTCTATGTGGGTACTATAGTTGGTTATCCAACCCCCAGATCCCCATTCTCCACCTTGCTGAAATCCTCAGGAGACAGCCCTGGGTCAGTACGCCTTGGCCTCCCAGCAGAGAGTGCAATGCTGTGTGCATTTCCTGAAACTTCAGCTTCCTGAAACCCTCAGGGAATAAGTTGTTCTCAATAATCAAGTTTTCTGGACAGTTGATGGGTTCCCTTTTTTATAAAACCCTCAAACCTTTATTTGAATGTTAATGGTGGATGAAATTCTTTTTGAAAGTGTTTTTTCTCTTTTCCTCTTAGAAGAGAATATATTAGATGCAATTTGATCTTTTTGATCACTAAGGATTGTCATTACAAGCATCATTAATGAAAATTGAGCACATCTGATGTTCTGAGAGCTCTGTTCTGTTCCGAGGCTATTGCAATGAACATAACAGGATCCTTGCCCTCAAGGAATTATTATACTGTGCTATCAGATAAACCACAAGCTTACAGTGAGGTAAATAGTACAACTAAATGACCTTCCTGAGTCTGTTGTGCTTTTCAGTTCTCAAGTATGCTGAGTCTTGGGCTTTCTGATTCCCAGTTCAGCGCACTTTCCACATAAATGTCCTACGAGTGAGGGCATCTCCCAAAAATGAATGCAGGAAGGCCAGTACCTGAGTATGGTGATGTTTATTTTTGCTTGCTTCTTGGTTCTTGTCCACAGTTCAAAGAGGTAAGGTTACTGACAGCTGAATGCTGAACAGGTGAGTTTGTGTTGCACAGGTTATCATTAAATCCTTAAATGAAACTTACTAAATTGTTTCATGAAGCAAGTTGATATATTTAACATGCCCACAGTGCCTGGCACTTAGTATACACTTAATAAATGTTCACTATTAGCAAAATTACTTAAAACATTTTTTTCTGATATTGTCATATTAAAAGTAATAGATTACAACCAAATTTTAAAACAATTGCAAATGTCTGCATGTTCCTCAGAGCTGACATTCCTACATATTTCTGCCTCTAACTACTAATACATGTTTCTAGGGAAAGGTACTAGCTGCTTCTGGTTGTAGAGCTCCTACTCCATCTGCTCTATTCATACCGTACAGTGCAATACCTAGTAACCTAGTAAGTCCCAAAGTGTCTCAGCAGAATTAGTTCTTCTGAAGTTAGAAATGTTACTTGTCCTTGTGGCTTTTTGCTGTGTCTAAGTCAGTCTGTCCATCTGATGGAAGTTCTGTTGAAACTATTAATTTCCTTATGGCACCTGATTTCCTAAGGCAGGGAATACCTAGAAGTGCTCACCTCAAAGTTTTGTGGCATTTTGAGACCATTATGGACAGATGTTGACAAAGGAAAGTTTAGTTTATTGATATTTTGCTTATTGCTTGTAGTTTTTATTTTCCTGAAAGAGGCTATAAAATAACTGGGTTTTTTGAGTGTTTATCTCCAAGGAATGGGATCTTCTTCCATTCTCTATTTGTTAGCTGTCTGCTTTGTTTGAACTAAAAAAAACAAAAACAAACAAACAAAAAACCTTCCACCTATATTGCTCAATTATAGGTTCAAATATTGGATTCTTAATAAGTTAACTGGTTATCCTTCAAACTAGAAATATAAATGAGATCCCAGTTTGCATACCTTTTGTTATTCCTGGCTGTGAGCATTAGGTGCATTTTGTTGTTGCCATCTTGGTAAGGTGACCATCTTTTCAGTTAAAAAATGAATGCATGGTGTCCAATTGATGGCTTTTTTTCTTTTAACTTGAGTTAGATTTTATTTGGTTTTATTTATAATGGGTTAAAGAGGTAAACACTAATCACAGTTACATGTTTAATGATTCCTTTATTATAAAAAATAAAGTTCAATAAAATCCAGATGCTCAGTGAAAAACCTAAGAAGTTTGGTGTCTATATGTATTACACAGACTTACTTTTCATTCAAACAGCATTCTATACAGGACACAAAGCAAATAAATGCTTCTAGAGGAGAAGAATTTACCTGTGATGATTGAAACAGAGGGTGCATTGGGGAAGGGCATTGGTTATGGCTCATTGTCATTTTTACTGGGTTGGGGGGGGGAGGTCTCTGTGAATGTTGTCATTCCCCTATGACCAATTATAGATTTGCCATTGATGAGATTATCTTAGTCTTGTGATTTTTAAATTTTAAATTTTGTTCTATATTATGTCTTGAGGTGAGGGAAATATATTTGATGAGTTTACTGACCAATGAATACAATATAGGTAGACTTCTGATTGTCTTAAAATGAATCTATTCAGTCTTCAAGGATTCCTTCAACAGATGTTTATGTGCTTCCAGCGTGTGCACTGTTTTAGACACTGGCGTGGAGCAATAAACAAACTAAACAAAGTCTCTGCTCTCACGGGCCTACATTCCAGTGGGGGAGATGGACAATAGACAGATAAATGACCATATAATATATGTGTGATGAAGAGATTTGAAGCGTGTAAGGGACTAGAGAAAATGGTGATGCCATTTTACTAAGACTGGTCAAGAAAGGCTTCTCTGAGGGTGTGACAACTGAGCAGAAAACTGAGAGGAGTGAGGGAATAAGGGAATGTGGATGTTTGAGAAAAGAGTATTCCAGTCCGAGGGAATGCCTGATGCCCGGCATACTAGAGCATCAGCAAAAAGGCTGGTTTGGATGGAGGAGAGTAAGTGTGGGAAAGAGTAGTAAGGATGCGGTCAGAGAAAATGGGAGCTAGATTTTTAGGATGTGTGAACCATTGTAAGGACTTTGGCTTTCACTCTAAAAGAACTTGGGAGTCAGCAAAGGGTTTTGAACAAAGGAGTGTCTTGATCTGCCTTATCTTTTCAATAGGGTTGCTTTGGCTACTGTGTTGAGAGTAGACTGTACAGCAGCAAGGATGGAAGCAGTAAAGCTAATACAGCCATTCAGGCAAGAGATAGATGATGATGGCTTTGACCAGGGTGAACATACGGCAGACGGTGAGAAACAGTTGAACTCTGAATGTATTTTGAAAGTAGAGGCAACTGGGATTTATTAATGGAATCACGTGAGGTATAAAATGGGAGGAACCAAGAAAGACTCCAGGATTTTTGACCTGGAAGTTGGAATAATGGAGTTGCCTTTTACCAAGATGGAGAAGATTGGAGGAAGAATAGCATAGGGACATGTGTGGGGAGATGGGGAGGAAGATATGAAGCTAGTTATGTTGGGAATGCCCAGTAGACATCTGGATGGAGATGCTGAGCAGGGAGCTGGAGAAGTCAAAGATGCAGATGTAAATTTTGGAGTCATCAAGGTATAGATGACATTTAAAATCATGAGTCACCTAGATTACCAAGGGAGTTAGATTACCAAGGGAGGAGGACTAAGAAGAGAGCCCTGGGGTCTGCCTTGTTTCAAGGGTGGAGAGATGAGGAGAACCTGTAAAGGAGTTAAGAGGGAATGGCCAGTGAGGTAGGAGGAAAACCGGCAGAGTGTAGGTCCAGGAAACCAAGTGAGTGAATAAAGTGTTTCCAGGAGAAGGAGTGATCAGCTGTGTCAAATGCTGCTGACAGATCAAGTGAAATGAGGACTGAGAAGTTTAATATCATGTGGAGCAATAAAGTTCCTTGTGACCCTGAAATGAAGATTTAGTGATGTGGTGAATGAAAGTCAATGGGAGAAAGTTCAAGAGAGAATGAGAGGAAAGGATCAAGCTAGCAAGTAGAGACATCTCTTTGGGAGTAACTTTGCTATAAGGAAAGCAGAAAAGTAGGGCAATGGCTAGTAGGAGAAAAGAGGTAAAGAGAAGCTTTTTTTTTTTTTTATCATGTAGACTTTTTATTTGACATTTATTAAAAGCTCACTTTATCATAGACATAAGTTTTATCATATGCCACTCTTGTATATACGTATGTATGAAAAATATGTGATAAATATGTATTTATATAAATAAGTGAAATATTTAATGTATTTCTTAAACTTCTTTTCATTCAGAGTGCAACTCTTCTGAATCCCATTTCTACTCAAAGTCACTGATTTCCATGTTTTTTCACATAATACTGTCCTTTGAACATCAACGGTTACTGATGTTGCATTTCTAAAAGAATGTACCACCATTGTCCCTAGGATTTCCTTCTAAGCTACTGACATCCATTGGTTTTTGATGCTGTAACTACTTTTTCTTTTTAATTAAGCAAAGAAAACTTGATTTCTGCCATACGTAAGCATACAGTCCTTTAAAATACTGTGATGATATTAGTTTTAGCATTCAAGTGTACATTCCAATACATGATTTCACTCCTTGTCCCCCAAAGAAGGTGTGGTGGGTACAGATGAGTAGTTTATACCAAGGGAGTGGGGGAAAGCAGTCACTGTCAAAAAGGAGTGGTGTGCCAGTTACCTTTTTAGTCATTCATTTTAGAATAATGTCATTAATTGATCTTTCCTCTCAAAAGTCAGTAGCCACTTTGCAATTTGTTAGATTATTCTTTTGGATATCTATTAGCATAATTTTAAGCTCCATGCTGTTCAGAATCTTCTCAAGTAAAGTAGTTAAAGCATCATTATCATTTGTTCTGTGTGCATACTTGCTGGTTTAACCTGTGCTTTCTAGAAACCAGAGCCTCGGGCAAAGATCTGAAATGCTGAAACTTTATTTGGGAGATACAAACCCATGGCTGCCAGGGTGAGGAAAAATTAGAGTCTTTTTTTCTTTTTTTTTAGATGGGGAAAATTGAATCATGTTTGTAATGCAAATAGGGTTGATCCAGTATAGATCACTATGGATTTCTTAATTTTCAAATACAAGGAACCCTTTTTTTTTTCTTTTTCTTTTAATTCTCTGTGGCAATTGACATTATAGACCATTCTCCTCCTAAAATTTTCTTTTCCCTTAAATCTCACCCTATCATACTCCCCTGTTCTCTTACATCTCTTACTATTCCTTCTTGGTTTCTTTTGCTAGCCTCTGTTCATCAAAACATTCCTTAAAAGTTATTTTTAGGGTTTTTTCCTTAGTTGTCTTTTCCTATCTTCTTCCCTATCTCATCTCATGACATCCATTGTTTTATCTACCTTTCATACCTTGATGAATCTCAAATTCCTATTAACAGCTTAGATCTGCCCATTTGACACCTTTGCCTCCATTCCTACAGTGACTTCATGAATGATTGGCTAGAAGGATGAATGAGAGGCACGTGATCAGACTTCATTGTAGAAAGGCCATTCTCAGTGGAGTGAAGGATGAATTGGAGGGGACAAGACTGGACAGGGGTAAGACTACTGCTGTAGTTTAGGCAAGAGATGGCAAGGCCAGTGAAAGCAAGGCAAAGAAAGGACAGGAGTAGAGGGATAGAGAGGAACAAAAGGATTAAAGAGGCAATTAAGAGTTGGAATGGACAGGACTTCGGAACCTCTTTAGATGCAATGACAGTGAAAAGTATCTAGGATGAGCTTTGGTGACGAGGGAAAAATAGAGGGGAGCAAATTTTGGAGGGAAAGAGGACATTCAGTTTTGGATGTTGAATTTGGAGTAATTACCTGCTACCTTCATATTCTCAGTCAATCATACACTCTCTAGCTATCCCTTACTTTATAGCTTATACTTCTAATACCTGAAATTCAACAATATTTTGAATTCATTGGTTCCCACCACTTCTCTACTGCCTTCAGGTCTTCACTTCTTTCCTTACCTAGCGTAAATACCCATAGATATTATAATTACTCCCTTGCCCTTTCGTTGATTTGTCAGACCCATTTGGGTAAACTACAGCCCTGGTTAAATCCAACTCTACTTGCTCTCTGCCTGCAACTTAGCTGCTGAACTTAAGTGGAGAAAAACCCACATCACACTGACTGCTCTCACTTTAAATTCATGATCCCTGACCTCAAGTGGGTACTTTAGGCTGCCCAATCATCTGATTGCATTTCTCTAGACTAGAGGTTTTTCAAGTATGGTGTAGGGACTCTTGGAGTCCCTGAGAGGCTTTTAGGCAGTCCACAAGGTCAAAACTATTTTCATAATAATACTAAGACATATTGCCTTTTTCACTTTCATTTTCTCGCAATTATACAGTGAGTATTCCAAAGGTTACATGACATTGCTGGTATTACTGCTGTGATGGCCAGTGGAATGTGTGCTTGTATAGTCTTGTTGTAAAGATATCTGAGTTTTAAATTCTAATATGGTAAATACTGATAGATACAGTCTCCATTAACAAAAACTGTTGGAGTTCTCAATAATTTTTTAAGAGGATAAAAGGATCCTGAAACCAAAATACTTGAGAACTGTCCTACATTCTCCCAGAGGATTATTTGATACTTTGCTTGTTTTATCAAACCTCCATTGCCTCCTCCTCCATTCTTTCTCTCAACTGGTGAACTTACCACCTATTCCACTGAGAAAATAGACAAAATCAGAGGAGAACTTCCTCAAGCTCCCACCTTCCTGCATTTGGGTTCATAGACGTTGCCTTATCCCCTCTATGGATGAATTTTTAATGCTGCTGTCACAAGCCAGTTTTCCTTCAGCTCTTCTGCCCGTGCTCTCCTGGATCTTTCCTATTTGCATGCACATGTGCCCATATTTCCTTCATCTGATTCAATATATATTCTCAAGGTAAAGCCACAAGACTTGCTGATGAACATTGGGTATGACGGAGAGTGACTAAAGGGCTCCTAGGATTTAACTTGAGTGGCAGGGTTCAATCTGTTTAATGGTTATAACTGTTTAATGGTTCCAAATGAGATAAAATCCAGACTCCTTAGTAAGCATGCAAGGACCCATGATTTGGTCTTATTTTATCTCTTAAAACCCCCCTCCATTCCATGCTTCTGGTTTTCTGCCAGAGTGAACTATGCTGTCAGATTTTCCTGTAATATTGCATATGCCCTTTTCTTTGCTTGAAATGCCCTTTCTCATTTGTCTGCTAAAAGGCTGGGTTCAAATGAGGGCCCTCTGAGTCCTCCCTCTGGTGTGGCTGACCACATTGCATGGTCTTCAAAGATGGAATGTAGCATTCCTTGCACTGTTGTGAGTTTTTCTGTACTTATCTATCTCCCTTCCAGGCCACAATCTGCCTGAGGCTGGGATAGGCTGTTCATTTGTATGTATCTCTAGACATTGACACAGAGACTCCCAGTAACAGGCATTCTTTGAATGTTTGATGACTGAAAATGGTGAGTTTTTGTTTACTACATTTTCAGCTATACATGAATTTTTAAAATAAGATGTACCCAGCACTGTCTACGTCATTAAAAAACAAAAATGAAATGCCTGTTCATTAAGTGGTCTTAAAGATATTTGCAGATAACATGAGTCCAACATTTACCAGCTGGGTGACTTCCTGAAACTGATTTCACTGATCTGTTCTTCAGTTTCCTCATCCCTAAATACAGATAATAAAAGAACCTATTTTGTAGGGTTGTTGTGAGAACTAAATGAATTAAGTAGCCCTGTGACTGGCACAAAACAAATGCTCAAGCAATGTTAAGTTTTTATTACCACTCTCTTGACTGCTTCTGCAGAAATTTAAGGCAGAGTGCATTATCTCATTGGATGGTCACAATGACAAGATAAGGCAGGCACTATTTCTTATCCCATGTGATAGACATGAGCTTCTCTGAGGTTAAGAGAAGTTCAGTAACTTGCAGTAACAACTAGTTAGTGGTGGAGCCAAGTTAGGAATCTTGGTTTGCTTGAGGTCAAAGCTTTAACTTCTCTGCTAAATTGCTTCTCATTTCCCATCTTGAACCAGGTACTTATCCTTGTTTTTAAAAATGAGCTTTTAGCATGAGGATGGTTTTGTTGTTGTTTATTTTATTTTTAAAATAATAAAATCTAAAATAAAATAAAATCTAAGCAGATTATATCCTTTGACCCTGTAACCTTGTGCTTATTTATTTGGTTGATGACTCAGGTTACCTTGATTAATTTCAGAGAAAAGATTCACTTTGAAAATGGATCAAACAGGAAAATTTCAGGTATTGGCACTATAAAGATAAACTTATTCTTATTATGGCTTTAAAAGAACAGCTTGGTTGTTTCAGACCCAGTCAGGAATATTGAGGTCTTAAAACTGAGAAATGTGACCAGTGACATTATAAGTGAACTGGCACATCTGGATGTGAACCACAATGAATTTACTTTATTTTTCTCTCTGTACTGTTGTGCTGTTCCTTTGGAGAAATGTTCCCTGATTAGCCTTGTGGCTATTGTTAACAACCCCTTCATACTAGTCAGATATTGAGTTATAATTTTGGTTCAGGGTATTGAATGTATAAACTGGATGATTTTATACACATTTATCACACTATTCATTGTCAAATGGGGTAGGTAGAACTTTGATAGATATATGATAAAGGAATGGAAAACAGAGAAACTAAGGAAAGGTTGATAAGAAAAGGAGAAAGTGGGTGTAGCTCGTCCATTTTGGCCTTTTGATACCATACCTCCTTATGGCTGGCTTCCACACCTTGTTTCATGTTCCACTCTAGAGCCCCCGAGAGTGCCTTCACTTCCTTGGATGCAGGAATATGGCTGTTTAAACGGCATGCTTGGAAATTGGTCGCCTTCCCGACAACTCCCCATATTATAACCGTTTTTCCTATAAATTCACAGACACCTATTATTAGCTACTATTTAGGTTATTATATCCCACTTTTTTTTTCCTGCTAACATAGGCTCTGCATGGTGCTAAGGTCAGTCACAAGTTCACGTTCTGCCTTTCCCCAATCTCGAGCTTTTAATGGGCAGAACCATGAACAGCAAAGAAGTAGCTACTCCTGGTTTCCATTGAACATTATGTTAGAATTGTATTTTGTGCAGCTGTCTGAATGTGCTTTCAAAATCTGTGTTGCAAGAAGTGTAGTCAACTTTTGAGTTGCTTGCTTAACAGGAAGCCAGCAACATATGCTACATGTTCACATGGGAGTTCTCTAAAGGGTCAATTAATATCGAATATTTAATGATACATGATACCTCCCATGATTTTCAAAGTGCCTGTCTTAGAATAGATCTGCAACAGCTGGTCTGAATAAACAGGCATCATGCCTCTCTATGTCCACTAATGCCTGGAACCTTTTCCTGGAAAAGGGGGATGGGCAGCATGATATAACAAAAGGCTTCAGGCCAGGAGTCAGAAGACCTGGGTTCTCATCCCAGCTCTGTCTCTGACAGACTGTGACCTTAGTAAGCACCTGCTTCTCTATGCCTCTGCTTTCCTCAGTGAAAGGAGGAACATACTGTTTGTCATACTTACAGCATGTATACTTATATATACAGTGTATACAGTATATGTATATACTTGTATATAGATGTAAACTTGTATATACAGTAAATATTTGTAAATGTAATCATATGCTAAAGGGCAAGTGAATTTTTTTCACATATTTAGATCTCACTTGGGAGGCATTATGGTTTCATGAAGAGATTTTGAAACCAGGCAGAAAAGCTTGAATCCCATCTCTGCCACTGTTACAGTTCTGACCTTGGGAGAGTTACTTCCATTGTTGAGTCTCGGTTCCTCATCTGGAAGAGCAAGAAATAATAAAACCTACTTTGCAGGAAAGTAGTGAAAACTAAATGAAATGATGTATGTAAGATTCCTGGTGCATAGTAGGTGTTCAATAAACTTTATTTTCTTCTACCTCCCCCCACCTCCTTGATCCTCATAAGTCTATGAAGCAGAAATGACAGATTTTATCCACACCCACAGATGAGGAAATTAGGATGTGCACTGGCTAAAGGGCTTTTCTCAAGGTCACACAGACAGGAAATGGTGAAGACAGGACTTGAGTCCATTTGCCCTAATTCTAAATTCAGTGACATTTCCCATTCCTGCTCCCTAACTCAGCTGATAGTTGGTGAATTACATGAGGGAATGACTGGGAAGGTGCTTGGAAAAAGCAAGGCATGCTCTGCAAATGCAAAATGGCATTGTATTATTTTGCATTGAAATTCACTGTATTTAAAATAGCAACAACTAAAATTAAATAATAAAACCAGATATCAGGTACTTTAAAGTCTGATGATCTAGTTTGTGGATTATCAGCTTTTGGTAATTTCATAGCTCCTTTTTGGTAATTTCATGCTTTCTGTTTGGTTCAGTTTTTGTGGGAATTTGTGGTTATGAATTAATTGATTAATTAAATCATCAAGTTGTCTACTAAATATCAGGCTTTGTAGTAGATGCTGGGGTTTCAAAGGTAAATAAGACTCAATCCCTGGCCCTATGTTGCTTTTAGTCTACACAGCATGAATTTTACTGCAGACAGGCCCTTATAAAAGAGGAGTGTGGGACAGGGACCACTTGAGTTAACATTGACTAGGCCTGGAAAATGTTTGGTAGGTGAGAAATGCAGTTTTGGATGCATTGTCAATTTTGTTGACGTGTAAGGTATGACATTAATGTCACAAAATGGATTTGGTTTTGTGCATGGCTCAAGGAATTTCTCTGTTCTGTAGACGTTTGTCTAGTACCTCCTGTGTACCGTATGCTGAAGGCATAAAGATGATGAATCATATGGAGTATCTGCTTTTGGGGAGCTGGGAGAAAGCTTACCTTACAGTTAGCTTTTGTAAGAATGCAGAAGATTTGAGAAGGAAATCTGGATGGAGAGAGAGTGTGTAAGATGAAAAATGTGCTGAGACATTCATAACTCAATGATGTCCTCAACAAGGCAGTTATTCTGAGCAATGATGAAATATCTTTCATAATATTAGTTCCAGAATCTGGCTGTGCTGTGTGCATTTGGCAGTAGACATTTAAAGTATACACATATCTTTGGCTTGTGGGCCAGAGCATCCGATGATGGCCTCTTCTCTTGAATATCTTAAAAGTTGTGGGAGAAGAGAAGCTATCGAGTCAAATGCATAATGCGCAATTTAAAGTAAGGTGCCAAAAGATGGGGGCCAGCTCTCTATCTCTTCCTCTAACCTCCTGAATTGCCACCACTCTCATTTCCTCAGACTTCCTGACTCTTCTCTATCTCCCTTGTGCTGTTTAGCTGATTGATGTCTCCAACTTGACTGGTGCATTCGTTCTTGACTGTATACACCTGTTTGAATTAATGATCAGCCTTTTCACTTGCACTCAAGTCCCCTTCACCTGTCTATCAGATGGGCCAGTTATCCCAGCCTTGGAGCATCCTTCTCCAAGGGCTTTTCTGCTCTTGCTTTAGACTGAAGAGAGCGGTTGGAGAAGTCAGCAAACCAGGTGTGCCTTGCTCACCAACCTGTTGATGCTGTACAGCTTCACTGCAGCTTAATACTGCTTTTATTTACCAATTTGCACCACTTTATGTCACCCTCTTGGCTTCCTCTCATTCCCCAGTCATATTCCAGCCTTTTATATCCCAATCCCCCTGAGTCCCCAGCTCTCCTCCCAGACCCTGTACATTCACCTGCATTCACCTGGGCATTGTAATTTACCACCCAGTACTCCTGAGTTTTGACTTGTCTCTGTCCCTCCCGTTCTGCTCCCCACTCTGATGACCATTATAACTGTTAATAGAAGTAACAACTATTCCAAACTTTACAAGTTATGTTTGTACATACTCTTTTGCCCTCTGACTCCCAACAGAGAGTTTTGGTTCTTTAAGGGAATGCTGAATAAATTAGAGTCCCAGAGAGGGCCAGGGGGCTATGAAAACTTTGGACTCTGAGGAAGTTGCACATTATATACTGTAGGTGCTTGTTTAGTTTGTGGTCTCCGGAGCCAAGTGGTGTGCTTGAATGAGCATCCACTTAAGCACTAAAAGCTCTCAAGTCACGCTTTTCAGCTCCCAGCAGCACTGAGGGCTGCATGTCTGCTCTTGCAACCAGCTCACAGCATCTGCTTATTTTTGCAAGCTTTTTTTTTTTTTTTGTAATGTTAGTATGCTTTTAGTGCAACTTTCTCAATCATATATGCAATGCCTGGCAGGGAAAGTGACTCTAAATTCACTTATTGATATTCTAAAATATCGATTCTGCAAAAGGTTAGTTTGTTCGTTGGCACTTGACCTTCAGATATAAAGAAGCATTTGTTGGCTAAAGGAAGTTAGTAAGTTTAGGTCATAATCATTCACTCAAGAAATGCTTGAGTTCAGGTTATTTATGATTCAGAGTATTTGAAAATGGGGCCTTGTGTTTGCCCATAAGCTGTACTTTGGGAATCAGGAGAATATATAAATTCCTTTTCAGTGAGGGGGAAGCATGAAGTGAGAGCTCTGGAGCTCAGAATGGGCACTAACACTGCAACCAAAGATATTGTTTAACGAAAGAACTTGACATAATTGTTATTAATATTGGTTTCGTCCTTGTAGATTCTAAAATGTGAAGCTGGATGCTTGAGAGTATTTATAGGGTGGCTCTGGTAGCTAAATCCTTCCTGGATTTTGAATTTTTTAAAATATCTAATTCTGTCTAATGACTTAGTTAAGAGAAAAGTGATGAAAAAAGATAAAGTAATTTAATAGGATTTTTCTATGCTTACTTTGGTAAAGTATGTAATTCTTTTCCTTCTACATTTAATAAATAATTCGTGAGTTCCAATGATGCATATAAATTAAAATGTCATCTAGCTAGATAACACTGGGCTATTTGGCACCCTTCCTTTCCTATTTTGCAATTTCCTAAACCCCAGAAAATAAGGTAAACAAAACAAATACACTTAAAAAAAAACAAAAACAAAAAAGTCTCCCCCTCTGTACAGAAAAAGAAACAAAAATAGTTTTCTTAAATTCCATGTAAATGCAATAAAATTCATTTCTAATCATTAGAGAGTTCCCTGGATTCTGACTTCAAGCATAAGGACTTTTAATGTATAGTTTCAGGTTGTTGCTAAAGCTGCTGAAATGTGATATACCAGAAGTGGACTTGCTTTTAGCAGTGGGGATTTAGTCACTTACAAGTTACAATTCTAGGGCCATGAAAATGTCCAAATTAACGTATCTCTGAAGAAAGGCTGCTGGCATCTGGGACACCTCTTCCATATGGGAAGGCACATGGGTGGCCAATTTGCTGGTCCTTCTCTCCTGGATTTCATTGCTTTCAGCTTCTGGCTTCAGTAGCTTTGTCTCAGCTCCTCTAGGGGTTTTTTCTCTCCAAACTTCTCTGCATGTTTCTCTGTCTTTTATCCTCTTGTAAAGGACTTCAGTAAAAGGATTAAGAACCACCTTGAATGGGCTGGGTCACATGCCAATTGAAATAACCTAACCCAAAGTCCTCCCCAAAATAGGTGTGCACCCATAAGAATGGATTCAAAGAACATGGCCTTTTATGGGGTACATAACAGCTTCAAACCACCACCACACTCACTATTCTAATTAAGTTTATGTGGCAGCATGGTGTTGTAGAAAGCACATGGACTTTGAACATCAACTTGGCTTTGAGTTCTAGCAATGCTACTTATAATCTTGGGCAACTTAACCACTCTGATCTTGGGTTTTCATTTATAAAACAGAGATGATAATACTTATTTTTCAGTGTTAGAAGGATTAAATTAAGTAATGTATGCTATGTGTCTATTTCTATATTTGGCACTAGAAGATACTCAATGTAGGTCCCATTCCTTTTCATCAAGCCTATTTTCCTAAGTCCAAGGAGATTACAGGTTATAAGTTAGAATGGGAAAGAGGGATAGCTACAAGTGTAAATAGTAAAAACTATATATCATGGACTCAAGAACTCAAAATCATGTGAATCGAGGATTCACGGAATGTAGCCAAACTACTTTGCATACTACACGAGACATTGAATGGCCCTATTTGAATGGGTCATTCTAGTAACTGATTTCATTTTTCATAAGAGTTACAGGATTTTGTAGCTGTAAAAGTCCCTAGAGATTATTCTAGCTCAGCATCTTGGTTTTGAAAATGAGCAATCTGTGGCCTACAATATGTGCAATAATTTGTCAAAGGTCAGACCGGTCAGGTCCAGGTTTCCTGAATTAAATCTCATGACTTTTCTCATCACAGAATACTAATGGTCTGGGTTCTCAAGAGAAGCTTAAATTATGTTAATCTATATATTTTAAGGAATACTGGAAAGTGCTTTTTTTAGAGTTTCTCATGTGAAGTACTTATTACAAAGACCTGATTCTCTCTCATGAACTTTTTGTTTTTCCTTTTGGAATCAGTATAACAGAAGAATCAGTGAGAGGAGGAGTACAAGGTCTCAGACTTTGGAGCTCAGAGTATCCTGGGAGAATTGACAAAGCATTGAAAAACTATTAAATAAAGAAAATTGTGAAATCAAAGATTTGATGCTTCAAAGGAGTAAATTCTCAGCTATCCAGAAACTTTCTATCCTGAATTAATCTGTTCCTAAGAGAGCTGAGGTTTTGCTATTTTAAGTCAGATTACAAAGTGTGCCCTGTATTCCTGAGAATATGTGTACTCATGTATGTTTTGGTGTCCTTCTAAGTTATTTCTTCTGTGTTGTGTGTTCCATGAAACTGGGAGCCATTTGTTTTTCAACTTTATGTGTTGCCTGGCACAGAAGGAGAGTTCCCATGAATAGACAGGGGAATTGTTTAATGAATGACTGTTTAATGAATCCTTAACATTAGCCTTAATATTGTTTGGTCAGGAATGCAATATTTCATTGTGTCCTTCATCATAATCACAGGATCCAAAAATATAATTAATACTCTGCAGTGGAAGGCAGCAAGATATATTGAAAGAAAATGGACTTTAGCATCAGACAGAATTGGGTGCAATCATACCCTACTGGTTGAGGGACTGTGGGTGGTTCCCTTAATTATAGGGAATCAGCATCTTAGTTAAAACAAAAGACCAAAACAACACTCTACCCAGAATCGGGAGACCTGCATTCAAATACTGGCTCTGTCACTAAGTAGCTTTTGTCATCTCTGAGCCTCTATTTGCCCAATTTCTCAGAGCTTCCATTTTCTCTGTGATAACCAGGGATCAGCATGGTACAGTGAAAAGGCTTTAGAGTTCAAATCTTGGCTCTGCTACTAACTAGCCGTATGATTTAGGGCAGCTCTTTCACCTCTGTGTTCTCTTAGCTGCCTCTTTAGGACAACATTGTCTATCCTGCAGGCTTGTTGTGAGGGTTAGATGAGATAATATATGGCAATTCCCTAGCTCAGAGTTTCACACATTGTAAGCTGCTAATAAGACAGTGGCTATAACAGTCCTTCAGCTAATACTATTAAGTAGTGTTGATGCTTCTTCCCCAAGGTAATTGAGAAATTCAGTAAAGAATACAATTATTACAGCGGAAGAAACTGAATTTTGTAAGAGGATAATTTTCTCAAGATCACATAGCAAGTGATGAGAATGGAGTAGTACATCGATGTGAAAGTGGTGAATTGTCCACCTTTTAATATGCTTCCTGTTTATGTAATCAGTCACTTGGGCTATTTCCAGTTCTTCTCTTTCATAAATAGCATGACTGTAAATGTCTTTGTACAAATTATTCCCCACTTTGGATTATATCCTTCAGCTTTATTTTCCAAAGGATTTCTAGGTCAAAAGTTGTAAACAGTTTAACAGTTCCAGTTAACATACCGCCGGATGTTCTAATTGACAAAAAAGAACCAGAGCCCAAAGTCTTGGCTAAAAACAGGGTCTTTGATATTTAGATATGATTCAAATCTCAGTCACTTTTTTGCTGAATGACTTTGAGCAAATTATGTGACCTCTCTAAATATATTTTCTCATCTGTAAAATGAGATAAAAATAGCTACTTCATCATATCTGTCAAGTGTTTAGATGGTTCAGGGTGCTTATTGCTGAAACTCCTACTTGTCTGTCTTGAATACATCAGTGCTTCTCTGCCGTCACTTGGGCCACTGCTACCTAATTGGTCTCCTTGGGCATCTTCTACCACATGGCAATCTATTCTCCAAACTGCATCTTCAATAATTAAAAAACAAACAAATAGACACAAATATGATCACATGACCCCTTTAAAGCCCTTAGACTGCTTCCCTGTGCTCTTAGGATGTAGTCTAAAATCCTCAGTAAGGCCCTTGGTGATCTGGCCTTGCCGTCTTCACCAGCCACTGTTCCCCTCCCTCTTGCTCATTCTGCTGCAGCCCTATTGGGGCATTTTTCCCTTCACAGAATTAGTTACTCTGTCTTTTTCCTCTGGGCTCAGAACTTGCTGTTTTAATTTTTGTTTCTAGGTTTCAAATTCCCCTTTTATAGAACTCACTGTGTTTGAAAATATTTGTTTAATGGCTGATTTCCTATTAGACCTAAACTTCCTGATAGCAGGGACCAGTTAGATTTTATTCATTACTGATTTGCTAGGCACCAGCACAATGCCCAGCACATAATGCTCAATAAATACCTTAGCAGTGTATAAATAACTAAATACACAATAGATGTTATTATTATCAGCAGTAAAAGAGAGAAAAGGAATTTTAGGTATAATTTGTTTTGTTAAAAACCTTTGTGATTTCAAATTGCTTTGCAAAATTAAATATGTAGGTGTTTCTCAAGAACCTTTTAAAAACTCAAATGGATCTTGTACTTAAATATGATCTTGCCTACTTTCTTATATAATCTTTCATTTTAATGAGGGCAAGTATGAGGAGAGGAGTGCAAATGGGAAACATACTTTTAGCAAGTATAGTTAAGTTGTGTATCAGGCAGTTTTTCACCTTAGCCAACATTCTTCATCTAAGATGTATAATGGCATTACCTGAACCATCCAGGATGCTGGGCAGAGAATCCTCTTGAACCAAATAGCAGAAGAATTTAATGATGAAATGAACATTCCTAAGAGATTAGATTATGCCTGTTACATTTCCTTTTGTTTGAGACCTCCAGCTGTTTTGGTTTGCATTTCCCAGAAGTTCATACTATTTTATATTACACCATTAACTTTTGCATGTTCAAAATGACCAGAGTAGAGTTCATTCTTTTATTCCTTCATCCAACATTTTTTCGAGCAGGTACTATATACACGGCTCTGGCTAGGTGTTGAAGGAGTAAGAGTCTCATAGGGAAGATAGAAACACAAACAACTGTAGCTCAGTGTAATATGTAGTTATAAGAGAGATGTATCTCTTCCCACACTTCATGCTTCCCTGTGGAGCTTCTGTTAAAAGTATTGGAATGATACTTGGATAGATGTAGCTCAGCTTCTTCTTCTTGAGATCTACTTACCTGCAAAGAGGATGTGTTTTCTGATCTACTGTTTATATGGTCAGCTAAAAAGAGCAGGTGCTGTCTTCAAAGTGGAGGCCTGCAGTGTTTTTGAGAGCCTGAATACTAAACCACATTTTCCAATATAAGCTTTTATGAATAAAAGCCCACGTATTTATCTGATTTCTGTATCTGTTGCTCATTTACTTTCCCGCTCAGTGGGAGAAGAGGAGTATTTATTATTTAAGAACCCCTTAAACTCTCTAACAAAATAGAATTTGGGGAGTAGAATGTACCTGGAATGATTGGCATTTCCAGTGTAGCCCAAAGAGCTAATCTTTGGGTCTCTAGTTTTAGTGGACATGAGCCATGTGGGATTTTGACTGTGGGGAACTGTGGAACTCATGGCAGCCTAGTTCATAGACAAGCGGTTGTCTTAACCAGGCACAGCTGCTTGTGATGGGTCTTTAGGTCTCAGCAAATGCAGGATGTACTGGCCCTAGCAAGTGGGGCTGTCTGGGCCTTGTGGGTTTGGCTGAGGCGAATTTATACTTCTTGTTTTGTGGTGCATCTTGGCCTGGTGTTGCTGGTGAGAATGAGGAAAGGGTTAGATCTTTTTAGTTATTTAGGGAGTAGAATAGCATTTGCTGCTTTTATGGTGTTTCAGTCAAATCCACATGCCCCAGAACTTTTAAGCTACAAAAACAACAAAGTTCCAAAAGCCCAAATTGTATAAGGCATAGATAGGAAGTGATAAATTGCCTTTGCCACTTTCAGTTAACTACATTTCAGGCCAAAGGAAGGCCCTGGAGGGGCTAAGGTTCTGCAATTTTGTAGTTTATCTACAACATCTTAATGGACCACCCACCATACAACAAATGGACCTCAGCCAACCAGAGAACATCCTCTCTGCAGATGGGCAGGTCTCAAAGACAAATCCTGGAAGAAGCTGAGCTATTATTGCCCAGGGGCAGAGCAGCCTGACACTAACGCTCTACCAGAAGTTCTTCCACACTGAAACCCGAGTTTGTTTGTTCTGGACTTGTTAATTACAGATGTGGTGACCATTAGGTCATAAAACTGTGGTTTCATCTATAGAAGAGTGATAGATTTTATTAATAAGAAAATAAAAAGAAATGGGGGTCCTTATTTTAAAGTAAATGCTATAGTCTTGGGTTGAAACAGACAAAATACAGTGAGATTATTGCAAATCCAAATGTTAAAAAGACAATTTAAAAGGCCCGTACTTGGAACACTGAAGATTCTAGAGATCAGGTTTTCTTCAGAAATCAAGGAGGAACTAAGAGTGGTTTGAAAAATACACTTTGGTTTTATCAGAAAAGGAGCAGTGGTAGAGGGAAAAGATTAAGTTAGGAGAAAGGCATACATCTTACGAGAGAAATGAGAAAAATGAGATTGTAGGGCAGATACACAAGGGACAAATATACAAAGAAAGGAGATTCACTCTAATGATTACTAATGAGAAAAGGTGATGTGCCTGAAGAATCGAATAAAGAAAAAGTCGGGCAAATTTTGAAAAGATTTCACCAGAATCCAGAGAGTATTGCTAAGTCCCTCTTTAAAACTCAGCTGAAGTTTGAAGTAAGAACAGTTGGAAACTGCCACTTAATTTGTTCTGGGCTGGGCATGGTTGTGCATTTTGTGCACCACACAAAGATTTCTGGCCAAGGCTTGGGAGCGGAACTTGAAATGCAACCAGCTGTCTTGACCCTAAACTGTGGGGCCTGGCCAGGGTTGACATCTGCCCTGAGGGGGTGCCTTTTTATAATATGAATAAATATGTTTCACTGGGTTAGTGGTAGTGACCCTGGGATGTCAATGTGAAGTGGTTACAGAAAATTTGCATTTGAGAGAGAAAGCTTGGAGATAACCAGCATAAAATAGTTATGAGTTTACTGAGTTTCAAGGTGACAAAAGCTACTGTGATTGGGCAAACAGGAATCCACTGTGCCCTGAAGGAGCATAACCAGATTATTTATGGGGTTAGGACTGTGAAGGAAGACACTGGGAAATATGAGGCGCATTATGGGGGAGCCAAGCAAGGTAATAATAGATGGCACTCAGGCCTGTTAGGGTGGCCTGATGGGAGTGAATTCTTGGCTAGTGTTATCTAACTCAAGAAGTAAAGGTTAACAAGGTTGGCTTTAAACAATGAGTGCATTATTTTGTCATACTCAGAACTTTAAATTTCATCTCTCTCACATGGGAGACTTTTATGAGATAAAACGTAGAGGACATATGTCAGAAAAATAAATATCTGGGGCTGGAAGTGAAAGAGAAAGTGACAGGAAGGAAGCCCCTTATTTTTACTCAATGATGCTAGCTCTCAAGTGGAAGAGAAAGGAAGGGGAGAGGCTCTGAGTCTTGCAAAAAGAATAATGGGATCAACAGAAAAAAATTGTATGTGAGGAACATGGATGCTTTTGGGAGGGCTTAAAAAAAAGGTACTGAGGACCTGACTGTTAAAACACAAGGGAATGCTAGTGTCTTGAGGTGCCTGTACAGAGTTCCAGGCCCTCACAAGCCTCCAGAGATGTGGACTTCAAGAACAACACAGGCAGCCTTGGAGTCTGCTGAAGTTCAGTTAGAAGAAATGTGCAGACCAAGAGATGGTCTTCCTCAGGAAGCAGTTTTCACAGCCTGAAGCAATTACACAGCAAAAGGCGATTGCAACTGAAGCTGTGGTCCAAGACCAAAAATTCCTGCTTATTAAAGATTGTGGAGACGATGACTTTTCTAGGCAGAGCCCACATTTAATTCAGACCTTGGGGGCCAGAAACATGAGGCTTAAAGAGAAACTGGAAGTTAAGAAATTTTCATTGTGCAAGTTGGGAAAAAAGAGCTTCCATAAGCAGGACCTGAGGGGGCTGGGGCTGCCACTAGTGCAAAACTTTTGAAAGAAGGCAGTTGTCTCTCAAATGCCATTCTTTGAAAGAGAAGACCCTATGCTTAGGTTTACAAATGTATACAGCCAAAATTCACCTCTTCTTGGAGATTTCTCCTAGTTGAGTTTTAAGCTTTGGAAAATTGTCACAGTATCTGTAATTGCATGCTGCATGGCTGGAACCAAGAGGATTGTGCTCCTCTCTGTTGACTGTCCATCCCTCAGAGTCACTGGAGTTTCTCCTGTTTTCTTTGGAAGCGGTAACGTGGGTCCGGATTATGCCAAGTGCTGGGTTTTAGGGTTTCTGTTTTGCTTGGGGTAGCTGCTTCAATGCCTGAGGATAGGCTTTTCTTTTAAATTTGAAGGTGTGGGGCCAGTGATAACCTTGTGTTTCCTTGCAGCTCTTTAGGTGCTTTAAAGGTGGGGCATCCGAAAGACTTGAGACCAGCCGAATCAATGTGTGAGGCCCTGAAGCAACCAGGGTCTCTCAATTACAGCTTGAAGTGGTTTAAAATAAAAAAAAATAAACTGCAGCAGCAACAACAACAACAAATTCTGCAACTCTATCCAGGTGTCAAGAAGTCCTTCAGCTGGGATTGAATAAGAAATCTGACCTTTAGTATCTTGGACTTTGTATTGGATACCTTTTGTGTACCACTTCAAAATCCTTTTTGCTCTGCCTCTTACTTTCACTGTAGCTATGGCAACTGGTTCCATGAAGGCCCCCTTGAAATTTGCAGGTGAACCTGTAGAAGCCTTGCCTGGGGCCACCCCCTATAGCTTTGTTTCTACTCTGGGCTTCTTTGACTCTCTGATATGTGGGAACCTGCTGGACACTTGTGTGCAACTGGGAAGTTTGGAAAGTCAACTCCAGGGGGCTGGCTGCCTTTGGTCAATGGGGGATGGGAATGGTGGGATAAATTCTTCACCCTTTTCTCCTGGGAGGACAGTTCTGAGGCACACTTTATCAGGTTCCTCAGAAGATTGGGTGGTCTTAAACACCAGTCACCAATAGCGATGGCCTTCCTTCCATCCCAATTTCCTTACTCCTGCCCCATAGGGTCATTTGCCAGGCTGTGTACCTGCAGGCAAGCTTTTGTCTTGAGCTCTACTATCTGAGAAACTCAGACTAAGACAGAGTTTGTATATATAATGCAAGATAATTTGAGTCCAGAATTTAATTCTTGTGGAATTTAATATTTTTGGACTTTTTAACTTGTCAGGGGATTTAGTTTTTGGATTTAATGGTCTCACTGGGAAATTCAGACTGGAAGGATTATAGTGAAATTTGGGACCTCTCTACTCATTGCATTTTACTTTGGTAGTTATCTTAGTAGTATGACTTAATTTCACTGCAGAAGCCTGATGACCCATGATGAACAACATGTGGGGGCATAGTTGGGAATGGGAAAGAGGATAAGGAGTAGATTTCAGCTCCAGTATTGGAAAGAGCCTCATCAAAGGGGGAACAGGGCTGGTCTTTCCTCTCTTGAGGGGCAGCCGTACCCTGGTCCCAGAGGTTTAATTGGTCAGAAAAACCAGTTTAAGAGATTGTTAGGGAGAATATTTATGTCCCATAGGGCATAAGGAGACACTTCCATTAGAGTAACATTCCTTGATTTTCTTTACCCCTTATTTATTCTTCAAGAGAAGAGGAGCAACTTATCTAACTTGTGATCCAAGCAGGACTTGGACTTGTGTGACTTTGCCCCTTCTGGGCCTCTCTTTAGGAGCTGCTTGCCTGCAGAGAGGGCACTTTCTGTCATTGAGGTAAGCTATGGAGCAGACTCTGCCCCCTCAGGGGTGGTCTTCAATTGTAGGAGAGATATTAGCCAGCTCATTTGGCCATGCTCCTAAGCCCTGTCCCCAAATATATCTTGTAAGAAAAAAAACTGACACTGTAATCTCTCTCTCTCTGACTCATGCTTTTACCTCTCAGTTGGTTCTAAATTCAGATGGAGAGGAGCAATATTATTTATTGAACCCTCTTATGTTCACAACGTTTGAAGATTTGAGGCTCAGAGGTGAAGGAGCATTCTTGTGGTGTCACCATGGTGGGGACATTTAAGCCAAGTCTTGAAGCATGAAAGATGCAGGCGATTGTGTCTGGGAGGAAAGGCTTTCCAGGAAGAATGAATGTGCTCATTTATAATTAAAATGTATATGTGGTGTAATGTGGTGGGTATAAGTCCTTATAAAAACAATAAATTGAGCCAAAACTACCCATACATCCCCTTCCCTGTTTTATTTTATTTTTTATTTTGAGAGGTGGCTGATTAAATGGTAATCAGCCTATTTTATTTTGACTAATCAATGCTAAAATATGCAACTTCACTTGAAGTTTTGCTGAGAGTTGGCATACTAAAGGAACCTCATTTTAACCCAAAGAACAAAACACCTTCCTTTTTCATTTTCTTTCCTTCTGTAAGTACTTACTAAATGCCAGTGCATTGGGCACCCTTGAGGTAATGAGAGCTACATATCTACTTGGAGACATGAAAATATTTGAGTATGTTATGGGTTCAGCGCTGTGAGATAACAATATACAACCCTCTGGGCTTATCCAGAACAGGAAACATGAGATAAAGGAAAGCCAGTTCCTGGACCAGGCACATCCAAATGGTTTTACTCTCTGACTTATGTCTCCAGGCTGGAACTTACCTCTTCAGGTGGTGGGAATTTTTCTGCCTTCCTCGCTTGCTTCCTCTTCTCTCTTTCCTGTTCCTCCCCATTTCCTTATCTACATTCTTGCTTCGACAGGGAACAGTATTTCAGTCCTCTGGGAATTAGTGCCCCCTTCCTAGCTACAGTGTCCTGCTGTACTCCCCTCTCAGAGGACTTGGATCCCTCAGGGCCTCCCACCTGTGTCCCTTATGATCCCCTGGCAGCTTTTTCCCTGACAGGGTTGCCCTTGCCCTGTGCCTGAAGACGAGGATAGAGAGTCTTGGCAAGGTGGTTAGCCACATTTTTCTAGTTCCAATATCTGTCCTTCTTTAGGTTCATTGTTTCCCCATTTTCACTTTTTACATTCCATCTGTTCGTATTTGAGGGGTCCAGAATGGCTACAGCCTTAAGAGGGACCCTTCCTGACCTCCCCTGGGGGTTGGTACTAGGGTCCATGGTAGACATGCCAAGAGGACTGCAAACATGCTCTGGTCTGACAAAGTGCATCTTGTGATGTTTGAAAACTGGGAGGTGAAGCTAAAATGATTTTGCTTTTCTGTTTTCAGTTTTTTTTTTTTTTTTTTTTTTTTTAAGGGGAGGGCAGCTGGATGCTGGCCTAAGACCTTGACTGTCTTAGCCTTATTTATTTGGGAGAATGTATTCCAAGTTCTAAAAGATAGGAATTCTAATGGACTACATTCTAAAACTTCTTTAAAGTTAAAGAATATTAAAACAAGGCCTACTTATATTTTATCAATGTTTGGGACTCTAAGACTCAGCTGAGTCTTTCAGCTTTTTATGAAGTTGTTGGGTCTATCTCTGGAAATCTTACGATGAACTTGAAGGACCCTGGGCTGTAATATTTGTATGTAGGACAATGATACATACTTTATTTAGTATTGTGTCAGCATGGTAATTGGGAGGTGAACAGCCATGAAAAATTATTGGGTATTCCTTATTCATTTTGCATTTAACATACATTTGTTGAATGCTTTCTACTTATTCCACATAATAGAGGATACCAACATTATAAGTTCAAGAATATGGCTCTTGCCCTTGAGAAATCATAGTGTTCAGTAGGAAGGAAATGACATTTTGGTATTTGGCAGGCAGAGATGAAGTTTGGTTTGAAGAAAAAAAATGTGTTCTGATTTTTACAGCTGCTGCAGTCACTAGCCACACTCATCCTGCAAAGGCTGGAGGGTTCCATAGCCTACATGGAAGGAGATGAATTGCTTATGCAATGGTTTCATCCCTGCCTCTGTAGGAAGTCACATCTCAACAGTTTTTTTTTTTTTTAATGTAAATAATCATGCATATTTTGTGGTATCTGTTTTTCAAATCTCCAAGTCCTGTGATTTTGTGTGTTACGTGCATTACTTATGAAAACACAATTACAGTATGAATGATGGAGCTTTTGCAGGGTAGGCTGATGCACAGACTCTGTCACCCTTACAAGGCAGTCATCGGAGCAGTCACTGTGGCGCTCCCATTTCTCCTGGTCTTTGGAAATCTGATTGGCAGCATTAAAAAGGCAGTAAAAGGGACTCACTGTCAGTTGTCCCTTCCTTTTAATGAATGACTGTGTATGAAGTCACTAGATCAGTTGGGGAAGGAGCAGGCTGTGACATAGGAGTATCTTTTCTGTGATTTGGGATGAGGCCACAGCTCATAAAGGAAGTGCAGGAAAGCCTGCTCTTAGCAGGAGTTATTGTCACAACAATTTCTTTGGCATCCTTGGCAGCCCTTGGCTTCCTTTCACATTCTTCTCCAACTTGAAATTCAGGCTTAGTGTACCAAGTCACATTCAGGCTTGTGGCTCCTCCGGGAGGTAGCTGTGACTCATTCCTGATTCACTTGGCCAGCTTTGGTTTCCTTACAGTCAATTAAGCAAATGAGTGAAACAATCAAAAACACGAATAGTAATTTGCCTGGAGTGTCACTGTCCTTTCTTTAGATTGTCCTGCTTTTAAAAGCTCAGTTAAGAAAGACTTGTTTAGATCTCTTGCTTATAATCTAAAAGGCAGATCCAGAATCTGATTTACCCTGTTGGTTCTAGTCTAAACCTATGTGAATCCTAACCCTATACACAACTACTTTATACATTAAATAATAGAATTTTTCATTGGCCAAACTCAGTTTCCTCAAATTTAAATCATAGATGTGAGAAGTACTATTTGTGTTATAAATTTCGTAGGACATTAATTGATTATTCAAATAATTATTTTCAGATTTTTTTCCAAGTTTTTTTTTTTTTTTTAATTTTGGGATTCTATCAGGACATTTTATCTAGCAATTCACATTTTTAAAGTTAATTATTAGTTCCTGAAAACTAGGAACTTTATATGTCCTTCATTAATCTGCCAGTCCCCCACTCCCCTTATAGAATTATAGTAAAGTTTTCAGAAATTTTAAAAGGGGCATAAACGTCCCCATCTCTCACATGTTAAAAAACAAAACCCTACGTTAACCATCAAGACCCTTCAAATTTAGCAACACACCAAGTTTTGACATTTTCGCTGTCTTCACCTCTCTGTTCCTCTGCTCTTGCAGTAGCCTGTCTTCCTGCCTCGTGGTCCTCTATACTCCAGGGGGAATGACTTCCTTTTCCTCTAAAAGTTCATGATTTTTTGATACTTCTTGAACAAAACCTTTCAATGTCTTCAGGATAAAATCCACAGTAGCTCAATAAGGCCCTGCCCACTTGAGTGGCTTCATCACTCACCTCCCGTCCTTACACCCAGCGCTTTCCTTAGATCATGGCTGGAATGTGCTTTATTTTCTCTCATCTTGTTGCCCTTGTATATGCTACTCCTTATAATAGGAATCCCTTTCTCTTTGAGTTTGCTGGTTAACTCCTGTATGTGTTCAAAATTCAAGGCAGAGAGCACTTCCTTAGGGAAGCCTGGGCTAATGGCCCCCCTGTTTTAGATGCCTCTCCTGTATGCTCCCCTAGCACCCCTTCTCTGCCATAGTACTTGCCACACCCTACTACCCCCTTGTCTGCCCATAGCCAGCTGTGAACTTCTTCAGGGCATGGTTGTTTCTTAGTCATTTCTGTAACTGCAGTGAGCGAGTGAGTGAGTGTATATCCTTATTATTCTAACAAAGAAACTCATTCTTTATTTAAGTGACTGAAGACCAACTTTGTGTATTTGTCAGACCCCTGCTTCTCCTGTTTGTTCCAATCACTGAATATTTCATTCTTCTTGACGAGGGAGACAGTGGGCCCTGTGATCTCTGCACGGTGTATGCTGCTCCTCCTTTCTTCTTTTATAAGCCTTAGCACTTTGCATTTCACTCACTGCCTTGGGGTGTCAGCTCTTCTTTGTTTACCTAGTGACTATGTTTTAGGAGGAGCTCTGTGTTTATTGACTTGTATAGAATCAAATCACATTTGACTTAAATGCTTTAAAATGAATGAATGAATTAGCAGCAACTTCTTTGTTTTGTGGAACTGTAGGAAATGGGAATCATGCAGCTGTAATTGCCCAAAATGTAAAACCATTTTAGGTATTAATCTTGAAAGTAGAATCTCACCAACTTTCTAATTGGCAGTTTGGCTGATACAGATGTTTGCTGACTATAACCTTGCTTCATCAATTAGCTTAATCTATGGAAGGTGAATATATTTTGTGGAGGGAAGTGATACAGGAAATTAAGAGGCTGTTGTTACTAGTCTGTGATGTGTTCTTTGAGAAACAATCTGTACTGGGAAGTTTCTGCGTTTTGCATTCTATTCAAAGCTACAGAAATCCTTGTAGTCTGTTTTTTTTTTTTTGTTATGTTTGTTTTGTTTTTTTTTTAAGTTTGTTTCTTGTGGTGGTTGTCCTCTCATTTGCCATGGTATATAGCTAGATTTTGTTTGGCATATGATTTTTCTCAATAAATAATCCAATGTTTTACAGAATTCCCTCAAGTATATGTATTCAGTGTGAAATCTTCTGAATGTGACAGTTGAAAAAGCTAGATAAAGCATATAATTAAAATTTTAGTGGTTGAATTTTCATTACAACTTATTTTGGGGGATTCAGATTTTCTTTCCAAAGATTTTTGATGAGTAAGATGGATACAGTTTTTTTTTTTGTTTTTTTTTTTTTTGGAGCTGTTTTTGACCTTTTTTTTAGAACTATGCTTTTCTCAGGAACCATTTCTCCTGGGGACACATCTTTGCTTGATATAATTAGGATTTCTTAAGTAATTGTTGTCATGATTCTTTTAGTTAAATAGCTCAGCAAAGTAATTCCACATATGAAAGATACATACACAAAGTCTGTTTAGTTCTGTTTATGTTTTTACAGGGGGAGAAATAATGGTAAAATGTTCTACTGTGTTCTAAGTGTTTTGGTCTAATGCACATTTCTCAGGATTGTTTTTTAATAGTTAAATAATTTATGATTCTAAGCTAAGTAGAGGTAAATCTGTTTCTTATCCTAGGTTTGATGTCCAGGAAAGTTCAGTTTTGCAGTATTTACATCTCCTCATTTCCCAGAGTAACTTTAGGGAGTTTACTACACTAGTTCTAAAATATATCAATATTTTAAAAATGAAATAAGCCACAGAGTTCTTATAGTACTAAAAATAACATATAGAGCCCCTTAGAAATTTCCTTAAGTAAATTAAATTTATTGAATTAGAATTCAGAAACAGAACCTTATATTCTTTGTTCAAAACTAGGCGGCCCTGAGTCCGGTGGTAGTATTCTTGTGTTTAATCTGGTGACTGTTGAGAGCCAAGCCTCCTCTTAAGGCCACAGAGGAAACTGTGGAGTATGTACTCCTCTTACTTATGAGTGCAGGAGTATTGCTTTATCAGTAGGTAATCTGCTTTTACTTTTTCCTACTTTTCAAGTTACAATACTGAAATTTTATGTTTTAACTTAAGTTTACAGCATTTGCAAATGCAGTTGCAGCAAATTAGTAGATGAGCCTTAACTTTGTTTTCCACTCTCAATAATCCTTAAACCTGGAAGTGAGTTAATTAACATGAACAGACTTTGAGGACTTCTGTTTTCAGAATTTGAAATGGTGATATCTTAAAGAGCAGTGGATCCAAGATATCCTTTGTTGAAAAAGGTAGAAGAAGATCAAATGATTTCTGGAGGAAGGTTAACTTTATACTGAAAAACACATAAAAACAAGACAACAAGCAAAGTAACCACCAGATTTAACAACAATCTGGAAAAAAATAACTGTTGACAGTTTCATTTAAGCCTCAAAATATTAAAGAATTTTAATATATTTGTGGGCTTTCTGTTCTTTTGTTGTCAACTTACTTTATATTGGCATTTTCTATTGTTCTGTGGGAACGTGTTTCTCAACATTGGCGCAGTGTACAGAATCTTCACAGCATGGTCCCTATGGTGCTGTGTTCCCCAAATCATACATCACAGTTAATGGTTTTTTTTCCCCCCCTTTCAAATCACCTGAAGTCTTGACATGTGTCTGCATAGTCTTTCTCAGGTACTGTGGTCCCTCCCTTCCAGGACTTTTGTGAGTCCTGCGATGACTGCTGTGCTGTGCACTGAATCACAGTCTCTTTCTCTGTTACCTGCTCTAAGGTGTCATTTGCCTTGAACTCCTAAAAAGTTATATCTTAATGTGGTGGTGTGCTTTCACACTTATTTGGCATCTCCAGAACTAGGATCTGCATGCCTTTTGTTGGCTGTTATGGCACATAACATAAATGGCACATGAAATAATGGCAGATAGAGTAAATGAACCAACTGGCATATGTACTGAAACTGAGGAAGTCACGGTCTGGGCACCAGGAATGCAGAATTCGGTGTTCCGTGCTGACCCTCATTGTCTGAGTGGGCAAGAGAGCCATCATTATGCTGTGCATGCTGACCATGAGAAAGGTATTTGCTGGCTGTACTGTTAAGCATGTATAGATTTATATGTTTTTAATATAAAAATATTTCTCAGACAAGGAGTTATATGGGAGTGCTTAATGTTCAGAAGTCCAAATTTGAAATAAAATGGTAAGAGAGTTAAATTTCAAAGAATTAGCAGATCCCTTTTTCCCTTTGCTAAGTCCCCAGATCTATGGCATGAAATTAAGGCTGCCTAATATTTTAGGTGGTTTCCCTACATGGCATTATTTTAATTTTTCAGGTGTTGTTCAAATTTGATTCTGAGCAAGCCACTTAAACTCTCTGGGCCTTGGTTTCCTTATTTGTTAAATGAGGGGGATCTGACTACAACTCTTTATGGAAATATTTTAATTTTGTATTTTCGTATCAGTGGATAATCAAAAAAATATATGTAAGCATGATGTGCACCAGTTGTATAATCACCTAACATTATTTATAATGAAGCATTTCGAACATGCACAAAGTAGAGAGAATGTGAACTTGCTATACATACTCATCACTTGGATTCATCAGTTATCAAATTACCATGTTTGCTTCAACTGTCTCCTGTTTTTCTGCCTAAATCTTAAAGCAAATCCCATACATCATGCCATTTTGCTCTATATGTGCTTTAATATGTATCTTTAAAAATATCTGAACATTTTCTTAACTAACCAGAATACCATTGTCAAATCTAACAAAATCAACAATTTCTTGGTATAATCTAACAATTCTCAAATTACCTGAAAAATGCCTTTTACGTTTCGTTTGTTCAAATCAAGATCCAAATAAAGTCCACATACAGCATTTGCTTTTTAAGTATCCTAAATCTCTTTCAATCTAGAGCTATTCTTTCCCCCAAATATTGACATGGTAATGAAGCCTAGTTTCTAGTTTTGTAGAATACCCCACCTTCTGGATTTTTTGTTTTGCCATTTCATGGTTTCACTAACTTGTTCCTCTATCTACTATAATCTCTTTGAATTGAATATTAACTCTAAAGGCTTGATTATGTTCATGTTGAACTGTTTTTGTTTTTGCAAAAATGCTTTCTGTTGGTGCAGTGTACTTTATTTTGTATCACATTAGAGACAGTTATCTGGTTGCCCCACTTTTAGAAATGCTAAGATTGACCAGTGGGTTTGGGTGGTGACAGCCTCATTCCATCGATGTAAAGTTTCCTGTTGACTTCCCATCATATTGTTTCATTCAGTATAAAATCTTTGCCTAAAATAATTACTCTGTTAGGATTTGTAAGATGGTGATTTTTAAAAATTGTTGGTATTTCTTCCACATTTTTACAAACAAGATGCTAGGAAATTCAGCAGAAGGAGGAGCCCTTCTGACTGGAAGAGAGGGAAATTTTTGCATTTTCTTTGCATTCACTTTTATTTATATAAAGTAAGCATTTCTCTTAAAAATTACATAAAATACTTTTCATTAAAACATAAGAGGTGAATGGGAGCTTCCTAGTCAAAGATAATTTGGAGAGTTCAAACTACTTGATAGAATTTTCTGATTTGGAAATAAAATTATCCAGAGGTATATAAATTTATGAAAGATCATTATTTCACAGATTTTTTGATAAGCAAAATGCT
Source organism: Choloepus didactylus (assembly GCF_015220235.1). Taxonomy (NCBI): domain Eukaryota; kingdom Metazoa; phylum Chordata; class Mammalia; order Pilosa; family Megalonychidae; genus Choloepus; species Choloepus didactylus. Next base: position 132,942,780 of record NC_051308.1, read on the forward strand.
CCAAGTCTCTCCATCTAAGGCAACAGTTAGTGGACTTGCTTACTACCCTTAAATGATACCAGGTCAGTGGTAATTTATAGCTGACGGTTCTCCCAGTTTTGTTTTATTTTGGTTTTGAGGTCTTTTGTACATGTTATTTGGCAGATGTCTTAGTTTGCCAAAGCTGCTGTGACAAATATCCTCACAGTGGGTTGGCTTAAACAGCAAGCATTTATTGTCTCATGGTTTCCGAGGCCAGAAGTCCAAAATCAAGGTGTTTCAGCAAGGCCTTGCTTTCTCCCGGAAGTGTTCTGGGCTTGCCCAAATCCTGAGTTTATTTGGCTTGCATCTCTGCCTCCTGTCACAGGGTGATCTCTCACTCCTTGTGCCCACTCTTCCTGTTTCTGCTGACTTACGGTTTCTAGCTACTCTCTGCAGCCAAATTTCCTCTCTTAATAAGGCCTCCAGTCATATGGATTAAGGCCACCCTCATTCAGTTTGGCCACACCTAAATAGGATTTTAGAAGGGCCTATTCACAAATGGTCTATACCTTAACTGATTAATATGTCTTCAAAGGGTCCTATTTACAAATGAATTCACACTCACAGGAATGTGGATTAAGATGAACATGTCTTTGTTGGGATACGTAATTGAATCTACCACAGCAGAGTTTTGTGCCTGTGTTTTTTTGCCCCAATGTTTTGGTAATTTATGGCCATGTGTATAACCTGTCAGTGGTAACAGTGAACTCCTACACATTTTTATCTAGCTTTTCAACTGTTAAATGAACCTTATTTAACAGTTCCTTAAATTGTAACAGTGCACCATTGTAGCATGTATTATACCTAGTTAACAACTGAGTTGAGCAGATATCATGCTAGTTTCCCTTCTCAGTGAGTTATAGATCTTGAAAAGGTTTTCACCTCTTAGAGGTATTCTGGAAAGAAAGCATGGCTGTTTCCTGTCTGGTTGAAATGCAAACTGAAGACATTTTCACTATTTTTGTAATACGGACTGAAGAACGGGCATGTTTAAGGATAAGGTTACTTACCACTATTATTTTTCTCTTGTATTACATGATGTCAAGGAATTATTTCATAAGTAAGTCATCTTAACTGATGAAAACCATGTCAATTTCTTTTCCTCACTGATTTTTATTTTTTATTTCCCTCATTATATATTTAAGTCTTATGTTTTCTGAGTTCTGTTCCTACGACATTGACGCTATTTCTTTTAATGATCTCTTTGTTCTTATTAAGGTGCCACATGTTTTATTGAAGCTCATGAGATGGTTTAAATGTTAAAATTGTTTTACATATTTATGGAAACAAATTAATATGCTGTGGATTTTTGTATAAACATATTAAGTAGTATTTTGTTTCTATCTGTAATTATAATATATTATCTTGTAAACTTTGATAATATATAATCTTGTAACATATTTAATCTCTAAAGGGAATATATACATTGCATATAGTTTTTTATATACATTACCTATAGTTCTATATATACACACACACACACACACACGTTATGTATATTATATTGCCCTCTATATCCATCCATCTTTCTGTCTATGCATACATCCACTTTTCCATCTAAAATTCAGGCCTGTTTTTTTCTCAGCTTGGGGAAATAATTTAACCTCTTTTAGTTTCTCATCTTTAACATGAGGAGTTATAAAGTAGTTTCTTAGTCTTTTTTGTACTACAGGATGCCTGATGCACTCAGGATTATAGAAAATTTACACATTTCTGTTAACAGTAGGCTAAAAAATAAACCCGCAGAACTGTTATTAAAATAGGTGCATTTAATAACAGAAATGTTATTAAAATAGGTGCATTAGTGCCACCTGACAGAATTAGTCCAAATTTAGTACATTTTTAGTTTCTTTCCTCTGGGAATGAAATCACATGCTTAAATTGATGCACAGTGGTATGATAGTTCCATACTAAATTTGATATAAGCAATAGTCAGGGCCCAGGAATGTTTATTGCACATCATTTTTGCAAGATAAAATTGAGGTTCTTGTGGCAACTGTCCTTTGAATACTCCTGTGCATGTACTTCTGATCTGCTTGGCTCTGCTGACACATTTGAGCTTATCTCCTACTGCTAGGATTTCACTACCCACTAACTATTTATATTTTGCTGTCTGTCTGTCTATCTCTCTGTCTATATCTATCTATCTATCTATCTATCTATCTATCTATCTATCTATGTATCTATGTAGAGGTCAGTGGATAATCACATTGACAGAATTGGGCTAGAGAATTCACATATAATTATTTTGAAAATGAGAGATCCTTTTTTGCACTTATTTATTACATGAAAGACAAAAATTTGCTGTTCGTATTTGGGATCGATCCTTGAAAATTCATTACTTCTATAAAGTCAAGTGCATCTCTTTCCTTTTTCCTCATGAGTTGAATTCTTGCTGAAATCTTTCTCTAGTTATCTCATCACGGTTTAGAGTATTCAAAAATCTAATTGTTGTTGCTATGAGTGATTAGTGGTAAAACTTCAATTTTACACTCCTGGTTTTGTTTATACTCTAGCCACAAGAAAATGTCAAAGGACCAGCAAACTGGGTACTTCACACTTAAAATGTCTCTTGCATATCAGAATTTTATATTTGTGGTCTTCTGACATTTCTCTAGGAAACATTAGCTTATGAAATTCATCTTAAGCATTTCCTTTGCTTTTGTTTGTACAGTTAGATGCCAAAAGCATTTTTAAAATGATTCAAATTTTAAAACATTAAAAATAGACATGTATTGCTGTAAACAGTATGGACTCCACAAAGAAAAGACGGTCTTATGTTTTTGTTCTTGATGGGATATATCTATATATAGTTGTTTTTGAAAACCTCATGAAAAGAAATTATAATAGATCAGCTTAGAGGTAATATAAACATGAAACTGCAGTCTTCATTTCAGTGCTAGAGAGAAATAAACAGGTCACAGTTGTGTTGATTTACTGGATGCTAGGCATAATGCCAGTGTATCAAGTGTGGGTTTTTTTGTTTTTTTTTTTTGTGCCTGTGGAAAGTGTGGCTGAAATGTTTCAGTTCGATCAGAGACCCGTAGTTGAAACTATCTTTTCCCAAAGGGGCTTGCTAGAGACACTGGGTTCCTAAGGGTCAACCAAGTTTGAGATTGTCTAACATGTGCCTGCTGTTGTGGGAGGACCTGCTGATAACAGTTTAGATGTAGACCTAGATATTTAGTCTCTGCCCTGGAAGAGTCAGTGGCTATTTTGGGAAGACAAACATTTAACAAAATAAGAAAAAAATCAGATCTAAGTGAAGTGTGAGATTAAAGAAGGGAAAGGATCCTGAGAGTGGAGAAGGCACAACGGTTTGGTTGGGGAACTGGGCCTCACGTGGAAGCATTTCTTGATCTTCTCTCTACAGTTCTTCCCAGCAGGTTAGAGTCCTGATGTCCAGGTGATTCTCAATATAGGCCTTTTAATATCTTGTGATTTTGTTTTTTTAAGTCTGTTTCAAAAATTAGTGGATAAGCCCTTGATTACCTGATGTAGGGTTGTTGGGGAAAAAATTTCAGCAATACAAATATTAAAATGTTAATCCCTGTCTGCCCTTGGTAGTGTATTTCCTTATGCATTTTAAACCCCAAGTTTATCCGATTTTACTGAAAATTGCAAAACACAAAAGCAATAGTTTTATTTATTATTTTATGTTTAATTGTTGGAGTCCTTTAAAAACCATTAGATTGTCTTTGAGGTTATTGCTCTGTCAAAAAAAGTTTATGAAACATTTGCTTTTTCAAAAATGATAATTTAGGTATGTTTTTAGTAAGTTCCAAAAATTTCATTCTTCATAGGAAAGCAGTTAAAAGATAAAACAAAACACTTAGTATTTATCTTCTTATTAAACTCCCAAATGGTTCAACCCCAGTTAAACTGATTTGTCATATTTCTTCATCATGGCACTTAAAGCTTTTTAGCAACATTGGTTACATTTTGTCTAAAACTAGTGTTGTTTGTGGTCAGTTTATTGCATTTGTTACTAGATGATTGAATGAAAGGGGAGAGAAATCTAAAGGACCTAATTGTCTATGCTGTTTGTGGGTAAGAGAGTAGTTAAAGCCAGGCTGAAGTGATGCTTTATTTCACCCTACCAATTGGTTGACTAGAACAGAATCAGTTTAGTGCTCACTTGGCCAATCTGTTAAATTAATTCTCACCTGGAAGGTAATAGTGAACTTCTCTTCTAGCTATAGCAGCAGTCTCTGTGGAGGTCTTACTGTAACAAGACTCCCATAGAACATTTTCTCTTTAAAAGTGTAATGACGATACCAAACATTATTGTCATTTTGAGGTATCTTAGTTTGCCAGTTAGTTATGACAGGCAGTTAGTATGACAGTTACCACACAAAGGTTGGTTTAAACAACAGGTGTTTATTGTCTCATGGTTTTGGAGTCTAGAATTCCAGAATCAAGGTCTCGACATGCCATACTTTCTTCCAGGGTTGTAGCTTTCTGGTGCTGGCTTACTGCAAGCCTTGTGGATCCTTGGCTTGTACCTCTACCTCCATCTCTACCTTCTGTGGCGTTCTCGACTGACTGCATCCAAATTTCCTCTACCTTAGGACTCTAGTCATGTGGGTTAAGAACTACCCCGATTCACTTTGGCCTCATCTAAGATCCAGTTCGCAAATGAGTGCATACTTTCACTAATAATAACATCTTTAAAGGACCTCCTGCCAATGGGTTTACACACAGGAATGTGGATTAAGACTTGAACATGTCTTTATGGGGGACGTGATTCAGTCCCCTACATGAGGACTTGACAGTGATTTAAAAAGTTTTCAGAGTAGGGTGATACCACTATTATAGTATATTCAGAATCTATTTTGCCCATAGTAATGTTCATGGGGTGCACAGCATTTTATTCTGCTAGACGTTTCTACCTGGGTGACCCACCACCTTTTTAAAGCTTTTCTCCTGTGCTGAATTCATTAGTTCTTTGCCTGCACGTTACTTATGCCCACAGAAAATAAAAACCAAACTAAGGAAATGTAAGAAAATGTTAATACTGTTAGTAGGATTACAGGTAACTTTTATTTTCTAGTTTATGATTTTTTTGTGTTTTCCAGATTTTGTATGCTGAGCTCATATTCCTTTTATAATCAGAAAAATTGTTTAAAAACAGCCTTCTAATCTTAACTGAGTATGATGAGTTATATTTTTATCTGCTGTTGTGTTGTAGAAGTTGGGAGGAGAAGAAACTCTGCTTTATTTTTAGGAAAACAAGCAATTTAGTAATGTTTTATTTGTCTGGTGTTGAACAATCAGAGTGATATTCTCCCTAAGTAAATTCCAAATGGCTCAAGCCTACTCTTTTTTAAAGCAAATTTTTAAAGTTTACACACTTGCAATGAAACTTTATATTTTTAGTATTGCATATTTATTAATTATATTGTGATATTATATTATTAAATGATTATATTCTGTATAATATAATAAACATATTATATAATAAATGTGATTATATTATTAAACATAATATACTGAATTGAGTTTGGCTTTTTTCCACAATCAGGATCATTACTGTGACCTTCAGTTATTGCAGTTCTGACTTTTTCCCTTGATGTGCAGTTGTCACTGCAGCAGTGCACATTTGTTGCTTTTAATCATGTAGTTTAGAGGAAACAAATAGTGTGCAACATTTTACATAAATTAGCTAAATTCTGCAGGGTGGTTTGAAAGCTTCCTTCTTTTAGTGCAAAGCAGGTGATTGTCCTCCCCAGCACCTGGGAGAGTGGGCTTTAAGATTTATATTCCTATAAGTATTTTAATTGCTGAAGACCCAGGGAGAATATTTGTTTAGTTTTGCTTCAGTGTTCTAAACCGTGTATGGAAAGGTTTAGATTGGATATTGGTTAAAGGCTTTAGGATTAGCTAGGCCTGGATATAAATTCCACTGACACCACTTAATAGCTGTGTGATTTTGGACATTTCACTTAATGTCTCCAGGTTTGTTTTCTCATCTATAAAATGGGGATAATCATGCTTTTATCATAGGGTTGATGTGATGATTAAATGAAAGAATGCATGTAATATGTTTAACAGAGTGCAGATAGCAGTTGCTAAATAAATGTTATCAATGATGATAATATAATAATCAGAAGCTTTATATTATTTTGGCCTTGATTAGTGCCTGCCAGTTCTTAGTTACATTTTTCAAAATATACTCGATGATTTGGAATGTGCTGCTGATCAAGTTTGATATTTGGAAGAAAAGACTGTTATGAAATATTAATGCAGTTTTTTTCACTGATGATGATTTTCTCATGCTCCCATAAAGAAGGTACCACAATCAGGGACTGTATACATGGCACAGGGACTGGGTTCATCCATTGCATTGTAGCACTTAGAAGAATTTTGCAAATTACCTGGAAGAGTTCTGTAAGGTTAAAATTATGTTCTATAATTGGAAAGTCTTGGTAATCTGTTGAAAGCAGCAACAAAAAGGAGATTACACATGATTTTTTAGAATATTCTCCAATTTAAAATAAACTTTTAAAAATGAATTGTATGCTTTACAATATTTGATAGATTTGGAATTTCCCACTAATATGCTCCAGCTGGATTAAAATGTGCCCAACAGATTATGTAATTTATCTTTGGCAATGGAAATTTTAAATTCTAAAAAAATTGTGACCAATTTTCTTTCCAGTCTGTGCTCATCATCTTAATTTTTATTGCATTAAAAAAAATCTTGTGGAGTTAGGAGCCAACTGATATTATGCTTTAAAGTCTGTTGATATAAATACTATTAAAATAATTTGTAACCTATATTCTAGATTCTGACTCTGATTTTGTTTATTCTAATTATTTCCTATCAATTCATATCAATTTGTTATTTGTATGAAACTGCCTTTGGAGTAGCTTAAAGAACTTGTGAAACATTACCCTGTTGCTCTTTTTTTTTTTTTTTTTTAACCATCCGTAGGGTGGTTTTCTATGTGTTAAATGTACTTTTATAGGCTCTTTTTGCTAGGGGTCTTGGAAATCAAAATGAACAGATAGAAACTATTGAAAACTTAAAACTGCAACATTTTTAAGATGGTGCTCAGTAAAAAGATACCAAATAGGAAGTGGGACACAGCAAATGAATGCTTTTCTTTTAGCTATTAGTAGGATATCAATCTGTTAAAGCTTTTTCCTGATTTCCTTAACAGGGTGTACAGTGCATAAATTAAACTTCTAAAATATCTGAGGAATATAGGTGGATTTCAGTTATTATATTCATATATAGCAAGTATTTTATTTTGCTGCAGTATGTAGGGAAGTTCCTCCCTAAATACTTCTAGAGTGCTGTATTCTGTTTGTTTTTGTGGCAATTAAAAACAAAGAAACTTCTTTTTCTTACTCTTTATCTGTCAGCTATCTGACCTCACTCCTGTTACTACAGCTTCTCTTAGTATCTTTCTCCCTTTAACACAGAAAGCAGTTGTTAAAATTGTGTAGAAAAATAAGCATAATTTAATGTTGCCCAAGGGCATGAAGAGGGAATAAAGCGATGAACTAAAATATAATGGCTTTTAAAAAAAACACAAAAACTCTTCCCTATTACAGAGGCAGTCACATGTTTATTTTAACAAGTCAGAAAATGGAAAGAACAAAAGGTCACTTACAATCTGATCTACTTAAAATAACCCTTGTTTACTTTTTTTGGCTAAATCAGGAAAACAGAAACCACTCAAGGAGTTTTAGCAGGAAGAGATTTAATATGGGGAACTACATAGGGAGGGAAGGTTGGTGAGAACTGAAGGTGCTTTGAGAAAATCGGGAAGTGCTGGAGCCACAGGAAGCCTCTACCCATGAACTCAACCAACTGCATCTCCAGGGTGGGTGACTGTCAGTGGCTTCCCGGAAGCCAGCAAATGTCAGTGTGACATCTGTCCTTGTTTCTACTGCCGCTGCCAGGGAGAATATAGTTTCTCCTCTCCAGCCTTCTAACTTTCATGTGAGTGCCTCTCATCGTGGCTCATCATTTAGAGCCTAAGTGAAATCCTGCTGACAAGGGATCTGGGAAATGTAGTTTCCAGGCTTCCAGTCACTGAAAAAGTTTAAAAGAATAGGGATGGTGCAGAGTATCAGCAGGTAACATCCAGAACAACATCCTTTCAGATTCTTTTTTCAACACACTTACACACAAATATGCATATACACACTCTACTTACAACTTTTTACATTTAATCAGGGTCATAGATATATATTTTTCTGATAATTTGCTTTTATCATTTGATGTAGTGTTAAAAATCATTCTATATGCACTTATTTCTGAACACTGTTATACATAAATATTTTAATTTTTTGGCCAAAAAGGGAAAATACTGTTCATAATTTTTGGTAAGCTGCTTCTATCACCTGTATCATCAATATGCTTTTATATGGTTCATTCAAATTTCATGGTGGATTTATTAAATAATCACCTAGTGCTAGACAATTTAGATTGTTTCCAACTTTTTGCTATTATAGTAAGACTTTGATGAGCATCCTTGTGGCTAAATTTTGTGTATGTTCTTATTTATTTTTCCCCCAGGGAAAATTCCCAGAAATATAATTATTGACTAAAGTGGTATAGTGCATGGCCTTTTTGACATGTACTTTGGCTCTTTTAGGGCTCATTTTGCTTGCTTCCCTATCTTAGCTACAGTTAACTGGATGCCCAAGAGTCCTTATACAGATGTGAGAATCCAGGGTAGTTATAAGATATAGGCCCTTTTGCTATATATAAGGTATATTAACAGTCACGAAAATACGTCACATGAAATATTATTTTGTTATAAAAGTATAAGAGATTTTAAATATAATGTTCCTTTGAAATTATTTGGTTGTAAGTAACATATTTAATTTACAATCGGCAGAAATTTCTCTACAATTCCTGTGCATATTTTGGGATTCTTTTAGAGTGAGAAGAGTCTAATTTAAAAATTGTTTTGAAATGTAATTAAACTTTTATGAATGCTAAATTGAACAATTGCTATTACATCACGTGATGTTTGTGACATTTAAATGAACCATTATTAGTTTTACTTTGGAAAATTCCTTTCTCTGATTTTGAGACATCACCTTTTTTTCAGACCTCAGATATTTCCATAGGCCCCTGAAGAGCTCATGTCCATGGACATTCCTTCTGTGGTATCTCAGAACAGGGATAGGGCATATGGTATGGTGGTTAAGAGCAAAATTACAGGGAGAGTGCTGTGAGGTTAAATATTATGTTTATAATTGTATAGTCTTAGTAATCCGTTTACTTAAAGCAGCAACAAAAGTGAAACTGCAAATGGAGTCAGATTGCAAAATTTCAAATCTCAGCAACATTCTTAAAAGTATGTGATGTTGGGCCAGTTGCTTAGTTCTTTAAGCTTCAGTTTCCTTATCTGTAAAATAGGGAATATATTATTATATTTCTCATAATGTTGCTGTGAATATCTGCTTAGATAATCCACATAAAGCACATGGTAAACTCTCAACAAAAGCTAGCTAAGTAGTGGTAGATGTGATTTCTATTCATCTGATCACTCCTGTCATTTTTTGGGAGTACTCTGTGTTCTGAAGCATGCTACACTGAGGAAGTGTGTGTGTGCTAAACCAAGGAAGTATATGCACAGCACAGATTGGGATGGGTGAAAGCTCTTGGGATAGAGACCGGTATGGGACTTTCCATTTGGTTGGAGTGATAATGATAGCTTCCCTTTTTATGAATTACATTTGAAGTCTGAATTCACAAAGGTGTTTTACAAATGTTAATTATAAGGACTGAGTGCCCAGTATTTTCTAACTGAATTTTCTGGGCTCCCTGAGAAATACATTGATGTCTTTACCTAAATCACTTTGGGTAAATGATGAAGCCCTGAAGTTGTGTATGTGATGAGGGGGTGTTGCTACCAACATGGCCAGTTATTTGCTAATTTCAATGTTGGGAAAGGACAAAAAGGATTGATTAAGCTACAGAGGGGAGGTTTATAAAGAATAGAAACCACATAATAATATTCATAAAAATATTAAAAGTTAATACCCACACAAATATTAATAGTGCTTCTTGTCATTTACGTAAATAGAATAAGAGAAATTATTCTTTTAACTGCAGCAAAATTTATTTAGGTGTTAACTTTGGAAATCTCCAAAGTTGACGATTTTTACTTAGAGGAGTTAACTAAGTAAATTCAGCTATTTCAGATATTTGATCTAAGTAACATTAACCATAAAATAAGCACCTGTTGGTTTTGAATAGCTTGATAGGCTGCTCAGAAGTAGAGGACAAAATTGAGAGCTTCCTTAAATTTTATTTTATTTTTTTAATAAAAGGTTTATTTAGGGAATGAGGCCTCTGGCTTGTAGTGCCAGCTTTGATAGATGTCAGATTTTACACAAATTAGAAACCCTAAATGTATGTCTTACAGGTTTTATAAAAGTGATGTAATGCAGTTTTAAATTTTGAATCCAATGACACCTACTGTTCTAGTTTGCTAATGCTGCCAGAATGCAAAACACCAGAGATGGATTGGCTTTTATAAAAGGGGGTTTATTTGGTTACACATTTACAGTCTTAAGGCCATAAAGTGTCCATCAACAAAGGGTACCTTCACTGGAGAATGGTCAGTGATGTCCAGAAAACCTCTGTTAGCTGGGAAGCACGTGGCTGGCATCTGCTCCAAAGTTTTGGTTTCAAAATGGCTTTCTCCCAGGACGTTCCTCTCTAGGCTGCAGTTCCTCAAAAATGTCACTCTTGGTTGCACTTGGGGTATTTGTCCTCTCTTAGCTTCTCTGAAGCAAGAGTCTACTTTCAACCATCGTCTTCAAACTGTCTCTCATCTGCAGCCCTTGTGCTTTCTTCAAAGTGTCCCTCTTGGCTGTAGCTCCTCTTCAAAATGTCACTCTCAGCTGCACTGAGTTCCTTTTGTTTGCCAGCTCATTTATATGGCCCCGGTGATTTAATTTAGACCCACCCCGAATGGGTGGAGCAACACCTCCACAGAAATTATCCAATCAGAGTCATCACCCACAGCTGGGTGGGGCGCATCTCCACAGAAAGACTCAAAGAATTACAATCTAATCAACACTGATATGTCTGCTCACACAAGATTACATCAAAGATAATGGCGTCTGGGGGACACAATGTATTCAAACTGGCACACCTACTGTAATAGTCACTGAGACTGTTGTCAGGAATGTAACGAGAAATGTTCCCATAGCCAGTAGGCAAGGTGCCACATATTTGGGCTCTTTCCCTGTTTCTCTCCTTCTCTCCCTCTCTCCTCCTCCATCCCCTGCTTAGTCCATCCCTTCCTCCTTTCCTTCCTCCCTGGGTCATTGTTTCAGTTTGCTAATGCTGATGTTAAGCAAAACACCAGAAATGGATTGGCTTTTATAAAGGGGGTTTATTTGGTTACAAAGTTACAGCCTTAAGGCCGTAAAGTGCCCAAGGTAAGGGGGTACCTTCACTGGAGGATGGCCATTGGTGTCTGGAAAACCTCTGTTAGCTGGGAAGGCACATGGCTGGCTACTGCTCCTAGAATTCTGGTTTCAAAATGGCTTTCTCCCAGGACGTTCCTCTCTAGGCTGCAGTTCCTCAAAAACGTCACTCTCAGCTGCTCTTGGGGCATTTTTCCTCTCTCAGCTTCTCTGGAGCAAAAGTCTGCTTTCAAAGGCCATCTCCAAAATGTCTCTGTAAGCTTCAGCTCCTCTCTCAGCTCCTGTGCATTCTGCAAAGTGTCCCTCTTGGCTGTAGCAAGCTCATTCCTTCTGTCTGAGTTTATATAGTGTTCCAGTAAACTACTCAAGGCCCGTGCTGAATGGGCACGGCCACAGCTCCATGGAAATTATCTAATCAGAGTTATAACCTACAGTTGGGTGGGTTGCATCTCCAAGGAAACACTCAAAGAATTACAATCTAATCAACACTAATGCATCTGCCCACACAAGATTGCGTCAAAGATAATGGCATTTTGGGGGAGACGCAATGCATTCAGACTGGCACAGCCATCATTTAAAACAAACACACACCATCCACCTGTCCTGAGGCAGGTGCTAAGTATTTGGGAAGGAGTACCTAGTCATGACCTCTGTTGTTTTAGACAAGACGTACCAGTTGTGAAGCTCACTTGGACATGGGTCCCTTGCTGGGCATTTCTCGGGCATGAGAGAGGTGGCTTCAGGAAGCCATCCTGTGATGGAGAAGCCTGGCTGGTCATGGCTTCTGGCCCTCCTTGCAGGCTTTCTGTATTTCTGAAAGTGGCTGTGATTGGAAAGGCTGCTGGAAGTTCTTCTCTCCAGGCTTTCTGGGGGTTCATCAGTGAATCCACTTGTAACAAAGACTTCGTTATTGGTACTAAGACTTCAGGTAATTAGAAAATGATGAGCAACTTCTGACCTAGGAGATTTTCCTCTGAAATTTTCCAGCATAGGAACAATCTTCTGCTAATGTCGACTGTCTGGTGCCACCTTTGTTTTCTGACCTTACTTAATAGATTCTTCTGTGTTTAAAGCAATTCTAAAATACCAGCTTTTATCTAGTATTTGTGTTGGTAGCCCTGGTTGACTTTGAATTTATTTGTTTTTGATTATTAGTACATGTGTCTTCAGTATTTCCTTACTAGAATTAAATGCTTCATTTTTCTGTTTTTAGAAGCTACTTAAATTTATTACAAGATTAAAGGTTTTATATCTTGGAAAGCAATATTCAAACAAGCAGTAAAACTTTATTATCTGGAATGAAATATGAATAAGTTATTTCATAAAATCAATAAGATTGAGTAAATGGAAGAAATCAATGTACTTTATAAATATGCCTTTTAAAGTACTTTCCATATCATCATGGTGAGTATATTGGCTCAGTGGATTGCAATCTGGCTGTCACTATAACGTTTCATTTATTGAAAGTATTGTGGAAACATTTTAAGGAAAATGTCAGAGGCCTTTAGCAGTAGTCTCAATCAACAGTTATTATGGGCCTACTAGATATAGGGCACTTGGGAAGGTATTAGGGAAGCATTTTTGCTCTAGAGCGATTTTCAGTCTAGTCAGAAATGTACCCAGGATATAGATCTGGAAAGAAAAAATGCACATAAATATGTAGTAGCATATGGCAGTGATTAACTATGTGCAGACAGGAGTTTAGAGAATTTTACAATGGCCATGATTTGGGATAGGAATGTTTCATTGAGAAGGCAGCATGTTAAGTGAAAGTTGACATAATTCAGGTAGAGGAGGAGGAGATCTAAGTAAGGATGCCATATTCGGTTGTGCAGGTTGTGCAGTGCATAAGGGCATGGCATCTCTGTGGTCCCATTCCCATCATGAATATCACAGATTTGTATATGTTTTATGACAATTTGGGGGTAGATGGTGCATCTACTCTAGCCACTCTGGCTCCTTATTGTCCCTCAAATATACCACTCAGATTCCTTCTGTCTGGAATGTGCTTCTCCCAGGTATCCACAAGGTAAGTGAATCCCTCACTTACTTCAAACTTTGCTCAGTTATCACTTCATGACAGGGCTTACCCTGATCATCCTATTTAAACTAGCAATTCCGTTTATCCACATACTCCCAGGAAATAGCACTTATCAATAAATATTGTATGTAATAAATACTTACATTAAATTTCATAAATAAGTTCATTATTGTCCACCTCTTTCCGCTTTCCCCCTGCTAATACTAAATTGGAAGTTTCATGGTGGCAGAGAAATTTTTCTTTTAGCCTTTTTTGTTCAATGATGTATCCCAGGTGCCTAGAACATCACCCTGACACACAGCATATACACAAATATTTGTCGAATGAATGAATGAATGAGTGAATGAAGATGAGAGTGCCTCTGATCTTTCTAGCTCAGGAGATTTAAAAAGTAGTGATTTTATTAAATAAGGTTAGGGGAGAAGTTCTTTTTTCTCCTTTTTTTTTGTGGTGAGGGATATTTTAGCTGTGTTTTTGCATATGAATTTCAGTTTGCAATGTATTTGAGGGAAATTATAATAGGCAGTATCAGTAGGGAGTGCAGATGAGACAGCTGGGCTTATTTGGAGGCCATTGAAGCCATGAATGAGATTGAATATCTGATGAAAAAGGTGGCCAGGATGGAACCTTAGAGCCAAGTGAGTGAAACTGTGATGCAGTAGTTCAGAGGGAGAGGAAGAAATCTAGGAGAAAGCGGAGTCCTGAGGGCCATAGGAAAAAACAGTGATGCTGATGCAAAATAATGCAGCAATCAAATAAGAACAGAAAGAAAAAAAATCAGTCATCTGATTTGGCAATTGGGAGGTCATTGGTGACTTGTTTCATTTGGATGGTGTGGGTGATGGGGGGGTGGGGGTGGTTGGTAGTGGAAGAGAGCCAAAAAATAAAGGCAGTACTCAGGTATGACTGCTCACCTTGGGCTCATCTGATGGACTTCATTCAGTCACATCATAGATTTGTATTTATTTAGAGTAAGATCTTGGCATATAGCGGTAACATGGCATGCTTTCATAAAATCAGTACATTCACTCAATTTTCCAGCAAATGGATGTAAAGCATCTTGAGGAAGATGCCTCTTCTGATTCACACCAGGGAGCCATATGGGAAGTGACCCTGAGTGGAGACTTCTTTTAATAAGTGACAGAGCTCTTATTGGAACTAAATTTTGAAATTGAAGGAAGAGGAAAGTGATGCATGGATAACATGGAGTCTATGGTATCTATAGGTTGTGGGTAAGACAGCTGGGAAGAAGCCAAAGCAGAGAGATCAATAAGGAAAATTTTAGAGTATCCAGCTGCAGGGCGATGAGGGCCTGGGCTCCAGGAAGTGGGAATGGGCATGGAAATAAAAGAAGTAATGTGAGACAGATGGCAAAGGTCTGAGAGAACCTGTAGATGAATTGGGTGTGAATGAGAGATCAAGTGTCCAGGATGATTTCAAGGCTATATGGGTGGGAAATGAGGCCAATCAATATATTTACACAAATCAACGTGTTAGTTCTTAAGAAATGTGAGCTTTTAATCATGCTTAGTTTGAGATGACTGGGGATAAAACAGGAATTTCTGGTAGGCAAAAAGAATGGTTAGACAAAAGTAAAGGAGAGGAATTGGCTTTGTTGAGTTTTTAGCATATAGGAGTCAGTTGAAGTCATGAGAGGTTGATAATATGCATGCTTAGTGCTGGCTTTGGTAGTGAAGCTCTTACATGCGTGCCTTCACTAAGTCTTCTCACTACCCCGTGAGATTGGTATTTTATATCTATCTAAAGTTAGAGAGGTTTTACCATTTGCAGGGCATGCCACAGTTTTAAAAAATAGAGCTAGAGTCTCCAAAGTCCTGGTCCTTAACCCCTTTTACTCTCTGCTTCCATCCTTGGATGTCACCTTGACAGGGTGATTAGGGAGACTTTGGGATTGAGTAATGCACCGCTGGCAAATATGGTGTTTTTCACAGTCTGTTTTACATTTGTTTCTTCAAAGAGTATTTGGTCTACTTTGGTCAAAACTTTGTTACAGCTCCAGATGGTTCTGGCCCTCTGAATCTTTTCCGGAGAAGTTGGTTTTCTTCTGAAAGATCTAAGGTGCTTTTTCTTACAGAGCAACTGTTCAGATTTTTTTTTTTTTTTTTTTAAATCAAACACCCTGCTACCTTCTTTTATCTCAACAGAACATTTCCAGGTCTTAACTTTGATTTTCTTCTCTGTTTTTGTATTACCTGACTTTGTTGAGAAGGAGGGAGATACAGCTTAAGCTCTGACTAGTTTGATAAAACTATTTCATACTGGCAGATGATCTCATTTTAGTTCTGCCTTTAAAATTTTAACAAAACACAAGTTTAAGAGTCCAGATGTGTTAGCCATTGGGATTTATGCCTTAGTATGTTAGTATCCATTGTTGGAAAATTAAGTTCTCAATCTGTCACTGGTATGGCAAACATGATATGGGCATATATAAGTAAGTTGCTTCAGTTCAGGAGATTCCACACATGTCACTAAAGGTGTTCTTCTTTTTTCTTTCTATTCTGTAATTTCATCAGCATCCTACTGGTTTCTATAAGATTTATAATTTCATGGCAGGTGGCATTATAGTTTGCATAATTTCATAAATAGGATCTCAGTTTATTCTAAAATGTGTAGAGTACAAGAGAAAAAAACCATTACAGGATGAATATATAATATAGGGAAAAGTCATCTAAAAACCTCTATGAAGATTATCATCTAGCAGTACTTCTGTGTGGGGCAATTGCAAAGAGGGAATGATTACAAAAATAGATATAATTTATTCTCCTGAAATATAAAATAAACATTATTCAATTGCTTACAAAAATAATCATCACATTTAGGCAAATACACAGAATGCAAGATGAACAGTGCAAAAATAATGGTCGAGAAAAGTAGATGGTAACAGTTATATATCTTTCTGTTACACTGATAACGTAAAATATCTCAGATGGCATTTTTGCTAATCAAGTTAGGAATTAGCTCAGAAAACTAGGTGAAACTTCTGGAGATCCTTGGTCCAGCCTTCTGTTCTTTGACATGGAAGGTTAGAATTCATTTATAACAGAAGTCCCCAAACTTTGTCAGTGTATAGTGCCTTTGGTGTTTCAGTGATTTTTTTCATGTCATACCTAGGCCAAAACAACAACAAAACTCTAACAGTTTTGTTTAAGTAGTTAGTTGTAAACAACCTAATTAGCATTTATGCCTTAATGACTTGGTTACTATTTGACAAGAACAATACACATAAATTGAAAGAAAAATATTTTATTTCATTTGCAAATACTCCTGGTTACTTACTAATGGGATCTGTGCCTGAGGATATGACACAATTTCTCAAATCTTGAAAAAAGATTGGACACTGCCACACCCTTGTTTTCTGTTCCACATTGATTGTGGTGCTGTTTATATTTTATTCACACCAACTGCTCTATCTCCCCCTTCACAAAAATGTCATTGAAAGGAATATAATGTGATCTAATGTTTAATCTGCAAACTTCTTTAAGCTAGTAAGTAGTTCATGCAGTTTTGAGTATGCTTGTGATTTCTTTGGAAATTTAAAATACCATGCAGTGTGGCTGTTATTTGCTGTGATGACCCAGGTTACCTTGATGTACAGTTTGGGGAACACAGATCAATAACCATATAGCTAGTAGATCATGGGAGAGAGAATGAAAATTATTTGCCTCTTGGTGCTGAGTAATCACATAGGTAAATTGTCCAGTACAATGGCTGGCTCACAGCAGGTGCTTCGCCAATATAAATTATCTTGCTTTTGTCATATTGTCAGCTTTTATAGTCTTATTTTTTCCTGGCAGCCTGATTTATATTTATGGCCTGGTAATCTTTACTAAGTACAGAATCACATACCTACTGCCAGTTGTTTGGTTTTATGTGTTAGTAGGTGGGGCAGTTAATGCCCAAGTTTCATATGGCTTTATAAAAACCTATTTACATAAAATATACAAGGCAAAGAAATACATTCATTGATACCATAAGACTGAGTGAATAAAGAAATAACTTGGCTCTATTTTCCTGGTATTTTAGTTACACAACAGCAAAAATAATTGAGTGTGTCCCCCTACATGGGACCTGACTCCCAGGGGTGTAAATCTCCCTGGCAATGCAGGGTATGACTCCTGGGGATGAATCTGGACCTGGCATCCTGGGATTGAGAACATCATGTTGACCAGAAGGGGGATGCAAAATGAAACGAAATAAAGCTTCAGTGGCTGAGAGATTTCAAATGGAGTTGAGAGGTCACTCTGGTGGACATTCTTATGCACTATATAGATAACACATTTTAGGGTTTAATGTATTGGAATAGCTAGAAGTAAATACTTGAAACTACCAAACTCCAACCCAGTAGCCTTAAGTCTTGAATATGATTGTATAACAATGTAGTTTACAAGGGGTGACAGTGTGATTGTGAAAGCCTTGTGGATCGTACTCCCTTTATCTAGTGTATGGATGGATGAGTAGAAAAATGGGGACAAAAACTAAACGAAAAATAGGGTGGGATGGGCGGATGATTTGGGTGTTCTTTTTTATTTTTATTTTTTATTCTTATTCTGATTCTTTCTGGTCTAAGGAAAATGTTCAAAGATGGGATTGGGGTGATGAATGTACAACTATATGATGATACTGTGAACAGTTGATTGTGCACCATGGATGATTGTATGGTATGTGAATATATCTCAATAAAACTGAATTAAAAAAAGGTATAGGTAATGTATATTCAATAGCCTACATTTAAAGTATACAATCTGACAAATTTTAACACATGCATATACCCATGAAATCATCACAACCATCAAGATAATGAACATCTCCACCAGTCTCAAGTTTCCTCGTGCCCATTTGCGTCCCTCCTAACTCTCCTTCCCTCTCCCCTCCCCGCTAGGTAACCACTGATCCTCTTTCTGTAACTACAGATTAATTCACATTTTCTAGAATTTTATATAAATGTTATCATACACTATATTCTCTTTTTTTAGGGGGAGGGAATCTGGCTTCTTTCATTCAGCGTGATTATTTCCAGATCTGTCCCTATTGTTTTGTACATCAGTAGTTCCTTTTTATCACTGAATAGTATGTCACTGTGTGGATGTACCATACTTTGTTTATCCTTTCATTTGTTGATGGACATTTGGGTTGTTTCCAGTTTTTGGTTATTTCAAATAAAACTTTGAAAAAAAATAGTTGAGTGTGAGATATATGCCTAGTAAGTTCACAGAGGCTGCAACGTTCCTATGTGTGATGTTGTCACCTCTGCTATCTGAGCAGTACCCTTTTTCATGTCATGATAAGGGCAGCTATTTCAGAAGATCATTTATAGGACCATTTTCAGAAATACAGTGTCAGTCACGCTGCTTCTTTGAGCATGCTTTACTTGGGATTTGGAGGAAATGAACATTCTGTAACAAGACTGCACTCGCAACATCCTCTCATGGTTAGAGACTTAGCTGATGACAGATCCAGTGGATTGAATGTGGGTCCTTTGTGGTGTGGCCCTCAAAGTCTAGACTTTATAAGATGTGATATGTCCCTTTGCATTTGGAAGATAAAATTTCTCATCTTTACTTATTAGTAGTTGAAGATCTAAAAACAACTTCTGGGTTCTACACTGATGACTTCCAACCATTAGCACAAACCTTTTCCAGAAGAATGTAAGAGAAATTTTAAATTTGTGTGCATAGGTGAGGATCAATCCTTCCCACCTAGCATGCATGTAAAGACTTTATGGCCACCCTATATCATGTTTTCACTTCACATACCCCTGTTAATTTTCGGTGGATTGCCTGAGTATTGTAGCCTGTGTACCATATAGCAAATGGGTATCTGTCCATATATAAACATTTGTATTTCACTTTATTGAAAATATAAAGTGTTGAGTTTTCCTTTGCAGTGTGTCTAGTGTAGGACTGAGTTTCTTGAAAAGTAGAGGATGTAGAGCAGTTTTAGTGAATTATAAATGCCTGCTGATATGTAATAAGTATGCTGAAAATATATGAGTATATAGCAGGAGTAGATATTTTAAGGAGAAAGAACTATTGAAAGACCTAAGGAGGGCCCCAAAAAGATGAGGTTTCAGGAAGCAAAAGATCCAACAGGCCAAGAAACAGATCAAAGTAAGCCTCATGCTTCTTGCTTACCTCTGAGGTAAGAAAAGGTAACAAAAGCTGAAGGAGTCAAGACTTAACGATCTGTTTTCAAAACCCAACTTCATTTCCTGTTTGTTTGACTTTGGGCGAGTTACTTCACCTCTCTAAAACTTCATGACCTCACCTAGAAAATGGAAACATACTTATTTCATGGAATTATCCTAGGGATTAGATAAAGTAATATCACAAAGGACCTCATTCAGCCCCTGGTGCATCGTCACACTGCCTCAGAAGGTTGGTTCGACTGAGCTGGCAATCACTCTTGTCCTTCAGAATTCACACGTGGCTTATTGTCTCTTAAGCCTTCCTGAACCCTCACATGGTAACTGTGTCACCATCTGTGCACTCACAGTTTGGAACATACCCCTATTATATTGACAATTATATTGTAATGATTTATTCCTGTCTGTCAGCCCCACTGGGCTATAAGGTCCCTGAGGATGGGTCCATGTCTTTTTCAGTACCTCGTATTATAGAAGCTAATAAGTGCTAAAAATGATAGGGAGTGATGATATAATTGGGTGGCAGTTTACCTCTGTCAGGTCACCCCTGGGCTCTTTGTATTAATATGTCTATATAATGGTGCCCTCGACACTCCAGAATTCTTGGTGCCTAGTGAAAGAAATTGATGCTTTCACAACTCATCTGTAGAAAATAACTTCATTGAGAAAGTCCTCTAGGAAAATTTTCTGAACCTACTCTTCTGGATAGAAGAACCATTCCATTCTTTGTAGAATCATGTACATATTCCATCCTATTTCCTGATCTATGTTATCGAACTCATACTCGTTCGTGTGTTCCCCAATGGATAGTAACCTCTTGATGTAGGTTTTTGTGTCAGGACTTGGAGGGTGTTTGTTGAAAATTGTATCCCTTTCTCTGACTGAAATGTTGATTTCTTAATTTTGTTAGGATTAAGACTCTTCTACTGTTTAAAAGACTTTGTTTTTAAGATAAACTGTATTGTACAGAATAATTTTGAAAGGTGTTTTGTGATTGTTTCCTCATTATAGGACACACTTAATTGTGATATTCAGTTTTTTATGTTTATTTATAGTGTATAATTTATAGCATGCATAGTTTACTCATATATTTTGCAGGAGATGTTTTCAGCAGATGTATTTTAAATACCAACAACCTTGCAATGCTGTGACTATTACAGTAACTCTGGAATCTGCTGTTTCCTGTTGCCATACAGGAATTCTAGAGTTTGAAAGCTTTATTTGGAAAAAGTTATCTTTATGTTAATAATGTAAATGTATGTATTAAGTAATAGAGCACATTTGAAGAGAAACTTGTCTACTAGACTTAGTGTTTAGGGCAGAAAAACCAGGCTTCACTCAGAAGGTCACAGGCCATGGTAAAAATATTCATTATTTCTTTGTGGAGTTGATGACAAATACTATTTTCTCAGATTTTTTTTCTTACATATTTATTTTTCCAAAGTGAAAACAGCTTTATTTTCTTCTCATTGAAGAATATTTCTTCATGTTGAATAAGTAATTTCTATTTGAGGGAAGTGAAAATAAGAGGAAATCTCACTACTCAGTGATAACCATTCTTGAACTTACTGAATATACTTCCAGATTTTCATGTGATATGTATATGTATATAGACATGCTTGCACACTCACACTCTTTAAAAATGAGGGCATATCCCCTCTACATGGGACATGACTCCCAGGGGTGTAAATCTCCCTGGCAACACAGGATATGACTCCCGGGGATTAATCTGGACCCGGCATCGTGGGGTTGAGAACATCTTCTTGACCAAAAGAGGGATGCAAAATGAGACGAAATAGTTTCAGTGGCTGAGAGATTTCAAATGGAGTTTAGAGGTCACTCTGGTGGACATTCTTATGCACTATATAGATAACACATTTTAGATTTTAATGTATTGGAATAGCTAGAAGTAAATACCTGAAACTATCAACCTGCAACCCAGTAGCCTTGATTATTGAAGACGATTGTATAACAATGTAGTTTACAAGCAGTGACAGTGTGACTGTGAAAACCTTGTGGATCACACTCCCTTTATCCAGTGTATGGATGGATGAGTAGAAAAATGGGGACAGAAACTAAATGAAAAATAAGGTGGGATGGGGGAGTGATTTGGGTGTTCTTTTTTATTTTTTATTCTTATTCTGATTCTTTCTGATGTAAGGAAAATGTTCAAAAATGGATTTGGGTGTTGAATGCATTAACTATATGGGACGGTGAACAGTTGATTGTACACCATGGATGATTGTATGGTATGTGAATATATTTCAGTAACATTGAATTTAATTTAAAAAAAGGGCATACTACAGTTGCTGCATTTTGATCTGCTTTCCTGAGTTTTTAAAACTTAAGTCAGAGATTTTAACAATTGATTTGAATTATAGCAATATTCCTTACTTTAAAGAACAATAAAACCTCTTTTATCTAAAATCACTGGAGAATAACATATTCTGCCTAATGGTTTTCAAGTTAGGTAGGGGTTTGCCTACTCATCTTGTTAGGTCTTTTTATTTTTAAATGAACAAAAATATTTTTTGAGATGTGGCTATACACTAGTAGTTCAAAGACTTTTGATTTTATTGACCAGCAAGGGGGAAAAGTTGGTGGTGGGGGGCAATTTTAGCAAGTAAGGGCAGTAATAAAATCACGTAAAATGTCTTAACATCTATTATCACCGTCATGTCATTAAAAAGAGGATTGATTCTAACACCATAAAAATAGAAAGTTCGTAACCTCAGAATGGCAGCCAGTCATTCAGGAAGTACCACCATGCATTCTCAGACAAGCAGCGCTGAGGAAGCACCGTAGAATCTGTATACTCTTCTTGAGTTATTGTGCAGTGGTCAGGATGGATGCATATGATGTACAGCAGGCAAAACAATGCACCTTGTTGTCCTTGTAGGATAAAGTCCTCTGGTGTAGCTGGGAGTGTGGGACCCTGTGGCCTTGCAGGCAGCCACTTTCCTTCCCATCTCTCCACTTTCTTCTCCTGCTGGCTTTCTCAGCTTTCCATGTCTGCCTCTTGCC
Source organism: Choloepus didactylus (assembly GCF_015220235.1). Lineage (NCBI taxonomy): Eukaryota > Metazoa > Chordata > Mammalia > Pilosa > Megalonychidae > Choloepus > Choloepus didactylus. Next base: position 132,965,438 of record NC_051308.1, read on the forward strand.
ATCTGTGCCGGTCTGAATGTATTGTGTCCCCCAAATGCCATTATCTTTGTGGTCTTGTGAGGAGATGTTTTGGTGATGGTTGGATTTGCTTGGAATGTGCCCCACTCAGCTATGGGTAATGATTCTGATGAGATGGTCCCATGGAGGTGTGGCCCCGCCCATTCGGGGGTGGGCCTTGATCAGTGGAGCTATATAAATGAGCTGACTCAGAGAGAGGGAGCTCGCTGAGTGCAGCTGGGAGTGATGTTTTGAAGAGAAGCAAGCTTGCTGGAAAGGAACGTCCTGGGAGAAAGCCGTTTTGAGGCCAGAGCTTTGGAGCAGACGCCAGCTGCCTTCCTAGCTGACAGAGGTTTTCCGGATGCCATTGGCCATCCTCCGGTGAAGGTACCCGATTGCTGAGGTGTTACCTTTGACGTTTTGTGGCCTTAAGACTGTAACTGTGTAGTGAAATAAACCCCTGTTTTATAAAAGCCTATCCATCTCTGGTGTTTTGCATTCTGCAGCATTAGCAAACTAAGACACCATCTGTGCTGCTGCTGCTCCTTTCCTGTTGCTTTTGATATCTGCCTCTCCTTGTCTTTTCTGTTTTAATTCCCTGTCTCTGCTTTTCCATTTCTTACTATTTCACCTGCAGATAAAAGCTGATCTTTTAAGACATGATCCTCTTTTCTTTTGTAGTAGTTGAAGTAGTCAAAGGCATTTTTTTTTTGTTTGTTTAATTGTTCATTCTATATATGTGTATAGAGCTGTGTCACTCTAGGCAACAGAGATGCAAAGACACATAACCACAGCTTCCACCCATGGGAATTCTCATTATGTTGGTGGTCACTTTGGGTTTTCAGTGCTTAGGGCAGTTGTCACTGCTGCTCCCTGGACCTTCTGTTGTGGTCCTCTGTGTACGGTTTCTGCCAATTTCAGAGTCCTTGGGTCAAAATCTGCTTTATTCACCCTTATATCTGTTGAGTGCTGAGCAGTGTCTTGCACAGAGTAGATTTCTTTTCCTGTCTGTTTTTGGAGAGGAGTTTTTTCAGGGTCTGATCAATATTTGCAGTCAGAATAACTAGATTCAAACTCTTTAGTTCCATGTGTGACCTGTTAGAGACTAAATTGCAAATGCTTCAGATTCCCCCTCTAATACACAATAAAATCAGTGGGTGACAGGTCTGGAAAAGTGATTCAAATAGAATCTGAAATAATTTCTTACAGGGATTGTATCCCTGACTGATAAATGAGTGCCAGTCTTTTTAAAGATGAATTATAAGCACTTCACAGAAGCACCCTTCCCAACTTCAGCTGACCCTGGGGTTTTAGGCTTGGGTAACAGGTTTCTTGTGGTACGAACTTTTGTTCCTAAGAGGTCTCTGAAACCATGGAGCTTAAATTCTCCCGGTCATCAGGGACCCATGTTCTTTTTCCTGCTCCCCCTGATTCCTTATAGCTCTGTTCTCCTCCTGGACCCAAAGTGACTCAGACATGGAACTCAGTCCCTTCCTTTTGATTTCTTCTCACTCCCCCAGCCCCGTTTACTAGGCATTTGGGTGTGGAGCAGACTGTCTGGGAGGTTTGGGCAATTTAATCAGTGGTAAATGATTTACAGCACATTTTTCAATGAAAACAAACATGACTAATAGCCTAGAAGGCAAAATTTACATAAGATAAAGAAATTCTGGATGTGTGGTGGACTGGGCAGCTTCAGGCAATCAGATCTCAGTGATATGAGCTTATTCTCCTCAATCGTTAGAGGTACCTTTCTGAGGAAAACATTTAAGAAGGTACATTTGATAATTGTATTACATCGTGAGCAAATAGTTTGAGATTGTAGGATGTATTTCATCTACTGTTCTATAGTTTGCAGTAAAACACTATAGTGTTTGACATCTGCTACAGAACTGTTTTTGTTTTAAATTACTAAGAAAACATTTATTGCCTTTAATTTTTAATTAGAGAGTAATACAAACATATTTAGGCACATACTGACACATGCACACACACACATACTTTAGTTGTGGGCTGCCTGCCAAAATTTTGGAATCATTTTGTTTCTCCAAACACTAATTTCATCATAATGAACATTTTTGTGTAATGAGATTTGTATCACTTCCCTTTCCATGAGGTTTTAGCTTGTTTTAATTGGTATGTCAGAACTTAGAACTTTTTGCAGTCAGGAAGAAATCTGTCTTAAGAGTTGGAAATTTTACTTAATAAATTGCTGCCAGTTTTAAATTTCTACCTTTTCTCCTTCTGTCTCTTTTTGGGTAATGAAAATGGCATTTTTACTTAGTCTTCGAATTCATCCCATGCAGTGAGAACTGATGAATGGGATTTTTCATCAATGTAATCGCTGTGTGAAAATTCACTTTTAGTTAGTAAGCATTTAATTTACCATTGGTTGGAATATGGGCTTTGGTGAATAATCCTGCCTGAAATGCCAATTATGGAAGATAATTTAACCATATAAAAGAACACTTTTGAAAGATAGCATCAGTGTCTATTAAATTGTTGCATCTCAAATCAGTAGCCTACTTACGCTTTCCTGACTTGGTGCTACTTGGCCTTTGCTTGCCAGGAGACTTCCTTTACAGGAAATTGTGTCTTCATGGTAAATCATCAGGTACTGTTCTTGCATGGAGGCAGCCTTGACATTTATCTCATGTGGGAGTTTTCGTATTTTGTCATCTGGAGGCTATTAATGAATACCATAGCTACTTAGGAAAAAAGTCGGATATAGTGAGTAAGAACAATGCCATATTTGACACTTGATCTTATAAAAATAGATTTCTTTCTTCAGCAGATCACGTGGGCTCTGCAAAAGTAGATTGCTTTTCAGCAAACACTCTTTACACTGGTTTTTATTGTAGAGTGGAGGAAGAATACTCCTGGGAAAATTATTTTCCTAGACATATAAAAATCAAACTTTCAGAAGAACCAAATATTTAATATTTGTGTAGCAATATATTAATAGGAAATCATTTAAAATGCTATTATGGGATTTTCTCGTAAAATGAGTTTCAAAATAAAATTATAGTGCTAAAAATGAAAGTGTTTAGTGACAGAATAACTGGTAACATGAATATCTGACTCATGAGTATTATTTTCTTTGTAAGGGTGATAGTTCCTAGAGGTTTAGCAACTTGACCAAGTTTTTACTGTATATCTTTGTATACGGTACTCACTGGTTATGGATGAGTTCAAAACCATTCTAGGTGTTTCCATCTAGAACCATTTGGAAAGTCCTTTATGTTGCTGTGGACTAGAAGCCGGATAGACCGCCTTGACCCCAAAGAAGCTGGTACTTGGAGAAAGGACAAGTAAAGCTAAAGTACAGATACTAGTGAGGCAATTGAAAATTGTAAACTAAATATGGATGGGGGAAAACCTAGGCCAAAAAGATGTCACGTTTGTCTTCTTCAAACTTGAGGGAGGATAAATAGGTAATTCATAATTCAATGAAAACAAGGAGAGTATGAAACAAGGAAGCATAATACTGGATTTTCAGAAATTCAGGGAAATATTTACATGCAAAATGATTTAATAGAATGCCTGTAATTTTTAATGAATGAATGCCTATTGATGAAGTGGAGTTATAACAGTCTTCTGTATCCCTTACTGATTTTGCAGCTCACTTTTTCTATTTTACTTCTTATATAAGGGAGGTATTATCTTAAATACATCCTAAATTTAGATAGCAAAGATGAAGAGTTGGTTGAGGAAATTTGAAAGAATAAAAGAAAGCAGGCAGGCAGGCTGGGGGGAACCCAAAAACCCAGGGAAAGAAAGTGTACATGAGAATGAAGAGAATAGTAATGCTGTTTGTCTTTGTGCGACTTATTGTTCTTTTTCTCTGGACTATGAAACTCCTTGGGAGAAGGAGCTTGTCTTTTTTCTCTCCTTAGCAGCTAAGTCTTCTACTTAGTGCTGTGCCTTCATGGTGCCTGGCACATAGTGAGTGCTCGGTCAGTGAATGAATTAATTAATGAAACAAATTTCTTGCAGATTATCTTGTCTAATATAATAGTCCTGTTAGGAAGATGTAATTATCCCCATTTTATTAATAGAAAAACCAATACTCAGATTAAACAATTGCCTAATAATGACAAGTCGACTAACTATGGTATACCATTAAGATATACTAATTGCATAACTTAAAATATATTTTATCTTATTGTCATATCACTTTACTGATATTGGTATCAATAAGCAATATTTAGTGAGTACTTATCACTTGCTAGGCACATGATATGAATAATTACACTAGACTAAGCATGGTCCTATGAGGAAGATAGAATTATCTACATTTTACAATCTAGAACCTAGAGAAGTTAAGTAGCCTTTCTAAATTCACCTGGCCAATGGGTGGGTGATTTGAATGCATATCTGTTTGAATTCTGAACCCATTCTTAATCATTATAGTAAATTACCTCTTATGGCTACACAGTTCTTGATGGCAGAGCCAGAATTTGAACCCATGGCTTTTGCTTCGAGTTCTTGTTCCTCTGTGTATCCAGTGTATATTATTGAGCACTTGCCTTGTATCATATTAAGCTGTAATATGATACAATGTAAAAATGAATAAAAATTGAATTAAAAATTAAATTATGTTATTATACAATTCGGTACATTTTATATGCTATAAATGATTTAATTGATGCAATATCTGAGAGGAAAGAATATCCAGCTTTATCTGGAATTGCCAAAGAAGGCTTAAAAACAAGTGTTACTTGATCTGGGACTTTAAAGCCTGAGGAATTTTCCAGGTTGAGGAGTAGGAAAGTTAGAATGACCAAGTAATTTATTGTTCAAAGAAGGACTTTTTTTTTTTTTTTTTTTCTTTTTTCATGAAAGGGATGCTTTCAGTAATTATAGTGGGATAAATCAGGACAGTGGTCTTCCTATGGAAATGCCGTTCTAGGCAGAGGAAACTACGTTTGCAAATGAACTGTTTAAAAATCATATAACACTACATTTCAGTGAGCATTGGATTAAAAAACAAAGATAAAACCTACACCACATCTGTCATACAGAACAAGAATGACAATAGATAACTGCTACTGTAGAAGCAATCTATAAGTATCTGCTTAGGGAGAAGATGGTTCTAGAATGATCTAGCAGAGTCTGTTCAGAAAGTTGTGTGATCTGAAAGCTTCTTCAGTTTTTGGTGAAAACATGGCAAAGTTGAGAGCAGAAGATTTAGAGACTGCAGAAGTTAAGGTATTTATTAGAGTTGGGGATAAAGAAACATAAGACATTTAAATGACTGAAATTAAATTCACTGGAAAGATGACTCAAAGAAGGAAGATTAAAGGTTTCTGGCTGTGGGAATTAACGGAGCTTGGGTTAATATATCCATTTTTTTTTCCTTCTTGGAATTTCCTGTTGCCCCTGGAATTAAACGATATTAATTTGACATAGAGCCCAAGGCCAGTGTGTATGGTGATAGTGGGCTGAGAGGTCATGGTGTTTATTTGGAGTAGCAGGTTTCTAAACAGGATACAAATCTCCTGGATTTAGAGATGGCAGGGGGGTAATTGGTAGGCTAAGGGCAAGATGGGAAGAAGAAGTCTCTTATTTGATTAGGATATGCCTTTCCTTGGCTAGTGTGGCAGCCCCTGGCCTGAACAAAACAGGCCTGCGGACGTCGGTGCACAGCAGTCTGCAGGACCTAGGCAGCTAGTGTTTAACCTATCATCTTTGTAAGCCAGTAAAGAGAAAAAGGGTAAATGTAACTTTAAACGGGAATTAAGCAGAAGGTGAGAAACTCTTGGTCTCATGAAAGAGCAAGAATGTTAATCTAGTCTACCTGCTTCCTGAACCCCAACTGTTAACACTCTTGTGGTTATTTACAAAGCCCCATCCTATAATTCTTTCCTTCCTGCACCACTCCCATGTCACAGGATGCTCTCCCACCCTTAGGAATGTCTTTGTCTTAAACTCTATAACTGGCTTGCTGTCCTCTTTCAATTGCACGGCCAACTTCCCTGTGAAAGCGGTACCCACCCTGAGAGAAAAAAGCTATTTGATTTCTGCTGACTTCTGCCTCCCTGTGAGTAAGTCCCAAATAAAGTTCATGTTTCAGAAAATGCTCAGCATCTTCTTTGGTATTTTGACTGGCAAAGCCCCCTCAGGCTGTGGATAACTAGTATTCTACTTGGCTAAAAGTCCAGAAGGAAATGTTATACATAAGTATTGGTATTTATTTAGAAAAAAATTGTGTGTGTATGTGTATAAACATGCAGATAACATATATGATGTATGTATAAAAATTAGACCTACAATTCAGTTCTTGCTAAAATATAGTGATTTTAATGCAAATCCTGAGCATTCAGGTTGAACTTAGAACATCAACTTTATATTATTAAAATAAAGATTGTGAAATAGTGGACAGAAATAAAACCTGGAACATAAACCATAAAGAAATATCTTTGTCAGGTATTAAAATCAAAAGCAGTAAGTATGATCTACGTAAAAGTTGGTGATGATGCTAAATTGGAAGGAGTGTGGGTGCAGAGTGAATATAAATGCAATTAGAGAGATTAGAAATGTGGGCAGAAAATAGAATGTAATTTAGCACAGAAAAACAATAACAGATCTGTATCATTCCATGTTCTCCAGAGAAGTGGAACCAACAGGATATACACAAAGATTTAATATAAGAAATTGGCTCATGGGATTATGGGCCTGGCAAATCCAAATTCCATAGGGCAGTCTAGAGGCTGGAAATTTTGGTGAGAGTGAAGTCAAAGTCTTGAGTCCAAATTTCTTAGGCTGTAAACTCAGAAAAGAGTGGAGGATGTGGTCTTGAAGCAAGAATTCCTTCTTCTCCCAAGAATCCTCAGTTTTTTTGCATTTAAATTATCCAGTTGATTAGATGAGGCCCACCCACATTATCGAGGCAATCTCCTTGACTTAACTGGAGTTAAGTTGATCTACAGCAACTGATTGTAGATGCTGTTCTTTTCTACAAAACATCTCCACAGCAATATCTAGGCTAGTGTTTGACCAAACAACTGGATATCATAACCTATCCAAGTTGACACATAAAATTAACCATCACAGATATTTATGAGAACAATTTGTTGTAAAAGCTAGTCAGTGTGAGAAAAAGCCTACTGAAAGGCATTAAGAGAGAAAGTGATATTCTTAACTGTATTTAGGTCCTAAACTCACAGAGCTTGGGGAAGTCAGAAAACCCAGACTATCCAGAGAAGAGGATGTCTTGTAGGAACAATCATTTGCTGCAACTGTGTTGCCACTTGTGGTGGTCAGCAAGGTGGATGGGGCGTGAAGTGTGAATAAGTAACAGCTTTGGGGAAGAACTAGTAATGCAGACCACAATGGGACTATCTTTTCATGTTCTATTTCTAGAACGGTTGTTTCCTCTGTGATTTTCCTGAGGACTACACCCACTTTTGTTGGGTTGGGTAGGTGACTCTATAGAGTAAAACCCTCTAATACTTAAAATTCTGGTGAAATGAGTCATCCTGAAGAATTAATTTTCTGGAAGACTAAGTTTGCTGTTAACCCCTTATGTTAGGTTTGAATGTAATGAAGAAAAACTAAAAATAATAGTGGTTCAAAGAAGACAGGAGTTTATTCCTCCCTTATCTAAAGCTTTTGACTGATCCAGTACTGGTTGGTGCTGCCTGGTGTTAGGCACTCAGACTTGTTGCTTTGTCACATCTCGCCTCACCCCTGTGGTTCGGAATGACAATATCCACAGCAGGGAGGATGCAGAAAGGAGGGAGGAATGAGAAAGAAGGGAAAGAGTTTGTTCTCTCTCTCTCTTTCTCTCTCTCTCAAGGAAGTTTCCCTGGAAGCACCGACTCTGCACTCCACTGGCCACGACTTAGTCACGTGGCCACCCAGCTGCAAGGGAGGCTGGGAAATGAAATGTTTGTTTCAGTTAGCCATCTGTCCAGCTTTAAAAAAAAATCAGGAATTTTTTTTTTTGACAACTTCTTTACTGTACTGTAAAAATTTTAAAGATTTTGGGTATAATATCTTCCTAAAATTTCATATTTGCTTGTTGACTGAAGGACTATTATGAACATTAATTAGAATGTAATAATGTAGTATGGGAATGTTCCCAATTTTGTAGGGTGTGTTTGTGCAGGCACATGCATGCAGATTTAGGACAATAACTGAAAACTGAATGCCTCTATGTGCTCCTTTAAAATGTCATTTTCTTTTTGTTGTTGTTGCTCTCTTCCTTATTATAAGCAGTGACATCTTTCCGAACCTGGTGTTTTTCCTTTCTCTTCTAAATTTCACCTCAGAAATGTATCATAACTCTGACTTCTTTCCAGTCCCATTGTCGGGGCCTTAGTGTGAGCTCTACTAGAGTTTTGATAGACCAGCTGCTGAAGTGGTCTCCCTGCCTCAAGTTTCTTCCCCATTCTGGTTTGTTCTCCATACTTCTCTTGAGTTTGTTTCTTAAAAGAGTTGTTTGCTTGAAATCTTTTTGATTTCCCGTAGCCTATAGGACAAAGTCTGTATTCCTTAGCAGGGCATATAAGAGCTTTCTTAATGTGGTTGCAATCTACTTTTCCATTTTTACCTCCCACCTTTCTCTTTCCCCATTCCCTCTCCCTATTCTACCCTCCTACGTTATACCCCTCTGGCACAAGCTTGAGGCTTTACAGTGTTCAACACTGACCTAACTTTTACTTGTCTTTGCACATACTATTCACCCTGCTTGTCTTGCCTTCCTTCCTTATCTAGTAAAATCTAATTTATGCTTTAAGGTGATGCCCTAATGTCACCATATCTGTGAAGACTGATCCAAAGCTCCAGCACTGTGTTCACATTTACTTTACTTCACAGTGGTAAATGTGCTCAGCCTCTTTCATTAGACAATGAATTGTTCAAGTGAAGGAACCACTGTGTGTTATCCATCTTTTAAACTTCAGTGTCTCATGCTGAGTTTGGGGTACATGGTGGATACTCAGAAATTATTGAGTGAATGTTGTGGGACTAGAAACTATTCATATGTACCAGAATTCTGTACAAACTAAAAGTGAGTAGGTTTTGGTGCATCTACTTTGGGACATCTTTTTTTAAGTGCTCAGGGGAGGTTATAGTTTACCTCCTGACTGGGGCTATATTCAGACTAGGGGAGGTTCTGTGGGGAGCGATGGTGAGAGGAGTGGCAGGTGTCTTGGAGATTTCAATGATAGTCCTTGAGGCTCTTGATGCATATGGAGCTTCATCTTCAGAGCAGTGGAAAGCCATGGCAGATCCAGGCAGGGGAGTAATCAAACTTAAAATTTGAAAAGAGCATTCTGAAAACTCATTGGAGACTGCTTTTGGGAGTTCCAAGAGTGGTCATGAGGAACAGTTGGGAGGCTTTGTAATCTTTCAAGAGAGAGACCCTCCTCCTCCTGATATGGATATTGATGGTGCCACTCATGTGGCCTTAAAGCCCTTTGTGACTCACTATTGTCCGTTGGATGAAGTCCAGGCAGGTTAGGTGGCCATCAAGGCCCTTCATGATGTGGTCAAGTACTCCTCTTTGGCCTATGTCCTACTATTCCCATTCTCCCAAGCATTCCCCCTCTATTTCATCCCACCATCTGCTCTGGCCACGCTGAATTATTACTGTTTCCCCAAAATATCCTGCCCAGACGTTCATTCCTATCCTTTCCCTATACTGTGGTCTCTGCCTGATAAAACCTCTCTGTTTTTATGGACTCTCAAAGCCTACCTGTTTTTAAGTTTCCATTTACTCCCATCAAAATTAATTTCTCCTAATGCTGTGTTCCCATGCACTTTGTTAATACTGTTAATAGAGCAGTATCATATTCTTCTCTTTCTTCTAGTTAGTTGTAGACCATGTAAACTCCTCCAGGGCTCATCTTTACTCCTAGCACAACCCAGCATTGTGTCTTGCTAGCTATTCAATAATTATTGGTTGAATGTAGTTGAATAGGGATGGTCCCTCACTTCTGGATGCCTACAACTATTAGTTGGAGGAAGTTCTACTAATTGGAATCTGTAAAATTCTATAATCAGATAAAGATAATTGAGGGAAGGCATAATCTTAGTAGGCAGGGGAAGAAAGAAGAGGGGAAGGTAGGTTGCTTAGTCTAGAGTTGAGTGTTTTGCTGATGTGAATGGTGTTTAAACAATTTTTTGTTGTTGGTTAATTTTAGAGAAAAGGTTTATCAGCCCCTTTCTTCTGAAGTTGAAATTGCTTGGGGAAATATGTTACACTTCATTTTTGTTGCACTTCCACATTACCTCTCTTAATAAAGAAGAGATCGCAGTATATGGTTAAAAATAATGTTCTCTGTATTATTATTTCATTATGCCAGTAGGTATAATAATGTTGCCAAGATTCTAAAGCAGCCATTAATCCTTTCATTTTACTTTAATGCAGGAATTAACACCATGCTCTTAAGTATGAGCCTAAGGGTGTTTTACAAAATAACCTTCAAAAATTCTGAGATAGAATCAGAGTAATGGACTGGCTGGAGCCCAGACAATCTGGTACTTTGTAAAATTAGTAATTATTTCAAATTTAATGACATAGCTTCCCTACTTAAATGTCACCAAAATATGACAAAGCAGAAAATGGACTGGAAAAATAAAAGGTGTGCCAGAAAAATTAAATATGTAGTCCTGGTAGAGAGACTAAACAAAATGGGTGTCATGAAACACCATTGAGAGCCAAATATCTGAGTGGTAGGGTGGCTTGCTGTGTGGGTTGAGGCATTGCAGTGACACCATCCAGAAGTGGTGTTCCTGTACCCTGGCTGTATGTGAACAGCAGCCAAAGATTTTGATTTGAAAATTAAGACATATGGTTGGAAAAAGGTTTAAAATATTTTTCAGAGTGTGAAGAATAATATGAGAGATGTTCAAAAATGGGGATGTTGGGGGAGCATTTATCATGGAAATTGGACAAAATATTGGAATTTAGATTTCCTAGGAAGTCCATAAAAAGCCAGAATGAATGATTGCTGATTTTATATATTGGGGCACATTTCTATCCCAAAGGATAATTATTGTAATATTTAATGAAAAACTAATACAATGATTTAAAATCAGATTATGGTATTTATAAGAATGTTCTTGATATTGTTGTTTTTAACAGCATTCACTGGTTGGGCATGATAGCCAAAGGAAAATACTAAATTCAGGCCACGATCAAAGTTATTCAGAACAAAGCCGATGTCCCAGAGCTTTACTGAAATATGCCATGTAGGAATGGCAGTCACCGGCAATCGTTGCTCGCTAATGGGGTTTGGCTACGGCCTCTGTGAGTAAAGGGTGGAGACTGAGACCTCTGCTCTGCCCCCAAAGCTGTGGTTTGGTCCAGTGCCTTAGGGCTGAGGGCAAACCTCAGAGAAGAGTTCTCTTTGATTAGTAAAAACATACCAAAAACTAGGACACCTATTTCTAGGTATTTTCTTACCTTTGAATAGAAAAAGTAAAATTGGTGAACACTTACTAATGTAATGCTTTCAGGTGTGTTTGTGCGGTATTTAAAGTAGCTACATTTTCCTAATAGTTTTGCCCATGACAAGCCTGGTCTTGTTGTTTTTTTTTTTTTTAATACTAAATACTGTTACAGTGATAAATATAAAAGCATAATCCTGGGTGTGTCTGAGGGGAGTCGGGGTTGGGGAAGAAACAGGGCCATAGAAATTTCCAGTGTGGACCGAATCTAAGTACAGGTTTGTATAATCCTGCATGGATAAGATTGGTAGGGAGAGAAAAGCTGTTTTCTTTTTTTAATTTTTTTAAACCATCTGCATACACTGTACAGAATCCATCTTAGCCCCGTCACTCTCTTGGATGTCTTAAAACTTTGAAGAAAGTCCTCGACTTTGCTTGTTGAAACAATCTGTGTACGTTGGCTGTAATGTTTTCCCTGAGGAATGGTGTCCGTCTGGGGTTTCCATAGGGCAGACCACAGGTCTGTGTAAGCCGTGGGTACCCGCAGTCTCATCCTGACACTGTTGTAGAACCCACCGCCACCCCCGTGGGAAGCTGCGCAGCGTGCTGGACTCGTGTAGGCAGGGGTGTCGGGCTTGGCTCTATTACTTGTTAGCTACCACCTGGGGTCATTTACTGTTTCTCAATTTCCTCATGTGTAGAATTGAATAATAATGTACTCCACATAGAATTGTTACATGTATTAATTGAGATACTCCATGGAAAGTGCTTAATGCCACAGCTGGGAAATACTGGAATTCAATTACTGTTGTCATAGTATTCAGAGTCATTATTATGAGGCATTACCTTGTCCTTATGGAGAAAGGAATTCTGAGTTCCAGTTGGGATCTAGCCCTTGCCTGCTTTTCCAGCCTCATCCATCTCTTGTGGCTCTCTCCCTTGCACTTGCTGCTGAGGCCAGGTGAACTTCTGCATTTACTCCAGACACCAGGACTTTGCATGTGGAAGTCCCCTTAATTCTTGCTCTACCCCTTCTCATTACATTTGTTTATCTTGGGCCCTTAGTTCAGTTATTTCCCTGGAGGAATGAAGCTCAACCTCCCCCAACTCCATCAGGAGTTCTTTTGTGCTCTAACTGACCCCATATTCACCACTATACTTGTTATATTGTGATTGAAATTCTCTGTTCATTTATTTCTTTCCTTCACAAGACTGTCATCCTCTTGACGGCAAGCCCTGTGGCTCCCATCTCCTTGGCTTTGTACAGCACCTACCTTAGATGAGACAAAAGATCATAGTTGCTAAAGTTGTGGACTTTGTAGCCAAAGGCCTGGGTTTGAATCCTTCCTCCTCCGCTTACTGGCTTTGTGATTTAGGCCCAATTGTTTTGCCTCTCTGTGCCTCAGTTTCCTCATCTATAAATGCTAGTTATCATAGTACCTACCTGTTCTGGTTTGCTAATGCTGCCATTATGCAAAATACCAGAAATGAATTGGCTTTTATAAAGGGGGTTTATTTGCTTAAAAAGTTACAGAATGAAGGCCATGAAAATGTCCAAATCAAGGAATCAATACGAGTATACCTTCACTGAAAGAAGGCCAATGGCATCCGGAAAACCTCTGTTAGCTGGGAAGGTACGTGGCTGGCGTCTGTTGTTCCCAGGTTGTATCCCAGCTGCACTCTCAGCTCCTGTGCATTCTTCAAAGTTCTTTCTTGGCTGTGCATCTCCTTCTGTCTGTGAACACTTTTATAGGACTCCAGTGATTAAATTAAGACCCACCCTGATGGGTGCGGTGACACCTCATGGAAACTATCCAATCAAAGTTCTTCCCCAGAGTCACATCTCCATGGAAACACTCAATCAAAGGATTCTAACCTAATTAACACTAATATATCTGTCTTCACAAGATTGCATCAAAGAACATGGCATTTTGGGGACATAATACATCCAAACTGGCACACTACCTGATGGGGTTGTGGGCAGATTAAATGAGAAAGAAGAGACTCAGGCTTTACTCTGCTCTCCATTCTTCACTTCTGTCTTGTATCTCCTGCAATCCCAAATCCTGCTCTGGCTGTACTCTGGATGTGTGCAGGCCATAGTGGACTGAGGGGCAAAGGATGGAGAGGGCCAGAAGTCCCAGGAGTGCTTCAGTGGGGACTGGGGAGTCCTATGGCTGCTTCCTCGAGGCCGATCTTCGTAGATGATGGAGGTACGTGAAGACCGGTCACTTGCAGTCAGACCTCCTTGTTTTGGTTTGCATGCAACTTTTTTCCTTTTAGACTAGACTCAAACCCACTGATTTTTGTTCTCATCCTCTGGATTAGCAGACTTGTAAGGCTCATCTCTAAAAGCATCATAGATTTTTGTGTCACTGCAGGTTTATGTCCTCATTTTGCAGGTGAATGCTAACGAGGAACTACCCCAGCTCCCTCCTGAGGTAACACAAGCACACTGATTCTCTGGTTTCCCTGCTTCATGGGGAGCTGTTTTCTTGGCAGGTGTGCCATTCTGAGGATGCCCTGGCTTGGAAGGGCAGTCCTTTTCTCACCAGGTTGTGGGCATGTGGGATTCTGTTCTTCACCCCCATGTTTGTATTACCAGCCAGTATTATCAGCGCTGCTACTTCGTTACTAACCAGTACTACCATTACTATCGCCGTGACTGCTGCTGCACTTTTAATATTCCTACTCCTCCTACCAATATCAAAACCCTACTTGTAGCTACTCATTCTACTGCTTCTTTATGGCCTGTGCAGAAAGAAATGCTTATTTCTGTATTTTTGGTGGGGCCACTTTTAGAGTGCTTCAGCTGTGTTGCAGATAACTGACACAATTATTACTTCTCCTCATTAAAGGCATTGGCATGTATTACCTTCATTAGCAGGTTAATCAATGTAGTAAAATAGATGTTGCAAGCTAATTTTGACCTCAGCATTTCCCTGACATTCAGTTTTTTAGTGCAATGACTAGAAACATGTAATGGGAGTGGTGTGTATGTGTGTGTGTGTGTGTGTGTGTGTGTGTGTTACAGATGCTGTTTGTTAACCTTTTATTTATTTATTTATTTATTCTGGGTCCAGGGTCTAAAATGCTGGGTTGACAGAGAAGCTCTGAAATTGAAAGGCTAAGTTCTTGGCAAGGGAAAGGGATACAGTGCTCCATCTCATGAGGGCAAGAACTGTTGAAAGCAGCAGAGGGTGTGTGTATGTGCATTCTGGTGACAGCTGATCTGAGGCTCCAGGTTAGTGAGCCACTGTTAGACACACACCAGAGACCAGCAACCCAGACTAAAGATCTTGCTTATGCACATAACTGCCTAATTATTTAAAGAGTTTTTTGCTTTCTTTATAATTATTAACATGTCACCAAATTCTAATTTTTTTTATATAACTTGTAATGAAAAGGGCACGTTGCTACACTAGCATTCAAATAAGAGAATAAGGTGGTAATTTACTGTAAAATTTCACTAAGAGTTCCCTGGCTATCAAGGAATGGTTGCTGTTTAATTTTTTTATACAGATAAACTAAATCATCATTCATTCATCAGTTTATCCAAAAAACAAAAAATGAAATAAATGCAGTCTCTACTCTCAAAAATGTTTTTTATTTCATAGGACAATTGTTGGGCAAACAATAATTAACTTCAATATTATAGTCAAGCATGGTTATTACCCTCACAAGTGGGATCCAGGTGTGCAGGGTAAAGAGAATGCATGTGTTTTTATAACTTAGCCCTATGTTTATGAGATTAACTATTTCAATGAGCTTACATATAATTCATAAAAGTACTTCATCATTGCGGAAAATGAAAAAAAACAACCTGTAACTTTAAATGTTATTAAATTACTATATTTTTGAGTAACTGATTTTTTAAAGAGTTTAACCATTAAAAATGAGAAACACTGGCTTTTAGCTTACTGAGAATAGGATAGTTTTGGTTTAATGATTTGAGCACAGGAATGGAGTTGTGAAACAACTCTCTCCCATTTTTGGCCTTCCTTACTGAGTGTCCTTTAGCATCTTCATTTATTTATAATATTGGCATCAAATAAAATGATTTGAAGATATTGCACAGTCCCAAGCTGATGCTGAGTATAGTGTAATTGTTTTAAAATAATTCAGGAGATATCTGTGTATGTTTCTCTTCATAAAACAATGATGATGAAGCCTCTTTTATTTGGAACCACTGATCCACCAGAGATGAGAACAACTGAGGACCAATACAAATAAAAATCATTCTTCTTTCCTCTTTTTTTTTTTTTTTTAAATTTCCAAGAGATATCAGGCTTAGCTCATCTAATTTGAAAAGTGAGATATGTAGAAAGGGTGAGGGAAATATATGGTGAAAGGGACAGAAATAGAAAACTGTAGTAAGGGATAAACTTTATTAATATTTCCTTTCCATCCCTGTCTACCAGTACTACAGAGAATAACTTGAGCCCTTTGGAGATGGGTGGAAGAGAAGTTAGAATGACAGGGACACTGGGAACTAGGAAGGAAAACGTTTATTGCACCTTAACTTTTTTTAGTTAGTAGATGGTTTTGGTGGTTGTACCTTTCACAGCTGCCAATCATCCTGTTAACAGCCAGCAACTCACAATGTTATTCCAAACCCTAAAATTCAGAGTCTCTCTTTCAAATGGAATGACCAGTGTCCCATCAAGAAATGAGAACCTGAGAACTTCTTTCTTCATCAAACTGTAATCAAGTTTGGCTGTCGATGGTCCTTGTAATGACTGCAGTAACTCCATAAGGTTGTGAAGCTGTGTTAGAAATTGTTGACCTTCCCAGGAGATATCATTTCTTATTTGGAATTGAAATAACTCACTTTTCCCCATAAGCTGTGGAGGTTTTTCCTGTTATGTAACTTCAATCAATACAACTAGTCCATTATTGGTAACAATTTTAGAGAAGTGGGTGTTCATTGTTTCAAATAATAATAATAGAAAAAGGAAGTGAACCTGTTTGTGCTCATGTAGTTGAGAAAAGTCAAAATGGTTCCGGTACTTTTGACTTGTCAAGGGTAGAGGGAAAGGGCAGATTCTTTTAGTGTCATTGTGAACTTTAGCAGCCTGACCTTTACATGTTTCCTTTCTGTGATGTCACTATTGTCGGCTTTGAAGTGGTAATGGGAGGCTGTACCTTTACAAGTCACTTGTGCTCTGTTGTGATAGTGATCTGGCGATGAAACATTTTCTAATACAGGGAGCTTTGGCCTGATGTGTAATTTTAGGATGTCTTAGACCTTGATGGTCTTAAACTTTCTCCTTTGGAGGTTATCTGCATGTATGTTGAATGCTTTTCTACCATTTTCATTCCTCGATTTGGAATTAGGAGCTATTCATGTAGTTCTGAAGGGACAGAGAGCGTGCATGGCCGTTGAAGACTGGTGACTGCCAGTCCCTAAGGATGAGTCCCTTATCACTGGATATGCCTGAGAGAGAGGCTGGGCAGCATCTAATTACTGGGCTTTACCATATGTGAAAAAAAGAATTACATACCTCAGTCTGTGGCCCCCTTTCACAACTGCTGTCTTCCCACTTGCTAAGTTTCTAACCTAAGTGAAGCCCGCCCCCAAGCCCATCCATCCAGTGCTCTAGACAGACATCTGGGTATAATTCTTAATTCTTCTCTCTTCTTCCCTTTCCCCCTACTGCTCATATTTAATCATTTACTAGGTATTTCTTTTCCATTTTTCTTCCTAGAGTTCTTTCCATTCCTCCTTCAACCACCCTAGTCCAAACCTTCATCTTCCTTGCTAAATTAATGACAGCATCCTAACTATTCTTGTCTTGCCTTTCTACGCCACATCATCTCCCTCATAAAGAGAAAAGAAATTAATTCTGCATACTGAAAAATGGAGTTAGTATAACATAGTTCTTAAGGATTAGGGCTCTATAGCAACTGAGTGGATTTGAATGATGACTCCATTACTTCGACAAATGTAATTATGTAAACTTGGCTAAGTAACTTAACACCTAAGCCTCATTATATATAAAAGAAAAAAAAAACAAACCAAACTTTCCTGATTGGGTTGTTGTGAGGATTAAATGATAAACATTTGCAAAGAGCTTGGTATAGCACTCAAAATTGATTACAACACCATAATCATAAAATGTAAAGCTGAATATTTCACTCTCCAACTTAAAACCCTTTAGCATCACCATTTCTTCTAAGATAAAGTCCAAATCACTTGGCATGCCATGTAAAGCCCTGCTCCCCTCTCCAGCCCCTTCCGTCACTGTTCCCTTCCAGAGTTCTGTGTTCTGTCCATCCTGAACCAGCAGTCTGTGCTTCCTCTTGTCTCTTGCTCACGCACACGTTGTGCCATTTACCTGGGACACCCTTGTACCCTGCATCTGGCAATTCCCTTTCCCTTCCCCCAACACCAGCTGCTGCTCCTCTTTGCATGTTTGGTTCCCACTCATCCTTATGGTCTCACATCATGTATCATTTCCTCCAGGAAGCCATCCCTGTCACCGCAGAACTCCTTTGCATCTTTCATCCCCTTCCTTGTAGCAATTGCCACGCGGTAAGACAACTGCAGATTTGCTTGTCTATATGCTCTATCTGCCTGTAATAAGCCCATTGAGGGCAGATTCTGGGTCATGTTTCCTTTTTTTCTGCCCAGTTCTTGGCAGTTTCATTCAATTAATATTTGTTTAATCGATTAATAAAGGTGAGATGCAGCAGTAACCATCTTAAATAAGTGATCAGTAATAATGAGACAATCTCATATTTTGTGCCTCCTGATATGACAAAATATGAAGTCGCAGAATGAAGTATTCTTTTCCAGAACTGTTTAACTTGAATCTGGACTTAGCTTTTGGTTCATAGGAAATGTAAGTGATGGAAGAACAGGTTTAATGATATCATGATGAAATTATCAAACAAATGCAGAATTTGAGACATTCTGTAAGACAGCTGGCCTGGACTCTTCAAAAACTCAATGTCATTAAAAAAAATAGGCAAAAGAATTTTCTAGATTAAAAGATACTAGAGAGACAAAACAGCCAATTGCAATGGGCAAAACTTGCCTAGATCTTAGCTTGGGGGAAGATAGAGAAAAAAGACATTTGGGGCAATTGAAGAACTTTGATTATGGAATGGATCTTGGATGATATGAAATTGTTAATTTTCTTAGGTGTGATAGCACTAGTGTTTGTAGGTAAAAAAATGTCCTTATTCTTAGCAGATTCATGTTTAGGAGTGAAGTATCATGAGGTCTGTATCTTACTTTCAAATGATTCACCAAAGAAATTTTCTAAATAGCGAGAGAAAGGAGCTACATGCCAAAGCATATAAAAAGTATGTTACAATTGTTGAGCAAGATGGAATGTTCATTGTACTATCATTAAACTTTTCTTTTGGTTTGAAAAATTTTTAAATAAATTAACTGGAAAAAGAAAAAAATTCAATATGATGAAAACAAAACATAAGTCCCAGGGTGGGCAGGCAGGCAGGCAGGTGGGCACAGCTCTGTCCAAGGCTTCACCAGGGGCATCTGGACCCACTTGGGCTTCCTCCATTGCTCCACTCTGTTCTTTTGCATGCACAGAACCAGACAACCCGAAAGCACAGAGTGAAGTCTGAACAAGTGTTAGCCAAAATTTGGAGCCCTGTGAAAATCTTCAGGTAAGATCAGTAGAGAAGCTTTGGGCAGGACTGTGCCTTTTTCTTTTATCTTTTTTTTTTTATTATTATTTATATTTCTGTTGTTGGTAATGTAGTAGGCATTTGAAAACTGTTTGCTGAAAAAACTACATAGAAAAAGGGACAACTAAATTTGAGGAAAAGCGAGAACTTAGAGGCAAGCCAGTGACTTTTTTTCAAATCCATTAATTGTCGAATTTCATAGAATCAAACTAGTTACAGGGCAAATGTGGACAAAATTGGTTACAGAAGTAAGGGAAAGGCCTGTTTTTATTTTTTTTTCTTCTACGCATGCAATTATGATTATATTTCATACTGTTTTTACTTTCAGTAATAATACTTGCTTTTCTGAATTAATGATCAAAGCACCTTAGCGGAAACCTACTGTAAGTTTTCCTACACAGGGGGAAAATGTGAGTTTGGCTAGAAATCTTCAGAGGGTGGTATTTGCAATTATGCTTTGTTCCTTGGTGAGCTATGAGTTGGGCACTTAATTATGTGAAAAAATATTGCAAGAGAGCAGTTGCATAATCCCCAAGGGAGTAATTACTGTCTGTCTTGGCAGAATGTGAGGCTTTTAATCTGTAAATAAGCGATTCTATGTGGAAGAGCTACATGCAGAGTGATTCTGTGTTGTAAAGGTCTCTTATGAATTTTTTAAAGCAAAACAGTTCCTGCATGTGCTGATTGGCTGCTGCCTTTGTGCTTCCAAGGGTTTATGATGCTTCCCCTGTGGTTTTAACCCTCTGGAAATATTTAAGCCTCTGAAAGGATTCCTGTAAAGGATAAAACTGTGCCTGAGTTAAGCCCGTGAAAATCTGAATGTTCCAAATGTGGAATAAGTAAACTTTACTGCAAATTAAAAAACAAACAGACCAAGGTAAAGAACAAAACAAAATATAATATTGTTGGTGCTCTTAAAAACAAAAAAGCAAAAATGCAATAATTAGCTAATATGTGGCTCATTATTGGAGATTAAAATTTTTTTTTTGGTGTGAGCCATAACAGCTAATATTTCAAAAAGAAATAATTCACTTTCAGAGTATGTGCCTATTTGACTTAGGTGGATCCGAGCCCATTAAATACCAAAAGTAAATTCTGACTATTGGTTTGTAAGTTGTCAGTAGTGTCTGCCTTTCCCTCAGTCACTGTGGACCAGCTGAGCACCCCACGTTCCCCTCTAAGGCCAACTTTTCCACCTGAGCACAGTTCCCTCTCTCCCTTCTCTACTCAAGGAATCCAGGGACTCTTCACTCTCTCCCGCATCACCAACTTTTCCCTCTCTACCAAGTCATTCTCATCATAATAGAAATATGCTGTAACATCTTACAATGATTTTTTAAAAAACTCTTCCTTCACTTCTGTTTCTCTCTGACTGCCTTCTCAAGCCTCCGTTGCCCTTTGCAGCAAAACTCTTCAGGAGTGTTCTATGTTCTCTCCCCACTTCATCTTCTCCTGTTGTCTCTTGAACCCACTCCAAGCAGCCTTTCATCCCAATCCTCCACAGGGAACCTGCTTTTGTCAAGGTAACCCATGACCCTCACACTGCCAGATTCTGTGGACAACACATCAGCAGCATCTGACACAGTTTATCACTCTCTCCTCCAAGAAATACTTTATTTGGCTTCAGGGAAAACTCCCCCCCCCCCCCCCCCCCCCCCGGTTTTCCTCCTTCCTCATTTCTCATGCTCGCTCAGACTCCTTTGCTGGTTTGTCCTCTTTTCCTGATCTCTTATGGTTGGAGGGCCCCAGATCCTCTCTTCTTCTTCACTCGCTCCTAAAGTCATCTCAACCAATGTCATGGCTTAAACATTCTCTGTATTCTAAAGACTCCCAAATTCATATGTCTAGTACAGACTTTTCCCCTGGAGTCGAGACCTGTATATCCAACTGCCTACCTCACATGCCATCCAGTGGATGACTGATTGGCATCTGAAGCTTAACATATTCAAAGTTGAATACTTTCTCTTTCCAATGTTGTCTCTTGCCACCTGGGTTAATGTTTGAATTGGTGCTAATCGTCCTATTGTCCTAATTGCCCTAAAAGTGTCCTGACTGGTCTTTTGGTCTCACCCTTTTCCCAGCCCCCTGCAATCTATGGTCAACTTGGCATCCTAAAAGACCCTTTAAAAATGTTAAGTCAGATCATGTCACTCCTGTGCTGTAAGGCCTCCAGTGACTTCCCATCTCAGTCATAGCCAAAAGCCCTGTCCTACAAGGATTTTCCTCATCTGACTCCGAT
Source organism: Choloepus didactylus (assembly GCF_015220235.1). Taxonomy (NCBI): domain Eukaryota; kingdom Metazoa; phylum Chordata; class Mammalia; order Pilosa; family Megalonychidae; genus Choloepus; species Choloepus didactylus. The sequence goes on from NC_051308.1 coordinate 132,986,733, forward strand.
ACGTTTCTTACCTCACCTCCTACATGTCTCCAGGTTACTCACACTACTCTAGCCATATTGGCTCCTTCCTTGGATGCACCAAATTTGCTCCTGCCTCAGGAGCTGGTTGCTACTTCAGCATGGAATATTTTATCCTACAATTCTGCATGGCTTGCTCCCTAAGCATCTTCAAATCTTTACCTCTCTGTCCAACCACCCTCTTCTCGGTGAGACCATCTCTAATCTTCCTGGTTAAGTCCCTCTAACCTCCACCTCCACTCCCAGCATTCCTGACCCTTCTTCTCATCTTTATTTTTCTCTGTTGCATGTATCACCACATGAAACAAAAGTTTTTTTTTTTTTTTTTTTTTTTACTGGTTAGTGGGGTTTTGTCTTATTAGAAGGTAAGTTCCATGGTGGGCAGAAATTTTGTCTGCATTGTTCACAGCTGTGTCACCTGTGCTTGGGAGATGTTCAGTAAATGCCACCGAATGAATAACTGCAAAGCAATTGCAAAAGCTGATTGATTATTTCTTGTCATTCTTATATCTTTCCGGGTATGACAGGGAGTAGATGGCGTTCAGAATGATTCACTGTATACTAATAGTTATTTCCCGTTTCCCAGTTTCTCTGTTTGAAGAACATAAGGACATTTCTTACGGCCTGTTGTGAGACATTTGGAATGAGGAAAAGTGAACTCTTTGAGGCATTTGACCTGTTTGATGTTCGTGACTTTGGAAAGGTAATTATGTTTTATTTTTTTATATTAATTTTTATTGGAGAACATTTTATCAAAAAACTTACCGTTTCATATCTTCTGGAAGTAGTGAATGTGACTTAAGTAGTTTAGGTATCTGCAAAAGATAGTTAAATTTCACATGTAGGCGGCTTAGACAACAAACAAATAGCAGCAACAATTGTCCAAAATGAGATTAGAGTTAGTTTTTAATTAAAGTAGTAAAAAGGGAAACATATATCCAGGGGTAATTTTTCCTGCTAGTTAGAGGACAGAATTACTGTTATCTGTCTTTTAGATAGATTGTTGGGCATTCACATATAAACAGCAATATTCCTCTCTATATCTGGAAGGCACCTAATTTTTGGAAGTTGAGAATGTTCTGCTGCCCCTTTCTCTACATTGACACCGGAGTAGGTGACTTGGACAAAACCTGCATCACTGAAATTTTGAGATTTTGTTTAATAATTCCTTCAGCTTAGATTTCAGCAGGTATTTGTTGGACTTGTCTTTCAGTGATATTTTTTTTTTTACTTGGAAATTATTTCAATGTTTACTTCTATTATTTGTATGTACATCAAACATGTTTTCAAAAGTCATGGTCATTTATGATGATGTGATTGGGCATTAAGTGAAACCTTTGTCACATGAGTAGCCATAAAAGAGATAAAGGTGACATTATTTTAGCCCCTGCTGAAAGAATTGCATTGTAAAACTAAGCATATAAGAACGAAAAAAAAAAACCTAAGTGATGTTGAGAATATGCTTATTAAAAGTTACAACTCTTAAAGTTCAGGTAGTAGTATCTTAATAAAAGATTGTTTGAAAGTCACACTGTATTTGTTTTCTAAGATGTAGTATTTTGGTTATGGAATTAAAACCAAGAGATGGAATGGCTTTGTTAGCAGTGGGAATGAATAGCACAAACTTGAAACAGAAACATAAGAAATTCGATGCTGAAATTCAGCAAGCATTGGGAAGCCACCCTGGCTAGGGAGGGAAAAGACCGGGGTTCTCTGTCTGGTCTTGACTCAGAGTCACTTTGTGGTCTTCTGGAAGTCACCAGCCTACCCAATCATCAGTGTATCTGACAGCTTGGAGGACTTACAAAAGGAAATGAGTGTAAGAACGTGATTTCCAAGATTCCTTTTATCTCTATAAGGCTGTGATTTAATTGTCTTGAGGTCCAAAAAAGTGAGGGAGAATAAAATATAATTACAAGGAACTGGAAACCAAGCCTCTAGTGAGGAAATGTAGGATACTTGACTCTGGCCGTGAAGGAAAAGAGGAATCCAGTAGACGTCAGGATGAGGTGGATAATCCTCTGAACTGCTGACCCTGGAAAACATCAGAGATAATTTCTGTTTCTGCTCTTCTTTGCCCACCCACCCCCTTTCGTCTTTGATTTTTGTTTTTTTCTTCCTCTCTTTTTGGGGAAATGAAAAATAGCTTCTCACAAAGGCATTTGAGAACCATTGTAGAGTGGACTTACGGCCCTGTGTGGTCTTTATCTTTGTTGGAGGCGATTGGTGCCAGGTGGCTTGCTGCTTATGAAATATTAAAATTGATAAATTGAAAAAATCTTAGTGACATTTCAGCTTATCATATCTATCCATAGGCTCATTTGTCATTAATAATTTGAACCATTAGCTATTTTTTTCTCAAACTGTTGCATTCAGGTTTTAGAAAAAAATTATTCCTTCATTTTAAATAATTCCTTCAACAAAGATTTTTTTTATCTTGACTCTTTAAAGCTCACAAAGGAGATATTCATTTTTCATTCAAATTTGTATGCAATAATATTGGCAAAGATTGGGAAATTACGTAAATATTTTAAAAACACATGGCTACATTCTAGTGGGATAACATTGCATGTTGGATTGATTAGACAATGGGAGCCTTGTAGAAGAGATGAAATTATTAGAAGTTGAATGTAAAGGGATAAACTGCATGCTCCTCAAGTGTGAACATTATTTCTGGCTACTTAAAATATGTTTGTAGCAGTAGCTCTGAAATAGATCTAAGGAAAGCTTGGGTTTGTGGTTTAAAACTTGAGCCTAAAATTACTACTTTAAAGTCACCTACATTTTTGTTACTGCCAAGATTAGTGCAGTTATCTCTTTAGAACTGTATTTGACCTAAATAAATCACTGAAAGTTAAATAATTTATGATAGTACTCTATCATTTCCTAGTATCACTACTACTGAACATTATTACTCGTACTAAAACCACCAACACCACCACTTATGAACACTTATGACGTACCAGGTATTCTATGCATGTATTTTTAATCCTATAACAATCGTATGAAGTAGGGACTAATTATTTTTCTCATTATACAGATGAGGAGACCTAGGCCTCAAGTCTTGTATCTGGTTGGGATTGGAACAATGATTTGAATCCAGATATGGCTGATCTCCATTAATTCACCTTACTGCAAACATTCACACAGCATTATGTGTCAGCATGGTTCCAAGTGCTTTACATTTATTGTCTCAATCCTCACATCACCCTCAACCTGTAGGTCCTACTATTGTCCCCATATGACAGATCTTAGCCTGGTTAATTCATGACTTTTTACTTTCTAAGTGAAAATGTGTGAATGGAGTGTTAAATCAGAGTCAACATTATTTCTGATATTGGGAATATAAATTTCAACAGGACATGAACAGGTTAATTTATTCCCATTACCCAGGATTTAGATTTACAGTTAACTGAAAATGACCAATATCTCTGTGTGCCTCTCCATCTGTCTCAGTGTATACAAATAGTGAGTCTAAGATTCATAGATATTTGGTATCTTTTTGATAGAATGTATTAATTATAATAATAGTATCTGATGTTTTATAGCATTTTGGAGTCTCTAGTTTTTTTATACTACTGACCTCATTTGATTCTCATAGTAGTCTTATGAAGGAGGCAAGGAAGCATTCCTATTTTTCAGATGAGGAAATTAAGACATGGGATGTTTAAATTGCTACCAAGCCTCTCACTGGTTGACTACAGAGTGGGATCTGGAGCTGAGGCCTCCTGACTTCTCAGCCCTCTGCTTTTCTTGTCTGCTGTCTAGGTTTCAGGTCTCACTTCTGTGTGATTGCTCAGGGAAAAGGATGGAGGGTGTGAACCTAAAGAAATTATAAAAATTGAAAAGCACAAGTGATTTGTCTCTTGGCATCTAAGTAACCCTTATTTTATCTTTAGAAAGAAGCAAAAGATTTAGGACTTCTATATAATGGTGGTTAAAGTTAGTTACTCTAAATAGACAAATACAGTGATGTTTCTTGCCTCTACACATGCAATTAATTTTTAGTTATACTTTCCTATCCCCTTCCCCATAGTGGTATGTTCAGCTCCCTAATTTTGGCTAAACCCTTCCTCTCTTTGGGTTCAGGAAATCTACTTTGAAACATAGGTTGGATATGAATATGTTTTCTTTTGGAAATTAGGAAAATCCTGTCAAAATGTTAATCAATACAAATGAATAATAAGTTCTCTTTTACTTACATAGAAAGAACAAAACTTATTTCCTAATCTTGCCCCCAATTCAAAATTTGCCCAATTCAGTTCATCCAGTTCACTCAATTCCTGTGCTTAATTCAAAACTCAACCTCTATGTTTACCACTGAATCTGAAACTCATTAATAACAATAATAATGATAGTGGTACTACTAGTATTAATAATAGTAATGACTAGTTATTTACTGGGTGCTTACATTGGTCCTAGACATTATGCTATGAACTTTATATGTTTTATCTCTAATCTCATTTAATATTCATCTAATCTTAATTTATAAGTGAGGCTCAGAAAGGTTAATAACTTGCCCAAGGTCACATAACTAGGAAGTAGCACAACTGGAATTCAAACCAAGATCCAATTCAGAAACCATTTTCTTAATCAAAACACAACCCTACCTCTCCAATGATTCCTTACTTGCATTCTTGACCCATCAGCTGATCTCTGGATTCCTTTAACAATTCTCCAGTGCTTGTCTTGACCCTTAACACACTGAAACCATCCTATGGCTACTAATGTCAGCCGGCACTTGTGTGGTGCTTTACAATACTTGAAACAACTGAGGTGAAGTCTGTGGGTAGCGGGAAACAGGCCCTTACACCCACACAGAGACACCACGGGATAGAGCCGACTTCAGTCACTCATCTGGACAGCAGCGGCAGCCTGGTTTCTATTACTCACTAGAAATGGTCTCATTAAAGAAAAATCCCATGTGCCTCTGCATTACAAATGTGCCAATAGACAGCTCAGTAGGAAACACTTCCAAAGGGCAAAAACATTAAGCAGAAATGACAATCAGGGCAGAGTAACCAAAAATTCTTTATATGCAGCATGAAAGTGAGCAAATTTACAGATGCTACTGCAATGTCAAAAACTGAAGCAACTAGTAATTTCTATTCATATTCCAGGGGAAAAAATTTTAAACTATATTTCTTAAACAAATAAGCTATCTAACAAAAGTCTACTTATTTTTATTATTAGAAAGCCAGGAAAGGATTCATCTGTGTTAAAAGTAAGAAAGTAAATAATTTTTTAAAACTACACGAAAGCACAAACCCACAGCCTGAAATGAGTTGTATGGTTCTTAAAAGGGCTTCCAAACTTCCCCCTTCTCTGAGCAGAAATGAGGCTCAGCAGTCCTAGAGAAGGATTTCATCTCTTTCAGGAAAACTTTTCAGTATTTAACAACTCTCAGAATGAAAGTCATGTTAAACCTCAAGGCCTCTGCTGACTCTTAACTGAGTTCAAGTTACTAAGCCCATTTTTTATCCCTAGTCAATGTGTAGAAGGTGTTCAGTACTAATCTTTGTTAGCACATGGGTTTTAATTGAAGCGAATACCCTATTAACATTGGATAAAATGCTCAAGGCTAGAAATTAACCATATGCTCATCTATTTTGTTCTGTACGAGCGTCTTTCTCCTTTCTTCTGAGACAGTGGGTCTCCTTTGAGAAAACACCCCTTTCTCATTCTCATCATGAGTTTGGATGTGACTGACCTTTCTTCTAACCTAGAGATGAGGTCCTGATTGGTTTAATCAATTAGAATATCCCAAACCTTTGGCCTTAGAGATGGGTTTGGGGATTAGGCAGGTCACTAAGTTGGGGCCAATATGATGAACTGAGATATTTGTGGGGGGCAGTTCTACTCTACTGTTAACAAAAGTGCACGGACATGACTCTGAGGTTTGGAAGAGTCATCTGGGTGCCATTCGAGCTTCAGAATGGATCCAGATTGGAGAGATCATTGCTGAGGAGGATCTTGGTGACACCACGTGTGTATTGGAATCAAGCTGTGCCCAAATACAAATATATCTCTGGATTTTTCAGCTATATGAGTCAATACATTTTTTCTTTTTTCTTCCTCAAGACAGTTTTAGTTTGTTCTCTTAAACAAAAGTGAGAGAAATCTAAGTTGTTCACCTGGTTTTGTCAGTCACGATTTCAGGTATGTAGATATGTTGATTTTTCTTTTACTACCTATGTTGTATGATCTGATAGACCATTTCGGACGATTTGGAGACCTGCCAGCAGCCTCTATATCTTCTGTCATATAAAGAGGAAGAGAGATGAAGACACAGTGCTAGAAACTGTGTTTTCAGCTTGTAAATAATTAAATAGATGTACAGTCCCAGCTCCCTGGTAAATGCTTTCCACTCCTTACTGTTAACTTAGGGGGATCATAGCCCTTCAGGTTTGGAAGCAACTCTCAAAGTCCCCAGGCATCTTTCCAATGTTTGTCTCTCTGCTTTATAGGGTCAAGATAATAGGCATGAATGCCTTTGCAGACTGAGAACTTGATTCCTCTGAGGCCCCAGCTCTGTCTACATATTTGGGCCATTCAGAATTATTTGAGAATGGCCTCAAAACCTTAGGATGAAAAGGAATCAAAGAGGCCTACAGCTCATTCACCTGGAGAGGGCAGAAAGAGTGAACTTTAAAGGTAGTCACTGACTTGGGCAAGCTTGTCCAAGAAGTCAGAAAACCTTGCAGTATTCTTTGTGACCTCCAGTTGTCAGTTAACCTCTCTGAGTCTCAGCTTCCTCATCTGTAAATGGGATACTAACACCTATCAAGCAGAATTGTGAATATTAGGGATTGTATGTGTAAAATGTCTGGCATATTGTTCCATATAATTTAATGTGAAAAGTGAATGAATTTAAATTCAGCCTGGAACCAATAGTTTGGGTAGATATAGGTCATTCAGAATTCTGTAGATATGTGTAAAGTCAAGCAGAGGATTCTAATGTTCTTTTCTTGAAACTGTATTTTGTTTGAGTCTGTCTGGCTTAGATTATAAAGAAAATTATAACATGGATGTATGTATATGTGCATATGTGTACACATATATATACTTTGTTTTCCTAGGATTTTATTTTAAGAATAGGTTTCATTTGCTTTTATTACATAGAGATTTTAATAGAGCCATGGTGCAACTTTCACTGAAGGTGGTTGATACCTTTATGCTCAACAAGTGTTTTTTTTCCCTCAAGGTACGAACCAAATTAGCAGCTACATCGGGGTAGAGGGTGGTTGGTCCTTCAACACATTTTACATTACCATTTAAAAATAAATTTGAACTTGCTGATAAAATCAAGGGATATATTGTTAACTTAATGTGGAAAAGGACTTAAAAATTGTTTGTGTAATGGAAATTCACAGCTGTCTTTTACTATCTCCACTAAGGGGCTTTAGTGTGTAGTGTTTTGTTTTGTTTTGTTTTGCCCACATAACTTAGCAGAGACCTACTGCTATCAAGCTGTTCTTATACTGTGAACTCAAACTTCTGTCCTTCTAGTAATGCCTTCTATGTCTTATTAGAGTATTGGCTCAAGTTGTGTCCTACAGCTTGTGTGTTTTCACTTTTTTACCCATCTCATCCTGATTTGTTTTACATCTTAGTCTGCATACATAAGGACACAAAAACTTCCTGCCCACCCACTGCTGTTATTTTAGGCTGGTCTCTCAACATTTTCTGGGTGGATGACTAGTCACTCTCCACATTTCTGCTCTCTGCTCCGGTCCTTGCATGCACTAGGAGACTCAGTTTCCCAAGCACCAATGATACTTGAGAGCCTGTGTTGATCCCTTTGGGGTTCTCTGTCCAGCTTTCCTGGTCACTAGGAACCAAAGGTCATGAGAGACCCAACTAAAGGCTCCTGAGTTTTCTCAGGTGCAGGTGGCCACAGAGACTGCTCATGACTGTGGCTTGGAAGATCCTTCCTGTATGGTACATCCAATTTGATCAAGAACTAGAATCACATTTTCATATATACACGTGTAACCAGGATGAATCTTTTTCATGTGGAAATGTAATCTCTCTCTTTCTACAATTACTTGCTTGATCTCCCTTTCTTTTTCTTTTTTTTTTTTTTAAGAGTAAGCAGGTAGAAAATTTATTAGCTAGTCATGTGACAGAACATGCGGGCACTCTCACAAAGAAAAGAAAGGTCAGAGGCAAAAGGTCCTGGCAATATGGGGCCATTTGCTTTTACAGATTAGCTTTACTTACTCCCCCTCCCTGCTCCTTGTTCAGGGCTCTTTCTCCTGCCCTTCCTTCTCTCTAGGGTGGTGTCTGGTATAGATAGTGCATCTGGGTGGGTTGGCTGCTGTCAGGTGTTTAGCATACGTGGGTAGCCCCGGGCAGTTTGTGCAGGACAGGCCCTCCTGACTTTGATTAACCATCCTTGCTCAAGGGCTCCTTCACAGTATTTTCTCTCCCCTCTCTCCCTGTTCTAGCCTGCCTCAACTTCCCCCTCAGAGAGTTCTCGCCCTTTAATCTTCAGGGTTGCCAAGGGACAGGGGTCTGTCTTCTGTAGCTGCTTCCTGCTTGTCACGTGGTGTGGGCCCTGCCTGATGGGGTGTAGAACTTTCTGGCTATCTCCTTTAAGTCGAGAGGGGAGGAGTCCGGAGGGGCAGATGGAATGGCTGAAAATCATCGCATCAGCATTGGTTTGGTGTGAAGGGCTTCTGGTCTGGAAGAAATAAACTTGGTGAGAAGTTTAAAAATGTAAGGGCCGATCAATAGCAAGACAAGGGTGGAAGTGAGAGGCCTAGGAGAGGCATTAGCCAAGAGAGACTGGGGAAGAGGGAAGGGAACAATCTTCTTTCAGGTCCAAGAGTGAATCCTAGCTGGGCAGCTCGTTTCTGCTCAACTGGGGAATAAGAGGGTGCATGTGGCAAGTTAAGGGTGCAGGAATGAGGCTTAGAAGGGGCTCGATTGATTGGGCTGTGCCGTGTTGGCCCAGTTATTTCCTCAAGAGATGTTAGTATTATGTTTTGATGGTTAGGGCAGTGAATTACAGCTATTTCTGTCTGCAAAAGCACGGCATTTAAGAGATTGAGTATCTCTTGGTGGTGTTTAACTGGGAGAAAGCCTTGCTCTTTCTGCACTGCTGTGTGAACATTCAGGACTGGGAAGGCATAGCCTTTTCCTTTTTTCTAGTTCTAGAGCTCAGGTGAGGATAATTTGTTTTGCTATTTGAGCTCAAGTCCCTGGGGGCAGGGCTTTGGCTTCACTCTTGTTTGGCTATCACATACTTTGCTTTCTTTGTTTTTTGGTTAATGAAGCTACTTTTAGAAATAAAAATATTTGATAAACTATAGCAGAAGTTTTGTTCTGTTTTACCTTTACACATTTACAAGGGTTATATTTAATTAACAGGTAGAATATAATTTATATACTTGCCTTGTTTTTCTTTTAAAGTCCTTTTTGTTGAAGATGAAGTTTTCACTTAGAGCTGACTGACTAATAAAATAGATTTTAAGCATTATTTGCCCTTCTGGGGAGTCAAGGTCTATATTTTTTCATAGCCTCCACCAGTCTTTCCTGAAGTAGGGCAGGGTTCTCATTATCTTCCTGAGTTGTACTCTGTTACATACTATAATTTACAGGTTTGATGGTACACTTTTTCATTCCTTCTGTTAGACAAGCTATCATGTGATCCTTGGCCTTCAAGTCTGCCTGACCCCTCTGATAGTTCCAGTTTGGATTAGCACTTGAAACTGCTCTGCTCCTCCTGCATATTGGATAGGCTGCTGGCCTGCAAGTTGGTTTGTGTGGCCCTGTGCTTTAATCTAAAGTCAACATTTCTCCTTGGGAGTGTAATAAGAGAAAAGAATGATTTGCAAATACCCCCAGGTGAATTTGAAGGCAATACTAGGTTTTTAAATTCTTCCATTAATTTTGAAGAGTCCTCTGAGAACCTTCCTAACTGTTTCTTAAACTGTGCCAGATCCACCAAAAAAAAGGAATATGAATGTGAATGGTTTCTGTGTTCCCATTTGCTATTTCCTGAATGGGAAACACACCGTCCTCTTTCCCTTTCTTCTCCATTGGGTGATATGGAGCCCCACTGTGAGTACAGCCTGCTGGGCTAGGGTAGGGTAGAGGTGAAGAGTATGCTGAGGGGGCAAGGGTGTCGACCCTAGGGGGGTCTACAGGTGGTTCAGGTTTTGGGACAGGATTGTAATGAGGAGGGCTACTTAAAAAAGGATTGTCTAAAATGTCTGTCTCCTTCTCTGAAGAAGGATCATGAGGAGGAAGTTCCTGACAGTCCCCCTGGGCAAGAGCCCTTCATGGATTTATCCTGATATAAGGCCATAAAAAGCTATACATAAGGAATTTCTTGCCACTTTCCCTCCTTTTTACAAAAGAGATCTAATTGTAAAATAGGGTTATAGCTGACTGTTTCATTCATTGACCAATGTTGGCCATCCTTCAGGCCATATTGCGTCCAGGCAGTCTTGCAGTAGAAAAGACTCTTTTTCCTTTTTAGCACTGTGGTGGGAAGATCATCCCAATTTCATAGCAGGCAGCCCAATGGACTGTCAGCTGGAATACTGGACGTACCACCCATTTTTAAGGAAAAGAGAGAAGAAAAAGGCAGATATCCATACTGGTGCCTGGCATCCTGGGTCGTCAGCCTGCTGTTTTGAGCACTGATCCCTTGGTGCCATGGGATTAGGTTCCCTATCCCCAGTTATTCCTGGGATCCTCCTAGACTCAGGAGATGGATGGCCCAGTACCATCCCAATGCTGCTGAACTGGCCCACTTGTCTTCCTGGGTGTCTGCTTTGAACTTACTGCCTAGATTATTGCAGTTCAGACAGTCAGAGAGAAGTGCCTCCTGGCTGGCTCACCAAAATATATTGCCAGATTTGGGCTTCCAGGTTCTTGGCTATGCCAAAAGAAAGAATTCAAGGGCACAGCACAGCATGGAGTAAGCAGGTAGAAAATTTATTAGATACACACGTGAGAGAATATGCACGCACTCTCGCAAAGAAAAGAAAGGTCATAGGCTTGAGGCTTGATCTCCCTTTCTTAACAGAAGTTTGGCATTTCTCTCGTGAAGTATCTCCCACCCTAAATCATCCAAGCGTCTCTGGGGCTTATCAGTCCATAGGGCCCTAATCAGTCTTGCTTCAAAGCACCACAAGTAGCTCCATCTCAAGTCCATCGCTAGTAGCGTGGGTTACAGAAGATGCATCATGCATGGTTTTTTCTACAGCCTTTGTCCTCGGCTCCTGGCACACCCTTGTGGTTCCACCCCTTCTCAGCCCAACAGTGTCCAGACTAGCTCCCTTCTGCACCCCCACAGTTTAGTCTCTGAATTGAGCTTGGCCAGGTCCTATATCCCAGGTTTTGCAGTAAATTCTGTTTTGGAGGCTCCTGGTATCCTTTGCTGCCAGCAGCCTTGGGTTTCCTTAGTCGGTACCTATGGGGTTACCTAATTTGTGGTCATGGTGCAGCATTTGGAATCTCCCTGAAGAACCTGCATTTTTCCTGCCAACTCTCAAGCTAGGGCAAGCTCAGCCCTCCAAGGAGTACTGTGAAGAGTCAACCTCTTCAGCCCAAAAGACCCTCCTGTACTTTCTCCCTGTGAGCAATAGGTGGCTTGCCCTGTATTTACATAACTAAGGGAGAATACTCAAGTGAATCCTTCCTGAACAAAGAAGGCTTGTTCCAGGGCCTCTATCCTGTCTATTAAGCTGAGAAGGAGGAACCAGCTTTCTGCTTTCCCTAATGGGTGTGGCTGGTTGACAGCACAATTCCAGCGCCATTAGCACTGTTCCTCTCCTTTGTTTTGGACAGAGCTGACCTTTTTAGCAACCTCTACATCTGTTTCCCTTTCTTTGGTGTAGTATATCATGTCTTTGGGAACACTAACACTTGAACCACATAGGGATCCTTCTTTACACCTTAATGGTTCAAGTTCAGTTGTTGGTCTGCTTGCTATTTTTTTTTTTTTTAGCCAATTCAAAAAACTGTTCACTCTCCTTTAACATTTGTACACTTGCAAACTTCTAAAACAGGGTTTCCTAAATAATTTCCTAAGGAATTCCCTTGTCCTGAAAGATGATAACAGTTAGCCTGGGGGGAGAAATTGTCCAAATAAATTTGGTAAATAGTACATATTGTATCCTCCCTCTCTGGACTATAGCATAGTAAAAGCACTAAAAAGTAGCTCTTTGGGTATCACTTCAAGTCACTATGTCCAAAACTGAACTGCTTATTTTTTTCCCTACAAACCCACTCCTGTTTGAATAAAGCTATTTGTTCCTGCCAGGAACTAAACAATTACAAATGCCACTCACTTCCGGCCTTCTCTTTAACCCCAAGTGCTTTTGCCTGAGTTAAGGCTCTCATCACATGGATTATTGCAAGTCTCCTATGTGTTTCCTGCCTTCAGTTTTGCATTGCTCCAAACTGCTCTATAAACTCTTGCCAGAATAATGTTCCATAAATGAAAATCTGATCATGTTGCACATGAGAGAATAAAATCCAAACTCTTTCACAGTCCCTACCCAGTCATCCCACCTGCCTTTCTAGTCTTACTCTCATGCTCCTTCCCCCATGAAACTCCCTTGTTTCAGTTTCATCAAATTACTAAAATTGTCATAAATCATCAGATTATTTATTAATATTGTTTCCTTTGCCTGGAGTGCCCCTTCCTTCCCACTGCTCTCACTTTCTTGCCCTTAGTGACAACTTAGTTCTGTATCATGCCACACACACACACACAGACACACACACACACAGACACACACACACACCTGAGGAGTTCTGGATTTAGTTGCTTCTCTGATATATTGAAACACACTGGGCCTGACTTTGCATATGCATCTCTGCAAGTACCCTCAGTTCCAGCCAGGACCTTTGTCCTCCTCTGTCCTACAGGAATTCGAGCTGACGCGTTCAATTGACGCTCTTCCTCAGCTTATTCTGAGGCTTCAAATAAATAAACATGGGTTTCACCCTGCTCTTCCCCCAGTGTGTGGGAAAGTTACTTAACCTCTCACAGCCTGGGTGTCCTCTGGCCTCCATGATGATCCTTAGCTCCTAGGGTTGTGGTGAGGAGCTTGAATGAGTTTTCATGCATGGATAAAGCATTTAGCACAGTGTGGGACACAGGCCTGGGATCAGTCAGTGGTAAGTTCTGAGTAACTTACCCGTCATTCCTTCCTTCTTGTAAGGGTTTGTGTGCCTGCTCTCTGCCAGACAGGGTTGCTGCTTAATCAGCCTGGAAGAGGCACTCAAGAACCCCCTGCCATCAAGTGCTATTTGAGTTGAGGAAACAAATAAAACAAGTAAAACTTAGAAAAGGTAGTTGCAGCCAGTGGTAAATGCTATCAAGGAAATAAACAAAGAAATGAAGGACAACTGGAGGAAGACCCATTAGACTAGGTGGTAGGAAAAACCTCTTAGAAACACTGAAGCTGGGATACTGCACAGTGGGAGGAGGATACTAGCACTACTGTGCACTTACCTTGAATTGTTTTTCTTTATTAGGGAAATTGTGGGTTTACAGAACAATCATGCGTAAAATACAGGATTTCTGTACACCACCCTATTACTAACACCTTGCATTGGTGTGGAACATTTGTTACAATTGATGAGAGCACAGTTTTATAATTGTTCTGTTAACTATAGTCCATGGTTTAACTCAGGGTTCACTATTTGTGTAGTGTTGTTCCATGGAAGGTATTTAATAAATTTTTATTCTGTTACCATATATATAATTTAACATTTCCCCTTTTAATCACATTCAAATATATATTTCAGTGCTGGTAATTACATTCACAGTGTTGTGCTACCATGACCACCATCCATTGCCAAAACATTTACATCATTCCAAACAGGAACCGTGTACATTTTAAGCTTTAGCTTCCTGTTCCCTATCCCCAACCCATCTCCTGGTAACTTGTATTCTAGATTCTGACTCTTGTGAGTTTTGCTTATTCTAATTATTTCAAATCGGTGAGATCATACAATATTTGTCATTTTGTGCCTGACTTATTTCACTCAACATGATGTCTTCAAGGTTTATCCATGTTGTTGAATGTAACAGGACTTCATTCCTTTTAATGGCTGAATAATATTCCATTGTATGTATATGTCACATTTTGTTTATCCATTCATCAGTTGATGGTCAATGGTGTTGCTTCCATCTTTTGGCAATTGGGAATAATGATGCTATGAACATCTGTGTGTAATTAGCTGTTCTTGTCCCTGCTTTGAATTCTTTTGGATATATACCTGGTAGTGAGATATCTGGGTCATGTGGTTCCTTAGCTTTCTGTGGACCCCACTAAACTGTCTTCCACAGTGGCTGCAAAATTTTACAATGCCATCAACAATGGATGAGTGTTCCTATTTCTCTGCATCTTCTCCAACACTTGTTAGTTTCTATTTTTTAATAGCAGCCATTCTAATAGGTCTGAAATGGTACCTCGTGATTTTGATCTGCATTTCTCTAATGGCTACTGATGTTCAGCATCTTTTCATATTCTTTCTTGCCATTTGTATATTTTCTTTGGAGAGATGTCTGTTCATGTCTTTTGTCCATTTTTAAATTGGGTGGTTTGTCTTTTTGTAGTTAAGTTAAAGGATTTCTTTTTATATTCTGGATATTAAACCTTTATCAGATATGTGGTTTCCAAATATTTTCTCCCATTGTTTAGATTGTTGTTGTACTTTTATGAAAAATTCTTTTGAGGCACAAAAGTTTTTAATTTTGTTGAGGTCCCATTTATCCATTTTTTCTTTTGGGTGTAAAGTCTAAGAAACTATTTTCTAACACAGGGTCCTGAAGATGCTTCCCTACATTTTCTTCTAGAAGTTTGATAGTTCTGGCTCTTATATTTAGGTCTTTGTTCCATTTTTAGTTGATCTTTATAAGGTGTGAATCCCCTTTTTTTGCAATAATAATTTTCCCGTTTCTGTTTGTTGAAGAGACTATTCTTTCCCAGCTGAGTGATCTTTGCCTCCTTGTCAAAAATCAGTAGGCCATAGATGTGAGGGTTGATTTCTGAGTTCTTGGTTCAATACCATTGGTCATATGGCTGTCTTTGTGCCAGTACCATGCTGTTTTTACTCCTGTGACTTTGTAATAAGTTTTAAGATGGGGAAGTCTGAGTTTTCTAACTTCATTATTCTTTTTCAAGATGCTTTTAGCTATTCAGGGCCCTTTACCCTTCCATATAAATTTGATGATTGACCTTTCCATTTCTGCAAAGAAGGTTGTTGGAATTTTTATTGTGATTACATTGAATCTATAAATTGCTTTGGATAGGATTAACATCACAACAATAGTTAGTCTTCCAATTCATGAACATGGAATGTCCTTCCATAAATTTATGTCTTCCTTGATTCCTTTTAGCAATGTTTTGTAGTTTTGTGTGTGTGTGTTAGATTTATTCCTATATGTTTGACTCTTTTAGTCGCTATTGTGAATGGAATAGTTTTATTGATTTCTTCTTCTGACTGTTTATTGCTTGTGTATAGGAACACTACTGATTAGTGGGTATTGACCTTTTACCCTACCACTTTGCTGAATTTAGCTTATTAGCTCTAGGAGCTTTGTTGCTGATTTTTCAGGATCTCTATATATGGTCATGTCATCTGCAAATAGGGAAAATTTTGCTCTTCCTTTCCAATTTGGATGCTGTTTATTTCTTTTTCTTGCCTAATTGCCCTGGCAAGAACCTCCAATAAAATGTTGAATAACTGGTGACAGTAGGTGTCTTTGTCTTGTTCTTGATCTTAGAGAGAAAGCTTTCAGTCTTTGACCATTTGGTGGTTTGAAACTATATGTACCCCCAAAAAAATGTTCTTACAGTTAATTTATTCCTGTGAGTGTGAACCCATTGTAAGTAGGTCTTTTTATGAGGCTACTTCAGTTAAGGTGTGACCCCCCCATTCAGGATGGATCTTAATCTTATTACTAAAGTCCTTTATAAATGGAATGAATAAAGAGAGAAAGAGAGAGAAAGCCATGGAAATAAGCAGCTGAAATGAACAATATTGCAAGAGAAGAGAGACCAGCAGATGCTGCCTTGTGCCTTGTCATATGACAGAACAACAAGGATTGCTGGCAGCCAGTATTCCTGAAGAAAGGATCACCTTGATGATGCCTTGATTTACACATTTTCCCAGCGTCAAATTGTACACTAATAAATTCCCGTTGTTTAAGCTGAACCATTTCACCATATTTGCTTTAGCAACCTAGGAATTTAAAACACATCATTAAATAGGATGTTAGCTGTGTGCTTCTCACAAATGGCCTTTATCATATTCCTTTTATTCCTAGTGTTCTAGGTGTTTTTATCATATCAACATATTCTGTCAAATATGTTCTTTGCCTCAGTTAAGATGATCATGTGGTTTTCTGCTTTTTGTGTTAATGTGGTGTATTACATTAATTGATTTTTTAATGTTGAACCAATCTTGCACACCAAAAATAAGTCCCACTAGATTATGGTGTATGATTCTTTTAATATGATATTGGATTCTGTTCTAGTTTGCTAATGCTGCTGCAATGCAAAACACCAGAAATGGATTGGCTTTTATAAAAGGGGGTTTATTTGGTTACACAGTTGCAGTCTTAAGGCCATAAAGTGTCCAAGGTAACACATCAGCAATTGGTTACCTTCACTGGAGGATGGCCAATGGTGTTCGGAAAACCTCTATTAGCTGGGAAGGCACGTGGCTGGCGTCTGCTCCAAAGTTCTGTTTTCAAAATGGCTTTGTCCTAGGACGTTCCTCTTTAGGCTACAGTGACTCAAAAATGTCAGTCTTAGTTGCACTTGGGGTATTTGTCCTCTCTTAGCTTACCTGGAGCAAGAGTCTGCTTTCAACGGCAGTCTTCAAAATATCTCTCATCTGCAACTCCTGTGCTTTCTTCAAAGTGTCCCTCTTGGCTGTAGCTCCTCTTCAAAACATCACTCACAGCTGCACTGAGTTCCCTCTGCCCATCAGCTCATTTATATAGCTCCACTGATCAAGGCCCACACTTAATGAGTGGGGTCACGCCTCCATGGAAATATCTCATCAGAGTTATTACCTACAGTTAGGTGGGGCACATCTCCATGGAAATACTCAAAGAATTCCAATCTAATCAGCACTAAAATGTCTGCCCCACAAGACTGCATCAAAGAATACGGCTTTTTCTGGGGGACACCATACTTTGAAACCAGCACAGATTCAGTTTCTAGTATTTTGCTGAGGGTGTTTGCATCTATATTCATAAGAGATATTGGTTTGTAGTTTACTTGTGGTAACTTTATTTGGCTTTGGTATGAAGGAGATGTTGGCCTCGTTGAATGAATTGGGGAGTGTTCCTTCCTCTTCGGTTTTTTGGAAGCTTTTGAGCACAACTGAAGTTAAGTCTTTCTGGAATGTTTGGTAGAATTCCTCTGTGAAGCCATCTGGTCATTGGCTTTTCTTTGTTGGGAGGTTTTTGATTACTGATTCAATCTATTTATTAGCAATCAGTTTGTTGAGATCTTCTATTTCTTCTTGGGTCAACATAGATAGTTTGTGTGTTTCCAGGAATTTGTCCATATCACCTAGGTTATCTAATTTATTGGTGTCCAGTTGTTCATATTATTTTCTTATAGTTTTTTTTTTTATTTCAGCGGGGTCAGTAGTAATGTATTCCTGTTCATTTTTGGGTTTTTTTTTTTTTTTTTGGTATCCTCTTTTTTTTCTTTGTCAGTCTTGCTAAAGGTTTGTCAATTTTGTTGATCTTTTCAAAGATCCAACTTTTGGTGTTATTGATTCCCTCTGTTGCTTTTTTTTTTTTTTTAAATTCATCTGTCTCCACTCTGATCTTTGTTGTTTCCTTCCTTCTGCTTGCTTTGGGTTTACTTTGCTCTTCTTTTCTAGTTCTTCCAGTTTTGAGGTTAGGTCTCTGATTTAACTCATTCTTTTTTAATGGAAGCATTTTAGAGCTATAATTTTCCCTCTTGGCACAGTCTTGGCTGCATCCCATAACTTTGATATGTTGTATTTTCACTTTCATTCACCTCAAAGTATTTCCTAATTTCACTTCTGATTTCCTCTTAAGTCCGTTGGTTGTTTAAGAGTATGTTGTTTAATTTCCACATATTTGTGAATTTTCCATTTATCCCTCTATTAATTGATTTCTAGTATCATTCTGTTGTGGTTGCAGAATATACATTGTATGATTTCAATATTTTTGATTTATTGAGACTTGTTTTGTGAGCTAACATTTGGTCTCACATGCACGAAGAATGTGTATTCTATTTTTGTTGGGTTAGAAGTTCGAAATACATCTGTTAGATTTAGGGTTGGCTTAGAGTATCTTTCAAGTCTTGTATTTCCTTGTTGATTGACTAGATGTTCTATCCATTACTGAAAGTGGAGTGTTAAATTCTCCTACTATTAATGTTGAACTGTCAATTTCTCCTTTCAGATCTGTCAGTATTTGCTTCACATATTTGGGGCTCTGGTTTTTAGGTACATTTATTTAAAATTTTTATGTCTTCCCGTTGAATTTTCCCTTTATCACTATTTAATGACCACCTTTGTCCCTTGTAACTGTTTTTGATTTCAAGTCTGTTTTATCTGATGTTAGTATAGCTACTCCAGCTCTCTTTTGGTTACTACCTGCATGGTAGAATTTTTTTCCCTCCTTTCACTTTCAGCCTACTTATATCTTTGAATTTAAGGTAAATCTCTTGCAGACAGCATACAGTTGGGTCATGCTTTTTTATCCATTCTGCCAACCTCTGCCTTTTGATTGGAGAGTTTAATCCATTTACATTTAAAGTCACTACTGATAATACAGGACTTTCTTCTGCCATTTTGCTATATAGCCTTTGTATGTCTTATACCATTTTTGCCCCTCAATTCTTCTGTTAATGTCTATTTTTATATTTATTTGATTTTTTGGGGTTGTACCATATTGAGTGCCTTCTCAGTTCTATCTCAGTATATTTTTCATCTATTTTCTTTGTAGTACTGTGGGGTTAAAATTTAACATCCTAAATCATACTCAGTTTGATATCAACTTAACTTCAATAGCATGCACATGTATTTTTCCTATACCCCCTTTTTTTTGTACTTGTTACTACTTATATCTTTGTATTGTATGTCCAAAACCATAGATATATCATTACTTTTAATGCATTTTCATTTTAGCATCTGTTGGAAATAAGAAGTGGAGTTACATACCAAACAATACACTACAATAGCCCTGGCATTTATAATTTCCAAATGGTTACCTTTACCACAGTTTTTATTTCTTTATATCATTTTGAACCAGTCTAGTGTCCTTTCCTTTCAGTTTGAAGAACTCCCTTTAGCATCTCTTGTAGGGCAGATCTAGTGATAATGAACTCCCTCAGTTTTGTTTATCTATGAATGTGTTAATCTCTCCCTCATTTTTTTTCAATTAAAAAATAGAGATTTATTAGGGCAATGTGACATAATAGTGTAAAGCAATCAGCTGTTTGATAGGGCATCCTTTCAAAAGTAAGCACCAGGGTACAATTATGGAGTTCCCTCACTAATTTTTTTATCAGTGCCTACTTAATCTAATCATAAAGAATGAACACAATGTTCCTTTAACACCACAGTAAACACTACATTTAATTATAGAAGCTTTTCTAAATGCACCTCTCTCTTATGGCAAGAGGGATATTTCATCAGAAAACCTACAAGTGGGGTCCACACTTGTCTGTCAGTGCCCTAGTATGCTGGTCTTACTTCTGCTGGTCTTACATGGTTACTTCTGAAACCATGATTTCAGAGTCACTGACCAGCAAGGGATGGACCAAGCCCACAGTGATCCAATAGCACATTCCTAGAAAGGCTCTGCACTTACGACAACTGCCCACACCACCCTGGGGAGGGGCTTTGTTCCAGGATGAGGAGGAGGGGGTTGAAAGAAATTGCACCTAAACTCTTCATCAGGGGTGTCCAAGATGGCCTTGGTTGTCCCCATTGGGTGAGGATTGCAGAATCTTCGACTCCTCTCTGGTGGCCTCACCTACAGGCTTCACGTGGAATGAGTTGGCTGCAGCCCTGAGAGTACGCAGGGCCTCCTTCCACTCTGCTTCCATCTGAGCCCTATAGTCCCCAAATGAGGAACACATCAGCTGGCTTTTCAGGGACAGAGGGGTTCTTTGGCTGCACTGGGTCTGGATTGCCCCCATAGCCTGTTCTTTCTGTTTTAGGCTAGGTCTCTGGGTCCTGAGACTGAGCTCCAGCTGCTGCACACACCAGGCCAATTCCTGGGCCAGCTGCTCTATCTGGGCCTTAGCCCTTGGGGAGAGAGGGTTCCTCTGGGGTGGGCTTTTCTGAGGCTTCTTCTTTTGCTTCTTTTACTTCTTAGAAACCTCTTTCACTCCCTATGGGGTGCATCCTGGAGACAACGTCATTAAAGATGGGGTGTCCTGAACAGAGATGGACTGGATGGGATGTTACAGTGGGAGGACTCAGGCTCAGCACTGGGAACAGGGCTAGGGAACCAGGGACCATGGCGAATGTGATCGGCTCCTCGGGGCTACCATGAGCTGCATTCGCCATCAGAGCCCACGTCTTTCCCTTTTTTTGAAAGAAAGTCTTGCCAGAAAAAAAATTCTTGATTTGCATTTGTTTTCTTTCAGCACTTTAAGTGTTTCATCCCACTGCCTTCTTGCCTCCATGGTTTCAGATGAGGAATTGGCTTTCAATATAATTGGCACTTTCACGTACGTGATATGTTGCTTTTCTCTTGCAACTTTCAGAATTCTATCCTTGTCCTTTGCATTCAGTGGTGTGATCAGTATATTTTGGGGTGTATTTTTCTTCATGTTTATATTGGTTGGTGTTCTCTGGACTTCTTGGATGTGCATATTTATGTTTTCTCCTAAGTTTGGGGAGTTCTCTCTCATTATTTCTTTGAATATTCCTTCTGGCCCTCTCTCTCTTTCTTCTCCTTCTGGAACCCCCATAATACATATGTTGGTACTGGATTGTTGACTTGGGTTATTGTTGCTTTTTATAACTCTTTTTCCTTTCTGCTTCTCAGCCTGACTCATTTCAAGTGTCTTGTCTTTGAGTTCACTGATTCTTTCTTCTGCCAGACCCAATGTGCTCTTGAAACTTTCCTGGGAATTTTTAATTTCAGTTACTGTGGTCTTCAACTCCGGTTTCTATATCTTTACTAAGATTCTCATATTCCTCATTCATTGTTTTCCTGATATCCTTTAGTTCTTTCTCTGTATTTTCTTTTGTTTCCTTTAGCATTGTTAAGATCATTTTTTAAAAAAAGGCTGTATTTGGTATGCCCATATTCTGGTCTTCTTCATCAGTGTTTTCTGGATTTTTATCTTCTTCCTTTGAATGGGCCATCATTTCCTTTTTCTTTGTTTGTCTTGAACTCTTTTGTTGCACAGTACACATTTTAATATTTTAAAATGTTAACTCTGGGGTTTATTTCCTGAGATGTCTATTTCTTGTTTTTTTAACCAGCTGGTGATAGAACAGAAATTTTCTTGAGTTTAGCCCTTCTATTAGGAAGGTCAGACCAAGCAAATATAGTTTGCAGGGTTTTCCCTGTCTTTGTGTTCCTATTTCTTGTCCTGTGCTTTTGCTTGTTAGTTGATTTGGAGTTCCCCTCTTTAGAGGAGTTTGGTTGCCTCAGACTATCAGCCTCTGTAGTTTCTTACACTCCTTTCATTGTCTCAAACTGCTTTTGCTTGGAGGACAAATTCTGGGAGGAAAAGTATACCGGAGAGAACTTTCCCAAGTTAGTCTTTCCTGGCTGAAACAGGGCCAGGGACCCCCAAAGGAGGTGCAGATCAGCTGCAGTGTGCCCTGGGGAGGGGATCAGGAAGGGTGCCAAGAGCTTCTTCCACAGCTCGCCAAAGCTGAGATTTCTTGGCCTCCCTACTAAATGCATCCATTCAACTAACTGTTGCCTGCAGCCCCGAGAAACTGTAGTGTCTGTGTCTCCTCTGCCTTGGCCTTTGTCTGGGGTGAGTTGAAACAGTGGCCAACCTCGGAGCTGGTTCCCCAGCAATTAATGTCAGTAATCAAAAGCCATGATCAGTGATCGGCTAGGTCCACCCCTGGTGTTAGGGAAGAGGATTTTTATGTCCCTTTCTGTCATGAGTGGGTTAGTCAGGAGCTGGAACCCACAGTGTCCTGCCATGAGAGTGGGGGATGGGTTCCGGTAGTCACGGCGTAGACAGAGCAATTTAGTGTTCTTTACTGTAATTTATCATCCTCTTCCTCCTGCTCTTTCCTGGATGCAGTACAGTGTTCTTCTGGCCTCTGGAGTTTCAAAATAATTGTTTCTGGTAGTTCCTGCCTGTTTAAGATTTGTTCTTGTGGAAGGACTGCATTCTGGGGCTTCCTACTGTACCATCTTCCCACAGTCCTCCTCTAATCAAGTTTTAAATATGTTTTAAAACATGTTTTAAACTAGATTCTAATTCTACATCTTCCTGTAGAATCCCTTGGAACTATCCTCCAACTTGGTTTTAGTTTATTCAACTTCTAAAAGCCCTCCAATTCTAAAATGCCACCTGTTAGTAAAGATTATTAATTCAGGCACAGATTTAGAAAATGTACACAAACTTTATAAAGTAAGGTTTTGGTTTGACAATCTTAATTACCTGAAAACATCTAGACTGAGATCTGAGGCTTTTTCTTTTGGCCCATGACTACTCCATTTTCAGGAATATTGACATTTCCTCAAAATGTTGAATTTTTAGAGAGTTGTGAAGACTTGACTGTATATACATTTGGAGACAAAAAGGGCTGATAGATGAATGCATGATGAAGAATGCCATTTTGATTTTGCATCCTCATTTTGTACACTTACTAAAGATGTGTTAATTTCCAGAAATGGAAATCTAGTTTGAGAACTGTAACTGAACTTCTCCTTGCTGTCTCAAGGGGAAACCTAGCATTGAATCTTTTTGGTCTTATTTTATTTTTTTCTTTTAAATTCTATTGGATTCCTAATGTACTTGTAAAGATATACACAGATATAAGTTTGCAGGTATTCCTAGATATACTATATCCATCTACAGACATATTGTTTGTGGTAACTTATTCCTAGAATGTTATGTTTATAAATATATGCATAAACATAATTTATTATTTTTAACTTACATGTATATATTTTCTTAAGTACTGTGCCAGTTTGGATGTATTATGTCCCCCAAAATGCCATGTTCTTTGATGCAATCTTGTGGGGGCAAATGGATTAGTGTTGTTTAGGTTGGAATCCTTTGTTTCCATGGAGATGTGACTCAGTCAACTGTCAGTGATACATTTGATTGGATAATTTCCATGGAGATATGGACCCCACCCATTCAGGGTGCTCTTGGCACCCTTCCTGATCCCCCACTGCAGCCAATCTGCACCTCCTTTGGGGGTCCCCAGCCCTGTTTCAGCAAGGAAAGACTGACTTGGGAAAGTCCTCTCCGGTGTACTTTTCCTCCCAGAATTTGTTCTCCAAGCAAAAGCAGTTTGAGACAATGAAAGGAGTGTAAGAAACTATAGAGGCTGATAGTCTGCAGCAAGTTTGCCAGCCTCAAACACATGGGAGAGGAAGGTCTGTCTCCTGGTAAACAGAGGGGACAACCAAACTCCTCTAAACAGGGGAACTCCAAATCAACTAACAAGCAAAAGCACACTTGTTAGATCACTGGAGTCCTGTATAAGAAGCTCAGACAGAAGTTGCTCGTTGCTGCAGCCTAGAGAAGAACGTCCTGGGAGAAAGCCTTTTGGAAACCAGAACTCTGGAGCAGACGCCAGCCACATGCCTTCCCAGCTAACAGAGGTTTTCTGGATGCCATTGGCCATCCTCCAGTGAAGATAATGCAGTTGTTGATGTGTTACCTTGGACACTTTATGGCCTTAAGACTGTAACTTTGCAACCAAATAAACCCCTTTTATAAAAGCCAATCCATTTCTGGTATTTTGCATAAAAGCAGCATTAGCAAACTGGAACAAGTACTGTACAGTTGGACATTGTAGTTGATATTATATGATGTTAAATCTAAGCTTCTCTAAACCTTTGTGTAAGGTTGTTTATATATAGCTTTTTTTGCAGAGGCTTTTTAAGCAAAAATGCTTTTTAATCCTCTCTTTAAGGAATGGCCCATGTTGCAGAAGATATAAGTACTTAAATAAATTATTCTATATGGCATATTAACTGCAATAATGACAAATGAAAAGGTGCTGTGAGGCTTTCAGGAAAAAGTGGTCAGCTTTGCCCAAATGTGGTTAAGGAAGGAGTCTTGAAATTTATCCTTAGGATGAATCTAGACAAATAAGTAGGACTGAGTTTGCCAGGCAGTAGCTGTTGCTGTCACTGGCTGTAGTTTATTGGACACTTGCTCATGATATGTCTTTATATTGTCATTTTACCCTGGCCTCATAATAACCCTATGTTGTTGGAATATCCCATTTTATGGCTGAAGAAACTAACAGCCTCAGAGATTAAAAAATACTAACAGCCAGTAGGTGATGAAACATGGATTTGAAACCATGTCTTTCTAACTTAATGATTCTTAATGATTTTACCATATTGCTTCCAAACAGAGGTGAGATATTGCCTTCTAGATGGGAAGAAAATCATGTAGGAAGGTACGGAAGGGGAAACCCATATAGCATGTTGGGGTCCTGCATAGTTCTTGTAGCTTGTGTGTCAGATGCAACTGAAGGGAGCTGGATCTTGAGATCCAGCAGAAATTGGGGCTCGGAGTATGAGGACTCTGAGGCCATGCACTGATTCTGGTGAGGACCCCGTGAGTGGTTTTAAACAGCCAGACATAAGATGGCCCACTTTGCATTTGAGCTAAGCTCTCTGTCAGTTGGTGGAGGCTACAGTGGACGATTGTAATGCCAACACAGGAAAGAGTAGATATGAGTTGAAATACAGTGTAGACCTTTACTAGAGCAATGGCAAGAGGGGCTTTGGGTTTGAGAACTTTGGGGTGTTTAGGAATTGATGTAACCAGTGAGAAGGTAAGTGAGAGAGAAGAGAGAATAGTATCTCCTGGATGCCTGAAATGTAGTTCTGTGCAAGGAGAAATAATGGAGCAGGAGCAGGTATAACTTACAATATCTTTCAATGTAAGAGAGTTCTAATGGCATTTGCACTCACTTTCTGTGTATTTATTTTGCAACCCAGTTGATATTTTATGTTTTATTTTTCAAAGACTGTTTTTGAACATTATAAATTTTCCCTGTATTATTCTTTTTTGTTTGCTTTTTTGCATTCTGTGATTATCTAGTGAGAGCTCAGTCTCTGGCAGAACAGGTACAATTCTTTTGCTTCATTATTTCTTTAAAAAAATTGATCACTTAATTTTACTGTGGCAGAAAACTTTCTGGACACATTTATCTGTATTTCTAAGGATATGATGAATACATGTTGTTTAGTGCATGCATTCTTATTTCCATCCTTGAAAGTTACTGCTTTAGCTGTTGGGCCATGTGCCATATCAGCTGTGTTCAGAAATTCTTAACCCTGTCACACTGGTATAATGGTAAGGTGTAATTTATCCAAGATACGTTGAGTTCATTGAGTCTAATTTGCTTTCAATAAATTGTTATTATGAGTGTGACCAATGAGAAATCTACAAGGACAAATCTACAAGAATGAGATCTCCACAAGGAGTGCATGAGATTTCAATAGCCAGTTGACTTGTCTACGCAAGCAGTAATGATGAAAAGCCGTTGGCCTCTAGTCCTTTGACTCTGTGCCTGGGTACTTCCTATCAATAGGCTTCTTTAGAAAAGGGGGGTGGTACTTTCTGTATTTAATTTCCATGTTTTTTGATGGCTTATATACATCTGTAGGGATTAGAGTGTTGGCGCTTGCTTTCTATGCTCAGTGAGAAGGGTGGTATGGAGGTGGAACTGGGCAAATACCCTCATTTGCACAGGATTAGGCAGAGGAAGTGTGTATCAGGAATGTTAGAGCACCAAACAACTGCAGGAAGCAATACAGGCACTGCAGCTGTGTGGAGTCTGGCCACACACGCTTCCCCTAGCTAGAATTTTAGTTTCTGAGTCACTTGTTTTCCACCTGAAGCACCTGTGTCTTTGGAGGACTCCATAGGAGAATTTTCTTGTGGAGTCAACATAGTTTCAGGACAGGCCAGTGAATAGAGCAATGGGAAATTATTAGGTTGGAGCAGCATTTAAAATTTCCAGAAATTTCCCTGTGGAACTGTGTGTGCATGTGTGCACACAATCAGTTTCACACTAAAAGAGCTTGGCACTCCTTTAGTACAGACTTTACCTTGCTACTCTCATCCTGTGTTTTCACTATAGAGAATATAAAACATGATGCTTTGCTGCTTCTGAGTGGTCAGGTACATTATAGATTGTGTGCTAAATCATTTCTACCCTTTAAGTTGTCTTTGTAAAGTACCTGCCTACTTATAATTTATCTCAGACAAGATAATCACTCTAGGAGGGTTGTAT
This sequence comes from Choloepus didactylus, assembly GCF_015220235.1. Taxonomy (NCBI): domain Eukaryota; kingdom Metazoa; phylum Chordata; class Mammalia; order Pilosa; family Megalonychidae; genus Choloepus; species Choloepus didactylus. Next base: position 133,013,205 of record NC_051308.1, read on the forward strand.
TAGGATGTAAGGACACCATTTTCATTGGTCAGTTCAGTTTAGATCAAGTGGTGATGATTAATAGCGTTGGATGTAGATGGGTTAGAGTAATTTTTAAAATGCATAGATGTCCAGATTCAGGTTAGAATAAACTCTGTGTCTACTCCTTATGTCTACAAAGTTTTACAAGGATGCTTTAGCAAAAACACTACTGATATTTTGTTAATAGATTTAGGTTTGTGGGAGAAAGTGGCAGAAAAATTTGAGTTTATTTATTGCCAGTTGCTAAAGTACAATTTCTTAGAGAGCTAGTGTGCCAGAATGCCATTATCTTTGATGCAGTCTTGTGTGGGTAGACGTATTAGTGTTGGTTAGATTATAATTCTTTGATTGAGTGTTTCCATGGAGATGCGGCCCACCCAACTGTAAGTGATATCTCTGATTAGATAATTTCCATGGAGCTGTGGCCCTGCCCATTCGGCGTGGGCCTTGATTAGTTTACTAGAGCACTATATAAGCTCAGACAGAAGGAGCGAGCTTGCTGCAAAGTGTGCGTTCTTCAAAGGGACACTTTGAAGAATGCACAGGAGCTGAGAGAGGAGCTGTAGCTTACAGAGAAACATTTTGGAGACGGCCTTTGAAAGCAGACTTTTGCTCCTGAGAAGCTAAGAGAGGACAAATGCCCCAAGGGCATCTGAGAGTGACATTTTGAAGAGAAGCTGCAGTCTAGAGAGGCATATCCTGGGAGAAGGCCATTTTGAAACCAGAACTCTGGAGCAGACGCCAGCTAACAGAGGTCTTCCGGACGCCATTGGCCATCCTCCAGTGAAGTTACCTTGGACACCTTATGGCCTTAAGACTGTAACTGTGTAACCAAATAAATCCCCTTTTATAAAAGCCAATCCATTTCTGGTATTTTGCATCCTGGCAGCATTAGCAAATGGGAACAGCTAGTAATATATATTTTTCATGGCATTATAATGAAACTACTGCAAAATATATTGATAAAATGGAGATAGTATTAGTTAATATAAATTTTCCAAAAAAATTTACTGAAGAGTTTTTAGCTTTTTGTGATTTTGATTTTGATCAGTAGACTGCCCCAGGATGTTCATAAGTAAATAGTCACACATATATATCCTTTTTTCTACACTGTTTTGAACTCAGAGTTGGAAGATACCTAAGGCTCAATTTAGTAATCTCTTCTATATGCTTGAATAATTCCTAGTGATGGCATAGAAATAACCTAAGTGGTAACATTTCCATTCATGGATAATGAATTATTTAGAAAATCATTGCGATTGATAAATCATAATCTGTCTTCCTAAATCTTCTACTCCTTGATATTGGTTCTATTTTCTGGAGCAGCACAGAATTAATTTATAAAATCTTCTATAGGACAGCTCTTCAAATATTTGAAAATTTTTATACTGTTTCTCTAAGGTTTTTCTTCTTAAAATGAAACAAATGCATTTTGTCTCCTCAGTTTTTTTTTTAATAATCTCACTTTTTAAAGTAATTTGAAATAACTTATAATGACAACATATAAAACAGGACAGTTAAGGCCTTTAAAAATTAAAATTGAAAGATCAGAAGCTATTTAGAGGAAGGGATGCTATCATCATACCAATAATGCACAGAAGCCAGTTTGATAATTACATTTATCTCTGCACCACCCCAAAGTAAAAAAAAAAAAAAAAAAAAAGTTGAATTCAGAAAGTGAGATTTTGAAAGCCTTTTTGCCCAATGGAATTTGGAAAAAACTAAATTAGTCTAAGAATTAATAAAAAATTATTATAGAAATAATCAAACATGCAAAAATACAAAGAACACTACCAAAAATACTCCACATATCTCCACTATTCACAGATTGTTAACATTTGCCATATTTGCCTTATCTATACATATATAGCTATTTTTGGTGACTCATTTCAGAGTAAATTATAGGCATCATTACATTTCTCTGCTAAATTCTTCTGCCTGCAGCTTCTAATATAAACCTATTTTTAGCACCCAGAACAAACTGAATCATACTTCCCTAATATCATCTAATATCGCGACCATACTCAAATTTCACCAGTTGTTCCCTAAATATCTTTTATTTTTCGTTTTGTTGAACCGTTGTTGAATCAAGGTTTAGACATTGTATTTGGTGGCTGTGTCTCTTAAGTCCAAGAAAAATGTGTTCTCCAGTAGTTTTATACATATTTTAAGTTTTCTTTTTAATTTTCTGATAACCTACCAAATGGTGATGATCATTTCTGATGGATTGGTATGGTTTTTTGTTTGTTTGTTTGCTTGAGTTTAGAATAAAGCATGAATTTTTTTCTTTCATAATCTAGAGAATTTTTAAAAGCCTTGGCTGCATTCACTGTAGAATGACTCAGTAAATGTTTTTGTAAGAATCAAGTAACTTATGTCCTATAATGCCAAGCATCTTGCAAGTATTTTAGGACTATTATGTGGCAAGCACCAAAACCATACTGAATGTTTCAACATGTTATCCTGTCTACTTTAAATATAGACAATATGCTCTTTTAGATAATTAGATAGATCAGTAAAACATGTTATTTCTCAAGATTACTTCTCAAGACTCCTTGAAATAGTCATAGGTGGTTTGTTCTAAGATTTTCATTTGGCTCAAAAAAAAAAAATTATCTGGAAGACAATTTGTCATTCAGAACTTTGTCAAAAGTGTCAGAGTTCTAATCTTGCCTGGCCTAGAGGAACTCTGTAATTTCAAGAACACTTAGAAAGTTATATGTCATATTCCTGCCCATGTGATTTTCTTTCCATGGAGAGTTTACCCAAATATTACTAACTGTAACTCACATTTCCAGAGATTCTGATCTAGAGGTTTCACTGATTTTTTTTTCTAATACATGGCATTTGAGTGAAATATTTCTTACATTTTGGTTTTAGGGAATATAATGATTAAAATTTAAAAAGCAATAATTTGGGGAATAGATTGGAGGAAATTAGAATACATTGTTTTTAGAAAAATATGATTATTTAAATGATACTATGTATAGATCTCAAACTGAAGATCATGGTTTTAATCTTATCCATTTAATAGCAAAGATATAGAAAGAAAATAAGGTTATGTCTTATAATTGGGTGGGTTTTTCACTTTTGATATAAGTTGTGTTGTTGTCATATCTTTAATAATAAGAGTGAATTAGTACATTGAAAAGAGTTTCCTAAATTCAAAAATCATAAAATTTTATAATCATAATTTATTCATTATTAGGGCCATAGTGGTTGTTCAGGATAACATTTTCTCTACCTGTGTTGTTACTGCATACTATTTGTTAAATTAATAAAACCTGCTCCTCATTGTGATCATCAGTAATGCAACACTTTTATACTTTTCTTTTCATGAAAAATTTCCCATGTAAACTATATAGTTTTTTTTTTCTCCTACTGAAATTCAACAGTCTTTCCCTAACAATAGCTGATGAAAAGGAACCTGGAAAGTCTTCTTCTTTTCTGCTTTGGGAAGCCCAGCCAAGGTCTGTTGGTAAAATTGGTAATTCTGTTTTCTGAGTCAAGACTCAGGCACAGCCAGTTGATAATTTCCCCCCTTTTATTCTGTAGTCATTCTGAATATTTCATGAGAAAAGCTTTTAGTTTTGTTGTTGAAAAAAATGTATCAGTGCCCAGAATTGCCAAAAGGCAAATACCCACCAGAAATTCTATTGTAGTGAAACAGCAGTTGAAAAAGTGCTGAAATGGAATCCGCTCCACAGTTAATATCTACTACAATTCCTAAACATACTCCATTCATTATCATGGAAAATACATTGCTATACTGTTTTAGAAGTTTCCAAAAATTCAGAATCCATATTTAGCTAATTAGGATGTCTAATAAGAATAGTAAAACAATTGGAATGATACCATTTATTTTTCACACTCTAAAGGAGATGAATTATTTTTTCTTTTGCTTGAAAATAATAAATATTAACACATCAGCAATTTAATGATACTGAGGCAATCTTTTCCTCTATAGATAGCTTCTCTTTGTTGCATACATTTACGTATGTGAATGTTTAATAGCTTTTTTTTTAATAAGGCAGGCGCTGCCTCATGTATCTATTTATTTATTTGTTTTCAGTTTTCACCAGATTTTTTAATTTTTATTTTGAAATAAATTCAAACTTACAGTAACAGTTGCACAATTAATACAAACCCCATACACAGAACTCCAGCATACCCCAACGCCCCTCCCCCGATACCCCAATCTACCAACTTTAATATTTTGTCACTTTACCATTTCTTTCTTTCCCTCCTTCCCTCCCTCCTTCCCTGTCTATTATCCATCGTCTGTTGCTGTCTTCTGAAAATATGAGAGCAAGTTGCACACATCCTTGAACAAATAATTAATTCACATATACATTTTCTATGAACAAGAGTATTCATTTATGTAATCACATTAAGTGTAGTTAAGAAGTTCAAGAAATTTAACATTGATATAAAGCTTACATTCTATATTTCATTTTTTTCTTATGTCCCAATGTGTCCTTTTGAGCCTTTTCTCCTCTATTCTTAGATCCCATCCAGGATCATCTATGGCATTTAATTGTCATTATCTGTTTAGACTGTCTTTTTTTTCCAATTGTGGAAACATATATACAGCATAAATCTTCCCATTCCAACCTCTCCCAGGCAATGTTGCAATGCCATCACCTTCCCACCATCCATTACTAGAAATTTCCCTTAATCCCAAATAGAAACCCTATACTCATTTCTTATTAATTTCCCATTGTCCCTTCCCCCACTTCTCATAACCCATACTCTCTCTGATACTTTCTTTGTGTTTACCATGGGGCTTAAATTTAACATCTTAAGTCTATAACAATCTTGTTTTCTTTGATACCAACTTAACTTCAATAGGACACATAAACTATGTTTCCATACTCCTCCATTCCCCCGGCTTTAACAGTTCTTGTCAAAATTACATATTTTACATTGAGTCCAAAACTACTGATTTATCATTATACTTTATGTATTTTAGATCCTGTAGGAAGTAAATAGTGGAGTTACCAATAAAAAATACAGTAGTATTGGTATTTATATTTACCATATGATCTTTACTGGAAATCTTTGTTTCTTCATGTGGTTTCAGTCAGTTGTTTAGTGTCCCTTCCTTTCAGCCTGTACAATTCCCTTTAGCATTTCTTATAGGACTGATCTACTGGTGATGAAGTCCCTCAGCTTTTGATTATCTGGGAATGTTTTCATCTCCCCCTCGTTTTTAACCTCTAGGTGTTTGTGAATTTTCTGAGTCTCTGATAATTATTGACTTCTATTTGTATTCCATTATGGTCAGAGAATGTGCTTTGAATAGTTTCAATTTTTTAAAATTTATTGAGGCTTGTTTTATGTCCCAGCCTATGGTTTATTCTGGAGAAAGTTCTGTGATCACTAGAAAAGAATGTGTATCCTGGTGATTTGGGATGTAATGTTCTACCTATGTCTGTTAAATTTCTCTATATATCTCTCTCCTTTCTTTGTTTCTCTGTCGGTAGGGCTCCCTTTAGTATCTGAAGTAGGGCAGGTCTTTTATTAGCAAAATCTCTCAGCATTTGTTTGTGAAAAATTTAAACTTTCCCTCAAATTTGAAGGAGAGCTTTGCTGGATAAAGTATTCTTGGTTTGGAATTTCTTGGTTGGAAATTTTTCTCTCTCAGAATTTTAAATATGTCATGCCACTGCCTTCTCGCATCCATGGTGGCTGCTGAGTAATCACTAGTTGGTCTTATGTTGTTTCCTTTGTATGTGGTGGATTGCTTTTCTCTTGCTGCTTTCAGAACTTGCTCCTTCTCTTCAGTGTTTGAGAGTCTGATCAGAATATGTCTTGGAGTGGGTTTATTTGGATTTCCTCTATTTGGAGTTTGCTGGGCATTTATGCTTTGTGTATTTATATTGTGTAGAAGATTTGGGAAGTTTTCCCTAACAATTTCTTTGATTACCCTTTCTAGACCTTCTCTTCCCCTTCTGGGATGCCAATGAGTCTTATATTTGGACTTTTTATTTCATCTATCATATCCCTGAGATCCATTTTGATTTTTTTGATTTTTTTCCCCGTTCTTTCTTTTGTTCTTTCATTTTCCATTGTGTGGTTCTAGAGGTTGCTGAGTTGTTCAGCTTCCTCTAGTCTTGTACAGTGAGTATCCAGATCTTTTTAATTTGGTCAACAGTTTCTTTTATTTCCATAAGGTCTTCTATTTTTTTATTTACTCTTGCAATTTCTTCCTTATGCTCTTCTAAGGTCTTCTTCATGTCCTTTATATCCTTTGCCATGCTCTTCTTCATGTCCTTTATATCCTGTGCCATGCTCTTGTTGTTTGTCTTTAATTCTTTGATTAATTGCTCCAAGTACTTTGTCTCTTCTGATCTTTTGATTTGGGTGTTTGGGTTTGGTTATCCATATTGTCTGGTTTTGTCACATGCTTTAAGATTTTCTGTTGTTTTTGGCCTCTTGGCATTTGCTTTACTTGCTAGGGTTCTTTTAGGATATGAAGGATTATTCAGACATGAACCTCTAATTTGTCACATCTACAGCTTGGTGGCGTACACTTTCTCTAACCAGCAGATGGCATCCATGAGTCACCTATTCCCCTCAAGTCAGTTCTCCCAAACTTTGTCTTTGTGGTGTGTGGGGGTCTGGTTCTTGTGGGGTCCAATTGGTGCACCAAATTTGGGTGTGTTGTTGATGCCGTCTGCTCTGAATGTGGGGCATGTGTCTGAGCGGTTAAGGAGGCAGGGCAGCTTTAATAATCAAACCTCCCAGGTGTTCCTGGATATTTAAGGCTGTTGCAAGAATGTAAACCTTCATTTCAGTCTCGCCACAGATTGTCTCTGCTGCTGACTCACAAGGCCTTGGTATTGGCTTAGGGTTCCTGGGATTTCCAGGTGGGTTCCTCTTTCCAGCCATGCCTTTCTAGGGCCTTTGCTGAGGGAAGGCTGTGCTATGTCACAAGTGCATGCTGTCCCTCAAGGGAAGCCCCGGGCTGCCGGGCCGTGCAGGGTCATTCCTAGCCTGCTGTAAAGGTAGCTGAATGGGGTGTATTAATTTCCCCCTTTTCACACAGCACTGCCTTCCCAGCTCTGGGACAATTACCTGTGGGTGTGCGAAAGGCTATTGTCCAGGCCCGATATTGTGGTGTGTGTGCGGTGTTGCCGAAAACACTTCCCGTCACACTGAGTCCCTTGGCGTGGCTCTGGGCTGTGGCTCCGGTGCCAGGTGGGAGCATTCCCAGCCTGCTTGGAAGATGGCTGCAAGGGGTGTGGTTTTTTTCCCCTTTTGGCTAACCTCTGCCTGTCTCACTCTGAGATAATTAGCAGTGGGTGTGTGAAAGGCTATCTTCCATGCCAGATCTTGAGGTGTTCACACAGCCCTTTCCTGCCATGCTTCACTGTGTGGTTCTTGCTGACGTATTCGCAGCTGCTTTTGGGTTTTTTTAAAAAAGAACTCGTCCGCCTCCAAACGCCAACCCATGGTTTCCCCACACCGCAGCATGGCTGCTGGATATTCAGCAGCTCACTCACTCATTTCAGAACTCAGACTCCTGGTTTCATGAAGTGCATGGTCCCTGTGGATTCAGCAGACCTTGTCCAGCTGGTGCATCGCTGGAACTGGTGTTCTGGGTCACTTTCTGGCCTCTATCTAGTATTTTTCACGGAGGTGTTTTTTTGTCCTATCTCTCCTAGCCGCCATCTTAGGTTCTTTCCCGTTTAATAGCTTTTTAAATTTTAATCTAAATGAACATCAGCATAAAATCTCCAAGTTAGGATTTCAGCAATGCTAACAGCTCATTAGACAAGAAAACGAATTTAAATAAGGAGAGAAAGAATGGCTCCTCAGTTTTCTCAGTGTAAATCGGACTATTTTATTTACTTTGTACAGTTGTTGGCAGGATTAAAACAGATAATGTTGCATGTAAGGTCTTCAGCATAATGACTAACGTAAGTGTGTGCTAAAAAAGTTGATAATATTGATTAAATTACAATAAACATAATTTATTATACAGAAACATTTTTTCCATATTTCTGTTTATATATTGTTCCTCTTTCCTTTACTTAAGTCAAACCTCTCTTTTTCACTACAATTTCTATGGCATGATTTGTCAATTTGAGGTCAAGCTATAAGTTGAATCTCTCAGAAGATCCAAATAAGAGTTAAAGAGAGATCAAATATGGATAAAACAAATGCATAAAGCATTTACCACTGATTATCTAGTAGTAATCAGCTATGTTATAATTCATGACTTTTTTAGAATTAAAGGATATATAGGCTGAATCATATGAAATTGCTAATATTTGACAAAAATGGCAATACCATGTGGTTTAACTTAATACTTTGGCTCTGAATGGCTTCCCAAGAATATGCAATAGTTATCAGGAAAAAAAAAAAAAAAGAAAACAAACAACAACAACAAACAAGAGACGAGCTTATAGTGTTGATGCATTCTGCGTGGCTTTTTTAGGTAAAACCCGAACCAAATGAGTGTACGTTTCAGGGAGTCAAGTTTTCCTTTAACATAAAGAGGAATTTAGAAGCAGTGCTATGTGTAATAGAAAAGATTCTATTTTCTATTCCAGAATGTTCTAGAATATTTTACGTTCTAAAAATGTAAAACTAGTGTCTTATATTGCAGAATATAGGGGACCTAGAGATAGAAAGCAGCTAGTGAAGGAGGAATGATAATCTAATAAGAACAGATGAGATATTGAGGGTAATCTTAATGATATGGGAATGCTCGGGAATGACTATGGTTCATTAATTTTCTTGTGGTATGGTAGAGCATATTAGAAGCAATGAAGTTATTTCAGAATATTTGTTTTTCGTATTCCTTTGTTTTGTCTTGTTTAAAAATGTTTTTTTTTTTAATTTTTTGATAAAGTTAATAAAAACAAAGATTCTTGGAATTAGTCAGGAGACCTGGCCTGACATAATAAAGAGTTCTCCAGTTCTGCCTGTTACTGATCACTTGACTTCTCATTTGTTAACTTAACTCTTGGCTAGTCAACAAAAATTTAGTGTTCACTATTTGGTAATCCAAATTACTGTGTTTTGGTCTTGCTTTTTGTAGGTTGCATTAATTAAAACAAGAGATGTGCTTGTCTAGCTGATGTTTTGTGAAATTGTATTTCTACATTTGTAAATAAATACATATTAGTCATTACAGCTTGTTATTGTTATGTCTGATTTACCAAATTTTAATTCCGTCCAGAACAGTGATTTGTGGTGGCAAAGCTAGACAGATTGAAGTCTTTTTTTCTAGCCATTTATTGAGTTTCTGGAAAAGAAAAATATATTCGAAGAAATTGAGGACAAAAACTTTGGAAAATATTCTTTGCTGCTCCCTGTGTTCACCAGTGGAAACACCCACATTGTCCTTATTTGGCAACCTTTTTAATAACACTTCATTTGCCAGTATCAAAACATTACTCATGTATGAAACTGATATTAAAACAAACCAACCCTGAAAATCAATGAAGGATATGTTACAGGTCTTTGAAATCTTACACAAATACATCAGAATCACATGCAAATTAATTTGTGGTTTTTGGTTTCATAAAACTGTGTCACAGTCTTTGAGAAGATCTTTTAAGAGACTGTCTAATGATGATTTATTATTCTTTGGAAATAAACTTCAGGAGTGCCTGTAAGGGAAGGTGATAACATAAGTTTACAGAAATTTCCTTGACTGTTCATGTGGAGAATTTGAAATTGGTAGTTGGTCTGTATTTAAAATTGTAAATATTGGTTAGACCAATCTTAAGATTATTGAATATTTTAGTAGTCCTGTCACTTGAGCATGTATTTTTTTCAGAACATAAATCTGATACTGTTTGTTGATAGCAGAACATAGGGAATAATTTGTGGCCATTCTGGAGACTGATTTAAAGAGTTTACATGGCTTTAGAATGCATATTATTTTTGAAAAAAAAAAAGGCTTATGTACTTGCCTTCATACTTAGGACTTACTTGAATCATTAGATTTTACAATAACAGGTAAAATCTCATATTTGTTTTATTAGGTAGGCTTCAGCCAGCTTTTGAGAAACTGTTAGTTAACAGGAAAATAATATATGTGAATGAAACTAAGTGCTATCTTTTAGTTATGATGAATTTGATAGGTAATTCAAATTAACCATTAAAATAATATTGGTTTAAAGCAATTGTTTTTAGGATGCCTGCCATGAGGAGAAAATTACCATTTAAAGTGCCATGTGTCTTTTGATAAGAAAATCAGTAGATTTAGATAGAAATTTCAGTTATCTACCCATTAAAAAAATTTATTTTCCTTTCTTGATTTTGGTTAAAGCCTGAAAATTGGTATGCAAAAAATCATAGCATGGTGCAATACCCTCTCGGCTATATAGAAGATACTTAATGTAACTCCAAGGATGTAGTAATGTTGGGATGGGCTCTAAAACCAAAATGAACCATTTTTCTTTGGCTCTCACTAACACCTCACTGTTCCATATTGCTAGAGCTGCCATTATGCAAAATGCCAGAAATGAATTGGCTTTTATAAAGGAGATTTATTAAGTTAAAAATTTACATTTCTAAGGCCATGAATGTGTCCAAACAGGGTGTCAACAACAAAAAGATACCTTCACCAAAGAATGGCTGATAGTGTCCAGAAAACCTCTGTCAGCTAGGAAGGCACGTGACTGGCATCTGCTTGTCCCAGGTTGTGTTTCAGCTCCTGCGTTTCAAGATGGTATCCTATACAATGTCTTGGGTTTGTCTCTCTTAGCTTCTCCAGAACAAACTCTGGCTAGCATCTTAGCATCTCTAAGCATCAGCCTCAGCATCTGGGCCTTAGTGGCTCTTTTTAAAGGACTCCAGTAAACTAATCATGACCCATGCTGAATGGTTGGGGTCTCCATGGAAACATTCAATCAGGAGGTCACACCCTAATCAGAAAGTTTAATAAATCTGCCCCCACAAGATTGCATTAAAGAATATGGCTTTTGGGAAGGCATAATATATCCAAACTGTCACACTCACCTTCCTTAAATTTCCCTCTTTGCTATTCCTGGGAGTCTGTTGAGTAGTCCTGTTGATAACCATTGGGTATCTTTCATCTCACTTCTCACCTTTTCCACCTGGTGTCATCAGTGTCCTCTATGAGCTTGCTTATGTGTGTGCATCGAGATGGTCTGATGCTCTGCTTCTGTTGGGTAGCACCATGGTACTGGAAACTTTAAGGCCAAGTAGGACCATCTGGGGACCTCGGTACCAGAACCACACCGTGTTCTGGGCAGAAGTGGAATGAGATTGTGCCTTTCTGACTTTTCCTTATACTCTGTTAAATTTATACTTAACACTTTCTGTTGACCTCAGGTATCTTAAAGGGCTTTAGTAAAACATAGCCCTCTCAGTACTATTTCCTCTCTTATAGCTTATACCTCCCAGGACTCAGCATGTGTCCCTAGGGTAGACATAAAGGAACAAGTGTGAGCAAGATATCACGCTATACACAGGACAGCTTCCCTTCTATCTGCAGGAGTCTTGCCTTGGAGTACTTTTTTCTTTCCTCATTGCTTTGTCATTGGGATGAATTCTTTTCCATTAAGTTCCTTGGTCCCTCAAGCAGTTAGATTGTGGTGGGTTGCTCCATAATGATAGTAATACCAAGGAAGCCAGGCATGTTTGAGACTAGATTTGGCATAGGCTTGAGTTGCAACACAATCTCTATTCCTGCTTTTAATGAATTTACCATATAAATGAAAATTTAACTAACACCAGAGATACATTTATGGCAGAAACTGGCTTTCTATTCACCAAACCCATTTCTTCTTTCTGGGCGCATAGGTAGACTATATTCCCCAGTCTTTCTTGCAGTTATATGTGGCCATGTGATATGTTTTATCCACTGAAACGTGAGAAGTAATGCACATCATTTCCAATCCTGGCCCATAAAATCTTTTATATGCTATCTTCCATACACCAGCTGAACAGAGACCTTTCAGGCCTTGAGGATGGTGAAGCCACAAAATGACTGGATCCCAGGTCCTTGGATCACCACATAGAAGAAAGTTGCCCACTGTTACGGTTTGCTAAAGCTACTGTTAGGAAAAGTACCTGAAATGGATTGGCTTTTATAAAGGGGTTTACTTGGTTACAAATTTACAGTCCCAAGGCCATAAAAGTGTTCAAACTAAGGCATCAACAAGAGGATATGATACCTTTGCTGAAAGGCCAATGGCTTCTGGGACATCTCTGTTAGCTGGGAAGGCACATGGCTGGAATCTGCTGGTCCTTTGCCCCCAGGTTGTGTTTTAAAACAGCTTTCTCCAAAATATCTCTAGGCTTCTGTCTTAACTCCTTTCTCTCAGCTCCTGTGTGTCCTTGCTTCTTTCTCACAGACATTTCTCTAAGTGTTTGGGGGTCCCCTCTTAGCTTCCCTGGAGCAAACTGTGAGTCCTTAGGATTTTGGAGTAAAGCTTACCATCCTCTGCAGGTAACTACTCTCCTTTTGAGAAACAGCTTTTGGCTTGCTGTTGGGCCTTAGTAGAGGCAGAATGGTTAACCATGGACCACTAAGTTACCATGAGACCCGAGTTGCCTGTCATGAGCTGGGTATTGTCTGATCCACCAAGCCAAAAATTTGGGCATGCATACCAGCGCTCCATCATAAAATGGAAATGGTATATTGTTCTAGTTTGCTAATGCTGCGGAATGCAAAACACCAGAGATGGATTGGCTTTTATAAAAAGGGGGTTTATTTGGCTACACAGTTACAGTCTTAAGGCCATAAAGTGTCCAAGGTAACACAGCAGTAATCGGGTACCTTCACTGGAGGATGGCCAGTGGCGTCCGGAAAACCTCTGTTAGCTGGGAAGGCACGTGGCTGGCGTCTGCTCCAAAGTTCTGGTTTCAAAATGGCTTTCTCCCAGGACGTTCCTCTCTAGCAAGCTTGCTCCTCTTCAAAACGTCACTCACAGCTGCACTCCGTCCAGTCTCTTTGAGTCAGCATGTTTTATATGGCTCCACTGATCAAGGCCCACCCTGAATGGGTGGGGTCACACCTCCATGGGAGTATCCCACCAAAGTCACCACCCACATCTGGGTGGGGCACATTCCAAGCAAATCTAACCAGCACCAAAACGTCTGTCCCACAAGACCACAAAGATAATGGCATTTGGGGGACACAATACATTCAAACTGGCACATATATACTAGATAGGGCTCAAGCAGGTGCTAAAGGCACAAGTAAGTTACATGAGGAAGTGGCCCAAATGCCCATGGCCTCCATTCCTGCCACATTACCTTCTCTTTCCAAGCCCACAGCTATGGTGTCTTGGGGAGTTCCTTACAATCAATTGGCTGAGGAAGAGAAAACTCGAACCTGGGTTATAGATATTGGAAAGTGGTGAGGGGAAATCCTCTCAGTGGGCGGAACTTTGAGCAGTGCCCCTAGTTGCTCATTTTGCTTGGAAGGAGAACTGGCCAGAGGTGTGTTTGTATACTGATTCATGGGCTGTTGCTAATGGTTTGTCTCAATGATCAGGGACTTGGAAGGAACATGACTGGGAAATTGGTGACAAAGAATTCTGGGGAAACTGTGTGTGGATAGACCTTTCTGAGTGGGCAAAAAACATGAAGATATTTGTGTCCCATGTGAATGTTCACCAGAGGGTGACTTCAGCAGAGGAAGATTTTAATAATCAGATGGATAAGATGACCTGTTCTGTGGATACCAGTCAGCCTCTTTCCTGAGTCACTGCTGTCATTGCTCATTGGGCTCATGAACAAAGTGCTAATGGCGGTAGGGATGGAGGTTATGCATGGGCTCAGCAACATGGGCTTCCACTAACCAAAGCCAACTTGGCCACAGCCACTGCTGAGTGCCCAATCTGCCAGCAGCAGAGACCCATACTCAGTCTCCAATGTGGCACCATTCCCCAAGGTGATCAGCCTGCTACCTGGTGGCAGGTGGATTACATTGGACCACTTCCATCACGGAAGGGACAGTAATTTGTTCTAACTAGAATAGACACACTCTGGATATGGATTTGCCTTCTCTCCACACAATGCTTCTGCCCAAATTACCATCTGTGGACTTTGGAATGCCTTATCCAACATCATGGTATTCCACACAGCATTGCTTCTGATCAAGGAACCCACTTCACAGCAAATTAAGTGAGGGAATGTGCACATGCTCATGGAATTCTCCGGTCTTAAACCATGTTCCCCGTCATCCAGAGGCAGCAGGGTGGATAGAACGGTGGAATGGCTTTTTGAAGACTCAATTATGGTACCAACTAGATGGCAGTACCTTGCAGGACTGGGTCGTTGTTCTCCAGGAGGCTGTGTATGCTCTGAATCAGCATCCACTCTATGGTGCTGTTTTTCCTATAGCCAGGATTCATGGGTCCAGCAATCAAGGGGTGGAAATGGGAGTGGCACCACTCACTATCACTTCTAGTGATCCACTAGGAAAATTTTTGCTTCCTGTCCCTGCAACCTTAAGGTCTGCTGGTTTACAAGTCTTAGTTGCAAAAGGAGTAGTACTCCCACCAGGAGACACAACAATAATTCCTTTAAGGAGGAAATATTCATGCCATCATAATCCTCAGTTCTGTAACTGGTCACATGGTCATAGATCATATTTCCTCCTTGTTTTGTTATGAGTATGTTTTTATTTGTCCATAAATCAAATATCTTTTTTTTCTTCTCTATCTTATCCCTTTATTATATGACATAAATTGTATGTTCATTTTGCAGTATTTAAGTTATAGATATCAGGTTTAAGAGGGAATGTTACCCAAGGACTTGTACCCTATTCTGGAGAGATTTAGTGCATTTCCAGTTCATGCAGGACAGCTGAGTATTGTTAGGTGAAACATATGTCTGTTAATTGTGTTCTATTTAGAGATAAAGTATGGTTTAAGGTGATGTGTATAGCTGCCAAATTGACAAGGGGTGGGCTGTGATGGTTAGGTTCATTTGTCAGTTTGGCCTGGTGATGGTACCCAGGAGTCTGGTCAAGCAAGCACCGGCCTAAAGAAGGCTGGTTTATTTAATCATCACTCAATTGATTGCTTCAGTGGCTGATTATATCAAGAAGGGAGTGTCTTCTGTGACAAGATAATTCAATCTGCTGTATTTAACCCAATCAGTTTAAGATTTTTAAGGGAGAAGAGAACTTTCACTTCTTCTTCACCCAGCCAGCCTCTCCTGGGGAGTTCATCGAAGACTTTCACTGGAGTTGCCAGCTCACTGCCTGCCCTATGGAATTTGGACTCATGCATCCCTACAGTTGCGTGAGACACTTATAATGTCTCATATTTACAGATATCTCCTTTTGGTTCTGTATCCCTAGGGAACCCTAAGTAATATACTAGGGACACCATTTTTGAATTAGTATGTGAGCAAACAAACTTCTAGCATGTAAACCACTGAAATTTTGGAGTTATCTGTTACAGCAGCTACTATTCCCTTAGCATGTCTTTTCTCAGTAGTTCTTAAACTTTTTCACCTTAACACACCTGAAAGGTGAGACACTGCTGTCAACATTCATGATTCACTGTGGCAGGGAGAAGAATGTTTCAAGATAAAAAATAGGCAAAGGTAGTTGAGCAAGAAAATGGCAGAGAAATGTCATTCAATTTAATAGCAATAAGACCCCTGTTAGAACAGTTTCAGGAGAGTGGAGGGGCAGAAGGAAGAAAAAGTGAGTGGTGATAAGCAAGTGGAAACAGTGACTTAAATTTATTGAATGTAATAGATTCCAGCAACACATATCATAGGATTGCAAAATTTATGAAAAACACGATCATTTTTTAAATTGTTGAAGCCATTTGTTAAAAGATCTAAAGGTGACGGTTTTTAGCGGCATGGCAATAGGGTAAGCATATATCTCTGTTTGCACTGGGTAGTCTTGGTTTATGCCTATTGATCTGCCATAATTGTTAATAGTGCCCTTTAACTTTAGCAGCATCATAAAATATATGGTACAGTTTGGATAAAAATATTACACAGACACCCTATACAGAGATGACCTCACATGAGGACACGGGGCTTTTATATCTGAAAGGGTTGCCATTAAACAGATGTAAACTTACATGAATAGATTGCTGTTGCATCTATGTAATGCTTTTTAGTTGCATCTTGTAAGGAAGTTAAAAGTTTGTGTTTCTTGTTTTAACTTTAATAACATTGTAGAATTAGACCTAATATAGCATTATGTTTAGGAAATAGAGTATTGGATAACTTTCACTGTTCCTGGTTATCTTTTGGTCAGTCTGTAATTGTTAGTCTGACAGTTTCTCTTTCTTTGTCCTGCTTTGTCATAAAAAATAACTTTGGTTTAAAAAAATAGAAGATAAAAAACTAGCAGCAATGTAGAGCAATCTTTTGTTTTTTTTTTCCTTTTGAGATGGGAAGAGATCTTTCTTAGAAACAAAAAGTATCAAAAATGTTGATATGTTTACTGTATAAAAGTGGAAAATATGTGCACCTCAAAACTAACCAAAAATAAAAGGCACATACCTCTCTCTCTAACTAAGCCACCTTGGCAGCTGATCTCACTGCCCTCCCCTCTATGTAGGACCTGACTCCCAGGGGTGTAAATCTCCCTGGCAATGCAGGATATGACTTCTGGGGATGAATCTGGACCCGGCGTCGTGGGATTGACGAAAAGGGGGATGCAAAATGTAACGAAATAAAGCTTCAGTGGCTGAGAGATTTCAAATGGAGTCGAGAGGTCACTCTGGTGGACATTCTTATGCACTATATAGATAACACTTTTTAGGTTTTAATGTATTGGAATAGTTAAAAGGAAATACCTGAAACTACCAAACTCCAACCCAGTAGCCTTGACTCTTGAAGACAATTGTATAACTATGTAGCTTGCAAGGGGTGATAGTGTGATTGTGAAAACCTTGTGGATTGCACTCCCTTTATCCACTGTATGGATGGATGAGTAGAAAAATGAGGGCAAAAACTAAATGAAAAATAGGGTGGGATGATTTGGATGTTCTTTTTTATTTTTACTTTTATTTTTTATTCTGATTCTTTCTGGTATAAGGAAAATGTTCAAAAATAGATTGGGATGATGAATGCACAACTATATGATGGTACTGTGAACAGCTCATTGTACACCATGGATGACTGTATGGTATGTGAATATATCTCAATAAAACTGAATTAAAAAAAGTAAAAGGCACATAGAGAAAACTGTGACAAAATATGTGATACATATGGCAAATACAGTGCTAAAAATTTTATTCTCCGTAAAGTGTTCATGTATATTACAATAGAAAACACATATCTCTTACTATGTCTCAAAATAGATAATTTTTTACTCTTTTTTTCTTTTTTAAATGAATTTTTGAATTTGTTCCTAGTTTTTGACTTAGTAATTATACTTTAAAAAATTTATCTAAGGAAATAAATATTCAGAAAGCCTCACAAAGATTTAGATACTAGTTGACTCAATATAAATTTAATAATTTATAATAAAAACTGGAAACAAATATCTATTCAATAGAAGGAGCTTGGTTAAATGAGTTTTGGAAAGCATGTACATTGGAGTACTCTGCAGCCATTTAAATATTTTGTAAGGGTAATAAAATCACATAAAAAAATCCTCACAATGTATTAAAGAAAACTAAGTCAAAAAAGGGTATATAGACTATGATACCAGTTTCACTAAACCTCAAAGAAAGGAAGTTTATCAAAATGTTAACAGTATATATTTTAAGTGGTTAGATTGTGGGTGATTTTTATTTTTTCTTTATATGTTTTCTAAATTTTACATATTTTAAACAATGAATATATCTTACTTTCTTATTCGGGAAGAAAATTTATTTCAAATAGACTTGAGAAGCATCTTTTGAATAGTCCTTTTGAAAATTCCTGATAAATCCAATTATTTTTGGGGAGGTTGTGAGTTATTCTTAGAAAGGAAAAGGAAAACCAAAAAGAGAGGTAACTAGGAATTTTGTTAGACTTAATAGACGAAAAGCAGTTTCTAAATGTTCCTATTGGAAATTTATATGAAAGGTACAAGTGCAGTCTTGGTTCTATTTTAGTAAATCATTCAAACTGCTGTTAGGCATTCTCTGGTGAGAGTTACTTAACACCAGAATCCCTGGTTGGAGTCATGATAACTCCTTTGTGCCTCTGAAGCATGGCCTTTCCAGGAATCAGCTCTGCCTCAATGAGAATTACAGATTAAAAAAAAAAAATCTCATTGTGGTGTAATTGAAATTGAGAATCATATTTCCATTTTATCATATCTAGTAAAACCTGAAACTTTTTAAAGATGTTTTAAAAAATCATCAAACAAATAAAATGAAAGCAATTTATCTATATTTATCAAAATATTGTATAAAGAAAACATTGATTATGCGTTTTGTAAGTGGGTTGATTCATATATTTGCTGAAACACATTTAGCTGCATAATGGAGACATTAGACACATTTAAAAAATCTCTTCTGTTATCTGTTTAGTTCCAGCAACATCCTGATTTGGCAGGAATTATTTTTCAGGGCCTGTTCCCTCTGGGGACAGCATCCTGTGGGAGCACTTGTTTCCCTTTGGCTTCCTGTGTATTTAAAAAACTATTAACAGAACAAATATAGGGTATGTGGTGACTTTTTTTCCCCTTGCAAATAAGGATGAATATATTGTTCCCTGTGTGTTTGGGTTTGATAAAGCTGCTGGAATGCAATATACCAGAAAAGGGTTGTCTTTTGCAATGGAGATTTAACACCGTACAATTTACAGTTCTAAGGCCATTGAAAATGTCCCAATTAAGGCATCAACAGGATGATCCCTTGACTCTGAAGACAGACTGCAGGCATCTGGGATACCTCTGTCTCCTGGGAAGGCAAATGGCCAGTGTCTGCTGGTCCTTTGCTCCCGGGTTTCATTGCTTTCAGCTTCTGCTTCAAGTGGCTTCCTCTCTGAGCTTCTGTGGGTTCTCTCTTAGCTTCTCTGGGGCTTTTCTCTATAAGCTTCTCTTAATTTCATTTCTCAGCTTCTCTGGGGCTTTTCTGAGGTCTATGGACTTTTTCTTTCCTTTATCCTCTCATAAAGGACTCCAGTAAAAAGATTATGACCCACCTTGAATAGGTTGGGTCACATCTCAATTGAAATAACCTAATGAAAAGGTCCTACCCAGAAGAAGTCTGCATCCACAGGAATGGATTAAAATAAAATGGCCTTTTCTGGGATACATAACAGCTTCAAACTAAACCTTGTGGTAATATCTAAAATGAATAAAATACTTTCCATCTTAATAAATAAGGACATTTAAAATTAAAGCTAGAATATATATATATTCACTATTGAAACATAAAATTGCTTTTATCTTTCTTTGTGTTTTTCTAAGTAAGGTGGGCTAGGTGTTATAATTGAATTAAAATTGAATAGATGTGGCAATGACTCTTTTAGAAAACATCTGTTCAAGGTCAATGATACAGACGATTGTTAATGCATATAACCCAAATGTTTGCCCTCCGCCCTTGCCTTCTCTAGCTAGTCTCTTTCCTCTGGCTTAGGAAGTAGTCTATTCAGTTGTCCATAAGGTGGTTCTTCCCAGCGTTGCCTTGTTCCAGCTGCCCCTTGGGCCCCTGCTGCCTTTGCTGCTGGTCACCATCTAGACTTCTAGGACAATTCTTCTCCCTCAAAGCTCCAGTGCTGCAAATGCCAAGGGCTCACATAACCTTGACTATCATTTGATTCCCCACCATGCAGCTATCCAAAAGGAAACGCATGTGTGTTTGTGTATAGCAAGAGAGAACCACATTGTAGGAAGAATCATCTTAAAACTGGTTGATCAATTCAATGGTTCTGTAAGTTAAAAGGAAGAAAATTTTAATAAAAGTTTGGCTGTTTATGAGAGAGTCCTGTTATGAGCATGTCTCAGTTCCTAGCCTTGTTTCTTTGTCATGAGTTCTCCCTTTTCTCCCTCTTTCAGGGAGATTGACCATCTTTAAACCTTCACAGTGGAAGTCTTCCCCATATGTAGGGGTATGTTTCATCCTAGGATTATCCAACACATGTCATGGGATGCAAGGGTCCCCAATAATTTTCTGTTGTCTAAGTTTATGAGTCCTGAATGACACCATGGGAGATGTTGGTGTGAAAGAATTTGATGCAGGCACTCTGGGATGAGGTTTGGTCTCCTAAGTCCTCCACTTCTGAATCTCCTTGCTAGTGTTGAAGTTCGGATATGCCCTCTCATTCTTCCAGCAGATTGCTGTGAATAGCCACTGAATCACATCCCAAAAAACGTACACACACAAACTTATCCATCCCAAACCAAGCAGTAATTTTAAGAGAGAGAAGTCTACATTTATAATTTATACTGGATTGGTTGAGAAATCTTAAAGAGTTTTAAATGATAGAAACCCAATCTGACCTACCACTACTAATACTAATAAGAACTAGTATTTATTAACTGCTAGCTATATGCAATTATATTGTGCTAAGAGCTTTATATAAATTAACCAAATTCTCATAATACCTTTATCTGGAAAGTCCTATTATTATCCCCATTTCACAGTTGAGGATACTGGGACACAAGAAGTTATGGGCAATTTAGTGTTAGAGCCAGGATTTGAACCCAAGTACTCAGGCTCCAGAGCTTCCTAGCTCAGGTATACTGTGGAGAATTTATTGTCTCATAGATTCCACCATAAATTGAAACAAGCAAACCCTTGAGAAGTACAGAGTAGAAGGGCTTCAGGAACATTGGAACCGGGAATTCAAATACCATCATCTCTTTCTCACTGACTCTTATCTCTGCTTTTCTCAGTTTGCCTGTTTCAGCACCCATTGTAGACTGAGTTCCTCAACATGGTAGGAAGCACGGCCACTGGGAGATCTTGGCCTTAGTGTTTTATAACTTCTACCATTGGGGATATTCTTTTTCTTAGCCAGAGTTATAAAAATCAGTACGAGTTTTAGACAGACAAAGATAATGGCAGCTGCATAAATCTATATACCTTCCCCCCATATATCCTCGGAATAATACAGAATAACAAAAAGAAAGAATACAAGTGCATAAAAGTCACACCGTCAGCATAGTTAGGAGACAGAGGACACCCAAACTTCAAATTAACTATAAATAAAAACAAAAGAGAAAGCAAATCTCAGTGTGCTGTCTCTCCTATTCTTACCTCAAGCCTTTGCCACGAGCAAGGACAGTTTAAAAACAAACAAACAGAGAGAAAAGAGGGGCACTAGCAGCAGGCCCCAAATTATTATGAAACCACCAACAAAGAGAAAGTTCATCCGACAGGTGGAAATATTTAGTTTGGCTCATAAAGAAAGACCCCACTATATTCTGTATACTAGAGACACACCTAAGACAAAATGATTCAGAAAAGGAAGGCTTCTGACTGTCCCTGCTTGGCTTAGCTGCCCACCCCTGGACCAGTCAGCAGTGGCTAATGGCACACAGCGTTTTCAGTCAGCTGCCTTCCCCGCCTCCTCCTGGACCATTAGCTATGACCAGGGTTGAGGACTTATTTAGAATTTGATAGCTTCCTCTGGAACTCGATGTTTAAAGTAGTGTCTGAAAGAAGAGGGGTTCTGTTCTTAGAAGAAGAGGTAGGTAGTAGATAGACAAAACACGTATTAACAAAAAGAGTCATTTTCCCAAAATGTAACATAATCTTTTCAAAACTGTTTTTCTGTATACTCTGACTTTCTTACTCTTGCTAAATTTATATTTGTTTTTAAGTAATTTGATATATGAGCAACAGTAGTGTAGAAAAATGGATAGGTAATTAAACTGTCTAAAGTAGTGCTATCCAATAGAAATATAATGAGAGCCTTAAATGCAAGCTGTATATGTAATTTCAAATTTTCTAATAGCCACAGTAAAACAGTAAAAATAAATGGGTGAAATTAACTTTAATAACTTTAATAATAACTTTAGTAACTTTAATAATAAATTAACTTTAATAATGTATTTTACTTAACCCAGTATATCCCCAATATTATAATTTCAGTATAAAATCATTAATTAGATATTTTACATTCTTTTATTTTCTGTACTGATTCCTCAAAATTGTATTTTTCTTTTATACTTATGGCACATCTCAATTTGGACTAAACTCCTTTCAAGTTCTCGGTAGTATTGGATGGTACAGATCTAGAGAGAGAGAGATTTTTTTAAGGCATTTTGGTGTAACGAATGAAAACTAATATTTGAAATCTAAAATGTATTTATACATATGACAATTTATTTATACTTATATTTTTTTATTCCATTTACATATGCCCCATTTAATGCTTTTATTTTGTGTTTTTATATGGTAATGATATCCTATTTTAAATTGGAGCATATTTATAGCTTGGTTTATAGCCAAATATTATTGCTATTTTTCTTTTAATTTTGAAATAAATTCATCACAAATAGGGTGGGGAGGAGGTTTCCTTACAATGTTTAGGTCTCTCTTTAAACGTCCTTATCAGAAATGCCTTTTCTGAACATTTGACTCAAAATAGCAACCTCTCCCACTTGACTGCACCTTCTGACAATCCAGTGCTCTTTATCCTGCTTTATTTTTCTCTATAATTCTTACCATGTTTGACATGTATATACTTTTGAAATTGTTGTCTCTGCCCCTACCGTCCCACCCCCAAATCTAATGTGACTGCTGAGAGTAAGGATTTTATTTTCTGATGCATCACCAGATCCTAGAACAATGTCTGGCACATGGGAAGTACTTGTTATTTCCTGAGTACATGAGTGAAAGAATATACGTCACATGACATTCACTTCTGCTGTATACACTGGTACTCTCATCTTCATCTCCCTGGCATAATCTTCCTTTGGTACCTGCCGTCGTCTCATCTTCCTATCGCTGTTATAGTCAGTCTCAGCACCTTTTGCCAAAACCATTGCAGTAGAGTCATCGTTGGTCTCACTGCCTCCAGCCTTTACCTTCCAAGCTGTTCAACATGTGACTGTCAGAGCATCTCTGAATGTACTTACTGCCTTGCTCAGAACTTTTAGTTCTTCCCAATAGTTTATACTTCTTCACTCCAGCTTTTATAGGGGTCTCTGTAATGTGCTGCTACAATATATTTTAACCATGGTCTTTAAGGTGGTGCAAATCAAAAAAGTTCTTGTAAAACTTCCTTAAAATATACATGTTGTTACATAGTGAGTAAAATGGATTGCATTTAAAGCAGTGCCACCTACTTCCCTAACAACAAAACATTTTCAACTATCAACAAAATACTTTAAAAAAAGTGTCCACTCTGCTTCAAATTTTGGGAAAAGATTGTAGAAAATTGTTATTTCTTCCTTAAATGTTTTGTAGAATTCACCAGTAAAACCATCTGGACTTGGTGTTTTCTTTCTGGGGGGTTATTAATTATTAATTCAATTTCTTTAAGTGATAGATATCTATGTTATCTGTTTTTCCTTGTGTGAGTTTTGGTAGATTGTGTTTTTCAAGGAACTGGTCTGTTTCATCTAAACTATCAAATTTGTGGGCATAGAGAGCTGTTCATAGTATTCTGTTATTATCCTTTTAATGTTCATGAGATCAATAGGGATAACCTGTCCTTCATTTCTGATACTGAGAGTTTTTGTCTTCTCACTTTTCCTTCAGTTAGCTTGACTAGAGATCTACCAATTTTATGGATCTTTCCAAAGAACCAGCTTTTGTTTTTTGATTTTGTTGATTTTCTCTGTTGTTTTCTATTTTCAACCTCAGTGATTTTGGCTTTCATTTTTATTGCTTTTCTTCTACTTTCTTTAGGCTTAAATTGCTCTTCTTTCTCTAGTTTCCTAAGATTGAAGTTTAGGGCTTATTGATTTTAGATCTTTCTTTTTTTCAAATATATGCAATTAATGCTATAATTTTCTCTCTTAACACTACTTTTACCACATCTCCCAAATTTTAATTAGTTGTAGTTTCATTTCCATGTAGTTAAAAATATTTTAAATTTCACTTGAGACATCTTAGACCCATGTATTAATTAGAAGTATGTTGTTTAATTTCCAGATATTTGTGTGTGTGTGTTGGGTGTGTGTGTGTGTTGGGGGGGGGGGGTGTTCCACTTTCCTTTCTCTTACTGATTTCTAGTTTAATTTCATATTTTCTGAATTTCTATCCTTTTAAATTTGCTAAGGTTATGTTTTATGGCCCAGAATGTGGTCTCTTATGGAGAATGTCCCATATAAGTTTGAGAAGAATGTGTATCTTACTGATGTTGGAGGGAGTATTCTATAAATGCCAATTAAATCAAGCTTATTGATAGTATCATACATTTATCAATTTTCTGCAATAGGACACTTTAAAAATTGCTGCTTTAGAGCACTGCATGGCACTCAGTGGCTTTGCAGCATGAGAGCCATTCCTGAATGAGCTAATTTATGACTCGAGAACATCAGAGGCTTTGTCCACTAACGACATTTACAATGAGTGTGTGGTGTTTGGATAATTCGTGAGTATATCATGTACTTGTTTCCCATTGAGAGCTGCTTATTTTGAGAATATACACAATTACGGCATTTTAAATGTAAAATGTATTTATGCATACCCATACGCAAGTACATATTAAAAAAAAAAGAAAAATTCATTCCAAAATGTTGACAGTTTAATTCCCCTGAGTCATAGTACTACAAGTGTTTTTCAATTTTTCTTCTTGTACTTCCCTATAGTTTTTGAATCTTCCATGGTGAATATGTTTGACTTTTATAAAAAGTAAAAAAAAAAAAAAAGCTTATTATGCCTTGTTGAAATCTGTTATGTGTTTTGTGTGGAATAAACGTAAGGACTGGACCCATGATAAATAAAATCATATATGAATAAGCATGGCCACCTCCAGTGCTTGATCATCCAGAATAGCAGTCAGGGAAGAACAGGAATAAAGGAATGGATTAAAATGCACTGACAATTCCACAACCCTTTTTGAAGCCACCCTTGTCATATGATCAGATTACTGGACCTTTGCTAGATTCAAAATAATGACAGTGGAATGATTCAGATTTCGCTAGATCGACTAGTGGGTAGTGTGGACACTGACAGCAAGTAATGAACAAATTCTGTAATTGAGTCCTGAGTATTCAAAACTTTGTTTATTTTTCTTCCCAAAGACTGTGAGCTCTTGGAATGAATATAGCTAGAATATTGGTAGGTAAGTATTACATAAGTAAAACTTAAAAAATCTCCCCCAAATTTTTGATAATCTCAGTTATAAGTGAGAAAGCATGGAAATAGATACTTGGGCAAATATATAGTCATATTTTTGTTCTGGAAGAGTTTAGTCTAACTTTAGTTTTAAAAATTTCCCCCAACATCTGGTATGTACTAGGTCCGTGTAGTGTGTTCCATATTTAATGAATATTAAATTTTATAGATTCTCTATGCTACTATAAAATTCCTTAGGGTCTGAAAGTTGTATTTCTTTAACAAACCATGTATTTCTTTAACATACCACGGAACACTCTCCTACATTGCTGGGTTTCCTAGTCTGATTCTGTGTGAAACCAAACACAAAGAATGGTAGGGAATTTTGACAGAATGGGTGAACTCATAGAAATTAACCTTTTCATTGTTTTCCTTTAATATTTGGTAAGAGACTGCCTTCTGGACTATTTATTTATTGGCTAATTATAGAGTTTACCATGGAATTAATTCTCTGCATCTTAGAATCAGTGCAGGAGTCTTACTGTTGAATATGCTAAGTTATGGATTACTTTACCATATTTACCATTCTCAGTGGGAAGAGGACTGGACAGTGAATAAATAAAAAAGTCTGAAAAGGTAGAGTACTTTTAAAGTAATGTGTTTTACATACATATCAAGTAAGTTGAACCAGGCTGTATGTATCTAAGTGGTATTTGTAGAATAATGTCTATAATCTTCTTTACTTTGTTTACTTAGAAACTTTAACAAAATTTTGGATTATCAGTGCAGTGCCTATGACAGTTTTTTTGAAACAGGAATAATCTCCTTTGCCACTCTTCTCCACCTTGTCCTACTCCTCAGAAGCAACCATTTTTATTATTCTTACCTATGTTTTCTTCTTATATTTACCATTGTATTTTTAAAAGATATATTTGCATTGTGCATTCTTGATTGATTAATTTTACAGAGGCTTTACTGACTATTATAATAACTGGGGATTTAGCTTTCGTATACTTTTTATATCCCCACATCTTTCCTGTATAGTTTTATTACTGTTTAAAATTAAGCTGATATAGTTTTTATGCTATTATCAGTATGTAAATAGTGACACTATGTAATTTGAAATGGTTTTCTAATGAACGATATTTACGTAGTGATAATAGTGCCCAAGCACTATCACAGATATTAAAGCTCTGTTTATTCATTATTCTTTCAGTATTTACTGAGTGCTACCTATGTGTTAGTTTCAGTACAGGTTCTAGGGGAATATAATGAAGAATTAGTTTCTGTCCTCAAGAAGTTCAGAGTCTTGTTTGTGAAGAGAAGATATAGAAGTATAATGGAGGTATACAGATGTGTTCAGGAATCCAAGAAGTAGGGCTTTATCCTGCCTGGCTAGCAGAGGCTTCCCAGGAAAAGTAGTTCTAGAAATGAGCACTGTTGGTGACAGTCGGGGGAGTTTTAATGACATTGAGGGTAGTGGTGGGTGAGAGCCTCATTTTACTTTCTTTCGTATTTTCTGCATAGTAGCAGAACTGGACACAGTAGGTTCAGAGTACAGATGTGTTGAATTTGAACTTGTTACAGTGTTTTAGATAAAGCTGCACCCTTATCTTGATTTCACAGCAGTACGAAGGGTCATAAAAGTGTCATTTCAAGTATAAATATTGTGCTGTCTGTGCTGCAGTATGTAAACGGAACTGCAAATAGTGATCAACCTTGAATGATGCCACTGAAGGTCCATCCGAAATCAAACCTGGGCATACAGACAGCAATGTCATCAACAGTGAACCCCGGGTTCCTCCCAAATCTTACTCATTTTGCCCTCAATATAGTGCATGTCATATTAGTTGGCACTAAATGTGTGTTGAAGTAAATTGAAAAAAGAAAATGATATTTGAGTCTGTTTTTCCTATCTGCTAAAAAAATTCCATGCATTTCCCACTAGGTTTTTGCTGTCATATCAAACTAATGAAAATTCCAAACATGCAAAATAGATACATATAGTGGACACTAAAGTACCCCTGACCTAACTGTAACAGTCATAAATAAATTTTGAAAGCCGCTGGTTTTGTTAACAGAATGAAAAGTGTGGTACAAGTTTCTCTCTGTTTTTTTTTGTTTTTGTTTTTCTTATTTTTCATTGAGTGGTCAGGAATATGTTAATCAGGAATAGAGCTGAGCTTTAAAGTGAGTCTTCAAGTAGGATCATAGAATCATAAAATTTTAGATTTAGGAAGAATTCCTTTAAAGTGTTTTATTGTTAGTAAGGCATAATGTAGGAGGCTTTCTTATCAAAACTAACATTTTAGTAATTATTTAGTAAATATTTAATACCTTAGTAATTATTTAATTTAAAAAACTTTCTTGTATGTGCTGGGAAATGGTTGATGTATTTTATGCAAATCATAGTCATTAGAGCCTTCAAATAAGAACTAATTTATTTTATTTGCTTGGTATAATTCCATTTTCTATTATGTTGTTCTTCATGGCTTAAAAATGGATGCTGAAGTGTAAAACAACATAGCAAAACATAAATTGGCTGGAGATAGAGATAAGACTAGCAAGGTGTTAAACCCATTGTGTTAAATCCTGTGGATTGGTAGGAAGGGTTCAACAATGAAAACAAAACAAAACAAAAACTAAGTTTTACAGAAAGTTTACACTTAAAATTGTTTTATATGAAAATTCAGATAAAAAGGAAAATGATGAATTTGAAAATACACCCATGAGGAAACGGGGCAGTCTGTGGGTTTGCTCTTTCAATTGCCACTAGGCTTGTTAGTTATTGTTCAGAGACTCGTAAGGACTTCGTTTGTGCCTTCCAGTCATTTCTCGAGATTACTTCTGTTCTCAAAATTCAAACTGCCTTACTGTTCTCTAGCTGACACTCTGGGGCACCACCTCTCTGCTTCCTCAAGCACTGAATTAGCTGATGGAGACCTGAGTCATCCTTAATTAAAATCTCACTTTCCAGAGGGGGTACTTGAGGCCAAGAGACGGTTACCACTTTTCCCCAAGGCCATTCTTGTGTTGCTCTCATAACGGTAGTCAGTCCTGCCAAGTTCTTTTCATCCTTGGCTACTCCATGGATCAGACCAACTTTCCTTCGTACTTGAATGACTGCATTTACTTTCAAGCTCCCCTTGTTGTTTTAAATAGACCCTATAATCCAATTCAATAAGTTGCTATAGATGAAATAGGTGTCATAGATAAGGATCTATTAAAAGTTCTCTATCAGCAATGAGTCAAGATTCCTTAAGGAGTTTTTCCATCTAGAGAGGGGATTTTGTGTGCGTAAATTCAAAAGAACCTGACCACTGAATTGTGCACAAAATTTTGGTTGTTGCTATGGCTCCATTAAAAATTTCTAAAACGAATTCTAATATATTTAGAATGTATTGGGGCCTACTATATATGATGTTGGGACCTAGAATACTCTGAAAAAAGAGTTTTAAAATTTAAGCTCTGCTCTGAACAAGTTTACATTCTCATTGTGGATGAAACACACTCATGAAAGTGCAAAGAAAAATATATCCAAGTACCCAGGCGACTAGCATGAACGAAGGGACTGAAAATCAAAGGAGAAAAAACTGTGGAAGAGTTTATAGATGGAGCAAAACTTGAGATGAGTTTTTAAGGTTAAATATGTATTGGCAGAGTGGGAAAGGAAAGACCATTCTGGAAGGAAAATATTGGGAGTAGACTGTGCAGTAAATATGGAGAAATTATTTCTAATTATTAACATTTGTTTGCATTTGAACTCTGCTTAGTTTTTCTCATGTTGCATTTCCCCCTGTCAATTTGGGTAGCCTACTCCTTTACTCATAGATAATACTGAAAGTCTCAATTCACTCAATTCCATTAATCTCAAATTCATAATACTGATTGGTATTATTATATAAAGATACATTTCACATATAATTTCTAGAGACCTATTTTCCACGTTTTTGTTATTCATAAGAGCAATTTATAAAAGACCATACTGAAAAGAAGGCCCAATATTAAAAACAAAGCAACTTCTGACCTCCCTATCAGGGAGCCCCCAGAAAGTGCTTGTTGATTTATCCCTAAGCACTAGATGCTTCAGACATCTAGACATCTAGAGTGCTGTCTGGAGCACACAGCAGTTTTGTGATTGCCTTTCTTGGGGTGTGTCCATTTTAGTCTTTTCCCAACTCTCATGTCTCAGAAAATCTGCAGGGGAAAGTAAGGTTGGTCAGGGTATTTCTGAGTCAGTTCAAAGCTTCCAATTGGTCTGCAACAGGCTTGGTATAAATTAAGCATAGAATAAATTCAAGATATTTTAAAAATATATTCTCTTTCGCAATATACAAAAGCTAAATGTCAATAAGAGGGGGATATAAGGGAGAGGTATGGGATTCTTATTGTTGTAGTTGTCTCTCCTTTTATTTTTTTTAATTCTTTTTTTTTTAAAATTTTCCTCCTCTTCTTGCTTTGCAGAAGAAATGAAATGTTCTCATATAAATTGTGGTGGTGAATGCATAACTATGTGATTATACCAGGAATCATTCATAGTTCACTTAGGATGGATTGTATAGTGTGTGAATAAAACTGTTTAAAAATAAACAGGAAGATATAAATGTTGGAGAAGATGTGGATAGAGAGATACACCTATTTATTGTTGGTAGGGAAGTAGAACAGTGCAGCCCCTCTGGAAGGCAGTGTGATGGTTCCACAGGAGGCTGAGTATTGGTTGCTGTATGATCCTGCAACCCTGTTATGTGATGTATACTTGAAAGAACTGAAAGCAGGGACACAAATAGACATTTGCACACTGATGTTTATGGTGGCATTGTTCACGATTTGCAATGGATGGAGTTGGCTTAAGGGTACATCAATGGGTGAAGAGAAGGGCAAACTGTGACC
Source organism: Choloepus didactylus (assembly GCF_015220235.1). NCBI lineage: Eukaryota > Metazoa > Chordata > Mammalia > Pilosa > Megalonychidae > Choloepus > Choloepus didactylus. The sequence continues at coordinate 133,043,204 of NC_051308.1, forward strand.
TATGCATACAATGGAATATTGAGGTGCTACAGGAAGGACTGAAGTCTTGAGGCATGCAGCTAGGTGAATGAATCCTGAGGACATTATTTTGAGTGAAATAAGCCAAAAATGAAGGGACAAATATTGTAAGGCCTCACTAATACGAACTAACTATAATGAGCAAATGCTGAGAATTGAATTCAAGAGCATAGGGATAGAATGGGGGCAGAGATTGGGCAATCGATGATGCAGGAGTATAGGATGTTCAATAAGGCTTATTGTAAAGGTTCCTAGATTGTAAGCTTTTACAGCAGTCACATCTATTCCTGAGTTTTTATAAATTTGGAAATGCTGAGCTCTTTGTGTATAGCCTGGTAGTTCCCTGGAGTTTTGGGTATCTGTGTGACCCCTTATACTCAGAATTAGAGTTCTGCAGCTTTGAAAGTTAGCATTACTCCATACAGCATCTGTTAAAGAAGCTGAAAAAGAGATCAGGCTACAATTAGAGATATAAATGAAACAGACTTGATTAAGACTAAGGTAAATTAGAATATGGGGTAAAGGTTGATATTGACTACATTTTAAAACTCAACTTCTGTGTGAGACCAAAGTAAGAGAGGTTTATTTGGTACAAAATTTGTATTTTCTGTAGTGCACTATCTAATTTAACCTGTTTGGTCAGTTTACTTAAACAATGTAATTGTATGGAGCCTAGAATAGGGAAATGAGATCTTGTTATTCTGTACAGGCTAATGTAATGCCCCAATACATCCCAGGATATTTTGGGCAGAAAGTAAAAAAGTATTTGCAAAGTCCCCTTGAGGGACTGGGGATGAAGGTGGAACTATTAAGCTATTAAACTCCCCACCTGGGGAATTCCTGCTGTTCTCTTAAGCGATAGGGGCTCCCAACCTAATAAGTCAAGCCCTTGCCCTTATGAAACATGGGGTTTGTATTGTTTTTGCAACTGTTCCTGTAAGTTTGAATTTATCTCAAAATAAAATTAAAAAAAAAATACAGACTCAGGTTGGCATTATGCCATTTTCCATTTGTTTCCGTTTTTATCTTAATATTGGTTTTAGATCCTATTGGGAAAATCTATTTGATTAATGCAGACACAGTTTCAAAGACTTCCCCTTCATAGCCTCAGTAACAAGGCCTTTTGTGAAAGCACTTTGGCAGTAATGATCAGTTGACCTGTCTATTGAGTGTCATAAAGCTTAAGTGCCAGGAATAGCCCTTGATTTCTCACCAAGATTGGGAAGAGATTCTTCCTGAGAAGCATGCTTGTGCTATCAATCAGCAGGTTGTTTGCAGAGTTACAGCACACTAAAGCAATAATGAAAATATGACCTTACATCTTGTATGGCATTTTTCAGTTTTTCTGACGCTTGTACCTACATTATTGCTTTGAGCACCACTGTCAACTATTAGGCAGAAAGGGCTCCTATTCTTATTATCTCTGCTCATAAATAAAACTCAGAAGGATCAGTGATTCTCTGAGGCTAAAGAGAAATAACTGACCAACTTTAAGAAAGTGAATTACAATTACAATTGGAAATACTTAACATTTCAGACCAAGGAAACACCTTAAGTTAAACCTACTAATCTTCAGACTGTTGTCTGAACTTCTACAAATTAGAGATCTTATTATATTAATCCTGCACTTCATGATAAGTAGGAGGTATGCTTCTCTACATTCTCATCTGTTACTGTTGCTGGAGAGAATAGAAAGATGATAAGAAATGGGTTCTTTCCCCCAGCTTGCTTGTTATACCTAGTTGTGTGTAGGCGTGGACATAAATGTGTAATATGGGGAAATGCGTTTGAGAATTTGAGAGGTGGTGTTTGAGAAGTCTTCTGAGAATGGCAGAGATAACCTAAGTATAACAGTAGCCCCCAAAGGGAGGGACAGCATTGTCTGGGATGAGCAGGAAGAGATTTATGCAGGAGGTAACATGTAAGGTGGTCCTTGAATGGTGGCTGTGATTTGGATAGGCAGATACTTTGCAAGAGGCCATTTTAATAGAAAAGAAGGTTTTACTTGAGCAAAGCAGTAAGGTAGAAAAGGTCAAAATGTTAGTGGGTAGGGAAGTAGAACAATTTGGCAGAATGGGAAGATTTCTCTAGAAGAGAAGTGTGGTGGTTTGAAGCTCCAGAAAAACACGTTCTTAAATGTAATGCATTCTTGTGGATGTGAACCCATTGGAAGTAGGACTTTTTGATGAGGCTGCTTCAGTTAAGGTGTTGTCCCACCTCAATCAGGATGGGTCTTTGTCCTATTACTGGGGTCTCGTATAAGAGAATGAAATTCAGACAAAGAGAGCCACAGAAGCAAGAAACTGAAAGCAACGAAACACAGAAAAGAAAGGGGAGACCAACAGATGCTGTCATGTGCAAGAGGAGCCAAGGATCGCTGGCAGCTGATCTTTGGGCAGAAAGTATCGCCTTGATGATGCCTTGATTTGGACATTTTCCATGCCTCAAAACCATGAGCAAATAAATTCCCATTGTTTAACCTGACCCATTTCATGGTATTTGCTTTGAGCAGCTGTTTTAGTTTGCTAAAAGCTGCTCAGGCAGATAACCATAAAATGGATTGGCTCTTACAATGCAGATTTATCAGCCTAGAAGTTTACAGTTCTGAGGCCATGAAAATGTCCAAATCAAGGCATCATCAGGCAATGCTCTCTCCCTGAAGACCAGTTGCCAGTGATCCTGGATTCCTCTGTTACATGGCAAGGCACATGGTGGTGTCTCCTGGTCTCTGCCTTCTCTTCCAGGTTTTGTTGCCTCAGCTTCTGGTTTCATGGGCTTCTCTGTTTCTGTGGCTTTCTCTGACATCTTCTTTGTTGTTCTCTCTGTGTCTTTCTCTGAATTTCATCTTCTCATAAAGGACTCTAAGAAGAGGATTAGGACCCACCCTGATTGAAGTAGGTCACATCTCAAGATCCTGCTTACCAAAGTTACTACTTATAAGGGGCCCACACCCACAGCAATGGATTAATTTTAAGAACATAATTTTATGGGGTCCATAAAGCCTCCAAACTATCACAGCAGTCTAGGAAACTAAAACAAGTAGTGATAATCATTACTTCCAATGGGATGAGAAAGTGCTGCATTTTTCTCTATAATGAGTCTTCATACATTTACATTCACAATCTGTTAAGAAGGAATAGGTGATGGTAATTGTTCCCACCAGGGTGCTGTCTTTGGAATTAATCATAATATTTGGTAATATGTGGATTCTATTTTTGTTTTTACCTCCTGTTTCCCTTTTGTTGGTTCTACCCCCTTCTACCATTTTATTTAAAAAAATTTCAAACCTACAGAAAAGCTACAAGAATATGCAGTAAATAACCTTTTTTTTTTTTTTTTTTCGTGATTAGTTTGCTGTTCATCACATGAATATTCCAGGCTGACACATATGTTTGTGTTAAGCCTGCCCTTTTGCAAATTGTCCAGATCAGAGCTCAGCAAACTTTTTCTGTAAAGGGCTGGATAGTAAATGTATTAGGCTTTGCAGGCTGTACATCTCTATTGCAACTACTCAACTCTGCTGTTGTAGTGTGAAAGCAGCCATATATAATACATAAATGCATGAGCATCGTGGCTGTGTTCCAATAAAACTTTACTTACAAAATAGGCAGTAGGCCAGATTTGGCCCAATGGCCATAGTTTGCTGATTCCTGCTCTAGAGAGATATATGATCATCTCATTTCAAATACTTGGACTCTAGATTTCTTAATTTTCTCACTATCTGTGGATTGACTCTTAAAATAGTGTTCCTCTCTTGGTTAATACTGCTTTTATATTACTATGTTACTTCTAAAATTCCTAACAAAATTCCGCCTGGCCCTAATAAATCATTGCTACCAACCATTTAGTTATAACTAGTGATTATAAGGAATACGTTGTATAGGTTTATATTTGAGCCATAAAATGAGCGATCCTTTTATTTTTATTTTTTTATCATACTTTTTAATTGTAGAATATAACATATATACATAAAAGTGATAACTTTCCAAGTACAATTCAGCAAGTAGGTAGAGAGCAAATTAAAAAAAAATGTTACGGGTTACAGTTCCATGGTTTCAGTTATATCCTTATTGTGAAATATAATATATATACAAAAAGGTGATAACTTCCAAATTACAATTTAACAAGTAGCTATGAAACAAAGGATGTGATCATTTTCAATTAATTCATTGCATTGATTTCTCCTTAAGCCAAAATTTTGGCAGCTTATTTAACTCAAAATGCTGCATAGATAAAATTTGCTATTGCTATAAGTATAGATATAGATAATTTATATGTTTGAGTATTTTTAATTAAGAAACATCTGTAGGTTTTATTTGCTTTTGGGCTATACTTCCTTCCTGAGCAAGCCAACTATATTCATCTTTACATCCTCCTCGGAACCTAGCAGAATGCCTTGCATATTGATACCAAAAATGTACATTTGAACCTCCATATGGAGTCATCCCCATCAACATCTAAACATGTATTAGTAATTTCCATCTTTTAAAAAAATCCTTCCTTGACTCCAATCTTCTTTCCCTTTCACAGGAAACTTTCTCAAAATAGTTATCCTACTTGCTTCTCCCTTCATCATATACCTTTCATTTTTCAGTCCATTCCTGTTTGGTTTCTGTACCCATTACTTACATTAAAATTGCTTTTTATCAACCTTGCCCATGACCTTCGTATTCCCATGTCCCTGGACATTTCTCTGTCCTCATCCTAGTCAGCTTTTTGCCAGCATTCCACACAGTTCACTACTGCCTGCTTCTTTAAACATTCTTCTTTTTCTTCTCCCATGAAGCACCACTCTTCCGGCTTTATTTCTAGTCTCCCTCCCTCCCTCCCATTCCTTTCTCTCTTTTCCTGACTTTTCTTCCACTCCTTGAGCTCTCATTGCTGGAATTCCTTGGGCTCTGTTCCGAGCCCTGTTCTCTTTTCCGACTACACAGCTCCCTGGGCAGTCTCATCCATTCTCATGGCTCCACTTAGCACTCTCTCTACACCAGTTCTTCCGGTTTTTAATCTCTGGCCTAGGTCTCTTTTCTAAGCTTCAGTCTCATAGGACCTCAGATGGAACTTTTAATTCCAAAATTCTCATAAGCTTCTTTTCAGTCTTTCATTTTAGAAAATGGTACCGCCATTCACAGATTCTAAAGTCGTAAACGTGGGCATTATTCTTGTTCCTTTGTTTCCCTTGTCACACATGTTGAGCAGGTCTGGCTGTTTCTGTATTCAAGATTTACCTTGAATTTGTCCATCTTCCTCCATCTCTTTTGTATTTCCTGGCAATTTTTCATCAGTTGGATCTCAGGTAAAAGATGACCTCCACAGCAAGGCCTTTCTTGATTCCCCAGGCTGAATTATTCTGTCTACACCCTCACCACTATGGTTCTGTCTATCATATCATCTTGGTTTATTGTCTTCATCAAAAATTTTATGGTATATTTATTTGTTGACTTATTTTTCATCTCCCACAGGAATGCAGTCTTAACAAGGACAAGGGCTTTGGTAGCCTTGTTCTTCACTCTATCCCCACCACCTAGAACAGTGCCTAGTACACAGTAGGGGCTCAAAAATGTTTACTGTAGAAGGAATTAGTCTCCCAGGATGAATCCTTTCTGTCACCACTTTAGTTTAAGCCATTATCCTTTGGGCCATCACAGCAGCCTCTAAACTTTCCAGTTTCCCCACTTCTGTTCTTACCTCCCATTTGGCTCTTGCAGTCCATTTCCACAGAGCAGCCAAAGGGATCTTATAAAAATGTATATATGAGACCGTGGATTCCCAGTGCCCTCACCTGGCCCCTGTCTGTTGCTCCATCTCACTGCTACTTGCTGTCACCCATTCTGCTGCAGGCACATCGGCTCTGTACCACCTCCTAGAACACACCAAGCATTTTCTCCATCCTCTGGGTCTTTTCACTTCTGGTCCTCTTCCAATTGTTACATGGCTGGCTCTTTTTTTTTTTGAAGTTTCATGTTGCAGTTGCCTCCTTAGAGGGGCCTGTTCTGTCTGCCTCCTTCATTGCCCCAGCATCAGGAAGAATTCCTGTCTATAATTGCTTTATATCTTTGTTTATTACCTTTCTCTCCTGTGTTGGCTCCATGGGAAGAGGAACCTAGTCTCTCTTACTCTTTATTGTATATCTAATGCCTGCAGCACTTCCTGGTAATCAGTGCTTATTTGCAAAATCAGTGAATGTGCATGCTATAACTTATATTTCTCTGTAGGTGCCTGAAATTAGATTCTCTTCGGAACGTTATCTTCTAAGGATATAATAATGGAAATGCTTATTTTAGGGAACTTAATGCCAGGGCTAGTAAAACTTACGTTTGCTCGTCATTCACGGTAAATCTAACATGAGGAGATTGCTTTTTCTATTTTATTTCTCCATGGACAACTTCCTGAGTCAAAGAAAACCCTCTGACACATAACTCCTAAGTGACTTTTTGGAAGACAGTGGATTTATACTGTCAATTGCCTTTAATCATTAGTCATCTAGGTCACTGGGAAGTTTGCATTCTTTTTTCTGCTATGTAAGTTTTAAGGAGAACTTGCTCTTTATTTGTAAATTAAAAAGGGAATGATTTCTAGACTATGGTTTCTTCTAAGTATATTGTATAGATTTTTTAAAAAAATCGATTATATGAGAAATGAAGGAAAGTTAATTTTTTGGATGGCAACACCAGACTAGAGAAAAGGAAAAGGTTATTTTTATTGTAAATTGTAACTGTTGTCATGATTTTAATCCTGTAATCATCATATCTCCATACCAATAAAAGAGTTTGGAGGAAGTACTTGGGCAGTGTATATATTTTTAAAGGCACACAAAAAACTGCATACCAAATTTCCCTGCCTTTGTTTTTTCCATTTAAAATTTAAAACATGATATATTTCCTTTATACAGGAAATTGCAATGTGTGGCATTCATATTCTCACCATCAAGATTTAAAAGACATGAGCTTCTTGTCATCTTTGTTTCAGATCATTTTTTCTCTTTTTTTAAGAAATAAAATAAAACTTCCATATTACTTACAATTTTTCTCTCTCCTTCCCCAGAATTGACTATATATTGATATTATTTTTATACTTTTACTACCTATATGTGTATTTATAAACATTATTTAGTACTGTTTGTATGTTTTACATACATTATATAAACAGCACAATCCAGCTTGCTTTTTAAAAATGTTATATTTTTGAGATTAATCCCTGGTGGCATATATAGTTCTAGTTCCTTATTTTAACTGTTCCAGATGATACCAATATAAAATATATTATAGTCTGTATGTCTGTCTCTCTCATTGTTTCTTTCAGAAAAGGAAATGACCTTGGGTCTGTGTGTTTCCTGGGTCATTGTTACTCAAACAAGATAGGCGTTTTGGGGTGGAAATGCTCTCAGTGCCCATCCATTAAATTTAATTGAGGAGACTAAATCTGAGAGAATGCAGCCACATTCCAGAAGGATCCTGACTGATTGGTGCTGGGTCTACGGAGACTATGAGATGAAGTAGGGAAATGGCTGTTCTTCCCTCTGAGAGCTGTGCCTTCGGATGCGTCCATGATCTGCTGAAATCATTGCTGCGTTCAGATGAGCTCGAGGGAGGGGAGCTTCCACCACGGGCTTGGAGGCGAGCCTGCTCCTGGCCCTCATCTCTGTCTTGCTGCCCCCTGCCCGTCACCTCCTCAGCCGTGGCACAGATCAGAGCAGGTGGCCTGGTCAAGAGTCCCCATGTGCTCCCTGGTGTCTTTTCTGAATTAGTTGCCTCTGTGTGAATGGTGGCCCTTGGGGAACTGGTCTCCAAAGTCTCTGGCTGCCAGATGAATTTATGGAGTTGAGTCCAGAGAGAAGGCTCAGAGTAGTGAATTGCATTTCTTCTCGATGCAAAGCCATTTGCTAATATATGAGTTTTTGCTGCTTCTTTTTCCCTCTCCCTTCTTTAGGTTTTGGCCTTGGCACAGCTACAGATTTATGGTTGCGTTGATAGAAGTGGTCCTGGTTCCTTAGACTCAGTGCCCTTTTATACTCTGACAGCGCTTTCAGAAGCACTCTCTTCCCGATCTCCTTAGCCCCTGCCTGTGGACTGCTCTTCTCTCCTGTTATCTGGGCCATCACAGCATTCACTTAGCTACACTCCCTAATTCCCTTTGTCTCCCTCCCAATCCAGAGTAATGTTGAAAAGCACTGGGATCCTGCCTCTCCTCTGCCCCTGAGGAGGCTTTGAGTGCTCCAAGTGCTGCAGAGGAAGAGGCTCACCCTCCCTAGCACACACAGCCTTACAGGCCCTTCACAGCCTGTTCAGTTTCAAGTCTTGCCTTTCCCACCACACAGACCTTGCTGTGGCCCCGTCAGACCCTTCACCCTTCCCCAGATCTGCTGTGCACTGGCACACCTCTTGCTAATAATTATGCCACTGCTTCTGTGCCAAATGCCCCCTTCTCTGCCTATGGAAATCTGACTTCCTCTTCCGGCCCAGTGCACGTGCTCCTGTCTCTGCAAGATTCCTCAGTGCCAACAGTGGGAAGTAGTCATCCACCCATTTGCATTTCCTTAGACCTCTCTATAATTTTTTCACAGTCTCCCTTGAGGTATGATTTACCAGGTTTGTGTCTGTTTCCCCTAGCAAACTCCTTAGGAGGGAGATCCATGGATAGCTCCTTGGAAGGATACCTTAGCATTTCCTAGAGCCTCTTGTACCTTTTTGGATTCTATAATCAAAGCAAGCATTGCTGTGGAGGCTTGGTGTGGGGTTTGTAGCCGCCTCCAGTTGTGCAGTGGAGTGTGTTTTGCACGAGAGAGTGTGGAGACCCAGGCTGAAACCAGAGCTCTGTCCTGTTTAACGATGCTGCCACCCATAGGTGCTCAGTAAAGGTTTGTTGATATATAGGTTGATGATCCGTGTGATCTTACAGCCATTCCTTAACCTCTCTGTGCTTCAGTTTGTACATCTGCAAAATAAGAGGGCTCAAATAGACGTTCTTTTTTATTTCTTCCAGATCTAACATTTCTACAATGTTCCCTCTTTGTATACTTTTCTATGATTTCCAAATTACCTACAACAGGAATATATTACTTTAAAAACTTAAACTGGCACATTGAAGTTCTTATGACTCAGAGCAGACAAAAGCAGGCGAGTCAAAAGAAAAAGCATTATGCCAAATGTCAACTAGCACCAACCACTAGGCAGGTTCATTTGGTATTGAATTTGATTGGTGACAGATTTCACAATGCCAGGAAGTTTACAGAATCAGCATCAAAGATGAGATTGTACAACCAGGGTCTGGGCAGTACTGTGAGACTGCATGTGGTCAGTATTAATCAATTAATAAACCTGACAATTACTTGATTAATAAATCTGATGGTTATTTAATTGCATATGATTATATATACTTGCCACTTATCGGGGTCTTTTGCATCAATTATCTCATTTAATCCTTGTGGAATTGGCATTGTTATCTCAACCTCTATGAGAAATCGGGCTCTGGGAAGCTAAGTTACTTGCCCAAAGTCACCCAAATGCTGAATTTTCAAGCTGGCCTTCAAACATAAGTTCATCATATTGTAGATTCCATGTTCCGTTTGTTAATCCACCACATTGCCTCTTTGTTAGGCAACGAAACAAGTACATATGTGTAGTTTGCAGTTTGGCGGTGTTACTGCTAGGTACCTCATGTCCTAAACAAATAGTGGCCTGTTTTTCTGACAGTTTTCTGGTTTTAGTGCTTGGATTTCATTCCAAATATCCCACCTCTTTAAAAGAAGCGCTTTACTACTCTTTCACCAGCGATTCTCATTAGCATCTCTATCAATCAACACTTTCATTTGTAAGCCAAAGAAACAAACTGTGTGATTTAATTAGAAAAGGAAGTTACTGAAAACCTATTGAGTGGCTCACAGAATTTCTTGGGAGGGCCTTAGAAGCAGGCAGCAGAAACAGTGCCTAAAGTCACACCATGAACTTGTCTAGTGATGAGAGTTGGCTGTGGGCACTGTCCTTCCCACCTGACTGTTGGCCTTGACTCCGGGTCCTGCTGCTGGAACCGAGTTAGATGCTGCCACCAGCTGCAATGATCGTATGTCGACGTGCCTTGCTTTTCCATTTCACTAGCTGCCAAGTCAAAGTCTGGTTGTATCTGATGGGCAGAAAGTCGGTGATAAGCCCAGGCAATAGCTACAGTGGAGGCTGGGATCTGAGTATTTGACATTTTTATTTTCAGAGTGGGGTGGGGGTTCAGTCTCCTAGGGTAGCCATTCTCCAAACTTAGGAAGGTAATTGAAATACCGAGTGGCCAAAGCGAATGGTAGACACAGCAGCATCTAACATTGTTCAGATTGTAATTTTTTTGATAGGACGGTTTCTGTCCTCAATTTTTACGGAAGAAAATTGAGTGGAATTTTTCACTCCCTTGGGCTAGAAACTTTGGCATTCTCTCTCATTCATCTTCTGGAATTAATCATCACTAAGATCTGTTGATGTTTATAAATCAGGCTCAGTTCTACCACTTCCTTTCTCTTACTGGGGCCATAACCCTAGTCTGGGACTTCACGACCTTGAGGTTGGATTTTTTTTTTTTTTCCAATAATCTTGCCTTCCCTGGTCTCTCCAACATCAGTTTCTGTTTTCAGCACCATAGGGAAATTGCTGTCAGAATACTCTTCAGTAAACACTGTTTCCGTCATGCCTCTCTGGTGCTCAGAATTGTTATGGCTAACCATTCGCTGATTCAGGGGTCAGTGACCTTTAATGAATGATGTGCCAATTTGGACAATTTCTTATTGGATCCCTTTAGCTGTTGATTAAAGAAAGTAGGAAGAAGTGGCTTTGTGTTTGCTTATTCTGTCCTCCTGCCTAGAATATCATCTCTGTTCTTTTGGATATCCAAATTCAAAATCTTTTCTAGGATGTAGTTTGTCTCTCTTTTCATGAAATCTCCACATTTTTCCAGACCTCCTTGTCAATCTTTTTTCCTTTGATACATAAATATTTATAATCCGCCCTCGTAGTTTATAATTGAGTGGCATTCCTTAATTTCATCAAGCGTTTTAACCTCCGTATTCTTATGTTCTTCCTCCTACACTCCTCTCACTGCCCACTATGAAGTCCTTCAAGAGAGGAACCCTGGCATATATTCATTTTTATCCCATTCGTGGTGCTAAACCCATAGCAGTTTCTCAGCTTATGATTAATTGAATGGGAAATAGAACTGGGAGGTAGATTTCTAGTTAGTGTTACATTTTTTAGTGATATTGGAAAAAGAAATCCAATATAGCAGTTTTGGATCAACTATTGCTTGGACTTCTGAATTCTATGCACATTATTCTTGCTATGTAATTTAATGTTTTTGAGTACATTGAAAATAGTCCTATATGTACAATCTGAACAACAACCTTTCACATTGATATTAACAGTTAACTTCCACTCTTCCTTCTCTTTGGAAACCAGGTTATGAGATAAGGAAAAATGCTGCAGCCATCAGGCTTTTAGGTAATAAAAAGGGACACATGTGACACAGAATTAGGATAGTTTTCCAAGGATTTGTTTGTTGTGCCTGTTGCAGGTTGTTCCATCTTAAATATTTCTTTGAGGCATCTTTCCATTGGGATTGTTTATCATCATTCTGGATCCTACTTATGCACAAGTATCATCTTTGCCAGCAGCATCTGACAGAATTGTAAGTTAATGTAGTCAGCTATTGTGCTAAATATCACCCTGCAAGCCGTAAATTGTAGAGCTGTGCCTGCCTCTAAACTTTTGTTAGCGATATTATAACATTACTTTCCTTTTGAAAATAGATTTTATTTTTTAGAGCAGTTGTAGATTTACAGAAAAATTGCATAGAAAATAGAGTTCCCTTGTCCCCCTTTCTCCCCGCACCCTCCAACCCTCACAGTTTCCCCCATTATTAACATCTTTCATTAGTGAGGTATTTTTGTTACAACTGGTGAGCCAACATGAATGCATTATTATTAACTAAAGTCTATAGTTTACATGGACTAATGTAGTTTGCTTTTTGTGTTGTATGATTTATGGGTAGCTTGGGTAGTCAGGAGTGTGTGTGCAAGTACATAGGTCCACTTTGAATCTGTGTGTTGTAATAAATTATTTTGTTGTGGAAAAAAAACCTATGGGTCCATAGGTTGACCCATAGAACGTATAATGTAATGTATTCACCATTCCAGTATTCTTATAGAAGTTTCGCTTTAAAACTGCTCTGTGCTATATACCTTTTCATACACTGAAATTTTTGCTATCTCTATTAGTTTTGCCTTTTTCAGTATGTCATGTACTTGGACTCGTACAGTATGTAACATTTTCAGACTGGCTTCTTTTACTTAGGAAAGTGCATTTAAGGCTCCCCTGTGTCTTTACATGGCTCGATAACTCATTTCATTTCATTCCATTATAAGGAGGTACCACAGTTTATTCTTTCTTTTAAAAAAATTTATTATGGTGAAATATATATAGCATAAAATTTTTGATTTTAACCATTCTTAAGTGTACAATTCAGTGGCATTAATTACATTCACAATGTTGTGCAATCCTCACCAACATCCATTTCCAAAACATTTTCATCACTCCATACAAAAACTGTGTATCCTTTAAACAATAACTCCCTATTTCCTTTTCTACCCAAACCAAAGTGACCTCTAATCTATTTTCTGTCTTTATGAATTTTCCTATCCTATGTATTTCATATAAGTGGAATCATACAATACTTGTCCTTTTGTGTCCAGCTTATTTCACTTAGCATAATGCTTTCACGGTTTGTCCATGTTGTAGTATGCATCAGGTCTTCATTCCTTTTTATGGCTGAATATTAATCCATTGCATGTATATGCCATATTTTGTTTATACATTCATCTGTTAATGGACACTTAGGTTATTTCCACCTTTTAGCTATTATGAATAATGCTGCTATGACCATTGATGCTCAAATATTTGTTTGAGTCCCTGTTTTCAAATCTTCTGGGTATATATCTAGCAGTGGAATTGATGGGTCATATGGTGATTCTATATTTAATGATTTGAGGAACAACCAGCCTGTTACCCATAATAGCTGTATCATTTTACATTCCTGTCAGGGATGCATGAGAGTTCAAAATTTTCCACATCCTCTCTAACACATCTTTTGTGGTATCTCATTGTGGTTTTGATTTGCATTTTGCTAATAGATAGTGATGTTGAGCATCTTTTCATGTACTTATTGACCATTTGTAAATCTTCTGTGGAGAAATGTCTATTCAAGTCCTTTGCCCACTTTGTAATTGGGTTATTTGTTTCTTTGATGTTGAGTTGTAGGGGTTCTCTGTATCTTCTGGATCTTAAAGCCATATCAGATATATGATATTCACCTATATTCTCCCATTCCATAAGTCATCTTTTCACTTTCTTGATGATGGCCTTTGATGTATAACATTTTAAAATTTTGATGAAGCCTTAGTTTTCTGTTTTTTTCTTTTATGCTCATGCTTTTGGTATCATATCTTAGAATCCAGTCCAAATCCAAGGCCATGAAGATTATTTCTTTGTTTTCTTCTAAGAGTTTTTTTTTCTAATAGTTTAGCTCTAATATTTAGGTTGTTGATTGACTTTGAGTTAATTTTTGTATGTGGTTTGAGGTAGGGGTAACATTTCTTTCTTTTTTTCTTAAATTTCTAAGGAAATTTGATTTTGTCTAATTCTATGTTTGACAATACAGAAACCGTCACTACTCCCTCCTAAACTGGTATTCCACATACAAAATTTTTGATGTAAGGCACAGCATGATTGATTTATCTACTGATGAAAGTGATATAAGCTTATGGCCTACTGGTGCAACTCAAAAACCCTGAAAGAAAAACAAAAATTTCAACCCATATTATCTAATCTGTGAATTATTCTTGTTACATAAGAATCCCTGTTGAAAGTCAAAAGGCATTTCTTAGAGAAGCCATGATTAATAATTTATCAGCTTATGTTTTTTCTCCTTAGAGTTGTCCTTTTCTGTTTTTCTTCTGGGTTATTAATAGTTTTCAAATTTGCTTTGTAAGAGCTGTTTAGATATTTAAATAATTAACCCTTTGTATTTAATATGTTTGCTTTTTCTTATTATTTTGCTATATAATAGTTTTACAATTTTAAGAATTTCAAATTTGTTGAAACTTTCCTTTATGATTTCTTCCTATCGTAAGATATTTTTATAGTTTATTTTTAAAATTCTTTAATAATCTAGAATTTCTCTGGTGTAAGGTGAAAATCAGATCATATTCCATCAATTTTGGTAAGCATTACTCCCAGTTTGCTCCCATTTTGTATGTAAGCCTAGCCAAGTTTTTCTCTAACCTGCTTTTCTATTTGTAGGCTTCCCCAAAATGTCATCATATTTTTAAAGAAAAGGTTAACCTCCTTCTCCTCTGTGAGGGCTAGTAATCATGCTCAAGTCATATCCTGTACAGATTTGATTGCTGGGAATAGAATCAGTCTTGGGGGCATCAATTGAGATGGTGCTATTTTCAAAATATTTGTTTACTTTCTAAACAATTGTAAAAATTATTCAGACTTTTGTTTCCTGAGTGTGGAATAAGATTTTACAAAAATTAATTTTATCGACTTTATTTCTTTCACCTTCTCTATGTGATTTGTAGTGTTTATCTTAGAAGAAAATTAATTTGTTTGTTAATTCAGAACACATTCATGAGCCAGAAAAGGACTTTTAAAAGTTGAAGTTTCACATGTTCCTCAAATGAAAAGATCTTTTAGAGAATGATATCTTTTAATCTTATTTGTTTCTTAGCTTTTTTTTTTTTTTTTTAACTTTTTACATGTTTTCCTTTCTTTTCCTATTAAATTTTTTTCTTGGCTGTTACACTTTTTTTTGTCTTGGTGGTTCTGCATGCTGTCTTCCCTTATTGTCCATCTTCATTTCCTGCCGTCTATTCCTCTTGCCTATTGTTCGTATTTTTCACCCCTTTCCTGCTGCCTCTTTACTCAGGGCATCCTGACTGAATGGGAAAAAATGTGTTTGCAGACCTCCCTACAACATGATGACCTAGCTGGTGACCATGCTTGGATAGAAAGACCAAGTTGTTCTGCTCAAGTACTGAAGGGACAAATACCCATAGATTTACTAACTAAAAAAGCCCAAATCATCAGAAAAAAAAGATTTTGGTCTTCTCATGTTAATATAACGACTAAAGCAACATTCAAATGAGACTATCTGGTATTTTATGAATTTTCATGAAATAAAATTTTCTTTGTTGTTTGCCAGTTTTTTTTTTACAAGGTTATTATATGTCTACTTAAAGGTTAAAATAGAGTAAGTGACATTGACAGTGCAACTGGAAAGTTTAGTACGGAATTTTACCGTCTTGCTCAGTAGTATATGCAATCCTTCATTCTCTTCTGGTTTTGACAGGAAAAATTCTTGAACTCCTTTTCTGTGTATTTCTCTTTGTCCTCCTCACCCCATGGTCTTCTATGACTCTGAAGGTGTAGGATGGGCTGATAGAGGAGCACGGGCACCCCCTAAGAGTTAGAAGGCTTGGATGATGCCCTCTTCTCTTCAGTGTCTGTTTCCAGGCACCCAACAGCTGGAGCTTAGGTTCCAGGTTGAGAATCACACAGTTCAGGTGCTGCCATTTGAGTCTAAGAGTCTCTAAGTTTTGGGCTGCTGGTGGCAATTTACCAGTAGAATTTTAGCAACCTCTTCCTTTGTGGCAAAATGTTTGTTAAAAGGGGAGAAATTATTTTGGAAAATACAGTCTTTGTAAAAAAAAAAAAAATAATAAACATTTTGTTACTGAAAATGTGTTGTTTTTGCTATAGCATGTCATTTTCTAGTAATGATAAATTATGCTGTAGCTTGATTATTCTTAAAAGCTTTCTAGCGATATTTTTCTAGAAAATTCAGGCCATTACCATTTTTACGTGTAATTTACTTTGCTATAATGGTCAAAAATAAATGTTTGTTAAATAATGTCTATCATTCCCAATTTCAAGATGTTTGGATTATTTGGGAAAGAACCCATAGTCTGGGTGCAAATTTGGTATTCTAAAGTATAGAATAAAATGGAATTTGTCTACAAAAAAAGGTTTTAATTTTCAGTAATTGCGTAAGTGAGTGCTTTTGCCTAGTCATATTTGTGCTGTTACTTATGGGCTGTTTAAATACCTTCTCCCCTCTTTTAATGCATTTTAGATGTATTTTTCTTGTTGTTTCTCTTAATTTATAAGCTCTGTGGTTTGTAGATTTTTGTTTCCTTCATAATATTTAGAGCAGGGTCTTGCACATTGTAAATGCTCAGTAAATATTTGCAAGTAAGTCAGAGATAGAGTAAGTATCTCAAGAATCCAGATGAAGCCTGTGCTGTGTTGAGTGTACTATCTGAGGACTAAAAACTGGGGCTGTTGCAAATAATGCTGTTGTCTCTCTGGAAATGTGATCTCCTTTGTTGAATGTATTAAATATTTTATTCATTCTGTGTTTGTCTTCTCATTGGGAGATGGATAGTGTTGATTTCCCGGACTATTAGGTAGGGTCTAATTATAATAATGACTATGTCCCAAAATACTGCTGAATTGACAGTGGACAAAGAAAACCTTCAAGAAGCAGCTCTAAGAAAGGAACTGAAAGGGTTTGCTTATTTTTTTAGCTGCCAAGAATAACACAAGAATCGCTTTAAGCGGTAGAAAATCACAAGAGTACTTCAGAATACTTCTAAAGGATCAGAGGGACAATCTGATAATAAAACAATCCCCTTCCTTTTGGGCAAGTTCTGCTAGCCTTGAGATCAATTTAGAATAGCTTATTTGTCGGAAGTCATACAAAAATATGCCTTCCATAGTTTAGCAATATTCGTCAGGAACTTTAAAAATGTGCATACCCTTTGTCCCAGAAACTTCACTTCTAGGAATTTATTTTCAAGAAATAGAGACATGAACATATATTTGGAGAAAAAGAGTTCTTGTTATTGCTTTGAATTTTGACAAATTGGGGGAAATGCTCATATGCTTCACAATAGAGTTTTGATTAAATACATTAGTCTAACAAATCATTTTATTCTGCCCCCCCCCCCCAAAAAAAAAAAAAAAGGAATGAAGAGTTTGTGCTCTAGGTCATTGGGGCGACATCTCAGCATGGAACAGATCTAGAGTCTCGTGTTCTACTCAAGTGCTTTGGAAGTGACGGTGACCTGTAGCTGGTCGTCAACATGGATTTGAGTCATGAAGTTCTTCCCTGTGAGGTTTGAGAGTGAGAGCCAAACATAGCCTCCAAATTAATTAAAGACGTAGACTGATTCTCAGTTTTTACATTTAGTATAATTTCCTTTTTTCCGGTAGTCCTGAAAGACAATATTTATGCTGGCAAAAATATTATATCAGAGAAATAATGTTTAGAGTTTTAAAAAAACAATTTGATAAAGGATGTGGCTGCTTGGAATTTTGCTCTTTTATGCACACTTTTGTTGGGGTTTACTCTTTGTCTTGCCTTTTCTAATCACTTTTCATTAAAATTACTATCTTTTTAGGCCTAGGGTTTTCTCTTCATTCACATTTCTCACTCTCGGGCTCAGTAATAGCCCTTGTTCATGAGCATTTGCCAAGTGTTAGTGTTACTTAGCCCAGATGTGTTCCTTATTTCTACTGAAGTTGGAAATTTTAGCATCAAAACTTTAAGAATCTTATGACAACTAAGCTGCCTAAGACATTTTGTAAAATATCACTATTTTGAGACTTAATTACATATGTCTGTTGGAAGCATTTTTCTAAATGTGCATTTGGATTTTGAAATCAGTCATCATTGTTCAAGTATGTCAAAATAACCAAAATTGTTATCTTTTGCCTGGTAGAGCACTATGCTTATGTAAATTGTTAAATCCCAGCATTTGCCTATTTATTTGTGAATGTACAGGTTTCCTTAGAGTAACAGTGACATTTACTCAGTTTTTGTTCCTGTTAATCCTGGGCTAGGAGACTGAAATACATTGCTGCATTCACTACAAAAGATGACAAAGAAGATCTAATAAGCATCTTATGTGGCTTTTAAAGAAACATTTCTTAAGTTATTTTAATTTCATGAATTATTCTTCTTCAAGGCAAAGGCAAAAGGCTGATGACTGACATGGATTTCCAGCATCTTTCTGGTCTCAGGTTCTTGCAGTGCTTAGCCAGATGGTGGTGAGTGTGTATGAAGAATAGTGAGGTCAGGCTGCCAGGATGGTTTTGTGCCTTTGCAACTCTAGGGGACGCCCTTCACAGGGATTTACTATGGTGCACTTATTATGGGTAGACCTTCTGCAGTGGCCCTGGAGCATTGTCATCTTGCCTTCTCTTCTGGCTCGTCCCGTGGGTGAGTGGAAAGCATTATGTGGCATCACATAGGTGAACGTAATCCAATCCCTTATGATCATGTGTAAAAGCCCTGTTTTACTGTATAAGAGCAGAGGATAAATCAGATGGTCTTTTAGTACAGACATTAGAAACAGTCTCCACTATATAAAACGAGAGGTAGCAGAGTTGTTTTATCCATGAAGTCTAACTGCAATGGAAAGAGAATTGCTATAGCGTTTAGTTTAATTTCTTCTAGCCTCCCCCTTCTTCCTACACCTGCTTCAAATATCTATTTGAAATAAGATGTTTGAGAAAGGATCAAAAAGAAAGCATTAATATTTTTGCTGACATAATCTTCTTGTAAAGTACCCTTATTGAAATGATCATTTTGATAACTAGATAATTTTGACATTTTGACCCTTAAAATTTCAGTAGCTTTAAAATAATTCTCTTGACGAACACTAGAAAATAAACTCCACTGTGAATCATTACATTTGTGATTACTTTGGTTTGCTCTACAGTACTAGAGTTTCAGAAGAAATATAATGGGTGGTTAGGAGTGTTTGCTCTGTTTTACTATACATGAGATTCAAGTTTGGAATATTGTTATTTTTTACCACAAAGAAAATTGTGCCAAATATACCAAGGTATATTCCTACCCTCAAGGGCTGAAACATAGTAAGAAGTTATTACTGGTGGAAAGTAAGTTACTATATTAATTTACATTTCTTTCTATATTTGTGTCAGACAACTTTCCTCAAACCTTCATTTTGTGACTTAGTTTACATTTAGTTCTGTTATTACTCTAACAGATTTGGATATGAAATTAATTACATGGAGAGCTTTGGAAGTTATATTTGTTTACTTCAGTTTTGCATTTTTTTTTTTCCAATTTGACAGAACCTGACATTTTTGTTTCTTTATACAATGGGTTCAACTCCAAAGATAGTAAAGGGAAATTAGGAACTGATTTTGAATCAGGAAAATTCTCCCAATTAATTACTTTTTAACATTGACAATAGATTGTATAAGGAATAAATATGAAATAATACAACTTAAAAATAAAACCCAGAATTCACATAGCTAAATAAAGAATACTCTTTTTAAAGTACTATAATTATGGGAAACAGTAAACTTGCTATTGCTCAAAGAAGTTTTGAGTTTCTCACCTGCACATTATCACTTTCTCGTGATCAGCTCTGCTTTCATCAATTTTAAGTTTTGGGCTTCTGATAATAACTTTGTTTGAACCAAGCGCTGATTCCACAGAGCCGTAAAGAAAAATGTTTAAAAATCATTGATGCTTGTTATATAACTCTAACATAATTTTTTTTCATTTGGAAAATCCATTTCTGAAAAAAAGTTTATGAACACTTATTAATAAAACCTCAA
This sequence comes from Choloepus didactylus, assembly GCF_015220235.1. Lineage (NCBI taxonomy): Eukaryota > Metazoa > Chordata > Mammalia > Pilosa > Megalonychidae > Choloepus > Choloepus didactylus. The sequence continues at coordinate 133,062,910 of NC_051308.1, forward strand.
ACAATGTATAAATGTTAAAGATAATAAAAAAGTGAAATTCCTTGGCAATTTCACTTCCCAGACTTAGCCACTGTAGTTAATAGTTCGATGTGTGTCCTTCTTGAATATCCTGTTTACTGGAAGCAAAGGCAACCATTGAGAGTTCCACAGGGTTGGGAGAGGAGGCCTGAGAGCAGTAGTCAGGTCTGAGAGTGCCCCTCCCTGTTTCTGCACAGGTCTCTTCTATACAGACCAGCGGGAAGGCCAGGAGACCTCTGACAATGTAGCTTTTGGAATTTGACTAAATGCTCAAAGATGCATGAACCAAATGATTAATTCAGTCTCCTTGGAATTTTCCTTTGTTGGTTTGTTGTCTTCCACAAGACTCTTCACATCAAGTAGACTTGAAGTAGTTACTCTTCATTTTTTTTTAATAAAGAAATTGTTTAGATTAATATTTATGGGAAAGCAAAGGGCCAAAATTGAATAAATTTTAAAACTGTGCTCTTGGGTTAATCTCTGCATGGCTTATCTGTTCATATCAGTGCCTTTCAAAGTGTGGTTTCTGTACCAGCAGCCTCAGCATCATCTGAGAACTTGCTAGAAATGCATGTTCTCAGGCCCCAACTCCAATCTACTGAATTGGAAACTATGGAGGTGGGGTGTAGCAATTTGTATTTTAATGTCTTCCAGGTAGGACGAATGCAGGCTAAGGCTTGAGAATTACTGCTATACATCAAAGCAAAGATTTGAAAGATTCTTAACATGGTGTTTACCCTTTCTCCTTCTCCAGTAACTTATACCCCAACCTAGAATTGAGGCACAATGTCATTTTTCCTAAGTCTATACTCTTTTGTGTCTCTGCTGTTCCTCTATTTAGAATGCTGTCCTCCACCATTGTCCATATGACACACCTCTAATCAACTTTAAAGCTTTATTCCAGTATAATTCACTGGAACCACCCCCCCACCTCCCACCCTTGTATCCTGTTGGGCTTGGCTCTGTTTACACCCTTTGGAGTCCTGTGAATACCTTGTTCGTAGCACTTTACATTTGATTGCCATTGTTTGTTTACATGTCTTTCTCTTTCCTACAGTATAAGTAACTCCTTGAGGAAAGAGTCTGTACCTTACACTTCTTTTTATCCCTGACACCCAATAGAATTTATGCTATGCAGATGCTCAATGAAAATTTATTAAATGAAGGGTTAATTGAAAACAAAAACAAAGTAGTAACTTCTCCAAGATTGAAAATTACTAAGGGGCAAACTGATTTTAAAGTGGCTTGGGTTTTAATTCCACCAACTATTTTTTTTGACTACTTAGGTAATTTCCCACTATATAAATAGACCTAATGATTCCCACTTCAAGGTTTGTGTAGAGTTCCTGACACACAGTAAGAACTGAAAGTGGTGACTAATTATACTAAAATTAGTACTTTCTTATATATTTCTGTAATTTTAGGATTTTTATCATTCTACCTTCAAGTCATGTGTTATGACTATTTTTTCACTTTTAAAATTATTTTATTCACCAGAACCAAAAAGCAAATAAACTTGGTTGACTTAAACTATTTAATAGTTTGAGAAGTGGAAGGTAAGAAAAATGACTCAAATATATTGGCAGCAATACATTTTAATCATATGCACTTATGATACAAAAATGGTCCATATGAGGTTACAGGGCATAAATATACCTCTGGTTAATTTATAAATAGCAATACATGTCTATTTTTTTAACACCATTTGTCACACTATTAGGAAAATTACTGACTCTGCCATGCTACCCAGTATTTTATTTTGAGAGAGATTTTTTTTTTTAAGTGTATCTGTCAAATCTTTGATCCTTAATTAGGCCAATACCAGATTCATACTTTTTTTAAAGGGGTCAGAAAATTGTGGCCATCATATTTTGAGGGAATCTAATATTTATACATTTAGTAGGAAAAAATAATATAGATTATAGCATTCATTTTTATATATGCTGTACTAGATGTAAGCTTGTTAAGGACAGGCATTGTGTCTTGTTGATGTATTTCTACTCAACCCCAGTGTCTTGCACAAATTAGGTGCTTTATATATGTTCAATTAAATTGAATAAAAAGTTACTGCTAGCACCGGCATGTTTCTTGCCTTAGTTTTGTAAGCTGGTTGTTTCCTTTGTTTCTTCTATAAATAATTTTTTTATGATAATCTCCACTAATTCTTTTAAGGAAGTTTTGCCGCCTTTTGTTCAGACACTACTACGTGACTAGTTAGCTCTAGCAAATGTGATTGCCTCCAGTGAAATGATGATCCCAAACTCTCCACCCCTGGATATACTTTGCCCAACCAAAATTTGAATTTTCTCAATAAATTGGTCATGTCTGAAAAAAAAAAAAAAATAGTAATACAGAGCCTTTTCTCTGAATCATTTGCCTTAACTATAGAACATGTATGGACAGTCAAGCACATTGGCTTCATTGTACATGTCTTGTTCCTAGGAGAACTGATTCTGGAAAAAAATAATAACTGGCAAGACTGTGCCACTGTTGGCTCACTGTTAGAGTTGAGGTTAGAGACCCAGCTAGCTCAATCCACTCATCGTAGAGCTCAGGGCTCTGGGGCCCAGAGGTACAACATGAGCAGGTCTATGGTGAGGATGATTCTTTTTTAAAGAATGAGAATCTCCATCTGGTCCCACACTGGTTGTATGATATTTCGAGGCAGTCATATTGACAAAACCATTTTGTAGCAGCTACTTTGATATACTGTTTTGATACTTTTTGATATGGCTTTAAAAATAATAATATTACGCTTTACTGCTTTTTGATGGGCCTTAAAAATAACATTAGACTTTACTGCTTTTTATTGTGGCCTTAAAAATAATAACATTAAACTTTACTGCCTGTATTGTTTTGTTTTAATTCAAGGAATCAATTACTCCATTCTTGAGCTATTACGCCATCTTCAACTCTGGTAGGATGTGATGGGGAGTCAGGAAGTAGGTAAGGGTCAGTATGGGGATCAGGGATTTGGTGGGGCAGGGGGGTATCTTTCTTGGATCCATAAACTTTGTATTTAACACATCTCTTTTGACCTGGACATGTCAAAGTAGCTGCTTCGAACTATCAAAGTCTTTCCTTGTCCCTCTGGGTAAATCATCGGGATCTGAATGTTCTACTTCATTACAGGGCTGTCTGCAGCAGCTTAGGTTTCCTTTCTTTGTAATGCTGAAAAACTCATGACTTACGCATATTTTTACAACTGGATATAAATGTTTGAGGCTGGGCTGGCACTTAGGTTTTGTTTACTCTATCCCAAGGCTGAACCTTTTAATGAGAGTTGGTGATAAGGCTGTGATGAAGGGAAGTGTGTGGGATGGAAGAGTTAGGGTGTGTGCAGGTGAATGGGAGAGAACGATTTAATCTTGGTAAATGATTAATAATTAAATCTACATTGCAAGAAAATTTGCTTTACAATAGATGCCCACATCTTAAATTCAGGTTGCTATCAAGTATTCTCTGGGAAAATAACCTGAAAAGTTCATCCATTTTGCAAAACCTCTTACATATGCCAAATGCTGACAGGGTCCTCATGTTTTGGGATATTTAAGACAGATAGAGGATAATAAAAATAAAATAAATGACAGTATCAAAACAGCAGAATTTTACAATTATTAGCCCACAATCTGCCATTGTACAGAAGCTAATGTAAGGTAGATGAACTAGTTCTTTCTGTTCAAGGAATTTTATTACTTGATATGTGTTGGGGATTGAACCTTGTGCCCCACAAAAGGCATGTTCAGGTCCCAACCCCTGTGGATGTGAACCTATTTCCAAATGGGACCCTTGAAGATGTTATTAGTCAAAGGGCATGCAAACTGAATAAGGTGGGCCTTAATGCAATATGACTGAAGTTCTTATAAGCAAAGGAAGTCGGAGATAGAAAGAGAAGCCGTGGGAGCAGCCAGAAGCTGTTCAAGTCAACAGAACCTGGAAGAGAAAGAAGATGCCATCATCTGCACTGCTGTGTGATGGAAAAGCCAAGAACCAAAGATCACTGGCAGCCAGCCCCAGAATGCCACAGTCTTTGGAGAGGCAGTGTCATCTTGCTGTTGCCTTGATTTTGGAATTCTCCTAGCTTCAAACCTGTGAGCCAGTAAATTCCTGTTGTTTCAGCCAACCCATTGTATGGTATTTGTTTTAGCAGCTGGGAAACAGATATAATATGCCAAAAAGATTTTGATGTACCGCTGTAGATACACCATGGATGACATTGTAGCAAGGATTTACAGAATATAATTTGCTAAGTGATTTAGACATGAGTTATCTTAGTAATTTCATCTATATACAAATACTCTCTCATTCAGAATTTCTATTTCATTCATGGACAGTGCCAGGAGGCATATTGTCTTGACAGATGAAACCAAGCACTATCTGGCTGCTTGTGTGTGTTTCGTGTATTTGATGTCTAAGTCTGTCTTCAGAGATTGACTTGAAAGAGGTCCATTGAAGTAGCTTCTGAAGAGGGGGTGATGGTTCCCAAATAACTCTGGTGAAACAACTTTAAACATCGTGACTTTTTTTCTTCCTCTCTTTTTGTCATAAAAGTAAAGTGTACCTATTATTCCAGGTGAAATACTTGAGGTTAAATCCAAACAAAATATTAAATGAAAACCTGTGTCAGAGAAACAAGTCAGGACCACCATAGTGCCTCTCTACACACTCACTGGAGTAATTTTGCCACCAGAACTGAACTCCTTTTCTACATTCTTTGAGGGGATAATTTCTCTGTGCCAGTTCTTGGTAAATACTCAGACCCTAAGGGAAATTCAGATCATCCTGAATTAACCCCATCCACCTAGAGGAGCTCATGACCGAATGAGCAAAATACCAAGTTTCGGAAAGAGAAGTCATCCAGGGCTCTTAAGGTAGACATTCCTTTCAGGATTTAAAGGCCACATGTAACAGAATTTTAAAGCAGTGGGCATATTCACACTGCTTCTAAGATAACTATTTAAATAATTCACCTGAGGTTACTCCTGAAGTAACTTCATTTCATTACTTGTAATGAAAGAGAAAAGGTGTCTCAAGATGAAAGAGAATAATAAAAACAGAAGTTAATCTTCAGCTTTTTTTCTTGAAGCAAAGTGTAAGTGACTTTCAAAGAGTTGATTAAATCCAATATATTTAGTAGAAAGGAAAATTTAATATATCATGATCTTGCATGGTGCTCAGCAAAGGCTGAAAAGTAGAGAAGCAAGGTGAAGGAAAAAGACATGAATCAAACTAATTTCCATAAACATCCTCTTTTATTTGTACTGGCCTGTGTGTTGTGTGCACTGCACACACACACACACACACACACACACACACACAGGGCACAGATAGTTACAAATCCCTCAGCAGGAGGCTGGGCCCCAGATTTGTTCCAGCCTGACACAGCACAGGTACAAGTCAGCAGCCCTGAGTCGGATGCCCTGGTCACAAGGATTTCTCAGATTCTTGACAGTTCTGAGTCATCTATTTTAACTGTTGTCAACTGGACCTATCTTTCCTCCCTGCCGGAACAAAACCAAATTTCTAAGTAATGCCTGGATTTAATCCCCTCTCTAAAGCGTCTTATACCTAGCAGTTAACTAGAGTCAGACCAAATTTCCTAAAGTATGCTCAAGTTAGATCTGCCCTACCGAGATGTGGCATATCTAGTATTGAACAAGTTGGGTTGGTCTCTCTTTCATAATGTCTATTATATTCATTTCCTTTACCATCTTTCACGTTCACTCCCTAATCAATTCAGGGCTAGGCTGTTGTTAAAACAGCTTCCTAGATTCAGGGTCCTTTGTCTAAACTCTTTTGGGCAGTCCACCAGATTGCATTCTTAGCATATTACTTTTTTGTCAGTTCATTCTGCTTAAAAACCTTTGTTGGCTCCCCATAATACAAACAATAAAGTCCAGACTCCTTAGCATGGCATTTAAGGCTGTCTGCTTCCAACTTGTCTCTTCAGCACGATTTCATACTCCCCCATCACAAATCCAGGGTCCTCAACTCCAAATATTTGCCATTCAGTCATTCCCTCATTCAGGTATATTATTGAATATCTATGTGCCATATGGTGTTCTAGGTGAACTGCCAGTGCTGTGGGGTATTGCAGTGAACAAAAATGACAAACTCTCTGCTCTCATGGAGCTTATATTCTAGTTCATGGAGACAGATAATAAACATGTACGTAATATTTCAGATGTGAGAAGCTTTGGCAAATATAGAAAGGATGGTGGGATAGAGAAGGACTGAAGCTGGGGATTATGGGAAGCTATTTTTGTGATTGTAACCAGGTGATGCCTATGGGTAGAGGTGATATTTGTGATGATGTTTAAGGGAAAGGCGGCAGTTATCTGGAGATCTGGGGGCTGGAAGTAGGGAGTTGGGGGGAGCATTCTACTCAGAGGGAACAGCAAGAGAAAATGGAGAATAGACCTAGTACATGGACAAATACGCCATTGGATCTGGAGGGTAGTGGATAAAGGGGAGGGAGTGGTAAAAATTGAGATTGGTCATAGAACAGACGTAGAACAAGGTAAGAAGTTTGGATTTTGCTTCAAGTTCAAGTGAATGACATTGGAGAGTTTTAAGCAGTGGAGTGATGCTACACTTTAAGCCTTGAGTAGATCACTCTGGTGGCTCAGTGGAGAATGGACTACTCTTATTTATGAGTAGAAAGTAGGATCAGGGATATCATTGGGAAGGCTGTTGCCAGAGTCCAAACAAGAGATGATGGGGGCTTGAGCAAGAGTTTGTGCAGTGCAGGTGAAGAGAAAGTGTCCAATTTTGAGATTGTGCTAATGGGACATCAGTTTTCTATCATGCATGTTTTCAAGGACATACTTACAATATGCTTTGCCCACTAAGCCATCCTTGACCAGCACAGACACAGTGTCTTTGGAGTACCACGGCGTTGACTGGATCTCTAATTTACCTAGACCTAATCATGAGCTCTCTTTATTTTTATAACTTTTGTTTCCCAGTGTGTGGGCCTGAGCATGCGTGGGCATGCCTGGTTTCATCAGATGGGGCACTTGCTTCTGGAGCATAAGGACTGTAGACAGAGGGCAAGATGGTGGCATTTGGAGGTGTGGAATTTAGTTAGTCCTCTAGAGCAGCTTGTAAATAACCAGGAACAACTAGTAAATAGTCTGAAACAAATGTTTTGGGGACATTCGTAACTGGACACACATTGTACACCAGTCTGGAATGGGTGAAAGGGCCAAGACCACAGTGAAGAGCTGTAAGTAAAGCCCCCCAAATGGCTAAGGCTGGTGCCCTTCCCCCACTGGAATGGCAGGCTGAGTTGGAACACTTCCCTGTGGGAAAAAGAAGAGCGTCTCTACTAGGAGCAAGGGAAGGTAGCTCAACCAAGATCCAACTGCAGTTTTAATTAACAAATTTGGACTACTGAATACAAGCTATGAGCACAGATAAACCTGGAACAATCTGGAAAAGAACCTTGAGGTCAGTCCCAGCAGAGAGGAGGCAGGGCTGACAGAAAAACAAACAAGCAAGCAAATAAATAAATAAATAAATAAATAAATAAAAACAGAGGCTTTTGGAGTTGGCTGAGCTCAGAATACTGGAAAAGGGCTGTGTACCAAGAAAAGGGACACATAGAGCTGTGTACCAACTCTGGCTCTTGACTGGCAAACCTTGGTGACTGGGGACTGTCTCTGAAAAGGGTTTCTTCCTTCCTTTCTTTCCCCCTCCCCTCCCCTCCCCTCTCCTCCCTCCCTCTCCTTCCTTCCTTTCTTTTTCTTTCTTTCTTTCCTTCCTTCCTTCCTTCCTTCCTTCCTTCCTTCCTTCTTTCTTTCTTTCTTTCTTTCTTTCTTTCTTTCTTTCTTTCTCTCTCTCTCTCTCTCTCTCCCTCCCTCCCTCCCTCTCCTTCCTTCCTTCCTTCCTTTCTTCTACTCTAAGTAGCTCATTAAAGAAAGCCTCAGGCATTTTCAGTTGTTATTGTTGACCCAGGCAAGGGTTGAATTAAAATAAGTCTGGGAGACAAAGTAAGGAGACATGTGAAGAAGATAATTCCCTGAAGAGCGTATATTCCCCAAGTAAAGGGGGTGGAGTGGGGCCCAGCTCAAGTGGTGGCCCTCCTTCAGAGAATTCAGACCCCAGGGACTGGATAAAACAAACAGAAATAGCTTAAGCTTGCCATCTCCTTCCACCTCCATCTCAACGATGCCTTTAGCAGGGACAGGGTCTGCTGAGAATTAAAGGAACAACACCACTTTACACCAGTGGGTTGCTGCGTGCTGGCAAGCACCACCTGCTGGGCAGGATAGGAAAAGCACAGAGTTTAGAGGCCTCACAGAAAAGTCTGACAACTTTCTGGGTCTCATCCTCAGGGAAACTTGATACTAATTACACCCTCATCCTGAGACTTGGGCCTCTCTGGTCTGGGAAAATCTGTTTGGGGTTGATCATATCTCAGTAGATCTTCCTCAAAAAATAAAAGGATTCCATATAGGCAGGGCAAGAACCAGAATATCAAGAACAGAAAAATTCTGATCAGTTAAACAGAAGCTGTGCTAGAGGTCTAGAATAAGTTGAACTGAATGCCAAAGACCAAATAGAGAACAAAGCCAACCAACAAGAAAAGCCTATGTAAAAGAGTGAAAATGACCTCTAGAATAAACTAATCAAGGAAACCAGATGCCTAGACACCAACAAAAAAATTACACATCACACTAGGAAAAATGAAGATATGGCCCAGTCAGAGGAACAAGCTACCACTTCAAATGAGATACAAGAGTTGAAACAACTAATAAAAGATGTTCAAACAAGCATGCTAAATCAATTCAAAAATCCAGTCAATGAATTGAGGGAAGATATGGCAAAAGTGATGAAAGATACAAAGAAGACTTTGGGTGAACAGATGGACAAAATTGAAAGTTTGAAAAAACAATTGGCAGAACCTATGGGAACAAAAGACATGGTAGAAGAGATGAAAAAACACAATGGAGATATACAACAGCAGATTTGAAGAGGCAGAGGAAAGGATTAGTGAACTAGAGAATAGGACATCTTAAAGCCTATGGTCAAAGGAAAAGATAGGGAAAAGAATGGAAAAATATTAGCAGGGTCTCAGTTTGATAACATGAAATGCACGAATATACATGTAATGGGTGTCCCATTAGGGAAAAGGGGCAGAAAGAATAATGGAGGAATTAATCATGGAAAATTTCCAATCTCTAAATGAGAGACATAAAATTGCAGATTCAAGAAGTGCAGCATACCCCAAACAGAATAGATCTGTTCTTGTTTGCAAATAAACTGCCAGAATGCAAAACACCAGAAATGGATTGGCTTTTATAAAAGGGGATTTATTTGGTTGCACAGTTACAGTCTTAAGGCCATAAAGTATCCAAGGGTATAAGGCCACAAAGTTTCCAATAATTGGGTACCTTCACTGGAAGATAGCCAATGATGTCCAGAAAACCTCTGTTAGCTGGGAAGGCATGTGGCTGACATCTGTTCCAAGTTTTGGTTTCAAAATGGCTTTTTCCCAGGATGTTCCTCTCTAGGCCACAGCTCCTCTTCAAAATGTCACTCTTAGTTGCTCTTGGGGCGTTTGTCCTCTCTTAGCTTCTCTGGAGCAAGAGTCTGCTTTCAGCGGCTGTCTTCAAACTGTCTCTCATCTGCAGCTCCTCTCTCAGCTCCTGTGCATTCTTTGAAGTGTCCCTCTTGGCTGTAGCAAGCTCGCTCCTTCTGTCTGAGGTTGTATAGTGCTCTAGTAAACTAATCAAGGCCCATGCTGAATGGGCAGGGCCACACCTCCATGTAAATTATCCAATCAGAGTTATCACCTATGGTTGGATAGGTCACATCTCCTTGGAAACATCCAATCAAAAGGTCATACCCTAATCAAAAAGATTAATCAATCTGCCCCACAAGAGTGCATCAAAGATAATGGCATTTTGGGGGGCATAATACATTCAAACTGGCACAAGATCCAAATAGATGTACTCCAAAACTCTTCCTAATCAGATTGTCAAATGTCAAGGACAGAATTCTGAAAGCAGCAAGAGAAATGTGATCCATCACATACAAGGGAAGCTTGCTAAGTCTATGTGTGGATTTCTCAGCAGAAACCGTGAAGGCAAGAAGGCAGTGGTATGATATATTTAAGATATTGAAAGAGAAAAACTTCTAGCCAAAAATTCTGTATCTGTCAAAACTGTCCTTCAAAAGTCAGGGAGAGTTTAAAATATTTCCAGACAAGCAAACATTGAGTTTGTGAACAAGAGACCTGCTCTACAAGAAATATTAAAGGGAGCACTTCAGGCAGACAGGAAAAGACAGGAGAGAGAGGTTTGGAGAAGAGATAGAAATTAAGACTAGCAGTAAGTATAAAAAGAGAGAGAAAAAATAAAATCAAATAATATAGGATATATAAAATCCAAAAGACAAAATGGTAGACAGTAGCATAATATTGTAAGTACACTGAACAAAGTTGTGTGTGAGTAGGGTTGGAAGAGGAAGGCTAGGGGCATGTATGACACCAGAAGGAAAGATGGAAGATAAGAGCTGGGACTGTATAACTTAGTGAAAACTAGAGCAGATAATAAAGGTGATTAAAAGGAGAAATTTAAGAATGTTTTTACATGAAGGACAACAAATAAATGTAATCATTGCAAGGTGGTAAAAATGGGATAGGATATGGAAAATACAGGCAATGCAAATTAGAGTCTATAGTTAAGAGTAACATTGTAATATTCTTCCATGCAGTGTAACAAAGACGATACACAAAAGCTAAATGTCAGTAAGAGTGGGATATGAGGGAGGGGCATGGGATTCTTGGTGTCATTGTTGTTGTTTCTCCTTTTTATTTTATTTTATTTTTTCTTCTTTTTTTCCCCCTCTTTTTTTGCATAAGAAATGGAAATGTCCTCATATGGATTGTGGTGGTGAATGCATAACTATGTGATTATACCAGGAACCATTGATTGTTTACTTAGGATGGATTGTATGGTTGTGAATAAAACTGTTTACAAAATAAACAGAAAAATACAGGTGCTGGAGAAAATGTGGAAAGAGGGATGTACCTATGCACTGTTGGTAGGTAAGTAGAATGGTGCAGCCCATTTGGAGAGCAGTGTGGTTGTTCTACTGGAGGCTAAGTATAGGGTTGCCATATGATCCTGAAACTGATGTTATTAGGTATATACTTGGGATAACTGAAACAGGGACATGAATGGACGTTTGCACACTGATATTTATGGCAGCAGTATTCATGATTTATAATGGATGGAGGTGGTGTAAGGGTACATTGACTGATGAACGTAAGGGTGAACTGTGGTATATACATACAATGGAATACTGAGCAGCTGCAGAAAGGAATGAAGTTGTGAGGCATGCAACTAGATGAATGAACCTTGAGGACAGTATCTTGAGTGAAATAAGCCAGAAATGAAAAGACTAATATAATGCTTCACTAATATGGATTAAATAAAATATGCAAACTCTGAGAATTGAATATGAGAGCATAGGCTATCAGGGGAAGGCTTATTGTAAAGGTTCCTAGATTGTAAACTCTTACAGCAGTCACATCTATTCCTGAGTTATTATGGTTATTTCTAAATTCTGAGATTCTGGGCTCTTTGTATACAGCCTGGTTGTTCCCTCAAACTTGGGTTATCTGTGTGGCACCTGAGACTCAGAGCTAGAGTTCTGCAGCTTTGAAAGTCAGTATTATCCCATACAGCAACTGTTAAAAAAGCAGAAAAAGAAATCAGACTTCAATTAGAGATATGAATGAAGCTGATCTGGTTAGGACTAAGGCAAATCAGACTAAACAGTAAAGGACAATATTGACTGTGTTTTAAAACTTCAACTTCTATGTGAGATCGAAGAAAGAGATGTTTATTTGGTGCAAAATTTATATCTTCTGTAGCACACGATCTAATTTAACTTGTATGGTCAGCATATTTAAACAGTATAATTACATGGACCCTTGAATAGAGAGTGAGATCTTGTTTTCTACAGGTTGGTATGATGCCCTGATATATTCCTTAGTAATTTGGGCAGAAAGTAAAAAAAAATATTTGCACAGCTCCCGTGAGTGACTGGGGAAAAATGTGGAAATATTAAACCTCCCCACCTGGGGAATTCCTGATATTCTCACAAGCATTGGGGACCACTAATTTAATAGGCCAAGCCCTTGATCTTGGGGCTTGACCTTAGGAAACTTATTTCTGCACAGGAGAAGCTAAGCCTACTTATGATTATGCCTAAGAGTCACCCTCCAGAGGCCCTCTTTTGTTACTCAGTTGTGGCCTCTCTCTCTCTAAGCCAACTCTATAGGTAAACTCACTGCCCTTCCCCCTACGTGGGACATGACTCCCAGGTGTGTAAGTCTCCCTCGTAATGTGGGACATGACTTCCAGGGATGAGCTTGGTCCTGGCATCATGGGATTGAGAAAGCTTCCTTGGAACAAAAGGGGGAAAAGAAATGAAACAAAATAAAGCTTCAGTGGCTAAGAGATTTCAAATAGAGTTGAGAGGTCATTCTGGAGGTTATTCTTAAGCATTATATAGATATCTCTTTGTAGTTTTTAGTGTGTTGTAATAGCTAGTTTCAACTGAAACTGTTGAACTGTAATCCAGTAGCCTTGATTCTTGAAGATGATTGTATAAATATATAGCTCTTAAAGTGTGACTGTGTAATTGTGAAAACCTTGCAACTGACACTCATTTTATCCAGCATATGGACAGATGAGTAAGAAAACAAAGACAATAAATAAATAAATAATAGGGGAGGAAAAGGGTATAGGATGTTTTGGGTGTTCTGTTTTATTTTTATTTTTATTTTTATTTTTATTTTTTATTTTTTGGAGTAATGAAAATGTTCAAAAATTGATTGTGGTGATAAGGCACAATTATATGATATTGTAAACTTCAGATGATTATCTGGTACGTGAATATATCTCAATAAAATTGCATTACAAAAAGAATGTAAAATGTCTCAATTCTTATATTGATTATGTATTGAAATGATAATATTTAGATATACTGATTAAATAGAATATGTGATTAAAATTTGTTTCACTTGTTTCTTTTTATTTTTTTCTAATGGGACTTCTTAAAATTTTTCAATTATGTATATGACTGATGTTATATTTCTATTGGCCAATGAAGGTCTAGAAACTATGTCTCTTAAAAACAATTTTTTAAAGGTTTTTAATTGTTCAAACACGTGAAAATGAACACTTTCAAGCAGTATGAAAGGACCAGTGTTACCAAACCAGCAAACAAGGGGACTTTATCCTCTTGCTCTCCTAGTCATATGGGCAAGGGCATAATTTCCTTTAGGTGGTTTAAGACGTGAGTAAAACTTCAGACGCTTCCTTGTTTTCTGTGAGCGGTTCTGAGGCTGGACCTAAAGACTGGACATCTCCAGACTGGTAATCAGCAATGTGTTCTTCTCCACTATATCAGTTTCTATAATTCTCGGATTGCCTTTGAGTTCCTGGACCCAATGCAGTTTCATCCTTTAAAGTGCTAACAGTCATGCAAGCATTGTTCAGAAAGTGGGAAATCTTTGCCAGCAAGTTGCATGACTTTAAACTTGAGCTGAGTTTGGAAAACACATTATTTGACTTTTACTCAGCTGTGTGATCTGCGGATAGCTTTGAAAATGCATTAAATTCTCCAAATCTCTTAAGTGAAATAGAACTCTCCCAAGCTATTTCAGATCACATAAACAACTTCTCCTCTGGCCTGCCACTAACACATAAGACATGGCTGTTCAAAGGGAGTTGTATAAAAGCCACAGTGGGTTCCCAGTGAGCTGGTAATGACACTGTCTGCTACAGCCTCAATTTCCCTGCTATAGTTGTTACTGCAATAGTACCTGAGTAATCAGTGTTGACCTACAAGGTCCATAATTAAATTCCCATTCTTGGTATTGACCATATTTAAATTGCACATAATGTTTGTAGATTGTTACGCTACTCTCCGATTTGCACGATTGCATTTTCAAAACTAAATCATTTCTTTTACATTGTGTACAAACAGTTGAATTCTTTATTATTTGCATACTAATTTCAGCACAGCCTAGTAGGCCAGTGCAAATTTAGGAGAAGCAGTGAATATTCGTATTCATTCTGACTTCTAACTAGAGAACTGTGCTTCCAGACAGCAAACACTGTATTAAAGAATTACAGGTTTCATCTGCTTTGGTATCTGATCTGGGGGATGGTTAAAACAGTGTAAGAAAAGTTTCTTACAATCTCTTTTACTTGAAGTAAGAAAATTAAGCTTTTTTGGCAGCAGTTTGCCTTTTCCTGCCTGCTTTTTAGTATGAACATTTTCATTTTGAAACTGTGTCTGTGAATTACAGGAATGTGAATTTTATGCTCTGCTAGAATTCATATTTGTGGTTCTAGAATCTGGAGCACAGCAGTCCAAGTGACTGGGTATGGCCCATCACAGGGAGTGTGGGGAGGGTAGGAGGAGGGAAACCTGGAAGGGCAGGGAGCTGGTGGTGAAGATTCTTGAGTGCATTGCTGAACTCTTTGCATGAGGGTTTATGTCTTAAAATTTTAAGGTGGTGGTGGCAGTGGAGATGGTGTGATTGGATTGACAGTTTTGAAATGTCATGCAAGCTCTACAGTTGTGATGCAGAGGATGAATTTGAAGGGAGTGAAATTGGAGACCTGGAGACACAATGGGAGGCTATTCCAATGATTGAGGCAAGAATTAGTGAGGACCTGGATTAAGACCATGGCACAAGAAGAGAGAAGTGGTTGGGTCTGAGAGAGATTTAAAAGTATAATTGATAGGATTTAGATCTGGGGCTTGGGGGAGAAGTAAAAGTCTAGAATGTTTCCCTGATGTCTAGTCAGGTGAGGGAGAGGAGTGGGATGGTGGAGTCACTGGGGAGAGGGAAGAGAAACAGGCTCAAAGTTCTCCTCCTCTCAGAAGCTTCTCCTCCCTCACACCACCCTTCAGGCTGAGAGGGCACTGCTGGCCTCACTCCCTTCTCTGGACTCTGTTTTACCTTGTTTTCCACTCATCACCCGTATGGGCTTTCCCAATAGACTGTAGGTATTTTGAGAGCAAGAACTGTAGAATCTTCATTTGATATCCCCAGCACATGGAGTATATCTTGTGTACCTAGCACGTGGTGAATATTCAGTAGATGTTTACTGAGTAAGTATTTCCTGAGCATGAGATTTACAAACAGGGTGGTGAAGTTGAAAGAGCAATAGATTAGACAGAAGAGAAGGGACCTGGGTTCTGGTACCAATTCTGCTGCTATTGGTTCTCGGATCTTAGGCAAGCTAGTTAATTTTTGTGGGTAAATTTTCTTATATGTAGAGGAGGAGATTGAGCCAGAATCTAGGAAATCCATGAATGGGTTTTAAGAGGTTCCTTAATTTCTCAGGGTGGGATTCAGAATTGTACACACATATACACATACATATATATTTATAAACGTGCATACATATTCATACATTTATTTTCTTTTCCTGGGGAGAGGATCAAGGACTTTCACCATATCCTCAGAGGGATCTAGTACTTAAAATTAAGAACTACCGAATAAAATGTGGTGGCTCTAGAACTTCTATATAGGGTGGACTTCAGGGGGTGTCAGTATGATTGGGGGTGGGGAGTTTGCTAAAGAACTTGTCTTGAAATTGTGATTTATGGTAAACACACTGTAGTTACATAGATTTTTTTTATTTATTTGGGAGAGCTGGGTGTGAGGGTGATGGGGATGGGTGAGGGGATACTAAAGCTCCTGTGAGTCTATCCCTTTGTACTGCCACTTCTTAGAGTTCTTTTAATTTTATATGAGCTGAATGTGATTCTGGTCCTATTTATGTATTATCTTATGGGTCGATTAGGCATGGAACATTTGTTTTTTACTAAAATTCACTTTAGCAAAGTCGAATGCAATTGTTTTGGGGCTCTCAGAGATACTTTTGTATGACAGGAGTTTATTTCTTTATTGGAGTTTATTTATTTGAGTATTTGGTTTTAACATTAATTTAAATGGAAGCAGAAAATGAATGAAAGAAACATGACTATACAGTCTTCACTTTTTTGAACATAATGCTGTAACTAAACAAGCTCAGCAAGTATTGGCAACTATTAGCAAACATTGGCCATCATGTACTTGAACAGACAGGTACAATCTGTTGTGTTATTACAGTACACACAGTCATTGGAAAGCTTTATTTTATGTCTTGTGATAACTTTAGGTAGATTCCACATTTTATTTTTCTGAAGTTCCTTGCAAAGACCAAACCTTACTTTACCTATGATGATGATGATACAAAATAATGGTAGAAATCCTGACATTTTTTTAAGTGTGTTGTGTGTATGTCCTCATTTAATCTACACAATAAATCTGTGTGACAGATGCTGTTTTTATTCTAGTTTTATAGGTGAAGAAATGAAAGCACAGAGCACCTACTTAATTCCCATGCTCATCCTGCTAGTGAAAGGTGAAGGCGGGATTTGAACCTAGGAAATCTGACTCCTGAGTTTGCATGCCTAAGTTCATGTATATGGTGCCCAGTGCAGTGTGTAGCTTTTCTAAAGGGAGACTCCTGATTCTGT
Source organism: Choloepus didactylus (assembly GCF_015220235.1). Lineage (NCBI taxonomy): Eukaryota > Metazoa > Chordata > Mammalia > Pilosa > Megalonychidae > Choloepus > Choloepus didactylus. The sequence goes on from NC_051308.1 coordinate 133,079,491, forward strand.
AAAGCTACACTTTTGGAGATTAAAAAACATAATAAGTACAGACTAATCCTTGCATTTATGATCATTACCAACTGTAATTTGGACACATTTGAACCGTACAGATACTCTCCCCTTTTGAACAATGCAAATTCATTTCCCATGGCTCATAATCTTGATGCAGAAATAATGTTTTGCTCATCTTATCTGGCTGTAGTGCTTGCTTTTCTCATGGAGGATGTGCTAAGGATGCTTTTCAACATCATCCCACAGTGCAATAACCAGGTGTTTTAGGAAGTCTCTAAAATGTGTTGCTAAAAGTGGCATTAAGCTGTGGTGTATCCTAATGGGGTAATTTATTGTGTGAAATTAGAATTGCAAAGAAATTAAGGTAATGAGTTCTGCTGATTTCCTAGGAGACTTAAAGTGAAATGTATTGTTAGTCTGAAACTCACCATCTGGTGGGGGTTTAGAATTCGGCCTTATTGTCACTGAATCTGGTATCCCGGATGCCTGGGTGATACCTGGTCTCTGGGCAGCCTCTGTATTGCAGCTGACCTGGTCCATGAGCCTACGCTTTTGTCTGAATTTCCTACCCCCCACCCCCCACCCCAACACTCCTAGGCTCACATTCCTAGTGACCTCCTCGGGACCTTGGGGTTTTCTCCATGACCCGGTGGAGCTCTTGCTTGGAGTCTGCAGGAATCATGATGCATTGTCCCTGTCCTGGACCCTGCACCTGAGTGATAACCTCATGCTGTGGTGCTGCAGTGTTGTGGACCATTCTTGAAACACTAAGCTTGCTTTGTACTTGGGGCTCAAGCCTGCAACCACCTGATGGCCCTTTCAGAGCCCACCCCCCGTAAGAGTCACTTCCCCGGGAACTCCTCTTGACCTGGCTCCCTGTCCTCCTCCACTGAGCCATATTCCAAGGTCTGTACCTCGCTGGTGCCTGTATATAATAAGCCTGGTATGAGCCACAATGCCTCTGTGTTTTTAATTTTCAAGAATTTTAACTATAGCCTTTCCATTGGTCAAGGGCTAGGTTAAGAGGTAAAACTTCAGAAAATACAACTCAAGGAGATAAATTCATAATTAATTAACGACTTCTGGGTACAGTAAATATGGGTCCCATGGTTCCCTGCAATGACCCTCCTTGGCCATGGCTTCCTTAGCTCAGGGCCTCAGCAGTAGCTCTAACACACTGCTGCATGGATGACTTGTTTTAATCACCCACTACAATATCTAATGTGCTAGATAAACAAAGATTGTGAATTTGCCAGAAGATCCCACAAAGAGAATAGTTAAAAAATGGATAGTTTCATAAATGTACCATAAGTGTTGCCACTCAGCTTTTGAAAGCGGTTTATTTCATGGTTTTTAAACTGACTAATAAAATGGGAAAAATAAAGTACTGACTAGATAAATGGATGGATGGATGGATAGATAGATGGATAGACAGATGAATAGATAGAATGATCTGGGAAAAGAGACAAAATGTTAAAAGTTGGTGGATCTGGGTATCTGGGGGGATATGTTGGAGTTCTCTGTATAGGCTATGTTTTATTATTGTAACTGCACTACAAATTTGAAATTCTTTTAAAATAAAAATTAAAGAAAAGTACTGATGACTAAGAGCTCAAGCAAAATTAAAAGCATCATTGGGGAAAAAGTTCAATGATGGGAGCCGTTTTGTATGTTGGCTCTAGGTTTGAGAAGACAGGCATCTCTTTCTCATACTTAATATTTAATTTTTATAATGGGTTTCTCCTTCAATTATTAATTCATTTTCTGCCTGTGCCAGACTAATTCCTTTACATATCTTTACACATCCCTAATCCTCACAACAGTTTTGCAAGGTAAGTATTAATCATTTATTTGTTTGAGCAACAACTATTTTTGTGTTAAGTTGTTATGAACCTGAGTGTGAATTACGTGATGGAAATACACCAATGAAAAAGCAATTTGATTTTCCTGTCCTTAAGGCATTTTTCCACTGTCAAGTGGCAGACACAATGAAGTAAACAGACCATTAGAATACCTTATGTTCTTATACATTCTTCAGTGGTGTATAAATCCATGCAAAGTTTTTAGAGAGCAATGGTCATGCCTTTTGACCTAGTAATTCTATCTAAGAATCTTTCCTATACAAATGCCCGTACACAATTGAAAAGATATTTGGCAAGGGTGTAAACTGCAGCATTCTTCTAGGAGCAAAATACTGGAAAGGTTCATTGGCAGAAGATGGCTAAATCACTGCTATATACAGGCACTGAAATGTTATGCAGTCATTAAAATGAATAAAGTAGACCTGTATGCATTGATACAGCTGTCTGTGATACATTGTTAAATGATAAAATCTTACTATAGAAAAATCAGCATAATATGAGCCCCCATTACATAAAAGAATTATAATAAAGAAAAGGGAAAAAAGAAAAATTCTGCAAGAGTTATCCTAGATTCTTAGCTGTGGTCCCCTTTGTATAGAAGGTGGGAGAGGTGGGGAGGGCAATTTTAGTTATTACTATGTTATTTCAATTTGGCACAATAAACGTGTTCTTTTGAGATATTTTTAAAAGCCAGTAAAATGTATTTTAAGTAAAGTGATATGCACTAGGACAGAGTTATGTCCAGGGTCCTGTGGGGTCAGAAAGAACCAGACTGGGGAAGGAAGATGGTGAGAGAAGGGCCTTCTGGAGGAGTGGGGGTAGTCTTGGTGAGTTCAGGATGAACACAGTCAGCTGTATAGAGGAACACAGAGAGCCTTCTCAGGAGCGCTCTGGAGGCTTCCTGGGTGGGTGACTTTGGAACTGGCTACCTCCAAGCGTTCTAACAGCTTGCCCAAGTCACCTGGGTTCTCCTTCCTCCTTCAGCCTCCAGACTGCATCTGTCACTATTCCTAAATACTTCCCAAATTTCCATCTCTTCTCTATCTCTGTTGCCACTGTCTTAGTTCCGACTTCTCACCCCTTGCCCCCTGTATCAGTCTATTCACTTTGCCAAGTGATCTTGAAAAAGTGCAGTTTTTACCCTGTTACCTTCCTTCTTAAACTTTCTCCATCATTCTTTGTGGAGAAGGATCTTCTCTTCTAGTATAAAATATACTAAAGCAGGTATGCACAAGCCCTTGCCCATCTCTCTGCCTTATCTCCCACCTTCCTCCATAGTAGTTTTTGTTTATGTTAGGCAGAATTATTTTCATTTCTTTACAAATACAACTCGTCTTACCCATCAAGGGATTGAAGTAGGTAAAGGAAAGAGATCTTGTTGTTGACCTGTTAATTTGCAAGCATCTTTGTTACCTCCTCACCCCACCCCCAGCCAGTTTCTGGGCATTAATATCTATAATTTCATATTATTTTGAGGTAGGGCAAATAGTCTTTTTAGTTTCCCTGGGGATGTTTTCTTTTTCAACTGTTCTTTACATGGATATTTCTAATGACAGGTCAGAATCTCCACGCAGGATTTGAGAATCTGGCATTCATTTGTGTACTTGTCTACTCCAAATCCAAACATGCTCAGCTTTTGTAGAATAAGCATTGTTATAAAAACACCACATTGACAGACAGTTTTTATGTGCTTGGGCTAAACCAAGAGTAAATGAATGGCTCAATACACAATATGATAAAGGTCCTCAGGAGATTTACTTTAAGATATATTACATGTTATTTTTCCATGCTCCTCATCAATTGTATCTTTATATTATTTTTATGTTAATTAATAGTAATAAATAACCCTTGTGAAATAAGTAATAGAAATTGGCTTCAATTCATTGATTTTCAGAAATGTTTATAAACGCAATTTAAGACTGAAGTAATATACTATTTTCTGGTGCCCTCTGGTGGATGTTTGCATGAAAAGACCAAGCTGTAGCTTTTCTTCCGTGTAGGGGGAGAGCAGGTTGTGAATATTTTTGGTTGTTGATGGGGTAAGGAACCGAGAATGTGTTCTTATTTCACAGATACATCATGATTATTATAGAAAATATCCTCAAGGAATAAAATGCATTACTATTAAAATATTTAATAAAATAAAATAATTATAAAATACATAGCAATAGTAATCCTTTTGCTATTTTTCATTGTTGAGTAGTGACACCACTGAGGCCACAGTGTAAAATAGAGTCAGAGGCAGAGTATACCCAGGAGGTTTATAACGGTGCCGTATCTAACTACTATTCTACACATTATTCCAGAACCTTCTAAAAACTAAACTTTTCACACAATATTGCACAGTTTTGGAATTTTAGCAAATGGTTATTTTAAGATTGAATAGTTTATTTTGATAAACTTGTTAGTATTTGTGTAGTTGTGATCTGCTGAATTTTCAGACTCAATGAAGATGCTCTATTTTCACTTAATTATGGGGGAATTAACTGATGTCAAGTTTTATCTGGGTGGTTGTGTCTTGCTTTGCTACCAAATGTCCAGCACAGGTAAACCAGAAAGAATTTCATGAAGGCTTGCAATTAAATTTTATTTCTATATAATAATGATTTTATTCTGTATAAAAAGTTCACATTTATTGAGTTACTTAAGCTTTGGTAGGCATTATCTCATTTAATTTGTACAATAACTCCATGAAGCAGCTATTATTATTGCCATTTTACAGAAGCTTGTAAAAGATGAGCTTAACCAGCTCAAATCCAAGCCAAGATTTGAACTCATGTGGTGCAGTTCAAGAACCCAGAATGTAGACCTCTTTGATAAACAGCAGTGATATCTAATAGAACTTTCTCCGATGATGGAAATGTTCAATGACTTTGTGGTCCAATACAGGAGCCTGTAGCCATTTGTAGTTATTGAGCACTTGAAATGTGGCAAGTTTAACTAAGGAACTGGAATTTTAGTTTTATATAATTTTAATTAATTTGTGTTTAAATAGTCTCACGTGGCTAGTGGCTATTATGTTGGGCAGTACAACATATTAGAATCTTTCAGATTCTGTAGAAGCAGAGATAAGAAACCTTTGGGATCACCCAGTCTAACTCCTTGTCTTACTGATAAGGAAATGGCAACCCTGTTTAGAGTAATAAAGTTTAAGAAAGGGACAAAACCATAAATCTGGTGTTTGTAATTCCCAGTCAAGACTTTTCTTGCTTTGTCCCTTTTGACAGCTGCAGATTTACCTTTCTATTACCATGGTTAATATTAGATTGGAAAATGTTGTTTTGGAAAAAAAAAAGATAACATATCTTTTCTGACCTACATGCCCAATTAACACTTTCCCCTTTTCTTAGGTTATAGAAACACTATCGCGACTTTCTCGCACACCTATCGCGCTGGCCACAGGAATCAGGTAAGCTTATTCCTCTATGTGTCATGTGTCCCATTTAGTTCAATGTAATGATTATTTATTGAATGGTTACTGTTTGCAAAGCACCTTGAGTACAGGGATCACATCTCATTCATGCAAAGTACGTCATAGCAGTCTAATATGTATTTGAAAATTATTTAGTAAGTATGAACTAATTCACAGTGACAATTAAGACACATTTTAAAAAACCTTTTTCTCAATTCACTGCAGGTTATCACTGATATGGCTTTGTTTGAAACTTCCTCCAACATTCTATACATATGATTCATTAAGACAAACACAGATGGTTATGTAAATAAACATTATAAAAGATGTTGGAGTAGATTTATTTCTGGTAGAGTGTTTCAGTGTCTGGCAAAAGCCATAGCAATAGCTCACAACTTTTAAGAGTTTAAGAAATAATAAGACAAGTGTAAAATGATATGTATAAAAGGATGTGTATTGAAAGTTTGGTAATAAAAGAAACACTTGGAAATAAATTGGTTACATAAATTATGCCATCTTCATGCATCGGAGTAATGTGCAGTCGGTAAGCAAGGAGATGCAGCTGTGTATGTTATGTTGGGCTTTTTCTGTTTCAAGTACTAAATATTTAAATTAGATCAGTTGGTAAATATATATCATTAGAAAATTAAAAAAACAAAACAAACAAACAAAAAAAAACAGTCTCAGTAGCCATACATCCAGGCCTCCTGGAATGGAATCGATATTACTTTTTTACCTTGTTTCCTCAGGGCTCCATACTCCAGTTTCCAACTATTATGGGGTTGGGACCCTGGCTCTCTGCCCTTATTGCTTCCAAGCAAGAGGATCCAAGTACCCCTTCATGGACTGGTTAGCACTGGTCAGGCAGCCCCATCCCTGGGTACAAAGCACAGTGACCTTGGGGAGCATACCCTGCAGACCCTTTCTCAGAAATGGGCCCTGGAATTGGCCATTTTCTACAGAAGCAAATGTTTAACACCTTGTAATCCGCTTTTCCATACATAAATATCTTTCCACGTCAATATATGCTTTGTGTCGATATATCTAAACGGGGTTTGAAACAGTTTGATTCACACATGTATTTCTATATTTTAAATTTTGAATGGATGTACAGCAGAAGTATTTTTTCACCTTTTTTTCTTACCTATATTTTCTAATTGTATGCATGATAAAATGTGCCTAAATTTAAACAAAAATGATTTTGAAACTTTGGCATCCCTCACACATTAATTTATTTGAAAAACCTTAGTTCCTCAAATATCTTAAATATTAAATTAACCCTTAAACCAATGTGAAACTATGCTTTTCGATAGAATTGTTGAGTAGTTATCTAGTGATCATTTATTATCTTGATGAACCCTTTTGTTAGTTTTTATGAAACATAACATGCTGGTTGCATGAAAGAAAGAGTAAAACTTCTGGCACTGTAGAACATTTACTGTGATTTTGTTAGGCATAAATTTAGGACTATTGGTGCTGTGAAAAAAATACATAGTGGCATGAGAAAATAAGGAAGCCAATGGATAGGAACAGGGTATAATTGAAGTATGATTTTCCTTGAACAGGGGACAAAGAAAACACTCCTTTTTCCCTAAGATCTGATTGACTTGTTTTTCCAATAGATGAAAATAAAAGGTATAATTTAAAGTCTGAATAGAATAATACATCAGAGTCTATATTCATATATAAAGGGTGCACTATTTTTGTCTTCTAACAATTTTCAAATAGACTAGTCATGCAAGAATGGGTATTACAAATTATTTGTCAATTGGGTCAGATCCCATAACTCAAAAGAGCCAGTGCAGAAGGCAAGTGCGTATGCATGGCTGTTTGCTGTTCTCTGAATTGAGGAGCTGCAGTGGGTTCTATGAGCTGACCCAGCAGGTTGGTGGCAGGTGGGAGATCCAGTAAGCACATTGGTATGTCCCCAACTGCACATGTGACTGCAGCGACTAGCGGTAAGTGCTGTGGGTTATTTGTAGTAGCAGGTGCTACAGCCTCCCTGGGGGAAACCCAGACAATACCACAAGGCAGGCACTGTGGTGGGGGCCATTGACATTATGTTAGACATGGTGACTGATCTGACCACCTTGGCAGCAGGTGAGCTTACGTATGTAGTGAGAGGTAGGTGCCTGGCTTGGTTGTTGCTCATTCACCCATGTTTTAAAATTTTCTTCCCTAGGCCTTTCCCAACAGAAGAAAGTGTCAACGATGAAGACATCTACAAGGTCCTTCCTGATTTAATAGAGTATGTTGAGCATTTTCAGCAAAGTTAAATCACTGATGATTTTTGTATACGTTGTGCATTTCAACGGTTGGTGGTAAACTAAGCTTTCTAAAGGGAGAAAGTGGCTTAATGATTAAGACATGTAAAAATTAATATTAAACTAGTGATGGAAAGTTTCACAAGAAAATACACTTCCACTGTTTTTAGTTTGTGAGGTATATCTTACATTGTGCAAGTCCCTATGAAGAGTAAAGAAACATACTGCAGTGAAGTAAAATGTAGTCGTTTCTCAAAAACATAGTATAGGTAATGGATAACACCGGAATTATAGATATAGGCAACAATTAAAAAGAGTAATAGAATCTACTGCCAGACATGTAGGGCAGATAGTACATGCTTTACAAGTTCAAGGAAGGACAAGAGAAGTGTGGGCTGCAGTTATTCAGGGATGTTTCCTTAGATGGTTTTTATTCTAAACAGAGAATCCTCTGGGGTTTAATTTATTTAATAGGAGAGGCAAAATTAAATCCTTGCAGCTGATTATCTTCTGCTGATTGAATGCCTTGAGCAGATTACACATAAATATAAAACATGATCTCTACCCCTCAGGGAACTGGTAGTGTAGATTAGGTATGTTTGCCAAGAATCGTAATAAGAGCAGAGATTATGCTCCTAGAGATATTCACATCTGATGGAAATTCATCTATTCATCCATTTTTAACACAGGACACACTGAACTTGTTCTGGCGTTAAGACCTTACTTTGCTGTTCCCTCTGCTGCTAAGGCTGACTCTTTCAAGTCTTTGCTCAGATGAGCCAGTACAGTGAGGCCTTCTGTGACCACCCTTTCTAAAATTGCCACCACCTCTTTACCCTACTCTGTATTTCACTTACTACTGCCCAAGATGATCTTTATTTGTTTGCTTAATTAATTGTCTGTCTCCCCATTAGAAGGTAAACTTTTTGAGGTCAGGGACTTTGCCTTATTCATGGCTATATTCCTAGAGAGACCGTCAAATAGTGTTTAGGGTATAGTATGTTCTTGACAAATATTTATTTTCTGAATGAATAAGTCAAAGCTGCATTAAGCATCTACTTTTGGCCAGGCTCTATTTTTCAAGCCTGAGCTAAGTAGTCAGTTAATAGTAAAAAGCATATTAAGTGCCTGTTGCAGTGCTAAGAATTTTACAGGCTCTATTTCGCATAATACTCACCACAAAATGAGGTATTACTCTTAGCACAATTTACAAATGAGAAAACAGAATCTTGAAAAGTTAGGTAATTGTTAAAGGTCACCTCACTAGTAGTAGTCTTTGGATTTGGACCCCGACAGTTCTGATGTCAGAGTGGAAGCTCTTAACTAACACGTTGCTTCCCAGATGCACCCTGACGTGCTCCTCCCAGAGCTTTCAGTAGAGCAGAGGAGGTGAGGGCTGGGCACACAGGGATTGGCCAGCCGCTCTTCCCACGGTAGGTGACATTTGGATGGGTCTTCAAAATCTTACATTTTAAGTCTCTATTAAGAACAGTATCTTTTCTCTTTTTAAAATCTCTAATAATTCACTGATACTAAGCATGATAGATACCAACTATCTCATTGAATTGGTGACAACTTTCATAAAGTGACTGCAAGATTATTGGTAATGTTATCAATTTCCTTAGACTAAAGGACCAGGAAAAATATATTATTTCCTGTCTTGTGATAAAGTTGTTCTTTTTTAAACCATACCAGTTGTCATTGGATTTGGATGTTTTGTGGAAATTCTCTGGGTGATGAGGCACACAGCTAGCCAGCCGAGAATGCATGAAAGAACAGCTTTGGAGGAGGAGAGGGGAGGATGGGGGCAGCGGAAGTGCCTGGAACTTTCCTCTGTGGGCTCACATACTTTACTAAAACTCTAGGGGATGAATTCACCCAACCAAAGGAATGCCCTTTGAAACAAACACTGGCCTTTCCCCCACTGCAGAGAAAGTCATTCAGTTTGAGAGAAATAGACAGGAAAGAGTGGAGAAGAATGTATGATGGCAAAACTATAAGTGTCCTTACTTCTCCTACCTTTATTATCAGAGTGTCAGACATGTATATGTATATGTATATATAATTGCAAAGTACGGCCTCAGGGAAAACTAAAGATCACTGTTGATTTATTGACAATTTGAAGAATATCACAGCTTCCTTCCACTTTCCATTTGATGTAAATCAGCCATTGTAGATTAAACTGTTAGCTGGGAAAGCAACTTTAGTATGGGATTGCATGGCAAAACCCAAAATATTCTAGCGCTACTTGGTGTGTGTGTGGGTTATGCCTTTGATTCTGTTTTTTTTTTTTTTTTAACTGTTTATTTTGAAATAATCTAAAACTTACAAGGCAGTTGCAAAAACAATACAAAACCAAAACAGAGAATCCCAATATATTCTCTATCTAGATATTCATATTTATAACATTTTGCTACATCTGTTATATCATTCTTTCTCTGTATCAATCTCTCTTTATTTTCTACAATTCTTAAAGTAGAGAAAAAGCTGTGTGAAAATATATATTTCCCTCATGGGAAATAGTCATATGCAAGACTTAAGCAAAATGAGGTTTTTAGGGGGGAGGAGGGATGGAGTGGGTGGATGGTTAGAGGGCAGGTAAGCTGGGTTAGGGGTACTGGAAAAATGGATTTCTCAGTCTATATTCCTTCTCAACAGGATCCCCTGTGCTCTAGAACCTGTTTCTTCTCACTTCTTATCTCAGCTATTTCATGAACTCATCACACCTTCCTATTCTTTGATGTGTTATAGAAGTGTTTAAACCAATTTTAATTGCCCCACAATTTTATGAACAGATTGTCTACCTAAGTCCCTCCAGTATGGGAATTCTAGGGTGAATCATCATCTACTTGGTATTCCAAGGTAGAAAACTAAGGAGCATCCTTCACTCCTTTCCCCTCTCTCCTTTATTCTGATTGGTCACCAAGTCTGGTTGACTCTACCTGACAGTGTCCAAGTTTCTCTATTCCTCTCCTCATCTGCCTTTGCCCTAGTTCTGGCTCTCAATATCTCTTACCCATAGTATTTCATTTCTGTGCTTGCTGACCTCCCTGCCTGTCTTCCTTCATCCTCTAGACTCGGCCCATATAAAAGCCTTTGTTGCTTCCCGGATGCCGTGGGTCAGGTTTGAGCTCACATTATGAGTGGCCCTTCAAAGTTTGATTCAACTCTTCCCTCTGGGGTTCTGTTCCAGTCATCTGGCCATACTGAATGCAGCACCACTCCTGACACCTGCCAGACTCTTCACACTTCTCACCCTTTCCACTTGTTGGTGTCCTTAGTCTGGAATATTTTCCCCGTCTTCTCATTCATTGTGTGTTGCCCCTGCTGGGCTCTAAGTTCCATGAAGCAGCAACTACACCTGCCTAGTCTGCAGCCATATCTCCTGTCACATAGTATTTATTCAGCAAATACCTATTAAATAAGTGGACAAATACATTCGAGATCCAGTTCAAATGTAATGTCTGCTTTGAAGCCTTCCCTGACTGACTTATTCAGAGTTTTTCTTGCTCTTCTCTCTGTTCCTATAATCCTGCACTCCTCTCTTTGGTGGCACTTACAGGATTATGTGTTTGTGTGCCATCCATTCTCCATGCTAGATTCAGGGAGAGCTCTTGGGCCTTATTGATCTATGCATTTTTAGTGCTGAAGCTCCTGGCACCTAGTGGGTATTTAGTAAATGTCCTTTGGATGGATAGATGGGTGGATGGGTGGACAAGGAAACTTGGAATGAACTTTTCTTAGCAAAGATTCCTCTGAAATTTCTAATATCTTCAGATCTCTCTCCCTTAAGACACCCTCCTTTCCTCTGTATGCTTGACAGTTCATTCCTGCCAAACTCCTTGAGACATTTCTCCATGGTATCCACAAGTCAACCTTGTGATGGTACCTACTTTGAAAAATGCTGCAACTTGCAGAGTGATATAATTACAGTTTTTTAATTTTTATATGTATCACTTTATAATGATCAATCCGCACAGGCTCAGGAGAGATTCTAAGGGCTGACAGTATTGAAGGACTTAAATTTCTTTCGTAGAGAGATGTTAATGTTTCCTTCCAGCACATCTAAATTGATTAATCTCGCTTATTTGGGATTATTAGTTAAGAGAAGGTGTTTATAGAAGTATTAAACTCAAAGCAAAAACTTAAGTAGTAACAAGAGTTGAAGTGGGTGGAACCAGCTCAGTGAGTTTACAGTCTCATATGAGGGGTTTGGGAAAGATCCACCAATAGTCGCTTTGTAAATGCCAATGGAAGCTTTACAAATAGGGCTTGTTTTCAACTGCCAAGAAATCGGCACAGTATTATTGGTGGTTTTAAAAAATGTCTTTTGGACTTGGAACCCATTTTTTTGTTTTGAACCCATTTTTAAAGCAAAATATAAACAAACAAAATAGATAAAATGTGAGTCTGGGTAGAGGGGGATCTGCAGGTACTTTCTGAGTGGGCTTGAAGGAGGTGGTCTGAAAACTGCTGTTTTAGATGCCCATAGTACTAACCCTGCAGTCACTGATGTTTTTTAAAAACATCTTCCCCAACTCCCCTGTCCTCTCCTTATTACACGCTTTAAGATACATGATGAATCCAGGGCTTTTAGAAAAATGGGAGGCAGGATGATAGAGTGATTCAAATACTCACAGTATAAGATAGTCTTGGTTTAAAATCCTGGCTTTGCCATTGACTAGCTGCTTTATCTTGGGTGGGTCAGATAACCTTTAGGTCTCTCAACCTGCTCATCTCTAAAATGGATCATATAATACTGCCTACCTGATAAGACAATTAATACTGGGTGAACTAAGTGAGATAATATATGCAGAGTGATCATGCCTGCGCCTTGTACATGGCGAATGCCCAATAAATGATAGCTATCACTGCTGTTGTTGTTAGATTCTGTTGTTGTCTTTGTTGAATTTCTTATTAGGAGGGACAGAGCTGTAATATAAGCCTTTTGACTCTTCCCACTAATTCCATTCTATTTCCTTTTTGGATTTGCTACTAAAATCCAGTAGGCTATTTGTAGCTGCTGACTTTTCTGCATAATAGGAAATCACCTTTAAAAATTGTGCCCTTTGTTTTAGTGAAACCCATGTGGATGATGAAGAAGGTCTCTATGACTGTGTCTACGGGGAAGATGAAGGCGGAGAAGTCTATGAGGACTTAATGAAAGCAGAGGAAGCACATCAACCCGTAGGACTTTCACTTGCCTTATTTTTTTTACGTTACTCTGGGTATTTTATTAGGAAAGTGATTATTTGAAAGAAATTCTAATTAATAGAGTTATTTAAATAATCACTCCTGTAATAGTGTCTTTTTTGTTTGTTTTATTTTTTACCTTTTGCTCACTTAAGAACTGATACAGCTATGACTTGTTATTGCATTTGGAGACATATCAGCCTGGCATTTTTAGTTCCATACGACTATAGGTATAGAAATCTCTGATCTATTCCTTTCACTTTGCTAGTGAGGGAGTCCAAGTCTGAGAGATAAATGACATGCCACCCAGCTCAATAATGACAGAGTGGCAATAGAATATAATTTCAGGGAATCCTGAAATTATATTGTTATGAAAGAACATATTCTCCTACAAAATTGGAAAATTTTTCTTCAAATTAAATTAGTTGTAGGATACAATATATGTTAAAGGAATTTCTTTATATACATTAGGTTTTGGTATGAGGTACTTTATTTTATATCATGATGAGTTTCCTTGCTTTTTTTTTTACTCTTTTGTAAACTTAGTTTCAGCTATTATTATATCTCATATCTATAAAGCTTATGTATCTATGCCTATAAAGTTTTCTCTGCCGTTAAAATACCCAGAACATTACAAAGGAATTAGTTTGAGTTATTTTCTCATCTGTAATTTGAAACAAACAAACAAACAAAACAATCAGTTGCTTAGGGTTTTACTGGCATACTCTTTTTGAAACTGTAGACTTTTCTTCACCAACTGAATGGCGATTTAGGTTTCTTCACTGCTTTTATGAATTTTCTCAGTGCTGTCCATGCTTTTGTATTTAATAAAAGGCTGCTAGGTTGTCTGGAGCCCCAGGTGGGGAAACAGTAGCTTCCGTGGGAGGGAAATAAGTGTCCTGGCCTGTTGTTTGGTAAATGTAATGAATATGTGCTTTGCCCCACTGCATGAGCTGACAATCTGCCTGTGGCAGCATTTTAAGTGTTTTTAGGTGACAGGGTATCATCTATACCCCCTACAGTTGTCAATTGCTTTGGGTGCCAGCAAATGCTAGTCCTTTTTAGCATCTCTCCCAAGTGCAGTCTTTACTCAGCTGGTAGCGCTGGTTGTTTACATGGGACAAGGGTTAACAGTAATAATAATTTAAATTTATTGGGGCCTTCCTGCTTACCCAGCAAGGTGCTTTACCTAGGTTCCCTCATTTACAACTCCTTGAGGTTGGTACTGCAGTTATCTCTGTTTTACATATGAGAACATGGGTCACAGAGAAATTAAGTAACTTGCTCACGGTTATAAAGCTAGTAATAGCAAAACTGGGATTTGGACCCAATTCCATCTGATCCTCAAACATTTGATCTTAGTATTATGCAATACCACCTCTAGTCTTAAACACTTTAGATAAAAGAGCCAAACGTTAAGATGTTAACTCATGAAAAAAATTTGAAAGATTTTTCTTACCAAATATCCTTTTATTATTTTTGCAGTAACTTCTGCAGCATTTGTAATGCTATAGCATGTATACAACCTTTGTAATGTATGTAGTTTGTAAGTATTCTATGCTATAATTTCTACAAAAATCGCTACAGAATTTGTAATATATGCTGTACTTTAAGGAAGACTATATTATACCATCTGTGGTGTTTCCAGATTCACTAATATTTATAATGAAAGAGATGTTTTAATTTAGAGTGTATAATTAGAACTTTATTTTTTATCATATAAAACTCTTTCATTTACATTGTTCAAAATTTAGTAAACCACCAAACCAAAAGTACTTCACAAATTCAGTAAAAGGTTTTAAATGTTTTTCAGTTACGTGTTTTATTAGAATAGAAAGTTTAAGAAAATCTGCAGTGATTTTAATCTCTTTCTATCCACTACCAGATAGATTAAAACATGTGTTTTATTAAATAATTTTAATTTGATGATTCTAATTGTAGAAATGCCCAGAAAATGACATACGAAGTTGTTGCCTAGCAGAAATTAAGCAGACAGAAGAAAAATATACAGAAACCTTGGAGTCAATAGAAAAAGTAAGTCATCAGGCATTATCTTTGATGCCCAAATACTGCTCTGTATGGTCCACGTGTTAGGATCAACATTTCTACCATGTATATATGTGTGTTCTAATTTTCAATATAACTTTGAAATTTAAAGATTTCAGAGCAGATGTGTTCACTCCTCAACTGTTCATTGATTTCTTAGTATCTGACATGCATTATCCTAGGGTCTGGAGGCATAGCAGTAGTACAGCAAAGCTCTAGTTCTCAAGAAGCTTTTGATCATGGCAGAGCTTAGAATATAAGCAAATAAGTATATAATGTGTCAGGTGGTGGTAAGTGCTCTGAAGAAGAATAAAGCTGGGGAAGGGAATAGAGAACAATGTGGGGAAGAAGCAGGAATTATTTTATATAGAATAGTAAGGGAAGGCCTCGATGATAAGATTACATGTTAGATGATAGCTAACTGAATTGAGGAAGCAAGCATGCAGGTATCTTGGGGAAGAAAATTCCTGGAAGAAAAACCCTTGAATAAGTGCTCAAAGTGCTTCAAGGAACATTAGTGGGCCAGTGAGGCTGAAGCAGAGTGAGCAAAGGAGAGCTGAGGTCAGAGGGGTTGTGGGCCGCCAGGTCAAGTAGGACTGTTGGGAAGCCAGAGGGTTGTGACCAGAGGAAGTGATGTGATCTGATTTAAGTTTTTAACAACTCACTCTGGCTCCTATGAGGTGAGGTTGGAAACTGCAAGAAAAGCTAGGAGTATATTGTAGTAATCAAGGTAGAGCACAAGGTCACTGGAGGTCAACCAGCTGAGAGGCCAGTGGGTTGGAAGGATTATCTGTAAGGATATTGAGATTGTCAAGAATGAAGATAGGAGTAGTGATGGAAAGAGTGATAGTAGTCCAGGAACTAAAATTCTCAAAGAATAAAGAAGACTATTCCAGAGTTGGTAAATAAATTACATAAGCAAATCATTGATCTTGGGGATTTATAGTCTCCATGAAGTATTTGAGAAATACGTCATATAAATCCTCAAGTATATCTCCTCCAAAATGTTTTTTTTTAACCAACTCAGCCTATAGTATTCCTGTGTTTTTCACTTTCAAAAGCATTTATTGCCTAAACCACTTATTTAATACTTGAGAACTAATAACTTTTCATCTCTGTTTGAGTGTAAAATCTTTAAGATAGACTAGGTAGTTTTTTTTACTTTTTTTGTATCCAAAAAAAAGATAAGCAATTGACTTTCAATAATTGTTTCTTGTTTGTTGATGAAAAACTATTATTTAGATGAGGAAAATGGATGCTTAATTATTATTTGTCTTTTCTCCTGGTAGTATTTCATGGCACCATTAAAAAGATTTCTGACAGCAGCAGAATTTGAGTCAGTGTTCATCAACATTCCTGTAAGTAAAAATATGCTGGTTGAAATCTTAGTATACTTCCGTGAAATCCTACTTGTCTTATTGGGCTCTGGATCCTCCTTTTAACACTTTCCTATCTTCTTTAAGAATTTTGACCTTATTTTTTGCCTCCCAAATTCTTAAATCCTTATTTTCTAGAAACTAATAAGTGATATGTCGTATCTTCAAACAAAAGTCTGTCAGAATGCATGTAGAACACAAAAGGAGGCGTAAGATGCTTGTATTATCTTTAACTGTTTGGCATGAAGTGAATTGTCGCAGTTACATGATCCCAGGCGCTACCATTTGTTTGTCTTGTGGGAGTTTCCTTCTGCTCCTTTCCTCCCTGTTCTTTTGCTTCTCCAGCTGCCTGGACCCTGCCTTGCAGACAAACCATCCTGCCTGCATGCTTCTCTACTTCACCCCATCCCCTCACTTCCTTGTTCTCTCTTTGGTGCTTTCTGCTTCCAGTTGTATCATCCTTAACTCCCATTTCTGAAATATACTACTTTCTTATGATTTAACAGACTATTTTAATGTTAAAATGTGAGACAATTTCCTTCACATTTATGTAAGCATTTTAAGTTTCAATGCACTTGACAATAACCTTACAATTCCTAAAAGGATATTTATTCAGAAATATAGAGGCAACCTGTAGGCTGTGTCAAGTTACATAACTAGGCAAGATTCAAGTTCTTGGACCTAAAGAATTTGCTTTGGCTTTAATATATAGCTTTTATGTATAAGGCTTGCTTGTATCACCAGAAAGATTCTTATATTTTAATTCTGTTATGTTTGGTGTTGATTAGTACCAGTTGTCCTTGTCTCTGATTTTGGTCAAATGAAGACATTCTTAATGATTTTTAACATGGGAGGAAGAAAATGCTCAACAATAGCAGATTAACTTTTAGCATAAAACAAACTGTACTTTCTAGGAAAATGGGGATGTTGAACCACCTAAATGTGGTCTTTTTCTCTATGACTCAGAACCCATTTGACATTCCTTATTCTTATGGCTTTTCTCTGCCCTTCAACAAAATGGCAGCACTCACACATTCATATTTCATTTCTGCCCCACTAGGGAAAGTACAATCTGTGAATTCAGTGTGTGCTCCAAGATACACAGGAAGAGATAACAGGAAAAGTTAATGGGGAAATTGGCACCTTGATTCAAATTCCCTCATTTCCTGGCTGTGTCATGCATTTACTGCCTGACTGAAATTTACTTGCTTATCGGGAAAAATGTGAAATTCTGACATTTGAGTTGCTCTTGTAAACTGTCTGGTACAATTTATTTGCTCCTTCTTTATGCCATTAGTTGTCTGGTTTCAAGCAATTTAGTCTGATTATTGTTAGTTTAGCATGAGGACATCATTAATTGACCAAAGTACGAATCTAAATTTTTATGTCCTGAGGGCATGAATCATTACTTTATCCTGTCAATAAAACATTAAGCTCTTGGATAGTTCTATTTAAAAATTTAAAGTGATTATGAAGTGAAAATGAGCCAAATATATTTTTATACAAGGAGTAAATTGCCCTTCAATAACTAGTGAGGTAATTTCTCTTTTCACAGGACACTGACATGTCAAATCAGATCTGAAATTGCTGTTTCCCATGTACGTGGCCCATCTTTCTCTTTCCGTCGTTCACGTCCTCTCCTCTGCCTCCCCCTCCTCGTCTTCCCTTCCTTCCCTCCCCTTCCTCCTCCTTTTACTGATGGCAGCAGGCTTATATATTAAACCATTCAGCACATTCTTGAATGGCAAGTCTGGCCACAATAGGGAGTGTGGGTTTAGGGTGTTAATTTTGGTTCTGATTTCCAATTTCCTTTGACATTGTTTTCTTTTCTAAGGAGCTTGTGAAAGTTCATCGCAACCTAATGCAAGAAATTCATGATTCCATTGTAAACAAAAATGACCAGAATCTATATCAAATTTTCATTAACTACAAGGAAAGGTAACTTTTGAATTTAAAATTTTATGTGTACTAGTAATTATAGTGAGGCTAGTATTAAAGTTGTTAATAACTAGCTTATTACGTGCTGTTCATCAGTATACTACTATGGGGTAGTTAATCTCAGGGAGAAGTTTGAATTCTAATGAGTATCAAAAGAAAAAAAAACGGAAAAGGAAGGAAAAGGCAAAAGGAGTCAGTGTCTAAGCAAATTGTTGAATTGCAAATAAAAAAGCTCAGGTTCTTTTACATATGCTGTCATTAATGAGTTATGTAATCTTCAGTAAATCAGATTTACTCTCTGAGCCTCTGATTCCCCCTTTATAAATGGGGATAGATTATACCATTAGACGTAAATGGTATCTCAAGATTCTTCCAACTTTAATATTTTATGATTCTCTATTTTGGAGTATTAGCTACTTAGCAAAATCAGTTTTCCTTTGTGAGTTTGAAAAATATCTCTTAGGTGACACATGAATTGGAGTATGAAGGAATTCCAAGAACTGCTTAAAATGTAGTTCCCTCTCTTTTTAAATCAAGCAATGTAGTTCCTAATACTAAGAAGTGGCTACTGAATTGCTTCACATCAACAATCAGGTGAATATTAACACATTATTAGTAGCTTTTTCCAGCATAGAATTAAAAGAAATGATAACCCAATCAGCCTCTTTACAAAATATCTGTTATTACTCCAGCCTGCCTGAAGCGGACACAGCCTCCATGCAATATGTTATATTCCATCCAGCACAGTTCAGTCTTTTTGTTCCCACATTTCAGCTAACAAATTTTTCTTAATTGAAAAGTGATAAGGACTAGGAGGTTTATTAATGAGTAGAGTTGTAAGTAATGATTACTATGAAATTGTAGCAGAAAGTATAATTGCTTCTGAGAGTAAGTAAAGAGTAAAAAGTTAATCACTAATAGGGAATTAAACACAAGTTTTTTAATTTTGTTATTGTGATATATGTTTACTCAAACAATGTTAAAATTCATTAAGTCAGTTTGTAAAATCTATTGCTGTAAGAGTGTACATGGAATTAATCCCATTCAAATTTGGAACTAAAATTAGTCATTTTTAATACTGTAAATGGGAGTGACCCTCATTCTGTGAGTTTATGTGTGATGTCAATTAAAGAGAATTTCTACTGTTGCTTTCATGATCCTTAACTGTAGTTTTAAATAAAAGAAAAGCTGCCTCTTTCCCTCCCCACTTCATTATTATTTTTTGTTCTACAGATTCTTTCCCTCTCTTTTTTTCCTTTCAGGTTGGTTATTTATGGGCAATACTGCAGTGGAGTGGAGTCAGCTATCTCTAATTTAGACCACATTTCTAAGTCAAAAGAAGATGTCAAATTGAAATTAGAGGTGCCTGCTTATTTTGTTTGCTTGTTTATGATGTAAAGAAAAATTAGCCTTTTTTAAAAGAAACATGTTCCTTTTCATGGTCAATGCAACAGTAAATTTTCACATGTATTATAAATATAATTTCATGGCAATTTTATAAAATATTTTAATAGACAGTCTATAAAATAATAATATGCTAGTAATAATAGCAGTAGTGAAATCTACAATTTACAGCACTGTGTTTGACATGTAATATCTTATTAGGTCCTCATGACTCTGTGAGATATATATAACTAATTTTCCTACCTTATCAATGAGGAAGCTAAGCTTCAAAGAGATTTATAGGTAATTTGCCCAGGGTCATCTAGCTAGTAAGAGGTGCTGGATGAGTAAGATATATTTTAGATAATTCATATGTAGATTTAGCAAATGTTTACGAAGAAATAAGACTTTTAGGGGTAGAGTTTATAAAAGGGGCTGGTTATTGCCCCCCAAAAGGAAGACAAGACAAAATCAAACATCGTAAGATTAAGTAGTATGTGATCAGCACTATATGGCTGGGCTCCCATATAGTGATAAGGTCGAGTGACTTCAGTTCGGGGAGATTGCAAAAGATTTATCAGAAGAAGTAGCATTTGAGTTAGGTCACTGAAGAATTGGATGAGGTTTAACAGATGAGATTCCGTGGAGATTATTCCCGGAGAATTGGCATGTGTCGACCAGAAGAATCAGGAAATATTGGGAAATGTAAATAGGTTGGTTTAAAGAGAGCATGTGGTAACAATGGAAAATGAGTCTGGAGAGTTATGCTAAGCCATGTTTTTGTACATCGCATTTTTTTTCCTCATGAAAAGAGCATGCACTTTCAAGGAACTTTTATATGTTATAGAATTATCATATCAAATATACTGTCTATGAGTTTGAGTTTTTGTAAATTTTAGGTAGAGCTATATAGTCAATTTTTAAATGACTATGTGTGGCTTATTTTGCTTTTATAACATTCCCTTTGCTGTTCTTTGTTCAGTTCAAGAGTGAGGTCAGGCATTGAACAAGGGAAAGAAGCAAATGTTTCCCTTGATTATTTTAGCATGTCTGCATGGTTTCAAAATGACTCCCAGAAAGGGGAACTACTGGTTAAAAAAGTTTGCACATTAACATTCTCCAAGCAACTGCACCAAATCTATATCACAGATTGTTTTTCTTTACCTGTTAACAATCCTTCAGTGGCACAGACCATATGTCTGGAGATAGTTTGAGTCACCACTAAATTACATCCTTACCACCTTGTTCGTGTCAGAGGCTCCAGCTCCTCTTTGGAGAATCGTCTTACATGTGTAGAACTAGAAGCCAACTTGGCTCAAATAAATTAAAATATAAAGGTAAAATAAAATTTTATAATGTATGCAACTAGTTGCTAATATAGAGCCACCATTAAAGCAGTTTTCTTTTAAAATAAAGATATGAAGTTTTGGTTTAAGACGAGTCAGCAGGTTGTCAACCAAACCTCCATTATATGCTCTGCATTATTTGAAAGTTGCTGCCCTTTCTTTCAGTCACTGTCGGAGTCCTGCCCACTGACCACACTCTGGGACTCTAGGTCTGTAGTTTCTGCCATCACCTTCACCCTGTGGGGAAGGTGACCTAAGGCTGAGGTTGAACGACTCAGGGAAAGTGACTGCTGGCTGTCCTTTCCTCAGGTGAAAAGTCCGTGTATCTGACCACTGGCCCGATTTTGAAGTATTTAATCATATACTTACTGTAATGCCAGCAGCGTTTGTTTCTTTACCTCCTGAACCTAAATCTTAGAACTTAAAGAAACTAAAGTTTCCCGACAATTTTAAACTGGCTTCTATAACATAATAAATTGAATGTTCAATATATAATATTTCGTTTCCTTCACAGCCTTAAGTGATCCTAATACTGTTTGGGGATGGCACAATATAAGAAGTGTTAGATACAGCCTCAATTCTAAGGAACTTAAAATGCAACTGGGGAGATGAGACCCATTCATTACAATAATATTAGCAGTTGAACCTCTTACTTGAGACCCGTATTCCAGAACTCTCTACAACATGTAGAATCAGGAAATCAGTTGAAATAGCTATCCTTCCAATGAGCTTCAGCAATTGATAAGACACAAGCTGACTTGTCAGGACGTGTCCCCAGTTCTTCTTGCTTAAGGTCTGTACTAAAGCACACTCATTAAATAACCAGTCATTAGAGCTAATGATGTTTGCTTTAAAGCCCGTGATGATTTATCCTTCATTGTGCCAGAAAAGATAAATGTGGGCAAACGAGGAACAAGCTCATGAGCAAAGGAATATTTTTCCTGAATATGCCTCCCTCCATGAACTGGAAAATTCTTTGGTCTAGGATGTCAGTTGTCTGAGGATTTTGTACTTATGGGACTGATCAGTAATAATAATATTTGTATGGCACTTTGTTTTTTTATCTGAACAATTCTAAAGATACATGAAAAACCATAAAATCAGAAAAGAGATTTATTCAAGGTCCCACAGCCAGGAGCTGCCAGACCTGATATAAACCCCAGCATTGACACTTCAAATTCAGTGTCCTTTCCTCAATATCTTAGCTACTGTCCAAAAAGTAAGCAAGTCAATCCTATTTTTGGGTAAATTTTTAAGAAAGAAGAGTGTGCCATTAGGGAAAAAAACAAAACAAAACAAAACAAAAAAACGAAGGCTTTTTAAAACTTTGAGTCCAGTAGTAGGTTTATAATTTGACAAATTTTTTAGAGTCAAGCATTCCATTTCTTTCATCTTGCGAAATCTTTACTAAGCAAATACTAGATTATTAGAGGGATAAAAGTCATAATATATTAGAGAAGATATTACATACAACAATAATTAAAATACAAGACCAACAACCACAGAGAGTACAATTTTGATTGGGACTATTACCAAAGGCCTAGTTGTAGAGTTCTTAAAGAAGAGGAGGAATTTGCCACTGACTGGAAAAAGCATATGGCAGGTGGAGAGAATCAAATGAACAAAGAATGGAGGTGGCAAGGTGTGTGGCAGGTTTGATGAGCAGGGGATTGTTCGTGATGCCTGGACTGTGGGCTGTGGAGGGAGGGTAGTGGAAGGTGCAGCTGTAGGGGTGAGCTGAGAAACACCCTCGAGGGCTACGATTGTGTACTAAGAGAATTATTTTTAGACATAAAATTATTCTATTTATTCTTTCATATTTGGAGTTGAAAAGTTACCAGTTTTTTTTTTTAAATTGAAGATACATGCTATTAAAGTATTGTTAAGATGGAAAACAGCAAAGTACTTACTGTGTAATAATAGTTCTACTTATGACCTTCGCATCTTTTGATGTCTGTTGTATGTCTGTCCCTGAGAAAACTAACCGTTTTTGAAAAAGAGTTTTAAAAATATTTTATTAGGAGTGTTCCAAAAGAGCAAATAATGGGAAATTCACTCTTCGAGATTTGCTCGTGGTTCCTATGCAACGTGTTTTAAAGTATCATCTTCTCCTCCAGGTATGTGACTAAAAACTGTTGGTTTATTTGTTCATTTATTCATTTAACAAAATATTAATGGAGCATCATCTGTGTTCCAGATACTCCATGTTTTAGGCCCTATTCCCTTAAAATTTTGAATTATTAGTGTAGCTAAGTGGGAATTAATGGAACTGCTAGAAATTCTTTCTTCCTTTTAGCAAAGATGATTCTGTAACCCCCATAAAATCACTATATTTTCTGTCCTTCAAAGAGGATTGACTACAATCAAACAAAAATTTAAAAACCAGAAAAACAAAAATATTCCTTCCACCAAGTCCTCTGTAGTTAGCAGTAATCATTTATTAGGATCCCAGTGTTGTGATATACTTATATTTTGGCAGATTAATCATTAGAACTTTTGTCTTACAACAGTAGGCTAAAGAGAATTATGTCATATTCCATGTTGCTTTCTGCTATACTAAATTATGGTAAGAATACATTTATTTTGAAGTGATTCTTGTAACTCACAAAGCTTATGGTTTCCACGGTTAGTTCTCTAATGAGGGTGGAGAGTCTTATAAATTTAATTTGATAGCTGTACCAGGAGACTCATTAGTTCTGCTCCAAAGAAATGTCTGACTGTATTAGTCTGTCAACTCTGCTGATGCTTGTGAAATGTCATTTTTAAAAGATCTACTACCTGTATGAGAAATACAATTTTCAGTCTGCTGTGCTTTGTACATCATGTATATTAAATTTCTTGAACTGTAGCCACAAAATTATTAGTCATCTCTATTTTTGTTCTATGGAGAACTCAGAAAAATTCACTCTCTGATTATTCCTTAAAAATGCATTAAAGCATTTATGAGTCCTAAACTCAAAGCAACTTAATCAAATTGGATTTTATGAAAAAATAATAAGGAAGACTTATCAATCAGTTTCTGAGACATCATGGAACTAAAAGCATGTTCAAAATAAGGTAATTTATTTTGTACCTTTGGTAAAGTCAATTATTGATTGAAGAATATAAATGGTGCAATTTTCAAGAAACATCTATTTTGGTCACTTATAAGATGTCAGGCAGTCTTTTAAAAGTATAAAGTGTGACAATTCTTTTTTAGAAGTTCAGTTAACTTTTTTCATAATTTCTCTTGTGTTCTAAATTCCAAATTTCAAGAGTATGTTAGTTCTGTGGTGACTTTTTAAAATAGGAAACATTTTCTTTTGGGCAACACACAAGGGAAAAATTATAGAAGTGTTTTTTTTTTGCCTCAAAATAGTATAGAGTAAAATTCATTTACTTACTGTCTAGAAATTCCTTTAACAAATGTAGCTATGAATTTGGACATTTTCTACTTATTACCATATTTTAGTGGAGAAATCACTTTGAAATGTTTGATTATTTGCAATCACATATTTATAAAATTAGAATATTTTATGATGGAGGGTTTGAAACTTTGAAGAATAATATATTTTTATTTAATAAAAGAAAAGCAAAATAGGAAGAGAATGAGATGTTTACAGAGTCAGTCTCTGTAGGTCCTGTTTATAGCTAGAAACACTACTGGTGTTAAATTCAGAGATTTTTGAAAGGCTCCCCTGCATCAAAGAGTTTTAGATACTAATGATTTAAGACATCCCTTGTACTGATGAAGCTCACTGTTTAGACGGGCAAAAAAGAAATGCTAGCTGCCAAGTATAACACAATGTGACCAGTATGCAGAAGGTACAGAGGTGGAACAAGTAAAGCTCTAATTAATTATGTCTAAGGGCCTAGAGGCAAGAAAAGAGGTCTCTGTTGTAGAAGGTTTCACAGAGGAGCGATTCTTGAGTTGGGCTTTGAAGGATGAGTAAGAGTTTGACAGGTGGATCGGAAAGGAAGGGCATTCTGAGGAGAGAAAACAACATTCCTAATGGGATTAGAAGTTAAGCATATTTTGAAAATCACGCTTAAATTTAGTGTGAATAGGATATAGGTTGTTTGTGTGGAAGGAGAGCGAGAGCAGTTGGGAGAGGTTTGTGGAATTCAGATCAGGAGAGACCTAAGAGGTATGGATGACAACCTGAAGCTTTTGTGGGGCATTGCAGAAGTCAAATAAGGCAAAGCCAGGATCCAGTTTGCATTTTAGAAAACTAAGTGATGTCAGTAGAGTGAATAGATAATAGTGAGGAGAGACTGTAGGTCAGAAGATCATTATAATGGTTCATTTGAAAAAGGCAAGCATCTGCACTCAAGTATGCCAGTAAGAATAGTTTCAAGGAAAAAGATCCAAGTTAGTATCAGTAACATAGAGTGAGGAAGATGGGAGCGAGATATGTTTGAGCATGTCTCAGGTTTTGGCTTAAGTGATTACACTGATGGACATGCTGTTATTCAATAAAACATACACACAGGAGAAAGAGTAGGGTTGTGGGTGAAGGTGGGTTAAGTTTTGGATTGAAGGGCTTATGGGATACCGAGGTGGACATAGTTGGAGATGAGTCTGGAACTCAGGTGTTAATTCTGGGTTGATCCATAAATTTGTGAGTCAGGAGGTGATAACTGATGTTATGGCAATGGTTACAACAGAATTTGTAGAGTATGGGGTGTAAGAATAAAAGAAGACTCAAAATGAAAATCGAGGGAGCAATAACTTTTCTAAAGGAGAGCCTGTGAAAGAGACTGAGGAACAGGCAAAAATTTAGGACAGCCAGCAAACAACACCAACAGCAGAAACAAGAAACGGAAAACCCCAGTGTCCCTGAAGCCAAAGGAGAGGTGTGGTTAGCAGAATCAATAGCAGTAGAGAGGCCATGATTGATAATGAATAAAAAGTATCAATTCAGTTGGCAATTAGGAAGCAGTGTCAGTGTAATGGTGAGGGATAGAATTCCAATTCATCTTTGAAAGGAAAATGTTTCCAAGTACTGTCTCAGGCTCTTTTGGTGTCCAGTTGGTCTTCATACAGTTACTTGCAATTTTTGGTGAAAATAACTTTTCAGTAGAGCCCAGTTACATCGGATATCACACTATTGTGCAAATAATGACAATAATGCTTCATTTTTAAAAAAGTGTTCTTTTCCTTATGTATTGGTTTTATTGGAAGCAAGTAGTACTAAGAACTATGTCTTCCAAATAGGAATTGGTCAAACATACTACTGATCCCACTGAGAAAGCAAATCTGAAACTGGCTCTTGATGCAATGAAGGTAAGGCAAATGTATCAGTAACTTGTTTGTATTTTTTATTCTTGCCTAAAATTAATATAATTCAAGCTGTGGAAAAGTAAATAATTATATATGAATGATTTAGGGATTGGGAGAGCTAGGTGTTTGTTGTTGAGATAAATATCCTTGCATGGATTTTATTAGATAAGTAAAAAATGTAAAACCAAGAGGTATATTAAAATAACTTCTGCACATGTGCGACAACTTTGAAAACCACTAAGAATTGTTTAGTATAATGATTTTATATCACGTTCTTTTTATGGCTACTAAGAGAAAACTGTTGGCTTGTGTAAGCAGTAGGATCAACCAGTGGCTCTGGAAAACCGGTTATCACTTATTTTCTACATCAGAGGACATCTGCCAGACTTACCTTTTGGATGCTGTGCATCAATATAAGTGAATTTCAGTTGGGTTTTAATTTTCAGGTAAAGCTGAAAATCAAGAAAAACGAGTAAAGTCAGGCTTTTTTTTTTTTTTTTAACATATTGGGGAATATGTAAAACTAATTTCCTCATTGTACAGAATAAAAATGACTTTGAAAGAAGTATTTGCCCATAGCTTAAAGCATAATCAAATATTTGTTCCCCTAACGAAATGCTAATGTAACTGCTCAGAGCAATGCATAGTTACTTATCTGCATCCCTGTAGCAATTTTAGTGTTATTTGTACTGTTTAGCTGATTTTAGCACATCAGGAAACCTCACACAATTATTGATTATTATTAAAAACCATAACAAGTTTCCAGTTTTTATCAATAAATTGTTTATGCATACGTCCTGTGAAAAGTCAGATTCCATTTAGAACAAAGTTAGGAGCTGCTTTTTGTCAGAGTTCTGTTCCTACCGCTTAAGAGGGTAGAGAATAAAGAAAAAGAGCTCAGAAAACAGGAAAATCTGGAGCACATATAATAAAAATAGCTGGTTACAGTATGGAAGGATGAGCTAATGTTTCCTCAAATATGAGAAAAGGCATTTAAAAATAGGTGAAGACATGAAGAACCAGCAACTTTCATTCACAATAGAGGTCTTTAGTTTTTCACCTCTCCTTTATTTTTCCTTTATAACTCTTAAAAAAAATTGAACGTGCTCCCTTAGCTGAACGCTCGCTCTCAGGAGCTAAGACATTAACTGGATGCACAAAATAGTCTTGCTAGATCCATTGTCTAACTTTCAGTTACTTTTTTCTCCCTGTTAACCCATCGTTATTACCCTTTTCCAACCTATGTAAAAATGGAATTCTCTCAAAGTCAGTTATCACCATGTTTTGAATTTACATTCTTCTGACCTTCTTTCCTTTTTGTTGCTCTGCACAGTGGCATACTTTGCTTGTTTTTATTTTTTAAAGCAACAATATACTCACTCTTTTCAGGGGTGTAGTAAATGACAACTCTTCAGTCTTCCCAGCTGCATGCCAGACATTTTTCAGTTGCCTTTGAGATGCAGCTTTGATTGATGGGGTGTCCAGTTTATTGTCATTGAAAAGTTGACAGTAGTTACTTTTACCACTAATGGAATTAATGATGTGTTTTCTTCCAAAGCAGTTCTTATCTCTTCTCTAATCTTAGCATGCCTCCTTTTTGTACCCTTCTCTTTATTCTTTAGGACTTGGCACAATATGTGAATGAAGTGAAAAGAGATAATGAGACCCTTCGTGAAATTAAACAGTTTCAGCTATCTATAGAAAATTTGGTATGTAATTATCCTTCTATCCGGCTTCCCCCACCCCCCAATTTGGGAACATTCTAGGAATTGTTTGTGAAGTAAAGATAGTTTACCTTCCGGTTTCTAGTACTCTGTTTTTTCCCATTCCTTGGTTGGGCACCATCCACCTGGATGTCTAGAGGCACCTGCAACTTGTCATTGTTCAAGAACTTTCTGCCACTGTTTTCCCTCTCACCGAAGTTACACTGCCTCTTCTCCCAGGCAGTCCAAGCTCTAAACATTGGAATCCACTTTTTTCTTGTCTTTCCCAAACCCACATGCATACTAATGCCTAATGCATGTATATTTATTCATTTTACATATTTTTACTAGGTGGCTGCTATGTGCCAGGTGCTTTGCTTGGTCTTGGGGGCTATACTTATGATCGAGATGTTCTCATGGTTGAGTATACAGTAAAAAAAAAAAAAAAAAAAGAGAGAGTTAAAAATGCCATGATGAGATTAGTGCTTCAAACCAGGTGCTGTGACAGGATAATAAGGGGAGTCCTAGTATAGATAAGATGGTTAGGAAAAGTCCTCTGAGTCGTCTGTCATTTGAACTGAGACCTGAAGGGTAGGAAGCAGCCAGCTGTGTGGAGCGACCCTGGCAGAAGTCCCCGGAAGGGCAGTGCTCAGAGAAGGACAGGAGCCAGGTGTGTTCAGGAAGCAGAAAGGTAGATGTGGCTAGAAATTGAGAGGGAAAGGAAGAAGGATGAGCACTGTGCTGAGAGAGTGGGCACGGAGCTTCATATTAAGGCCTTGTAGGCCAAGGTGCAGAGCTGGGATTTTACTGTAACTGCAGTTGGAAACCAGTGAATGTTTTTATCTGGGAGTGCCACAATCTGATATAGATTTCAAGAAGATCCATGAAGCAGGCATATCTGCTGTTGAAGTAGTTTCAAGAGCAAGGTGATGGGGGCCTGGATTAGGCTTTTGGCAGAAAAGAAGAGATAAATGAATGGATTTAAGATACTTTTTTTTTTTTTGGTGGAGCAGTCTAATTGGTTCTTTGAGATATCATGGGCCTTCCTCTTTCTTTTCACTCATACAGCCACTTCCCCATTTCAAGACCTCATAACCCTCCCACCTGTTGAATTGTAATAGCCTCTGATCAGCTCTTCACATGGTTGCTTTTCCAAAATGTGGATTGCTCAATTCACTCTTTTCCCCAAAGTTGTAAAGACATTCAATGGATATTCCGTCGCATAATATGTAAGGCCCTCAATGATCTGGCTTTCAGCTGTTTTCCTGAATTCATCCAACTGTATCTGCCCACATATGTTACATTGCAGCTACCCTGCCATGTTCTATGGTCTCTGATTTGTGACACATTTTTATAGTTCTTAGAGACCAGAATGTGTTTTCCCACTATTCCCTATTAAATTCCCTCAAAGCCCAACTAAAAGAAATCTCTTTCTCTAGTCTCCCATCATCCCTTCCTCTTTGTAATTCCAGGGCACAGTGCCTGGACAGCTATTTAGCATTTTTTTTTATACTTTCTTGTAGTACAGTTAATTAATTATACAATGTCTCCCTTATTAGAATGGAGCTTCTTAGATGTTAGTGATAATTTTTCATTCTATTCTTTATTCTTTTAGTGTCTTACACAGTAGGTGTTCATAAATTTTTTTTTTTTTTTTAATTTCATTGTGTGCCTCTGGGGGAAATAGCTCATTATTTTTAATCGCTAAGTCACAACTTTTCATCCTTGAGATATTAGCTCGGGGAATCCTTTCCTAATCCCTTACACCAAATTAGGACCCCCTGCTATGCATGCTTTTTGTATATTGCCTTCATGGCAATTGTACATTTGTAATTATATGCTGTGAATACTTGTTACTCCACTGGACAGTATGTTCCATGAGGGCAAGGCCTACGTCATTTTGTCCTGCAAGTAGTACAGTGATTGGCACATAGTAAAAACTCAGTAGTTACTGGTAGCTGTAACTCTCTTGTGATTTGGATTCTTCCAGTTAATTCCCTTTTCTGGTGCCTAACTTCCCAATTAAGGTTATATTGAAACTAATTAATGTCCTCATCATATCCCCCGGGATTACAAAGGACAGGCTGTTTTTTTAAAGTGTATCATGTAGACAGCCTTCTAGAATAAGTGTGCCAAAAATATAAAAGAATAAAGTTATTAGGTATTAAACTATAGATCCTTAGCAAATATCTACACTAATATTTATTTCTGTTTATATGTGATTATGAAAAACTCAGGAATGTACATTTTATATTTTAGAACCAACCAGTTCTGCTTTTTGGACGACCTCAGGGAGATGGTGAAATTCGAATAACTACGTTAGACAAACATACAAAACAAGAAAGGTGAGAAAAGAGGAGCAATATATTTAGTTTCAAAATAAGTAACCAGTATCGGAAGACTGAGAAAACCTTAAAACAATTCCTGTGGGACAAAGGGAGTGGGGGGGGGGGTGTGGAAGGAAGAAGAAAGTTTTATAAATATTCTAATATAGACATGGTAGGCGTTCCCCTCTCTGTTCAGACACCTGTGGGTTTTTCTAAGTGTAAGTTCTTAAGGAAAGAACAAATATAGAAGAGGTCAGCTAGGCTAAAAAAAGGACATATTAAGATGAGAATGGGGCAAAGTAACCAAAGATAACTACCATAAAATACAATGGTTTGGTTTGGGGGGGATACATTTTAAAAAATAACTAAGAATATTAGAAAATGCCCTAAGAAAGAAGTCTGAGTGAGGACCATATAGTGAGATTCTCACATAAAGTTCATGAAGGTAACTTGACTTGGCATCCCTTGTTATTTACATGATTGTCAAACTGGTGCCTTTTCTGGATCTTTCGGAGAAGAGCAAGTTAACCAGCAGGGGGCAGCACCAGCTCTTGCTTCCACCATGATATCCTGGTTCCACATAAAGCTCCCTGGAGCCGCCTCTCTGGAGGAGATGGGCTTTGAAAATGATGCAACTATTAGACCTATGTGGATGATAATGTATCATTATCATTGCATGAAAAAAGATATGTGTATTAACCACTGAGAGTTTATGAAAAGATACAGGTATCAGTACTGAATGAGAGGGTTATAAGCTTTGTTTTCTTCCCCCAAATATCATTGGTTTTAATAGAAAAGAAAAATATCATGTAAAATAAAACTTTTCTTCTTTATGTTTTGCTCATATACCACTTGATCCAGGTGATTCACTAAATTGTGAAGTAGCAACATAAAGGGTAAAAGCACAGGGCCCGGAATTAAACCTGCATGTACAACCTGCTCTGCCCCTCCTTTGAGCAAAGTATCTATTCTCTAAGCCTCAGTTTCCTTGCTTGTAAAACGAAGATAATACATACCATAGCAGGTGGTAGTGGGAATTTAAATTGTCGTGTTTATAAAAGGCATTCTGCTACCTCCTAGTAACTTCAGTAGGAGGTAGCTGCCATTGTGGTCACAATTATTATTCTTTAAATTTTAGCATTTAAATTAAAAAAAAGGTAACAGCTCATGAGCAACACTTTATGGCTTATTTCAGTTATCCTTTCAACTCTGCAGTATCCATACAACTCTGTGGTATGCATATTGTTCTTATTATAATTTTGTTCATATTTTAAATGAGGAAACAGTTACAGTGAGGCCATTCATTTAGAAAAGGGTAGTTTCAGAATACATTCAGCTCTTATAACTTCAAATCTCACATTCTCTTCAATGTGCTATACCACCTTTTGTCTTTGAAAGAAAAAGTGTTTGGTTGGTTAAATTAAATCTTACTGGGAAAAAAATCCATCCACATGCTTCCAGATCACTTTCAGTCCCTCTGTCTGTCTCTCTTTTTCAACCACCCTCTCTCCACTGCTGTTTGTCTTTCACAGGCATATCTTCTTATTTGACTTGGCAGTGATCGTGTGTAAAAGGAAAGGCGATAACTATGAAATGAAGGAAATAATAGATCTTCAGCAGTACAAAATAGCCAACAATCCTACAACTGATAAGGAGAATAAAAAGGTGAATTCTTGGAAATTACATACTAGAATTTGCTCGTAACTTTGAATATTCAGGAAAAGTGTGCTAATGCGTCAATGTGAGCTGTGGCTTATCTGTCCAGCTGATTTTGTTTCTAGAAATGGATTAGGAGCAAGCCTCTGTGAGAGATCACTGGACAGTGCCACAGCTGATCTGATCATCTCTAAGCATTGATATCAAGACAGTAAAATGCATTGGCTATAGAAATTGGTATAGCTATGAAGCTGACTATAATAATGAGCTTGATTGTCCACAGTTTGTATTATTGACAGCATCATGAGGGAATTTTGGCTGATTATAGTGGAGTTTTAGTGCATTTAGAAACATGATGTTATTAATTAATGATACATATTAACCCAAGAAATGTTTTAATTTTAACAGTGGTCCTATGGCTTCTACCTCATCCATATACAAGGACAAAATGGGTTAGAATTTTATTGCAAAACAAAAGATTTAAAGAAAAAGTGGCTGGAACAGTTTGAAATGGCCTTGTGAGTATTCCTACCTTTAAAAGTGCCTTCTTCCTTGACTGAAATCACTTATGAATAATGAATTATCAGTGGATGTACTCTAATGCTCTAGCATGTGTACAGAAGCTGAGGAAACACTTTTCTCTGAGTACAAGGCTGCTTGATAACCTTGGTCTCCTAGGAGAGGCGTTTTGATGAATTTCTTCAAGGAGAAGCAAGAGGGAGCTCTAACCTTCTGTTTGACTTTCTTCCCAGCTTTTTAATTGTTTAACTTTCAGCAGTTCAAGAAAAATATTAATTATTCTAATGACCAACTTTTAATGTAATTGTTGTATTATATATAAGTTAAATAGAGACACACAAATATATATACGTATGTGTGCATATTTTTAAAGGAAAGATTGATTTATTCCCTCTGTGTGTTTTTAACTCATTTGTTGTTTGAATCTAGGACAAACTGCTTGACATAGTCAATGATTGCTTTAAGGGCTTGATTTCTTTTCAGCAGTCTTTCCTTTTACTGAAGAGGAAGCTCAGCAAAGAGGTGGAAAACAAATCAGACATGTTTCAAAAGGAATGGCTTACAGAGATGCAATTATACAAGAACATGTCTTTATAAATGTTTCTTTTTCACTTTGATTTTTACAGATTGAAACATACATAATAATCCTTGTTATGGAAACCTGTAGGCCACCCTGAAATTGAAATGGTTAGCAAAAGGTGAAATTACTTAGGAGAAAACACGTCTGTGATTTATTTCATTTGTGTTGTAGCATTATTTAACAGTTGTGAACAAAGCCCATGTGTTTTGTTGTTTTTTGTTTGATTTAAGAAATACTCATGTTAATATAAAATAGACGTAGGAATAGAATGTTTTATTGTAATTCTGAAGAGAGAAAAATAAAGATTCTGTTAAGATGACTAACATTTTGAGAGAGAGGATTGTACAGCAGAGAGATTTTTAAGCTTACAGACAATTCTGGGTTCAGTTGTGTTCACTTTTAAGAACTGGCTGCGTGGTCTTAGCCAAATTATTTAACCTCTCAGGATCTCAGTTTCCTCATCAGTAGAAAAGGGATAATGCTATTTACTTTGAATTCCACATAATATGTGTCAAGCAGAGTGCTGCCAAATGGTACAATAACTATAGTACTGAACAATAGTTGATATCTATTGTTATTGCTATTATTAATATTGTTTTGTATTTTGGGTCCTAATATACTTACTGGTTCTCATAAAATCAAAAGGCATCTTTCAGTGTACTATTGTAGTTCCTAAAATTTGTTATTGATTATAATAATTAAGCGAAAGGGGTTAGTAGCTTTGTGCATTCTTGCAGGGCTATACTGCAACATGGCATATTTGGTTTGGGGGACAGTGATGAAGGTGGTGATCACTGCTGAGTCTCTGATGGATAGTGGGTCCCATCACAAACCCAGCGTGCTTTTTGGACAGGTTTCAAGTGATGGACAGTGACGAGAGATGTGCATTTAGAAGTGGTGTGACACGATGCTGGGGTTGGTGATAGTTCTCAAAGCCAGAGCTGATCTCAAGCATTGGCTCTCGTAGGAAGGATGCTAGGCTAGTATTTTCTTCGGGTTCTGTTCCGCTACAAAATCTTTAGATGAATAAAGGAATTTGGAGGAGGGAAGTAAAGATCTATTGTCCAAGAGCAGGCAGGCACCCTGGACTGTATGATAGGTGTTTCAGTTAATTGTTAAAATCGAATAGCTAAGCCCCAGATAAAAGAGGATTGATAAGAAAGATATTCATTTCTCTTTCCTGTTAAGGAATATGGGGTAGATAGATGAGGGGCGGAATGGCGGCTTTCCAGGGTGTTGTAAGGAACCCAGGCTCAAATCTTCCTGCTCTGCCATTATCAGCTTTGGGATTCTATCCTCAAGGTTGGTCACTTTGTAGTCCAAGATAACTGCTGGCACTCCAGCTATAAAATCTACATTTTAGACAGCAGGTAGGCCTCACATTTAGGGATCTTTTGTATAAATGCCGCAGACTTCTGTTACATATTTCTGACTAGAACTTAATCATATGACCAAACGTGATAAGAGAGGCTGGGAAATATAAATCTTTATTCCAGGCAGGAATTTGGCTAAAAATCAAGGTTCTCTTACTATGGAAGAAGGGAGGAATGGATAGTAGTAGGCAGGGAGCAGTCATTGCCCTGCATGTGTATATGAGTATGGATGGATTTATATTGTTCCACCACCATGAAGACAGCTATAGCACACACATGACACCTGTGCTTATTAATCTTGAGTATTTTCCAAGCACCTGAACAATATCATTAAATATCTGTAGAAGTGGTTATTTGTCTTTCAGAGTTCCATTGACTGCCCATGCAGATGGTGAGAGGGTGGAAGTACCTTTCTTTGAGAATTGCTCCAAGTCGAAGTTGAGGTTTCTATGAGCAGGAATTATGCCATGTATGGTAAAATAAAATTAGTCAGAATTTTTTTATGCATCAGAATATTGTATTATTTTATTTACTCCCCTCTTTTTTGAAGCTTCTTATGCAGAAAAGCCCTTACAATGTCCCACTTCCATCTTTGTACGGCAGTTCTTGCCTGTCTTGTGCTCAGGAAAATGGAATAATCTAGATAAGTCTGAAGCTTAAGACTTTGCCTACGGTCTAAATTTTGCTGTTTTTTCATTATCTGTTATCTATTGTTTATCTCCTTATCATCTCTTTATTATCTTCTGTTACTCTTATTTTATAAGCCATGGGAAAGTAAAACACAACTAAGACATTTTGCAACATTTGTGACAATACATGAAAAAGCAAGCCTTGTGTATCTTCACAACAGACTGACTTTTTCCCAGTCTTTAGCACTAATGTGGACACCAGAAGTATTCCTAAGTACTTTGGACCTACTGTTGCTTTAAGGAACTCTGGAAAGGAAAACGAGGCATTGGTGGGAGGGTGGCAGGAAATCAAGGGAGGTAGTATTTTAAGACTGATAAAATTCTTGCCAGTTCTATTTACAGAAGATGGCAATTCTGCTGTTTATAGGATGATTGGATCATTTTTATTAAAAAAAATCACAAATCACCTTTAAGGCACTTAAAATACTGCTCTCAATTTGGAATATTAAAAAACGCCATAGAAAACAAATGCCTGAGCACTAACAAACAGTAAGTATCCAGTAAACATAAATCATCTCCCCACAGGTAACCTAAATCTCAGCCTCTGACTTTCCCAAACCCTTATACATCCTTGCCCAGTAATAGTGCTCTCTGACCTTCTTTGGCCATAACCACTTCCAGAATTTAAAATATTCAGTGAACCACACCAGAGCTTGGCAAACTTCCACAGGAAAGACTGAGCAAAGAGAAAAGCTTCAGTGACCCACTTGGATAGGACTAGGAAGGGAAGAAGGAATTTTTTTTTAAAATATATTATTTATTTATTTATTTTGGTGGGGGTAAGACAAAGTGGTAGCAGGACAAATTGTTCTTGAGTCTGTGGAAACAGTTATTGAGCCACATATTGTTAAGGGACTCAACGCTAAAGAACATATTGAAATCTTCCAAGAGGCTGATTGACTTGCATTGCTTACTCTTACTTATTTCTAAAAGGGCTTTTTGTCACTAACAGTTTCTCACAATTCCATTTAGTTACCTGTGAAATAGGATGGCAAATATTTTTATTAGCTTAAGTTGGTTTTTGTAATGATATCAGAAAATGTGGATGTGCGTACATATTTGCAGTGTTCAAAGTATTGTTAGGAAGCTATGGATATGTTTCCCCCAAATCCCTCATATCCAAATGTGGTTTTGAAGAATTATCCTGTTAGATTTAAATTAATATGTCATCCTATTATTTTATAGCAACTAGCAATCACAGGAGCATTTCAACAAATTTGTACAGACTCAATACTCTGTCATTTACAGTAAAGCTAAGGATCTCAGTTCACAGCATTTTCTTTATCCATAGGAGTGCTAAAATAAGTGACTGGGCTCAGATCCTGTTATCTAAAACCAGAGTCAGGGTTTTTTTTTTTTTTTTTCCCACTGTGAATAGGATCTAGAGGGTCAGACAGTTTCCTTAATGTCCCTGGAATAAAGGTGGTTAGATATGAAATAAAGGAATAGAATAAGAAGGCTTTTTAAAGGAAGAGTTAGAGAAGGAAAAAGTAGAACAGGAGGGGGAGAAACATTGTATGTGGTAGAAAGTGTTAGATTGAAGGGAACCAAAAAGCCCCCTTGCCCAGAATTTCTTCTGACTGATCTGACCCAATTCTTGAAATTCTAACAGTTCATATTACTTCCTTGAATGAAGAAAGCCCCTTTGAAGACACGTATGCCGTTATTACCGTCACTGTCTAATATTTATTGTTTATACCATATTCCAGGCACAGTTCTACATGCTTTGCCTGGATTATCTAAGTAAAAATAGCATGGACAGTGTTATCTGCTAAAATAATGAAGACCCCAGGATGCCTGTCTCTTAAATGTTAAGATTAATCATAGCGGGAAGTAGAGAATGAGAATGGAGGATGGAATCTATAACAGCCCCCGAGTTTCATGTTTCTTGGGATGAGCCCCTGCAAAGGAGTGTTCTTCAGGTGGGGTGGCAGGGGGTGGTAATCTAGATGGAAACACCACAAGTGGTGTTTAATCTGAAGCATCGTGTTTCATTCTAATTTATTCCCCACCCACTTGCAGAAGGAATTTGAGGTTACTCACAGTGAAAGCACACATGCCATGGAATTAAAAAGAATAATCTAAATAATCTGAGGTCAAATAGAACAGCATTTCCAAACCTTTTTTTAAACCCAGGTTCTACCCAGCAAGAACATTTTGTTGAAATTTACTTTCTGTAGTTTGTATTATAAAAACAGTGAGTACATTTTTCACATTTCAAATATAAAGTTATATTTTAGAAAACATAATTTGTTTTAATCTAAAGATATTTCTCATCTATTCCAAATACCAGCGAGATAATTATAAAAGGAAATTGAGTTCATTCAGCAAATATTTATTGATCACTTGTCCTCTTGCCAGACACTATTGGAGACCTTGGACACGTAATCACAATGAGGGAGTAGTTGCAATTGAATTTTTAATTTAAATGCCATAATTTCTAAATATAATAATGTCAAATTAATATACAGTGGATTGAATTTCAGGAATCCACTGTTGATATTTCTATCCAAATCATCTCTTCCTCCCAAATAGATGGAGGCCCAAGAATTGCCCTCTACCTAGCCATTTCCCTCCACAGGTAATCTCTCACCAATCTGTGTGAATTGAATCTGTCTACCTCTCTGTAATCTCCATTGCCATCCCCCTGGTCCAAGCCTTCTTAATTTAGCTTCTGTATCCCCTCACCAGTCAATCCTCCAGGCAATATTCAGAGTGACGATTGTGTCATTTCCTAATTAAAACCCTTTGTTGGCTCTTCATTGCCCTTGGTATAATATAAAAATTCTTTATACTTTTATAAATATAAAATGTTTATTCATTTATCTCACCCATCTTTCTAGCCACATTACACATCAGACTTCCCCTTGCTCAATTTCAGTTCTTCAAGTGTGCACCGACCTTGGGCACTCACACGTGAGGTTTCCCTACCTGGAATGTTCCTTCTTGCTCTTTGGATGGCTGGTTCTTTACTCTGCAGGTCTCGGCTTTGTATGTCACCTTGTGAGAGAGGCCTCTCCTGACCCTCACGCTAAATTAGTAACCCCACCACCCCTGTTTTCTTTCAGGATTGTAATAAGATGGCTGGACAAAAATTATCCAGGTGTACTGTTTACAATATCCCCTCCATCTCCCAATCTCTGCCTGTTAAAGAGAATTTCTACTTCCTGCTTAGTTTTTCCTGTCTTTCCTTCTCCTAAAGAGTAAGGATTCTTTCTTACTTTTTAGGAGAGATGCTAAATTGAACTATGATTAGAGCTGGGAGATTGGAGAAAAGAAATTCTTGTGGGTCTGGGGATAGAAAGGAAGTTTTTGGGTTTTGATGTGAGTGAGACTCAGGAATGACTGTGGGGTCTCAGGAATTTGGAAAGTGGAAAAGGACCTTCTGAGATGTGTTTCCATGGACTCTGAATTATATATCCTGTTAAGTTCTTTGAAATGCTAAGTAAAGAATGAATTACTTTTTGGTTATTTTGGTTCCAATGTGTGTGTTTTTAAGGTTCCAAGGCTGAACTGCCCAGGCTTGGATTCCTGGGGCTTACTATTAGATCTCTCTGTCTATTTAGTCAGTGTCTGCCCCCTCCCTGGACTTTAAACTCCATGAGGGCAGGGATCTTGTTTCCATTGTTCACACATATACTCAGTTCTAGCATAGCCTGGCACATGGTAGACAGTCATACTGTTATTGTAAATTTGAAATTTTACTCTGAAGTTTTCTGACAACCAAGGCAAGAAAATAAACAAAGACTTAAGTCATGGGATTCTAAATGTTTGACAAAATATCACACAGCCCTTGAGGGAGAGAAACTTTTTCTAGTATGGTAAGAGGGCTTTATTGTATGGATCCTTAAGTAAGAGACCATGAAAAACATAGTGTCTTCCAGCAGCAGCATTAGATTTTTTGAAAATTTACAAGTGATGTCATATATTATTTCTTTCTTAAATTAGCTTTCAAATATGTGATTGTAATTTTATAAAATATTTTTGTAGTCACCTAACCTCATATTTGTCCTGGCAGTCTGACCTGATGCTTCATAGAAGTTATAGAACCACAGGATGGGTACTTTTCACATTACCTAGACTCTCTTTCAAATAGCACTTATCTCATCCATACTTAGGCTAAAACCTAAAGATGGATATGCTACTCGCGTGCTATTTGGAGCCTCCTTGCTTCTTAGAGATGTAGGCAGAGCTTAACCAAACTCCAGTTCTGGAGTCTGAGGTGCACAAAGCCCACCTGCTTCCTCACATTTGTCTCTGTACACATTCCTGATACCTTGTGATCCAGAAAGACCCCGACCACACCTTCTCCATTTTCCACCTGAAATCTCGTCACGGTGGACACAGGGGAGGGTCATACCGCGTGTCTGTGACCTCTGCCGTTTCCCTGCTCTCCCTGACAACCTCAGCATCACTCTTGAGTGCAGTGCTCCCCCCAGCAGGCTGCTCCCTGCGGGGCACCAGTCCTCCTGACCTCGCTGCTTCATCCGTGGGGAGAGACTGCCCGGCCAGGCCTGGCAGAGCACCTTCTCTAGCCATCCTGGGATTTGGAGGAATAAAGCTGTGTCATTTACCTATTAATTCAAGATTAAACTCTCTGGTGAGTGTCTCAAGAGAAGATGGACTTTGTTGTTAACTTATAAGAAACCCATGTTTATAATATCAAAGGAATGGCAGCATACTTGACATTGTGTTACGAAAATTTCAGAGACTGACTTTGTTTATATTTTTGTCCAGATGTAGATTCCCAAAATATCTACAGGAAGCTAAGTCCAGGGATTCTATAGCAGGTTCAGACTCCTGCTGCTGCTGCTGCTTCCCCCTCTTCCGCCTCTTCTTCCTCATCAGGAGTTCTGTTGGGATCTTCTCAAATGCTTAAATATCTGTTGAGGCAATGAATGTCTTCTCCTAAAAAAAGGGGTCAGTGAATGTTTTCTGTAAAGGACCAGAGAGTAAATATTTTAGACTTTGTAGACCTTGTGGTCTCCGTCTCATCTACTCAGTTCTGGCATTGTAGCGCTTACGCAGCCTTAAATAATACATAACTGAATGAGTGTAGCTGTGTTTCAGTAAGACAGGTGTTAAGCCATGCTAGGCCTCTAGGCTGTAGTTTGCAACCCTGGTCTTAGAGCACACACAAAAAATGATGTAGGCCTGGGGAAGGTAGCCAATATATGTTACCACTAAGTGAACTCAGCCAGCGGAAGAACACAGTTGTAGATGTGTGAATTTTTTAGTAGTGGTGATTCCTGTTTTAGGCCATCATAATAAGTTTCCAACAAAATGCTCCTCACCTCAAAAAACAAAAACAAAAAAAAAGAAATCCCAAACCCTCATTTGGAATTATTCTATACTGTCCATTTGAGCATTAAAAATGTTGGTCCAAAGAGCAGATTGCATCTATTGAGGCAATGGGTTTTGTTACGTTTTATTATGTGGTTTATTAGAAGGGATGTACAAGCCCCTAGACTCTAGGCTGGTAGCAGCAACATGGTAAGCTTTTCTCTATTCAATAATCAATCACATCAGTAAGGACCATTTTTAATCAGTGATGGCACAAGTGGTCTTGTTTCATTTTCTTCCCAGCAATAATTCCCATTTGTGCCTGCTTTTTATTCTGCATTTTCCTCCATGAAGAGCACACAAATGAAAACTACAAGGGGCAAAGGAAGACTGTGGTAGTGTCAAGACTTTGCCAGAGGGTGATCCTTCCTGAATCAGCCATGTGCGAAGGTGACATTTTGACTGAGTTGCCACCTGCTTTGGCATTTCTTGGGTGTCCAAAGCCTGTCAGAGTGTTTATTTGGATGCTGGCAGCTTTACTGGCATAGAAATAAAAGTATCAGTCTACAAATCGTTTCTGTATTTGTCTACCCATATGTGTTTTTGTTTTCTGGAGCAAGTATTTTCTCTAAAAACAACCTTATTCTTTCTCCTTAAAAGGCTTCCACTACCAGTTTTTAATATGAAGAATTTGTTTATGGGTGTGGAATCCATGTTGCTACTATCTGTCACCCTGGGCTGTGAGAGGTTTCATGGGACTGACATTCACATTAATCTTCCACAATGAAGTCAGATCTACTCCCCCTGAATCCAACGTATTGTCTATAACCTTTCAAAATTGGCAGTTAAATCAGTATAGGGAACTAAACCGCAGTTTCCTGGCAGCAATAAAAGGAAGCAGGACATGGGACAGTGCTCAGAAAAATCACAGCTGTCAGAAAATGGAGTCTTTCAGTAGCTTGTTTCATCCAGCAACAGGCGAAAGCATTTTATGCATGACAAAGCATTGGGAAATATTAAATAGTATTCTTGTTCTATTATTGCCCAGGGGGGGATCAAACTCTCTCCTTTTCCTCTGGCTGTATTTTGTAGTTACTTGACATTTTTCTGGCATTCCTGGGAGATAAGGAGAGGCAAGTCACAGGTGGGAGGAAGAGCAGAGGACAAATAGCAACATTTCCATCAACAAATAAGCATTACTCGAGTCAAATCTAAATGCAAATAAAATTAAGCTGAATTAGTATTGGATGCCCCAAGCCTTTATAACAAACCCTTGGATCTGCTGATCTTCTTATGAACGATGATAGTGCCATCGGGCAAGTGTAACCTGTCAGTGGTGGTTACTGTGCTCTCTCCAGCATATCTGCATAGTGTAGCGATTAACACAAAGATTAAGTTTGATTTGGAATTGTTTGTTGTACTAAATCAACTTGCCATATAGTTTCCTCTAAGAAAATGGCATAATCTATGCTATAGTGATTTCTGTAATAGTGAGCAAGCTTTAGCCTATACAGCTAAACCTAATCGTTAAAAGCCCATATATTACTTTTACGATGTTTCTTGATAAGAAATGGTTAGATCATAGGACTTACTACTTTGGGTAACAAAACATAAAATAAGCTACAGTTGGACATCACCAGTCCTTACAATGGAAATACTGAGAGATACTTAGACTTTCCTCTTCATTAGGCAGCAGCCAATAGGTCTATGAGGGAAATAAGAAAGTCACACTTGACATGATTATCAAATGTGACTGTACGTTGTATGTATATATTCCTTCAGTTATTATTATGTTCATTTGTTCATTCAAATGCTTACTCATTCTTCATTCATTCATTTATTGATTGTCTCAAACATGCCCAGGAACTGTTCTAGGCACTAGGGATATAATGATGAATAAGACAAGTTCTTTTCTCTTCTGGAGTTTACATTCTAACAAGGCATTATGATGTCATTGCAAATAGTGATGAATTGCAAGGTATAAGAAATGGTTTATACCACATGTTATTTTGATATGAGAAGAATGAAATTAGAAATTTCAACCTAGAAAAGTCCAATGAATGCGATCTTGGTTGACAAATTTTCAAAGAGTTTTTGGCCCTCTGAGAATCTAAGAAAGATTTTTTCAATGGAAGGTTTTTCCTCTTCATTTAGAAAAAGTAAATTTTATTGCTTAAGTATATATACTTTATGCTGTAAATAGTTAGGAAATTATGTCATTTGGCACAAAAATAAAATTTAGATCATTAGCTTATGTTTTTTTTTTCCCTGTAGATTCTGGGTACCTTTTCATAATAATCAAAATCTTCAAATGCAATACTGTATTATAAAACTCATAGAATCTCTGAAGAGTTGTTTGGAGCTCATCTCTTCCAACCATTCAATCCCTGTGCCTTTCCTATAACTTCTTTACAAGGGCAGCCTGTGGCTAGAATACCTCCCGTGATGCAAAACTCACTTCCTCTGGAATTGGTTGCCCTATCTTTGGTTAGCTCTCGCTGTAGAAAATTCTTCATTATGGGTTGAAATCTGTCTGTCCAAGTATATAATTTCCTGATATTACTTCTTGGGATCAAATAGAATATGTCTAATTCTTCCTGCTATGTGGAAACCCTTCATGTGTTTATAGATAGTTATTCCTCCAAGTCTATCCTTAAAATCTTTTTTCTTTAGAGTAAAAGAAAAGATACTTAGGGAAGATTCTTTCAGTAATTAGCTTAACTGGACGGTCATCAGGATCAGGTAAAAGTGTAGATATTGGCAGAGTACAATCCTAGGTGCTGTAGCCCCCAGCAAAAGTATGTGAGACAGTTTATGTTTTCAAGGTGTTTAGAAATCAATTTTGGGACTTCTGATTGAATTATGAATAGCACTTTAATGTTCTGAGGCTGAGTATTTTAAGGAAGGCTTCAGATTTTAATTCCTTCATATTAGAGTATTTTTGTTTAGTAGCATATAGGGATAATTCCTCCCACTTATATAGTGCTTTATGGTTTCCAAAGTGTTTTTGGATAACCTAACTTGATTCTTAAGGAGTCCTGTGAGATATCAGGAAGGAACTATCCCTTTACACCTTCAGAAAATAGAGGCGATATTAAGTATTTTATGTGTGTGTGTGTGTGCATTTTCAGTTAACAAGTGGAAAAGACTGAGCTTGAATCTCAATGCAGGGCTTTTTCTCTCCTAGCACGATGCCTCATTTATAGTAAGAATACCTACTGTTGTCTCCAAAGGGAAAGTTTGTTTAATTAAAAAAAATATATTCTTGTGTACTATGTTTGTGCACTAGGTGAAATTTTCCACTTTTTAGAGTGATGCCATTGGATACGGACATGTTATTTTTATAGAATCAAATATAGGCATACCTCATTTTATTGTGCTTCACAGATACTAATAAGTAATATTGTGCATATGATTGACAGCAATTTGTAAGAATGGTTTTGACTTTAAAGCATTTCCTTAGAGTAAAATAAATAAAATCTTCATTTACCATGTTAATTCATGTCAAGTGTTTTGGTCACGTTATCTTTCACAGGATTGTGCCTAATATGATATATACAAAGTTTTGATTTTATTTGGTTTGGTGGTGTTTTGTTCCAATGGTTAGATAGTGATATTTTGGTCTTACAGTTTAAGTTCTCTCTTTAGTGCTAAAGAAATTGGGGAGGAAAAAGCTCATGATCTGAGACTAAGCCCTGACCAGTTATCAGGGTGGAT
The DNA here is from genome assembly GCF_015220235.1 of Choloepus didactylus. NCBI lineage: Eukaryota > Metazoa > Chordata > Mammalia > Pilosa > Megalonychidae > Choloepus > Choloepus didactylus. The sequence goes on from NC_051308.1 coordinate 133,123,424, forward strand.
TTTTAGGTTTGTGCTAAATAAATATGTTTGTTTTCATGCAGTACTTAGGTAACATTGGATATGTATTACCTAAGTCAGTGAAGGTATTCCTGTAGTATGAAAAAGCTATTATCTTTTTTCTTCAGAATAAATTTTGGACTGAGCATTGAGTAGCTTCTCCCTCCAGGGAAATACAGATTTGTAGTGATGACCTGAACCATGTATTTGTCCTATCTGTAGTTTATTAGACTAGCAGACTTTTTTCTTCCTAGATATTTCTAAGAAAATATTGAAATTTGGGAGCTCAGATTATCTTATTCAAGAGTGGCTAGATTATTATAGTGGTCGGGGGTCCCTGATTGTCTAGTCCTGTCCCCATCTTTACATTCATGTGACAATTTTGAAAACAGAGTCATTTGGTGCAGCAACACTGTCTGCTTTTGAAGAGCAGCTAGCCTGTTCAATAAAAGAACGTAATTTCAAAAGTCAACGAACCTAATTTATATAGCCTAAATAAATGGGCTTTATAAATTTAGAAAATCACTTTAAAGAGCAATGTTATTTTATAAAGTTTGTTACAGTAAACAAAAAAATCTTCTGCATTATTCTCGCAATCTTTTCTTGTATCAGTCTATGAGAGAATCAACATTTGCTAGTAGTAACATCATGTTCCAAGGACAGTGACCTGCTTTTGATATTCATCTCATTAAACCTGCATAAAACTTATGATGGGGTAGTTTATCTCCATTTTTACAAATAAGATAACTAAGGATCAGAAATGCAAGTAACCTCTCCAAGCCACACAGCTTGTATGGAGTGGAGATTCCACCCTTGCTCATTCAGTGCACCAGATCGCAGGACATTTTTCCCATTCTTTCCTCCAAAGAGTTGCTTGCCCAAAGTCAAATGGCTTGTAAGGGACAAAACTCATGCTAGAACCTAGTTTCTTATCTCCTGATCAGAAATTCCAGACTTCTTTTATTTTTCTATGGTTCTTCTCCTTTGGATAGCAAGAGCAATGAGAAAAAAATCCTCTCATCTCTTATCATATACCACGTTTCCTTTATGTAGTCTTTGACTAATGGCTTGTTGGTCAGAATTAACTCAGGGATATGTTCTCTGATAATGCATTAATAATATACATGAATTAAAACTCCTTCTCAGAGAATATTTGAGCTTTGACATATTGAACACTGGCATTTTAAATTAAAGCTGTTGCTGTCCGTGCATTTTAAAAACTAGGTAGGTTGGAAGTAGTGTTTCATACATAACAAAATAGACCCAAGGTCACATGTAGTGTAGTTTACTAAGGCACAACTATGCCTGGCCTGTTTAATTGTGTTAGGGGTTTGAATTCAGTTTTACAGTTATCATGATCTAGACATCTTTCAACTAAATTGTTTTTCAGGGCTTTGAATTACTAGTAGAAACACCATGGAGCAACCTAATGGATTTTCTACAGGCCATAGAGTCTAAGAATGATGATTTGGAAAGTTTTCTCAATCCTTCAAATAGGAGTGTATCAAGATTAAAGTGATGCTTTCTGACAGTTATGACTATGTATTGAGCCTTCGTTTTGCATTTGTTGTCTCTTGTCTTGCAAGTGTTTTGTCTGATTATATTAGCTCAGCATCCTCTTTGTGGAATTAGACTTGTGCATTTTGATAATAGTCTATGCTAAGCCTATTCCTCAGTATAGTTGATTTGGGGAGATTTTGTGTTATACACACACACACGTTTATACATATATATATGTATAAACAATGCATATACATGTATGTATAAACAATACATATACATGTATGTATACATATACATATACATAAGTAAGTCCTAGGTTTGTAACCACAAATGTCTTGAGGAATGCTGATGCCTCAGCCATTTTAGAGATAGATCAATTGACAGCTTTGTTTTTCCTCAAATTCCTATGTACTGGATGATCTCAGACTTTGTATCTGGCAGGAACTAGGTTAACTTCATCTTTAGAGTAACTTGTCCAAAGCCACAGGAGTAGGGAGTAGTGAAACTGAGACTAGATCCCAGGTTCTTTAATTCTGGTGATTCATCCTCCGCAAACCTTATATTAGTGTGTTCCTTTTCCCTAAAATGGGGGAGTCTACCTCTCTCCGCTATATCCCTGTCATGAGAATCTGACAGTTCTCTGTCCAAGGAGTAGTGAATTTGGGGTAGAGGAGGAAAACTCAGCCAGCCTCCTGTGGAAATTAGCAATAAATCCATTATTTTACCATCTGTTTGACATTAATATATTGCCCACTATTGACATTGCAGATTTATCTTCAGCAGGGCACTTCTGACTCCTGAATACTTGATACTAGCGTGAAACCTAATTGCAGGATAGAGTGAAATCCAAGTGAATTCGAAATTTAATTAAACTTCTTGCTTGTTTAATTGTTTGTTTTGTGCAGTCCAACTTGCAATTCCATATTCAATTATAATGAAACTCCCCTTAAATTGAGTTTGTTTTGGGTTTTAAAAATGACTCTTAAAGGGTATTGATATTTAAAAGAATCCTTGGTTTTATAAACTTTCAATGTAAGAGATTGAATGTCTTAGTATTAGGTTTGTATTGACTCTTGATATTGACACAAGTCTAAATGTGCAAAGCCTACCAAGGCAAAATCCCATGAGCTTATATTTAATTTAAAATATGGATAACAGCCATTTTGACTATATTGAATGGCTTGACAATGTGAAAATATGGCTGGTGGAGATCTAGTCAAATATTAATTTTAAATGTTTATTAGTAGACTATTTACAATTGGTTTTTAAATTCATTTGGAAAGTGGGAATTCACATTTATGTAAAATTGCCAATAAACTTGATTTCATGAAAGTGTTGAGAGGTTAAATACTTAATGATTAATTCACATTTAAGTAATATTTTTGATAATTTGGAGGAAAGGTGAGGCAATTGAATATAATTTTAAAGATGCATGGTAATGGATGCTTAAAGATTCCAAGATTTAATTGTGCAGATCGTATCCATCATCCTGAAAAGAGAATAGGAAACTGGATGGAAAAGACTTGTTAGTGTCATACAAAGAATGCTGAACAAGGAGAAAATAAAGAAGGACCCAAGTCCCTCTGCTGACTTGGCCAGGCCTCTCTGTCTTTCTGAGAGTTAATTCATCAGTAAAAGAGGGAGTTGAAAAATGCTTGTGATCTATGTCTTTTCTGTATCGTTAGAACGTTTACTCCCAAATTTTCTCTGCAGCCTCTTTCTTGAGTATGTTGAAGCCTTCTCAGACTTGTGAATGACAAAACAAGGTGGGGGGAGGGGAGTGTGGCATTTAATTGTGATACAAAAACAATAGTCTGATTTCACTTTTATTTCTGTCCAACGGTTATTGCATTTTTCTCTTTGGCTTGTTCTCTGTTGGTTCTCAAAAATACTTTAAATGATTTTTACTCTGTCTGTGTGTATTTACATGTATGTGTGTGGATGTTCATAATAGATAATGATAGTGGGTGCTTTGGGATGGTTAAGGTTTATATGCCCTAAAGGTGACTCTATACTTTAAATTCTGTCTACCTACATTGTAAACCATTGGGAAAATCAATAAAGAGACCTTATTCCATCTGTGGAAAATAAATGTTGATAAAATAATAATCAACATTAGTTCAATTATGAATGATGACATTGCTTGCTTTCAAAATTTTAATAAAGAAGAAAATAAGATTGATAGTCTATGCTGATTCAATATAACGCATCATCTTGCAAAGCCAAAGAAGTTAACTGTGAGCCCTTGATCAAAAAGCATAGATAGTGTGTGATCTTGATTACTACTAGTTCTTAGTGAGGGGAGCTTTTTTTGATATTAAAAATGTAAGAAGCTAGAGCATTAGTATGTAGAGAATTGATTGATTAATCAATGACTTCTTCAAAGACAGTTCAGAGACAGGATTGGGAAAACTGAAAGGAACCAACTGGCCATTAGTGGTCAGCACTGCTCCATGAAAAGGCTTTGCAAAGCACTCAGAGCCAGAACACAGGATGGCTTTCTGGGGGAATTCTTTTAGTTTGTGTGAGGATCAGAACTAAGTAGAGTTTAATAAAATTCTGCTTTGGAGTGATTTGCTTCTGTGAGCAATTTCTCTTTCCTATAGATTGATTTATTTATCTGTGTACTCCTCTAGTGCTTTCCCTCATCTGAACTAAAAGCACTTTGCAAATATCAGAGCTCAAATTTGAAAAAGATCATTGATTTTTTTTCAACAGCCCTGAAGGTAGACTGTCACCCATCATCATTTATTTCTGAGATAAGGATATTGATAGCATAGTATTAAAATCTTTCGAGAAAAATTTTTTTTTTTGTCTAGCAACAACCTAAATTCAAAGGCATTTTGCCTTTGCCGCCTTCTATCAGAGTTGCCATTTAAAAGTACATACTTCCTAGGTTACCTTGTTTTTATAAGGAAAAGGAATAGCATGTCAATAAAATTGTCATTGGCTAAAAGATTCCTCTGAGTCTGCCGAATAATTCCCTGGGAGATCCAAGGAATAGGGCTCTGATTAGCCACTGAAATTTGCCCAGCATGACCAGCGTTTTTTAGGTTTAATCAGAAGTCAGTAAACCCTGAGCACCTTGTGGACCTATAATGTTGTACCTTCCCCTCACCCGCTTTTCTTCTCTTTGTGTTGCATTCTTCCATTTACCTTTCATCGTCTTTAAGGAGAGCCCATTTCAGTGACAGGCAGTCTTGATTCAGAGGATCCTTGGTAAGCCCTGTCCAGGGATGGTACCTGCAATGAGGAGACAATCAAGAGGAGGAAAAATATGGGGAACTCTTCCTCATTTCTTTATGGGCTGTTGCAATAGCCCCTTATTTGGTTCCCTGCCCCCAGTGAGGCCACCTGCAGACCCCCACCTGACTGTTGCTAGAGTGACCCTTCTAAACTGCATATCTGCACATGCCTCTTTTCTGCTAGTTTCATCTTTCACTTCTGACTCCTTTTCTTCACCTCCAATGTTATTGTCTTTGTTTAGATCTTCATCTTCTTCTACCTAGTCTGCTACGCTAATCTCTGAAACTGTCTCCCTGTCTCTGGTTTCACTGGCTCTAGTCCATCCACAACATGTCAAGAGTTTGCTTTCTGACATGCAAATATAATCAGATTATCTGCATCTTGCCCACAGAATAAATTTAGAGTCCTGAGATGTGCACAAAAAGCACCTACAGTCTGGTTCATGCCCAGATCCAGCCATATTTTCATTGTATCCAGTACAATAACAGTACAAAATTCCTAGCAGTTGTCAGAACATATGATGCCCTCTGGACCTTTGGTTAGAATGCCCTTTACTGGCCTGCAATTTATTCTCTCCTGAGGTCTCCAGGGAACACCAATTCATCTTCATAGACTCAGGTCAAAGGCAGTTCCTCCCTGGAGTCTCTCATGCCTCCCACATCCTAGAAGATTGACCAATCTCCCCTTTATTCTCCACCACATCTTATACCTTTTGGGAGCACTTTATTAGATTTACTTCTTCGCTTGTCTCCATCTCCATCCTAGATTGACAAGACATTAAGGCCAATGGCCAAGGGTTTTTTGTCCCAGTAGAATGCTTGGTACACATTAGGCATTTAATAAATATTTGTCAAATAAATGAATGCCTGGAACAGCTGAATACTAACATAAGACAATTTTTAGATTGTAAGTACCACGTAATCTCAGAGGAAGGGCAGATCAATACAGGGATTAGGGAAGGTCTCAAAGAAAAGGTGGGGACCTAACCTAAACTACCAGGAAAGATAGGATTTGGGGAGCTGGAGAGAAGGAAGAATATTCTTGACCAGGAATAATGGATTGAGGCTGAGATTGAAGTGAGCATTTTAAGGGTACGTTGGGTCTCCCTTGAGCTGTGTGCTTATGATGGGATACTACAGTTGGAGATATCATTCTCCTATTTGTAATGTTTCTTTTGTTCTTTGTGGCCCACATAATAATTTCCAAACTCTTTAATATTGGGTAGTGGTTAGGAGTCAAATCAGAGCTCTTCCCATTACTAGCTTCCTGACCTTGAGCAAGTTGCTTAACTATTCTGAGCCTCAATTAGGAAAACCAAAATGGTGTCATAGTATCTACCTGACAGTGTGCTGTAAAATTTTAAGAAATAATATTTACCATTTTTTTCATGTAAATATGTTACCCTTTAGGTGTGTTAACTAATTTGATCTTTATATAAGCTCCTTGTTGATAAGGTATTGTTTCTGTCCTTATTTTACAACATTAGAAAAATGGTGGTACCACCAACCAAAATATGGAAATATGGAAGACATGGTCCCACATTTTTTGGGGGTTGCGAAGAAACAAACCTGTCTGTGTAGGGCAAGAGAGCAGTGTTTAACTGTACCAATGTATCCTCGGTTCAAGGAAGAGTTGAGTCTATTAAACTGTGGGCTGGTCCCTGAAGCTGCTTGGTGCCCTCTGGTCCAACATGGCTTTAGTTCTGAAGCTGGAAACATTACCTTGAGCCTTCTCATGATACTGAATGACCCATTTTTGGCATTGAGATGGGGTAGGGGCCAGGACTATAAGAATGAAGAAGCCCTATGTTGGAGCTCTGAGCTCAGTGGGTTTGGTTTGACCACAAGCCTAAGCTGAGGACCATGTCCTACTGTGGAATGCTCTCACAGGCTGGGACTGCTTCTCTGATCATTATCCCACAGGTGGGCCAGATGAGAATTCCCAGAAACCAAGACCCGTAAATATTCTCTGTTCCTTATTAAACGGGAGGTCATATGGGATAGAGTTAAAAGCATTAGCTTCAGAATTCAACAGACAACATTTGAATCTTGGCACCTTGAATTTCTAGTTAGGTGACCCTAGGAAAATTATTTAAGCTCTCTGAGCCTCAGTTTTATAATCTGTAAATGGGGATAATAATAGATATTTCATAGAGGTTCTGTGACGTTAAATGAAAAAAAATGTATGCAAATCACCTGTCATGATGCTCCAGAGATCCTAAGGGCTTAGTGGTTGCTGCAGCTGACAGTTTCAGTTTCCCCTCCTGGATACATGCAGCCCTGGGGTTCAAGCCAGGTTGGTGGATGGTGTGTGGGAGCTTATTTGGTCATTTCCCGCAAGCTCTTTGTCTTGAGGATAAAAAGACATAAAGACAAGTTAACTGTCCGACTGAGCTGGCCATCTCTGAAGGGGCCAGGACCAGAGGGAGAAACAAAGTGTCAATTAACAAAAGGAAGAAGGATCCAAGTGGAGGGTGGTGGCTCTGGAGGACTTTCTTGACAGGCTGAGCTGGTGGCTGCAGCATTTTTATGGAGTGTTCACCTCTGCTATTATGTGTGGGGAGGGAACCATAAAAGGCACAAACATGACAACGGGCATGTGTTTGAAAGGGGAAGAGGTCCGTAAGTCAGGGGCTGAGCAGGGAGGCTGCGGCAGTCATTTGGGAATGTGGTGCTGGTAACTGGGAGGAGAGGTAAGACCCAGTGGGGGAACCCTTAAAGGAAGAAAGAACACCTCAGAGCTACTGTTTATCACTGACGTTCATCTAATGTTGGGGCTTTGTGTCATTTTGACTTTTAGGACTCAAGCCAGTCCTCTTATACTTGGAAAACAACCCTTTAAGGTCAGGAATTTAATTGTATTTTTATGCACATTTTCTGGACACAGTAGGCACTCAAATGTTTTTGTTTTTGTTTTTGTTTTTTAAATAAGCACATTCATTGGGGTGTCTTGAGGATATTTTTTGAGAATGATTTGAGATAGACTAGCAAATGTGTCTATTTCAAGCCAGTGAGATTGTTCTGATTTTTGTTTTAGGAATAGCACCTTGAGTTTTACTGTTCTGTATGCTTTTTGCCTCATTTGGGAGTTTAAATTATTTCAAAATGGATGGATACTGTAGGAGGGAGAATCCCAAATCACAGGACAATTTGAAGTTCATTGACAAGGATAGTGAGAAAAGTGTGCTCTGCAGAATATTTTACTCTGAGTTTCTCTAATGTAATTAGTTTTGAGAGGGAAAAAAACAACATTCAGCAGAAAGGCAGGAATAGAGGATCAATCTAATACTTCATGGTAGAGAATGAGGCTGTCTTCAGGCCATTCTGCATATTTTGAAACTCTTAAGCACAACTGACTCCGCAGAAAACAGGGTTGTCTTGAAATCCCCTTTTGCTGTCAGTTCTTTTGGACTACCAGATAGCAATCTCGCCCAGAATATTTTAAATCCTGCCTTAAAGAAACCCAAGGTTTCTTAAGCAGGGATAATAGCATTAGTACTTACCTTCATCTGTCAAGAAAACATTGTAAAATTATTTGCAACTATGGGTCTACTCTCAGGCTTAGATGACTTTTCTTCAGAAGTATTTAGAAAGTATTATCACTATGTCTTGTGGGGTGAGTATATAAGGCAACTAATTAAGAGAACAATAGACTTAATCATTCTGGGCTGGACAGAGCTGAAAGACAGCTTGTGATTCCTGGTTGAGGTTGTGTACTTTAATGTCAAGACATCATCAAATTGCTTTCAGCTCAGGAGCAGCCATCAGGAGCATCCAGTTTCCCCTTTCTCTAAGGCAGAGACTTCTTACCATTCGGGGAGTGGTGTGTTTTCCTTTGTAGAGAGATGTGCGCATCAGCATCTATTTCTGCCCATCTGCCATTGGGTTGAAATCACAGCTTTCACCATGATTCTCTTCTTCTTAAAGATCAGATGTGTTTCCTTGCTGCCCTCTGCAAGTCCCCATTTCCCCTTCCCTATCCAGCCTTATGACCCCTCTTGCCTCCTCTGTGTAGGCTCTAAACACACCAGATGCATTCCTGGCTTATTTGGATCCTCCGCTTGAGAATACCTTGCCTTCTCTGTGCCCTTTATCTGTTCTTTCCTGCTTAAACAGTGGAAGAGATTTAAGAGGTCTTAAACCTTTCTAGAGGCCCTAGTCTTTGATAAGTGTTATTGACCAGTGTGGTAACCCTGCTTCACTCTGTTTGTAGTTCTCTTCTGCTGGCTCTTAGCAGCCCCTTCACTGCTCAGGGAAGTTCTTTAATACTATGATAGACATACAACAGCAGCCAGTAACTTGGGATCCGTGGTCACCCCTTTATTATGCTGCTGCTGGATGGGCCCACCTCCCTATCCATATCTATTTTGATTTTTATTACCTTCCTGTTTTCTCATGCCCTGACTCAATTTATGCCTAAACTTGGTCTTGAAGCATGAACCCACAAATAGTTCTCTTTTCCACCTTACAACTCTGGACATCAACTCTCAAGCTGTTCACCCTACACAAGTCGGTGCTCTGCCCAGCTTCTATGTTTGAACACCACTCCCTTCTCTGTTACCATTGTAAAAGTTTTAGTTGTACCAGCTCTATTCTGGGGACTCTCAGGAGTCTATCTCTGGACTCTCTAGTTCTTGTTTGTTGGTCCCCACTGACCAAAGCAGTGCTGTGCCTGCTTGCCACACAGCCTGCCAAGTCCAGCTCGGGTTCGTACCTTCTTTACAAATTGTCGATGTGTGCTAGTCTTGTCTCTGACTTTATGGCAAGTTTGTAGAGTATAGATATCAAGTGTGATATTTTTGCAAGTCCTCAGGGCATAGAATGTTACTGAGTCATTTAAAACATGCTTTATTTGTCTTTTTTGGTCACAGTAATCTTTATAATGAATATAGTTTTTCCTTCAATAAACATAGTTAACATTTTAAAGTCCTTGCTTTTTTTAAACAGTGTTTTTTGGTTTAGGTGTATGCCAGTGGTCTCAATTTAGGCCAAATTTATACTGAATTCATGCTCTATTTATACTAAACTTCTGCACATGTAGTTTAGTATAAAACAGAGTCTTTATATGAAAAGGGTGGAATGTTGATTAAAAAAGCTCTTTTTCTCATCCATAATCATTATAGAATTTGAAGAGAAATCCTTATAAAGCTCATCAGATTACTTTTCAGATTTTGTTCCTTTGTTCCCGGATATCACTTTGTAGGAGTACCGTCTCCATATGCTTCTAAAACACATTAATTTAACAGCAAACTTCATCTATTGGACATAATTTAAAATGTACTTCAACACACGTAAATTCTCTGGGCCAGCTTGGCATTCCTAATTCGTGTTATTTCAGTGTTTGAATTATGGCGCAGACTAATGTGACCAGAGAATGGGGAAATCCAGATTCTTTAGACCTGTCCCTTACGTGGAGTAGCTGACACAGTGGGAAGATGTCCTGCTGTTCAGAACTGAACATTGAGACCTCTCTCTTATCTTTCTGGTGTCCTCAGTATCAAGAGGAAAACAATCTTTTAGTGGAAGAAATGAAGCAAAGCAAAATAATCCAAATTAACTGGAGGTCCATGGTTGTTGGGGTCAGATAAATTCATCAGTGTATTTCCAGTGTTAGAAAATGCCTGGCACAGAATAAGCATTCAACTACTTTGCTAAATCATGACCAAATAAACTGTATTTTAAGTAAAGAGAAAATTTATTTATTAAATGTTTATTACAAGAAATATTTTATTCCCGCTGATTCAGGATATGATAATGGGTAGATAGAGCATTTGTATCACTCTACCTTTATGAGGCCTCTGGGTTTTCTACTAAATGTCACTTACAACAACAATAACAATAATAGTAATAGTAGTGTCTAGCATTTTTATCATGCTTTTCATCATTTAATAAATAAAGTTGAATAAAATTACACTACTGTGTTCTCATTTTATCTTCAGAACCAATTTGAATGATAGGTCTAACAGGAATTAGCAAATGGTGGGTCTCTTCCTTCTCCCACTTCCAGACCTTGGCCTTCTACGGTAGGGATGGCAGATATAATATTTGATTGGTGAGGAGACTTAAAAAATAGAAAGTATTTGTTACATGCCAAAAGTCAATATCAAGTTTGTGATAAATTACATATAGTCTGACATTTTTTCCACTTTTAATTTACTATAGATTTAACTGACTTTACATTTCATTCAGTAATTTCCTTGCAATGGCACTGAAATTCAGTGATGGATGTGTATTTTAAATTACTATAAAGCCGATGTTGAATGAAATAAAGCAGTGTAATATACAAAAGATAAGAAAATACTATTTTTCAGAGCCAAACATTATCTTATTTATATTGGTATTTTGAAAGTATTTATTCATTTCCCTAGATAAAAGACTAAATGTGATTTGGAATAAAAAGAATAAGATCTAGTTGTGATCCATAAATCTCTTTTTTTGTTTTCATTCTTTTTATGACTCCTGACTTCCTTAGAAATGGGTGAGGGTGCCCTTTTGAATTCTTAGTTTTTACTTGATTTTAGAAGGGCCAGTTTTTCATTTTCTTGCCCTTTCAAATAAACAGCAGCATAATTAGTATGCTATGATGTGAGAACAAATTGTGAAAAAACAAGTAAGGATTTAGAATAGTTTGCTTAAAGATTGTATGAGTAAATAAAATCTTTTGAACTTTTCTATTAACTGTTCAGTGAATTTAATTGCAAATATAGGATATTGAATTGGAAATTTCAGAGAGGTGCTTGGGATTTAACAAGACAACCTGGGTAGAATATTCTGATGCTCTTGAATTTGTTGCTTAGTTGGTAGTTATAAGAGTATGTGAAATACTTTACTAAGTGAGATTCACAGGAATGGTGACTGCCCACCATGATATTGGTCTCAAAAGGTTAAGTTCTATCTTTTGATGGCTTTAGATCTAGTTGGGCTCTAGGATTTGTGTATTTATCTGATCCATCTTCAGCCATCATGGAGAAATGAATCCTACAAGGCTAATATCTGCTAAGGTAATAATAACCTTTTATTTATTTGAGGAATTTCTTCTAAATTATACGGACAGCTACCTCTGGCTCTAGTGTTTGAAGATTTGGCACAAATGTTTACCTTTTGTACATATAATTTTCATATTTTTACAATTATCAAATCTTCAGTTGGAAAAATATTTGAGTAGCCAAAACTCGGTATCTGAGTTTTAGGGGAGATAATGCCTGTGTACGTGATATGTAAATGGAATATGTCCTAATGCCCCACCTGTACCCCATCCATATATATTTATATACCCTATCTGCTGAGCTATATTTTGGTATCATGCTATTGGCTCATATTAAGAAGGGACAGAAGAGGCAGATACACAATTGTATTTTAAAGGATGTTGTCGAAGATACCACACCGGGGGTCCCTCTTATGGAAACCCATCAGAGTAATTTTTCTTAGACTTTAGAGCCAGAAAAATAGATACAGTTATCTCAGAACTTACACTATTTCCTCTTTGCTGCAGTTGCTAGTAGGTTTGGCAGTGAATGGATAGATTTTGTGTACTAACTTTATTTTTATTCTTACAGATTTAATTTCCATTTGACAGTCCACTAATGAATAGATGGACTAGGCACCATGTACAATGCTAGAGATACAGTGGAAACAGAATTTGACACAGTCCTTGAGCTCATGGAATTTATAATATTTTGGGGAAGAGAAACATTTATCAATTAATCACACAAATAAATGTAAAAGGGAAGTTGTAATAAGTGCAATGAGGGAACAATACTTGGTGCTGTGAGGCTCTATAATGTGGACGTGTCCTAGTTTCTCTCTTTTCTGTGTGTATGTTGTGCCCTTTATAGTAACAGATATATACATGTATGTGTGTGCATATTTGTATATGTATATAGACATGAATGCTGTTTTACTGTATACTTTTAATACTTACTTCATTTTTGCTTATAAAAACTCTTCTGCAATATTAAATGGCAGATTATTGTAACAGTTTAACCAATCCCTTATTGGACATTGGCTTATTTAGAAGTATTCACTGTTATAAACAATGAAATCTTGTTCTAATTTAACTTCTTTGAGAACCATGGTTTTCTAGTTGGTGGACTCTGTATTGGCAAGAAAAAAAAATGCATTCCACCTCTCACACTCAATAAGTTTGGATAGGGTCCTGATTTAATTAGTCAAGGATAGAAGATTTTATTGATGGCAGAATGAGCCAGAGAAAATGCAGTATACTGCCTGTTAAGGTAACTGAGCCCCAAATTACCAGTTACCTTATCTGCATGGGGTAGCCTGTGCCTTATTCAAAAGTTCCATTCATGCTGCAGCACCATAGTTTTATACTTTTGACTGGTGTATTATTCTTGAAGCACTACCTGTGTTATCACTGATTTTTATTGGCTACTTTTATATCAAGAATATTTTCACATATGTTGCAAACTTTTAATTCAGTTGTCCTTGCTTTTAAATTGCCTTGTGATATTTTTAGCATTGTGGTTAGAAGCATAAGCTTTGAGACAGAATTTGTCTCGTTTCTGGTTCAGCCACTTATTACCTATGGTGCTTGTTCTAGTTTGCTAATGCTGCCTTTTCACAAAACACCAGAAATGGATTGGCTTTTATAAAAGGTGGTTTATTTGGTTGCATGTTTCAGTCTTAAGGCCATAAAGTGTCCATCAACAAAGGGTACTTTCACTGAAGAAAGGCCATTGACATCTGAAAACCTCTATTAGCTGGGAAGGCATGTGGCTGGCATCTGCTTGCTTCCAGGTTGCGTTTCAAAATGGCATTCTCCAAAATGTCTGCATCACCTTCCAATGGCAGTCTTCAAAATGTCTGTCTCAGCTCCAGCTAGCTGTGAGCTCCTTCCGTCTGAGCTCATATAGTGCTCCAGTAAACTAAACAAGGCCCACGCTGAATGGGCGGGTCCACACCTCCATGGAAATTATCCAGTGAGAGTTATCACCCACAGTTGGGTGGGTCACATCTCCATGAACACTGAACCAATAGGTTCCAACCCAATCCACACTAATATGTCTGCCCCCACAAGAATGCATTAAAGAATATGGCTTTTTCTGGGGGACATAAATATACAAACCGGCACAGTGCTTAACCACATTAAAACCTGCATATATTTGTTGTGGTTGTTACTGTTTTTCTTCTCATCTATAAAAAGGGTATAAATGGAATGATAATGCATGTTCACTGTAGAAACGTTTGAAAATACAAATAATGCTATGGGAAAAAAATTAAAGACATTCATAATTTCTCTACCCACTGTTCACATTTTTACATATGTATGTTGACAAGTAGTTATATATGTATGTGTCACAGTAATGGTGATCATAATATAGATAGAGTTTTGTACTTAAATAATTGTATGTGGATTCCTGGCCCCATAATATAGATAGAGTTTTGTACTTAAATAATTGTATGTGGATTCCTGGCCCCAAGGACAGTGAGAACATAATGGCCTTCCTGCTGGAAATTCCCAGAAGGAGAATTCTCTGGGGAATTCTCAGTCCGTAACCTACCAAGGAGCTCTTTAAATTTATCTTTTCACAACAGGACCTTTGAAGATGTTATTATTAGTTAAGTTGTAATTTGCATTGCTGTAGGTATGAACCTGTTTGTAAACAGGACCTTTGAAGATGTTATTATTAGTTAAGCTTGGCCAAACTGAATAAGGGAGGGCCTTAATCCCAAATGACTGAAGTCCTTAAAAGCAAAGGAAGTTGGACATGGAAGCAGAAGCCAGAAGTCAGCAGAAATCACAGGAACAGACGTAAGTAGAGAGAGGTTGCCGTGTGACAGAGGATTGCCAGACTCCAGGAGAAAGCAAGCCCTGCCAGTATCTTGATGTTGGGCTTCTAGCTTCCAAAACTTGTGAAAAAATAAATTCTCATGAAGTACCATCCTGATCACATCATTCTTGTGTGGATTTGGAACTAGGAATTCATAAATTATAACCACACTTACTGAACACCAACTCTGTGTCAGGCAATGCCCTAAACACTTCCCACATATAACCTCGTTTTATGAGTTTGGTTTTATTAGTATTCCTGTTATATACTTGCTAACTTGCTCAAAGTCATACTGCTAGTAATTTCAAGTTAGGATTTAAACCCATGTGGTCTAATTTCAGATCCATGCCTTCAACTATACTTTCATGTTCTATAGTGCCTCAGTGCCAGATTCAGGGTCGCAGAGTTAACTTTTATTCTTTAGTGTTTGATTTAAAAATTTTAATATAATAGGCAGTTACAGTTTTAAAAATTTCCAGCAGTATTTCCATACCATGCCACCCTGCTGCTCCAAGTTTCCCTGAAGGCAACTACTGTTAACAATATTGTCAGAATCATTTTCTTTATCATAACAGCCTCTTTTTTTTTTAACCTCTTAGTGTTTGTGAGCCTCCTTGTAGCTTTTTTATCTTCTGGAAAGTAAGCTCATTCCTTGTTAGTTGGTAAAAGTGTTAAATACAAATGGTCCAAAGGCAGCTCTGGTGTATACAGCACACCCCCTGGGCTGACTCTGAGATAAAGATGTTCCACCTGTATTCTAGTGAGACTTCTTGTACCTGTTGGGGACCCATTTACATGAGTTTCTGCCTGAAGGAGACTTACTTTTATTTTTAAACTTCAAGCTGATGAATTCTTCAAGTTCCTAGGACCAAAGCTATTATTTGACAATTTGCTTGTGACTGCATCACCTTTATGCTCAGGGAACAGTGAACAAGCAGCCCTTTCTGGCTTAAGGAAATGGGTTTGATGTTCTTTTCAATGCATGGCTTTATGGACACAAGAAGCAAGTGATTCTGAGCAATGTGAAGAGAATTTTGTTTTTAGATCCTTATCTTTTCTTTACTCATCCCTTACTGAAGAAAAACTGTAATTTTTAATCAGCAACCCAAAAATGCCTCTATGGAAATGGCTGTGCTTTTCAGCATGCAGGGAGACGCTTTTCCTAAAGAGTGAGGTCACCAGAAGCACAGAGCAGAGAAATCCCAGATGGCACTAATATTTGATTTCATTTTTAGCACGCTCATATTCAGCAGATGGATTGGAAAGCTGACCTCTCTGACACTTCTGCATCACTGCTTGCTACTCCAATTGCCTTTGCGAATGTTTTTTCATAAGGCTTCTCCTGGTGCCTCTGAGATTGATGCCTGGTCGCCTGCCTGTGTTATGCTTCATTACACGGAGGCTCTGTGCAGTTGAGAGCCTCTGTATTCTGTAAAAGGGGAACTCCTAGCTCATCAGGATCTCAAACTTCTCTTATAATCTCTGAAATTCCTTGGAACATCTTGGAGAGCATCGTTTTAGCTTTCTAGGTGTATCTCTGATTTGTGTCTGTTTTTAACTTATCCTGTTCTAGTTTTTCTGCTTTTCTTCTGTCATGGCTGAATTATTAATAATGTCAAAAAAAATCTGTCTTGAAATGGCCAAGTTTACCTGTTTCCAACATACCTGCTAGACACAAAAATCTAATTATTTTGACGTGAATACTGCTCATTTCCCCCTTCCATTATAGCATCAGTGCTTAAAGCACAGGCAAACTTTGGAGTTCCCGATTCTGCCGTCTACTTTCCTTTAGAGTAAGCCTCAGTTTCGTTGTGTGTAAAATAGTGATATTATTAGTGTTTACTTGTTATGATATTATTAGTGTTTACCTGTTGTGGTGATTAAATGAGGTAATGAATGCAACGTGAGAATTACAGTATCTGACACATAATAAATGTACACTGAATGTTAGATTTTGGTATGCTTATAATTTTTTTGCTGCATATGTGTATAATATACATAAAATGCCAAATATAAATAATAAAATAATTTTAAGTTTTTATTTGGATTATGAGCAAAGTGAATGATTTGTTAAGGAAGAAATGCTTAATGATTAGATTGGTGCTTTGTTTCAAAACTTGAAAGTAATTTTATTCGTTTTTATAGATCATTATATAATCCACATGCCTATTACAAGATGAACTCTGTGGGCAGCACCCTCTTCTCTTCCCTCCCCCCTCACCAGCTAGTTTATATTGCAGTGATGTGGCCCGAGAAAAGCAGCTATCGCTCAGCGTGACTATCCAACAGGTTTTGTTTTGTTCTGGGCAGGTTGACCTCTGTGGTCATTCTGTAAAGTTCCCTGGGAACACTCAGTTCCGGGGAGGATTTGGTTGCTTATGTCCTTAAGTGTTACAGGTTCCCCCACAACCAGATTTTTGTGCATATTTTAATGCATAGCATGCTTTTGGCTTACACAACATTGCATTTTTGCTCAAGTCAGATCTCTACCCATTTTAACTTTGGTGAATTTAGCCCTTAGATGACTAGATCTTTGCTTTGTTGGGGAACTTTCTTTAGGAAGTTACTTTTCCCTTTTTATAGATCTAACATAAGGCCAGACTACGCAGACTCCAATTTCCATGACTTCAAGATGCACACCTTCACTCGGGTGACATCCTGCAAAGTCTGCCAGATGCTGCTGAGGTAAGCTTGCAGTGCCCTGTTTTTCAGCTTAAAGGAACTGGTGTAATTGCTAAGTGTTTAAGACTTTGATAATATCCCAGACGAAGTGTTCTGAAATGGGGATATTGCCTTAACAACAGATCTCTCCTAGGCCTCAGACCTGGGCCATTTCTTCAGAGCTTCAGAAAGGTCCTCTCCCTCTGCCAAAACAGTACTTTGAATAGCACTGTGATACATTTCTCCCCACTCTTGCACTAATGACTTCATATAGGTAGAATTTAGCACCTTTTAATATATCGCTTTCTAATTTTACCTTTCAGAGGAACATTTTATCAAGGCTATTTATGTTTTAAGTGTGGCGCGAGAGTACACAAAGAATGTTTGGGAAGAGTAGACAATTGTGGCAGAGTTAATTCTGGTGGTAAGTCATGTTTATTGTTGTGATTCTGTTTTTAATTAGGACATAAAACTTGCTGAACATAATTAAGGCCTAATTTATTCTTAATTTGTGTTTATTGTAGCATATCTGCTTTTTAACTATCATTTATAAGCACAATTAGAAAATTGCTTAAAATTCATGTGAATTTTATACATGACTTTGTTTTAATTTGCTTGACATTCATGTGACTTTTAAATGTAACTTGGCAGCAGAGGGCTTCAAGAGGGTTTGGAGGGTTTCATGTCACCCACTTCATTCAACCCACCCATCTAAACCTATCATCAAAACTGTACAAATGCAACCAAAACAAACAGAGTAGCAACAACAAAACAGAAGAAAACTATGCTTCACTTCTATCTTTAGTTCTTAAATTTCTCCCTTACTTTCTTAAATACTCATTCATGAAGTAAACATCATGCAGACTAATTCACGAAGCTCATGAATTGAATACATTGTCGTTTTCCAGCATTTAACAAAGAGCATATATCCTTTGAATTTTATGTAAATATTTTCCCCTTGGTTTTAAGAAAATATTCCATGATTGTTACACGAGCTATTTTCTAAGACTGTTGGCAATTATGCATTCAATAGCCTTTTGCCTCTCTCTGCTCCTCCTGGGCTCTCTTCCTTCTCTTTCTTTTCTGGCCTCTTTATTCTTTCTCTTTCTTCTCCTTTCTCTTTGTCCTTTTCCCCTGAGTTTCTCTGTGTTTTATCAATAAGACCTTTCAAAATCAGTAAAACTTTTTGAACATAAGAAAGGGATCTTTAACAGCTTGAGTTCAAAAGGCAGCCATGTCAACCTTTGATTTTCCCAGAGGAAAAGGTGGACATTGAATTATTTTGGATAATGGGAAGAAGAGTCAGAGAGAGAATAATAGCTCATTTCAGAGTTGGGTTCAGAAAATGGACAACTGTAGAAAAGGTGTGAATCATATTTGAGAACTGAGGTCACTGCACATTTCTCTCCCTTTGCTCCTTCAGTAGATATTTTAAGGGCCCACCATGTACCATTCTTTGTGCTAGGCATGGGCAGCCACGAGGAAAAAGATCCTGGCATTAGTTGAGCATCTGCACTGTGCCTGCCCTACCTGCAACCTCTGCTAGGTGCTTACTTTGCACATTAGCTCATTTAGTCCTCAGAACAGCCCTACCCTTTTCTGATGGGGATCAGAGAGCTCATGCAATTTCTTCAAGTTCTGCTAAATAAAGGAGACAATATTAGCACCTACGTCTGTCTGAAGGTCAGAAGCAGTTTGCAAATATGTGAAATATTATAGAAATATTATTGATCATTATTGTTATTCTTTAATTGTCTACTTGACACAATTTTTTGCTCAAATGTTTGTTGGTCCATCTTTTGACGTTTCATCCTTTAATCTCTGAGGACAATTGCTACGATATTTGCTTATGGTAGGCTAATGTATTTTATAAATCTCATGAGCCTGCCTTGATGAGTTTTAGTCTGTGAGGAATAGAAAGTGATCCCATAGTTGGCATGGTGGCTGTATTCTAAAAGGATAGTATAGGAGAATGGTGAGAATCAAGCAGAACTGGTTGAAATCCTAGCTTTGCTACTTACTAGCTACCTGAGCTTGCGGAAGTTACTTAAGCATTCAGAGCTTCCATTTGTTGTCTGTAAAATGGAAATCAGAGGATTGTTCTGAGGATCAAGTGAGATAATGTTGATGCTTAGCACAGTGTCTGGGCATGATAACACCGTATTTTAATCCAAGGTGTAATAATGAGAAATCAGTATTCCAAAAGAGATTGCTTTTGAACATATTCCCGTGCTCTCTTGATTCTCTCTATGTTCATCTCCATTCTCCTTCTGTTTTGCAAGTCTGTGCTCTTATTACCCACCCCCGCTTCCTCTCCTCTCTCTTCTCTCTTTCTGTCCTTTCCTGCTCAAGAATGGTCATAGTCAGTTAAATAGGAGGATGAAATGGTAAGAACCTGTGCAGGAGGCTTCCTTTTTTTTTTGCCTTCAGATCAGGATTTGCTCAGTAGCACCTATAAAAAATAAAGGACCTTGTTCTGGGGGTGAAGAGGAATCTATTGTAGCTCCATCAGCAGCCTTCTTTCCTCTCTCCCAAACATATATCCTCTGGAAGTTGGAGCTAATGACATCCTCTCTTCAAACTTGCTAGTAACTGTGGGTAGAATACAAGTTCGAGCTTGGTGGGACTGATATGAGTGTGGTAAAATAAGTACTATTTTTAGGGCATGGACATGCTAGACTTTATGGGCATTTCCTAACCTGCAGGGAATACCAACGTTAGTTTAAGTCTTGCACAGTCCTTTGTTTTAGCATCCAGGAGACATTGCTTGCAGCAATGTAGCTTTCCATGGCTGGTATGGTTTATAGGGAAATGTGGATGTGAGGGAGGGCATCAGGGGTTGGAGACATAGTTTACTTGAATAGAGCTTTTGTGTGGAGGAGTGCATGATAGCATTTCAGAAGAATTTAACTTTGGAGGAAATCAACCCCAATTGCCAAATCTAAAGCATGTGAGTAGTATTGATTTAAGGCAAACTCAAATGCTTACATAACTCTAGGTTTTGGTTCTATCCTTGTAGAGACTACAGATTGACTGGATGGTAGATAAATGGAATGAAACTCTTATCTGAATCCTTGGCAGTAGGTTAAGAATGAAAGATGGAAATCTAGATAGACCTTTTAGATTCCTTTCTAGTATTTGTGGAAGACTCATTCCCCAATCTTGCAGCATCAGGCCTTTGACAAAGGACACCTGGGTTAGATTAGTAAGTAGTAAGAAAGTGAACCAGCCAACAGAACACTTGACAAAAAATACCTCTCTTTCTGGAGAATTCTACTCCTTGATCCAGTCAGTCCTCTTTTTAGAATTCTTGCTTCTGTGTATTGGCTCTTACTGTTTCCTCTCCCTAAAGTATGCTCCCTTTTCTCCTTTACCACTCCCAGGTCTTCCTTTCCTTCCTGCCTATCCAAGCTGTTTGCCAATCATTTTACCTCACCTTGACCATCCAATCAATGGGAGTTTGAAATAAATTGTTCTCTAATTGGTTTGTTCGTAGGTTTTATGTATTTGTAAGGTTAAGCTATGCTGTAACTAACAAACCTCCAAATTCCAGTGTCTTTAGCACATAAAAATTTATTTATTAAAAATGCACTTTCTGCTGTGGATTCAGTGATCCTTGAAGGTAGCTCCCATCTAAGCAGTGGCTTGGGGTCAAGGCCAGTTCTGTCTTGTGCCTCTGCTGTCTCCACACATGGCCTCCAGGATCACTACTCTTAAGAACCATGGACTAAAAGTGACCAGTGTCACTTCTGATCACAGTCCATTGTCTAAATCTAATCACATGGCATCAGCTTAGTTAAAAGGGAGTGAGCACTTGGGTGAGCACAACTGTCTCTGCTACTTCTAATTGTATGCTCCTTCACCATAGGGAATGCATTTCTCATCTGTTGAATGTATCCACTCCTTAGAACCAAGTCTAAAGTAGAGGAACTTAATATTGTGCATTATACCTTTTCCTAAAAAGGGAATATTCCAATCCAAATATAATCCTTAATTGTGATGCAAGACATGGCTGAATACTAAACATTAAGCATTTGAAGTAGTTCCAAGGCATTTCTTTCTGTGGAAGTTAAGCCTTCTTTGGATGTTGTCTTCCCTGGGTTCAGAAATCTTTTATATTTCATGCTTTATGTCCTTTAAATTCATCTGGACTTCATTCATCCTGGAAATCATAATTACTTGGCAAAAATGCAGTGCATTTCTGAATGAAGTCATTCATTCATATAAATATGTATCTATGACACATTCTTAACTCAAGTACATCCGAAGGGTGAAAAAGTTGTACATTTATTTTTTTGTTATTTGTAAGACAAACTGCAACTTGGAAACACATTTGAAGCTTGGGTGATTAGTTTATGTCTTAACATTTGAAGATTTGCATGGATATAAAGGGCAGGCAGTTCCACTCCCTCTATTTCGCTGAACTTGAGTTGACTCTCTCACATTCACCATGGCAACCCCAGTGATCAACACGTATGCAGGCTCTGAAGTGTGCTGCCAAAACTTTCCAACCTTAATAATGAATAGGTCTGAGCTACATTATATGAGGCTCTCTCTACAAGTCACTGCAAAGCTGATGTAATTCTAGGGTGTACTTTCTTTTTCACAGTACACCACCCGTGAAGGCCTGATCTTCAACTGCAACCTGTGGGGGCATTTGTGTTTTCCCTCCACTGCAAAGTACAGCTAAGCCCCTTGGCGCACCTTCTTACTCTGACTTTGATTGATATAGCTTGCTTTGCATCCTTTCAGTTTAAACAAAGAAAGTAACATTGGAAAGCAAGCGTTGCTGGAGCAGACGTCTTTGGTTTAATACCTTTTTTCTTTTAGTGGGAATGCAAGCTTCAGCTCCTCTAATATTGAACTGAATCAGATTCCCATTTGCTTATCTGTTTAATTGCTCTTTTATCTAAGCCAGCTGTTGCTCCTGCTGCTGCTCTTGCCGCCTCTAACTGGAAGGAAGTTGTCTTGGTGTCCTAATGGTTTAAACCTGCAAGATTGCTGCCTAGAACCAACCCTCCAAATTGGTGTTGGAAATGGGCTTTTTTATAAATAGTATTACAGTATTTTAGCATAAGAGATAAGCTTCTAGAATACAATTTTATTTCCACCTTCTACACTAGATATTTTGTCACATTACTTTTACATGGTTGATTTCATTGATTTCATAACCAAAAAAATGACTTTGTTTCTGTTTAATATTACCTGAAGTCTTTTATATAAGTTAGTCCTCTTTTTTAAAAATAATCAATGTAGCGGTGTAAACAAGGATAGCTATTTCTTCTATTGTACTACTTTGGTCAGTTTGATGATATCTCAATCATTATTAAAGTGAACTCAAAACTATTTGTTAAACAGTTGAATCCCTGTTAGAGCTCCTGAATGTATTTAAAATCAAAACCTCATTGCAAGTATTATTTACAGTTTATGGTTTTTGCAATATATTGCTATAAATCTGAGTGGTGAACATAGCATTTGTGCAACTGCCTCTAAAATATGATCGGTCCAACTGTCTTTTCATTTTAATATTTCACAGAAATAACATGGTAGTCATGATGACAAGGCACCTTCAAAAGCTATACTGATAATTTCTTTTCTGTGGCCCCTATTGAGACAAATGGTCTTATTAGACATTGGTTTGTTTAGTCTTAAGAAACAGAACTTCAGATAGGAGACAAAACAAACTGTGTAATAATCTATGACCTGAGAGCCACTTGTATTGGAAAATAAATATAATAGGACTGAATTTTTATGTTTAAACAAATGAATTATACAAGTCTAAAGCCTCAGTGAAAATCATTTCTGTACACAAATATGTATATGGAGCCCTGTGCTGGTATTGAATATGGCTCCAAGCTCTGCAGTAACACCACTTCTCTGAGTTATGTTAAACCAGTTGGGACATGATGAAAGGATGTATGGTGTAAACCCCTTGAGGACTGTGAGTCATCATCTAGAAAGGTTCTTGAAAGAGTAAGATCATTTTATAGGTTAATCAATAGGAGCCTGAGAAGTAGGCTGCAGGGTAGAATCAAGGTGTGGATTAAAAACTTTTGGAAACTTGAAGAATTGAATTACTGTCCTAAAAAGTCCCAAGGACTAAAAATGAGAGGGAGAGAGAGAGACAGAGACAGAGACAGAGAGACAGAGACAGAGACTGAGACTTTTTCGTTAGATCACAACTAGCAACCTTTCTTCTTGGTCAGAATTCAGCGAAAGTACATTTGATGATCATCATCCCTGATTACCTGAGCCATGATGCAGAACTGTGACACACAAAGAGTTCAAAGAGTTTTCTAGAAATCTCAGTGCCTGCCATAGTAGTTTTGGTTGCATACAAAGAGGAAGTAAAGAATGGGTTTGCAGACTTCAAAATTAGAGCAACTGTTCTGTTAAATATTTCATCCAAAGAGGTTCTTATTCTGTTTTTCCAGGGCGAATGAACTTTTACTTTGACAATTTATGAAACAATGTTGCAGTTGGGTTTTCCTCTCTCTTATTACTGTTATTTTAGTACAAGTTAGCAAGCTATTGCATTAATGTGGTGATGAGAATTGAGCAAATTCAAAAATGTACTAAAGGAGCCTGGCTAAGAATTTCTGAACTCAGAGCAGATTCTTAGACTTATCTCTACTCCTTCAGCATTTGCCCCATTCTCAGAAAATTTACAGAACCCTGCAATAAGAAGCAAAAGCGCGGACTTCCAAGGAGCCACTGTTTATGTGGTATCACCACATGAGCAGATGAGTGTGCAAACTGTGCTACAGTAAGAAATAGATCTCTGTCCTGGGGCGGAGTGTTGGTGGTGGTGTTGAAGAAGTGGTCATGAGGATAGGAAATGATGACAGGGAAAGGGTAAGTCCCACTTAATTAAGGACTCATGCCTTTGGAATTGGAGTTGCATCCATGCAAAGCCCCTTTTTCATTTTTCCTTTCTGGGTTATGGAGGAGGCTTTGTGTAGAGAAGTTCTTAGTGCACCGAATCAGAACTATGAGAAACATTGAGTCTCTTGAGACACCAAAGAAAGCATGCAGGAGACAAAGAGAAGGGGGAGAAAGGAAGGAGGGAGAGTTGAGTAAGGTGGCCGGCTCCCCTCTTTGTGCCATTGCATCCATGCCTTCCCGGGTCTCACACCTTCTTGAGTTCTGCTGTGGATCCTCACTGATGCCAGGAGCTGACCAGCTTGCAGCCAAACTCTGGACAGCAAAACATGAAGAGCTTGGAAAGTAGAGTCCCTGGTCTTCTCCTAGATCTGCCCCCTCAATGAGGCGGTGCAATTGGCTGCATGGCTAGGTGACTTCCTCAGATACCACCATTTCCTCTTCTTGAGGAGCATAATGTGACAACTCCTGCTACATAGGTTATCATGGGTTTTACAAAACAAATAGTACATTTAAAGCGTGCTGTCACAGACCTACTTCACAGGGACATAAAAGCACATCTATGCAAATAATCTGAGATATGTTGATACTATTCAGTTGAAATTAAGATGCACATTCACTGTATGAACACTGAACCCAAAAGTTGTGTGGTTTCCCCATTTTAGTGATTGTTTAGAAATATCAAACTTTCCCTCAGTCTCCTTGCAAAGAAAAGTTATACTCCCCTCCTATTTGGTGCTTCCTGCAGTTTATGATTTCCAGTTCAGGCTTTTTCTCTAATTCACCAGTAGGAAAAGAAAGTAGTTTAGGGCTGTTCTGGGATGTTCAGGTCTTTCTGGGCAAACCAGTGAAACAGGTATCACAGGTGCCTGTTTAGAATCCAAGTTAACCTAACCTGAGTTCTAAGTCTAAGCATGGTGTCCAGTCAAATGGTACTTCTATAAACCTCTCCTCTTAGGCAATCTTCATCCTGAAACTTTGCATGTTTCTAATGTGGAGGGAAAGAAAAGTAAAATAATTTTCTATTCAGGAATACTCCTTTGTAGAGCAGACTTCAGGCCTAGCAGAGATGCCACCATTTATGAAAGCCAGGGTAATTAGGGTTTGAAATTCCCAAAAGGATACAGGCTTTGTCTAAATGTCTTTTCCCCAGAAAGGTGACTTGCTGCTTACAGATCTTCCATTTCCATTAATCAGGAGTAGTCCCTTAAAATAAATAAATAAATAAATAACTGAAGGGGAAGACAAAACAACCTCTATTCCATGCCCCAGGCACTGTTCTTGTGAAAGCAATCTGTGGCACCTGGTCAGGTTTCCGAGTAGGAGTTTTCCCCTTGAACTAGGGCTGTGGGACTTCTTAGAAACGTGCTATGGCATTCTCAGTTTGAACTGCTCTTGCTCTTCTTATGTGTCTCTTGGTTGTTTCCTCTCTTCTCAGATTCTTCTTTGGAGGATCATTTTGAATGGGAAATGTATAGTCATAGGCTCAAAGTGGTGAGGTATTTTGCCTCACAGTCTGGAGAAGTTATAACCTGTATGTGTTCTCGTGGGTATGGGGAAAGGAAGCCGAAACACCATCCACCAGTTTTCTTTGTGTGGTGTGTGCTCTTATTCTCAGAACAATCCCTTACCCTTCTGCTACATTACTTGGCTGAAGATCTCAGGGCCCTTTACAACCGTTAGTCATTTCCAGGAGATGAGATATAATGAAGGGATTTGTTGCTATTTGTAGACAGGAAAGTATGGTTTAAAGGAAAATTAGTATCAGAATTGAATCCTGACCAAGATTTTTGTTTCCATCTTTAAACTAAGCTATATTCCACCCAAAAAATCAAAAATAAGTTTTAGTCACTTACTGAAAAAGTATTCATATGCAATAGTTTACTGTGTTAAATTTGCAATTGTTATAGACAAAGTAATGCCTTTGTAGCTTAGTGTGTTAGGTTGCACCTAGCTTTCTCTCATGCTTATAAATTTAGTGCAAACCCCTGCTTTAAGGAATGTTATATGGTTGAATTGGCATTGCTTAATAAGCAATTGAAAAAGTTAAGCATAACCTAGAAGTAAGTCATTTAGAACTATGAGTCACTTTCCTGACAAGCCAATAAGGTAAGGGAACCTGGGTTGCAAAACAATAACTATCTGAGCCTCAGGGACTCTGGAAATATATTACAGGTATCAGGAAAACAAAGCAGTAGTGTTTTACCACGCTGCAGAGAGCAAGCTAAGATTGCTAACGAAATAAAATTATTTTACACTGACAATGCCAATTTTTACATTTGTTTCAGAACAAGGGGCGCTCAAACCACTAGAGGTAAGATTAACATTTAAAAATTTTTATATAACTTTTGCATTTCAAGTTGTTTGCTAACTTTAGCAGGATTGAGCTTTTGGAATGTTAAATGTGCCATTTAAGATGAAAAGAATAGATAGAGATAGAGTAAGCAAGCAAGTACTTGTGAATGAAATGCTCAAGTAAAATCCCAGAGAATTTTAATCACTGGCTGAAGATCTTAGGTAAGGAAAATGTGATCATTTAAGCTAAGACTGTAAGACTGTGTGTGAGATGGGGACATTTCAGGATCTTAAGTATTTACTCATTCAGGTAACTTTCAAACAAATATTGTAGCAATGCTGTGGCACTAATATAGGGATATAGTTCGCTAGTTTCTTGCTACAGGAAGTTGGTCTACGTGTCTCCTGTCATGAAACTGTCACTGCCCAACATTTGCCAGTACTGAAAAATTCTAATGTCATTCATCTAAGGATGTAGTTTCATGTTTCTAGTAATTTTCCATTGGAGCACAGACATGATTAGTAATGTCTCCTTGATCAAATCAAGATCTGATAACATTTCCTTTTGTTTTAGCAGTCTTACTTTTAATGTCTTAGAAGTATGTGATCGCTGACACCTCTGAAAATAAAGTTAAATCTTTTAAAAAGCACAAAATAAAGAAAAACATGGCAAATTTCAGACAATCATTGCCTTGGCCTTCAACCCAAAGTAACAGATTTCTCACCTGCCTCCCAAATAGTGTATGTTGACCAAAACAAAACAAAACAGAACAACCCATAGCAGAGAAAATTAAAATGTGAACAGTGCATGATTAGTTATATGAACCAAAAGTACTGTAATCTGAGAATTTCAGAATAAAAGAATGGTAGAAAACATTCTATACCAAATTATTTTAACATGCAACAATTATATTTCTTTAAGAGCAGTATATTAGTATGTTTTTAATAAGCTAGCATTTATGTAGTTGGTGAGAAGTACAGCAAGATGTCCTAGAAGAAGCATTTGTTTCTACTTTTTTTGTATAAATACATGATTTGTACATCAAGAGTATCACGAGTGTGATGTAAGGAATCTCATATGCATCTATTCAGTGTATCAGTTTATATACTTTAGAATTTAGAGTCTAGATCAAGGATACTATAATATTATCATAATGGGATAATATAATAAAATTCAAAAATTAGGCCATGCACATTCTTTTAGAGTAAAAATAAATTAACCTAAAATTTCTTTTAGTATTTAGTCAAGAGATAAGGCTTTTCATAAGAGCTATAAGAATTCTTTCAGGAGTAACTGTGCTGACTTGGAAAGCAGCCTTCTTTCACTTACTCTCTCACACTGTTACTAGATTATTTGGACAGATTTCCTTGTAGAGCTCTGAACTTTAACTCAGCATTACTTAACATTTATCCTATTAGATAATATGTATTATTTTTCCTAGGAAAATGGTTTCTCTTTATTTTTAATTAAGTAATGTGAGGTGGGTATATTTACAGAAAGAAAGTGAGCTAATAAGTGGTTAATAATTTTCACATGATATTAAATAATTCTCTCAGGTACTTTTATCCTTTTAAAAATTACACATAAGCCTATTATCAAAGGAATTAATTTTCACATTGATTTTTTTTTAAATGTGGCATCAATTCTTTTAGTGACTTGCTTAGTTTTTTAATATAATTAGTATATTTTTTTTTAATGTGCCAATAATCTCTATTTTGCATGGATAATTACTGTACACTCTGGTTTTGGCCAGCCCATTTGGAAACCTTAGCTTGGTTTAGGGGAGTAATGTAGCAAAAGAACATTAAGAAGCATCTTTCACCCATTAACT
The DNA here is from genome assembly GCF_015220235.1 of Choloepus didactylus. Classification (NCBI taxonomy): domain Eukaryota; kingdom Metazoa; phylum Chordata; class Mammalia; order Pilosa; family Megalonychidae; genus Choloepus; species Choloepus didactylus. The sequence goes on from NC_051308.1 coordinate 133,151,630, forward strand.
TCCCACTGAAACAGTGGTGGAGGGTCCTTTCACTCTCTAAATCAGTTGCTCAATATGGTGCTCAGGAGTCTGGAACCCTTTTACAAGCACTGTGATTTTTGTTTCTTTTTATCTCTTGAGGACCTCTTTCTCTCCATGTCCAAGTTTATGGTCCTATTCTGTTTTTCTTCCAGTAGCCACAATCGTGGGTTTGGTTCTTTGTTTTTTGTTTTTTGTTTTAAATTTATTTTATTTTATACATTGTTCTCAAGATAAGTTAGTTTTCAGTCATCACAGAATTCTTGAGCCTTCATAACCATTGCTGGGATGTTTATCTCACATTTCATGCTAGAGTGGACCTTTAGAATTGCCCTCTGGCTCCAGGAAGCAAGTTTATTATTGTGTATCCTCTTAGCTGCTTTAAATCCATTCTTTATCGCAGGCTAGTCTACCTTTAAAACAGGTACAGTAACCAAAACCAGCTTCCATATAGCAAGTGAAATGTGCTTGCCTTGTTGGTAAAATCAACTGAGAGAATTAGGTTTTACTAAAAGAGACAAGAAGAGAGAGAGATCCTTGTTTTTTTAAAGAAAGACAAGGTAATAAAGCAAGCAAGAAATAACTATCAAGTGCTAATAAAATTAGGTTGTTTTTTTTCCCCCTTCTAGGTAGATCAGAGGAGATTGAGAAGGGTCTGAAGACTGATTCTAAAGATCTTGTGGGGCTGTAACTGAGAGCTCCCAGGGTGGGCTACTAGATGTGCCCCTCTGCTTCCCCTCCTCGTCCTGCTGGAGACAAGGGCTTGTCTAACTCTGTCCCAGGCTTTTGAGAATATCGGTTCAGAGTTGGAGATATGTTGGTATCACAGAATGACAACTGGGATTTGCATTTTAAAATTGTTAACATATGTTCTGAACATTTCCAAGAAGTTTTGTTTACAATAGAAAATTCTTTTAAAATGAATTTAAGATATAATAAATCTCAAAGTCTCCAAATACACTTGATCTAAGTCTAAGTAGCTTAAATCCACCCCTCCCCCAAACTTCATTGAATTGTTGTTTGTTCTGCCACCCACCCTTCTTTAGAAAAATTTCTGTTTTCAGGGTCATCGATTTTCAGTGACTTTCCAGGAGAGGGAGAAAACAATAAAACATAGGTAGGAGGGCAGTAACATAGTAGAATAATTTATCCTTTATGTGAATTTATACACTCAAAATACTGGTGAAATATTTGATCATGGAATGTTGTACATCCATGGAGTGGTTGACTTTAGCATAACAGTCCATGAAGTTTATACTAATGAGAATAAGCTATCACTTTATAACCTTCACTACGTGGCAGGAACTGTTTCAAGCATTTACATAAATTAACTCATTTAATTCTTACCACAAACCCTATGAGATAGGTGCTATTATTATCCCCATTTTGCAGATGAGAAAACTGAGGCTGAGAGATGTTAACTAACTTGCTCAAGATCAAACAGGTGCCAAGTGGCAGGTCTGAATTTGAACCTTGATGTTCTGATTCTAGAATCTGTATTTTTAATAATTGCATTGTGGGGTCTATTTTTTTCCCAAATTCAAGGTAATAGAGAGTTGCTGTTGAATTGAAGTGTTCTTATTTACATTTGAAGTTTATGGTTTTTAAATAGTTCTAGTTTAGGGACTCTAGGATAAGAGCAAAAGATTGGGTTCTTTCTTGCCTTCCAAGCATTTCAATAGTGGAAGGTATAATAGCAGTGGAGAGAGAGCTTCTATTGTACATTAAGGTGGTAGGAGAGGAAGGAAGTAAATAGCAGCAAGACACCCTTCATTGTACATTTTCCTGTCGAAAATATTGTCAGTTGTGTTTTTCACTGCCCTTATATAGAATGTGAAAAAATTTTTATAAAATTTCAGGTAGAAAGAGTTTTTCTTTGGAAGCAGTTTTTTTTCAAGTTATCAGATATGAATCTGTAACTCATCCTGCTTCCCTTTTTTGTGCCTTGGGTATCAAGAACTACATTTTCCTCTTCTCACTCATAGCAACTCTTTTTATACAGTTTTTCTGGTAAAGCTGTCCATCTCGCTCAAAGTAGCTTCCATGCTAATTTTATTGATCCTCTTAGTCTTTTACAAATCCATTTTAAAAGCAGTTGGGGTAAAAATAAAAATTGCATTAAAAATCCTCTAATTTGCTTTCATCTGAGAACCTGAGTCTGTCTGATATGGCTTTGAGGCCCTTTGGTAGTCTGTAACTTTACTCATTTAACTTGTAAATGAAAACAATGACAGAAAGGACCCTGAGAAAAATCCATGGCTAATGCATGTTTTGGAAAGCCAAGTGTGCTCTGAATGAGAGAGTCTCCACATACAGGCATGGACCCCATCACGCATAAAAAGAAAATTGCTTTTGTAACAATCTGAATTATATGGCACTCATAGACTCAACATTTCACCCATTTTTCTAATAAAAAGTGAAAATTAGGTTCTTATGAATTAGTGAGATTACCATAGTTATTGGGCAGAGTTGAATTTAATGCTTATGAAATCGAATGTGCAACTGAAATTTAAAACCTCTTTTGTTTTGCATCTCATCTATACTTTCTGTAGTGCAGAATTTTTCTTATGGATTTCTTCTCTATAATAAGAATCCACTTTCATGGTTCACCAGCTGCAACCAGATACAACTGGTCCATAATGAAAACACTATCCTCTCTCATTTAAATGTTTGCTTAAAATCAGAGCTGAACATCTTTGATTTGAAGTTGTACATCTTCTCTAGCCTCTAGTTTCATCAGATGCCAGATATAGCTGAATTGGAGTTTTAGGAGATCAGTTTAAGGCTATTGCTCATAAACCTTTGCTGGGAGTCTTTTGCAACCAAGAATGGCTGCCTGGGTTTTGTTTTCATATTTTCTGTAGTCCCTATGACCTAAAAAAAAAAAAAAGAGTCAGTATCAGAGATGACAAATGAAATTATATTTCTTTTCCACACTGTTAGAAAATATCAACAACTGATCAAATGTAGTTAAAGTTCAAATGAAAGACTTGTTAAAGAGATAAAATGTTAAATTATAAGAAACAAACTTTAAAACCACGTGTTTTGAACAAATTTCATCATATTTTTAATTCAAAAAAGGAAAACATTCTTTGGTCTTCCAAAGTTTCAGAAGTAATAAATAATATAAAATCACCAACACATCTTTGTTTTCCTTTGTTTCATTTTTCCTCACAGAAACGGACCAATGGACTCCGAAGAACCCCTAGACAAGTGGATCCAGGTGTGTTTCTGATTGTACGTCTTGTACTCATGACTTCAGTTAAGTGATGATTATAAAGTATATGGGCATTATTGTTGGAAGTCAGGTATATTGTTGGCCTTTGTCCCTCACAGTTTGGTAAGTAATGTGTGACAGGGAGCCGGAGTCCTGACGTGTAAATCATTCACTCGGCAGTGCTTCCAGGACAGGGTCATGAGATGAATAACCACCAGTGCCGAACTCTTTCCTTAAGCAGCGATTGAGCTGGTTATTTGCTTTCTGAACAGCCTCAGGGTGCCTGGTTAATGCTAACACATCCAACACACTTCTCCTGGCCCTTCCCGATTCTCAAAAGAAAATCAACCAGCCATCTGGCATGTAAAAACTAGCATTTTTAAAGGGATTGGAACATTTTGGGAAAAAACACTTCTTCATCATATGTATGTATATAATAGAAGCATGGATTTAAGGACTTTATGAACACATGTCCTCTCTGGAGACCAATTATTTGTCTGAAGAAAACATTCTGTTGTTTTTCTGTTTAACATTGTGAGGTTTGCCCTGTCATTATTTTCTTATAATTATGTTTCTCATCCATTAAGCAATGCCTTCCACAGTTTAATTACCAAAGATTTGTTATGTACCTGGACATATTATTGTGGGTAAAATATATTCATGGCCAAAGGATTCCGAATATATGAACTTGATGATATATCAAGTGGAACGTAAAATACAGAGTAGCCTTGCTGGAAAGAAATAGGGATTATGTGTTTTGTTTTGCTTTCTCATCATAACTGGTGTTCAACTAGTTGTAAAGTTTAGCTTTCAAAGCATTACAGCTTTTAACTGAAACCACACCCATGGTAGTCGTGCCAGTTTATGAGCTGTTTGAGAAGATTTATAGGAGCTTTGTTGCCCCTGGCTAGAAATTGCCTCACTTGTGTCTTGAGATCAGTTTAAATCTTTTAACTACAGAATAGAATTGAGGCCATTAGAAAATAGGGGTTTGGGTTACTTTTTAATAGTTCTGACTTTCTCAAGATAATCCTTTGCAGAAGAGTCTGCAGTAATTAGAAGCGATTTCCTCTGTTCTATCTGTCTATAGGCATGTATGACTGGGAACGTATTTTTTTTCTTATTTTGTGTGAACTATAATACTTCTATTTCAGAAAACTATCCTTAATACATCTTAGTTTTTAAATGTCTTCTCTTTATTCTCTGGGCATTCTTAAGGCCATTTTTCTCCATGGTAATGTGTTTCTACTGTATTGTGTGTCAATAGGAACATATTTTGTCTATTAAAATTTTACTTTATAAATTTTATATTATCTGTGAATAATAAGAGGGACAAAGTGGCCCAATAATAAAAATATTTACCCTCCTTTTTTCTAAAGATCATGGCTTTGTCTAGGTATAGCTCTTCTGATATTCCTAGGTATCATGAAGAATAAACTTGCAAATACAAAAGAAATGCTGCTGTATGTTATGCTTGTAAGAAAATATATAATTATTTTCCATTAGGTAGAGTGTATTGCTCATCTTTCTGCAGTTAAAAAAAAAAAAATTTGAGGATCCTGCCTGTTGCAGATGCTAATGTGATAACAACTATTTCCCACTGTAGCTGTCTTTTGGTGTTAGGCTTGAATTATGTATTTAGTGTTGGTCATTATTTGCATCTCTCCTTTCTTCTGGCAGGTTGCAAAGCTTCTCTGTTCAAAATTAACCCTTTCTTGATAACTGTCTTGCTCTGAGCTGATCCTCATGTGCCTGTTAAGCAGATTTTTGCAGTTGCATGGGAAATATTTCACCCCAAAGTGCTTAAACAAGGGTTTAGTGAAAAAGAAGCTGCCTTGGCCATAGGTAAACTGCTCCCAAGGTGCATTATTTGCAGTTAGTGCTTTACCATGGAAGTTTCTTTGGAGTTTTCTGGCTAATTTAGTTGACCTCTCCAAGTACTGATACACTGATCTGCTTTCCAGGTCTCATTTATGGTGACTTGTAGAGAAACTGATTAAATGGTTTGGAAATACAGGTGTAACCACTTCATTAGATCCAAATGTCAGAGCCATATGTAAGGACAAATTTTATATCTTCTCCATAGGCCTTTTTTTTTTTTTTTTTTGGGGAAAGGAAGTTAATGCACAGTTCTGTGGCTAGTAGGTGCTTGGTAAATATTTGTAAATGAATTAATGAATGGCTACATTCTTTTTCTGTACGAGTTGTGTTTTAGTCAGGGTTCTCCAAGAGGAGATATCTATAAATATGAGATTTTATAAAATTGTCTCATGCAACTGTGGGGATGCACGAGTCTAAATTCTGTAGGGCAGGCTGCAAGCTGGGAATTCTAATGAAGGTTTTTCACAAATTTCCCAGAAAAATGGGTCAGCTGAAGTAGAGATGAAAATTCTCCCTTCTGACTGCTGAAATTATCACTTCTCTATTTAAAACCTTCAGCTGATTGGATGAAATGTCTTTCATTGCTGACGACACTCTCCGTAGATTGTAGATGTAATCAGCCATAAATGCAATCAACTTACTGATTGTTTAAGTCTACGAAGTGTCCCCACAGTAACACTTAGGGCAGTGCTTGCTTGACCTTACAACTGAGCACCATTACCTGGCCAAGTTTACACATGAACCCAACCATCACAAGTTGGCTCTCTTGGTTTTTAAAATTCCTCCTGCGATGTATTAATGGAATGTGGTAGAGCATAGTGGTGGGAAGCATGGCTTTGAGTCATTTTACCTGGGTTCCAGATCGGGCTTTGCTCTTTACTTGCCGTTTAACCTCCAGCAAGTTGCTTCATCTACAGATGCCTCATTTATAAACGGAAACTACTAATAGTACCTACCTTATACAGTTGTTGTAGGGATTAAGTAAGTTAATACATGTAAAGTAGAACTGTGTCTAGTATGTAGAAATGCTGAATGGTAGCAATTATTATAACAATTACTTTGTATTAGACCATGCTATATAACATTGGCCTTTTTGTCATGGGTATAATATTTTCCAATTATTTCTTTCAAAACACACCCCGAATTTTATGTTGAATTTCCCATGAGGCAAGAAGTAACAAAATCACAGTCATTTCCAGATTTGATGTTATTCCATACCCTGCTGACCTCTTAGCTTCCATGATCTTTTGCTTGGCTTTTTGAAGAAAGACAATAAGGATTGTGGTTGAGAATCTTTTGGTGAAGTTAGTTGTGTTTGTGGTTGTGATAAAGAGGCAAAGAAGGGAAAAATCCCAAGGTTGAAAGTGTATATTGTGGAGTTGTGTATATTGTGAAGTATATTGAAACAAACCCAAGAAAGATAAGTGCTGTATTTTGCATTGTGGCTTACTAGCACATTTAAAACATTCATTCATTATTAATAACTTTGGTTAATTTCTACAGATAATATTTGCAAATGGCTTTGTAGTTTAGTTTACTTCTTATCTTCTATTGAATGCTAGGAAGTTTATCAATTTATAATCTTGACTGCTTTTATAAATTTAGTAATGAGTTAGATGCAAATTCTGGTAGCTCTTTTGGGTTTCTTTAATATAGCGGGATATTTTCATCAGTTTGTACTTTTCTTCTTGAGACAGATGTTGGTATCAGGAAAATAACACTTGAAAGAGACAGATCAATTATTTCAGGAACACGGAGGTGCAAGGCCTTTTTCAAGAACATGAGATCATAAATCTCAAGAAAATCCAAGCACTGGTATAATATTTTTCACCTAAAGTGGCACTCAAGGTCAAAGTTACCAATTAAATTTTAATGCTGAGGCTTTACAAATTTCTTCTATGTAAGAATAGGAGATACAAGATTTATTTTAGTTTGCATGTGGCAAATCTGCATACCAGGATGTGTGTTCTTTTAGCCGAGTAAGTCCACGTTTTTAGAATATTCAAAACTGTCTTATATTTGTGGAACTCATGCCATTCTGTATTTAAATCTGCAGTCACCAGCTTTTAAAAAATTCAGGCCATTGTTCTGTGCTGCCTAAAAATTAGATGGATTAGACTGGAAGGGTTTAGGTAGTTCAGTCTCTTTTTGATCTAGGTTACTCGTGATTTGTGATAACCTTCAATAGTAAATGAATAGATATTGGTTAAACTGACAGAAGAATCTTTTCTGAGCATTCTGGCTTCTCGTGTGCTCATTATTTAACTCTTGATTACAAAAAGATACATGTGTCTTATTCACTGAGGGGATGTTTTCTGACTCTTTCTTAGCAGAGACATCTTCAAATATGGTCACTTTCTCTTTCAAGTGGATAGGATTAATATATAATGCCATTCCTATTCTTGTATAAAGAAAGGAATTCAGGAAATCTTTCTTTCATTACAACTTTGTATCTTATATGACATTAAGCACTGGTGGCATCATTAAGTATAAAACATAGCTCCTGTCCACAAGGAATTTATATTCTACCTAGGGAAGGAATAGATATAGGCACAACATTTTGATTGCATAAATTCATATATGTATATACATACATGTACAAATTTAAATACTATATGCTATTTTATATATACTGATCCAGTGTGGTAAGACATAAAAACAATTAGTGAATAGGTTGTTAAACATATAAAAAAAGGATCTAATTATGTAGTATGTGCAAAAGTTGCAAAAAGAATTGGAAAAGAGAGACAATTGTGGGCTAAATTGCTTTTAAGCTGAGGTTGTGTGTGTGTGTGTGTGTGTGTGTGTATATGTTTTCATTTATATAAGTAAAAATTTTGTTGTGCTGGTTCATGATATTGAATTACAATTCAACAGTTCTCCTTAATGCTTTAATTTCAAATAATTGCTAAATTCATTCCAAATCTAAACAGAATTGTTGTTTTCTTTCAGAATGGTTTTTAAACATAATGTCAATTTGCTCAATAGAGAAGTTTTATATTTTAGTCTCCAAATAGAAAACATTGATGAGAAAAATAGCAACCTGGGATTTTAAAAATCACTGATCTAAAAATATAGTTTTTCTTTTTTTCTTTTTTTTTTTTTTTTTGTTGAGGGAGACAAATGTATATTCGTGAAGCTTTTGTAAATGAGCTTTGCCTGTAATAAATAAGTAATAGGGTTTCTGTAGATTGTAATATTTCCATATTAATCATTCAAACCTACTTCTGTCTTTTCTGTCACCTCCAAAACTAATTTCTCATCAAATATAAATCCTAATCTAAATATTGGGAACATAATTGTAAATGTGTAAAAATATAGCTCACATTGAAAGAATGCACTTGAAAAAACTGGGACAACGAGACCTAGTGATTAAGATTCATTGCAGAAAAATGAGAAATCCAAGCTGTGAATGAATGCTGGGAGCATGCTCTGGTTTTAAAATAGCTGATTGTTTTTCAAGCCTCTATTAAACTTTGGACAATAAGACTAGTTTTACACTAAGGCAGTTGATCCCCTTGTAGCTATTTTCCCGGCTACCTTTCTAATTCCCTTTACCATGATAACAGATTGCTGAAATGTGCCACAGTGTCCCTTGCTCACCTCTCTTTTTTGGGGGGTTTGGAGAGGATTTGTTTCTCTCTTTAAAGACTCATTCAGAGTTCACAAAGGATCACCATTGCTGTCGTCCAGCAGGATTGTACATGCCTCGCCAAGCCAGTCTTTTGTACTGCTCAGGTGCCTCTGAAAGAGACACCAGGGCAAGGTGACTGGCTATTCAAAGACACCCAGGGTGTGCTTGAGGTGGAAGACGCAGCATCAGCAATGTGGTCATTTAAATAGAAACACATTTGGGTTATTATACACAGAATCAACTTCTGGCTCATTTATGCACTTCTAATTTATAACTTCTGTTATTGTGGCAATTTTATCTTTAGAAAATAAACTATGTATCTGCTAAATATTTAGAAAAAATATGAAAAGGAAGTCTTGAACCTAGCATGCTTCTTTTTTATTGATAGAAAGCTCCTTATTTAAACTTGTAAGGCCAGGTGTGGCCTGAGCTTCCTTTGCTGTCTTGCTGATTCCATTTCAGAAGAAAAAGTGTCACGTAATACTAGGTAGACAAAGAAATTTCAGAAATTCCTTTTTGTCCAACAAATGCTGAGAGACAAGTAACCTTGTTTCAGAGCTTTAGTGTGAGATAAGGTAACTAAAAGGAGCCGATTGGGTCAAAACATATTGGCTTCAAATAATAGTTGATACAAATGATATCCAGTTGAAACCAGGAAAGGGGACATTGATAAAGTAATCCTTACTATCATAATAGTTTATAATCGTATTAATACAACAGCTGTATATGCAAATAGTGAGAATAGAAGTAAAATTAATTAGAACATTGGGTAGACTGTGTGGAATTTCTGTCAAAATGGCTCATTTGGGCAGTTATCTTTCACTACATTCAAATCCAGGTGACTTTTTAAATTTTAATTTGGAAAGAAAACCTCATGTTGGGTTTTTATAATGTTTTTACAAATATATTTTCTTTTGAGACTAACTTATTTTTTTTTTCTGTATAGATATTAGCAATATATGGACATTTCCTTGTCCTTAAAAGATAAGACATGTCACATAATACTGTGTGGTACACGATGCACCATCAACGTGTATGGAACAGATTATAAATGGTATGGTTGACTATGAAGGCTGATGAGGGAGAATTCACTGTAGACTGAAGAAGGAATGGGACAAGGAGACAAAATATTTAACTGGCACATCAGTGAAAGTGAATTTACATTTACGTAGAACTACTGATGTTTGAATCAAGCTATCAGTCTATTGCCAAGTTTGGGTTACTTCAATTCTATATGAACCAGTATATTTTTGGTTGCTACAAACCCATTTCAAACTGCTGTAAAGCAAGAGATGATGGAGGGTGGGGGGGGGCGGTGGATAGTGGAGGATTTACTGACTTAGGTAACTGGGAATCTGGAGCAATTAGCTTCAGGCTGAGTTGGACCCATGGGTTCAAATGATATCATCAGGGTGCTCTTTCACCCTGCATTTCAATTCTGCTTTCTTTTCTGTTGTCTTCATTCTCAGGCAGGTTTCTCTTACATACAGACAAGGTCGACCACCAGCAGCTCTCAGTGTACATTGTCCCCACAACTAGAGAAACACAGTGCCTTTTCCAGAGAAATACAATGCCGTTTCCCCCAGTAAATCTAACAGAAATCCCAGGGAGGGCTTTAATTGGCCTGGTCTTCTCTCTATGCTCATCTCTGAAGCAGTCACTATAGTCTGTGACTGGCCAGTCTGTCTTCTGTGCCCGCATCCAAGAGGGGGAAAGGGACTGACCCAATTTTCCCTGTGGAATTAGTCTTCTGTAAGAGGGAAGGGCTACATTTGCAAAAGAATAGGGAAAGGGAAAGAGAAGCTTGGTCCAAGCAGATTATAATGTACATCTGCTCTCGTTTACCACACGTTTTATATCTTTATCTCCTGAATCATGCTGTAGCTAGGTTTCCTACGTTTCCTACCTTGTTCTTTTCCCAATTATAGTCCCTTCTGTTTGATTGTTTTCTGGTTTTGAGGGAGGTAAATCTGAAGGAATGGACCTGAAATGGTGGCTGGAGATGCCCAACAAAGGCTCATCCTTATTCATAGCATTGGCTTGGAGGGATACTAAGAAGATAACAGTTTCCTTGCCTCATAATATGTTCTTGTAACCATGTCATTGTACCTAAAAAATCAAGTTGATGTTCTCCTTTGGATGCAAACACCATGTTTCTAGAAGGAGATAATCCCTTGCTCCACTGTTACCTACCTACATATTATCATAGATTGGTTCGTCACATTGGAGAGCTGAGAAACAGGACCTATCACAAACATGATTTGTAGGGGCAGGTGGGAAGAAAGGCACCTTCCCTGCTGGAAGGGCCAGAGAATGCAGTCCTTGAGGCATGAAGTTTGGGCCTCAAATTGCCTTTGAAACAAGAGGGTAGTAATGGAGAAAGAAAGGGAAGGGAAGCTCCTTCCTAGTTCTCTCTGTATTAGGCATTTTCACTGACATCAGCACTTTTCATCCTCAGGGGCAGCTCTGTGCAATGATTTAGGCTGAGGGCACTATAGTGGCATAGGTCTGGACTTATGTCCTGCCTTTCCACTTACTAGTTGTATAATACTATGCATGCAAACCTGTTCTATCACCTCTGATAGGGGGGTAATAGTAGCAGCCATCCCCTCGTGTCTCTGTGAAGATTAAATGAAAAAGCCTTTATCACCAAGGTTTAGCAGATATTGAGCACTCTGTAAATGATAGTGATAGTGTGGTTAATGCTAATGCTAATTACTTTTCTATTGCTATGTAACAAATTACCATAAATTGAGCAGCTTAAAGCAATACACATTTATTATTGCATGGTTTCTCTGGGTCAGAAATCTGGACATGGCTTAGCCGGGGCCTCTGCTTCAGTATTTCTTACAAAACCTCGCTCAAGGTGTGGGCCAGGGCTGGATCTCATCTGAAGTATGTACTGGGGAACTATCTGCTTCCAAGCTCACTTACTCAGTTCCTAGCTGGCTATTGGCCAGAGGCTGTCCTCAATTCCTTTCCTTGTGGACATCCCCAGCACCCAACATGGCCACTTCCTTCATCAGAGTGTGCAAGCCAAGAAGGCGAGAGAGTCTGCCAACAAGATGGTTAAGAACTTATATAGTGCAATCACAGAAGTAACATGTTATTACCTTTGCCATTTTCTATTGGCTAGAAGCACATACAGGTCCTGCCCACATTCAGGGGAGGAGATTAAATAAGTATGTGAATAATAGAAGCAGAGATCATTGGGGTTCATCTTAGAGTCTGTAAGAGTCTCAAACCCCAAGTAGAGACATCACCATTTTTCAAAAGAGGGAAGCAAAGCTCTGAGAGGTTAGACAATATGCCTAAGGTCACACAGCACCTAGCACATGCCAGGACTTAACTGCAGTGTATTTGGCTGCAAAGACCTCATCTTTCTAGGTATCTTGCATGTTCCCCATCTGTACCAAGCTTTAGACAAAGGGAAGCTTATTTCTTGAGGTTTAGTTGCCTAGTGCACTGCAAATTAGCAGTAAGACCTGGCCTGCTTTGCAGAGTTCATTAGTGGCTGCTGTTACCAAGCAGATTTATGGGTGATTTTATTTTATGCATTGTTAATTTTGGAAATATTAATCTGAAAATGCTACAGTATTTCAATTAATTTGGACGATTAAAACTTAACACCAGAAGAATCCCTAGCAGAAGATAAGGCAGCTCATTAGAGGCTTCTGAAACAAACAACTGTAGACATTGGCACTGAAACATGCTGTGTGGATGACACCCAGCAGAACTCACTCTGCTTAACAGTTTTGAAATGAAAAGAATAACTTCTGGCAGTCTAAATATTAAACTTGAGTGCAGTTGAATTTTTTTAAAAGCCCTTTTAAGAAATCAACTGTTTAAATTAATGTATAATTTTTGAATATTATTCATTTCTGCAAAACTGCCTTCAAATAATTTTGTAATACTGTCTTTTGGATACCTATAGCAGTGACAGAAGTACAATAGATATTTGTTGTCAAAGTATTTTTCATGTCATCTATGTTATTTTATACTTTCTATACACATCATTGCAATTTTTTTCCTAAAATTTAAAGGTGAGACCACATACTTTCTTTTTTAATAATACTTTGACCTTCTTCAGTAAATTAGAGTTTTGCATTTTAAAAGATTTTAAAAAGTTTGCATCAAATTGCCTGTGATCCCCTCACTCAGATAATCACCCTTTATACTTTTATTTTGTTATACACTCTTTTCTAATACGTTTTTCTTTGTGCGTAGCTACATCTTTATGAAGTGCCTGAATTTTTAATGTGATATTCTGCTTTTATCATGTGACTCTGTTTCATGAGCATGTTTAGTTGTTCATGTGTCCATTCATCCATTCGACAAGTACGCAGATTTGATGTGACATTTACAAGGATGAACAAGCTGTGTTTTCTCTCACAGAACATGCAGTGTCAAAGAGCAAAGGTAATGGTGTGAGATTTAAGATCAGGGAAATACAGAGGAACCATGTGTAAATGGGGTGTCCACCTAAGATACGTGGACATCAGGAAATGATGTGTAAACTGAGCCCCAGAAGACGCATAGGGGACCCACAGATTATGAATGGAGACAGGAGGGTGGCAGGCAGAGGAGTGGCACTGGGGTTGGAGAGAGCACAGAATGGCTAGGGTTAGAGGGGGAGTCCTGCATGTGAGAAGGGAGAGGCAATGAAGGCCGAACTTTCTCAATCCTAGTTGAGAAATTCAACCTGATTCTAATGAGCAGTGAAAGGTGAGTGAGCCTTTTGGAAGGTTTTAGCCACAGGAGTGATGTGTTCAACTTGGACTTGTTGAAAAGGTCATCCTAGCCATGCTGTAAAGAGTATCTGGAATCACTAAATAGTCTTCAAAATATAAGAAGTGGTTTTAGTATAATTTATAGTTTCTAATTTTCATTATTGTAAGTCCTACTTTGAGGGAACATCTACTTAGGAATATATTTGCCCATATTCTGTTTATTGGAATTTCTGGATCAAAGCATACGAACTCCTAAGATTCTGGATATATCTGTTGCCACATTGCTTTTTAGAAATATTACATCTACACCATTGTTTGGTGAGTGAGAATATGTCTTGCTGATAATATATTATTCATTTTAAGTCGTTTGAAAAGAATATTATCTTGCTAGCCATATCATAGTTTATACCATAATTTGAATTTTCTTGACTTCTAGTGAGAGTGATTATTTTTAATGTTCATTGGCTATTTACAAATGTACTTCTGTGAATTATCTGTTTATACTTTACCAATTGTTCTATTAAGGTTTTTGTGCTTTTATAAATTATTTGTAAGAATATTTATATATTAATGATATCAATCTTACCATATTTATGGCAAATATTTTTCTGGCTAATTTTTTTTAATTATATAAGGTTTTAACTTTGCCTGTGATCAAACATAGATATTTTATTTTGTGATCACTTTTACCACTTTTATGCTTATTTTTATTTATGATAATTTATTTTTATTTAAGTGGTAGATTAAAATTCTGTGGGAAGTTCTAAAATATACATCAAATTTTTTTTTTTTTGAAAATCTGTGTTACACCGTTGTACAAAATTTAAATTTATATGTTGTTTAACACACATATTACTTGTTTACTTTTTATTTTGTGTTTGATTATACACATGGTTTGTTCAAATCATAAGTTGTCTTGAACAAAATATGTCACAATATATCATCTGATGATGCTGTATGGGTATTGAGGAGATGACATTTTACCAAATACAAATATTTAATATTGAAATAATCAGGATTTTTGCTTGTCAGTATGACAACCTGAGATCACCTTCCCCAAAACCTTTTGGAAATAGAATGAAAAATATTTTGTAGCTATTCATTTGAGATCAGAGAACCTCGTTCCCTTTCCCTCCTTTTCTTCCTTTTTGACCCAATAAATATATATACTCCTTAATTTTACAAATCTCTTCTCTTCTTAATTTACTCAGCTGCTCCTGGGACTGAAACTAGACCTATTATTTTAAAATATCCTTGGTTATAATGATTTTTTATCAAAGCAAGAAAACTTCAACTTCTTTCTTTATTTGAAATATTCTGGAGATATGTCCTCATTTCAAAAATGTGGACATTATAGGCTTTAGAGGTCTAATTTGGGAAGTTTTATATGTTGTCATGAAATATGAGGTTTTGAATAAATAGGCTTTCATGGGAAGCCAGTTTTAAGAAGGCAGCATGACAACTGGTTTCCTGCCTGAAATAATTCTTCTGAGGAACCACCCAGGGAATGGATCCTTTCCAAGCCTCTGGATGCTTGGAAATCAAGTTTTGCTCCATAGCTTCTTGCTATTTTAAATGGCCCAAAGGAATCATGTGATGCCTTCATGTCAGGGCAGAATTTTCCTGCTTGGGACTAAGAATTATTCTTTCCACTTGTTTAGAGCACATCAGCAGGATTAGATAGTTAAAAGATGAAAATATTCATGTATTTCTCCATCACCACCCACTATTGTATTGCTAATTTAGGTTTTAACTCCCAAAGGAAGAAACTTGCCATTTAGAAAATTTAATGCTATGCCTTGGGGATCCCATATTTAAATACTTGGTGTATCTACCATTTAAATTCAAGCTGTATCCAAGAACCGATTCCGGCCATTGGTTTTAAGAAAATGAAATGGCAGCTCCTTCTTGGAATCTCAAACTGTTCAAGGATGTTTTTTTCTAGCAAAACAGGAAGAAAGTGGAGAAAAAGCATATGGACTCAGGTTGAGCATATGATGTATTTTCAACTTGAATCGGCACTTTACTCATATTTGTAGTGTGACTTAAAATGAATTTGGGTGAAGCATTTAGATTTGAGAGAGAGAAGAAAAAATCCCTATCTGGGACCAAATCAACATTTGAAGCATCTCATTAATCACTGCCTTATGTAACTTCTTTTCCCACCTAAAGAGAAGTTACTGGAATGAGAAAAGTTTATAGTATTAATGCCAAGTACAGATCTTGTCTCTCCAAAAAGGAGTTCATTAATCATCATCGAAGCACAAACGAAGAACAAACATACTTCATGTGTCTTGCCAATTTTTTTTCAATAACATTTCTGAAAGGCAAAAAAAAAAAAAAAAAAAGAAAGCCAATTTTTTTTTTAAATCTTCATTTGAAAAGGTTTTAATTTGGCTGTTACTTAATTTGTGATACTGTTATGTGAACTTAGTATGTTCTGAGAATACCCTGTGGAGACATTGTATAGAGCAGCAGAGTGTATTGGTTAAGTTTGGGCCCAGTAATCCTAGATACCTGGCTCTGTTACTTCTGGCTATGTGATTTATGAAAGCACTCAGATACAGTGCTTGACACACAGTGACTGGCTAACAGCTGGCAGCGGTTGAAATTCTTATACTCACCGTTAGGAAGCAGAATGGGCTTGAATTTTGAAAACAAGGATTTCAATCCAGGCTACTGTCTAAATCTTTGGGGAAATTAATAACCCTTGGTTTTCTCATCTGAAAAATGGATGAAAGTACTCCCCCAATATATATCACAAAATTATCAATTGGCATAAATGAGATTATGCCTTAATCAAGATAAAAAACTGAACCTAGACATGGCATACAAACTCATATAATAAAATAAGTGCCAAGCTTATGAAATTTTCATTATTTTGCCATGTGTCTCAGTCTTTCACTTGTAGAATTGTGTGGTGATTAATAGTTTGGATCAAATTTTAGGGTTAGCCATGTATTTATTACCTCTTCTGGGCAGTTTTTATATTACCGTATACTGGAAGTTCTGCTGCTATTTCTTTGTAAATATATCCTTAAATCTTTTCTTTTTGTCTACCAATTTAAGGAACTATAATTAATCAAAATTCATGTAGTAACATGGCACTTAGCAAACAGATGAAAGGGATGACAATCTAAAAAGGAAAGAAAGGATTAATATAAACCTCATGTGGAAAACAGAAGCACCAATCCAAACAATCATAAGTAATAAATAAAACAAAACAAAAGCTGGTGTGTGAGAAAAGATAACCCCCTCTGCCTTTGTTTATGGCCTGTCAGCTTCCAAGAATCAGAAGTAGGAATGGATCCATAGTGAAATTTTTAAGTAGTTTTGGAAACATGTTGACTTCTCGCTTGTTCCTATTAGAAGACTTGCCCTTTCTTGTACAGGTCTTTATTTTTATAGTCCCTGCTATTGGAGGCATTGTTAAAAACCAAAAGAAGAAAAAATTCAAAGGTCATAGTTGAAGATGCAGCCTTGAGGTTTTGGAAAATCACAGGAGATAGACAGGATTAGTGTCCTGCAACAATAGATGGGATAGCTCTTTTTATTCTCCTTTAAACAGTTAAGGATAAAGTTCATTTTTTAAGTCAAAGTAGTTGAGAAAGAGGAGGTTGAGCAGAGTAGAATAACAGGAGTTTTTGTAAGATGAAATAGAGCTGAAGTGCAGGCAAGAAATTTTCTGTCTTCATTTTTTAAAGAACACCTGCATAATTTGTCTTTCTTTTTTTCCCCTGCCTTCTTCTTGACCTTCTTATCAGCACTTGACTTTCTCCCTTGGGCATTTTCTCTGCATAGTCAGCACTGACTCCCTCAGAAATCCTGAGTTCCACACCCTTATTGCAAAAGAGTTGAAGAGAATTTAGATAAACATGTTGAGATAAGTAGCTTGAGAACTAACTGTTACAGGATGCTTCTGTAATTAGACATTGCCACCTAGAACAAAAGTAAAGTGAAATTCTATTTAATGTGTGGCAGTCCACATGATAGATTTCACTTTAAAATATAGTTATTATTAAGCCTTAGAAATTCCTACTGAATCATCTACATTCCTTTGATAGTAAGTTTGTCTGTAATTGTCACTTTCCTTCTCTCTAGGCTGCACATAGACCGTGGGACCATGCTATTTGTAAGTTCTTCCTCCTCCCACTATGATGAGGAAAAAGTTGATGGTTGGTTTATCTCTTATGTGACACATTTCAGTGTATGACATGAGTACAAATTCTTATAATATATGTAATTTATACATCCATGAGCATGCTGGTCAAGTAGCAATGGGATGAATAGTGTAGTAATATATACTCATGTGCTAGATGTTTTGCATGCTTCATTTTTAATTCTCACAATAAAACCTGTGAAGTAGATGTTATCCCCATTTTACAGATGAGGAAGCTACACAGAGTTTGAGGTATGCATCCAAGATCACATGGGTAGTAAACACCAAAACTGAACTTTTAACGACAGCTTTAGAAAAGCTATATATTTCCATAGCCAGTGAAAGCAGTACATGCTTTTAACTAATGTAGGTGTTCTTTGAAGAGTGCGTTCACAAAATCAGGGCTTTTTATCCAGAGATTTATGTTGTAGCTAGCATGGCTTCAGCCGTGGATCATGCCAGATGCTCAGGGGAGAGAAGTGAGCTGGGGTGAGCCAAAGGAAATAATCCTGGTCCCATCGAGAAAGGATAACTGTTCCTTATTGCTAATCTCAGGCAGAGATGTCAGTCAGGACCCCCGGCAGGGTCAGTGATAGAGCTTTTGCTGTCATGTGAAGCCCTGAGTCCTAGGTGAGCAAGGACCACTGAGGACCACCTGGGAAAGGGCTTCTCGAAGGGCCTCAGTTGAGCATGGAGGGGCGAGTAGGCACTTTAACTCAGGTCCCAGCCTACCCTGGGTTTAGGCAAGGAAGGAAGCTCATTCTATACAGCACTCTAGATCTTTCATTGCTGTGTCTTTACTTAGATTTTAATATGATTAGATAATAAAATCATAGCAAAATATCAGGAAATGACCCAAACCAATTTAATAAGTGCAGCTTCTGTTTCTTCTTTATACTGTCTCTTTCCTTGATGTCTGTGTGGGGCCTTGTGTACAAAACAGGGTTGGGACATGATTTTGCTATTTTAAATAATGTATGGAATTTGATTATGTTTTTTCTCTCTGTGATTTAGAGACTTGCCCTTTCTTGTACAGGTCTTTATTTTTACAGTCGTGTGTGTGTGTGTGTGTGTGCGTGTGTGTGTGTGTGTGTGTGTATGTAATCATAACATAAACCACCACCAGTCAGGGCCTTAATCCTCAATTACGGCAATGTTCTTTATAATAAACATGTTTACACTATTTTGTGTGAGAAGTGCATCTACTTTCTCAGGCAAATATGGAGACCTCATTGAATGGTGTTTCCTGCTCCTGCCTTGCAGCCTCGTCACAGAGCGTGCTCTTAAGTACAGTGCATGGGAGGCCAAACAATGTCAGCTCAGTGTTTAGCTCTGCCACTTAGCGGAGCACCTTGAGAAGCTAGTCCACCTTTTTTTTTGGCCTTAGTTTGTTCCTCATTAAGTGGGGGTAATATTGCTACCCACCTTCCAGAATTGCCATGTGGATTAAGTGAGATAATGTATTTTTAGAGCATTATGACACTGTGCAACTCTCTTATGTACTTAATAAATGTTCACTGTCATCACCACCCCCACCCCCACCCCCGTCATCCTCAGGGTCCTGGATTAGGGCAAGTGAGGAAGGTGAGCTGAAACCTATAGCTCCAGGGCCTGGGCTCCGGCCTCCTGAGGCCGGTGGTAATTCTTGATCTTGTTGTTATGCTCTTAAGAATTCAGTTTCGAAGCAGAGACAGAAACACTAGCTGCTCCAGCTGCCTTGCTTTAATGCTTTTGTGAAAATGAATGATATACCGATTCTAGAGCTTGGAGGCTATGTTTGGTTCCAATCTCTACTCTTTACCTGCTCTGTGACCTTGCACGAATCACTTAACCTCTTTGTACCTCAACTTCCTATTGTTTTAATGTAAGGATCATAATATGACCCACTTCATAGGGTTGTCATGAGGCGTGCATGAGTTAATATATGTTAAGCTCTTAGAACACAGCCTGCCACATGGTAAGTGCTCTATAAATGTTTGCTAGTATTTTTTAAATTAAAATATTTTAAGTTATCTTGATATGATAGTAGAAGTGTATCTTGTATATAGATGATTATAAATATATAAAAGACATAGATTAATATTTAAAGAGAGCTGAAAATATGCTGGGTATCTAGCAAAGTACTTTCAGGATAAGAGGCTGGGTACAGCTTCACCATCTTTGAAAGCTGTGAGCATTTAACCGGCTGTCTCTAGAGTGACTTATACTTCAGAGGGTAGCTGGTAGGAATGTCAATCCATAAATTTAGGAGTGCAAGAAATCGAGCTGTCTTTTATTTTTTCTTCAAGTCAGTTTAATTCAACCTTGAGCCCTTATCTCTCTCTTGATGGCTGAAGACTATCTGTTCCTGTCCCACACCTGGGGCAGGTCGTATCTGCCCAGGTGGGTGTCTTGAGGCCTGGGACACAGCCCTCCTGGGTACCTAGGCAGCCTGTGGGATAGGCACCACAGTCCTAGAGTCCCACATGTTCCTCTTCAAAAGGGCAGACACTGCCTTGCCTCACTTTGCTATTCTCTAAGAGCTCATGCTTTTGAGAAATAAGTTGAACTCTTAACCTTTTCTCCCTCAAGAATAAGCACTCAGTAGTTATTCCAGACTGCCATTAGTCAGTTGTGTGACTTTGGTAAATCATTTCACTTTTCTGGGTTTATTTTACTCTTGGAAATTGGTGGGTTGAATTTGGTGGTTTCTATCACCTGTTCTTATGTTGGTGTCCTGATATTTTCTTTCATGTAGAGGGGGAGGGTAAGAAGAGGTGGTGGAAGGTAGAGGAAGGTAGATGGAGAAAATATTGGCATAAAAGCCTGTAGTCTGTGGGTGGGTGGTGGTACCCATGAACACAGGAGCCTCAGGAGCCTTCTCCAAAATATGTTCCTCCCCTTCCCTATTTTGACTCTGGAACGTGTGCTCTTCTCACAATTACTACCACCTCCCTTGTACGACTGCGCTTACAGATACTATCCTCTGTCCTTCATTCCCTTATTTATGCATCACTAGTTTGGGTGCAAAGCAAAGATAGTTAAAGCTTCCATGCATTTTTGGCCCTGTGACTTTCCAGCTGGGAGAAGGTGTGGTGGGTCCACAGCAATCCTTGACACAGAGGGCTCAGGCCAACCTCTGCTTCACATCGGAATATTCGGTCCCAGCGGTGACCTGTGAGGGGCCCTGGTTTGGCTCTCACCTTTGATCTCATTGTACAACTGGTGAAGGAAGGATTTTTAAAAGGTGTATTAGAGAGTTATGGTTATTGAGGTATGAGCCTCACCTCCAGTGCTAGACTGATACCTCCTTTGAAGGCAAACACCTGTTCTTTGTTTTTACAGTCCTAAGATCCGTTACACAAAAAGTACATGTTTAGCAGTGGTGTGCCAAGGAGGGTGTGTGCAGTGGGAGTAGTCCTCCCCAGTGGTGGGGAGGAATATTTTGTAACTGATATTGTCTGAAATCGTTGGCTCGTGGTGATAAAAATCAAACTGACTTTTAGTCAGTTATATTGTTATTTTTAAAGTCTCCCCAGACAATGCACCCCTTATAGCTGACCTGGTATATATACCAGTCCCTAATCCCCCAAACCCTCCCTTACATATACCACTGGTTTAGTAAATTATTATTCAATTTATTGGCCTTTGCAATAGTTTTTTAACTGCTCTTCTTTCCTCCAATCCTAACTTCTTCTATTGCCACCTCCATACTATCAGAAGAATGATTTACCTAAAGGACAACATATGTTCTACTTAAATCTCTTCAGTTCATCCTCAGAGCCAGTCTACAGAATATTACATATATAAGGCTCCCCGGGACCTGGTTCATACCTAATTTATTCCTGCTACTCTTCTCTTCTGCCATGCGAGAGATAAGGTAATTCTCCACGTACACTGAATTCTTTCTTGCCTGTATACCTTGGCTTGTGCTCTTCCTTCTGACCCAAATAACCTTATCCCACTTCTTTTTGTGGTTAACTCCTTTTCTTCCATCTGTCATGCCTCCATCTAAACTCAGTTCAGATAGCCTCTCTTCCAAGGAGCCCACTTCATCGTCCACCACATCCAGTGTACCGTAGGTTCCTATCCCATGATACTACTGCCATAGTAATTTTTTTTCAGGTTGCATTGAAGTGATCTGTATCCTTGTCTACTTTATACAAATTTTTATAAGCTCCCTAATAGCTGGAAATTTGTCTTTTATTCATACTCATACCTATAGTATCTAGAATACAGTAGCTGCTCAGTAAGTATATGTTGAACAGACTTGTAAGGCTTTGTTATCAACTTTATCAAAGGGAACGCTGATTTCTGACATGCAGATTTTTAACCTCTTTGAAAAGCTGATGTATGCTTCTTTTTATACTTTGAAAATTAAGAAAATAGTTGTTACTAAAGCCAGCAATCCTATTTTTATTAACTGCTTACTTTTCAGATTAGTGAGTGTAAACAATGAAAAGCTTTACATTTGACTATTGGTGAGTCTTCATTAGCTTTGTTTATTTTTTTCAGACAATAAGAGCAATGAATAAATGGCTCCATACCCACAGCAATCTAGAACACAGATGTGTTTATAAAATGATATTTTGATAAGTTTTGCAAGACTCTTCAAGTGAATATTATCTGTCTCTAATATCCACCACTCAGACAGAGCCAAATTCAAACAATAGGAGTTTCATTTAGGATCCATAATAGCTGCAGTAGAATGTCATTATAATATCATTTGAGGGCATTATTGAGAGGAATTTGCTGGTACAGAAAGATAAGGCAATCAATTTTCAGCTGAGATAGAATACTGGCAAACTGATCATTTTGCAAATTGACATTTTTTTTTTCCTTCTGAAGCTCTGACCATGCTATTGGCAATTATCTTCCATCAGGTTACATGTAAGTTTGTCTGTTACATTTTTCTAGCCTTAACATGTTTGGTGAAAAAGAGTTTATAAAGTCATGTCTTTTTCACCATGTCTGTTTTCAACCAAAATCTACCTAGAGTTCAAAAACTTAGAGAAGATTTAAGCTTATGGAGGTTACAAAAGACCCAGGCATATTTTCAAAGCCCTTCCAATGGAATATTATGCATATTTATTTTAAGACTAATTTTTTTGTTGTTCAGAAATACTTGGTTAGGAAAGTACTTTTCTCAACTTTTTTTCATTGTAAAAGTTTTTTTATAACCCAGATTTACACAAGCCCCTTTCAGCAGTGTAAACAAAGGGAAAGTGTATTTTTAGGTCCTTGAATACACTTTGCATTAGGTAATTACCATCCCCCAGAGGTTCCCATTAACCCTAATTAGGTGAACGAGAGAAGCACAAATCACAAATGCATTCCTTGGTATATACAAGAACTTTGACAACGTTACCACAGATATCTCTAAAACATAAATTCCCCAGCGTATGTAACAAATGATTAGATTTGTAAAGAGCAGTCATTGAAAACCCCGCGGAAGCTTCAGGAAGACAAGACAAGCAGATATGTGTGACATTGCTGTGCCTAGAGACAGAAAAATTCCTGTTTCTGATTGACATCTGCCCCCTTCTGAAAGTGATTTTTATCTACCAGTATTTTATATAGTAATTGGAGAGAGTTAGAAAGTTTCAGCTTCACTTCTTGCACATTACTTATATGATTGATACGTCTTTTTTACCCATTAGGTACACAGAGAATATGCTTCTGTTAGCATTTTCCTCTAAAGCATGGTAAATTGCAGAGCTTTCATTTGGTTAGTAATGTTCTTGATAAAACCCCATTATATAACCTGTCATTCTGGTTGGATTCACATCATAAGAAGCCTGAAGACCTTGAATAAAATCCATTCGATTCTCAGCACCTTTAATAAAATAGGAATGATATCTATTGGACCTCTAAAAACATTGATCATTGAGGAACAGAAACATTTGGCCTCTGGAAATTATCTGTGTGTATCTGAGATAACTTATGCCCCGGTGACATTATAGTCTCTGCTTCAGATAAATACTTTTTTCCCCTATAGAAATCCTGTAAAGAGAAATCCAAATTGAGCAGAATAAAAATTGAGAACGTATTCTTTGGTGCATGTTTTTTGAGACGCCCAAATGTTTTCAGCCTTAACTGTAACCTTTTTTTAACTGCAAGTTGCCGTATTTTAAAATAGGATTTTAATTGCTTGGAAAAAGGGGAATGGATACATTTATATTGATGGCATGTTTGGAATAAAAATTTGTTGACAGTCTCATTTTGCAAAGTGAATTCACTGCTGAAGAAAACATAGTAACTCATTAAAAAAAATGGCACAGATGCTTTAAATACAGTATTCTGGCTTTGAAATGTAAGGTCTATAGCATGTAAGCAATTAGTCACATTATGAATTAAGACTTCATTTGCTTACAGAGCTGTTTAATTTTTTGCTTATAGGCACATAATGACTTGAAAATCTAAATAATTATTGTTCATTTAGGAGAGAAAAATGCTTCTCCCAACCAATCTGGAGTGTCAACTGTATTTTCCTTGGTGGATACAGTTGGAGAAATTGAGTATCACCAAGTCCCAGAGTATGTTAAAGTAGAATAGCGCTACAGTTGTAAGGATCTTCATTATAACGCCTTAGAGTTTAAGCCATGCCTCATTTGAAATAAAGGATTTGACAACAAATAAACATACAAAATGGCCCCATATTGTCATTAAATAGTCAATAAATACATTTAAAGTATTTAAAAAGATTTATTCTTTGATGATGAACATTCACATAGCCTTTCATTTATTCAGCATTCATTTGTTGAGAGTCTTTTGGGTACTAGACAACAAACTAAGAATAGACAGGTGAATAATTTGTGGTCCTTGACCTCATGAAGCTTATATTAGAGTGAGGAGGAAACACAATTCATATTAAATTTAGGTTCACTGTGATTTTTGCTATAATAGGAACTCAGAAGTTTGTAGGCACACAGTGGAAAAAGGGCTCTTTCTGTCTGGGAGGGTTGGGAAGGTATTTCAGAGGTGACACATATGAGGGGCTGGAATAATCATGGAAATATCAGCAGGGCTCCTCATTGTGGAAGTGCTTAGTGTACTTGGCAGGGGAGGTCATGTGCGCTTCAGGTGCAGAGTGGGGAGTGGCAAGGATGGTGCAGCTTTTGCCCCTCATAGAGGTGCCCAACGCAGGGGGGTGGTGGTGCAGGTCCTGCCCAGAGGAAGGTGTTTTGGTTTGGCAAAACTGACAAAATGCAATATACCAGAAGTGGGTTGTTTTACCATGGGGGTTTATTAACTTAGAATTCACAGCTGTAAGGCCATGAAAATGTCCAACTCAAGGCATCAACAGGACAATACTGGACTCTGAAGACAGGCTGCTGGCATCTGGGACACGTCTATCACACAGGAAGGCACGTGGCTGGTGTCTGCTGGTCCTTCACTCTTTGGGTTTCATTGCTTTCAGCTTCTGACTTCAGTGGCTTCCTCTCTGAGCTTCTGGGGGTCTTCTCTTAGCTTCTCCCAGACTGTTCTCTATGGGCATCTCTTAATTTCACCTCTTTTAAAGGACTCCAGTAAATGGATTAAGACCTATCTTGGAGCAACCCCTCAATTGAAGTAACCTAATCAAAAGGTCCCACCCAGAAAAGGTCTGCACCCACAGGAATGGATTAAAAGAACATGGCCTTTTCTGGGGTACATATGACTTCAAACCACCACATAAGGGGAGCATTTTCTTTCTACAAATGTGCTCTCTGCTTGCCAAGCCTGCCCAAAGAAGTTGCTCACTTGAAGTCACATAAAGGTGCATTGTAGACAAGAGGTGATCCTAGTGGCTGGAGTTGGGAATGGTGGGGTAGGAGAGTGCTTGATTAAAACAGTGTTTATGACCGTGGTAAGGAATTTGGGCTTTATTTTGTAGGCAACATGGAGGTCATTGAAGGATTTTGCTTTTTTTTAAAAAAAAAAACTGTCATTAGAAAATGTTATAAAATAAATAGATGTTACTTATTTAAAATTTAGAAAATTCAATAAGCCAAAATTCTCATAATTTAACAAATCTGATATAATTAGTGTTAACATTGTGGCAGACTTTTTTTCTGTGCTTCTTATTTTTTTTTTTCCAACAGAAATGAGGACTTTTTGTGTACACTGTTGTTTTGTAACTTGCTTTTTTATTCCCCTTAAGAACATGTTTGAGCATCATTCCTTATCATTAAACAGTCATCTATAACATTATTTGAAAATTTCCGCTGGCTATTCAATTATAAAGGATGTACAATGGATTTAATTTAAGCAATTCCCTTTTATTATTCATTAAGATTGTTTCCAATTTTTTGGATCATAAACAGTACTGGAATGAATTTATGAAAGTTAATCCTAATTTATGATTTAGTAATTACATTTTCAGTGTTTTTAAAAATTCCATAAACTGCTACTATTTTAATAAATGAGCTTTTTAAAATTCCTTTTCTTCTAGGAAAAAAAGAAATGTCATCCACCTCACATGGCATGACATGTCAGCACACACTCTTAGCATAATGGGTTTTACACCATTGTTAGGTCCCTCCCCTGAACCCGTGATGAGATTATGTCCAATTATCGTCCATAGCACTGGCAGTTTTTCTATTATAAAACTCATAATACTTTTTACATTAATTGCCTGTATAATATTCTCTTTTCCCTGTTAGATTCTAAGCTTTGTGAGGACAAGGGCAAGACTATCTCATTTAATTCATTATTTCCCCTGTAAGCCCAAAGCAAACATTCAGTAATTTTTTTTTTTAATGAATGAATGCTGGGATGAATGGATGCCTTAAGAAAAGATGAAGAAACAAAAGCTGAAAGCTGAAGTGTCAACAAATAAATTACTTACTAGAGTAATGTATTTCTTATCTTTAGTGGATGATGTATTTCTTAAAAGGGGACCTGGATATAAAGTGAGGGTTTCAGTGTGTTGGGGAAGACTGCCATCAAGCCAGAGACCATTGCCAGAGTCCCCTGCTGTGTATTTCTGTCTTTCTGTGAAGAGATAGATGAATGTCTAGAGAAACTGGCACATGAGTTAGTTTCTTTTTCTAGTTACCTTGTTTCAAAGCCAAGAGAGCCAAATCTCAACTTGCCCTCCCACTCATTTGGCAATAATTAAGATGAAAATAACAATTATATAACTCAATTATGTAACTTGACACTGTTATTCAAAGATTAACTACATGGAAAAAGGTGTGCAATGCAAGGCATCCCCCTTTCTACACATTGCAGAGTTCTCCATGCTATAGTCTGAAACTGAACAAGACAGAATGAACTGGGAAAGATAACATAAGGAATGAGGAAAGAAAGTGAGTAAATTAAAGATGAATCAGATTACCTGTGGGAATACTGTTTATATGCCAAAGAATTTTAATTTCGGGTGTAGGAGAGCTTTCCCTTGTGCATAGTGGAAGTATAAATGTTTGCCCTTTTAACAATGGTGCTAATCTGGTAATTTGTCAATTAAATTTGTGAGGGTGGGTGATGGGAAAAATCTGGTTTAGCCCTTACCACCCTCCTTTTTGTTTCTCATTGCAGGCTTCATTTTCTAGTTAGCAGATTTTACAGAAAACTGTAGTTAAATCCATTTATGAAAAGAAACCTTCAAAAGAAAACAAACAACTGGTAATCATGTATTCCTAAGACCCAACATAGTATCAGGCACAGTAGGTGCTCAGTAAATATTTCATAAAAACGTGACAACTTGAATTCATGTCTCTAGAGTTTGAGAATAATAAAAATATAAAATATTTTATACTTACATGCAGTTATATTTGTATAAAAATATACAAGCATCCTTACAAAAAGAAGAGCCATGTTGTCAGTGCTTGTGTACTTTGAAGAGGGAACTACCCAATCCCATGTGTTTTTCTTTATAGACATTGTAAAATGCTGAATCTGTAGTATACATAGAACTGTGAGTGGTTCTTTATAACAGGAGCATGTGTAGCCACTTATTTATTTACAAAAGTGAATTTCTTTGATAAATTTTTCTAATTCCCACTTCCCATGTATAGGTTTGAAGTAACAAACCTTTTTTTTCTCTTACTATATGTTTTATAATTGTATGTTCTACATTTACATGTTGGTAGCTTTGTTGAGGCCATTTTTTTTTTTTTTTTTTTTACTTGAATGGGAGTATATTTCCTTTAGAAAGAGAGTAAAGTATTCCTGTGTTCAGTAGGGGAAGCAAGGCAAACTGGCATTTAATGAATTGCTCATGTCTTCATAAATTCTATGCCAAAATCAAAACAAGGGCCTGAACTGAAAATTATTTAGCTGTATTCCTCCTGTGTGACTACTAATAGCAATTAGTTAGCAATTTCCCCTGTGTGGCTGTGCTAATAAATGATTGAGTGTTTCAATTGTTGGAATACATTTTTAATAACACTTGTGAAGAACCTGAAAATATCACCAAATAAGTACGAAAATACTATATTAATTTTCAGCTCCATTTCATGTTTACAATGAATAGAATTTTCATCGTAAGATGTGTTCTGTGAGTCCCATAAAGTATTTTGTCATGGGCTTGGCATTGAATCGTTTGTTTCTCTGTACCTCTTGTAGCTGTGTGGGACTTCATTTGACCTCTGTAGCAGTGTCATGCTGAGATCAAAAGTAATATGTTCAAGGTTATATGAACTACTGTGGTGTCTAAGAGAATATATAACAAGAGGCAGAACTCAGAAGAAAATGTCAAGAAGGATTAAGCCCCAGTGTATAACGATCCTTTCTTAGCCACCCTCTTTTATAACACTCATTATTACCTGGGAATAGGGAAAGTCAAGAGAAATAGGCTATGAAATTTGAAATTCTGCTTTAACCGAAAAAGGATTGTTTATTTTCAGGCCATGACTTTTATAGATGTGGAATTTGCTCATAAATGTCACCTTTATACCATGTCGACCTAACCTTTGTTAGATTGTTTTGTTTCATAAGCTGAAGTCTTACTTTAATTATTCAAGAAATAGAAATGATTGCCTCCCTTGAAAAATGTGTTGTAGGTTACACTGAGGCCAGAGGTTAGGCTTGTATGTGGGAGTAAAGTTTACT
The DNA here is from genome assembly GCF_015220235.1 of Choloepus didactylus. NCBI lineage: Eukaryota > Metazoa > Chordata > Mammalia > Pilosa > Megalonychidae > Choloepus > Choloepus didactylus. The sequence goes on from NC_051308.1 coordinate 133,180,285, forward strand.
CATTTTTCACTCTCTGTGGTCCCTTGCTGAGAGCACTATTGAAAGACTGTCACTGGAGGTCAGAGATGCAGAGAGGAAAAGGCACTGGAGTTGCTAGTGCAGAGAGATAGGCTCATTCCTTTATTATAAGAACTCACTCTCAGTAGCAGCTCAGTACTTTCTATTGTCATTCATCGCATCTTATTCAACAAATCCAGAAAATTTAAGTGATGAAGATTTAAGTAAAGTTCAGAGTACCAGCAGAACCATTGCAGTAGCAGCAAGTTGCTTCCTAATTTTGCACTCACTAAAATATAATTTATTCTATGTGTTTCTTGTAATACTCATGACAAATGCAGACTAGACCACTTTTAAGATTCTTTAAAACTCTGCAAAGTAGTATTTTATTAAATAAAGAGCCTCTGAATTAAATTTTAAAAATACATTCATGAAACATTTAAAACACACTTCTGATTTTTGGGTGTTGATCTTGTACACCATCACTGTGCTGAATTCATTCAATTTTGGCATTACCAATGCCAAAACTAATATGATAAGAGACTAACGGCAAACAGATATTAACATTTTGCAATATGTTAGGGTCCTATTCAAAAAGTCCATGTTTCCTTAAATCTTTAACAACATGTAGTGTTATTGATTTATATGATTTTACCAATTTAAAAGGACTCAAATTGATATTTCATTGTTTTAATTTTTTCCCTGGCAATAAATACCTGACAGTGAGCATCTTTTCTCATGTTTAATATTCATTCCATTTGTCTTATCTTGAATTACCTGTTCCTGTTCTTTTCACAGTTTTCATTGTGCTGCTTATACTTTTTTGTTTTTTTTTTATCTTTCTAATTTTTAGGAGTTCTTATATATTTTGGGCACTAATCTCTTGGCTAGATTAATTGCATGTTTCTTCTTGTGTTTTTTTATGGTTTCTTTTTCAGGGTTTTCAGTTTTAATGGAGACCAATTTATTGATTTTTTTCTTTTATTATGTGTTTTTTTTTTTAGTACATTTTTTATCTTCATTTTATTGAGATATATTCACATACCATGCAGTCATGCAAAACAAATCGTACATTCGATTGTTCACAGTACCATTACATAGTTGTACATTCATCACCTAAATCAATCCCTGACACCTTCATTAGCACACACACAAAAATAACAAGAATAATAATTAAAGTGAAAAAGAGCAATTGAAGTAAAAAAGAACACTGGGTACCTTTGTCTGTTTGTTTGTTTGTTTCCTTCCCCTGTTTTTCTACTCATCCATCCGTAAACTAGACAAAGTGGAGTGTGGTCCTTATGGCTTTCCCAATCCCACTGTCACCCCTCATAAGCTACATTTTTATACAATTGTCTTCGAGATTCATGGGTTCTGGGTTGTAGTTTGATAGTTTCAGGTATCCACCACCAGCTACCCCAATTCTTTAGAACCTAAAAAGGGTTGTCTAAATTGTGCATAAGAGTGCCCACCAGAGTGACCTCTCGGCTCCTTTTGGAATCTCTCTGCCACTGAAGCTTATTTCATTTCCTTTCACATCCCCCTTATGGTCAAGAAGATGTTCTCCATCCCACGATGCCAGGTCTACATTCCTCCCCGGGAGTCATATTCCACGTTGCCAGGGAGATTCACTCCCCTGGGTGTCTGATCCCACGTAGGGGAGAGGGCAGTGATTTCACCTTTCAAGTTGGCTTAGCTAGAGAGAGAGGGCCACATCTGAGCAACAAAGAGGCATTCAGGAGGAGGCTCTTAGGCACAATTATACGGAGGTCTAGCCTCTCCTTTGCAGCAACCGTCTTCCCAAGGGTAAAACCTATGGTAGAAGGCTCAACCCATCAAACCACCAGTCCCCTATGTCTGTGGTCATGTTAGCAACCATCGGGGTGGGGTAGGCCAATACACCTGCATTCTCCACAGGCTCCTCAAGGCGGCTCTACATATTTTTTTCCTTGTTTTTTTTTTTTTTTTTTTTAACTTTTTTTTCTTTTTTAAATCAACTGTATGGAAAAAAAAAATTAAAAAAAAAAAAAAAAAAACATACAGTAAAGGAACATTTCAAAGAGACCATAACAAGGGAGTAAGAAAAAGACAACTAACCTAAGATAACTGCTTTACTTCCAACCTGTTCCTACTTTACCCCAAGAAAGTTACCTAATATAGCAACATTTCTGTGAACTTGTTCCTACTATATCCATCAGAAATTAACAGACCATAGTCATTCCTGGGCATCCCCAGAACGTTAAATAGCTTATCTGTTCTTCTTGGATTGTTGTTCCCCCTTCCTTAATTGCTCTCTACTGCTAGTTCCCCTACATTCTACATTATAAACCATTTGTTTTACATTTTTCAAAGTTCACATTAGTGGTAGCATATAATATTTCTCTTTTTGTGCCTGGCTTATTTCGCTCAGCATTATCTCTTCAAGGTTCATCCATGTTGTCATATGTTTCACGAGATCGTTCCTTCTTACTGTCGTGTAATATTCCATCGTGTGTATATACCACATTTTATTTATCCACTCATCTGTTGAAGGACATTTGGGTTGTTTCCATCTCTTGGCAATTGTGAATAATGCTGCTATGAACATTGGCGTGCAGATATCTGTTCGTGTCACTGCTTTCCGATCTTCCGGGTATATACCGAGAAGTGCAATCGCTGGATCGAATGGTAACTCTATCTCTAGTTTTCTAAGGAACTGCCAGACTGACTTCCAGAGTGGCTGAACCATTATACAGTCCCACCAACAATGAATAAGAGTTCCAATTTCTCCACATCCCCTCCAACATTTGTAGTTTCCTGTTTGTTTAATGGCAGCCACTCTAATAGGTGTTAGATGGTATCTCATTGTGTTCTTAATTTGCATCTCTCTAATAGCTAGTGAAACTGAACATTTTTTCATGTGTTTCTTGGCCATTTGTATTTGAACTGTCTTTTCATATCTTTTGCCCATTTTATAATTGGGCTGTCTGTACTATTGTCATTGAGTTGTAGGATTTCTTTATATATGCAAGGTATCAGTCTTTTGTCAGATACATGGTTTCCAAAAAATTTTCCCCATTGAGTTGGCTGCCTCTTTACCTTTTTGAGAAATTCTTTTGAGGTGCAGAAACTTCTAAGCTTGAGGAGTTCCCGTTTATCTATTATTTCTTTTGTTGCTTGTGCTTTGGGTGTAAAGTCTAGGAAGTGGCTGCCTGATACAAGGTCTTGAAGATGTTTTCCTACATTATCTTCTAGGTGTTTTATGGTACTTTCTTTTATATTGAGATCTTTGGTCCATTTTGAGTTAATTTTTGTGTAGGGGGTGAAGTAGCGGTCCTCTTTCATTCTTTTGGATATGGATATCCAACTGTCCCAGCCCCATTTGTTGAAAAGACCATTATGACTCAGTTCAGTGACTTTGGGGGCCTTATCAAAGATCAGTCAGCCATAGATCTGAGGGTCTATCTCTGAATTCTCAATTCGATTCCATTGATCTATATGCCTATCTTTGTGCCAGTATCATGCTGTTTTGACAACTGTGGCTTTATAATAAGCTTCAAAGTCAGGGAGTGTAAGTCCTCCCACTTCGTTTTTCTTTTTTAGAGTGTCTTTAGCAATTTGAGGCATCTTCCCTTTCCAAATAAATTTGATAACTAGCTTTTCCAAGTCTGCAAAGTAGGTTGTTGGAATTTTGATTGGGATTGCATTGAATCTGTAGATGAGTTTCAGTAGAATTGACATCTTAATGACATTTAGCCTTCCTATCCATGAACATGGAATATTTTTCCATCTTTTAAGGTCCCCTTCTATTTCTTTTAGTAGAGTTATGTAATTTTCTTTGTATAGGTCTTTTACATCTTTGGTTAAGTTTATTCCTAGGTACTTGATATTTTAGTTGCTATTGAAAATGGTATCTTTTTCTTGAGTGTCTCTTCGGTTTGTTCATTTCTAGCATATAGAAACATTACTGACTTATGTGCATTAATCTTGTATCCCGCTACTTTGCTAAATTTGTTTATTAGCTCTAGTAGCTGTATCATCGATTTCTCAGGGTTTTCCAGATATAATATCATATCTTCTGCAAACAATGACAGTTTTACTTCTTCTTTTCCAATTTGGATGCCTTTTGTTTCTTTGTCTTGCTGGATTGCCCTGGCTAGCACTTCCAGCACAATGTTGAATAACAGTGGTGACAGCGGGCATCCTTGTCTTGTTCCTGATCTTAGAGGGAAGGCTTTCAGTTTCTCACCATTGAGTACTATGCTGGCTGTGGGTTTTTCATATATGCTCTTTATCATGTTGAGGAAGTTTTCTTCAATTCCTACCTTTTGAAGTGTTTTTATCAAAAACGGATGTTGGATTTTGTCGAATGCTTTTTCAGCATCTATTGAGATGATCATTTGATTTTTCCCTTTTGAATTTTTAATGTGTTGTAATACATTGATTGATTTTCTTATGTTGAATCATCCTTGCATGCCTGGAATGAACCCCACTTGGTCATGGTGTATGATTTTTTTAATGTGTCTTTGGATTCGATTTGCAAGTATTTTATTGAGGATTTTTGCATCTATATTCATTAGGGAGATTGGCCGGTTGTTTTCCTTTTTTGTAACATCTTTGCCTGGTTTTGGTATTAGATTGATGTTAGCTTCATAAAATGAGTTAGGTAGTGTTCCATTTTCTTCAATGTTTTGAAAGAGTTTGAGTAATATTGGTGACAGTTCTTTCTGGAAAGTTTGGTAGAATTCCCCTGTGAAGCCATCTGGCCCTGGGCATTTATTTGTGGGAAGAATTTTGATGACTGATTGGATCTCTTTGCTTGTGATGGGTTGATTGAGGTCTTCTATTTCTTCTCTGGTCAGTCTAGGTTGTTCATATGTTTCCAGGAAATTGTCCATTTCCTCTACATTATCCAGTTTGTTGCCATACAGTTGTTCATAGTATCCTCTTATAATTTTTTTAATTTCTTCAGGATCTGCAGTTATGTCACCTTTTTCATTCATTATTTTGTTTATATGGGTCTTCTCTCTTTTTGATTTTGTCAGTCTAGCTAGGGGCTTGTCAATCTTGTTGATCTTCTCAAAGAACCAACTTTTGGTGATATTTATCCTCTCTATTGTTTTTTTGTTCTCTATGTCATTTATTTCTGCTTTAATCCTTGTTATTTCTTTTCTTCTACTTGGTTTAGGATTGGTTTGCTGTTCATTTTCTAGCTTCTTCAGTTGATCCATTAGTTCTTTGATTTTGGCTCTTTCTTCCTTTTTAATATATGCGTTTAGTGCTATAAATTTCCCCCTCAGCACTGCTTTTGCTGCATCCCATAGGTTTTGGTATGTTGTGTTCTCATTTTCATTCGTCTCTATATATTTAGCAATTTCTCTTGCTATTTCTTCTTTAACCCACTGATTGTTTAGGAGTGTGTTGTTTAACCTGCAGGTATTTGTGAATTTTCTAAGTCTCTGATGGTTATTGACTTCTAATTGTATTCCGTTGTGTTCAGAGAATGTGCTTTGAATAATTTCAATCTTTTTAAATTTATTGAGGCTTGTTTTATGTCCCAGCATATGATCTATTCTGGAGAAAGTTCCGTGAGCACTAGAAAAGTATGTGTATCCTGGTGATTTGGGATGTAATATTCTGTATATGTCTGTTAAATCTAATTCATTTATCAGATTGTTTAGGTTTTCAATTTCCTTATTGGTCTTCTGTCTGGTTGATCTATCTATAGGAGAGAGTGATGTGTTGAAGTCTCCCACAATTATTGTGGAAACATCAATTGCTTCCTTTAGTTTTGCCAGTGTTTCTCTCATGTATTTTGTGGCACCTTGATTGGGTGCATAGACATTTACGATTGTTATTTCTTCTTGCTGAATTGCCCCTTTTATTAGTATGTAGTGGCCTTCTTTGTCTCTCAAAACATCCCTGCATTTAAAGTCTATTTTATCTGAGATTAATATTGCTACACCTGCTTTCTTTTGGCTGTAGCTTGCATGAAATATTTTTTTCCATCCTTTCACTTTCAATTTCTTTGTGTCCCTGTGTCTAAGATTAGTCTCTTGTATGCAGCATATTGATGGTTCATTTTTTTTTATCCATTCTGCGAATCTGTATCTTTTAATTGGGGAGTTTAATCCATTTACATTCAACGTTATAACCGTGAAGGCATTTCTTGAATCAGCAATCTTATCCTTTGGTTTATGTTTGTCATATATATTTTTCCCCTCTCTCTATTAATATCCTTTGTTGTACCCATACTGAATCTCTTTAGTACTGAACCTTTCTCCAAGTCTCTCTGTCCTTTCTTTGTTTCTCTGTCTGTAAGGCTCTCTTTAGTATCTCCAGTAGGGCAGGTCTCTTGTTAGCAAATTCTCTCAGCATTTGTTTGTCTGTGAAAAATTTAAGCTCTCTCTCAAATTTGAAGGAGAGCTTTGGTGGATAAAGTATTCTTTGTTGGAAATTCTTCTCACTCAGAATTTTAAATATATCATTCCACTGCCTTCTCGCCTCCGTGGTGGCTGCTGAGTAGTCACTACTTAGTCTTCTGCTGTTTCCTTTGTTTGTGGTGAATTGCTTTTCTCTTGCTGCTTTCAGAACTTGTTCCTTCTCCTCCGTGTTTGACAGTGTGATCAGAATATGTCTCGGAGTGGGCTTATTTGGATTTATTCTATTTGGAGTTCGCTGAGCATTTATGATTTGTGTATTTATGTTGTTTAGAAGATTTGGGAAGTTTTCCCCAACAATTTCTTTGAATACTCTTCCTAGACCTTTACCCTTTTCTTCCCCTTCTGGAACACCAATGAGTCTTATATTCAGACGTTTTATATTATCTATCATATCCCTGAGGTCCGTTTCGATTTTTTCAATTTTTTTTCCCATTCTTTCTTTTATGCTTTCATTTTCCATTCTGTCATCTTCCAGGTCACTGATTCATTGTTCAACTTCCTCTGGTCTTGTACTATGAGTGTCCAGAATCTTTTTAATTTGGTCAACAGTTTCTTTAATTTCCATAAGATCATCTGTTTTTTTATTTAGTCTTGCAATGTCTTCTTTATGCTCTTCTAGGGTCTTCTTGATATCCTTTGTATCCCATACTATGGTCTCATTGTTCATCTTTAGTTCTTTGAGTAGCTGCTCTAGGTGCTGTGTCTCTTCTGGTCTTTTGATTTGGGTGCTTGGGCTTGGGTTATCCATATCGTCTGTTTTTTTCATATGCTTTATAATTTTCTGTTGTTTTTGGCCTCTTGGCATTTGCTGAACTTGATATGGTTCTTTTAGGATTTGTAGACCAATTGAAGTCCTTATCTCTAATTTATCAGATCTACAGCTTCGTGGAGTACACTTTCTCTAATTAACCAGTAGGTGGCGTCCACAAGCCACCTGTTCTCCACAAGCCAGTTCTCCCCTGCTTTGCCTTTGTGGCGAGTGGGGGAGTGAGTCTTGTGGGGTCCAATTGGTGTACCAAGCTTGCGTGTGTAGTTGGTGTTGCCCGCCCTGTATATGGGGCGTGTTTCTGGGCAGTCAGGGAGGGGGGGTGGCTCTAACAATCAAATCTCCCTGGTGATCCTGGAGTTTTAAAGCTGCTGCAATAGTCTAATCCTTCAGTTCAGTCCTGCCACAGTTTGTCTCTGCCACTGACCCACAAGTCCTTGGTATTGGCATATGGCTCCTGAGACTTGCAAGTGGGTCCCTCTTCCAGGCTGTGCACCCCCTGGTCCTCTGTTGAGGGATGACTGTGCTATGTCACAGGTGAGTGCCATCCCCCCCAGGGTGGTTCTGGGCTGCTGGGCTGTGTAGGGAGGCTCCCAGTCTGCTGAAATGATGGCTGAATGGGACTTTCTTAATTCACACTGCTCCACCTTCCCAACTCTGGGACAATCAGCTGAGGTTGCAGGGAAGGCTAATGTCCACGCCCAGTTTTGTGGTGTGTGCCTGTTATTTGAAGCACTTCCATCACACTGGGTTGTCTGGGGCAGCTCTGGGCTATGGGGCTGGCTATGGGCAGGAGTGTTTCCTGTCCACCAGGATGATGGCTGTGAGCGGACACCCCCCTTTTCTTGGGAAGTTGTGGTGTTTAGTGAATTTTCTCAGCCACTGGATTATTGCCTTTTGTCTCAGAGCTCTCTTAGTTCTGCTCTTGTCTTGACCTGCCCAAATTGCAAGTCTTTGAAGCTTTCTTTATTGGGCTTCTTAGAGTAATTGTTTTAGAAAAAGAAAAAAGGCTTAAAAAAAAAAAAGGGCCCTCCTTACAGATCTAATGGGTTATTGAAATGCTAAGAGACAAAGCAATTAGGGCCATTAAGGAAAGGTCCACAGGGCAGAGAGATCAGCTTTTCTTCGGGATTTGCATATGAGCCTCAGGGCCTGAGCTCTGCCCTTCCCCTTTCTATGTTCACCAGAACTCCAAAAATCCTCCGCTTTTATTTTGGAGTTTTTCGTGCTGTTTTTTTCTATCTCTGTCTCCTCTCTGCTGGGCTGGCTGCTCTCAGATTCTCTGGTGTCTGGTCTCAGTCTTTCTGTGGTTGGAGTTTGGATCAGTAGAATGAGTTTCCGATAAGGTCTGCCACTGCAGTTCTCCCTTCTCCTTCCGGGAGCTGACAGCCCCTCCTCCCACGGGACTGAGCCTGGCAGGGAGGGGTGCGGGTCCCCTGGCCGCAAAAACTTACAGATTTCGCTGATCTCAGCAGTTCCACATTTTCATGAGTGTTGTATGAAGTATGTCCAAAGTCAGATTGCTCTGTGGTGTCCATTCCACGTGGTTCCTGGCTTTCTACCTACTTTCCTGAAGGAGTGACTAAAACATACAGCTCACCAGTCCGCCATCTTCAGGATATTTCATTGTTTTAATTTTTCCCTGGCGATAAATACCTGACAGTGACCATCTTTTCTCATGTTTAACATTCATTCCATTTGTCTTATCTTGAATTACCTGTTCCTATTCTTTTCATGGTTTTCATTGTGCTGCTTATAGTTTTTTGTTTTTTTTTTTTTTTAATCTTTCTAATTTTTAGGAGTTCTTATATATTTTGGGCACTAATCTCTTGGCTAGATTAATTGCATGTTTGTTCCTGTGTTTTTTTATGGTTTCTTTTTCAGAGTTTTCAATTTTAATGGAGACCAATTTATTGATTTTTTTCTTTTATGTGCTTTTTGTGTCTTGTTCAAGAAATGCTTCTCTAATATCCTAAAAATGGTTTAATATATTGTCTTATAAAGGCTTTATAAGACATTTTTTCTTTAATTCATCTGGATACATGCTGACTTGTATCTGGGCCCTCTGTTCGGTTCCATTAGTCTGTTTTTCTGTCCCTACACTAATATTGCAGTTTTAATTACTATAGCTTTTAGGATTTATGAAATGATTTACTCTTTATTTATTGTGAAATAGAAAGTATTTTGTTTGGGGATTGCTTGATATTATAATTGAATATAAAATATTTTCTCATTTTCCAAGATTTTGAAGCATAGGTACATTGAACCTAATTACTTAAGCAAACTAGCTTAATATAAATAATTTACTACAGTAAAAGTTACCTAGATCCAGTTAAGGGTCAGTCATCTATCGACTCATATGATGTGGCATACAGTGTGCAAAGTGCTTCACTTATTATTCACAAAAACCTCGTTAGTAATATTAATATCCTCATTTTCCAGACCTGGAAATGAAGAGTCTATGAGATTTATCCTTGGGTCTGTTTGACAGGAAGTCTGTGTTCATATCAACTCGCCTCCATAACTTATCTCTCACACACACACACACACACACACACACACACACACACACACACACACACACACACACCAAAACATAATTGCTTTCACCCTGGGTGATTCCACTTTGTAGAAGACTATTCAAACCCAAGCCCCTAATTTCATCTGACATTGACGTCCACCTCTGCTCCCTTTTGGCTGAACGTCCCCAAAGCCACCCCTTGGGCTTTGTCATGACTCAGAGTTGTACCATTTCTGAAACATTGTTTGTATACCTCATTCTTGCACCCCAGTCTTAAAGACCTCCAGTTCCTTGACCCAGTGTAACCTTTCCATCCACCAGCCCCCTCCTGCATCACTTCCTTCCTTAAACAGGTTAGAGTCTGTGGTCCAATTTTTGAACTGTTCTTTTGGCAATGCCTGACTCACCCTGCCTTCACTGATCAGTTGGGCTGCTGAGTCCTACTGAAAAAGTTATTCAAGCACAAAGTGTGGTGACATTTATATATTCTTCTTTATGACTGGCTAATGTCTACTCCTACTTTAGGTTTGAGCTTAGAGTTTACTTCCCCACGAAGTCTTCGCTGAGCTTCGTGGTTTAGGTATCTCTGAACACTTCCACAGTAACTTGTCTGTCGCTATCACAGTATTTGTCACGCTGTGTGAAGGGTCTATTACTCTCTCCTCCACTAGACGTTAAGCTCTTTAAGTGAAGGAAACTTATCTCTCTTACTCATTATTACATCTCTAATACTAAAATATTTGATGAGGAAATGAGCCAGTTGTAGAAGAATATATTTTAAATATATATCCATAGACTGCAAAGCATTTACTTAAAAGCTTGTACCCACAGGGAAACAATTGCAACTTTTCAAAATGCTCTCTAACATATATCAGTTTTGGGTAAAATCCTCTTGCTTGGTTTAAGTGAAATTTGTCAAAAGCATAGATAAATTCTATATAATATTTCTGTTCTGGAGACAAAAAAGAAAAAAAATAATTTGGAAGCTCATAGGAAGCTTGATATATTTAGTACATGAGGGAAATAGCTTATGAGTTCATTTGTTTTATAATAGTCCCTATGGATTTCTCAGAATTTGAGAAGGAATGTGCTATTTCAGTTTCTCAGGTGGGCACTATAGATTTTTTTTTTTTACTTCATGTTTACATACCCAAGTGGATGTTTAATTAAACTTGAGAACAAAGAAGCAGAAGTTACCACAAATTGCATTTCTTGGTGATTAAATCAAAGTGAACTTAAGAACAAATGTCATAAATTGTTAAATCCTTGAAAATAATAAGACAAAGAAATGTCAATTTGGTTTCATCACGTTTGTTTTAAAATTAACATTCTACTCTTACTAAGTAAAAACTTCCCCTGAAAATTAAATCACTCATTAGTGAGTTTTGACTTTTAACCACGTGCCAAGAACTGTGCTAGGGACTGGGAAACAAAGATGAAAAAGTTGCACAATCTCTGCAGTAAAGAAAATAATTATTCCATGGATTTTTAATGGATAAATGGCACAGTTTTTACTATAGAAAGGTAAAACATTTTTATAGAAGAAATAGGAATTCAGCTACCACAAATTATACTCTCTAGCTTTAAAGGAAAAAATAGGATATCATTAAAGTTGATATCTGAAAAAAAAAATAGTATGGCTAGGTTTTTCAAAAAGGTAAGAGCCCCAACATACAAGGGACTCACGAAATGTTTATTGATTTTATTGGTATTGCTCCAAAGAGCCAAAGCCTAAGTGCTGATTTCCTTGTAATGATCTTTTTCCACAGAATTATGCCTCCTTTTTGTCATCCTTGAGCTTAATCAGGCCTTTTGCCTGATTAGATGCTCATATTAGATGTTCATATTAGATGCTTAATACACATATATTGAAAGAATTATTTTGGCACAAATTGTAGATAAAGAAACAGTCCATAGCAGCCATTTCCTTGGTTCAACCTAATATATATATCATAGTTCTGTGATGAGATGAACACTGGGATATTGGCAAAGGAAAGAGTTTGGTTCATTGTCTCTAAGGAGTTTGTCTTAATTGAGCAGTGTTCTAGTTTGCTAATGCTGCTGGAATGCAAAACACCAGAAATGGATTGGCTTTTATAAAGGGAGTTTATTTGGTTACACAGTTACAACCTTAAGGCCATAAAGTGTCCAAGGTAACGCATCAACAATCGGGTACCTTCACTGGAGGATGGACAATGGCATCCGGAAAACCTCTGTTATCTGGGAAGGTACGTGGCTGGCCTCTGCTCCAAAGTTCTGGTTTCAAAATGGCTTTCTCCCAGGACATTCCTCTCTAGGCTTCAGTTCCTCAGAAATGTCACTCTTAGTTGCTCTTGGGCTGTTTGTCCTCTCTTAGCTTCTCTGGAGCAAGAGTCTGCTTCCAACAGCTGTTTTCAAACTGTCTCTCATCTGCAGCTACTCTCTCAGCTTCTGTGTGTTCTTCAAAGTGTCCCTCTTGGCTGTAGCTCCTCTTCAAAATGTCCCTCTCAGCTGCACTGAGTTCCTTCTGTTATGTCAGCTCATTCACATGGCTCCACTGATCAACTTAGACCCACCCCGAATGGGCGGAGCAACACCTCCATGGAAATTATCCAATCAGAGTCATCACCCACAGTTGGGTAGGGCACATCTCCATGGAAACACTCAAAGAATTACAATCTAATCAACACTGATACCTCTGTCCACACAAGATTATATCAAAGATAATGGAGTTTGGGGGGACATAATAAATTCAAACCGGCACAAGCAGCAAGAAACATATAAGTGAAGTGATCAGACTATATCCAAGACTTTAGGAGGAGTTCATTGTTAGTCAGCCATTTCCCATGGTAAATAAAGTTAGTGAGACAACAATGGTTTGGTTTTAGAATTACGTACAGTATTAGTATATTATGCATTACATTTAAAAATTTTTGTAAACTAATTGGATGTGAACTTTGCCCTGATTGTCACTGGTGTTTTAATTGAGAAATGAGGCAAAACTAAAAGTTCTATTTCACTGTCTTTTCCATGCACAACTTGTTCTTACTAGTGCAACTGCCTCCTAGATGATTCATAACTTCTTGTCCTAATTTCTTATTGTTTTAACATTGGCATTTTCCTTTGTAGTCTGAAGTTTACGTTTTAATAATTATTACCTTTTCATATTTTTATTATACCCCTAGGATGTATGCTCTATTTCATTGTTATTTTCCATATGATTAGAAGAACTGTATGTCCAACCATTTAAATAGCTTATTATACTACATTTGAACAAATTGAAACTATAGCAACAATTTTCTTATTTAAAGTTGGCGGAAGAAGCTCTTTATGTAGAAAAACAATGGGGAACTAAAATTTAGGGAGAGAAAGAAGCTAAATCATAAAGGAAAAATGCCAGGAGGAGAAGTAGAATTAATGGGAAAGTGAGAAAAGAAATTGAGATGTTGAAGGACAAAGAAATGCCACTATTATCCGTGAAGTCAGTATTCTGTGCACATTTCCAATATTTTAATTTGAAAATTGTGGATGTTAGCTTATAGGCTAATACCTTAGAGTTTTAATATTACCAATCAGTTCATAGAAGGAGATAGAATATATATTCCTTAGATGAAAATTCCAAGGCTATGAAAATTTTGAAACTAAATCTGTGAACTTCCATAAATAGTTTGAAGGATCTGTTGGTACTTATTAAACTTTCTTTCCCACTGTAGTAGTTTGAATCTGATCCTTTCCCAGCTTCCTTTGGAAAATGTATGGATTTATTCATTAAGTATTAAAATCTGAAAAAATCATAAGTGATCTTTCCATAATCTTCCCTTGTTTATCCTGTTCGACCTAGGATTCCACACTCATTAGGTGATAGAACACTGTTGGAAAGGACTCCATTTTTATTTCTAGCTAGATGTATGCAGCAGGACTTAAGTTGTTTCATATGTAAATGAAAATATTTGACTAAATCTTCTCAAGAAGCTTCTTAGATACAGTCACTATGCCATATATGTGTAAAGGGTTACCACTGTCAGAACAGTAATATTATTTCAAAAGAATACACAACTTATCATGGTGTATGTTATCATTCCCTCTTCCTTGTACAGTGTTAAGCAGGAAAGTTCTGGAGAAGACAGCATTTTTTTTTTTCGGTTTATGTACATTTTTTTTTTTTCTTTGTTAGAGAAGTTGTGGGTTTACAGAACAATCATGGATAAAATACAGAATTTCCATATACCTCCACCATTATCTTGCATTGCTATGGAACATTTGTTACAAATGATAGTACATTTTTATAATTGTACTATTAATTAAAGTCCATGGTTTAACTTAGGGTTCACTCTTTGTATACTGTAGATCCATGGATTTCTTTAACTATTTTTATTCTGTTACCATATATGCAATCTGACATTTCCCTTTTTAACCTTATTCAGATATATATTTCAGTGCTGTTAATTGCATTCACAATGTTGTGCTACCATCACCACCATCCATTACCAAAACATTTCCATCATTCCAAACAGGAACTCTGTACATTTTATGCCTTAATTTCCCATTCCCTATCCTCACCCCATCCTCTGGCAATTGATAATCTAGATTCTGAATCTATAAGTTTGCTTATTGTAACTGTTTCAAATCGGTGAGTTAATACAGTATTTGTCCTTTTGTGCCTGGCTTATTTCACTCAACATAATGTCCTCAAAGTTCATCATGTTTTCGCACGTCAGGACTTTATTCCTTCTTACAGCTTGAACAATATTCTGTTGTCTGTATATAGCACATTTTGTTTATCCATTCATTGTTTGACAGACACTTGGGTTGCTTCCATCTTTTGGCAATTGTAAATAGTGCCTCTATGAACATCAGTATGCAGATGTCTGTTTGTGTCCTTGCTTTCAGTTCTTCTGGGTATATACCTAGTAGCAGGATGGAAATTCTATACTTAGCTTCCTGAAGAACTGCCAAATTGTCTTCCACAATGACTGCACCATTTTATATTCTGCCAGCGGTGAATGAGTGTTCCTATTTTTCTGCATCCTCTCCAATATTTGTAGTTTTCTGTTTTATTTTGTTTTTTAAATAGTGACCATTCTAATAGGTGTGAAATAATATTTCATGTGGTTTTGATGTGCAATTCCCTAATAGCTAGTGATGTTGATCATTTTTACATGTGCTTTTTAGCCATTTTTTTTCCTCTTTGGAGAAATGTGTATTAAAGTCTTTGGCCCATTTTTAAAATTTGGTTGTTTGTCTTTTTATAGTTGAGTTGTAGGATTTCTTTATATATTCTAAATCCTTAATGGGTATGTGGTTTCCAAACATTTTTTCCCATTGAGTAGGTTGCCTTTACACTTTCTTGAGAAAGTTCTTTGAAGTGCAAAAGTATTTAATTTTGAGGAGGTCCCATTTATCTATTCTTCCTTACATTGCTTGTACTTTGGGTGTAAAGTCTAAGAAACCATTGCCTACCAAAAGGTCTTAAAGATGCTTCCCTACATTTTCTTCCAGGACTTTTATGGTCCTGGTTCCTATATTAAGGTCTTTGATCCATTTTGAGTTAACTTTTGTATAAGGTTTGAGATATGGGTCTTCTTTCATTCTTTTGCATATGATTATCCAGTTCTTCCAACATCATTTGTTGAAGAGACTATTCTGTTCCAGTGAGTGGACTTGAGAGCCCTGTCAAATATCAATTGGCCATAGATGTGATGGTATATTTCTGAACTCTCAATTCAACTCCATTGGTCTATTTGTCTAACAGCCAGTACCATGCTGTTTTGACTACTGTGGCTTTATAGTAAGTTTTTTTTTATTTTATTTTATTTTTATTAAATTCAGTTTTATTGAAATACATTCACACACCATACAATCATCCATGGTATACAATCCGCTGTCCACAGTATGATAACATAGTTATGTGTTCATCACCACAATCTATCTCTGAACATTTTCCTTACATCAGAAAGAACCAGAACAAGAATAAAAAATAAAAGTGAAAAAAGAACACCCAAATCATCCCCCCATTCCACCTCCTTTGTCCTTTAGTTTTTATCCCCATTTTTCTGTTCATCCATACACTAGATAAAGGGGGTGTGATCCACAAGATCTTCACAATAACACTGTCACCCCTTGTAATCTACATTATTATGTAATTGTTTTCAGGAGTCCAGACTGCTGGGTTGGAGTTTGGTAGTTTCAGGTATTTACTTCTAGCTATTCCAATACATTAAAACCCAAGACATGTTATCTGTATAGTGCATAAGAATGTCCACCAGAGTGACCTCTCAACTCCATTTGAAATCTCTCAGCCACTGAAACCATTTCGTCTCATTTTGCATCTTTTGGTCAAGAAGATGCTCTCAGTCCCACGATGCCGGTCCACATTCATCCCCAGGAGTCATATTCTGCATTGCCAGAGAGATTTACAACCCTGGGAGTCGGGTCCCACATTGGGGGGAGGGCAGCAAGTTCACCTGTCGAGATGGCTCAGTTAGAGAGAGAGAGGGCCACATCTGAGCAACAAAGAGGTAGTAAGGGGGAGACTCTTAGGCACAATTACATGCAAGTTTAGACTCTCCTTTGCGGTAACGAGCTTCATAAGGGCAAGTCCCATGATCGAGGGCTCAGCACATCAAACCGCCAGTCCCAGTGTTTGTGACAGCATCAACACCAGTCCAGGTGAGGATGTCCAACACATCCGCACCTTCCCCCGGATCCTTGGGGCTGGGGAGGGGGAGGCTGTAAATATATTTTTTATTATCTGCCCAAATTACTCTGGGATGTGTCACTATTTCACTCCAGCCTATACTAACCTACCGTATCTCACTTCCTATTCAAAGTTCCACGCAATTGTGGTGTTTGAACAAATCGACTGTAGAGTTGTACCATTTAGAAAATTTAGATCCTGTACCAAATAGATATCTCTTCTCTTGGTCTCATATGGAAGTTGAAGTTTTAAAACACAGTCAGTTTCAACCTTTACCCTTTGGTCTTAACCAGACCTGCTTCATTCGTGTCACTAATTGAAGTCTGGGCTCTTTTTCAGCTTTTTTTTTTTTTTTTTTTTTTGACAGTGGCTGTATGCACTAATACTGACATTCATATCTGCCGAGCTCTAGCTCTGAGTTTCAGGTGTCTCAGAGATATGCATTGTTCCAGAGACCAATCAGGTTATACGCTAGGGGATCAGCATCTCAAAGTTTAGAGATAGGCATTACAATTCAGGGATAGAGTTAACTGCTGTAAGAGCTTACAATCTAGGGACTATTACAATTATTATGTCCATGTTAGGCTATGTTCTACGATTCAATTCTGAGTTTGTAGTAAGTTTTAAGATCGGGATGTGTGAGTCCTCCAACTTCATTCTTCTTTTATAAGATGGCTTTAGCTATTTGGGGTCCCATACCCTTCAGTATAAATTTGATGACTGGCTTTTCCATTTCTGCAAATAAGGTTGTTGGGATTTTGTTAGGGATTGCATTGAATCTATAAATTGCTTTGGGTAGCTTTGAGATCTTAATGATATTTTGTCTTCTAATCCATGAACACAGAATGTTCTTCCATCTAATTAGGTCTTCTTTAATTTCTTTTAGCAATGTTTTGTAGTTTTGTGTGTACAAGTCCGTTGCATCACTTGGTTAGATTTATGCCTAGATATTTTATTCTTTTAGTTGCTATTGTAACTGGAATTCTTTTCTTGATTTCTTCTTCTGATTGTTCATTGCTTGTATATGGAAACACTTCTTGCCATCTTTGTCTTGTTCCTGTTCTTAGAGGGAAGGCTTTCAGTCTTTCACCATTAGGTAGAATCTCGGCTATGGGCTTTTCTTATATGCTCTTTATCAAGTTGAGGAAGTTTCCTTCTATTCTTAGGGTTCTAATTGCTTTTATCAAGAAAGGGTGCTGTATTTTGTCAGATGCCTTTTCTGTACTAATTTAGATGATCATGTTTTTTTTCCCCCTTCATTCTGTTAATTTGGCTTATTACATTAATTGATTTTCTTATGTTGAACTAGCCTCACATACCAGGGATAAATCCCACCTGATCAGGGTATATAATTTGTTTAATATACTGTTGGATTTGGTTTCCTAGTATTTTGTTGAGGATTTTTGCATTTATATTCATTAGAGATATTGGTCTATTGTTTTCTTTTCTTGTTGTGTTACTATCCAGCTTTGGTATGAAGGTGATGTAACCATGTAGAATGTGTTAGGAAGTATTCTCTCCTCTTCAAGTTCCTGGAAGTGTTTGAGCAGAATTGGTGTTAAGTCTTCTTGGAATGTTTGGTAGAATTCCTTGGTGAATCCATCTGGTCCTGCTTTTCTTTGTTGGGAGATTTTTTTTACATTACAAATGCAATCACCTTACTAGTCATTGGTTTGTTGAGATCTTCTATTTCTTCAGTAAATGTAGGTAGTTTGTGTGTTTGTAAGAATTTGTCCATTTCATGTAGATTATCTAACTTATTGGATTACAGTTGTTGATAATATCTTCTTATAGTCCTTTTTATTCAGTGGGTAAGGTAGTGTCCCCCTTTTCATTTCTGATTTTCATTATTTGTATCCTCTCCCCCCCCCCCCGCCTTTTTTTTTTTTGGTCAGTCTAGCTAAAAGTTAGTCAATTTTATTGGTCTTTTTAAAGAACCAACTTTAGGTTTTGTTGATTTGCACTGTCATTTTTTGTTTTCTATTTCATTTATATCCACTCTAATCTTTTTTATTTTCTTCCTTGTGCTCACTTTGTGTTTAGTTCATTCTTCTTTTAATAGTTCTTTCTGCTTTGGGGTTAGGCTTCTGATTTGAACTCTTTGTTCTTTGGTGATGTAAGCACTTAGAGCTATAAATTTCCCTCTCAGCCCTGCCTTTGCCACATCCCATAAGTTTTGTATGTTGTATTTTCTTTTTCATTCACCTCAAGATATTTCCTAATTTCACTTCTGTTTTTCTCTTTAACTCATTGACTATGTTGTTTAATTTCCAAATATTTGTGAGTTTTGCATTTTTCCCTCTGTTATTGATTTCTAGCTTTATTCTGTTTTGGTTAGAAGAATATACATTGCATGAATTCAATATTTTTCTAATTTATGAGTCTTGTTTTGTGACCTGTGGTCTATTCTGGAGAATCATCCATGTGTACTGGAGAAGAATGTGTAATCTGTTTATGTTGGGTTATATATATGTCTCTTAGGTCTAGTTAGATTACAGTATCATTCAAATCTTGTACTTCTTATTGATCTTCTTTCTAGATGTTCTATCCATTATTGAGAATGATGTATTATAGCCTCCTATTCTTCATGTAGAACTGTCAATTTCTCCCTTCAAATCTGTCAGTATTTGCTTTATATATTCTGGGAGCTCTGCTTCCAGGTGCATATATATTTATTATTGTTACATCTTCCTGTTGTATTATCCCTTTTATCAGTATATAGTAACCATGTTTGTCCCTTGTAACTGTTTTTGATTTACAGTCTATTTTGTCTGATATTGGCATAGCCACCCAGCTCTCTTTTGGTTACTATTTGCATGGTATGTTTTTTACATCCTTTCACCCACAAGCTACTTGTATCTTTGAATTTAAGGTGAGTCTCTTGCACACAGCATATAATTGGGCCATGCTTTTCTTTTTTTAATCCATTCTGCTAATCTCTGTCTTTTGCCTGGGGAGTTTAATCCATTTACATTTAGAGTTACTACTGATAATACGGGATTTTCTTCTGCCATTTCACTATTTATCATCTGTAAATCTTATACCTTTTTTGTCCCTCACTTCTATTAATGCCTGCCTTTATATTTATTTGATTTTTTTGTGTTGTATCAAATTGAGAACCTTCTCATTTCTCTTGATATAAATTTTTTGTCTGTTTTACCCGTGGTTAGCATGTGGTTAAAATTTAACATCCTAAATATCCAACAGTCATATTTGATTTGATACCAACTTAACTTCAATAGCATGAACATATATTTTTCTTCTATGTGTCTGCCCCCCACCATTTTTTTGTACTTGTTAACGTTTATATCTTTGTACATGGTACATCCAAACCATAGACTTATCTTACTTTTTAAGCATTTGAACTTTAGCAGCTGTAGAAAGAAGAATTGGAGTTACATGCAAAATGATACAATATAAAAATACTGGCATTTATGATTACCCAAATTGTTACCTTTACCACAGGTTTTTATTTCTTTACATTTCTTTGAAACATTGTCTAGTGTACTTTCCCTTTAGTTTGAAGAATTCCTTTTAGCATTGCTTGTAGGGTAGATCTAGTGGTGATGAACTCCCTCAATTTTTGTTTGTCTGAGAAATTCTTAAATCTCTCCTTTATTTTTGAATGAGAGTCTCATCAGACATAAAATTCTTGGCTGGCAGTTTTTTTTTTCTGTCAGTACTTTAAGTATTTCAGCCTTCTTGCCTCCATAATTTCTGGTGAGAAGTTGGCACTCAAACTAATTTGGACTCCCTTGTACGTAGCACATTGCTTTTCTCTTGCAGCTTTCAGAACTGTCTCCTTGTCCTTTGCATTTGGTAGTGTAATCAATATTTGATGAGGTATATTTTCCTTCATGTTTATCCTATTTGGTGTTCCCTGAGCTTCTTGAATGTGTATATTCATGCCTTTTGCTAAATTTGGGAAGTTTTCTGTCATTATTTCTTGGAGTATTCCTGCTACTTCTTTCTTTTTTTCTCCTTCTCAGTCTCCCATAATACCTATATTGGTATTCTTGATTGTGTCTCATCAGTGTCTTAGGCTACTGATGCTTTTTATAATTCTTTTTCTTTTCTGTTCCTCAGCCTGTCACATTTTAGGTGTCTTGTCCTTGATTTCACTGATTCTCTCTTCTGCCATCTCCAGTCTGTTCCTGAAACCCTCATGGGCATTTTTGATTTCAGTCATCCTGGTCTTCAGCCCCAGGAATTGTGTTTGGTTCCTTTTTAAAATTTCTATCTCTTTAATAAGATTCTCCTATTGCTCATTCATTGTTTTCCTGATATCCTTTAGTTCTTTCTCTGTATTTTCCTTCATCTCCTTGAGCATTTTTAAGATCATTTTTTTAAAGGCTTTGTTCAGTATGTCCACATTTCTGGTCTCCTTCATTGGTGTTTTCTGTATTTTTATCCTCTTCCTTTGGATGGGTCATCATTTCTTGTTTCTTTGTCTTATACTCTTTTGTGGTACCCTGTACATTTTAATAGTTTAAAAAGTTAACTCTGGGATTTATTCCCTAGGTTGTTTATTTCTTTGTTTTGTAACCACTTGATAATAAGACAGAAATTTTCTTGAGCTTTAGCTCTCCTATCTGGAAGGTTTGCCTAAAGCGAATGCAGTATACAGGGTTTTCCCTATCTTTCTGGGTCTTTGTCTTCTTCTAGGCTTTTCCTTGTTAGTTGTTTTGGAGCTCCCCTG
Source organism: Choloepus didactylus (assembly GCF_015220235.1). Taxonomy (NCBI): domain Eukaryota; kingdom Metazoa; phylum Chordata; class Mammalia; order Pilosa; family Megalonychidae; genus Choloepus; species Choloepus didactylus. The sequence goes on from NC_051308.1 coordinate 133,201,366, forward strand.
TTTATAGGAGTTTTGTTGTTCCCTCTGTTTCCCAGGAGACAGACCTCCCTTTCCTGGGTGTTTGAAGCCAGCAAGTCTTTGCCCCAGATTGTTCCCTTTTATAGTTTCTTACACTACTTTTATTGTCTCAAACTGCTTTTGACTAGAGGGCAAATTCTGAGAGGCAGGTCATCCCATAGAGGACTTTCCAAAGTCAGTCTTTCCCAGGCAAAACAGAGCTAGGGACCCATGAAGTGGGTGCTGTCCTGCTCCAAAGTGCCCTGGGGAGGGGGTCAGCAAGAATGCTAAGAGCATCTTTGACCTTTCCCAATGTTGAGCTTTTCTGGCCTGCCCAGCAAATGTACCCCTTCAGCAAACTGTCCCCCTCCCTGCAGCTCTGATGAAGCACTGCATCTTTAAATCTCTTCCATCTCTGCCTCCTTTTTTGGGAAGGTTGAAGTAATGGCTTCCCTCAGACCCAGGACCCAGCAATCCGAATTCACTAATCAAAAACTGTGATCAGTGATTGGCCGTGTGTGCTTACCACTGGCCTTGGGGAAGAGGATTTTTATGTCCCTTTCCATTACCAGTGATCTAGCCTGCCATGAGAGAGGGGATGGACTCTAGTAGCTGTAGTGCCAAGAGGGCAATTTACTGTTCTTTCCCATAATTTATCAGCCTCTCCCTCCCGTTCTTCCCTGGATGCTTTAAGTATTCTTCTGGCCTCCAGAGATTCAACATAGTTGTCACAGACAGTTCCTTACTATTTAATCTTGTTGGTGGAGGGATTCAGAGTTGGAGTTCCTTACTTTGCCATCTTCCCTGGAAGCCAGTTTATGTACATTATGTTGATATGTTCATTGTTGATCTTTGGCCCCAGTAAGAAGGAATTTCCGCAAAAATTGTACCATGTTAAAATGAAGATACACAGCCAGCCTTCTCCTATGAAACATTACTGGTTTTGAGTAATAGGTATTCACTTGATTTTAAACTGATATATTTATATACCCTGACAGCTCACATCTGAACACATTACATTTTAACTAAATGGTTTTATCTGACTTGGCTGTTTTTCCACTTCAGAAGAAGTTTAAGAGAAGAAACAAAACAGGGTAAACCAATAGAGGAGGGACTAAATCTTAGAATTACCTGTAAGCTCTTGTACTGGTTATGGAGCCTCAGAATTTGAAAGTGGGTACATAAAATAGTGTAAAGATTTAGCAGGTTGGATGTTCTTCCAAGTTAATGTTTTCCATTTAGTACCATTTTATAAAGAGTACACTATCCTTCTACTTTCCTTTTTCCTATTTCAGAAGTTTATTATTGAAGGATGTTCATAAGTAGGGTGAAGGTATTTGTATTAGTTAGGGTTCTCTTGGGAAACAGAATCAATGAGAGATGTCTCTGATTATCAAATTGTAAAAGTGACTCACGCAACTGCGGGCACGCACGAGTCCAAATTCTGCAGAGCCGTCAGCAAACTGTCAACTCCAAGGAAGATGTCCGATGAACTCCTTGGGAAACGAACCTACAACTTCGACGAACTCCTCAGGAAATGAACCAGCAACTTCGACGAGCTCCGCAGGAAATGCTTCACTGGGCAGCCGAAGAAGAAGTGAAGGTTCTCTAACTGTCCGGCTTATAAGCCTTCAACTGATCACCCGGACCAAATCCAGCCAATTGCATTCTCTCATTGTGGAAGGCACGCCCCTTGATGAGTCATCAGTCAGCCGCAGTCAATTGACTGATGATCCAACAAACCGGCTGATCACGCAGACCAAATCCAGCCAATTGCATTCTCTCATTGTGGAAGCACGCCCCTTGATGAGTCATCAGTCAGCTGCGGTCAATTGACTGATGATCCAGCAAACCAGCCCGTTGGTTTATTAACCAGCCTCAAATATCCTAACAGCAATCGTCAGGCCAGTGTGCACTTGACGAGACAGCTGGGTCACCTAGCCAAGTTGACACATGAACCCAACCATCACAGTATTGTTCAATTTATGTGCATTGTTATGTAGACATGTTGATTGTTGGTCTCTGATTTAAGGGTCTCTGGCCACTTAAAAAAAGCAGCACATCACAAATGATGGTCCAGAGTCATTTGCTTTCTCTGAAACTTTACCAGTCAGGAATACCAATTACATAGGTTGTTCATTTTAACTTATAAATCAACAAATCGTGTCTGCACACATCTGAATCTTTTTGGAAATGCCGTTTAATATGCTGTCCATAACTCAAGCAAGTATGTCAGGATCAAGAGAAAAGAAAAAAATAGAAGAGCAAGAGGAGTGGAAGGATGAGACTGGAAAAGACTATGTTTTAGAAAGTTATCTGTTAGAGCTTATGTTTTTTTGTTTTGATTATCATTTGAGTGTAGAGAAAGGAAAAAACTTACCATAAATGATGCAAGTCACCTAATTCAAAGGATATTCACAGTCAGTGTCAATTACTAAAAGAGCCACTATTAAGGACTTTAAAAAAATGTATTAAAAATTTTGCATGTTAAAATGCTTTTATTTCATGCAGAGTTTGTTACCTGTGGCATATTGATAGTTATAGGTAAAAGCAGAAATAAATTCAAATAGTTTAAAAGGAAGTCAAACTAATGATGAAGTGGTAGTTTGTTCTGCAATACCAATAAAAAGTGAAATTTTATTATTAAAATTTTTATTTGATTATGAAAATAAAGGCTTATACAAATTTAGGCAGTGCATTTAAATATATTTAAAATATGTTTTAAAAAGGAAAGGAGAAGGAACACAAGTAAACAAATATATATATGAATTACAAAATAAGTTTCATACTGAATACTGGTCCTATGTGCTCGGGGTGCTTAAGCAACTAAAAGAAGGTCAGTATGCCTAAAAACAGTGAGCAAGTGTAAGATCGGCACAAGATGAGTTTGGAAAGTTATCAGGGGCCAGAAAATAATTTTTCTATTCTATGGCCATTAGTTCAGATTTAAATGTAAGAACAGTGAGAATGATTTTAAAATGAGATATTGTATAATCTATGTTTAAAAATAGTTATTCAGGCTGTTATGTGCAGGACAGATTGTAGCATTAGAAGAGTAGAGGGGGAAAGGCCAGTTTAAAAACTAATGATTGATTACAGAGATATTTTGGAGATAGAATCAACAGAGCTTTTGACCTGATGGATTGTGTGAATATGAAAAGGCATGTGCATTTGGAAGGGTGGTCATTGGGGGAGAAGTAGAGCTACCTTCCTTCTTACATTCAACAGAATTTATTGAAGTAAAGAACACAGTCCCTGCCATCAAGGTGGTCAGAGTCTAGTATATACAAAATGAACATAAAGACTGTACGTGGAAAGGTACTTATGCTCTAGTATACATATTTTGTACTAGCTAAATAAACAATTTTAGTGTAATATGTGTTATTGCATCAGTAAACATGGACATCTAAGGGAGCATGACCCACACTTGGGGAATCTGAGTATTTTTTGCAGAAGTGATGTTACAGTTTTAAGAAACAGGAAGAGTAGGTCAGATTTTCTTTCCTTAGATGGCTGGGTGTACAGACAAGAGCAAGTATATGCCAGGAAGAGGTCAATGTGTTATGGAGAGCTTGACTTATTCGATAAATTTCAAATAATTTAACAGATGAGTATAGGAAAGGAGTGATGAAATGGGCTAGACCCTGGAGACAGCATTTTATCCATTTTAAATTTTATCAGTTGCTTTCATGCAATGCCCATGACATTTTACTGTTCTCAATTACTTCAAGCTCATTCCACTCTGTAATTCTTCATGTTTATTGTTCTGCTTGCCTAAGTTTTCCTCCCAAATGTTTGCTGACATGATCATCTTCCCTTAAAGCAGTCCCCACACCCCCAGTCACTTTCTGATCTAGCACCTTTTTCTAAATTCTTCCTTATATTATCCAGTATTATCACATTTATTTGTTTTCCTGTTAGTCTCCTTCATTAGACTATGACCACTTTGAGAGAGGGACCTGGTCGAGCTTATTTATAGCTGCATTCCCAGTAACTAGGCCTACACTTGAGTGATCTATAAATACTCGTTGAATAATTAAATGAACCCTTATAATAAAGAGGGAAAACTGGGTTATTGCAAAGTGCCCTTAATTATTATTTACATTTTCCCTGTTATCTTATCTCTTAGATATTCCTTATGACTGGGTTGGTAAAAGTACATTTTGTTGCAAGAAAGAAACATGCTCAGTTGCTTTGGGTGGGGGCTTATGCTAAGGTTAAAACACAGCCCAGGAAATCATCTGAAAAGTCACTCTGGATCTCAGTACTTTCCATGAAGGGGAGAGTCCGGCAGGCTTCATGGGAATTGGAACCACGGTAATGGCATTGGTCATCTCAGTCATCTTTTCTTTTCGGATGTTAGAAACCGCTGCTCCCTGGTGACCTACCATTTTCATGCTCTGTAAGAGCAACTTTGATGGGTTTGTTTATCATCCTCATTGAGGACTGCCCTTTTGGACAGTCTTCCTAAAAGCCACCTCCTTGTCCACTGATGTCAAACATGGTCAACCTATTTATTACGATTTTTGGCTGCATCACCATCCCTGGTCCGCTGTGTGTGGCCAGGATAATAGAACGACGTGGTGTAAGTGATTATACATTTAGGCGGAAAGAACTGCATGTGGCCACTTTTCCACAGATCCATAGAATTGTGTGGGGGCATATCAAGCACTGAGAGCTCCATAGATTGTCTAGTGCAGTGATTTTTTTTTTTTTTTTAATTTGAGGGGTTTTTGAGGATTTGTCTTTAGAATATACCAGTGGGAGTTGTTACCTTCCTCCTAGAATTCATCAAGGCTTGTTGGGGTGCTCTCAACATCTCACCAGTTGAAGTAGAGTTCTCCTTCCTTTCCTGCTTCCAAAGGTAATACTGTACATCCACCAGGGATTCCTCATCCCCAAACTTAAATCAGTCAGTCAGGGTCATACGGCCCCTTCTCCCTACAAGCTTGTTCCCTTTGGGTTCCAGTAATTGCTACCGTGAAGTGGGGTGGACCGAACTAGGAGTGGGTAAATGGGGTTCTGGTTCCATTTCTGCCTCTAAGTAGCTGTTTGGCTTTAGGCAATGCACTTGACACTTTGGTTCTTAGTTTTATGATATAGGAAATGAGGCAGTTAGATTGGGTGGTCTTGCCCTCACTTTGAAACTGTGATTGTGTTCGTTTTCTACCTTTAAAGAAAATGTGGAGATCACTCGGGGCTGTGCTCCTCAAACTGGACTCCACATCCCCAGGAATCATTGTTTGCTAGGAGTCTGAAGGCCTTAACATCAACATGGCCTGTGCTCCTAGAGCTTTGATCTTATGTAAAAATTTTAGGGAGAAATATTTTTTTTCACTAAAATGTACATATACTATAGGCTGGAAAGCCAAATTTGCTTGGATTTTAAAGTAAGATACAAATTGTATAAAGTTCCTTTGCATTTGATAGCCACAGTAAAATCTTTTTAATGTTGAGAAAAATAGCTTCCAAAAGGCATATGGTTCACCCTCAGTTCAATAATATACCAATAGGTAGTGCCAAAGACTGATTAGTCCGTATTTTTAAGTTAGGGGAAGATATTTCTGGCTGATGCTTGTTTTCATATGAGCAGTGACAGTACTATTTCCTTCATTTGACTCATTACTGTTTACAAAAGTAAAGTAGGTTTTACTTGGTGAAAAAATTCAAAATCATTGAAAAAGAGTGTTCCCTTTGGGAAATTAGTTCTTTAGAGCAGTTCGTTTTCCACAAAATTCTCTGCTGCTGTTGTAACAGATGATTTTCTTTCTGAGGCTTCTTTTGCTCCTACAGGATGACAAGTGAATGAAAGGGCAGTGCTTGGCTGGAAATAGCTCTGTAAGCTGCCATGGGCGGCCAAAGCCCAGCGTCCGGCACCTCAGCCACCCAGCATGCCAGCTGCTCAGTCCACTCAGGGTGATCATAGAGACTGGAAGCTTAGATTGTATAAGCATGAATAAGAAGAGCCCAGATGTTAATTCAAGGAGGGTTTAGTTGGTAAGATACCAGACAGCACTTAATTAACTGAATTTTTTTTTCAAAAAGAGGTGTGGAAGTGGTGGATGTTGACCATGGTGCTTTGCAAATGTGTCTGCAAGAATATGATGCCTAAACCTGGCTAGAGTTTGGACACCACATCTAGGAAACTTGTAGAAAAGTAAAATACATGTTTCAGATCCTACCCAATTTGTATCAAATCAGACTTGGCACAGGCCAGTTGTAGTGTTGCCTTTGAGCTCACCTGGCTGTGTGCTCATGGGCTGTAGGCTCTCCGTGGGCAAGAAGCATGCCCTTGCTCTGTTGAGCCATGCCCAACACTTAGAGAATGTCAAGACACTTTTAATGAATGAGTGGATATGTTATGCTTGTGATCAGTTTCCCAGGATAAAACAACTACACCCTCTGACATTAGGAAAACTTAATTATTTTTTAATGTGGCTGTGTTTAGATTTTAAATTAGGCCTCAGAGGTGAAAGGTCAGCACATTCCTGACACCCCATTTATCTGTTGTACAGCACTGTCCTCTGAGTTATTGCCCCAGGGAATCCCATTGCATCAGGGCAGTGATATCAGCATCCTGAAGAGATGCTAATCTATATTGTGGCCATCACTCTTCCATGCCCTGCTTAGAAGGCATGGTGCTCAATGCTCGTACAGTTAGCTGTTATGTTTGCTGAAGTTTGAGGGTTCTTGTGAAAATTATCAGTTAAATAGTTTATATCTGGCACATTTTCTAATAGGATTGTACCTAGAATTAACTTTTATTAAAAACCACATTTTTGCATTTTGTGGCATGTATCAACCTTAGAAGCATTGAGTTCAGATTTGAAAGAAAATTCTTGTTTCAGATCCCCTTTTAAATAATCCATATGTATTGTTTAGGGAAACTCTAGTGTTCCACATGCAGCTTCAGTTTTATTAACCTGAGCCCCATGGCATCTACTGGAGTTTAACAATCACGGGCTGTTTGCATATTGCCACTTCTTTGTGTTAATTCCTCACGCATAAGGATGACTTGGGAACCTTGTCTGATTTAAGGCCAAGCATAATTAGTACAAACAAAAGTTTAGGGCATAATTGTTCACCAGTTATATACCGAGGGTATAGTTTGCTGTACACCAATGCATTTGTTGTAGGGAATAAAACAAGCTGAAATGGGGAATCAAGTTTGTAACTGAAGATTTGGCAAGAGATATAATTTTGGCTTAGCCGTTTTAATCATTTTCCCTTAGATAAAGATAATTGATTATATGAAGTTTTGGGAACATCCAAGATGGCTAAAATGTATATGTTGAAATTACATATAACTATTTTGCATTTAATGCCAGTATAAATTTTCAGATTTTGATAAACAGCACTGTAACTGTACCAACATATATCCACAGTAAATACAAATTCTGGAGCAGAAAAAAAACGAAACAACTGTTGGGCCTGTGTTTTCCCAAGAAGAAAGAAGCAGCTTTCTTGGATGAGTTGTTAGTTTATAATGTAATGACATTTATATTTTTAGGATACTCCGGTTATTTATTTTAAATTTGTCAGTGTCAATGAGAGAATCTGCTGTTCTACTTTTATGTTTATACGGTTTTACATTCCAGAATTACTTGAAGCATGGATAGCTAAGGGAAAATAGAAACTAGGGATTTTAAGCCTGAACAAATTCTGAAAGGTTAATCTATAAAAAACGAGATTTGCTTTATTCAGCATAATTCCAGATGGAAGGAGGCAGGTCAATGTATAAGAGTTACACAGATAGAGATTTTTGACTATGTTTCAGGAAGACCTTGTTAGTACCCTAACAAGTGAATGAGTTGTCATGGGGACATGTAGCGAATATTCTGTCCCGGACATTTTCAAGCAGTGATTGGGACCTGTCCAGGTTATTTTATAAGGGGAGAGGGAAACTTCATTAAATCAACAGTAAATGGCTATTTGAAATATGAGCATCTGTAAATCTAATTTCTTCTCTGTTCTTGTTCTCATTCATGAAGTTGATGACTGCTGTGGCAATAGATTGTTAGCAATTATGTTGATTGAATGTTGACATGAAGTTCAACCCACTCCCTCTTCTCATATTTTAATTGCATTTTTATCTATCAGTTAATGTGATTGTGTTTGCTTTCTTAGCAATGTTACCATGACTTTTTTTGTAAAAGAAAGAAATATAAAGGGGCCTTTTGGAATGCAACCATTCATCTCACCAGTATTGTCAGTCACCTACTATATGCAGCCATCAGAAGCAAGATCATGTCGTTTTGCTCTTGCTTCATTCCTTTGGTCGTTTTATCTCTGTAGTCCTTTAGCCTTGATGACAGATAGTGCTGAAACTAGTGCTGAAACAGGGAGTGCTGAGCAATCAGAAATAAATAGCCAAAGATGATCCTAACAATCGACCCCCACATATAAATTCCATTACATCATAAACTCACAATTCATCCCAGATAAAAAGCATATATATCAAATAAACACTGTACTTTGCAAGTAATATATGAGTGAATTCAGGCTAGTAGCATTGTCTTTTTGCCAAAGCCTGGGCTCAACCGTTATTCCTGGTGAGGGTTACACATTTTTGTTTTAGGAATGAGGTAGCCATATACATACCCTTTGCTAGTGTGCTACCATATCAGCTTCCCAAATGAAGCCCATTCCAAGAAGAAAGTAATGGTAGGAGAGAGTAAATGGAAAAAGTATCAGAAATAAGTGAGACAATAAAAATGAAGTCTGTTATTCCTACTTTGCAGAATAGCTAGGTCTTATTTCTTGACCAGAGTATGCTAATATGTATCATGTTCAGTTTTACTATTACTATTTTACTGGGCCGTGTGTTTTGGGCACACAGTCCATATGAAATTTGAAGCAGCATTGCTCCATGCCTGACATTTTGCAGCCTTCTTATGTAGTTTGAGCATTTTACATCATCCAAGTCATTATTTTTTCTAAACACTCTCTGAGTTTTTGGTCATTTCTTCTTGAGAAGGAGTAAGTTGGTCATGTTGGTGATAAAGAACTGCTGTTTCCATCATTTGTCATGTGACTCTGTCTTTTTATTCCTGTGAGTATTGGCAACAGAGGGATAACTGCAGTGACAGCCAGGGCCCTTCGGAACACCTGACTGGCCCCAGTATTTGAAGCTACATCAGCTATTTCGAATTTAAAAATTCTTTCTTGTTGCTTTTCACCTCTATTTAAAAACTGGCATCAAAGCAAAACTATTCAGTTAGCCAACTGAATGAGATGCTTTCCTTGCCCTTGAAATGCACAATGAAACTGAGGTTCACCCCATCTCTGTTCCCCCAAAATGTACTGTCATGCAGGTATGAGAACAGACAAGACTCCGTTTTTAAAAATCTGCTTTATATTGCATCCTACTCAATGTATTGGACTTCTAAATCAGTTGTTGTGTGCTTGGGATATTTAGGTTCCATTTTAAATTAACAGTTGCAGCAATTAAATGTATAAAACAAGCTTTCTCTATAGTCAAGGCGTTTACAGTTTGTTGAGAAAGCATCTGATAAACACTTCACTGTGGAGAGTCCCCTTGCCCGTGTTGTTTGAGGAAAGGATGATAGGGTCTGTTATTTGTGTTGGAGCAACACCTTATAACATCTGGCAGGGGAAACACTCCAGAAAGATGTGGGATTAAAGTCATCCCTCCAGGGGTTCTGTGGCCCAAGAACTGATGCAATGGGGAGATGTAGCAATTCATAACATGCCTCAGCAGTCACAGCAGCTGAAATTGGGGTGAAGGGTGTGGTGTTTGTATTTTTTTTTTCCAGTCCGTCTTCCTTCTTATTGACTGGATTGATAAGAAAGTGTTGACTGAAACTTTTCAGTTCTGTTTAATTTACAGCAACACTTTTCTCTGGAATGTTTTACCCCCTCTGAAGTGGTTAATGAAAAGGATTTCACAGACCTTATTAAATTGTTTGCTGGAGCATTTCATGTGGGTATTGACATCTTTTCTGGGTAATTTGGATATCTAGATCTGAATGACAGCCATTCATCCTCCTTTAAATATTTAGTGTAGCATTTTCAACTGGTTACAGCTTCACCATGGTCAATCATTAGAATAAAAATCTCGAAGTATAATAAACAATGACTTAAGTACAACAAATACCATGTTGCACAACAAATATCCCTCAATGTGCAACAAATATCGTGTTTATGAGTGAACTCTATCTTTGAAGGGAGTAGTTTCATCTCTAAATGAAAAGGTGTCTCTGGGGTTACAAGTTAAACCCATGTGCAATTCAAGCTCCTAGTCTCAAGAAAGAAATATTGAACTGAGGTCTTCATTGCACATTCAAAGAAATATAAAGAAAAGGAATGGATCTGTATTTCAAGTATTGTTGATGCTATTGGCTTAGACATGTTCCCTTTATTGGGTATATTTTGCAAGCCTAAATTTGAGCCTGAAGGGTTTCTCCATATAAACGTCTTAAGTATTGCACTGGCATATCCATCACCTTTTTGCTTTTGAATTACAAAGATAACCTTAAGATATGAGCCTTATCCTGGGCAATGTAATACATACACAGAATGGGTGAGCTTCCTTAGTGATGAAATCAGCCAATGCCCAAGAGGAAAGTAATAGGCAGGAAGGATAGAATTGATGAAAAAATTGATTCTTTTCCATTAAACTGTACTTGATGTGTTTTTTATGAAGCAGGCATCAACTGAAAGAGAAATATTTTTTCAACTAAAAGGAGATTGATGATGAGGGAGAGGAAAAGTATGTAAGGGATCAGGGGATAAATGTGCATCTTATTCCATTACCTTCTCAAGCTAGGAGAAAGTTGCAAGACATTCCATTGTAGCTACTTCAGATGTTTACTTGGACTTGATGGTATTAAAACTTTTTAATGCTAATAATTGCTCTTTTTTTTAAGTGCATTTGAACTTCACATGCTGTTATTTTCTCAACTCTGTAAGATTTATGTTGCTTATTTTCAGGTTTACCAAAGATGCAGGTCATTAGGAACTATACTGGCACACCACCTCCAGCTCTTCATGAAGGACCTCCTTTACACATCCAGGCAGGCGATACAGTTGAACTTCTGAGAGGAGATGCACACAGTCTGTTTTGGCAGGTACTATCCAAATTACAAATTTAAGATTTAATGGATGTTTATTACTGCTAGCAATTAAAGCTCTTATCATTAGAACTGATCAAATGCTTTCTGCTTCAGAAATTTTATATGATTTGGGGAGAAATAAGTATTTTGTATTAACCTTTCCCATATTTACCAATGCCAAAGTGGCAAAGGGGGTGAGAGTATTAAAGAAAAATGGAATCAGTGCTGTGAGTCATAATTACCATTTTTATTAAAAATTCATTCTTGGCCAGAGCATTTTTTCCAAACCCAGGACCTGTGGGTATGATCTAATTTGCATGGCTTTAATATATTAACAGTTCACTTCAGGGAAACTACCTAATTAGCTTGCCAATCGCCATCTCTGGCCATATTTCATTTGTGCCTACCCACACTAATACCTGAAATTCTCAGAGGTGCTCTGGGCATTTTTCATGAAATATATGAAATGTGAAAAGTAAGTGAACATGTTGATGTTTGCTGGTAGTAAGCCTATATTTGGTTCAAGGATTTTGCTAAGTGAACAAAATATGGTATCATGTTAAGGTTTGATAAAGCTGGATGGTAAAACATTGCTGCTCATTAAATTATTCTCTGTTTTCATTTGTATGCTGGAAATATTTCCCAACAAAGTTAGAAAAAACAGAATATGTTAAAAAATCTATTGTTCATTGAGGGAAGAGGAATGTAGGAATTGAAAGACCAGCACATGAGTGAAATTTGGCTGAGAGTAAAGAAAGGGAAAAGAGAGAACTGCTGGATGACAATTCATTGTGCACATGTGTAAATTACAGACATTTTGTTCGCTTAAAACTTTTTCATTGTCTACCTTCCTTTTAGATTGAACACGTGTCTCCAACCACCATTTCATTTGTTGTAGGCAATGACTTTTCGAAAGCTTCACCATTCTTCTTAAGAATCCTGTTCATCTTATACCTCATTCTTCCCAGAAAAGAGAGCAAATAATACACTTAAATCCTACTAACCTTCAGTTGACTCCTATATCCCCTACCCCAACCACAAAAATGTCTGCACTTGTCCCCATAAGGGTCCTCTTTTTTCAAGACTTAATCACTCTTCTGGGATGTTCCTTCCCATCTATATTCCATCGCTGCCCCCTCTCCCCTAAATTTTTACTTTCATTCTCTCCCCTGGATGCTTTTCTTCAGCATAAAAATTTACTCAAGCTCTTGCTGCCTTAAAACACATATAACTCAATCTTTTGTCCAGATACGGCAGCCTGTTTCTGTGTCTGCTCCCTAGCCCCTTCCCTGCAAGCTTCTGGAGAGGGTAGTCTGCATGCATTGCTTCTTCCTCTTATTCATGATACAGACTCCTGCAGAAACCATTTCTAGTTTGGTCACTAATGCCACTTTTTAAAAAACATTTTTATTGAGATATAATTGACATATAAAAAACTGCACATATTTTAAGTGAACAATTTGATAAATTTTGACATAGGTATATGCCAGTGAAACCATTACTACATCAAGATAATAAACATATTCATCAGCCCCATAAGTTCTTGTGTGCCCTTTTGAATCCTTCCCTCCCTCCCTACCTGTTGCCTCCCTACCTGTTGCCCTGCTTTCTATCACTTTAGATAAGTTTACTTTTTTTTAGAATTTTATATAGTACTTCTTTTAGTACGTGCTTTTTAATATGACTTCTTTCATTTAACAATTATCTTGAGATTCAACTATATTGCAATGTATAACAATAGTTCTTTCTTTTTATTGCTGATTATTATTCCATATATATAGCACAATTTGTTTGCCTGTTAATCTGTTGATGGACATTTGGAGTTGTTTCCAGTTTTGGTCTATTAACAATAAATCTCCTGTGAATATTCAGAACTTATACATTCAGGTATAAGTCTTTGTATGGACATATGCTTTCTTTTCTCTGAGTTGAATACCCAGAGTAGAATGGATAGATTGTGTATAGATATATGTTTAACTTTTGTGGAAATTACCAAACTGTTTTTCCAAGTGATTGTACCATGTTACATTTCCACCAGCCACATATGTGAGTTCTAGATACACCATATACCAGCTAACATTTGTTGTGGTCAGTCTTTTTAATTTTATCTATTCTGATAGGTGCCTAGTGGTATCTCATGGTTTTGATTTGCATTTCCCTAATGACAAATGATGTTGAACATCTTTTCATGTGCTTATTTGAAATCCATATATCTCCATTGATGAAGTGTTTTTTGAAATCTTTGCTCAAATTTTTTGATGGTTTGTATGTTTTCTTACTGAGTTTTATGGGTTCTTTATATATTTGGGATAAAAGCCCTTTTTAAAATATATTATTTCCATGTGTTTCTCCTAGTCTGTGACTTGTCTTTTTTTTCCCTTAATAATGTTATATATAAAGCAGAGGTTTTTACTTTTGATGTTGTCCAGTTTGTCAATTTGTTCTTTTATGGATCATGCTATGGGTATTGTCTCTAAAATAATCTTTGTCTACCCAAAGGTAACAAAATCTTTCTTCTGTATTTTCTTCTAGAAGAAGACAGTGTTAGTCTCCAAATTTGCTTTTGTTTTTCCCAAAGTTGATTTGGCTATTCTAGTTCCTTTGTATTTCATATGAATTTTAGATCAGCTTTCAATTTCACCAATAAACCCTGCTGGGATTTTTATTGGGATTATGTTGATTGTAGATCAATATGGGAGAATTCACATCTTAACAATGTTGACCAGTGAATATGGTATATGTCTCCATTTATTTAGATCTTTGATTTCTGAGCTGTATTTTCTAGTTTTCATCATTCAGGTCTTGCACATCTTTCATCAGATTTAAGTCTAATTATTTCATATGTCTTTTTTTGTCCTATTATGAATGGTATTTTTTATTTCAATTTCTATTGTTCATTCCTAGAATACAGAAATACAATTAATTTTTGTATATTAATCTTTTATCCCAAAGCCATTCTAAACTTACTTGTTAGTTCTAGTAGTTTTGTTTTTTTAAAAGATTCTACAGGATTTTTTTGTATAGGCAGTAAATTTTCAGTAAATAAACACAATTTTACTTATTCCTTTGCATTCTTTATAGTACTATCTTTGGTTTTTGGTAATACTGCAATGGTCATAGAATGAATTGAGATCTATTTTCTTCAATTTTCTGAGAGAATTTTTATAGAATTGTCATTATTTCTTCCTTAAATGTTTGTAGAATCACCAGTGAATCCGTTTTGACTTGGAGTTTCCTTTATGGGAAAGTTTTTTGTTGTTGTTGTTGTTTTTAAAATATATATAAGACTATTAAAGTTATCTATTTCTTCTTTATATATATATATTATTGAGATTGTTCAGATACCATACAACTGTCCAAAGATCCAAAGTGTACAATCAGTTGCCCATGGCACCACTATACAGCTGTGCATCCATCAACACAATTATATATTTTTTTCAATTTTTAGAACATTTTCACTACTCCAGAAAAGAAATAAAGACAAAAAAAGGAAACTCAGATCCTCCATAACCCTAACCACGCCCCCCCCCCCATTACTGATTCATAGTTTTGGTATAGTACATTTGTTACTGTTGATGAAAGAATGTTAAAATACTACTAACTGTAGTATATAGTTTGCAATAGGTATATATTTTTTCCCTATATGCCTCTCTATTATTAACTTCTAGTTATAGTGTCATACATTTGTCCTAGTTCGTGAGAGAGATTTCTAATATTTGTACAGTTAATCATGGACATTGTCCACCACAAGATTCACTGTTTTATACATTCCCTTCTTTTAACCTCCAACTTTCCTTCTGGTGACATGCGTGACTCTGAGCTTACCCTTTCCACCACCTTCACACACCTTCCTGCACTGTTAGTTATTCTCATTACATGCTACCATCACCCCTGTCCATTTCCAAATATTTAAGTTCACCCTAGTTGAACATTCTGCTCATAATAAGCAACTGCTCCCCATTCTTTAGCCTCATTCTATATCCTGGTAACTTATATTTCATGTCTATTAGCTTACATATTATAATTAGTTCATATCAGTGAGACCCTACAATATTTGCCTTTATGTGTCTGTCTTACTTCACTCAATATAGTGCCCTCAGGGTTTCTTCATTGACCCATTTCTTTTAAGATGTTTTTGTTCAAACACTGTACATTCTGTCATAAGTAAACAATCATTGGTTCCCTGCATAGTCACGTATTTATGTTATTGAGCACCATTGCCACTCTCTATATAAGGACACTTCTTCCACAAAGACGGAGGAAGACTCAAAGAAGGCAGAGAGGCAAAAGAAAAAGGCAAGAGAAAGAGAGAAAAACAAACAAACAAACAAAAAACTTGAACGCTAGAAGGTGACAAAAGGAAAGAGAGCATTAACCTAAAGTAGAATAAAGAGTCAAACAATATCACCAATGCCAGGAGTCCCATACCCTTCCCCTATTCCCCACCCCCCCTACATGCATTTAGCTTTGGTATATTGCTTTTGTTACATTAAAGGAAGCATAATACAATGCTTTTGTTAATTCTAGCCTCTAGTTTGCATCGACTGTATTTTACCCCCAATGCCACCCTATTTTTAACATCTTGCAATGTTGACATTCATTTGTTCTACCTCATGTAAAAACATATTTGTACCTTTTATTACAATCGTTGAGCACCCTAGGCTTCCCTGAGTTACACAGTCCCAGTCTTTATCCTTCGTCTTTTGTTCTCGTGTCCCACATGATCCCAGTCTTCCTCTTTCAATCATATTCACAGTCATCTTTGTTCAGTGTACTTACATTGCTGTGCTACTATCTCCCAAAATTGTTTTCCAAACCTCTCACTCCTGTCTTTTCCTTTCTGTTTGCAGTGCTTCCTTTAGTGTTTCCTGTAGAGCAGGTATCTTTTTCACAAACTCGATCATTGTCTGTTTGTCAGAGAATATTTTAAGCTTTCCCTTGTATCTGAAGGATAGTTTTGTCAGATATAGGATTCTTGGTTGGTGGTTTTTCTCTTTTAATATCTTAAATGTATCATTCCACTTCCTTCTTGCCTCCATGGTTTCTATTGAGAAATCCACACATAGTCTTATCAAGCTTCCTTTGTATGTGATAGATTGCTTCTCTCTTGCTGCTTTCAGGATTCTCTTTATCTTTGATGTTTGATAATCTGATTATTAGTGTCTTGGCATAGGCCTATTCAGATCTCTTCTGTTTGGGGTATGCTGCGCTTCTTGGATCCATAATTTTGTCTTTCATAAGAGATGGGAAATTTTCATTGATTATTTCCTCTATTATTGCTTCTGCCCATTTTCCCTTCTCTTCTCCTTCTGGGACACCAATGACATGTAAATTCTTCCTTTTCATTTTGTCTTTAAGTTCCCGGAGACATTGCTCATATTTTTCCATTCTTTTTTCTATCTGTTCTTTTGCGTGTAGGCTTTCAGGTGCCTCGTTCTCCAGTTCCTGAGTGTCTTCTTCTGCCTCTTGAGATCTGCTGTTGTATGTTTCCATTGTGTCTTTCATCTCTTGTGCTGTGCCTTTCATTTCCATAGATTCCGCCAGTTGGTTTTTTGAACTTTCAATTTCTACCTTATGTACGTCCTGTGTTTTCATTATGTGGTTCAGCTCTTTTGCCATATCTTCCCTAAACTTTTTGAATTGACTTATTATTAGTTGTTTCAATTCCTGCATCATAGTTGAAGTGCAAGTTTGTTCCCTTGGCTGTGCCATAACCTCATTTTTCTTGGTGTAGGTTGTAGTTTTCTGTTGTCTAGGCATGGTTTCCTTGGTTACCCCAATCAGGCCTCCCCAGACCAGAATGGGCTCAGGTCCCAGAAGGAAGAAATATTCAGTATCCAGTTTCCCTGAGAGTGTGTCTTAGAAAGTTGGTACACTCTCTGATGCCTCTGGTCACTGTGCTTTTCTGCCCAGCAGGTGGCGCCTGTTAGCCTGTAATTCTTGACTGGTGTAAGGAGGTGTGGCTCTTTTTCCCCAAGTTCTGAATGAAAGCAGGTAGTAGAGCTGGGCCCCACCCTTTCCTCTTAGAGAAGATAGACCCCCTAGGGGGAGGTCATTAGCATTTCAATCATCTCTCTCTCTGCCTGTGCTATACCCTTGTCTGGGTCACAGAACTGGGAACTGAAAATGGCTGAGGCTTTCTCCACTGAACTGAAAAAGGAACAGAGAGGCCCCTTCAGAGCTAGTCTGAGGCGACCTTCCAGCTCTCCAAGGTCAGTTGTCACCCAAAGCCTCTGTCTGCTTGTTGGGGATTCATACCTTGTAGTAAGCAGTTCACACTCGCTAATTAAGACCCCAGTTGGAGCTCAGCTGAGCTATATTCACTTGCTGGTAGAGAGCTTCTCTCTGGCACCACAAGGCTTTGTAGCTCGGGCTCTGGGGGAGGAATCTCCCGATTTGGATCTGCAGTTTTTGCTTACAGATTTTATGCTGTGATATTGGACATTCCTCCCAATTCAGGTTGGTTTATGATGAGTGGATGGTCACGTTTGTCCCCCCACAGTTATTCTGGATTATTTACTAGTTGTTTCTGGTTTTTTTTACTTGTTCCAGGGGTCTACTTAGCTTCCACTGCTCTCTATGCAGCGATCTTAGATCCGCCTCCATCTGTTTCTTCTTGAGTGAGCTTTGGTAGTTTGTATTTTTCAAATTGTTCCTAATATTCCCTCATTATCTTTTTAAGATATGTAAAATCTTTTATGCTACTTCTCTCATTCCCAGTTTTGGTAATTTGTGTCTTCTACCTTTTGTTCCTGATCAATCTGACTAGATGGTTATGACTTTTATTGACCTTCTTGTAGAACCAGCTTTTGGTTTCTTTGATTGTCTCTATTGTTTTTCTTTTCCTATTTTGTTGGCTTCTGCTTTGAACTTTATTACTTCCTTTCTTCTTTTTAGTTTGAGTTTGATTGTTGTTCTTTTCCTAGTTTCTTAAGGTAGCATGTTCACTCATTGATTTGAGAGTTTTCCTTTTTTTGTTGTTGTTGCTAATATTGGCAACAACAAAAATATAGGCTATAAATTTTCCTCTAAGTAGTACTCTGCTGCCTCCCAATAGTTCAGTAAGTTGTATTTTCACTTTCAGTTTAAAATACTTCCAAATTTCCCTTTCAATTTATTCTTTGATTTATAGGTTATTTAGAAACACATAATTTAGTTTCCAAATATATTTAAGTTTTTAATTTCTAATTAAATTCTATTATCATCAGAGGACATAATTTGTATGACTTGAATCCTTTTAAATTTATTAAGACTTGTTTTATGGCCTAGAATACAGTTTACATTGATAAATTTTCTGCATGCCCTTGAAAAGAATGTGTATTCAGCTTTTTGGGGGTGGGATATTCTACAAATGCCAGTTAGGTTAAAGTAATTTATAGTGTTGTTCAAGAGTTCTATATCCTTATTGATTGATGACTCTTCTGGTTTGCTAATGCTGCCTGTTATGCAAAATACCAGAAATGGATTGGCTTTTATCAAGGGGGGTTATTTGGCTAAAAAGTTACAGTCTTAAGGCCATAAAGTTTCCAAGGTAAGGGGTACCTTCACTGAAGGATGGCCATTGGTGTCCAGAAAACCTCTGTTAGCTTGGAAGGCTCATGGCTGTTGTCTGCCTGCTCCCAGGTTATGTTTCAAAATGGCATTCTCCAAAATGTTGCTCTTGGGGTGTTTTGTCCTCTCTTAACTGCAGCTCCTCTTCAAAATGTCACTCTCAGTTGCTCTCAGCTCTCTGTGTGCTCTTCAAAGTGTCCCTCATGGCTGTAGCAAGCAGTGAGCTCCTTCTGTTTGAGCTTTTTATATGGCTTCAGTGATTTAATTCAGACCCACCCTGAATGGGTATGATAACAACTCCATGGAAATTATCCAATCAAGGTCTTGTCCACAGTTGATTTAGTCACATCTCCATGGAAACACTTAATACATAGGTTCCAAAATCTAATCAACACTAATAAGACTGCCCCCACAAGATTACATCAAAGAACATGGCGTTTTGGGGGACATAATACATTCAAACTGGCACAATGACATAACCATCCAATCTATATACCATCCCACATTCAAGTCTGAAATATATGTTATATTCCTGTTCCCTTTTCTCATTTGCCCCTCTCCTCATCCCTTTAGTCATCAAATCCTCCTCATTTTATATTCTAAATCTCTGTCAATCCCATTTCTTCTTCTTCATCTCCACTGCTGATAGTTTCCACTCTAATCAATTGTTGCATGACATATGAGATCACTGTCTAACCCAGTTTTCTCAGCTGCCTTCTAACTGATCTCCTCACCTCCAGAATCCCTTTGCCCAAGCCATCCTCCATACTACTGCAAAGTTCAGATGCAATCACATAACCCCCTTATTAATTGCTTTCAGTGTCTTCTTTCTGATCATACAGGATTCACTTTTCTTAGCCTGACCTGAGGCATGTGAGAACCAGAGGATCCATAATATGTCCCTGCCCACTTCTCCCTTACCATTCTCCCACATCCTGTGTCTTCTTCATCACTTACACACACCCCTACCTGCCTTTCTACAACAGTTCACTTGGAGTTTTTCCCAGGCAGAATTGGACAGACTTTCCTCTTATTTATTCCTTTCTTATGATAATAATGGCAGCAATAGCAACAGTAACTAATGTTCATTATACATTTATCATGCACAAGGCACTGTTCTAAGCATAGTCTGAATATATTAACACATGTGATACCCAGGAAAGCCGTGTGAAATGAGCACTATTATTTCCCCACTTTACAGATGAGTTAACTAAGGCACTGTTGGCTTAAGTAGTCTGCCCAAGGTCACTCAGCTAGTAACTTGGCAGAGCTGGGATTCAAACCTAAGTATTCTTGCCCCAGAGTTCAAGCTTTTAACCACTGCACCCTACTGCTTTTCATTTGGGCATATTATTTATGATTAGACTCATGTTACCCTCCTAAACTTTACATTTCTTAAAGATAGAAGATTAAGGCTTTTGTGCTAAAAAAAGGTGGCTGTCTTTGTGCTAATTAAATAAACTGGTTTTAGACATATTTTCATGGGTTCATTTCACTACCTTCAAATTTGTGACAGGGTTAGAGTTATTATACAACAGCTAATTATTCCTTACAATGCTGTGGGTTGCCGAGGTGGTTCTTCTGCACCATGTGATGCTAGCTGGGGTGCTGGGACAGCTTTAAGGTCCCAAATGGCCTCATCCTCAGGGATGGAGGTTTGGTGGAACTCAGCTGAGACTGTCTACCATGTGGTCCTTTCTAGTGGTTTCTTGGACTTCCTTACAGCATAGTGTCAGCATAATCAGACTTCTTACATAGCAGCTGGTTCCCAAGAATGCAAAAGAAGAAGCTGCCAGCCTTTCTTAAGGCTTCCTCCCAGAACTCGCCCAGTGTTATTTCTGCTGCATTCTGTTGGTTAAAGCAAGACATGGAGCCAGCTCAGAGACAAGGGGAGGGGATTGTACAAGTTGAATGCCAAGAGGTATGGTTCACCAACCACCAAATAATAGTGCACCGCAGACAGGAGAACATTTTTGAAACTGACAAGTCCTAAATATTAACTGATTTTGTAGGTTGTTCCAAAGGACACTGAAAGCCAGTCCATTTCTCATAGTAGAGAGAGAACAGAAGTAGTCAAGCCAAACACAAAGGGTTGAAGATCTTGATGCATACAAGTGGATCTCAAACTGTGGTATGTTTGAGATCACCCTGAGATTGTGGGTATAGCCCATCAGAAATCCTAGAAACAAGCACAGCATGTGGTTAGAAGCATTTTAGTTTTAAAAAATAATTTTAATCCTCATATTTTTTCTAACCAAGCACTCTGTTCTTCCCCAGTCTTATTTTTTTTTCACTGATACTTTAGATTTGCAAAACTTAATTGTGTATCATTCATCTCTTTTCTTTCCCTCCATTTCCTTCCCTGTCTTTTTATATCACAGGTGTAGAATGGTACTTTTGACTTTTTAAAATAATATTTTCAAATTCATTATTTCATTCATTCCTAAACACAGTATTGAAAGCAAGACTATAATTCTGGTTCTGTGTAACCAGTCCAGTACTCTTCATTAATCTGTACTGCCTCTTGTTCTTTCTGGGCAAAAAGAAAGACTTTATTATTAGTCATTTCCTGTCAGCAACCTGGAAACATAAAAAATGACTTTGGAAACTCTCAGGAGAATTTTAGGAGAAACAGGAGAACTGTTGGATGACAAAATGTCCATGTATATAATAGTTAAGGACAAGTAAGGCTTGTCTAGAACAGAAAAAGACAATTAGCACATTTATTTCAGATCAGCAAATATCTATTGAGTGCCACCTCCATACTTGCTACTCAGACACAGCACATACTTTAATTATCAACTCCAGTTTTTGGCTTGACATAAAGTCTCCTGTCTTTAGAAGAACCATTCATACTTGCTGGCAGCTAGCAGTATGTTTTAATTCTCAGAAATTTGTTAAAAAATCATCCAATTTTTCTGACAAGGATATAGCATGAGTCAGAATTGTCTTATATATTCCCCTAAGCCAATAAGATGAATTTAAGCCAACAAATATTAGCTTTATTGAAAGGAGTCACAGCAAAGTGAGAAAACCTGGATTCAAGTCATGGATCTGTAGCCTCATAGCTGTTCGGCCTGGGTTAAGTCACTTAATCACTATGTGACTTAGTTTCTTCCTCTATTACATGGAAGGGACTTGGTCCAGAGCAGTGCTTACAACCCTGACTGAGTCAACTGGGAGGCTTTGCAATAATTTCAACATAGGACTCCACTTCCAGAGATTCTAATACAATTGGTTTGGGTTGAGCCCAGGGGTGAGTAGTTTGTATAAAACCCCAGATAAACTTAAAGTGAGCTCCCGTTGGTAGCCACTTTAGAAAATGATCCAATTTATAAGATTCCCTAGTAATTTTGGTGTTATCCCCAGCTCAGTATTTGGTCATTTATAGCAAACCAACCTGTTACACAAAACTGCAAAATAAGAAGTGATAAGGAAAATAAAGAGTACATTTTCAAACTTAGTATATGATAAAAATATACCTACTATACAAGCATTATACTGAACTTGACATAATATTTTCTCTGATTCAAAGGCACTTCACATCTTACAATATCTCAGACTGTCTTGATAAAATAAGCTTTTATTACACAGACTGTACATATGGAAGGTATATGTAGGAAACCAGGATGAATCTGTACCTACTAAGTAGCATAATCTAGAATGGCAGGTCTTAAAATCTGTGAAAAAATATTTTTACTCCTTATTAGGTTTAAGTATGTGAAGAACATGCTGGTTGATTATTTGGAGTTGTATGTGTCCTTATGTGTGTGTACACATTGGCTTCATATACATTAATTTGTAAATTTTCATGTTGAAAGAAGGTGTGCTTTATGATTTTCAGCCTGACATAAGTGACTCATATATTGGGAATATTTAAAATAAATTTCTTCTTCTGAGAAAATAATTTTTGAGCACCTTTATATTTTTGGTCCCTATCCAGTTATTTGGGTCTCACTTGAGACTATATATAATTAGTACCAGAGAAGAAAGTTACGTGTTTTTTTTTCCTGTGCTAGAAGTTAGGATATTCTAGTTCATTTTGCTGAGTGTCTGCCATCCACTAGCTGCACAACTTTAAACAGATTACTTAAACTTGTGAGCCTCAATTCTAACATCTGAAAAACGGGAGTAACAATAATCACAGTATGGAGAATAAAATCAATAATATATGAAAATATTTTAGCACATTGCTTATTAAATAGTAGCTTCTGTTTATTAGCCCATCCATCCATCTGTTTAAATACTTATAAAGTGCTTACTATGTGCCTGGCACTGTGTTTCACACTGGGAGGACCACAAAAAAGACAGCTGGTTTTTAACCTCATGTTATTAATGATCTAAAGAATTATCAAAACTCAGAGTAGATGATGCAGCTGGTTTCCATACTCAGTTTTTTATCAAGGGATTTGTAGATCATACCATTACAAATATATCTAGAGTGAAACCTGTAGATGAAAGTCTGGAATAGTTATTAGAATTTAGCAGTGACTTTGCAATGGAATTTCAAAAAGTCTCTTTTAGTAGTTTCATGCTTTTCTTTATTTGGAAAATTTCAAGAAATTATGCTTTCTAAACTGTTTTCTCTTCTGTTTTTTTTTCAAGTGAATCACTTCACTCATTAGTGTAGAAAGTCAGATTTTATTGTAGACTGTCATGTTTTCTACATACTCTCTATGTCCAGAGAATACAAATTATCCTCCACTATCTTTCAAGAACTTTTTCTTTGAATAGCTATTAGTGTAGTCTGTATTATTATTGTAACAATGGAAGTTTCTAATGCTATTGAAGTGAGTGGGATGTCTGCATTTTCATTATAACATCTTTCAAACAATGAGTTGTCAGTTGAGCTGTAAGAATGTACTTTGTTCAATCTTTGCATTGAAGGGATTCTTTTAGGCAGCTTTTTCTTTTCTTCGTCTTCCCTTTCTTTTTCCTTGAAAGCTGTATAAAACTGTATCAAGTGAAATGAATATGAAATAGGAAATTGGCTATTTAGGGTACATTTCCTAGTGCAGTTGGAAGGCATAGTTTTTATCGAGTTGAACAACATACGGAATAATTCTGGTCATGTCATCAGACTGATAATTAACCTGTTGCTTTTAAGTCCTTGTTACATTGTATGATAATAAGGCCTTAGGAATGAAGGACATCCTTCATGCTAGAGGAAATTGTTCGGATTGGGAAACTTTATTTTCCCAGAAAATATAGAGATTTTACTTATCAGAGAGGGAGAGAGGACAAGAGAGATAAACAGACAAATATAAAATCATGCCATGACTTCTATGGTTTCTATTATAATCGAGTGTTTTATATGTGTTTTCTTTTAGAATAAAGCTTGTGAAACAATGAGAAGCCTCTGTCCTATATCATGGGGTTTTTATTTGCTCCCTTGTCATTTAAGAATACCCAAGTGTTCCACAGGGAGAATTTTGTAAGCTAATTGGAACCAAAAGGCAATTATAAGCAGTAGAGCTGTAATCAGTGTGCCAAAAATATATATTTTTATCCACAATGAAAGTTAAATAACCTAGAAAATAGTTGTGATACTTCACAGTTACAAATCATGCATCTACATGATCTTTATTCTAAGGAGTGCAAATGTTTTTACACACATTCTGATTAATTCACAAAGATCTCCATAAAGAGGATAAATGGAAAACCACATTACCGTCCTTTAGAACTTTGGTTTTAAAGGGCCAAGTTTATCATGGGTCTATAGAATGGCAGCTGCAGAATTAAAATTAGACTCTCTTCCAGATTTCTGGTCTCCTTTAGTGCTACATGGTAGACCATCCTGCCTTTCCTTTAAGAGTTTCATTTATATATTTTTAATGTCTTTAAGAAAAAAACATTTTTAAAGACAATTTAGTTTTCCTTTTTAGAACAATTGGGAAACAAAACATTACTTTATGTAAGAGGTATTATCTTTTGACAGATAAAAGTTAGAAAATAAATAGAGCTTTGAGAGTATTTTGGAGATCTCAGGAGGAGGGACGGATTCCTACTCAGAGGCAAGAATCCTGGGGAACGGATGATTCTTGACTTGGCCATGGGCAGCAAGGTGTTAAATTTCCCATTAAGGTCAACTCAGCCCTCAAGATACAAGGGCAGTGAATGTACAATAAGCTAGCCCTTGTCTTAGTTTACCTTGTCAAGAATTTTTACTTCCCACAGAACTGCTGCATTTGGTGTCAAACAAAACAACTATCCAGGTGGTGTTTTTTGTTTTGTTTTGTTTTTACGGATGCATTTTTACTCATTTTAACATGATCCAGTTGGGGAGCTGTTTCTCACAGGAGACATGTTTTCTCAAACCTCCAGTCATTGATACTTATTTTACACCCCTCCCCCTCGCCCCCCCCATTCTTTTAGCTAAATCCCTCTTTACTGTCAAGGTTCAACACTGAGGTCACCTTTTCTGGGGTCTTCTGTGAACCAAAAGAACTTCTAATCCGTCAACTGTAGCCTAATTGTCTATTCATCCTTTTCCCCCTTAGAGTGCTCCAGAAAGTTCAGAACCACAGTTTTCATCTTGTTATCTCTGGCGCCTGGAACACAACAGGCACGCGGCACCTGTGTCATGAATGAATGATTCTATTTGTGCTGTTGTATCCATAATATGGTATTTAAAAGTTTGCAAATACTTTTTTATAAAGTTTATAAAGTTATATTACACTTTATGATAGTTTGAAAGTTCATTAAAATATTTATTCATCTTGTCAGATTTAAATTTGTCTTTGTACTCTCAGAATAGCTGTTAAGCTATTTGACTGTGTCCTCACATTCCTCATCTATAAAATGGGGATTTTAATACTTAAATGCCTCACAAAGATAAGAATTATAGGAAGTAAATCTGAAAGGGAATTGAAAAGGATAAAAAGGATATTTCCACATATGGTTAATGAATTTGAAAGCTATACTTCATTTTTCAGAAGGAGATGATTTTCTGCTTTTTTTTTTTAATTTTATCGTCCCTATATTTAATATGAAGAGTCCACTGACATTCATGGGCTCAAAGAAGACCATTCTGCCCTCCAGATGCTTTACTTTAGCTTCCCAGTTCCTGAAATTTCTTTAATCAGTGATTAAACTTTTTGCTTATAATTAGATGTAAATGTTGTAATGATAAATTGTGAAGGAGGTGGTTGATGTAAGTAAACATCAGGGTAAAAACTATAAGCCCTAGCCTCAGAGCAGGTTTGGATGAGAAAGGCCTAAGATACCTTAAGGAGAAGGAAGGTGAGGGGGAAGGAGGCAGAAAGAGAGAAGTTTACAGAAAGCAAATTTTGCCTGGGGAATTGTTTGCTTGCTTGTGGCCCTGTTTGTGGGGAATGTCAGCCTTTTGCGTCAAAGTTTACGTGGTGTGTCAGATAATACAGGGCCTGACCCAGAAACCCCAGAATGCTGGAGAACAGGGATGGAGTGGGGTGGAGTTAGGAGGCCTTTTCTCCCAACCTCTTTTCCTGCAGCTTTATTAGCCAAATCTCTTCAAAGCTTTCTTTTCCTTTACCCTAGATTAAGAAAATACTTTTCTAATCCCTGTAGACCACACAAGACTATTCTTTCCAATCGAATTTTCTAAAACTATATTTTTTCTCTTGATCAAAAATTCAAGTGTTAGCTTGTATCATAGTCAGAGGCCAAGAAGAGCATTAAAGAAATGAATAAAAGAATCAAAAGCATCCTTTGCTAAGGAAACTGATTGGTGACCAAAAGGCTGTCATTGCATCTGGGTTATGAAAAGGAGAGTAAACATCTCTGCGAACTGCCCCCCAATTCAGATTCCTACCCCCAGGGCATTTCCTTGTGACGTGCCATGCTTGATTTCTATCGTGGCATTGACCTTTTCAGGCAGTGCCTGTGCATACTTTCAAGGTGCTCCTCAGCTCACCTTGGCTTTGCTTCTAAACTGCCGCTCTCCCCTTGCTGATGTATTACCTATCCTTCATGTAAAATCAGGAGAATTCAAGGCACAATTGAAATTGTGGGTGTGGGGATAATGAGCTATGTGAAAAGTGTACAGGCTTATTTGGTATTAGTATGTCCTGTAATCATGAGACCTTTATTTTGAAAAGTGTTCACCTCAAAACATTGAGTTAAATCAAGGTTCCTAATTACAGGAAAGGAGAAGAAGGCAACACATGACTAATAGAACAAAGGAGGCCTGGGAGGGATGGTTATAGAAGATAATATTCATTAGTAAAGCCCTGTAAGAAACATTTTCCCTGGGTGATTGCCAACTGGCTTTGATTGAATCGATCATAAACTGAGTTTGCAGGAGTGTTTCCAAGTACACAGACTGTGTTATGGGAATTGGCAAACCTCCTGACAAAGTGGGTGAGGTCCTAATTGTTAATTCTCCAGATGGGCATTTTTGGTTAACTTTTGGTTAAGTCCTTTCTTGTGCATTTCCTATGTTTGATACGGGGCAGAATGTAGATTATAATGCATCCAGATGAGGACACTGCCATCTAAGTAGAAGTTCAGAAAGTGAAGTATTACCTGTTCTTTTCTGGATATAGAGTAACATCATTAGGGGAAAAGTTCTGAGGAATCCTGTTGTGGTCTTTTCCCTTTCATCATTTTTGTTAAATCACATAAGCTTCTTAATGCCATAATTGCTAAGGATTTGTGTCAATCACAAAATACTTGCTGTGGGCCATCAATCTGGAATTAGATCTGACATGACTATTGATTTGACACCACAAGTGGTTTCAGTGACATGCACTTGTGCATACACATGCTCTAAGTTTTTGGACCAGATGATTTATCAAATTATATTGAATTTTAATTATTCATGATAATCTGAAATTTTTAAGAAAAAAATGAATGAATATAATTCCTAACAAGTCAACCCTATATACCCAGCAAAACAGATGGCTTCCCAGTGAGTTAAAATGAAAGTCACTAAGGACCTGAAAAGTCTTTGTCTTCCATAAATAAATGCAACCAGATTAAATTAGCAACATATAATATCCCTAATTAAGAACTTGTGTATCAGATATTTCTTAGCCAACAATAACTTACTGGAGAACTTTAGGGACTCAAGAAAGGTGCTTGTATAAGCAAAGAACTTTGGTGATAGAAAAAACCTGAAAAATCTTTGGTTCAAACTCTCTCATTTCGTAGGTGGGGGATATTGAAGCCAAGAGAGGGTAAATGACTTACCTAAGAGCACAAAGCCCAGAATGGAGCACAAGGCTTCCCCATTCCCTATACTTATGAAATTATTACCTCATAGAGTTTTTCTAGCTCAAAAATTCTATTAAAAGCTATGAAAATACCAAAGCAAAAGCCAATTGAGGAAATGACATTATTTGAAGGGGATCCTGGAAGACAGTGGCCATGTCTACTCCTTTATTAATCCCCCCAGTACCCAGCATAGTGCCTTGTACACATTAGGAAGTCAATACATTTTTCGTTAAAACACTCATTTTGTTCCTAGTGGAAAAGTAACATTCTCTAAAAATGTCTGATGCTGCCATGAACATTTAATGTTTGTGGTGCTATTGCTCAGTGTTTCATATGTGGTTACTTATGATTAAAACATTCATTAGTTGTCTGCCAGTATTGGAAAAGCCAATTTTTTTATTTTGGCCTTTTGTTAAGCCTAATTTATTTTTCAGATTATATGGCCTCTCCTCAAATAGGACTTCTTCAAGATGTGGGAGAACAATTGTTCCTTACAGATTTTGTATTGAGTAACTGCTTGGGATCTGGCTTACCCACACTCAGATTGGTTTTCTCTTACTACATTTTTTTCTATCATCAAAGGTACCCTGTTGTTTACTTCACCGTGAAAACACTGTCGTAAGGTTATGACTGAGGATTGCCTCATGTATAACCTCTCACACAATGAGATTTTGGAGAAAAATCCCAAAACACCCATAATCAGAGAGTTTCCTCTCCTGCTGGAGAAATCCAGGACTGCACAGAATACATTTTTTGGATAAAAATATTCTTCAAAGTCTCAATCCCTTGTTTTACTTGCCTCACATCTAATAAGAGTTGAAATGCAGTTTGTGGCTCATTTCTGTTTTTCTCCCTCAGTATACATTTCACAACTTTTAGGTTGCTTTTTTTTTTTTTTTTTTTTTAGGGTTTTTTGTTACTTCTACCTGCCAAAATGTCAAAGATGTTCTAAACAGAAACAGTTTACTGTGTGTTATAATTGAGGCCTTTTTCATATATTTTGATGATGTGATACAATTTAAAACCCATACAAATTGAAGATCAAGTTCATTTCAAAGATTCTTGTCCAACGTGCAAGTTTTTTTTTAGAATTATTCAGAAATCTAAGCCTATGACAGCCACTTAAGTACAGATGAACTATGCCAGGAATATGAATTTCATAGTCTTTTGAGAATCTCATGAGCTTTTATTATTTCTACATTGGACAAAATTATAGATGCAATCCTCTTCTGACCAAGAAATGATAAGGGCACATTGTTCATGATTTGGGACCTTTCTGTGTGTTCATAAATTTTTGAAATTTGTTGTAGTCACCATTCAGTATAACCATATGCAATTTTGCTTGGCAAGCTTTCAAGGTTCTCATTGGTGGAAATATGTATATCTTACTCATCATGGAAGAGGCAATTAAGAGTGAACTAATGTGTGTACTTGCAAGAAAGCATTAGGGCATTTGAGGTAAAGAAATGGAGTGTCTGGAATATAGTAGTTTCTGTTCATGTGAAAGTTATATCATAGTCTATGTTGCTTGTGGCCTAGTAAGCTTAACCAAATATAAGGATGGTGAGGTGTTATTTCTATTTTAAGAACATATGAATGGGCCATTTAAAAATGACAATTTAGAAATGAAAGAATTAATTGAGGATAATAAAAAAAGAATAGTATGTATAAAATAGAATATAAGTATTTTTAGAATTTACCAAGTATTTCCACACATGTGAATTACTTTGATCCTTACAACAAATTGGCGAGGCATGAAAGAGCTTGTTATTATCCCTGTTTTGCCATTGAGACTTCCTAAGGTTGCACAGGTTTTCATAGCAGAGCTAGGAATAGAACCAGTTTTTCTGGCACCATATCCCCACTGTATGATACTGCCTTTCTCTGTTTTCCAGAGAATTGGCAATGACATATATCTAACTGGTGACAATGGTTACAATATGGCTGCAAGTGTGATTTCACATTGTTCCTTACCAAAGTTTGGGGTTCAGGTCTGGTCTTCGCCACTTTTCCTCTCCTTTGGTTACATTGAGTGTCCTCATAAAGCCTGACAGAATGGAATGTTGCACTGGTAATTCCAAAATGTGCTTGCTACAAGCACTATTTTGCTGTTTCCTCTGTTTTCTCCACTGATGTTACCAAGTCCAGTTCCTTGTCATACAGGAACTTCTGCCTTAACATCTGCATTTCGTCTTTTGCTGCTACAACTCTTTAATCTGTCTTCTCTCTTCAACACACATCCCACATTGAATTACACTACAGTGCAGAAGATATTTTTCTCTTCCAGCCACGAGTCTTCTTTCTATGGAATGCATTTTGTGCTCGGTGCTCAGGATCTCTGTACACATCTCATTTCTCAGAACTGCACCATCTATGAAGTTTATACCACCTTGCACTCCCAGCTGTTGGTCCACCTACCCAATCTTTGGGTTAGGGGCTTCCTTCATTCTCTCTTTTGATCTTGTTGAGCAGCTTTGCTCTTCTCATGTCTAGCCACATTGTCCAGTCAACTGGCATAGCCAGTAGTGGCCTCACCTTGTCATTCTCTCTGTGGTTTTAGTAATTCCTTTTGATTCTGTGTTCATAAATCTAGGAAGGACTATTTATCCTGCCACTTGGTTTGGAGAAGAAGAAAGATAATCTAGACAGGTTGACCTGAAGAATAACACCCCCTGCCCCCAATAAACAACAACTCCTTTACTAAATAATTTCTCTTTTTCCTTTTTATATTCCCCTTATTCCATAGCTCTTGGGGTTGAATTGCAATGCCAGCCTCATGAAGCATTTTAAAGCTAGTATCTTGCTTCCTGTCCCTACAAATGTTCCTGTAGTTCTACAAGCTAGCTATAATGAAACAAAGGATCATTCTAATTAATCAAAATTTTTCTTTCTGTAATTAATATTTAGGAGAAAAAGGAAAATCAAAAGTTAACTAAGAGATTCTTTTTAAAATGTAGGATTAGTACATATTTGATCCAACTTCATAATGATATCCCCAGACTTTTTCTAATACACTGAGATATTTTAAAGCTCCAGATTTATCAGAGGAAGATTAAATGCTACTTGGTATATTTTACTTACTAAGGTAGGGAAGTATTTGAACTGATTTTATGCTAATTTTCAACAAAAGATGAATGAGGAGAGTTATTATTTCACCCAAATTTCTATTTCACACAATTCAATTGATTGGGACATTATGTCTATGAGTATGTATTCTGAGAACAGTATGTGTGTGTGTACACACACACACACACAGTATACTAAAAGTAAAATACTGGATATTATGAATCTCAGATTATGAATAGGATTGTGAAGATATTTGAAAACCTGTACAGCTAACAGAGTAAATAACTGGCAGATCATAGAATGGGAAATATCATGAGTGATAATATTTCAATCATCAATCTTAAAGTATTGTATGGGAAATATCAATTAAATTCTGTATCATTCAACCAGAAACATGTATAGAGTATTAACAATGTGAGTCTATGTCCAGTTCTGTGGCCCATGGCTCGGAGAGAATGATTATCTCTGGGATCAGGGCTCAGACTTCATGTGAATATCATTCATAGCAGGCAATGTGGTGAAGAGAGAATAGTAATAGTTGTGATTCTGTTCAGAAATTGAAACCTGAGGGAAACAAATAGGTGCCATCACTCTAAATTGCACAAACTCAGGATTTAAGTAGAAGAGATATTAAAAACAAAAGCATACTACCACAATTGACAGTCGAGGTCCAATACCTTAACTTCATGTAGCTCTGCTACCCTCTTTCACAAATGAGTGCACAACACTGAATAAACTTAAATTGATGGTGGATTTATCAAAAAATTAGGAAGGGAAAATATTTGGATAACAAAATGTAATGTTTTCTAAGTGGTATATAAAAAGAAAGATTTGAACTTAACTGCATTTTGTATCTATCTGCCTACTTCTCTATCTAACCGATCAAATAAGCTATTTATTATGTATATTCACCTGTATTCCAGAATCCATGGCCACCCTGTGTGTCTCCTTCCCCCACACACTGAGATTGTGTGTTTCTGACAGGGGGAGGGTGACTGGGCAGGGTGACAGTTGCTCCGGCCAATATCCATGTATGATAAATTACTTAGTAATCTCTGCAGCGCCATCCTGCCTACATTGAGCATGTTTAGGGCCTTGCAATTTGGGAGAATTTCCAATCTTTCATAAATAACCATTAATCTGTCCCTTTTACATTCAGCTTTCCACGTCTGTTTCAAATTGTTCGGTGCTGTTCCAGGAGTGCATTAAAGCTCCAATCCAGGTGGTATTAAGGGGATAAATGAGCCACAGGGAAGAGACACTCTGTATTTTTCTTAAAGCATTTCTTTCTCCTTTTCACAAAGTTAGGAGCCAAGCAATTTATGATTAAGGTTTTTTGAAAGATATCCTTTGTCATTCTCAGCCATTCCTCTGTGAGTTGTACGGTGTTTAAATATGCAGTTTTAGCTCTACCATCCTGGCATACATTAATGTTTTTCTCTGTATAGGTAGATTGTAAATATCAGATCTACCAGAAAATCAAGAGAGTTTTAATTCATTATGAGTCATTGTGGAATATTATTGAAGCAAAATGAAAAATAATTAAAACCTAAGATCAGTTAGAAATAAATAAGTATGCATTCATATTTGCTATGTTCAGGAATTTCAGAGAAAGATGTCAATAATTTTAGATTGATTCATTTTTCTATAGGAAGCAATTGACTTTTCAGGAAAAAAGGCATTATTATTTATGAGTCATAATTTAATGATTTCTTTCTGTCTATTAGAATTTATTTAATGAAAATTATAAATATGTATCTTTTCTTAACCATATAAAAAAAATAACCTATTTTCTCAGGTACTTTCCAAGGAAGGTATTTTCATTAGAATGACCCAAACTGTACTGTTAGATTTACAGAAGTACCATCACATAGTGCAGAGATGCCCTGCAGAATAAATGCATATAAAGATAGCACTGTATGGTACATCAGATGACACATAACTATGAAAGAGGAATGTTTTCAAGTTGACCTTGTAGGTGTTAAGGGACACATGAGAACAAATGTCAGACAGGAGGATAACTTAAAGGAAGATTCCCTATCTCTAGCGTTTGTAATAACCATAAAAGGAGTGACAAGTTGATTATCAGACCCAGAATAAAATGCCCACACAGGAATGTGAAGAAGAAGGAAATTCAGCTACATACCTCCCATCAAGTTAGTAAAAACTCTCATAGAAAGATCATCACATAAAGTGCACCAAATTATTGGCTGTAAAAGTGGTTTATTTCATAGCTGCAGTCTGGAGTTTCATCTATGTGTAGCAAATTGACAGCTGCTCCACCCATTAGTATTAATGAATTACCTACGTACATCCCACACACATCCACCAGGGAACTAAAGACACCCCTCCTACACACTACTTTGTTTTTGAATCCTCCAAATGTTGTAGGTTGGCTATTTCCTTAATAAGTGGAAAATCATTTAATACAGCCCATGTCATCTCCCGTTGCTAAAACTGACATAGGCTAGGAATTAGTAAGGAAATGCAATTTTATTCATCTGTTAAGATGTGTTAAATTATTATCTCTCACCTCTTTGACATCTAAGGAATGCCTACTGCCCAGTGTAACCTGCACTGCTAGGACAGTTCATTAAGGGAAAAACAACAACAACAACAACAACAACTATTCAGAGTGACCTTTGGCAGTCTGCTTAGTGAAAGCTTGCACTTCCTGGAAAGATTTCAGATAGAGTTTTTAAAGTGAGGTGAGAAAGAACACAATGGTTTTAAATATGGTGACCATATGCCTTGCTTTACCCAGAACAGCCCCATTTTATAACTTTTCCTGGTGTAATTTTAATTGCCATCCTCCTACTCTCAAAAAGTCCTGCTTCAGATGGAAAATTATATGATCTTCCTAGCTTTAAGGCTTTCATTTTGCAACCCTAGCCCCTTTCTCTCCTGTCTAGAATGTTTTCAGTACCCATTCATGCCTTTGGAGTTGAACCCTTGATTCTAAAAAAGGAGAGGAGACCAAAAAAAAAAAAAAAAAAAAACAAAGCTGTGCCAATACATACATCTTCATAAATTATAAAATCCATGGAAGTTTCCCCTATTCTTTGTCCTCTCCCCCACCCCCCAACACCTCTCTCTAACAACTTTGTGCCATTGTGTCTCAGACACACACTCCTTGCAAAAATGTCAGATAGAGTTTGAGGGATGTCATTATATGAATATTTTCATATAGAAAAAGCCAGCGTAATGCTTCTCAGTGTTTGCTAGTGTGAAAACAAAGTGTGATGTATTTTATTCTTTCCAGTGAAGAGAAATTGAGGCCCATAGCATTCATTGGCCCAGGTATATCAGATTGAGACATATCTCAATTTGTAAACAATTTTATGTGCCTTCTATTAGGCACCCACTTTTCTGTTGTGCAAAAATGACTGATACATTGTTCCTGGTTGTAAAGAGCTCACAACCTAATAACGAAGACCATGGAGAGAAATATTTGCATGTGACTTGTGAAAAATAAGAGAGCTGTGAAGATGCAGTGGGAGAACAGAGGTGAGATTAGATCTGTATCTGTAGTCTGAAGGAGGTTTAATAGAAGACATGATGAAGGAGGTAATGTGAACTGAGTTCTGGAGGAGGCACAAAGTCAAAATATCAGCCTATACCAAGGGACCTTCGTCAATTGTGTTCTGGGAAGTAAGTGCTGTTACATTGGCCATGATTCACTGTCACAAAAATATCACTGCATCTCCCAAATTCCACATTCCATGGATTACAACCTTTTGTTCTTCTTCTGATAAAGAATGGGAATTGACCGTTCACCATTCTTATAATAGCCATCATTTTCCAATCTGTTGACATGCCTTCAAATACAATTTTGAAAGACCGTGATAAGGCTCTCTGTCTGGCTTTTCTCCTGCAAAATAGACTTACTTCCGTTAATATGCTCTCAAAGGTCTTATTTTTCTTTTTTTAAAAAATCAGCCTTATCCTTTTTCTTCTGAGCCTCCATCTGTGTCTGGTTCCCCACCCACACAGCCTCATATTTCACACTCAGTATTGCAGGACATTTGTGTTTAAAGGTCTGGCTAATGGTATAGTCTCCAAATATTGTGCTTATTTGCTTGCATCTCAGTGTTGTGCTTAAAATAAAGCACCATAAAGTATCCAGTAAATACATACGAGTGAAACACTTCAGTCTGACCCAGTGATTACCCAGCTGCCATCACTCTGTAGTCTCTGGTTCTCCTCCCTCCTAGCAGTTCCTTCCTATCTTCTAGCTGCAGTAATATCCGTAAAGTCTATCTTCCGCCTTCTCTGTTTTCTCCCACAATTTTACTCCTATGAAGTTTCCCTTCACTATGCTTGGCATCTAAGCCTGTTGTCTGTTTGGATGGATTAAAAAATCACCTCCCACCCCCATCCTTGATGTTCCTTCAGTCTTTAATTCTGCCTGCTTTTTCCGTATCTGCC
Organism: Choloepus didactylus; assembly: GCF_015220235.1. Lineage (NCBI taxonomy): Eukaryota > Metazoa > Chordata > Mammalia > Pilosa > Megalonychidae > Choloepus > Choloepus didactylus. The sequence continues at coordinate 133,236,678 of NC_051308.1, forward strand.
CCACAGACAAGTCAAGCAGTATCTCTAGCACTTGTTTCCCTTCCTCCAGGCCTTCTACCCTGATCATCGTACCAGGGCCCTAAAGATGTTCTTGGCTCCATAGTCATGCTCATCTGTAATCCATGTTCAATGGTGATGTCAGTTTCATTCCCCAAAAATACCACACCTATTTAGTGAGTCCCCATCACCAAGGATAAAGTTCAGATATTGTAGTCTAACTCATTCCTTGCTACCTTTTCACCTCATTTCCCACTAGCCTCCTTTATGAATCCTGGGTTTGTATAGAAATCCAGGACACAGCTCTGAAGTCAGAACATCTGAATTTGAATTCTGGCTTTGCTGTTTGCTAGCTCCATGACTGTGGGCAGGTCATTTAACTTTTCTGCCTCATTTTTCTCACTTGTAAAATGTGGATAGCAATTGGACCTATGAGAGAAAGATCATTGTAAGGATTAAACGTAGTGCTCAAAATGGTGTCTAACATATAGGAAGTCTACAATAAGTATCACCCATTTTTAGACTACATTCAAAGGGAACTATTTGCATTTCCTATGCACATCCTGTAATTTCATGCCCCTATGGATTTCTTATGTGATTTTTTTTTGTTTGTTTCCAGAATGTTCTTCCTCATTTGCTCCTCCATTTGTTTAAATCCTACATATTTTACAAAGCCAGTTGAAATTTCATATGCCACCTCTTCCGTAATGCTTTCAGGCAAATCTCTAGTACTCACTTTCTCCTCTTAACTTCTGTAGCCCTTCTGTACATCTCTAATATCATGTAGCCCTTTCACCTTGTATTATATTCTTATGTATACATGTCTTTGCTCTCAAAATATAGGGGAAAACAAGAACTGTTTCTTTTTCATTTTTTTAGAGATTTTATTCACATACAATACAGTCCATCCAAAGTATACAATCAGTGGTTCTCAGTATAATCAGAGTTGTATATTCATCACCATCATTTTTCATTCTTCAAAAAGAAAAACCCCATACCCCTTATTCCCCCCTATTATTGACACTTAGCATTGGTATAGTACCTTTGTTACAATTGATGAAAGAATACTACAGTATTACTGTTAACTATAGTCCATAGCTTGCATTAGATGAATTTTTCCCATATACCAATCACCCTATTATAACACCTTTTATAGTGACATGAATTTGTTCTACTTCATGTAAGAACATTCTTCTATTTGTACAGTCCACCAAAGTCATCGTCCACAACAAGGTTCATTATGTCATGCAGTCCCACATTTATCCTCTAGCTTTCATTCTAGTGACATACACGACCCTAAACTTGTCCTTTTAACTATAATCACACCCATAATTCAGCACTGTTAATTACACTTACAGTAATGTGCTATCATCACTCGATCCATTTCCAAACATTTACAGTCAACCTTTTAAAAATTCTGTGCAAATTAAGCATCATCTCCCCATTCTCTACCCTCATTCTATCTCCTGGTAACCTATACTTTAGATTTTAACTCCAAGAGTTTGCTCGCTATAATTAGTTCATATTAGTGAGACACTACAATGTTTGTATTTTGTATCTGACTTATTTCACTCAACATAATGTCCTCAAGGTTCATCCATGTTGTTGTATGCATCAGGACTTCGTTCTTTCTTACACCTGAGTAATATTCCATAATATGTATATACCACATTTTATTTATCCATTCATCATTTGATGGACACTTGGGTTGTTTCCATCTTTTGGCAATTGTAAATAATGCTGCTATGAACATCAGTATGCAAATGTCTGTTCATGTCCCTGCTTTCATTTCTTCCGTGTGTATACCGAGTAGTGGGATTGCCGGATCATTATGGCAACTCTGTACTTAGCTTTCTGAGGAACGGCCAAACCATCTTCCATAGTGGCTGTACCATTTTACATTCCCAGCAGCAGTAAAAATTTGTACCTGTTTCTCCACATCCTCTCCAACACTTGTAGTTTTGTTTGGATTTTTTATAGTGCCCATTATAGTATGTGTGAAATGATATCTCATGTGGTTTTGATTTGCATTTCCTTAATAGCTAGTGATGTCAAGCATCTTTTCGTGTTCTTTTTAGCCATTTGTATTTCTTCTATGGAGAAATGTCTATTCAAGTCTTTTAATTTGTTTGTTTGTCTTTTTATTGTTGAGCTGTAGGATTTCTTCATATTTTCTGGATATTAAACCCTTACTGGATGTGTGGTTTCCAAATATTTCCTCCCATGGAGTAGGCTGCCTTTTCACTTTCTTGATAAAGTCCTGTGAGAGCACAAAAGTATTTAATATTGAGGAGGTTCCATTTATGTTTTTTCTTTCATTGCCTGTGTTCTGGGAGTAAGGTCAAATAAACTGTTGCCTACCACAAGATCTTGAATATGCTTCACTACATTTTCTTCTAGGAGTTTTATGGTCTTAGCTCTTATATTTAGGCCTTTGATCCGTTTTGAGTTAATTTTGTTTAAGGTGTGAGATAGGGATATTTTTCATTCCTTTGGATATGGATATCCAGTTTTCCCAGCACCATTTGTTGAGAGACTGTTCTGCCCCAGTTGAGTGGATTTGGTAGCCTTGTCAATATCAATTGCCCATAGATATGAGGGTCTATTTCTGACTCAATGTCTAACCAAATGAATTCATTTTATACTGCATTTGTTGAATGAATAAATGAATGAATTCCACATGTTCGTTTACTTTTGCTTTAACTTGCAAGTGTAATGCAGTTTCAGAATCTTGCCAAAATTAATGCCTCTCTTTGCTTGGTTATTTAATTGATCTTCTCTTTCCTAACCTCCCACTCTTCCTTTCCCTATACAAGGGACATATAGTTCTCCTTCCCATTCCCTTCTTTCTCTTATATCCTTCCCTTCCTACTTTCTCTCCACTTGCCCCCTGCCTTCCAATCCCCCTACTCCTCTTTCCCCTTTATCTCCTCTTCTCCATCCTCAACCTTTTTTTCAGTTCTGCATTCCTACTTTTAAAATTTTCCCAAAGCTCTATGGGCATAACAGGTATGTGGCTTCAAGAGGGAGATGTATGTTCAGATCATCCTTCATTACTTTCCTTGGGTCAAAAATAATAGAGCATATAACATCCAATGATAATGCAATTTAATCATCTGAGTAGCAGGCAATTGTTAAATGTTAAATTAGCCTAATTTCTGGACAAAGAGAAGTAATTTCAAAAGAACTTTGTAATTACATGTTCTGATTGTTGCAGTACTTTTGGAATATAGTTTGTCTTTCTAGAAAAGGGGTAACAATTGTACAGTCAGTGTTAAGAGGT